>NW_027362968.1:0-2400000 GCF_046119375.1 Phyllobates terribilis | reverse complement strand
GTCATTACACACAGAGGGATCTATTATGTAGAGTCATTACACACAGAGGGATCTATTATATAGAGTCATTACACACAGAGTGATCTATTATATAGAGTCATTACAGACAGAATGATCTATTATATAGAGTCATTACACACAGAGGGATCTATTATATAGAGTCATTACACACAGAGGGATCTATTATATAGAGTCATTACACACAGAGGGATCTATTATATAGAGTCATTACACACAGAGGGATCTATTATATAGAGTCATTACACACAGAGGGATCTATTATATAGAGTCATTACACACAGAAGGATCTATTATAGAGTCATTACACACAGAGGGATCTATTATATAGAGTCATTACACACAGACGGATCTATTATATAGAGTCATTACACGCAGAGGGATCTATTATATAGAGTCATTACACACAGAGGGATCTATTATATAGAGTCATTACACACAGAATGATTTATTATATAGAGTCATTACACACAGAGGGATCTATTATATAGAGTCATTACACACAGAATGATCTATTATATAGAGTCATTACACGCAGAGTGATCTGTTATATAGAGTCATTACACGCAGGGGGATCTGTTATATAGAGTCATTACATGCAGAGGGATCTATTCTATAGAGTCATTACATGCAGAGGGATCTATTACACGTGTTTATTTCTGTTAATGTTGATGATTATGGCTTACAGCCAATGAAAATACAACAGTCATTATCTCAGTAAATTAGAATAATTAACACATGAAATAGATCACTCTGTGTGTAATGACTCTATATAATAGATCCCTCTGTGTGTAATGACTCTATATAATAGGTCCCTCTGTGCGTAATGACTCTATATAATAGATCCCTCTGCGTGTAATGACTCTATATAATAGATCCCTCTGTGTGTAATGACTCTATAATAGATCCTTCTGTGTGTAATGACTCTATATAATAGATCACTCTGTGTGTAATGACTCTATATAATAGATCCCTCTGTGTGTAATGACTCTATATAATAGATCCCTCTGTGTGTAATGATTCTATTTAATAGATCACTCTGTGTGTAATGACTCTATATAATAGATCCCTCTGTGTGTAATGACTCTATATAATAGATCCCTCTGTGTGTAATGACTCTATATAATAGATCCCTCTGTGTGTAATGACTCTATATAATAGATCCCTCTGTGTGTAATGACTCTATATAATAGATCCCTCTGTGTGTAATGACTCTATATAATAGATCCCTCTGTGTGTAATGACTCTATATAATAGATCCCTCTGTGTGTAATGACTATATAATAGATCCCTCTGTGTGTAATGACTCTATATAATAGATCCCTCTGTGTGTAATGATTCTATATAATAGATCCCTCTGTGTGTAATGACTCTATATAATAGATCCCTCTGCGTGTAATGACTCTATATAATAGATCCCTCTGTGTGTAATGACTCTATATAATAGATCCCTCTGTGTGTAATGACTCTATATAATAGATCCCTCTGTGTGTAATGACTCTATATAATAGATCCCTCTGCGTGTAATGACTCTATATAATATAGGAGTTTCACTTTTTGTATTGAAGAACTGAAATAAATTAACTTTTTGATAATATTCAAATTTTGTGAGAAGCATCTGTAGAATGTTGAAAGGAAAATCGAGGCAAAATACTGTGTGAGGGGCACAAAGGGGGTAATATACTGTATGAGGGGCAGAATTGGGGCAATATTTTGTGTGTTAGGCACAAAGGGGGGCAGAAAGGGTGGGGGCGCAGAGGAGGAATCCTACAGTATGGGGTAGCTAAGGAGACATTATTCTGTGGGGGCATTAAGGGGGTAGTTATGCTGTGTGGAGCACTGACGGGGCGTCCTGTTGTGTGGGATCAATGAGTGGACATTACACTATGGTTATTATCACAGCAAAAGGAAAACAAAAGATTTGTAAAAGTGCATCCGCAGAGCGTTAAATATGACGGTGCGATTATTTGCCTACAGGCCTCTGATATTAGTTGGAGCAGGAGTGATCTCTGCTTAGCTGAAGGTCGTACTCCCATAATAGATTCCCTTAATATTCTGTCTGTGTACAGCCGCCACTAGAGGGCGCTCAATGCATAGCAAGTTATAACAGCTTCCATTAAAGGATAAATCAGTTCCCTCTAGTGGTTATAGAATTCTCCAGAAATTTCTAGAAGGTGGTATATATCCAGGGGATGTAGCTCAGTGGTAGAGCGCATGCTTTGCATGCATGAGGCCCCAGGTTCAATCCCCGGCATCTCCATGTTTTGTAATAACTAAAAATCTTCCAAATGTTCAGAAATCTGATTAATGTGCAGGATTTCACTGGATGTAACACAAAGACCGGAATCAGCACTAAAGTAGGCATTTTTTCCTTTTGAGAATCTTATGTAGAGTAACTGTCAGACACTAGGGGGCAGTGTAATCAGCACAGTACTAGAGGAGTCAATTTATTTCCAGCGACAGCAACCATCATTGCCGATGGGAGCCCCGTGAATCTCCTGCTACCTGTCAGCCTCCCCAGCACCTCTTCTGATTTGTACAACCCCTGGCAAAAATTATGGAGTCACCGGGCTCGGAGGATGTTCATTCAGTTGTTTAATGTTGTTGAATAAAAGCAGATCACAGACATGGCACA
The DNA here is from genome assembly GCF_046119375.1 of Phyllobates terribilis. Taxonomy (NCBI): domain Eukaryota; kingdom Metazoa; phylum Chordata; class Amphibia; order Anura; family Dendrobatidae; genus Phyllobates; species Phyllobates terribilis. Next base: position 2,397,347 of record NW_027362968.1, on the reverse strand, counting down.
AAACTAAAGTCATTTCAAATGGCAACTTTATGGCTTTAAGAAACACTAAAAGAAATCAAGATAAAAAATGTGGTACTCAGTAAGGGTAATTTTTTTCAGACCAAGGAGAGGGAAAAAATTATGGAATCACTAAATTCTGAGGAAAAAGTTATTGAATCATGAAAAACAAACACACAAAAGAACACTCCAATACATCACTAGTATTTTGTTGCACCACCTCTGGCTTTAATAACAGCTTGCAGTCTCTGAGGCATGGACTTAATGAGTGACAAACAGTACTCTTCATCAATCTGGCTACAACTTTCTCTGATTGCTGTTGCCAGATCAGCTTTGCAGGTTGGAGCCTTGTCATGGACCATTTTCTTCAACTTCCACCAAAGATTTTCAATTGGATTGAGATCCGGACTATTTGCAGGCCATGACATTGACCTTATGTGTCTTCTTTCAAGGAATGTTTTCACAGTTTTTGCTCTATGGCAGGATGCATTATCATCTTGAAAAATGATGTCATCATCCCCAAACATCCTTTCAATTGATGGGATAAGAAAACTGTCCAAAATATCAATGTAAACTTGGGCATTTATTGAAGATGCAATGACAGCCATCTCCCCAGTGCCTTTACCTGACATGCAGCCCCATATCATCAATGACTGTGGACATTTGCATGTTCTCTTCATGCAGTCATCTTTATAAATCTCATTGGAACGGCACCAAACAAAAGTTCCAGCATCATCACCTTGCCCAATGCAGATTCACGATTCATCACTGAATATGACTTTCATCCAGTCATCCACAGTCCATGATTGCTTTTCCTTAGCCCATTGTAACCTTGTTTTTTTCTGTTTAGGTGTTAATGATGGCTTATGTTTAGCTTTTCTGTATGTAAATCCCATTTCCTTTAGGCGGTTTCTTACAGTTCGGTCACAGACATTGACTCCAGTTTCCTCCCATTCGTTCCTCATTTGTTTTGTTGTGCATTTACTGTTTTGGAGACATATTGCTTTAAGTTTCCGGTCTTGACGCTTTGATGTCTTCCTTGGTGTACCAGTATGTTTGCCTTTAACAAATTTCCCATGTTGTTTGTATTTGCTCCAGATTTTAGATACAGCTGACTGTGAACAACCAACATCTTTTGCAACATTGCATGATGATTTACCTTCTTTCAAGAGTTTGATAATCCTCTCCTTTGTTTCAATTGACATCTCTCGTGTTGGAGCCATGATTCATGTCAGTCCACTTGGTGCAACAGCTCTCCAAGGTGTGAACACTCCTTTTTAGATGCAGACTAACGAGCAGATCTAATTTGATGCAGGTGTTCGTTTTGGAAATGAAAATTTACCTGGTGATTCCATAATTTTTTTCCTCTGCTTGGTCTGAAAGAAATTACCCTTACTGAGTACCACATTTTTAATCTTGATTTCTTTTAGTGTTTCTTAAAGCCCTAAAGTTGCCATTTGAAATGACTTTAGTTTTGTGCCATGTCTGTGACCTGCTTTTTTTCAACAACATTAAACAACTGAATGAACATCCTCTGAGCCCGGTGATTCCATAATTTTTGCCAGGGGTTGTAGCCCTGACACAATGTTTTCAAAGCTGCATGTCTGATGCCAGAGGTAGAAGGAAGGTCACAGACAGCGCTCAGTGATTGGCTGCAGCGGTGTATGTTCTCTCAAAGTTAGTAACTTACTCTCTTAACATATATAGGGGATGTAGCTCAGTGGTAGAGTGCATGCTTCTCCTGTATGAGGCCCTGGGTTCAAGCTTAGGCATTTCTAGATATTATGGAGGCTATAATTACTTTTATAAGCCAAAGATCTGTCAGACTAACCGTTGTGCGGGCTTACATTGGACCCCGATAATAATGTCATGGGGAATATTTATCATTGCTTTTGCACCCAGATATGTTGCTCAATTAGCAACATTTCATCGTCGTAAATGCTTGCACCAAAATATTCAGTCTTTTACTACATAACTTTTTCTATCTGCGCAAAGCTCGAGCCCGCACATTGGTTAGTTTGGCAGAACTTTGGAGAGACGACTGGTGAATAATATTTCTCAATATTTACAAGTTTTTCTAGTTATTTATCACAAAACATGGAGATGTCGGGGATTGAACCCAGGGTCTCATATATGCAAAGCATGCGCTCAACCACTGAGCTCCATCCCCTGTACTTGTGCCTGGACCATGTTCTAAATACAAGACACAGCACATAGTGTGTCGCCTCCTTTGTTCCTCTCCATTTATTGCCCACTTTATGGCCCCTATACCCCATACTGCCTCCTTTGTGCCCCCACACAGTATATTGCCCCCTTTGTACCCCCTTATAGTATGCTGCCCTCTCAGCGCCCCCACACAGAAATAGTGAATTTCATCACAATAAAAATACTCCTGCTCCTCCGGGACGTTGCAGGTGTAGCTGGCGGTTGGTGGCAGCACGGTGACGTCACTGCATAACACCAACCTGCGCAGGAGCGACACTGCAGAGGTCGATACATGGCTCAGCGGACTGCATCACATATGATGGGCTTAGATACATGGCTCAGCGGACTGCATCACATATGATGGGTTTAGATACACGGCTCAGCGGACTGCATCACATATGATGGGTTTAGATACATGGCTCAGCGGACTGCATCACATATGATGGGTTTAGATACATGGCTCAGCGGACTGCATCACATATGATGGGTTTAGATACATGGCTCAGTGGACTGCATCACATATGATGACCCTAGATACATGGGTCTGCACATTCAGTGAAAAGCCTCATTCCGATGTCTGTAATGCAGGGACGTCTGAATGAGGCTTTACATTGACTGAGCAGAGCTGGACACTGCGGTGACAGCAGCGGTGAGCACAGGGGGGGGCAGGCGATCACTGTGATACTGGGCTACAACCTGTTCCCACTGCTGGTAATCATCTCCACAGTCCTGCTGTCACTGCTCAGAGCAGCGCTGTGGCGGCGGGTTGTCCCAGTGGTGAGAGCAGCTCCTTGGCCTCGTATCACAGTGACAGGCTGCCCCCTCTGAGCTCACCGCTCGCAACCCTGACACTCCGCTGTCCCGCACATCCTGTCACCGCTGAGCGCTGATAGGGGGAAATTGTACCGGGATTTATAAATGCAGGTGCTGCACACACATATCTATATACAGTCATGGCTGAAAGTGTTGGCCCCTTGAAATTGTTCTAGAAAACAAAATATTTCTCCCAGAAGATTCTTACAGTTCCACATATTGTTACACACAGGTATATGTCCTTTGTGTGTATTGGAACAACAGAAATAAAACAGAGAAAAAAAGGCAAATTGTACATAATATCACACAAAACCCCAAAAATGGGCCGGACAAAAATGAGGGTAGACAACTCTGCTTCAAGCATGTGATGATCGTTCAAACTCACCGGATTTTCAGAAATCGAATGTGCGGGAATTCACCTACGCATCTATACTAGTACCAGGTGAACAGTGTATAGTAGTATTATGTATGGTGGCATGTGTTCTCGATATGGTCGTATTATGTGGTCTCTGTATGATAGTATTATATGAGAGCTGTATGGTAGTAGTATGTGGGCTATGTATGGTAGTGTTATATGTGCTCTGTATGGTAGTATTAAGTGCGCTCTGTATGGTAGTATTATGTGGGCTCTGTATGGTAGTGTTATGTGGGCTCTGTATTGTAGTATTATGTGGGCTTTGTACTGTAGTATTATGCGGGCTTTGTATTGTAGTATTATGCAGGCTTTGTATTGTAGTTTTATGCGGGCTCTGTATTTTAGTATTATGTGAGCTTTGTATTTTAGTATTATGTGAGATTTGTATTGTAGTATTATGTGGGCTTTGTATTGTTGTATTATGTGGGCTTTGTACTGTAGTATTATGCGGGCTTTGTATTGTAGTATTATGCAGGCTTTGTATTGTAGTGAGCTTTGTATTGTAGTATGATGTGACTTTGTATTGTAGTATTATGTGAGCTTTGTATTGAAGTATTATGTGGGCTTTGTATGTTAGTATTATGTGGGCACTGTATTGTAGTATTATGTGGGCGCTGTATGGTAGTATTATACGGGTGCTCTAGTGTAGTATTATGTGTGCTCTGTATTATAATATTATGTGGGCTTTGTATTGTAGTATTATGCGGGCTCTGTATTGTAGTATTATGTGGGCTTTGTATTGTAGTATTATGTGAGCTTTGTATTGCAGTGTTATGTGAGCTCTGTATTGTAGTATTATGTGTGCTCTGTATTGTAGTATTATGCGGGCTCTGTATTGTAGTATTATGTGAGCTTTCTATTGTAGTATTATGTGGGCTTTGTATTGTAGTATTATGTGGGCTTTTTATTGTAGTATGTGAGCTTTGTATTGTAGTATTATGTGGGCTTTCTATTGTAGTATTATGTGAGCTTGGTATTGTAGTATTATGTGGGCTTTGTATTGTAGTATTATGTGGGCTTTGTATTGTAGTATTATGTGAGCTTTGTATTGTAGTATTATGTGGGCTTTGTATTGTAGTATTATGTGAGCTTTGTATTGTAGTATTATGTGAGCTTTGTATTGTAGTATTATGTGAGCTTTGTATTGTAGTATTATTTGAGATCTGTATTGTAGTATTATGCGGGCTTTGTATTGTAGTATTAAGTGAGCTTTGTTTTGTAGTATTAGGTGAGCTTTGTATTGTAGTATTAAGTGAGCTTTGTTTTGTAGTATTATGCGGGCTTTGTATTATAGTATTATGTGAGCTTTGTATTGTAGTATTATGTAAGCTTTGTATTGTAGTATTATGTGGGCTTTGTATTGTAGTATTATGTGAGCTTTGTATTGTAGTATTAAGTGAGCTTTGTATTGTAGTATTATGTGAGCTTTGTATTGTAGTATTATGTGGGCTTTTTATTGTAGTATTATGTGGGCTTTGTATTGTAGTATTATGTGGGCTCTGTATGGTAGTATTATGCGGGCTTTGTATTGCAGTATTATGTGTGCTCTTTATGGCGGTATTCGCTGTGCATTGACATTAACCCATCATATTGTCTTCATCTGAACAGTCACAGATAGTAACATTTATAAACACGCCTCACCCATAATAGTACCAACACCACAGTGCCATAAATACTGCCGCTATAATGTTTCCTCTCCAGGGCCTGTGTCCTGTATTCCCCGATTCATCAGTTTTGCAGCTGAGATTCTTGGACTTTGTGGGTTTACACCAGTAGGGGCCGGCTCCGCCAACTTTGTAAAACATGGGTGCAGCTTAGCCGGGAGGGGACACAGCCGAGCGCAGACCACATATCACAAGTTACGGCAGAAAAGTGCCGCAAATCACAACAGAATTGTGCTACAATCCCCAGCTGGAGAGCGTTACTTGTGGCGCACGGCAGCTGTAAGAGGCAGCAAATGTACTAAAGGGGCGGTCAACTTTCAGAAAACTTTCTGCTTTACGCTGTGATAGTAAAAAAAATATTGTAAAATATTAACCATTTCACTTCCCCGTGTTCAGTGCTGAGCCTCTGCTGCGGCTCCAGATCTCTGCAGTAAATGAAGGATTATAGGGGCTGTAGCTCAGTGGTAGAGCGCATGCTTTACATGTGTGAGGCCCTGGGCTCAATCCCCAGCATCTCCATGCCTTTGGATTAAATACCTGAAATCTGATAAATGTTCAGGAATTCACCAGTAGAGATGAGCGTTGTTCAACTCGAACTGTTTGCCAATCTCAAATTCGAGCTGTTTTGGGCGGTGTTCGAGCCGGTCGGCGAACACGAACGATTTGAGAAAAATTCGGCTGTTCGAGGTTATGTTCGATAACTGTTCGTGCACCAAAATCATAACTGGATTTTTTCTCAGTAATGATGAAAATTAATGTTAATACGCAGTTTGAGTGTACAGCGGGGTGGGGGGAGGGGCAGGGGATGGATCTCTGCGGGAATAATGAAGATCTCCATTTTTTTTCTCTTTCCCGCATTTACAGTGGGGAGGTGCAATCTGTCAGCCTATCAGCAGCGCACACACGGAGCGAAGTGCTTTTTTTCACACAAGCAAGGGCATGTGTCATTGGCAGTGTATGTCACATGTCCTTGCCCTATAAGACCAAGCCATTTTCCCCGTCGCCACCATTTTCTCACTGCTGCAGCTGCGTGTTAGACGGCACCGCTGTTGCTGTGTGCGCTATACCTTTTTAATTTCAAGCCAATTTTCGCACAAATCTACAGATAGCTTGGGAGTAGGGAATAGTTGTGATTGCAGTCCTTTTAAGGACTAGGTTACAGCATTTCCTACGACTTTTATCAGGCAGGTCTGTGCTCTTAAATAGATAGATTGTGGGAGTAAAGACTAATTGTAATTGCAGTCCTTTTCAGGACTAGGTTACATGAGTTCCTATCAGTTTTTGCCAGGCAGGTCTGTGCCAGTGCTGTGCAAGTTTTTTTCACAGCATTTGGCTGAATCTAGCAAAGCTAATCCTTTTTGGCCTATTGCAGAGTGTTTTAGTCAGTGGAGTAGCCTATCTGTGTTGCAAGATATACCACCTGTGTATAGAATACCAATTTTTTTACTGCACCTAGTGAAGTAAAACCTTTTGGGCATAGCATCATTCTATTAGTTCATCTATACTGACCTCCATCAGGTTGCAAATTGAATATAATTTTTTGTCTGCATCTAGCTCTGAAAAAATATTTGGGCTTCTAGCTGTGTGTGGGACTTGTTCTATTAATCCATCTATACCAAGCTCCACCAGCTTTGAAATTAATAATAATTTTTAGCTGCATCTAGCCCTGAAAACAATTTTTCTTCCCAATAGTGGTATCAATAGAAATATGGGCCTGGCTAACAAAAATATACTCTTCATAACACAAAACACCAGCCTAGCGCACTGCATTAATAAGATGGCATCATCGTCTCTCCCAGTGCTAGGCCTACTACCCAGGCTAGCATTCCTGTGCCTAAAACGCAATGTATGGGTCCGCGCTAGCCACTATGCTGAGGGGTGTAAAGCTGCTGCTAACGCTTTATAACAATTCAATTGGCAGATTTTCACAGAGCTCTTCCACAACGCCCACCCATCGGGCAACAGTTGCCCACCCTCCCTATGGGATCTAGTGGCAAATAGTTGATGCCATTAATCAGAGCGTCAGTTGCCCCGTCGACGTGGCAAGCATACGGTAAGGCATGGGAAGAGTGGACACGACTAGTAGCAGGCAGACGGGTTGACCAATGTGAACAAGCCAGATCACAAGTCACCATAGAATTTCTCCACCAGCTAATGATGAGGGGCATATCAGGGGCGTCAGCGCAGCGGTGTCTGACCGGAGTAGCATTTCACTTCCAACTACTGAATTGGGGAGATGTGACAAAGGTTCATCATCAGACAATCCATAAAAGGGTGGAAAAGGGGTCAGCCAAGTCAGGAGTGTAGACGTCCCGTCCCGTGTCACTAAAACTGATTTCTCACATCATATCCCTAACACCATTAACATGACACTCACAATTCGAAGCAACACTACTGTCTCCTGTATTTGCGATCGCCTTCTTCAGGGCGCTATGCATAAGCGAGTTAGTCCCTCAATCCAAAATTACCACCAGTGGAGGCTTATTACACCAGGACGTAGTCATAGCCAATAATGCAATACGTCTACGCATACACCAATCAAAAACGGTTCCAGCAGGCAGGGGCACTTGGGTACTTCTACAACCCACAAACGGTACACTGAGTCGGGTAACAATAGTAAAAACATATCTAACTATCAGATCACACAGTAATTTCTTCCTATCACACATTGATGGAACGCCACTATCAAGATACCAGTTCCAAGCTATATTTAATAAATGCATAACATCGGCAGGGAACCACCCCAAAGATTAGGGGACACACTCATTCCGCATTGGCGCGGCCACGGATGCAGCAAGAGCAGGACTGTCACAAACGGAAGTTCAGAGGATAGGGAGATGGCGATCCAAGTGTTTGGCGAGATACATAAGACCGGACTTGTTATCCTAACGTGGTTTGTTTCTTTTACAGGTGACGCTAAGCCAACAGTGTGGGTGATAGGCCACTCGTATATATTGGGCAGAAAAAAGGGCGAAAGTCTGCCCAGGCGGGAGGAAATTAGAGTTTCACATATTTCAACTGGAGAGGTATTAGAGGCCTTCTATGGCCACAGGTACTAATGGAGGTAATCAAGGTAGGGAGAGAGGCAAGAGGTCCGGTCATCTTGGTTATACAGGCCGGGGGAAACAACCTAGGTCATCACAAGAGAGCATAACTAATAGCAATAATGAAACTAGACACTGAGCGCTTCAGAGAATTTTTCACAAAACTAGCTATAGTATGGTCAGAGATTGTGCCGATAGCGGTATGGCAAGGTGCGCGAGACATCACGGCCATCGAACGGACAAGGCGGGTAATAAATATTCGGATGGCAAAATTTAGAAGAGACAGAGGCGGTGTAGTGATACGACACCGACAACTGGAAGGAGATAAAGCAGGCCTCATACGGCCCGACGGTGTTCACTTAATGGATATTGGACTGGACATATTCCTGTCAGGACTCCAGGACGGAGTGGAACAAGCTTTAAGAGTGATGGGTGGGGGTCAGAGTCCTGCATGCGAATACGCAGGATCCTCCGTGGCCTGGAAATAGAAAGGACATGTTGGAGAGTTACACTTGTTGGCCAACTTGCCGGAGTGGAGACCCAGGGCATGCTGCAACAAGCTGAATTATTTTAGAAATAAAATGCCTTTCTAATGGAATGAGTATAAAGAGTTAATAAAGCTGTGACCCATCCTCACCCATCCAGTTGTATGAGTTACATTATTGTATTGTCAAAGAAAGGGGGGCGATAGGGGGGCTGAGCGTCTCGGTTTGGTTGGGGGTCCCCACAGTCTGCCTAGGCTAGATGCATTTAAAAATTCTTATTAGATACACAGGCGGTGCAGCTTGCTTCGCAGCTGGGCTACTACGCCCAAAGTATTGCCTAGGCTAGATGCAGTTAAAAATTCTACGCTGACTAGCAGACACTGAAGATTTGGAGCAGATCTCTGAGTAAACAGCTCTTCAGACTCAACCATCTGTGTTACCCCAAGCCATAGTGTATGTAGTTTCTTACAGTTAAAAGGGGGGGGGAGCGACCCAACCCACCTGGAATTGACGATGCCAACGTCACGTAAGACAAAGCAAGGGGACTTCAAAAAGAGTCTCCATTTTTTCCCAAAATTGTGGCACAGACACCACTTAACCCTAGAACGCATACCTGGGGCCTCGCAGGCCCGCCCTGTTAATTGTTTTCTATTTTCTGCAAGATTACTTTAGGTAGAATTTTGAAAGTCTAGGTATTCTTCATGTATATAGTTGTTTGTCATTTGAGTTTGAGTTATTCCATGTTATTTGCACACAGGCCTAAAAGGCCCCAGGTATGTGAAAGTGTAGATTTTTATGGTCATGCGTTCTAGGGTTAAGTGGCATCAATTGCCCCAGAGTTGCTTAAAACGGTTGGTGAGGTGATTTTACCAAATCCTCAAGCTTTTAGTCTCCCAAGGATGACACAGGGGTAGAAATGTCCTTGCGAATCCATGATTTGTTCATCTTTATGAACGTGAGTCTGTCTACATTCTCAGTGGACAGCCGCGTGCTCTTATCTGTCAGCACACCACCAGCAGCGCTGAACACACGTTCAGACAGAACGCTGGCTGCGGGGCATGACAAGATCTCCAAGGCGTGAGTGGCGAGCTCCGGCCATTTTTCCAGATTGGAATACCAAAATGAGCAAGGGTCCAGTGACACAGTCATGGCTTCGATGTTCACTTGGAGATACTCCTGCACCATCCTCTCTAGGCATTGACTATGTGTCAGACTTCTTGTCTCCTGTGGCCTTGCAAAGGATGGTCTAAAAAAGTGGTGAAACGATTCCACAAAATTGCTGTTACCAGCAGATACTGTGTTACTGTTACGGTTTGAGTGATGAAGACTCGACGGTCCCACGGTTGGCAAGTTGGAACTGTGAGATTCACTACGTGCACCACTGGGGTTTTGTGGAAAAGCACATGTAAGATTCTGCAACAGCATCTGCAGATACTCCTGCATGCATCAATCCCTTTTTATGGCAGGAATTATTTCGGCAAATTTACTTTTGTACCGGGGATCTAAGAGTGTGGCAACCCAGTAGTCGGGATTACTTCGAATTCTGACAATCCGAGGGTCATGTTGCAGGTAGTGCAGCAAGAAGGCACTCATGTGTGTTGCGCATCCAGGAGCACCAAGTCCCTGTTGTGTTGGTGGCGAGGTAACAATCATGCTTCCTTCCTCTGTCCTCTCCCCCCAACCTCGCACAACAGAAATGTGATCAAGGTCTCCCTCATCTGATGAGTCTTCCATGCCCATCGCCAGTTCGTCCTCCACTTCTTCCTTGGCTCCTGCACCATCCTCAACAGTTTGGCTGCTACCATGCGCCCTGGTTAATCCCTCTCCCCCACCCTCCCATGCCTGCCGCCTTGGTGCTGCCACCCGTCTGGACCTTGGAGATGTTATCCCTTCCGCATACGACTCCTCCTCTACTTCCTCCACCTCCTCTTGTCCGACCACCTGACTCTGAATTCTGTTTAATGTGTGCTTCAGCATGTAAATCACCGGAATAGTCATGCTGATAATGGCATCGTCGTCAGCACTAAACATCTTCGTCGCCATTTCAAAACTGTGCAGAAGGGTGTGTGGCGCCCCTGAGGGTTCAGTCGCCACAGAGTTACTGCATCTCACCCAGAGGTGTGGTATCTCACCCTCAGGTAAGGAAGGCGTATGGCTCGGGACCCTAACACCTGCATCCAACACCTACCCGCAGTGGGGGTAGGGCGAGATTGCTCCTAAGGGAGAGCACAGTCCCAGGTCCCTAGCTGGTGGGAGGGTCCTATGTAGTGGGTGCTTAGGGGAGCAGCTTAGGGGAGCACATGACAGGGAGAGTATAAATAGGAAGCCATCTTAGAAAGAGCAAGCCAGTCAGAGGAGGAAAAGTGACAGGAGCAGAGGCTCGGCATGAGCTCTGCTCCGGAGGCGGGCCTAGCCTGGGAGGCCCAGGACTGAAGGAGAGAAGAGAGGAGTGGGAGCAGGAAGGCTCCAGGAACCCAAGGGACCCTAGGGCTACGGGCCGTGCAGAAGGCCACCCATACTCCCGCTGCTACCAGGAGGTAGAGGTGTCAGGCCAGATAAGGGGAACCGGTCCCTCAACAAGCGGAGAAACAGCAAGGCTCAACTTGAAACCGGAGGCTGCAGCATTTCATGTACTGCAGGCCAAAGTCCACACCAGTCTCACTAAGAAGGTAGCCACATAGGACCCAGGGGACGGAACACACGTCACCCGCCAAGGCCCGAGGATACCGGATAGAAGTGTCACTGGGTGTGAGGTGCAGGGAGAAGGCCAGAGAAAGGACACACAGAAGGGGGTCCTGCTAAGTACTCTGGAGCTATCTGGGGGTGGACTGAGCCCCTCACTGAGTACGCACAGCACGACGGGGGAGATTGCTCTGGTACCTGTAATCTGGACTGCAACAACTATGAGTAAAGATCTTGGGACTGCATCACACGAACTCTGTGTTCATTACTGACTCCCTGCACTACAACCACCATCATCCACCCACACTGCCCTGAAGCTACACTCTTCCTGTGGTGAGTAATAATACCCTTGCTGCAATACCACCAGCTTCAGAGGACTGTTCCGCAGCGGCGGCCCCTTTTGCCGCACTCCACAGGTGGCGTAGTCGGACATTATAAAATCCATATATACAAATTACCCTTGGATTGACCGCCCTGGGTCACGGACCGGGTCACCGCCACAGTGACTACAACCCCCAGCGTCTACCGGCCCGGCTCAGGGTACCCCACGGCCCAGGGGACGCGTCAACTTCATAGGTCCCTGATCTGAGACCATTCCTGCTGCGTGATTTGCCCCACCTCTGGATCTCATTGGCCCAGGCTATACGTCAGAACGTATTGCACCAGGGCTTGTCGGTGCTGCCACAGTCGCTGCAACATGTGCAGAGTTGAATTCCACCGGGTAGGCACATCGCATTTCAGCCGGTGAATTGGAAGGCCCAACGACTTCTGTAGAGATGTAAGTCGTTGAGCTGCGGGATGCGAACGGCGGAAGTGAGCACACAGCGACCGTGCCCTCTGCAGAAGGCCATCTAGTCCGGGATAGTGGGCTAAAAATTTATGGACAACCAGGTTCAACACGTGAGCCATACAAGGCACGTGTGTGACATTGCCCCGGCGAAGGGCCGCACCCAGGTTTGCAGCATTGTCGCACACGGCCTTCCCTAGTTGCAGGTCCAGTGGAGACAACCATTCATGAAACTGGGTCTCCAGAGCTGACCACAACTCCTCAGCTGTGTGACTCACATTTCCCAGACATTTCAAAGTAAACACTGATGCCGTTGAGCCCTGCTGCCAGCATAGTAAGAAGGTGTGCAGGATCCCTTCTGCGCAGTTAGAAAGCAGGTGGCATTACCAGACAAGCTTTGGGTGCAGGTGGAGGACCGAGAGGAGGTTGAGGAGGCAGAAGCAGTGGAGGAACTTCGAGATAAAGAGGATTGACGCACAACTCGTGGGGACAGTAAGACTTGGACAGCAGCCCCTTGTCCTGCTGTCACCATAGTTACCCAGTGCCCAGTCAGCGACATGTAACGCCCCTGTCCATGCCTACTCGTCCAAGTGTCTGTGGTGAAATGCACCCTGTCACACACAGAGTTTCTCAAAGAAGTGGTGATGTTGTGTGCGACATGCTGGTGGAGCGCAGGCACACCTTTCTTTGAGAAGTAGTGCCGACTAGGCATCGGGTCCTGGGGCAATGCGACGGACATAAGGTCTCAAAAATCCACTGTGTCCTCCAGGCGGAAAGGCAGCATTTCTGTAGCCAACAGCTTGCAGATGGTGAAATTCAACCTCTTAGCTTTCTCATGACTAGGAGGAAATGGTCTTTTACTTTTCCACATCTGAGGGACCGAGGGCTGGCTGTTGTGCTTAGACGGGGTTGAGTAGTGTGTCCCTGGCAAACTGCTGGTCTGTGAGGAAGATGCAGGCAGACATGTTAGGTTGCCTTGATCCAAAGGTGGTGCTCTCGATGTCGGAGAGCGCTCAACACCAGCAGGTGTTTCCACTTCCCAATGAACTGACGACCTGCCAATCACACTGGCTGTTGCGGGTAAAGAGGTGGCAGGTCTGCGTCCAAAAACACGTGTGACTGCTGTCCCCCCAGTCACAGAGGATGAAGAGGCTGCGGATGCACAAGATGGGGCAGACGGTGGTTGGCCTGGCCCGCTAGGCCGCATTGTAGCACAGTGAGCTTCCCACTGCAACTTATGCTTCATATCCATGTGACGGTACATGCATGAAGTACTCAAACTATGTATTTTTTGGCCTCTACTTAGCTTTTGGTGACAAATATTACAGATAACACGAGTTGGGTCATCCTTATCGATCTGAATAAATGCCCAGGCTATGCAAGGCTTAGAGCCCATGCGACCTGAAGAGCCACTACGACTTGTGGTCAGAGGCAGAGTTGTGGTTGAGGATGCAGTTGTTGACGTGCTTCCAGTACTCCGTCTCTGTCCAGGAAGGCGCAACCTAACCTCGTCGTCAATAGCATCTGTGACGCAAACGCTGCGCTTGGTATCACAGATCCTAGAAGAGTGCATTGATGGAATCCTCCACAAGAGGCCCCCATAAACATTCACACATCTCCACCTTCCCCCTCAGACCAGCAGAGGGAGCCCTTTAGGTATATAAATAGGGAAAGTGGAGCTAGGCAGTTCAGTTCCTCTGAAGAGTTCCTGCAGTAGAGAAGCCTAAGAGAGGTCAGTCTGCAGTGGAGCTCAGTCTAGTCTAGAGAACTCGGTTAATAGTTCAGCAGTGGAGCACGAGGCTCCTGCTAGCTAGATTCAGGGAACCCAGATAGAGCTTAAGGTGTGCCGGCGCCATAAGATCGATGAAGCGCGGCAAGCTGCCGTTAGTGTGTATAGCCTAGTGAGGGCTCGAGTAGGCCGAAGGCGAGTGGTGAGTTAGTACATAAGGGGCGGAGGAGCTTAACCAGCTCACCCCGAAGCAGTTACCGGACACCGGATCCGAGCTTACCGGGATCTCTATGACTCAGTAAGGCATAACCGGAATCCCTGGAGAACTACAAGTCCCAGGATCGCTAAGGTGCTGATACGTAACAGAGCCAGGAGATGCTTAGGCCCCGCATACTGGGAGCGTGAACTCCAAGAGAAGGCCCTACCACAAGGTTAGCCAGCGCAGGACAGAGACAAAGTTAGGCCTAGCTCCAGGCAGGTCAGAAACTTACTACGCAGAGTCAAGAAACAGGAGGCCCTACACCCGCTCATTGGGGAGGATCCTGATATGCACCCTTCACCCTACAGTGCTCCGGGATGTGCCTGAATTTCCACCAGTAAAAGGTACTGAAGTGACTACCGTGTCCGTTCCCGTTCTTGCTCTGACCCAGCTGGGTCTCGGCTGTCCTGCATTCCCCTTGCATACGCTGCCCTGAGACCTAGCTCCACCTGTGGGGAGCTATACCATCGAGGCGCCTTATCACCGGCCTCAGTGGACTGCTGCAGCACTGGTGCTTCTCACCAGATACCACAGGTGGCGTCACAAACTCTTATAAAATTAACAATTATCCACCCTTTTATAGAGTGACCCCAGGGTACAGGCCAGGGAGCCGACTACCGCGACATCCCCAAGGCCAGGCAAAGGCCGGGTACCGAGTCATCCCCATCCCCTGGGCTAGTCACTTCCTCCTCCACCTCCTCTGCTGACCTCATCGACTGGCTGACTGTGGGTTGACAGTAAGTGGGATCTCCGACCTCATCATCATCACCCTGTGCGTTATCACACCCGTCGTCCTCAGAGCCAACCTGTTCCTGCCCTGACAAAAAACTAAAGTTGTCGCTCCAATCAGGTATTTGAGTCTCATCATCGTCTTCATCATTGTCTCCACCAACAGGAGTTACAATTTGGGAACGAGGGTCTACATTATGCTCAGAACCTTCTTCATCTGGTCCTGGATCCGACTTATAAAGATTCTGGGCATCGGATCAGATCATTTCCTCGTCTGGATTCACAGAAGCTCTGGAGCAGACCTCCGTTTCCCAGGCTATAGTATGAGTAAACAGCTCTGCAGACTCAACCATCTGTTCTACCTCATACTCAGATGGGCAGCTGGAGATTTGGGAGCTGTGAGGAAGCAAGTGCGATTGGGGTGACACCTTTGAGGACTGGAGTATTTGTGATGTTGAAGTTGATGTGGAGGAGAGCCCACTTAAAGGAGCACTTGATATCTGTTGAAGCACCTGCTGTTTTTGTGCCTCATCTGGAATTTGTAGCGATTGGCGTGGCCGTAAGAAAGGGATCTTATCACATTGTCCATGAAAAGAAGTAGACATCTTAGTTTGGCTGGAAGATGGTCTTTCTTCTGCAGATGTTACCCCCCCCCCACCGCGGGGGGGCTCGACCCACCAGCGGACAGGCACCAGTATTGGGAGAGGGGGGCTGGCCGTCAGGGTTCACCGCGGCTCTGGCACAAACCCGGCGACACGGAGGTGGCACGGGCAGGAGCGGACTGGCCGTGTCGGCTTCTCACTTTTTGGATTTTAGAAGGGCATGACATGCCTATATCTGTGTCTCCCCCTCCTTTTACTCCTCCACCTCTTTTCTTTTCGCATGACTATATGTACTTGTCACTTTTCCATGTGTTAGTTGTGTCTTCTGAGCAGTTTGTCAGCTTTTGGACACCTTTGAAGGTGTTTTCTATGTGTTTCTATGTGTTTTTGTTTGCCTGCCATTGGTTTTAACGGTGTTCGAAGGTGTTCGACGAACCGAACTCGAACACTACGGGGGTGGCTCAACACTAGTCACCGGTCGTCTGTCTGTATGTAACAAAAAACAACAGGACTCAGCACTAAATGTCAGATTTCCTTTAAAAATTGATGTAAAGTAGCTGTCAGACACTAGGGGGCAGTGTAATCAGCACAATACATGAACAGGCTGAAATTGCTGGAGACCAGAGAGGAGCCAATCGATTTACAGGATCTTGTTCCAGCAGCCGCAACAGTTATTCTGCAGCCGCTAGAGGTGAGCGCCACAAACAGCCTCCTACTTACTGGCATATTAAGTGAGCACTGTATGTATGGTGGTATTATATAGACACTTTATGGCAATAAATATGTGGGCTCTGTATTGTAGTATTATGTGAGCTCTGTATGGTAGTATTATGTGGGTGCTATATAGTAGTATTATATAGACACTTTATGGCAATATTATGTGGGTTCTGTATTGTAGTATTATGTGAGTTTGTATTGTAGTATTATGTGAGCTTTGTATTGTAGTATTATGCGAGCTTTGTATTGTAGTATTATGTGAGCTTTGTATTGTAGTATTATTTGAGATCTGTATTGTAGTATTATGCGGGCTTTGTATTGTAGTATTAAGTGGGCTTTGTATTGTAGTATTATGTGGGCTTTGTTTTGTAGCATTATGTGAGCTTTGTATTGTAGTATTATGTGGGCTTTGTTTTGTAGTATTATGTGAGCTTTGTATTGTAGTATTATGTGGGCTTTGTATTGTAGTATTATGTGGGCTTTGTATTGTAGTATTATGTGGGCTCTGTATGGTAGTATTATGCGGGCTTTGTATTGCAGTATTATGTGTGCTCTTTATGGTGGTATTCGCTGTGCATTGACATTAACCCATCATATTGTCTTCATCTGAACAGTCACAGATAGTAACATTTATAAACACGCCTCACCCATAATAGTACCAACACCACAGTGCCATAAATACTGCCGCTATAATGTTTCCTCTCCAGGGCCTGTGTCCTGTATTCCCCGATTCATCAGTTTTGCGCCTGAGATTCTTTGGCTTTGTGGGTTTACACCAGTAGCCGCCGGCTCCGCCAACTTTGTAAAACATGGGTGCAGCTTAGCCGGGAGGGGACACAGCTGAGCGCAGACCACATATCACAAGTTACGGCAGAAAAGTGCCGCAAATCACAACAGAATTGTGCTACAATCCCCAGCTGGAGAGCGTTACTTGTGGCGCACGGCAGCTGTAAGAGGCAGCAAATGTACTAAAGGGGCGGTCAACTTTCAGAAAACTTTCTGCTTTACGCTGTGATAGTAAAAAAATATTGTAGAATATTAACCATTTCACTTCTCCGTGTTCAGTGCTGAGCCTCTGCTGCGGCTCCAGATCTCTGCAGTAAATGAATGATTATAGCTCAGTGGTAGAGCGCATGCTTTACATGTGTGAGGCCCTGGGTTCAATCCCCAGCATCTCCATGTTTTTTGGATTAAATACCTGAAATCTGATAAATGTTCAGGAATTCACCGGTCGTCTGTCTGTATGTAACAAAAAAAACAGGACTCAGCACTAAATGAAAGAGAGAGTTCCTTTAAAAATTGATGTAAAGTATCTGTCAGACACTAGGGGGCAGTGTAATCAGCACAATACATGAACAGGCTGAAATCGCTGGAGACCAGAGAGGAGCCAATCGATTTACAGGATCTTGTTCCAGCGGCCGCAACAGTTATTCTGCAGCCGCTAGAGGTGAGCGCCACAAACAGCCTCCTACTTACTGGCATATTAGGTGAGCACTGTATGTATGGTGGAATTATATAGACACTTTATGGCAATAAATATGTGGGCTCTGTATGGTAGTATTATATAGACACTTTATGGCAATATTATGTGGGCTCTGTATGGTAGTATTATATAGACACTTTATGGCAATATTATGTGGGCTCTGTATTGTAGTATTATGTGGGCTCTGTATTGTAGTATTATGTGAGTTTGTATTGTAGTATTATGTGGGATTTGTATTGTAGTATTATGTGAGCTCTGTATTGTAGTATTATGTTTTCAACCTATAATAATCCCAAATAGTAACATTTATAAACTCGCCCCCCCCCCATATTAGTACCAACCCCACAGTACCATACAATACTGCCGGTATAATGTTTCCACTCCAGGGCCTGTATCTGATAAAACATGTTCCCCGGTTCATTCATTTTGCTCCTGAGATTCTTTGACTTTTTGTGGTTTTGATTGGTGCCGACCAACTCCGCCAACTTTGTAAAAACAGGTTAAGCTTAGCCAGGATGGGGCGTAGCCGCGCGCCGCTGACAAATTAATCATAATTTATGGCACAAAAGTGGTGAAAATTATAAGAGAAAAATTCTCCAGTTCCCAAATGAGGAGCATTTCTTGTGGTGGCAAAAGGCAGCTGTAAGTAAATTTATTAAAGGGGAAGTGCCCAGTGATTGGCTGCAGCGCTCTATGTCCCTGAATTTGCCCATACAGGCTATACAGGGGATGCAGCTCAGTGGTAGAGCGCATGCTTTGCATGTATGAGTCCTTGGCTTCAGTCCCCGACATCTCCGTTTATTGTGATAAATAGCTGGAAAAGCTTCCAAATATTCCGGGAACTGATAAATGTGCAGAACTTCATCTCTCTGGATGTAACAGAAGATTAGTGAGAAATGTCATCCAAACATGTTCTTAAAGGGGTTTTCTTTAAAAAAACCATGGTGGTATCTAAAACAAACCCATAATAATAATAATTGCCTTCACGATTGTGCTGCACCACTGTCTGTGTTTCCTGCCGGTCACCTCATTTTCTGTTCTGGCGTGGGTAAAATGTTACCATTGATTGACTGCAGTGGTCAAGTGACATCCCCAATCAGAAGACGAAGAAATGAGACCGGAAGGAATATGGAAGATAAGTATCTGCTCCTTTATATTGTTGGACAACCATGGATTCATTTTTAAATACTAGTTTAAAACCCCTTTAATTTGGAGGATTTTATGTAAAGTAACTTACAGACACCAGGGGGCAGACTTGTAGACACAAGGCACGTATGATCTACGCCCGTCCATCCCAACAAAGAAAGTTATAAAAAATGTAAAAATAGTATTACATGAGCCGTTGTCGCCTGTCACACAGAGACATCACATCCCACCCCAAGCATGAGGGACTCGAACATGCGATACTGTTATGTTCTGCTACCAGAGCTAAGGAAAGAGAGGAGATCTGTCCCTACGATAGAACTCAGCTGAATCCCTACTGTAACATACCTGGCGGCGTCCTTGCATAGTGGTCCATCTCCCACTGTGCAAGAGCGCGCACTTGATCTCCTGTCCAGAATGTCTCTCTGGCTTCCCTCCATGCTGTCTGTTTGTGTCTGTTTCTGCTGCTTAAGGGCGGCGCCCGATCACTTCCTGCTTTTTGTACCTGCTGTGGGTCACACCCCTTGTGCGTCTTCAGCCTATTGCTGTCTGTCACCTGGTATATAGCTTAGCTAGTCCCATCTATTCCTGCCTGAGCATAGTGTTTCCTTCAGTGTGTGCTTGCACTCTGAAGGTGCCAGGTCCCGTCTCTTGTCTCCTGCTTTTTGTATCAGTTCCCGTGTCTGAACTGAGTCCTGTATGTCTCCTGCTTTGCGGTATCAGCTCCCGTGTCTGAACTGTGTCCTGTATGTCTCCTGCTTTGCGGTATCAGCTCCCGTGTCTGAACTGAGTCCTGTATGTCTCCTGCTTTGCGGTATCAGCTCCCGTGTCTGAACTGACTCCTTTCTGTGTTCTCTTGTCTGTCCTGTCTGAACACGCTCCTAGCCTGTTCCTCTCGCCTTCTAGTGGCCGATTTCCTAGACCCGCTCCTGTGTCTGGTCTGTCCTGTCTGAACATGCTCCTTGCCTGTTCGTTCCGCCTTCTAGTGGCCGATTTCCTAGACCCGCTCCTGCGTCTGGTCTGTCCTGTCTGAACACGCTCCTTGCCTGTTCGTTCCGCCTCTCTGGGGGCCGTATTCCCAGACCCGCTCCTGTATCCCTCTGCAGTGTCGGTCTCCTCCGTACACTCAGTTCCAGTCTGAACTCTCTCCTGTCCTTTACCTGTTTTGCCTCTATGTCCGTTCCCTTCCTTTTTCTGCAGAGTCTGAACTCGTACCTAACTCCTGCTTGTTGTCTCTGCAAGTACTGTGTGAGTATCTGGCTCTGTCTTTCCCTTCCTGTCTGTTCCGTGTGAACAGAGCCCTGTCCTCCCTGCTCAGCCTTGTCTGCACCCTAGCTGTGCTTGCCTGTAACCCTCTGCCTGTATTGTTCCTGAGTCCCGGTGTGTACTGGGTCCTATCCCGCCTGTGTTCCTACCTGCTAGTGCCTCCCTGTCTGCACTCTAGCTGTGCTTGCCTTTACCCCCCTGCCTGCATACCCGCCTGCCTGCATACCAGTCGTGCCTGCCTATACCCTCCAGTCTGTGTGCCAGCCTACCAGCCTGTTCCTGTATTCCCCTGTGTGGGTCAACAGCCGTGTCCGGGGTCTGTCCTGGAGTAGCACCTGGTCCCTCTGCTCGGTTCCTCCTTGGTGCACTGGCGTCGTATGCCGTCGTGCGACCCTGGTCGGATCGGGTGAATACTTAGTCACGCCCCTCCAGGCATTCACTCTCCGGCACGGTCCAGTGGAATCACTACCAATCACACGCACACGCCGCTTAGCCCGGGCGTGTGCATAACAGCATGCTCAGGCCATGGTTCCCGTTGAGCCCCACGGCCTTCGCTCTTTGAGAAGTTTTTCCAGCGAATACATGCATTAAAATAAAATAAATAATTTTTTTTTCCCCCTTTAGCTGTGTTCCAGGCGAATTACGCACCCGTCCAGATGGATCTATCTGCTCTCGTTCCCGCGGATCCGCTACGTTATTATGGGGATCCTAGACAAAGTCGTGCATTTGTGGAGCAATGCATGCTACACTTCAAGTTCTACCCTCTATGTTTTCCCACCGATCGGGTTAAGGTGGCATTCATTATGTCTTACCTGGCGGGTGATGCCTTGGAATGGATCAACCCCCTATATGAAACACAGGATCCGATCCTCCTGGACCTAATGGCCTTCCTGGTGGCCTTTCTAATGGTCTTCGATGATCCTAACCCGGAGGCTCCTGCTGAAGCTTCACTTCCCAATATCCCGGAGCAGCCCCAATGGGTAATGTGTGTGGGTAGCGCAATAGTCCTCCAGCCCAATGAGACTACTGCCCACCCAGAATCCTCACAGGGTGACTACGCTTTCCGGAATACTTCTCCCAACCTCAAGAGGCAGTCCAGACGTGCTAGACGTAGAGGCAAGCTGTCACGCCAGGGTCTGTCCTCCCTGAGACCTCCTGACCCCAACCTTGAAGTCCCTACTGAAGCTTCATCTCCCTGTATCCCGGAGAAGCCCCAACGGGTAATGTGCGTGGGTAGTGCACCAGTTCTCCTGCCCGAAGAGACTTCTGCCCATCCAGACTCCACACAGGAGAACTTCCTGCACCCGGCATCAGATGCTTCACCCACTTTAACCGGTGTGCATGTCCAAGGATGCTCCAAAGCTGTGGTTACCTCAGAGTCTGTGCACCTCTACTGCCTGGCGGAGGACCCCCTGTTGCCTCCTGAATCCTCCGGGATACCACTCGATGACAAATGGAGAGAGAATTCTCTACACCCGGTACTCGATACTTTGTCCGCTTCGTCCTGTGAGCCTGACAATGGGTACCCCAAAGTGGTAGTTACCCCCGAGTCTCTACACCCCTCCGACCAGGCGGAGGACCTCCAGTTGTCTCCTGAACCCTTCGGGGTGCTACCTGGTAGCGAAAGGACAGAGACTCTCCTATACTCTGTACCTGATACCTCGCTCGCTTCGTCCAGTGAGTCCAACCTAGTGTACTCTGAAGCAGTGGTTACTCCCGAGTCTCTACACTCCTCTGACCAGGCGGAGGACCTCCAGTTGTCTCCAGAACCCTTCGGGGTGCCACCTGGTGGTAAATGGACAGAGACTTTCCTATATCCTGGATCTGATACCTCGCTTGCTTCGTCCAGTGAGTCCGACCTAGTGTACTCTGAAGCAGAGGTTACCCGTGAGTCTCTACACCCCTCTGACCAGGCGGAGGACCGCCAGTTGTCTCCAGAACCCTTCGGGGTGCCACCTGGTGGAGAATGGACAGAGACTTTCCTATACTCGGTACCCGATACCTCGCCTGCTTCGTCCAGTGAGTCCGACCTAGTGTACTCTGAAGCAGATGTTTTCTCTGAGCCTCTGCACTCTTCTGACCCGGCGGAGGACCTCCAGTTGTTTCCTGAATCCTCCGGGGTACCACCAGAAAACAAAGAGACAGTGACTTTTCCTCATTATGTACCTGATAACCCGTCTATTTCTTCCTGTGAGCTTGACAAGATGTACCTCGAAGCAGAGATTACCCCCAAGTCTCTGTCCCCCTCCAACCCGGTGGAGGACTTCCAGTTGTCTCCTGTACCCTCTGGGGTGCCACCTGAAAATATGTGGAGAGAGACTTCCTTGTGTGCTGTTCCTGGTACTCCACCCGTTTCGTCTGTTGCTAAGGGTGGCTGGATGGGAGGTAGCATCCTAGCTACCCAGAGGAGACCCGTTTTTCCGGTGGACAGGGGAAGTGATCTCTTCGAAGTGAAGAATTGGCCCTCGAATTCCCTGCGGAAGATTCTGGCAGGCCTGAAGAAGAGGGGGCGTAAGGGGGGGGGGTACTGTAACATACCTGGCGGCGTCCTTGCATAGTGGTCCATCTCCCACTGTGCAAGAGCGCGCACTTGATCTCCTGTCCAGAATGTCTCTCTGGCTTCCCTCCATGCTGTCTGTTTGTGTCTGTTTCTGCTGCTTAAGGGCGGCGCCCGATCACTTCCTGCTTTTTGTACCTGCTGTGGGTCACACCCCTTGTGCGTCCTCAGCCTATTGCTGTCTGTCACCTGGTATATAGCTTAGCTGCTCCCATCTATTCCTGCCTGAGCATAGTGTTTCCTTCAGTGTGTGCTTGCACTCTGAAGGTGCCAGGTCCCGTCTCTTGTCTCCTGCTTTTTGTATCAGTTCCCGTGTCTGAACTGAGTCCTGTATGTCTCCTGCTTTGCGGTATCAGCTCCCGTGTCTGAACTGTGTCCTGTATGTCTCCTGCTTTGCGGTATCAGCTCCCGTGTCTGAACTGAGTCCTGTATGTCTCCTGCTTTGCGGTATCAGCTCCCGTGTCTGAACTGACTCCTTTCTGTGTTCTCTTGTCTGTCCTGTCTGAACACGCTCCTAGCCTGTTCCTCTCGCCTTCTAGTGGCCGATTTCCTAGACCCGCTCCTGTGTCTGGTCTGTCCTGTCTGAACACGCTCCTTGCCTGTTCGTTCCGCCTTCTAGTGGCCGATTTCCTAGACCCGCTCCTGCGTCTGGTCTGTCCTGTCTGAACACGCTCCTTGCCTGTTCGTTCCGCCTCTCTGGGGGCCGTATTCCCAGACCCGCTCCTGTATCCCTCTGCAGTGTCGGTCTCCTCCGTACACTCAGTTCCAGTCTGAACTCTCTCCTGTCCTTTACCTGTTTTGCCTCTATGTCCGTTCCCTTCCTTTTTCTGCAGAGTCTGAACTCGTACCTAACTCCTGCTTGTTGTCTCTGCAAGTACTGTGTGAGTATCTGGCTCTGTCTTTCCCTTCCTGTCTGTTCCGTGTGAACAGAGCCCTGTCCTCCCTGCTCAGCCTTGTCTGCACCCTAGCTGTGCTTGCCTGTAACCCTCTGCCTGTATTGTTCCTGAGTCCCGGTGTGTACTGGGTCCTATCCCGCCTGTGTTCCTACCTGCTAGTGCCTCCCTGTCTGCACTCTAGCTGTGCTTGCCTTTACCCCCCTGCCTGCATACCCGCCTGCCTGCATACCAGTCGTGCCTGCCTATACCCTCCAGTCTGTGTGCCAGCCTACCAGCCTGTTCCTGTATTCCCCTGTGTGGGTCAACAGCCGTGTCCGGGGTCTGTCCTGGAGTAGCACCTGGTCCCTCTGCTCGGTTCCTCCTTGGTGCACTGGCGTCGTATGCCGTCGTGCGACCCTGGTCGGATCGGGTGAATACTTAGTCACGCCCCTCCAGGCATTCACTCTCCGGCACGGTCCAGTGGAATCACTACCAATCACACGCACACGCCGCTTAGCCCGGGCGTGTGCATAACACCTACGATGTAACAGGGGACCTGATCCTGCGATCAGACCTGCTAAAGTCCTAAGCTAGTCTGTACGGAGACCTATAGATGTGGGGAAGGAATCCCTACAAGTACTAAGGACTGGGAGGAAAATGGGACACCTCCTAACAGAAATAGTAGCAGACAGACGAACAAACAAAATATATAGAACATAGAGGTCCGAAGACCAAGCAAACTAACAGAGTAAGATACTGAGCACAGGCTAGCTAGAAAGTAGTTATACAATGAAGTCCAGCAAAGCCAGAAGGGCGGAGCAGGATTAAATAGGCCAACAAGGTCATGTGACCAGCAAAGGAAAAAACCTAAGAGCAAGGTTCTAACAGTACCCCCCCCTTCTAAGAGGATCCTCCGGATCCCCTAGGACCAGGCTTATCAGGAAATCTCCTGTGAAACGCTCTGATAAGTCTGGACGCGGAAACATCATCCGACCTCACCCAAGAGTTATCCTCGGGTCCGAAACCTTTCCAGGCCACAAGATACTGCAAACTACCTCTGTACCGTCTAGAGTTAAGGATGCGAGATATTTCATATTCCCCGTCCTCCACCACCGGAGGAACAGAGGCAGAGGCGTCACAATCCGATACAACAGCTTTTTTCAACAGAGAGACATGAAATACCGGATTAATTCTCCAGGAGGTAGGAACTTCCAACCTAACAGCAGATTGGTTGACAACCTGAAGCACCTTAAAGGGCCCTACAAACTTGGGACCCAATTTCTTAGAAGGAATCCTCAACCGCAGATTCCTAGAGGACAACCAAACCATGTCACCAACAGCGAACAAAACCTCCTGTCGTTTCCTATCAAAGTAGTCTTTAGATTTTCTGTTGGCCTCCTGAAGATTACCACGCACATCCGTCCAAACTCTCTCCAAATCACCGGAAAAATTCTCCTCCTCAGGCACGGCAGATCCCAACTTGGAGAACGACCCAAACGACGGATGTCTCCCAGAACAACAAAAAAAAGGCGAACAACCAGCAGAAGAAGATGTATGATTGTTCAGAGCAAATTCAGCAAGTGGCAGAAACTCAGACCACCCCTCTTGATTGTCTGCCACAAAACAACGCAAGAACTGCTCAACATCCTGGTTTTTCCTTTCTGTCTGGCCATTAGATTCAGGATGATATCCGGACGAGAACGACAAATGAACTCCCAACCTGTCACAAAAGGCACGCCAAAAACGAGCCACGAACTGAGGACCCCTATCAGAAACAATGTCAGTAGGAACGCCATGAAGTCTGACAATTTCCTTGACAAAGGCCTTAGCGAGAGTTTTAGCGCAGGGCAGTTTGATGAAGGGAACCAAGTGACACATCTTGCTAAAACGGTCCACGACCACCCAGATGACAGTAAAACCCTCAGAGGGGGGAAGGTCAGTTATAAAGTCCATAGCCAAATGTGTCCAAGAAGCACTGGGAACCTCCAAAGGACAAAGCAACCCTGCAGCAGGAGTATGTGAGGACTTAGATCTAGCATATATAGTACATTGACGCACCCACTTAATGACTTCCTTCTGCCATCCAGGCCGCCAAAAACTGCGACCCACCAGTCTCTTGGTCTCAGAGATTCCGGGATGACCTGCCAACCGAGATTCGTGACACTCAACAAACAAATCTCTCCTAAAGGTCCCAGGCACAAACAACCTCCCATGAGGAGTGTTAGATGGGGCATTCTCCTGAGCTTTAAGAATCTCATCTTCCAAAACGGAGTCTAAAGCAGCTATCACAACACCTTCTTGTAAAATGTTCTCCTCTTTCTCAGCACCGACTATGGGAGAAAAACTGCGAGACAAGGCATCCGCCTTAACATTCTTAGTACCAGGGATGTAAGTAACGGAGAAATTAAACCGCGAGAAAAACAGTGCCCACCTAGCCTGACGGGCATTCAGGCGCTTGGCAGCATCAAGATATATCAGATTTTTATGATCCGTAAGAACCTGAACGGGAAATTCCGCACCTTCCAAGAAGTGGCGCCAGTGTTCAAATGCGAGTTTAATAGCCAATAATTCCCGATTACCAATATCGTAATTAAGTTCAGTCTCCGAAAAAATTTTTGAAAAAAAGGCACAGGGATGTAATCCATCCCCGTTATCCTGAGACAATACTGCGCCAACCCCCACAGAGGAAGCATCAACCTCAACCAAAAACGGCTTAGTCACATCAGGCTGCATAAGGATGGGAGCAGAGGTGAACCTCTCCTTGAGATACACAAAAGCTTCAATGGCCTCAGAAGTCCACTGAACCGCATCAGCACCTTTCCTGGTGAGATCGGTCAGAGGTTTGACAATACTAGAAAAAATTTTTATGAATTTTCTGTAATAATTGGCGAAACCTAAAAACCTCTGTATCGATTTCAAACCAATAGGCCTAGGCCATTCCTGTACAGCTTGAACTTTAACCGGGTCCATCTCAAAACCTTTGCTGGAGATAATGTAGCCCAAAAAACTAATTCTCTGTACAGCGAACTCACATTTCTCCAGCTTAGCAAAAAGCGAATTGTCCATTAATAACTGTAATACCTCACGTACGCTCCGCCAATGAGACTCCAGATCAGGCGAATAAATCAGAATGTCATCCAAATACACAACCACATTTTTGCCGATCAAAGGTCTAAGGATGTCATTAATAAGATTCTGAAAAAATGCTGGAGCATTAGTAAGACCAAAAGGCATAACCGGGTTCTCAAAATGACCCACAGGAGTGTTAAAAGCAGTCTTCCATTCGTCACCCTCCTTCATGCGCAACAGATTGTATGCCCCCTTAAGGTCAATTTTAGAGAACCACTTGGCCCCCATTAACTGGTTAAACAGATCAGGAATCAATGGCAGTGGGTAAGGATTGCGTACAGTAATTTTGTTAATCTCACGAAAATCCAGACAAGGACGTAAACAAAAAAAAATCCAACTGCCACAGGAGACTTGGAAGGCCTAATGTGACCGGCGGCCAAACTTGTCTGTATGTATTCCTCCAAAGCCTTCCTCTCAGGAATAGTAAGGTTAAATAAACGACTTTTAGGAAGAGTCGCTCCAGGGACAAATTCAATGGTACAATCATAGTCTTTATGGGGAGGCAAAACCTGCGATTCCTTCTCAGAAAAAACTCTCCAAAAATCCTGAATAGGAACAGGCAATTCTCCCCTATCCAAAGCTGCAATACGCCCGTTACAACACTTGTCATAACATTTATGGCTCCAGGATTTAATTTCACTGGTAGACCAATCCAGTACAGGATTGTGAAATTTTAACCAGGGCAATCCCAATATTACTGGAGAAGGCAAGTTATTCAACACTACCAAATCCAATTTCTCATGGTGAACACCATTAATAGTGAGAGGAAATTCACAGACCTTGAGAGTAATATTCTTCAAAGGGGAACCATCCACAGAAACCACAGCAATGGGGGATGATAAAGGTTCGGGTTTTAAATTGAGTCTTTCCAAGAATCCCCCATCAATTACATTCAGAGTAGACCCACAATCAACAAACACCCGAAATTCCATTAATTTTTCCTGAGCAATCGTGGAAGCAGCTAAAAATACACCCTTGGAATTTAAACAGGCAATACGGGCATGACTGACCATTTTTTTTTCTTTCTTCATACGAAGCTCACAGCCTTTAATCAAATGACCAGATTTTCCGCAATAGAAACACAAGCCTTCAGAAAATCTACGGTCTTTTTCTTGAGAGCGAGGTGCCACCGATCCAATCTCCATCGGTTCACCACTGTTAGTACACACATTCTCATAACCAGAAACTGACAAAGCAGAGGATTTGCTCTCATTAACCCTTGCACGCAGTCTCCTATCCACCCGTATAGCTAATTGCATAGCCTGTTGCAAATCTTCAGGTGTAGGATAAGCAATTAGGTCTTTAACCCTTTCATTGAGCCCAGCAAGAAATAGACTTTTCAGAGCAGAATCGTTCCACCCTGTTTGAGTAGACCAACGACGGAAATGAGTACAATATTTTTCCACATTACCTGATCCCTGTCTCAAACGTCTTAACTCAGTCTCAGCTGATGAGACACGGTCAGGATCATCATATAATAGCCCCAAAGCAGAAAAAAAACTATCCACTGAACTGAAGCATGTATCACTAGGTTGCAAAGAAAAGGCCCACTCCTGAGGCTCTTTGCGCAAAAGTGACATTATGAACCCTATGCACTGGGAATCATCCCCAGAGGACTTGGGTCTCAAACGAAAATACAATAAGCAAGCATTTTTAAATGAAAAAAATTCTCGGTGTTCACCAAAAAATAAATCCGGCAAACATACCTTAGGATCCAAGAAATGTGCTCCAGGACAGTTACGTGCTGACGGAGCTCGGCCACCTCCAGAGAGAGTCCCTGCAGGCGATGAGCCAAATCCTGAACCGACACCATGATGGAACAGAAAAATCTTTCCTTAGAGAATTTGCAGGCTGGACTTACTGTTATGTTCTGCTACCAGAGCTAAGGAAAGAGAGGAGATCTGTCCCTACGATAGAACTCAGCTTAATCCCTACGATGTAACAGGGGACTTGATCCTGCGATCAGACCTGCTAAAGTCCTAAGCTAGTCTGTACGGAGACCTATAGATGTGGGGAAGGAATCCCTACAAGTACTAAGGACTGGGAGGAAAATGGGACACCTCCTAACAGAAATAGTAGCAGACAGACGAACAAACAAAATATAAAGAACACAGAGGTCCGTAGACCAAGCAAACTAAGAGTTAGATACAGAGCACAGGCTAGCTAGAAAGTAGTTATACAATGAAGTCCAGCAAAGCCAGAAGGGCGGAGCAGGATTAAATAGGCCAACAAGGTCATGTGACCAGCAAAGGAAAAAACCTAAAAGCAAGGTTCTAACAGATACCACCCATACTACACTGTACTACCTATGTAGTGCAGAGAATCACCCAACCTGTCACTGTTTAACTGTCAATTAACTTATATACTCACCCGCAGCGGGATCTGATAGGGTGATAAGGATCTGATGATGAAGCATACACTACCTACCACCTACCATTATATGGACCCGATATAATGCTCCATACAGAATAATGGGCCCCATATAATGCTCCATACAGAATAATGGACCCCATATAATGCTCCATACAGAATAATGGGCCCCATATAATGCTCCATACAGAATAATGGGCCCCATATAATGCTCCATACAGAATAATGGACCCCATATCATGCTCCATACAGAATAATGGGCCCCATATAATGCTCCATACAGAATAATGGACCCCATATAATGCTCCATACAGAATAATGGGCCCCATATAATGCTCCATACAGAATAATGGGCCCCATATAATGCTCCATACAGAATAATGGACCCCATATAATGCTCCATACAGAATAATGGGCCCCATATAATGCTCCATACAGAATAATGAACCCCATATCATGCTCCATACAGAATAATGGGCCCCATATAATGCTCCATACAGAATAATGGACCCCATATCATGCTCCATACAGAATAATGGGCCCCATATAATGCTCCATACAGAATAATGGACCCCATATAATGCTCCATACAGAATAATGGGCCCCATATAGTGCTCCATATAGACTAATGGACCCCATATCATGCTCCATACAGAATAATGGGCCCCATATAATGATCCAAACAAAATAATGGACCCTATATAATGCTCCATACAGAATAATGGCCCCCATATAATGCTCTATACAGTATGGGCCCCATATATTGCTCCATACAGTATGGGCCCCATGTATTGCTCCATACAGTATGGGCCCCATATATTGCTCCATACAGTATAGGTCCCATATATATATCTTCATCCAGTATGAGCACCATATAATTCTTCATACAGTATGGCCCCATATAATTCTTCATCCAGTATGGGCCCCATATAATGCTCCATACAGTATGGGCCCCATATAATTCTTCATACAGTATGGGCCCCATATAATGCTTCATACATAAAAATAATAATAATAATCAAATACCTCTCCTTGTTCCCCGCTGTCCGCAGGTCCTGTCTCCACAGCGTGTTCCGGCTCTCTGCACTGTGACTGCCCAGCACAGAAGGGGGGCTGTAGTGATCGCGCCCTTTGCCCTGAGACGTCACAGAGTCGGAAGACACCGGAACTGCGGAGGAACGTGGAGAGATGAGTATCGCGAGCAGTTTAAAGCAATGTGGGACGCGGTGCCAGCGCCCGTGCTGTACTGCTCTGCCAGCTGTATAGTGGCCGCTTCCGGGTACTGCACACCTGACCCTATTCATATGAATAGAGTGGATCTGCAGTACCCCGCTGTGGCCACTATGCAGCTGTCGGCGCTGTGCTGTTCCAGTCTGCAAATAATCACATCCAACCGGCACCAAGAACAGCTGATCGCGCGTGCCGGGAGTCGCGTCCCCGTTAATCTGATATTGGTCGCCTCTCCTAAGGGTAAGCCATCAATATAAAAGAGCTGGACATCCCCTTTATCTGTTGCCACTACCCCTATACCAACTAATGGTAAATCCCTCCCTCACTTATCATTATGTGCTGCTAATGTTACGTAACAACATTCTATATAGTGAAGTCACAACCAGACATAGAGATGGTAAATATTATTTATTTTTAGGAATATTTGGATAAATAATGGAATATATGAGGATATCATAGTCTGGGGCTGCAGCTGTTATCAGCATCTCTGCACATGATGAAATCAGGGTCTCTATGAAGCAGATGAGGGATCTGTGGATCATTATGGAAATGATCTGTAACTTCTGCAGATTTCTGTAAAGAGAAGACGCCAAATTATTACATCTCATCAATAGATTCCCAGTAAAAAGTTAATAATCAGCTGGAAAATATAAAAAAGCAAATTCTAATATCTACTTACATGAAGGACAAGTCATTCTGATCTAATTCCTCAATGTTCTCCAGACTTGGATCATCTTTCTATGAAAAGGAGAAAAGAACAATTACTTATATGTCACATGTGATATAGATATCATGGGGCAGCGGGAATGAGAGGTGACTTACCATCTGGTGTTTTTGGGGTGTTCATGGCCCTTCATGCTTGGTAAGATGTTGACCAAAGCTGATGGTAAACTAAAGAGAGATCAGAACAGCAGGAGGTTAAAGGTGATATTTTTTACGGTCTTGTAATGAATGTAGTGTTAATGTATGCATTGCTCCCTTACCTGGGCTGGGGTCAGTATGTTCTCCACCACTGTCTGCACCATGAACATGGGGCTTCAATGGAAGCAGTGGTTACGGCACAGGGGGCACAGAGGGTTGGAGCGGAGCCATCTAGTAATACATCCCTGATGGAAGGTGTGGTCACATGGAAGGACCGTGACCTGCTCTCCGATCTCATATTCGGTCATACAGATGATACATGACTCGGCCTCCTCCTGTGCGGTTACATCCCTTGTTGGGAGATTTGCAATTAGCAGTGCTCTCCTGCGAACCCAATGCTGCCGCCTCTGCCGCACAGGTAGATTTTGTGCAGGTGGCTCCACAGCATTGCTGTCGCTCTGACGTCCATCACTGGTAGAAGGTCTTTCCTCGTCTCTTGGAGGAGACCGTCCATCACTGGTAGAAGGTCTCTCCTGCACAGGTAGGTTTTGTGCAGGTGGCTCCACCTGTGGCAGTGGTGGTGTCATCACACCCACTTCCTCCAGTTGAATGGGTGGGAGGGGACGGCCGCCATCTCTGCTGCTCTCTCCTGTTGTTCCGGAGGGCTCCGCAGGGGCTGGTCTTAGAGGAGAGCGGCTTCTATCCCTGCTCTCTTCCTGTCCTCTACGCCGTGGAGGATCTCTGGCCCGTCTCCCTCTCCTCTCAGTGACAGCATTGCTGTCTCTCTGGCGTCCATCACTGGTAGAAGGTCTTTCCTCATCTCTTAGTGGAGACCTCCTCCGTCCATGGACAATTATGGCCTGACCTATAAAGAAATGAGGATATATCAGAATTTTTCCCAATTTTAGCAAACACTTTTGGGCTATAGTGATGGTTCCTTCTACTGCTGTGGTGTTTAGGGCGAGGGGAACCCTAGAAAGAATTGACTTTATTTTGGCCTTAGTTAACCTGCACTTTCTGTCCTGAAATGTGTCCCCTCATACCCCAGGGATATCTCCTCCCAGGAAAGCCCTATAGTGTGGGAATATTATGGATCTCCCCCAAATATTTCACTTACCTTGATTTTCTGGTCGGCGCAGCCATGCCTCATTGTCAGCAATCAGCTGGCGCAGCTCCCGGGCGCTCATGACTTAGGTACCTGGAGCTGGCTGATAGAATATTGGAGAACTAAGCTCTCCGGTGGCACCGGTGTTATTGTGCTCTGATCAAAGATCAAGAAGAATAAATGGAAGTAATCACCAGATGTGTAACACAAACTAGTTCGCTCTTCCACAACCAAAGTGAAGTCTCAGCAAAAGCATCAACTCAAGAAATGGCGCTGATGTCACAGTGCTCAGAGATTATATACCCTCAGGACATTCCATGATGTCATTATGACATCATTACTGAGTGACCCCCTAATCCTGAGCATTGTGACATCAGAGCAGCCAGGCCGCCATGTTTGCTGCCAACTGGTGAATGAGGCAGAGAATGTGGAATAGAAATATCCCATCTGATTAATAGAATATAAATGTATATAAATCTGTGTTGGAAAAGATAGAAAAATCAGTTTTCTCCATGTTTGTAGAATAGTCGTTTTTTCGCTTTGGTAGATATTATATACATGTTATATATGGTGTAAATTATCCTCTGCTGTAAATGATAAGAATGGAATGTTATTCTTTATCATTTATAGTTGTGGGTGATACATTATTGCTAAACAATAAACAACTCACCGACCTGTCAGGGAAATGATCAGGTTATATAAATGAGTGAAAATAGAATAAATAATAATAGAAGGTAAAGTATACAAATGCCTCTAAAAAAAAAAGTCATCAGTGTTTTTACTTTTCTGTACCACCAGGGCCGTCCTACATGACATACATGGATTTTATGTGGGTGTCACGTGCCCCTATAATAATGTGTCCCTATCACTCAGTTACCCCAAATCCACAAAACTATCTATTAGAACAGGGCCTGGACTGGTAATCTTCCTACCTGGCAGATTCCCTGTGGACACCTCGGGTGGGCTGGTCAGTGGATCACCAGCAAGGTGCAGATTTTGGAGAAGGAGATGGTGAAGTTGCCCTCCTAAAGTATAACAATAGTAACTATAACAATAGTATGTTTGCATATTATTGCGCTCCAGAGTGCTACTTTATTTGTTGGTTATATATGGAGATGGCTACTCTTAGTAAGCACCTGTACACACCGGTTTTCTGTTTTGGAAGTGAGGAGTGAGGGTCAGTCTTTTGATATTTGTATACATTTACATACATATACATATATTTGTAAGATTTCTGACTGATCACTCCATCCCTAAGCCTCAGGAGGTTTTAATTATAGCAGGATCTTACCCTCCCGTATACATGTAGACTTTAGTATAAGATTGGATTCACACCAGGTAGGTTCCAGGTGACGAGAGTCGCCTTACCGTGGCTGTCGGATACACATGAATTGGCCAATTTATGCGCTAAGAATTCTCATTTATTTCTATTTTCTAGAGCAGTAATGCTATTCAAATTTCATATTTTTCATGTTTGCATGCTATAGCGCTACAGAGTGCTACTTTATTTGTTAGTCATATATAGAGATGGCTACTCTTAGTAAGCACCTGTACAGACCAGTTTTCTGTTTTGGAAGTGACGGTCAGTCTTTTGATAGCTGTTATTGATAACCAGGGAACATTTTGGGCTAATGGCCCCTTTCCCTGGCTAGTAATATCAGCCCCCAGCACACGGCTTTCCCTCTGCTGGTTATGAAAATTTGGCCAGAGCCCACTCTGTTTTTTTAAATTTAATTCTTTATTTTACACATAATGTACCCTAGGGGTGCTGACTACAATTTCCATCATTGTCTCTTGCTCGGCGCTGATCTCAGGCAACAATGATGTGAGCTGCATTCAGCTCCCGGCGCCTGTCCGGCACTCCGGCATTCAAAAGTCCCACGTTAGAGCTACTGTCAGACCTGGTGGCTTGAACTCCGGTAACCTTGTAGAGTTCAAAGCCACCGGGTCTCCCGGCAGCTGCAAGGCCCAGAAATCTCATGGGAAACTTTGAGGGACATTTTAGGTTTTGGGAGTTTCCAGCTGCTGGAACACCTAGAGGCTGCGAACTAAGGTTACCTTAGGTGTCTATTTTACTGTGCTTGTTAATAAAAAAAAAATAAGTGGGGTCCCTCGTCATTTTCATAATCAGCAAAGGGAAAGTCAACGGCTGGTGGCTGATATTAATATTCTGGGAACAGGTCAATACCCATTACGGTTCCCAGGCTATTAATATCAGCGCACAGCTGTTTGCTTAGCCTTTATTGATTATTAAAGGGGAGACCCCAAACAAAAATTGATGTGGGGTCCCCCTATATTCACTAACCATCAAAGGCTAAACAGACAGCTGCGGGCTGATATTAATAGCTTAGGAAGTGGCCATGGTTATTGGCCCCCTCCTAGACTAAAAACATCAGCTCTCATCCGCCCCAGAAATGGTACATCAATAAAATGTGCCAAATCTGATGCTTAGCCTCTGCTCTTCCCACTTGTCTTAATGCGATGACAAGTGGGTTAATGATTATGGGGTTGACGTCAGCTGTTTTATGGCCGCTAACATCAAGCCCACAAGTTAGTAATGGAGAGGCATCTATAAGACGCCCTATTACTAACCCAATAGTCAGATTGTAAAAAAAAACACCCAGAATAAAGTCCTTTATTTTAAATAAAGACAAACACTCTTTTATTGAAATAAAAATAAAAAAGTATTATACTCACCTTTATGTCTAATCCACCGAAGTCCTTGTCCCCGGTAAAAGAGAAAAAATTAAAAAACACCATAATGCTCACCTTAACACCTAATCCCTGATGCCCTTGTCACCAGTAAACTACAAAAAATAGTAAACCACCATAATACTCACCTGTCCGCCGTGAATATAATCCATACTGTCCCATGACAGTCCGGATGACTTGGAGAGCAGTCACATCAGCAGTCACTAATGTGACTGCTCTCGACGACAGCCCGCTCACACTGACACAAGAGTGTATTGTCTCCTGCAGGTGATGCCGCCTTTCTGCCGCCGCTGATGGCCTGCAACCAATCATCAGACATAAGCAATGTCAGGAGATCATCATGGGGTGCAGTGCTTGTCACGGTGCGTATCTGGGAGGTAAGTGCTCTATGCTTTCTTCTTATTTGATTGGGACAATCGAAAAGCGCCATCCAGTAGGGAACAATCTCTTTAAAATATGGGAAAAGGAGAATTGCATTTTTTTTTAATCTGTTCAAAAAAAGATGTAAAAAATAAAATCGCCTCCTTTTTTCCCCATATTTTAAATATAAACAAATAATAAAAAATTAAAGAAAAATAGTTTCGTCTTGTCCCTAATAGTCCAGACTATGAGAATATGATGTTATTTATGCTGCATGATTATAAAAGAGAAAAAATAACAGAGAAAATCTATTAGTAGATAGTCATAGATTAGTGACTCTTGGAGATGAGAACAAATCCCTGTGTGTCCATACAGGGGATGTAGCTCAGTGGTAGAGCGCATGCTTTGCATGTATGAGGCCCTGGGTTCAATCCCCGACATCTCTATGTTTTGTGATAAAAAAAAAAAACTAGAAAAGTTTCCAAACATTCAGGAATCTGATACGTGTGAGTATACAGCGGTTCGTCTGTCTGGGTGTAACACAGAAACTGCACACAGAACTAAATATCAGATAGGGACTAGTGTTGAGCGACACTAAAATGCTCGGGTGCTCGAAGCTCGGCCCGAGCTCGCCGTGATACTCGGTTGCCGGACCCGAGCAATGAACCCAATGTCCCTATGGGAGACCCGAGCATTTTTGCGGCGGCACCCCCGGCAGTCTGTAGAAAGCCTAAAAAGTGCCCAAAACGATAGTGACAGTGCTCAAATGACATGGGGACAGCATGGGGATCGCCCCAGGAAGCATTTCTGAC
Source organism: Phyllobates terribilis (assembly GCF_046119375.1). Taxonomy (NCBI): domain Eukaryota; kingdom Metazoa; phylum Chordata; class Amphibia; order Anura; family Dendrobatidae; genus Phyllobates; species Phyllobates terribilis. Next base: position 2,361,316 of record NW_027362968.1, on the reverse strand, counting down.
CCCCAGGTCACTGCTGTCAATAACGTGGTCAGAGGTATTAAGCCACTTTTACGGGCTCACAATAGAAGGTCCAAAAATGAAACTGAAACTGTTTTCCTGTGAAATATGTTAAGGAACATCCTTTCCAGGGTAATGACTTGTGTATAAGGTAAAATAAATAACCAAAAACAAAAATACTCCTCCACACCTTGGGCTATGTTCACAAGTAGCATTTTTTATGCGTTTTTGCACTTTTGCATTGCTTTCAACCGTGACAAATGCAATCACCGTGAAATGTCATTTTAACATTTTACAACCTTATCTGGCCATGTGCTGTGTGACACATGCATACAGTGCTGAAAAGACATGGGAACAGCATGGGGAAGACCCCTGGATGCATCTCTGACACCTAGGTCACTGCCTAAAAGTGTGCCCATCAGAAATTATCCTTGCCGCATCAGAAGATGCAGACTTGCAACTATCCCCGTGCAAGTCCTTGTCCCAGGGCAGTGTTCAATTGTACCTCCCCCATTCCTTGCAATGAAAGAGCAAGTATGCAGCCTGCCACCCACTCACCCACCCCCAGGCTGCAATACCATACTGCTTGCTTGCTTGCACTTGAAATTGGGCCTTTTAGGCATGTGGAGGCGGAATCTGGACACTGTGATGCAACACGTCCTCCAGACATAGAGGATTGCGGGTCCTGGGTCAATCAGGCTTCAACACAAAGTTCAGAAGGTAAACAGCAGCAATGGTCGGCCTCCTACACAACGAGTAAATTATTTATGATCATGAGGCTATCCATCTCATTAGCTTTCTGTTCCTTGGAATGCAAGCTCATGTATGTAGTAGCGGCTAGGCCTGAGGTGGTCAACGTTTTGGCGCATATCCTACCTCCTCCGAGGATTTCTGGATGTTATCCTGCTACTATCCCAGTTCTATGACTCCTGTTAAAACAAAGCTTCAGGTGATGAATGATGGATGAGGTGGTGGCAAAGGAGAAAGAGCAGGAGGAACAGGGACCATTCACATCAATATCAGGCCAGTCAACCACACATGTCTTGTAGGATATATTTCTGTACCAAAAGGAGCGGTTCGGCTACACAGTTATAGGGCATACAGTGAGTGCAATGCCTACCAAAAATTTCGAGGCACTCCAATGCCCCTTGGAAGTGACATGGAGGTCAGAGGGCCTTAACTAAACCATTTTTTCCATTTATAGCAACTGGGACTCCAGTACACTGTTGGCCTTAGCAGTGAATGGAAGAGTCGTGGAGGTTAGAGGTAACTGAAAACAACATTTCAATGCCCCTTGGAAGAGCTGTGTAGTTCACAGTGGTTTAACAAGACCATTTTAATGCCCCTTGGAAGAGAAGTGGAGGTCACAGTAGCTTAACAAGACCGTTTTAATGCCCCTTGGAAGAGACGTGGAGGTCACAGTAGCTTAACAAGATGGTTTTAATGCCCCTTAGGAGAGACATGGAGGTCACAGTAGCTTAACAAGATGGTTTTAATGCCCCTTGGAAGAGTGGTGGAGGTTACAGTGGAATAAAAAGACAATATCAATGCCCCTTGGAAGAGACGTGGAGTTCAGAGTGGTTTAACAAGACGGTTTTAATGCCCCTTGGAAGAGACGTGGAGTTCAGAGTGGTTTAACAAGACGGTTTTAATGCCCCTTGGAAGAGACGTGGAGGTCACAGTAGCTTAACAAGACGGTTTTAATCCCCCTTGGAAGAGACGTGGAGTTCAGAGTGGTTTAACAAGATGGTTTTAATGCCCCTTGGAAGAGACGTGGAGGTCACAGTATCTTAACAAGACCGTTTAAATGACCCTTGGAAGAGACGTGGAGGTCACAGTAGCTTAACAAGACGGTTTTAATGCCCCTTGGAAGAGACGTGGAGTTCAGAGTGGTTTAACAAGACGGTTTTAATGCCCCAACCAACCGCGACCAATCAGCGAGATTGGCGCCTAATTTAAACAGCGCTATGAGCTCCCGACGGCAAGTGTGAACGGAGGACCGAGGAGCGGCACCGCCGGTCGGGATGCTTCTGCTGCGAGCAGCCGCTCATCTCCCAGCTGCTGGCAGCGGAAGTACCCGCACAGGCAGCACCGCTCCTCGGTCCTCACTAATACGACGCTGATTGGTTGCGGCCGCCGGCCCCGACCAATCAGCGATTTTGGTGGCAAATTGAAACACCGCTCTGCTGATTGGTCGCTACCGCCAGCCGCGACCAATCAACGATTTTGGCGAAAAATTTAAACAATGCTCTGTTGATTGGTCGCGGATTCCAGCCGCGACCAATCAGCGAGATTGGCACCAAATTTAAACAACGCTCTGCTGATTGGTCGCGGACGGCAGACGCGACCAATCAGCGAGATTGACGCCAAATTTAAACAATGCTCTGCTAATTGGTCGCAGTCGCCGGCCGCGAACAATCAGCAGTATTGGCGCAAAATTTAAATTCCGATCTGCTGATTGGTCGCGACCGCCGGGCGTGACCAATCAGCGATTCTGGCGCCAAATGTAAACCCCGCTCTGCTGATTGATCGTGGTGGCCGGCCGCGACCAATCAGCAATTTTGGTGCCAAATTTAAACAACACTCTGCTGATTGGTCGCTGTCGCCGGCCGCAACCAATCAGCAGTATTAGCGCCAAATTTAAACACCGCTCTGCTGATTAGTCGAAACCAATATATAGAAAGGATATAAACGAGCTTGAAAAGGTACAAAGGAGGGTAACAAAATTAATAAGGGGAATGGAGGGACTGCAATACCCAGAGAGGTTGGCAAAACTAGGACTATTCATCCTGGAAAAGAGAAGGTTGAGGGGGGACATAATAAATGTGTACAAATATGTTAGGGGACAGTATAGAGACCTTGCCCGGGATTTGTTCAAAAGGAGGGATATTACTGTAACAAAAGGGCATTCATTAAGACTGGAAGAGAAAAGGTTCCAGCACCAGCATAGGAAGGGGTTCTTTACGGTAAGAGCAGTGAAAATATGGAATTCACTGAGTGAGGAGACGGTAATGTCGGATTCACTAAACCAGTTCAAGCAGGGACTGGATGCATTTCTAGATACCAGGCAGATTTCAGCGTATACTTAAAAATAGAATAAAATAGTAGGTTCATACAGGGATTTATTCTGACTGCTGGTTTCAGAGTCGGGAGGGAATTTTTCCTCAGGTGAAGATTGGCCAAATCATTTGGGGTTTTTGCCCTCCTCTGGATCAACTTTAGCAACTACAGAACTTACAGGTCGAACTTGATGGACGCAAGTCTTTATTAGGCTTTACAAACTATATAGTGATGTCACAGTACAGAGATAATGCACATAGTGAGGTCACAGTACAGAGGTAATGCACATAGTGAGGTTACATTACAGAGATAATGCACATAGTGAGGTCACAGTACAGAGATAATGCACATAGTGAGGTCACAGTACAGAGATAATGCACATAGTGAGGTCACAGTGCAGAGATAATGCACATAGTGAGGTCACAGTACAGAGATAATGCACATAGTGAGGTCACAGTGCAGAGATGATGCACATAGTGAGGTCACAGTACAGAGATAATGCACATAGTGAGGTCACAGTGCAGAGATAATGCACATAGTGAGGTCACAGTACAGAGATAATGCACATAGTGAGGTCACAGTACAGAGATAACACACATAGTGAGGTCACAGTACAGAGATAAAGCACATAGTGAGGTCACAGTAGAGAGATAATAAACACAGTGATGTCACATTACCGAGATAATACACATAGTGATGTCACAGTACAGAGATAATGCACATAGTGATGTCACAGTACATAGAAAATGAACATAGTGAGGTCACAGTACAGAGATAATGCACATAGTGAGGTCACAGTACAGAGATAATAAACACAGTGATGTCACAGTACAGAGATAATAAACACAGTGATGTCACATTACAGAGATAATACACTTAGTGATGTCACAGTACAGAGTCACTAAACACAGTGATATCACATTACAGAGATAATACACATAGTGATGTCACAGTACAGAGAAAATGCACATAGTGATGTCACAGTACAGAGATAATGCTCATAGTGAGGTCACAGTACAGAGGTAATGCACATAGTGAGGTCACAGTACAGAGATAATAAACAAAGTGTTGTCACATTACAGAGATAATGCACATAGTGATGTCACAGTACAGAGATAATGCACATAGCGATGTCACAGTGCAGAGATAATGCACATAGTGAGGTCACAGTACAGGGATAATGCACATAGTGAGGTCACAGTAGAGAGATAATAAACACAGTGATGTCACATTACAGACATAATACACAGTGAGGTCACAGTACAGAGATAATGCACATAGTGAGGTCACAGTACAGGGATAATGCACATAGTGAGGTCACAGTAGAGAGATAATAAACACAGTGATGTCACATTACAGAGATAATACACATAGTGATGTCACAGTACACAGATAATAAGCACAGTGATGTCAAGTTACAAAGATAATACACAAAGTGATGTCACAGTACAGAGATAATAAACACAGTGATGTCACGTTACAGAGATAATACACATAGTGATGTCACAGTACAGAGCTAATGCACATAGTGAGGTCATAGTACTGAGATAATACACATAGTGAGGTCACAGTACAGAGATAATGCACATAGTGAGGTCACAGTAGAGAGATAATAAACACAATGATGTCACATTACAGTGATAATACACATAGTGATGTCACAGTACCGAGATAATGCACATAGTGATGTCACAGTACATAGATAACGCACATAGTGAGGTCACAGAGCAGATATAATGCACATAGTGTTGTCACAGTACAGAGATAATACACATAGTGATGTCACAGTACAGAGATAATAAGCACAGTGATGTCACATTACAGAGATAATACACATAGTGATGTCATAGTACAGAGATAATGCACATAGTGATGTCACAGTACATAGATAATGCACATAGTGAGTTCACACTACAGAGATAATGCACATAGTGAGGTCACAGTAGAGAGATAATAAACACAGTGATGTCACATTACAGAGATAATACATATAGTTATGTCACAGTACAGAGATAATGCACATAGTGATGTCACAGTACAGAGATAATGCACATAGTGATGTCAGAGTACATAGATAATGCACATAGTAAGGTCACAGTAAAGAGATAATTCACGTAGTGAGGTCACAGTAGAGAGATAATAAACACAGTGATGTCACATTTCTTAGATAATACACATAGTGATGTCACAGTACAGAGATAATACACATAGTGATGACACAGTACAGAGATAATGCACATAGTGAGGTCACATTACAGAGATATTACACGTAGTGATGTGACAGTACAGAGATAATGCACACAGTGATATCACAGTACATAGATAATGCACATAGTGAGGTCACAGTACAGAGATAATGCACATAGTGAGGTCACAATTGAGTGATAATAAACACACTGATGTCACATTACAGTGATAATACACATAGTGATGTCACAGTACCGAGATAATCCACATAGTGATGTCACAGTACATAGATAATGCACATAGTGAGGTCACAGAGCAGATATAATGCACATAGTGAGGTCACAGTAGAGAGATAATAAACACAGTGATGCCACTTTACAGAGATAGTACAATTAGTGATGTCACAGTACAGAGATAATGCACATAGTGAGGTCACAGAACAGAGATAATAAACACAGTGATGTCAGATTACCGAGATAATACATAGTGATGTCACAGTACAGAGATAATGCACATAGTGATGTCACAGTACATAGATAATGCACATAGTGAGGTCACAGTACAGAGATAATGCACATAGTGATGTCACAGTAGAGAGATAATAAACACAGTGATGTCACATTACAGAGATAATGCACATAGTGATGTCACAGTACAGATACAATAAACACAGTAATGTCACATTTCAGAGATAATTCACATAGTGATGTCACAATATAGAGAAAATGCACATACTTATGTCACAATAGAGATAATGCTCATAGTGAGGTCACAGTACAGAGGTAATGCACATAGTGAGGTGACAGTACAGAGATAATAAACACAGTGATGTCACAGTACAGGGATAATGCTCATAGTGAGGTCACAGTACAGAGGTAATGCACATAGTGAGGTCACAGTAGAGAGATAATAAACACAGTGAGGTCACATTACAGAGATAATACACATAGGAGTGATGTCACAGTACAGAGATAATAAACACAGTGATATCACATTACAGAGATAATACACATAGTGATGTCACAGTACATAGATAATGCACATAATGAGGTCACATTACATAGATGATGCACATAGTGATGTCACAGTAAAGATATAATGCACAAAGTGAGATCACAGTAGAAAAATAATAAACACAGTTATGTCACATTACAGAGATAATACACATAGTGATGTCACAGTACAGAGATAATAAGCACAGTGATGTCACATTACAGAGATAATACACATAGTGAGGTCACAGTACATAGATAATGCACATAGTGATGTCACAGTACAGAGATAATACACATAGTGAGGTCACAGTACATAGATAATGCACATAGTGATTAGTGTTGAGCCACCCCCGTAGTGTTCGAGTTCGGTTCGTCGAACACCTTCGAACACCGTTAAAACCAATGGCAGGCAAACAAAAACACATAGGAACACATAGAAAACACCTTCAAAGGTGTCCAAAAGCTGACAAACTGCTCTGAAGACACAACTAACACATGGAAAAGTGACAAGTACATATAGTCATGCGAAAAGAGAAGAGGTGGAGGAGTAAAAGGAGGGGGAGACACAGATATAGGCATGTCATGCCCTTCTAAAATCCAAAAAGTGAGAAGCCGACACGTTCAGTCCGCTCCTGCCCGTGCCCCCTCCGTGTCGCCGGGTTTGTGCCAGAGCCGCGGTGAACCCTGACGGCCAGCCCCCCTCTCCCAATACTGGTGCCTGTCCGCTGGTGGGTCGAGCGAGCCCCCCTGTGGTGGAGGCAGCTCTAAGCTTTTTAATTTAAATTGTCTCTCTAATTTGAATGAATACACTTTAAATCCATTTACAAGGATCTATTGGAGGGCAAGTCTCATGCCAGCAGCCGCGTAATTCCAGCTCCAGTAGCGTCAACTAAAGCTGCTGCAGTTAAAAAGCTTTTATAAGGATCGAGCTTGGCGGTCCACTGCAAGGCGTCCTACCGCCAGTCCCAGCCCCTGTGGCTTAGGGTGCCTCCTGATGCTCTTCACTGAGTATCCCGTGGTCCCAAAGCATTTCCTTTGAAAAAATTAAGTGTCCAAACTACAGGTGGTGTAGCTTGCTTAACAGCCGGGATAATCCGCTGACTAGCAGACACTGCTACTAGGCACAAAGTATTTCCTGGGCTAGATGCAGTTAAAAATTTGTAATTAGATTCTCTCGTTGGATGCTGAGAAAGCATTCCATAGAGTCTCCTGGCACGCCATATATGATTCTCTTAAAAAGCTTGGGGTAGGGGTCTAGGGGAACCTTTTATAGCCAAAATCACGGCCCTGTATCGCAATACGTCACCTAGGCTGAAGATAAATGGAACTATAGCACCCTGAGGGCTCGGTTGCTACAGAGGTATTGCACCTCACCCAGAGGTGTGATATCTCACTCTCAGGTAAGGATGGAGTGTGGATCAGGACCCGACACCTGCATGCATTACACCACATTGCCGTGGGGCAGGGCGACCAATATGCCCCTGAGATGGGCACGACAGTCCCTGTCCCTGACTGGAGTGGGGGGAGGGAACACTGAGGAAGGGGAACCCTGTAGTGCAGGAGCAGGGAGGAAGCAGTTCCTGGGTGCATTGAGAAGGGAGTATAAAAGGTGGGCACCATCTTAGTTCAGTGCAGAGAAGTCTGAGCAGAAGTGGCAGGGAGCAGGGGCTCTGCATGAGCTCTGCTCCGGAGGTGGGCCTAGTAACAGAGGCCCAGGCCTGGAAGAGGGAGAAGGAAGGAAGAGGAGCGGAGAAGGCTCCAGGAACGAGGAACGAAGGGATCCCAGGCGTGCGGACGGGCGAGTCGCCACCGCACGCCCGAATCCACCTGCGTGGAGGGGTCAGGCCAAAGGGGGAGACCGGTCCACGAAACTAGTGGAGGCAGGAAATGACCCTCAGCTAGAAACCGGAGGCTGTGACATTTTATGTGGCGCAGCCCCTCGCTACACCCGCTAGGAAGGCACCACATAGGGTCAGGGAAACTGGCGCCAAGTTTACCAAGAGGAGGCCCGAGGCAGCCGGACAGAAGGGTTGGTAAGAAAGTCCAGACAAAGGACACACAAAGGGGGTCCTGTGAAGTGCTCCAAAGTTATCTGGGAGTTGTCTGAGCCCCTCACCTGGTGAGCACAGTACGACGTGGGCAGCCGTTACCTGCAGACGTGGTCTGGATAATAAGAACTGTGAGTAAAGGCCCTGGACTGCATCACTGACTCCGTGTCGTTACTGCTGCTGCCCTGCACCATCACCCCCATCCTCCGCATACACTGCCCTGAGGCTATACTCCTCCCGTGGGGAGTTATGCTACGCTCTGCTGCACCCACAACACCAGCCTCAGCGGTCTGCCCTGCAGCGGCGGTTCACTCTGACCGCAATCCACGGGTGGCGTAGTCAGACATTTAAACATCAAAACCACATAAATAGTTCCGCCACTGGTTTGACCGCCCTGAGCCACGGAACTGGGTCGCCGCCACGGAGACTACAACCACCAGCATCCACCAAAAAGGGTCCGGCTCCAGGTGTCCCAAGGCCCAAGGGGTGCATCAGAACATTTTCATCACCTTTCACAATCACCAATGGGACAAGGCAGGGATGTTCTCTGTCCCCTCTCTTATACATCCTAGTGATGGAGCACCTGCTCTCATCAATTCGCCATAACCCCAATATTAGGTGGATTGAGGTGGGAGGCACCGAGTACAAGTGCTCTCTATTTGCTGATGATGTCCTAGTATATATCACTCAATCACATATATCCATCCCTGCTGTTATGGCTGAAATAGATCACTTTGTTACATGGTCAAATTTTAAAATCAATGCAGCGAAGTCTGAGGCCCTCGATGTCTCCCTCCCCAAATCCATACAGGATTCCATCCAGTCCAACTTTCCCTTTGCCTGGCCCTCACAGGGTATCAAATACTTAGGAATTCCTATTCATAGAGACCTCTCCCATCTATGTTATCTTAATTTTGGGCCCTTTATTGAACAACTCCATACAGACCACGGTTGGCAAGTTAGAACTGTAAGATTCACTACGTGAACCACTGGTGTTTTGTGGAAAAGCACATGTACACTGTGTTCCAAATTATTATACAAAAAGTGTTTAGGAGTGATAAGGGAAGAATTTGTTTGTTTGTCAGTTAAACTCATTGATGGTGATGTGTGTCAGGGCTCTTTATATCACTGTAAGCAATTGCAGACACCTGTGCTAATTAGTTTGGCAGGTGTGTCCAATGAAAGGCAAGACTACTTAAGAAGGCTGTCCCACATTATTAAGTAGCCTACATTTTCTGCCAAAATGGGAAAGAAAAAGGATGTGTCGGCTGCTGAGAAGCAACAAATTGTGGAGTGTTTAGGTCAAGGCATGACTACAATCAACATTGTGCGATGATCAGGATGAAGTGTCTTGGCAATCAAGAAGTATGTAGCTGATTCACAGTACACACGTGTGCGTGCTGATAAGGGCAAATTGAGGACTCTTTCCTACAGGCAATTATGTCAGGTTAAAAGAGCAGCGGCAAAAAAGCCTTGTCATAGCAGCAGACAAGTTTTTGAAGCTGCTGGTGCCTCCAACGTCCCCCGAACAACAAGATGCAGGGTCCTTCAGAGGTTTGCAGCTGTGCATACGCCATCCTGTCGACCTCCTCTATCCACTTCACACAAGCAGAAACGGCTCCAGTGGGCCAAAGATTACATGAAGACTGATTTCAAAACTGTTTTGTTCACGGATGAGTGCCGTGCAGCGCTCGATGGTCCAGATGGATGGAGTGGAGGATGGCTGGTTGATGGACACCCCACACAAACACGGCTACAGTGCCAACAAGGAGGAGGTGGAGTAATGTTTTGGGCTGGAATCATGGGGAGAGAGATTGTCGGCCCCTTTAGGATCCCTGAAGGGGTAAAGATGAACTCCATAATGTATGTGGATTTTCTCAAACAGCACTTCCTGCCATGGTTCAAGAAGAAGAACCATGTATTCCACAGCAAGATCATTTTTATTCATGATAATGCACCATCTCATGCTGCACATAAAACATCTGCATCTCTGGCTGATATGGGCATAAAAGGGGACAAACTTATGGTGTGACCCCCATGCTCCCCTGACCTCTACCCCATTCAGAACCTCTGGAGCATCATCAAAAGGAGTGTCTATGATGGCGGGAGGCAGTTCACAACTAAGCAACAGCTCTGGGAGGGTATTCTGTCCTCATGCAAAACAATTGAAGCAGAAACCATCCAAAACCTGACAAATTCAATGGACGAGAGAGTTCAGAAGCTCCTTTCGAACAAGGGGTGTGAAAATGTAACATCACCTAGAATAAAGTTTTGAGTTGAAAACTGTTTGATTTCAGTTTCTAATAACCTGCTAATGCTTATAATTTCAAAAATGACCATTTTTTTGGTCTTTTTTAAAATGAAAAGGTTGATCGAAAAGTTTGGGGGATCTAAGAGTGTGGCAACCCAGTAGTCATGATTACTTCGAATTCTGACAATATGAGGGTCATGTTGCAGGTAGTGCAGCAAGAAGGCACTTATGTGTCTTGCGCATCTCGGAGCCCCAAAATTATTTTCCGGGCTAGATGCAGCTAAAAATTATTATTAATTTTAAATCTGGTGGAGCTTAGTATAGATGGCCTAATAGGATCAGTGCTGCACACTGCTACAAAGCCCAAATTATTTTCCAGCCAAGATACAGATAAACATGATTAGTAATTTTAAATCTGGTGGAGCTTATTATAGATGGCCTAATAGAATCAGTGCTGCACACTGCTACAAAGCCCAAATTATTTTCCAGCCAAGATACAGATAAACATGATTAGTAATTTGAAAGCTTAAAACGGTTGGTGAGGTGATTTTAACCAATCATCAAGCTTTTACTCTCCCCAGGATGACACAGGGGTAGAAAAGTCATTTCGGATCCATGATTTGTTCATCTTTATGAACGTGAGTCTGTCTACATTATCAGTGGAGAGCCGCGTGCGCTTATCTGTCAGCACACCACCAGCAGCGCTGAACACACGTTCAGACAGAACGCTGGCTGCGGGGCATGACAAGATCTCCAAGGCGTAAGTGGCTAGCTCTGGCCATTTATCCAGATTGGAAGCCCAAAAAGAGCAAGGGTCCAGTGACACAGTCATGGCTTCAATGTTTACTTGGAGATACTCCTGTACCATCGTCTTTAGGCGTTGACTATGTGTCAGACTTCTTGTCTCCTGTGGCCTTGCAAAGGATGGGCTAAAAAAGTGGTGAAATGATTCCGCAAAATTGATGCTACCAGCAGATACTGTGGTTCTGTTACGGTTTGAGTGCTGAACACTTGACGGTCCCACGGTTGGCAAGTTGGAACTGTGAGATTCACTACGTGCACCACTGGTGTTTTGTGGAAAAGCACATGTAACATTCTGCAACAGTCTCTGCTGATACTCCTGCATGCGTGCATCCCTTTCTATGGCAGGAATAATTTCTGCAAATTTACTTTTGTACCGGGGATCTAACAGTGTGGCAACCCAGTAGTCAGGATTATTTCTAATTCTCCCAATTCGAGGGTCATGTTGCAGGTAGTGCAGCAAGAAGGCACTCATGTGTGTTGTGCATCCAGGAGCACCAAGTCCCTGTTGTGTTGGTGGCGAGGTAACAATCATGCTTCCTTCCTCTGTCCTCTCCCCCCAACCTCGCACAACAGAAATTTGATCAAGGTCTCCCTCATCTGATCAGTCTTCCATCAGTTCGTCCTCCACTTCTTCCTGGGCTCCTGCACCTTCCTCACTAGTTTGGCTGCTACCATGCGCCCTGGTAAAACCATCTCCCCCACCCTCACATGCCTGCCGCCTTGGTGCTGCCGACCGTCTGGACCTTGCAGATGTTAGCCCTTCCGCATACAACTCCTCCTCCTCTACTTCCTCCACCTCCTCTTGTCGCACCACCTGACTCCGAATTCTGTTTAACATGTGCTCCAGCATGTAAATCACCGGAATAGTTATGCTGATAATGGCATCGTCAGCACTAAACATCTTCGTCGCCATTTCAAAACTGTGCAGAAGGGTGCATAGGTCCCTGATCTGAGACCACTCCTCCAGCGTGATTTGCCCCACCTCCGGATCTCGTTGGCCCAGGCTATACGTCAGAACGTATTGCACCAGGGCTTGTTGGTGCTGCCACAGTCGCTGCAACATGTGCAGAGTTGAATTCCACCGGGTAGGCACATCGCATTTTAGCCGGTGAAGTGGCAGGCCCAACGACTTCTGTAGAGATGTAAGTCGCTGAGCTGCGGGATGCGAACGGCGGAAGTGAGCACACAGCGACCGTGCCCTCTGCAGAAGGCCATCTAGTCCGGGATAGTGGGCTAAAAATCGCTGGACAACCAGGTTCAACACGTGAGCCATACAAGGCACGTGTGTGACATTGCCCCGGCGAAGGGCCGCACCCAGGTTTGCAGCATTGTCGCACACGGCCTTCCCTGGTTTCAGGTCCAGTGGAGACAACCATTCATGAAACTGGTTCTCCAGAGCTGACCACAACTCCTCAGCTGTGTGACTCACATTTCCCAGACATTTCAAAGTAAAAACCGCCTGATGACGTTGAGCCCTACTGCCAGCATAGTAAGGAGGTGTGCAGGATCCCTTCTGCGCAGTTAGAAAGCTTGTGGCACGACCAGACAGGCTTTGGGTGCAGGTGGAGGACCGAGAGGAGGTTGAGGAGGCAGAAGCAGTGGAGGAACTTTGAGATAAAGAGGATTGACACACAACTCGTGGGGACGGCAAGACTTGGACAGCAGCCCCTTGTCCTGCTGTCACCATAGTTACCCAGTGCCCAGTCAGCGACATGTAACGCCCCTGTCCATGCCTACTCGTCCAAGTGTCTGTGGTGAAATGCACCCTGTCACACACAGAGTTTCTCAAAGAAGCGGTGATGTTGTGTGCGACATGCTGGTGGAGCGCAGGCACACCTTTCTTTGAGAAGTAGTGCCGACTGGGCATCTGGTACTGGGGCACTGCGACGGACATAAGGTCTCGAAAATCCTCTGTGTCCACCATGTGGAAAGGCAGCATTTCTGTAGCCAAGAGCTTGCAGATGGTGAAATTCAACCTCTTAGCTTTCTCATGGCTAGGAGGAAATGGTCTTTTACTTGTCCACATCTGAGGGACCGAGGGCTGGCTATTGTGCTTAGACGGGGTTGATAAGGGTGTCCCCGGCAAACTGCCGGTGTGTGAGGAAGATGCAGGCGGACATGTTAGGTTGCCTTGATCCAAAGGTGGTGCTATCAATGTCGGACAGAGCTCAACACCAGCTGGTGTTACCACCTCCAAAGAAAATGATGACCTGCCAATCACGCTGGCTGTTGCGCGTAAAGAGGTGGCAGGTTTGCGCCCCAAAACAGGTGTGACTGCTGTCCCCCCAGTCACAGAGGATGAAGAGGCCGCGGATGCACAAGATATGGCAGACGGTGGTTGGCCCGGCCGGCTAGGCCGCATTGTAGCACAGTGAGCTTCCCACTGCAACTTATGCTTCATGTCCATGTGCCGGTTCATGCATGAAGTACTCAAACTATGTATTTTTTGGCCTCTACTTAGCTTTTGCTGACAAATGTTACAGATAACACGAGTTGGGTCATCTTTATCGATCTGAAAAAATGCCCAGGCTATGCAAGGCTTAGCACCCATGCGACCTGAAGAGCCACCACGACTTGTGGTCAGAGGCAGAGGTGTGTTTGAGGATGCAGTTGTTGACGTGCTTCCAGTACTACGTCTCTGTCCAGGAAGGCGCAACCTGACCTCGTCGTCACTAGCATCTTCCTCCACCTCCTCTGCTGACCTCATCTCTTGGCTGACTGTGGGTTGACAGTAAGTGGGATCTCCGACCTCATCATCATCACCCTGTGCGTTATCACACCCGTCGTCCTCAGAGCCAACCTGTTCCTGCCCTGACAAAAAACTAAAGTTGTCGCTCCAATCAGGTATTTGAGTCTTATCATCGTCTTCCTCATTGTCTCCACCAACAGGAGTTACAGTTTGGGAATGAGGGTCTACATTATGGTCAGAACCTTCTGCGTCTGGTCCTGGATCCGACTCATAAAGATTCTGGGCATCAGTGCAGATCATTTCCTCGTCTGGATTCACAGAAGCGCTGGAGTCGACCTCTGATTCCCAGGCTATAGTATGAGTAAACAGCTCTGCAGACTCAACCATCTGTTCTACCTCATACTCAGACGGGCAGCTGGAGATTTGGGAGCTGTGAGGAAGCAAGTGCGATTTGGGTGACACCTTTGAGGACTGGAGTATTTGTGATGTTGAAGTTGATGTGGAGGAGAGCCCACTTAAAGGAGCACTTGATATCTGTTGAAGCACCTGCTGTTTTTGTGCCTCATCTGGAATTTGTAGCGATTGGCGTGGCCGTAAGAAAGGGATCTTATCACATTGTCCGCTAAAAGAAGTAGACATTTTAGTTTGGCTGGAAGATGGTCTTTCTTCTGCAGATGTTACTGTTGCTTTAACACCTACCCCACGGACACAACCTTTTTTCCCCTTCCCAACACGACTATTCCCCTTTCCACCAGCAGCAGGCCTTTTTCCACTCATTTTGGTGGTTAACTAATTCACAACTCTGGAGTTGTTTGCGCAATAAAACAATGGATGGGAACCGAGCAGAGCTGAGTGGCCAAACTGTGGTATTAGGCCAAAACTATTGGCTGGGTTAGATGCAGAAAAAAATTGTATTCAATTTGCAACCTGATGGAGGTCAGTATAGATGGATTAATAGAACAAGTCCCACACACTGCTAGAAGGCCAAATATTTTTTCAGAGCTAGATGCAGATAAAAATTATTTTTAATTTGCAACCTGATGGAGGTCAGTATAGATGGACTAAGAGAATGATGCTATGCCCAAAAGATTTTACTTCACTAGGTGCAGTAAAAAAATTGTTATTCTATACACAGGTGGTATATCTTGCAACACAGATAGGCTACTCCACTGACTAACACACTCTGCAATAGGCCAAAAAGGATTAGCTTTGCTAGATTCAGCCAAATGCTGTGAAAAAAACTTGCACAGCACTGGCACAGACCTGCCTGGCAAAAACTGATAGGAACTGATGTAACCTAGTCCTGAAAAGGACTGCAAATACAATTAGTCTTTACTCCCACAATCTATCTATTTAAGAGCACAGACCTGCCTGATAAAAGTCGTAGGAAATGCTGTAACCTAGTCCTTAAAAGGACTGCAATCACAACTATTCCCTACTCCCAAGCTATCTGTAGATTTGTGCGAAAATTGGCTTGAAATTAACAAGGTATAGCGCACACAGCAACAGCGGTGCCGTCTAACACGCAGCTGCAGCAGTGAGAAAATGGTGGCGACGGGGAAAATGGCTTGGTCTTATAGGGCAAGGACATGTGACATACACTGCCAATGACACATGCCCTTGCTTGTGTGAAAAAAGCACTTCGCTCCGTGTGTGCGCTGCTGATAGGCTGACAGATTGCACCTCCCCACTGTAAATGCGGGAAAGAGAAAAAAAAATGGAGATCTACATTGTTCCTGTAGAGATCCATCCCCTGCCCCTCCCCCCACCCCGCTGTACACTCAAACTGCGTATTAACATTAATTTTCATCATTACTGAGAAAAAATCCAGTTATGATTTTGGTGCACGAACAGTTATCGAACATAACCTCGAACAGCCGAATTTTTCTCAAATCGTTCGTGTTCGCCGAACGGCTCGAACACCTCCCAAAACAGCTCGAATTTGAGATTGGCGAACAGTTCGAGTGGAACAACGCTCATCTCTACACAGTACAGAGATAATGCACATAGTGAGGTCACAGTACATAGATAATGCACATAGTGAGGTCACAGTAGAGAGATAATGCACATAGTGAGGTCACACTACAGAGATAATGCACATAGTGAGGTCACAGTAGAGAGATAATAAACGCAGTGATGTCAAATTACAGAGATAATACACATATTGATGTCACAGTACAGAGATAATGCACATAGTGAGGTCACAGTAGAGAGATAATAAACACAGTGATGTCACATTACAAAGATAATACACATAGTGATGTCACAGTACAGGGATAATAAACACAGTGATGTCACATTAAAGAGATAATACACATAGTGATGTCACAGCACAGAGATAATGCACATAGTGATGTCACAGCACATAGATAATGCACATAGTGAGGTCACAGTACATAGATAATGCATATAGTGAGGTCACAGTACAGAGATAATGCACATAGTGAGGTCACAGTAGAGAGATAATAAACACAGTGATGTCACATTACAGAGATAATACACATAGTGATGTCACAGTACATAGATAATGCACATAGTGATGTCACAGTACATAGATAATGCACATAGTGAGGTCACAGTACATAGATAACGCAAATAGTGTGGTCACAGTAGAGAGATAATGCACATAGTGATGTCACAGTACATAGATAACACACATAGTGAGGTCACAGTACATAGATAATGCACATAGTGATGTCACAGTACATAGATAATGCACATAGTGATGTCACATTATATAGATAATGCACATAGTGAGGTCACAGTACATAGATAATGCACATAGTGAGGTCACAGTACAGAGATAATACACATAGTGAGGTCACATTACATAGATAATGCACATAGTGAGGTCATAGTACATAGATAATGCACATAGTGAGGTCACATTACATAGATAATGCACATAGTGAGGTCATAGTACATAGATAATGCACATAGTGAGGTCACAGTACAGAGATAATGCACATAGTGTGGTCACAGTACAGAGATAATGCACATAGTGATGTCACAGTACATAGATAATGCACATAGTGAGGTCACAGTACATAGATAAAGCACATAGTGAGGTCACAGTACAGAGATAATACACATAGTGAGGTCACATTACATAGATAATGCACATAGTGAGGTGACAGTACAGAGATAATGCACATAGTGAGGTCACAGTAGAGATATAATAAACACAGTGATGTCACACTACAGAGATAATAGACATAGTGAGGTCACAGTACAGAGATTATAAACACAGTGATGTCACATTACAGAGTTAATACACATAGTGAGGTCAGAGTACATAGATAATGCACATAGTGATGTCACAGTACATAGATAATGCACATAGTGAGCTCACAGTACAGAGATAATGCACATAGTGATGTCACAGTACAGAGATAATACACATAGTGATGTCACAGCACATAGATAATGCACATAGTGAGGTCACAGTACAGAGATAATGCACATAGTGAGGTCACAGTACATAGATAATGCACATAGTGATGTCACAGTACAGAGATAATGCACATAGTGATGTCACATTACAGAGATAATAAATACAGTGATATCACATTACAGAGATAATACACATAGTGAGGTAACATTACATAGATAATGCACATAGTGAGGTCACAGTTCAGAGATAATGCACATAGTGAGGTCACAGTACAGAGATAATAAACACAGTGATGTCACATTACAGAGATAATAGACATAGTGATGTCACAGTACAGAGATAATAAACACAGTGATATCACATTACAGAGATAACACACATAGTGATGTCACAGTATAGAGATAATGCAAATAGTGAGGTCACAGTAGAGAGATAAAAAACACAGTGATGTCACATTACAAAGATAATACACATAGTGATGTCACAGTACAGGGATAATAAACACAGTGATGTCACATTAAAGAGATAATACACATAGTGATGTCACAGCACATAGATAATGCACATAGTGAGGTCACAGTACATAGATAAAGCATATAGTGAGGTCACAGTACAGAGATAATGCACATAGTGAGGTCACAGTAGAGAGATAATAAACACAGTGATGTCACATTACAGAGATAATACACATAGTGATGTCACAGTACATAGATAATGCACATAGTGATGTCACAGTACATAGATAATGCTCATAGTGAGGTCACAGTACATAGATAACGCAAATAGTGTGGTCACAGTAGAGAGATAATGCACATAGTGATGTCACAGTACATAGATAACACACATAGTGAGGTCACAGTACATAGATAATGCACATAGTGTGGTCACAGTACAGAGATAATGCACATAGTGATGTCACAGTACATAGATAATGCACATAGTGAGGTCACAGTACAGAGATAATACACATAGTGAGGTCACATTACATAGATAATGCACATAGTGAGGTCACAGTATAGAGATAATGCACATAGTGAGGTCACAGAAGAGATATAATAAACACAGTGATGTCACGCTACAGAGATAATAGACATAGTGAGGTCACAGTACAGAGATTA
Source organism: Phyllobates terribilis (assembly GCF_046119375.1). NCBI lineage: Eukaryota > Metazoa > Chordata > Amphibia > Anura > Dendrobatidae > Phyllobates > Phyllobates terribilis. The sequence continues at coordinate 2,342,773 of NW_027362968.1, read as the reverse complement.
TAAACACAGTGATGTCACATTACAAAGATAATACACATAGTGAGGTCAGAGTACATAGATAATGCACATAGTGAGGTCACAGTACATAGATAACGCACATAGTGAGGTCACAGTACAGAGATTATAAACACAGTGATGTCACATTACAGAGTTAATACACATAGTGAGGTCAGAGTACATAGATAATGCACATAGTGATGTCACAGTACATAGATAATGCACATAGTGAGCTCACAGTACAGAGATAATGCACATAGTGATGTCACAGTACAGAGATAATACACATAGTGATGTCACAGCACATAGATAATGCACATAGTGAGGTCACAGTACAGAGATAATGCACATAGTGAGGTCACAGTACATAGATAATGCACATAGTGATGTCACAGTACAGAGATAATGCACATAGTGATGTCACATTACAGAGATAATAAATACAGTGATATCACATTACAGAGATAATACACATAGTGAGGTAACATTACATAGATAATGCACATAGTGAGGTCACAGTTCAGAGATAATGCACATAGTGAGGTCACAGTACAGAGATAATAAACACAGTGATGTCACATTACAGAGATAATAGACATAGTGATGTCACAGTACAGAGATAATAAACACAGTGATGTCACATTACAGAGATAACACACATAGTGATGTCACAGTATAGAGATAATGCAAATAGTGAGGTCACAGTAGAGAGATAAAAAACACAGTGATGTCACATTACAAAGATAATACACATAGTGATGTCACAGTACAGGGATAATAAACACAGTGATGTCACATTAAAGAGATAATACACATAGTGATGTCACAGCACATAGATAATGCACATAGTGAGGTCACAGTACATAGATAAAGCATATAGTGAGGTCACAGTACAGAGATAATGCACATAGTGAGGTCACAGTAGAGAGATAATAAACACAGTGATGTCACATTACAGAGATAATACACATAGTGATGTCACAGTACATAGATAATGCACATAGTGATGTCACAGTACATAGATAATGCTCATAGTGAGGTCACAGTACATAGATAACGCAAATAGTGTGGTCACAGTAGAGAGATAATGCACATAGTGATGTCACAGTACATAGATAACACACATAGTGAGGTCACAGTACATAGATAATGCACATAGTGTGGTCACAGTACAGAGATAATGCACATAGTGATGTCACAGTACATAGATAATGCACATAGTGAGGTCACAGTACATAGATAATGCACATAGTGAGGTCACAGTACAGAGATAATACACATAGTGAGGTCACATTACATAGATAATGCACATAGTGAGGTCACAGTATAGAGATAATGCACATAGTGAGGTCACAGAAGAGATATAATAAACACAGTGATGTCACGCTACAGAGATAATAGACATAGTGAGGTCACAGTACAGAGATTATAAACACAGTGATGTCACATTACAAAGATAATACACATAGTGAGGTCAGAGTACATAGATAATGCACATAGTGATGTCACAGTACATAGATAATGCACATAGAGAGGTCACAGTACAGAGATAATGCATATAGCGATGTCACAGCACATAGATAATGCACATAGTGAGGTCACAGTAAATAGATAATGCACATAGTGATGTCACAGTACAGAGATAATGCACATAGCGAGGTCACAGTACATAGATAATGCACATAGTGATGTCACAGTACAGAGATAATGCACATAGTGATGTCACATTACAGAGATAATAAATACAGTGATGTCACATTACATAGATAATGCACATAGTGAGGTCACAGTTCAGAGATAATGCACATAGTGAGGTCACAGTAGAGAGATAATAAACACAGTGATGTCACATTACAGAGATAATAGACATAGTGATGTCACAGTACAGAGATAATAAGCACAGTGATGTCACGTTACAGAGATAATACACATAGTGATGTCACAGTACAGAGATAATGCACATAGTGAGGTCACAGTACATAGATAATGCACATAGTGAGGTCACAGTACAGAGATAATGCACATAGTGAGGTCACAGTAGTGAGAAAATAAACACAGTGATGTCACATTACAGAGATAATACACATAGTGATGTCACAGTACAGAGATAATAAACACAGTGATGTCACATTACAGAGATAACACACATAGTGATGTCACAGTATAGAGATAATGCAAATAGTGAGGTCACAGTAGAGAGATAATAAACACAGTGATGTCACATTACAGAGATAATACACATAGTGATGTCACAGCACAGAGATAATGCACATAGTGATGTCACATTACATAGATAATGCACATAGTGAGGTCACAGTACATAGATAATGCACATAGTGAGGTCACAGTACAGAGATAATGCACATAGTGAGGTCACAGTAGAGAGATAATAAACACAGTGATGTCACATTAGAGAGATAATACACATAGTGATGTCACAGTGCATAGATCATGCACATAGTGATGTCACAGTACATAGATAATGCACATAGTCAGGTCACAGTACATAGATAACGCACATAGTGAGGTCACAGTACAGAGATAATGCACATAGTGATGTCACAGTACATAGATAATGCACATAGTGATGTCACATTACAGAGATAATAAACACAGTGATGTCACATTAGAGAGATAATACACATAGTGAGGTCACATTACATAGATAATGCACATAGTGAGGTCACAGTACAGAGATAATGCACATAGTGAGGTCACAGTAGAGAGATAATAAACACAGTGATGTCACATTACAGAGATAATACAAATAGTGAGGTCACAGTACATAGATAATGCACATAGTACGGTCAGAGTACAGAGATAATGCACATAGTGAGGTCACACTACAGAGATATTGCACATAGTGAGGTCACAGTACATAGATAACGCAAATAGTTTCGTCACAGTAGAGAGATAATGCACATAGTGATGTCACAGTACATAGATAATGCACATAGTGATGTCACAGTACATAGATAATGCACATAGTGATGTCACAGTACATAGATAATGCACATAGAGAGGTCACAGTACAGAGATAATGCATATAGCGATGTCACAGCACATAGATAATGCACATAGTGAGGTCACAGTAAATAGATAATGCACATAGTGATGTCACAGTACAGAGATAATGCACATAGCGAGGTCACAGTACATAGATAATGCACATAGTGATGTCACAGTACAGAGATAATGCACATAGTGATGTCACATTACAGAGATAATAAATACAGTGATGTCACATTACATAGATAATGCACATAGTGAGGTCACAGTTCAGAGATAATGCACATAGTGAGGTCACAGTAGAGAGATAATAAACACAGTGATGTCACATTACAGAGATAATAGACATAGTGATGTCACAGTACAGAGATAATAAGCACAGTGATGTCACGTTACAGAGATAATACACATAGTGATGTCACAGTACAGAGATAATGCACATAGTGAGGTCACAGTACATAGATAATGCACATAGTGAGGTCACAGTAGTGAGAAAATAAACACAGTGATGTCACATTACAGAGATAATACACATAGTGATGTCACAGTATAGAGATAATGCAAATAGTGAGGTCACAGTAGAGAGATAATAAACACAGTGATGTCACATTACAGAGATAATACACATAGTGATGTCACAGCACAGAGATAATGCACATAGTGATGTCACATTACATAGATAATGCACATAGTGAGGTCACAGTACATAGATAATGCACATAGTGAGGTCACAGTACAGAGATAATGCACATAGTGAGGTCACAGTAGAGAGATAATAAACACAGTGATGTCACATTAGAGAGATAATACACATAGTGATGTCACAGTGCATAGATCATGCACATAGTGATGCCACAGTACATAGATAATGCACATAGTCAGGTCACAGTACATAGATAACGCACATAGTGAGGTCACAGTACAGAGATAATGCACATAGTGATGTCACAGTACATAGATAATGCACATAGTGAGTTCACAGTACATAGATAATGCACATAGTGATGTCACAGTACAGAGATAATGCACATAGTGATGTCACATTACAGAGATAATACACATAGTGATGTCACAGCACAGAGATAATGCACATAGTGATGTCACATTACATAGATAATGCACATAGTGAGGTCACAGTACATAGATAATGCACATAGTGAGGTCACAGTACAGAGATAATGCACATAGTGAGGTCACAGTAGAGAGATAATAAACACAGTGATGTCACATTAGAGAGATAATACACATAGTGATGTCACAGTGCATAGATCATGCACATAGTGATGCCACAGTACATAGATAATGCACATAGTCAGGTCACAGTACATAGATAACGCACATAGTGAGTTCACAGTACATAGATAATGCACATAGTGATGTCACAGTACAGAGATAATACACATAGTGAGGTCACATTACATAGATAATGCACATAGTGAGGTCACAGTACAGAGATAATGCACATAGTGAGGTCACAGTAGAGAGATAATAAACACAGTGATGTCACATTACAGAGATAATACAAATAGTGAGGTCACAGTACATAGATAATGCACATAGTAAGGTCAGAGTACAGAGATAATGCACATAGTGAGGTCACACTACAGAGATATTGCACATAGTGAGGTCACAGTACATAGATAACGCAAATAGTTTGGTCACAGTAGAGAGATAATGCACATAGTGATGTCACAGTACATAGATAATGCACATAGTGATGTCACAGTACATAGATAATGCACATAGTGAGGTCACAGTACATAGATAATGCACATAGTGAGGTCATAGCACAGAGATAATACACATAGTGAGGTCACAGTACATAGATAATGCACATAGTGAGGTCAGAGTACAGAGATAATGCACGTAGTGAGGTCACAGTACAGAGATAATGCACATAGTGATGTCACATTACAGAGATAATAAATACAGTGATGTCACATTACAGAGATAACACACATAGTGAGGTCACAGTACAGAGATAATGCACATAGTGAGGTCACAGTACAGAGATAATGCACATAGTGAGGTCACAGTACATAGATAATGCACATAGTGAGGTCAGAGTACAGAGATAATGCACATAGTGAGGTCACAGTACAGAGATAATGCACATAGTGATGTCACATTGCAGAGATAATACACATAGTGAAGTCACATTGCATAGATAATGCACATAGTGAGGTCAAAGTACATAGATAATGCACATAGTGAGGTCAGAGTACAGAGATAATGCAAATAGTGAGGTCACACTACTGAGATAATGCACATAGTGAGGTCACAGTACATAGATAATGCACATAGTGAGGTCAGAGTACAGAGATAATGCATAGTGAGGTCACACTACAGAGATAATGCACATAGTGAGGTCACAGTACATAGACAATGCACATAGTGAGGTCACAGTAGAGAGATAATAAACACAGTGATGTCACATTACAGAGATAATACACATAGTGATGTCACAGTATAGAGATAATGCAAATAGTGAGTTCACAGTAGAGAGATAATAAACACAGTGATGTCACATTACAAAGATAATACACCTAGTGATGTCACAGTACATAGATAATGCACATAGTGATGTCACAGCACATAGATAATGCACATAGTGAGGTCACAGTACATAGATAATGCATATAGTGAGGTCACAGTACAGAGATAATGCACATAGTGAGGTCACAGTAGAGAGATAATAAACACAGTGATGTTACATTACAGAGATAATACACATAGTGATGTCACAGTACATAGATAATGCACATAGTGATGTTACAGCACAGAGATAATGCACATAGTGAGGTCACAGTAGTGAGAAAATAAACACAGTGATGTCACATTACAGAGATAATACACATAGTGATGTCACAGTACAGAGATAATAAACACAGTGATGTCACATTACAGAGATAACACACATAGTGATGTCACAGTATAGAGATAATGCAAATAGTGAGGTCACAGTAGAGAGATAATAAACACAGTGATGTCACATTACAGAGATAATACACATAGTGATGTCACAGCACAGAGATAATGCACATAGTGATGTCACATTACATAGATAATGCACATAGTGAGGTCACAGTACATAGATAATGCACATAGTGAGGTCACAGTACAGAGATAATGCACATAGTGAGGTCACAGTAGAGAGATAATAAACACAGTGATGTCACATTAGAGAGATAATACACATAGTGATGTCACAGTGCATAGATCATGCACATAGTGATGTCACAGTACATAGATAATGCACATAGTCAGGTCACAGTACATAGATAACGCACATAGTGAGGTCACAGTACAGAGATAATGCACATAGTGATGTCACAGTACATAGATAATGCACATAGTGAGTTCACAGTACATAGATAATGCACATAGTGATGTCACAGTACAGAGATAATGCACATAGTGATGTCACATTACAGAGATAATAAACACAGTGATGTCACATTAGAGAGATAATACACATAGTGAGGTCACATTACATAGATAATGCACATAGTGAGGTCACAGTACAGAGATAATGCACATAGTGAGGTCACAGTAGAGAGATAATAAACACAGTGATGTCACATTACAGAGATAATACAAATAGTGAGGTCACAGTACATAGATAATGCACATAGTAAGGTCAGAGTACAGAGATAATGCACATAGTGAGGTCACACTACAGAGATATTGCACATAGTGAGGTCACAGTACATAGATAACGCAAATAGTTTCGTCACAGTAGAGAGATAATGCACATAGTGATGTCACAGTACATAGATAATGCACATAGTGATGTCACAGTACATAGATAATGCACATAGTGATGTCACAGTACATAGATAATGCACATAGAGAGGTCACAGTACAGAGATAATGCATATAGCGATGTCACAGCACATAGATAATGCACATAGTGAGGTCACAGTAAATAGATAATGCACATAGTGATGTCACAGTACAGAGATAATGCACATAGCGAGGTCACAGTACATAGATAATGCACATAGTGATGTCACAGTACAGAGATAATGCACATAGTGATGTCACATTACAGAGATAATAAATACAGTGATGTCACATTACATAGATAATGCACATAGTGAGGTCACAGTTCAGAGATAATGCACATAGTGAGGTCACAGTAGAGAGATAATAAACACAGTGATGTCACATTACAGAGATAATAGACATAGTGATGTCACAGTACAGAGATAATAAGCACAGTGATGTCACGTTACAGAGATAATACACATAGTGATGTCACAGTACAGAGATAATGCACATAGTGAGGTCACAGTACATAGATAATGCACATAGTGAGGTCACAGTAGTGAGAAAATAAACACAGTGATGTCACATTACAGAGATAATACACATAGTGATGTCACAGTATAGAGATAATGCAAATAGTGAGGTCACAGTAGAGAGATAATAAACACAGTGATGTCACATTACAGAGATAATACACATAGTGATGTCACAGCACAGAGATAATGCACATAGTGATGTCACATTACATAGATAATGCACATAGTGAGGTCACAGTACATAGATAATGCACATAGTGAGGTCACAGTACAGAGATAATGCACATAGTGAGGTCACAGTAGAGAGATAATAAACACAGTGATGTCACATTAGAGAGATAATACACATAGTGATGTCACAGTGCATAGATCATGCACATAGTGATGCCACAGTACATAGATAATGCACATAGTCAGGTCACAGTACATAGATAACGCACATAATGAGGTCACAGTACAGAGATAATGCACATAGTGATGTCACAGTACATAGATAATGCACATAGTGAGTTCACAGTACATAGATAATGCACATAGTGATGTCACAGTACAGAGATAATGCACATAGTGATGTCACATTACAGAGATAATAAACACAGTGATGTCACATTAGAGAGATAATACACATAGTGAGGTCACATTACATAGATAATGCACATAGTGAGGTCACAGTACAGAGATAATGCACATAGTGAGGTCACAGTAGAGAGATAATAAACACAGTGATGTCACATTACAGAGATAATACAAATAGTGAGGTCACAGTACATAGATAATGCACATTGTAAGGTCAGAGTACAGAGATAATGCACATAGTGAGGTCACACTACAGAGATATTGCACATAGTGAGGTCACAGTACATAGATAACGCAAATAGTTTGGTCACAGTAGAGAGATAATGCACATAGTGATGTCACAGTACATAGATAATGCACATAGTGATGTCACAGTACATAGATAATGCACATAGTGAGGTCACAGTACATAGATAATGCACATAGTGAGGTCATAGCACAGAGATAATACACATAGTGAGGTCACAGTACATAGATAATGCACATAGTGAGGTCAGAGTACAGAGATAATGCACGTAGTGAGGTCACAGTACAGAGATAATGCACATAGTGATGTCACATTACAGAGATAATAAATACAGTGATGTCACATTACAGAGATAACACACATAGTGAGGTCACAGTACAGAGATAATGCACATAGTGAGGTCACAGTACAGAGATAATGCACATAGTGAGGTCACAGTACATAGATAATGCACATAGTGAGGTCAGAGTACAGAGATAATGCACATAGTGAGGTCACAGTACAGAGATAATGCACATAGTGATGTCACATTGCAGAGATAATACACATAGTGAAGTCACATTGCATAGATAATGCACATAGTGAGGTCAAAGTACATAGATAATGCACATAGTGAGGTCAGAGTACAGAGATAATGCAAATAGTGAGGTCACACTACTGAGATAATGCACATAGTGAGGTCACAGTACATAGATAATGCACATAGTGAGGTCAGAGTACAGAGATAATGCATAGTGAGGTCACACTACAGAGATAATGCACATAGTGAGGTCACAGTACATAGACAATGCACATAGTGAGGTCACAGTAGAGAGATAATAAACACAGTGATGTCACATTACAGAGATAATACACATAGTGATGTCACAGTATAGAGATAATGCAAATAGTGAGTTCACAGTAGAGAGATAATAAACACAGTGATGTCACATTACAAAGATAATACACCTAGTGATGTCACAGTACATAGATAATGCACATAGTGATGTCACAGCACATAGATAATGCACATAGTGAGGTCACAGTACATAGATAATGCATATAGTGAGGTCACAGTACAGAGATAATGCACATAGTGAGGTCACAGTAGAGAGATAATAAACACAGTGATGTTACATTACAGAGATAATACACATAGTGATGTCACAGTACATAGATAATGCACATAGTGATGTTACAGCACAGAGATAATGCACATAGTGAGGTCACAGTAGTGAGAAAATAAACACAGTGATGTCACATTACAGAGATAATACACATAGTGATGTCACAGTACAGAGATAATAAACACAGTGATGTCACATTACAGAGATAACACACATAGTGATGTCACAGTATAGAGATAATGCAAATAGTGAGGTCACAGTAGAGAGATAATAAACACAGTGATGTCACATTACAGAGATAATACACATAGTGATGTCACAGCACAGAGATAATGCACATAGTGATGTCACATTACATAGATAATGCACATAGTGAGGTCACAGTACATAGATAATGCACATAGTGAGGTCACAGTACAGAGATAATGCACATAGTGAGGTCACAGTAGAGAGATAATAAACACAGTGATGTCACATTAGAGAGATAATACACATAGTGATGTCACAGTGCATAGATCATGCACATAGTGATGTCACAGTACATAGATAATGCACATAGTCAGGTCACAGTACATAGATAACGCACATAGTGAGGTCACAGTACAGAGATAATGCACATAGTGATGTCACAGTACATAGATAATGCACATAGTGAGTTCACAGTACATAGATAATGCACATAGTGATGTCACAGTACAGAGATAATGCACATAGTGATGTCACATTACAGAGATAATAAACACAGTGATGTCACATTAGAGAGATAATACACATAGTGAGGTCACATTACATAGATAATGCACATAGTGAGGTCACAGTACAGAGATAATGCACATAGTGAGGTCACAGTAGAGAGATAATAAACACAGTGATGTCAAATTACAGAGATAATACAAATAGTGAGGTCACAGTACATAGATAATGCACATAGTAAGGTCAGAGTACAGAGATAATGCACATAGTGAGTTCACACTACAGAGATATTGCACATAGTGAGGTCACAGTACATAGATAACGCAAATAGTTTGGTCACAGTAGAGAGATAATGCACATAGTGATGTCACAGTACATAGATAATGCACATAGTGATGTCACAGTACATAGATAATGCACATAGTGATGTCACAGTACATAGATAATGCACATAGAGAGGTCACAGTACAGAGATAATGCATATAGCGATGTCACAGCACATAGATAATGCACATAGTGAGGTCACAGTAAATAGATAATGCACATAGTGATGTCACAGTACAGAGATAATGCACATAGCGAGGTCACAGTACATAGATAATGCACATAGTGATGTCACAGTACAGAGATAATGCACATAGTGATGTCACATTACAGAGATAATAAATACAGTGATGTCACATTACATAGATAATGCACATAGTGAGGTCACAGTTCAGAGATAATGCACATAGTGAGGTCACAGTAGAGAGATAATAAACACAGTGATGTCACATTACAGAGATAATAGACATAGTGATGTCACAGTACAGAGATAATAAGCACAGTGATGTCACGTTACAGAGATAATACACATAGTGATGTCACAGTACAGAGATAATGCACATAGTGAGGTCACAGTACATAGATAATGCACATAGTGAGGTCACAGTACAGAGATAATGCACATAGTGAGGTCACAGTAGTGAGAAAATAAACACAGTGATGTCACATTACAGAGATAATACACATAGTGATGTCACAGTACAGAGATAATAAACACAGTGATGTCACATTACAGAGATAACACACATAGTGATGTCACAGTATAGAGATAATGCAAATAGTGAGGTCACAGTAGAGAGATAATAAACACAGTGATGTCACATTACAGGGATAATACACATAGTGATGTCACAGCACAGAGATAATGCACATAGTGATGTCACATTACATAGATAATGCACATAGTGAGGTCACAGTACATAGATAATGCACATAGTGAGGTCACAGTACAGAGATAATGCACATAGTGAGGTCACAGTAGAGCGATAATAAACACAGTGATGTCACATTAGAGAGATAATACACATAGTGATGTCACAGTGCATAGATCATGCACATAGTGATGTCACAGTACATAGATAATGCACATAGTCAGGTCACAGTACATAGATAACGCACATAGTGAGGTCACAGTACAGAGATAATGCACATAGTGATGTCACAGTACATAGATAATGCACATAGTGAGTTCACAGTACATAGATAATGCACATAGTGATGTCACAGTACAGAGATAATGCACATAGTGATGTCACATTACAGAGATAATAAACACAGTGATGTCACATTAGAGAGATAATACACATAGTGAGGTCACATTACATAGATAATGCACATAGTGAGGTCACAGTACAGAGATAATGCACATAGTGAGGTCACAGTAGAGAGATAATAAACACAGTGATGTCACATTACAGAGATAATACAAATAGTGAGGTCACAGTACATAGATAATGCACATAGTAAGGTCAGAGTACAGAGATATTGCACATAGTGAGGTCACAGTACATAGATAACGCAAATAGTTTGGTCACAGTAGAGAGATAATGCACATAGTGATGTCACAGTACATAGATAATGCACATAGTGATGTCACAGTACATAGATAATGCACATAGTGAGGTCACAGTACATAGATAATGCACATAGTGAGGTCATAGCACAGAGATAATACACATAGTGAGGTCACAGTACATAGATAATGCACATAGTGAGGTCAGAGTACAGAGATAATGCACGTAGTGAGGTCACAGTACAGAGATAATGCACATAGTGATGTCACATTACAGAGATAATAAATACAGTGATGTCACATTACAGAGATAACACACATAGTGAGGTCACAGTACAGAGATAATGCACATAGTGAGGTCACAGTACAGAGATAATGCACATAGTGAGGTCACAGTACATAGATAATGCACATAGTGAGGGCAGAGTACAGAGATAATGCACATAGTGAGGTCACAGTACAGAGATAATGCACATAGTGATGTCACATTGCAGAGATAATACACATAGTGAAGTCACATTGCATAGATAATGCACATGGTGAGGTCAAAGTACATAGATAATGCACATAGTGAGGTCAGAGTACAGAGATAATGCAAATAGTGAGGTCACACTACTGAGATAATGCACATAGTGAGGTCACAGTACATAGATAATGCACATAGTGAGGTCAGAGTACAGAGATAATGCATAGTGAGGTCACACTACAGAGATAATGCACATAGTGAGGTCACAGTACATAGACAATGCACATAGTGAGGTCACAGTAGAGAGATAATAAACACAGTGATGTCACATTACAGAGATAATACACATAGTGATGTCACAGTATAGAGATAATGCAAATAGTGAGTTCACAGTAGAGAGATAATAAACACAGTGATGTCACATTACAAAGATAATACACATAGTGATGTCACAGTACATAGATAATGCACATAGTGATGTCACAGCACATAGATAATGCACATAGTGAGGTCACAGTAGAGAGATAATAAACACAGTGATGTTACATTACAGAGATAATGCACATAGTGATGTCACAGTACATAGATAATGCACATAGTGATGTTACAGCACAGAGATAATGCACATAGTGATGTCACAGCACATAGATAATGCACATAGTGAGTTCACAGTACATAGATAATGCATATAGTGAGGTCACAGTACAGAGATAATGCACATAGTGAGGTCACAGTAGAGAGATAATAAACACAGTGATGTTACATTACAGAGATAATACACATAGTGATGTCACAGTACATAGATAATGCACATAGTGATGTCACAGTACATAAATAATGTACATAGTGAGGTCACAGTACATAGATAACGCAAATAGTGTGGTCACAGTAGAGAGATAACGCACATAGTGAGGTCACAGTACATAGATAATGCACATAGTGAGGTCACAGTACATAGATAATGCACATAGTGAGGTCACAGTACAGAGACAATACACATAGTGAGGTCACAGTACATAGATAATGCACATAGTGAGGTCACAGTACATAGATCATGCACATAGTGAGGTCACAGTAGAGAGATAATAAACACAGTGATGTCACATTACAGAGATAAAACACATAGTGAGGTCACAGTACAGAGATTATAAACACAGTGATGTCACATTATAGAGATAATACACATAGTGATGTTACAGTACATAGATAATGAACATAGTGAGGTCAGAGTACAGAGATAATGCACATAGTGAGGTCAGAGTACAGAGATAATGCACATAGTGAGGTCACAGTAGAGAGATAATAAACACAGTGATGTCACATTATAGAGATAATGCACATAGTGAGGTCACAGTACAGAGACAATACACATAGTGAGGTCACAGTACATAGATAATGCACATAGTGAGGTCACAGTACAGAGATAATGCACATAGTGAGGTCACAGTAGAGAGATAATAAACACAGTGATGTCACATTACAGAGATAAAACACATAGTGAGGTCACAGTACATAGATAATGAACATAGTGAGGTCAGAGTACAGAGATAATGCACATAGTGATGTCACAGTACATAGATAATGCACATAGTGAGGTCACAGTAAATAGATAATGCACATAGTGATGTCACAGTACAAATATAATGCACATAATGACGTCACAGTACATAGATAATGCACATAGTGATGTCACAGTACAAAGATAATGCACATAGTGATGTCACATTACAGAGATAATAAATACAGTGATGTCACATTACAGAGATAATACACATAGTGATGTCACAGTACAGAGATAATGCACATAGTGAGGTCACAGTACAGAGATAATGCACATAGTGAGGTCACAGTACATAGATAATGCACATAGTGAGGTCACAGTACAGAGATAATGCACATAGTGAGGTCAAAGTAGAGAGAAAATAAACACAGTGATGTCACATTACATAGATAACACACATAGTGATGTGACAGTATAGAGATAATGCAAATAGTGAGGTCACAGTAGAGAGATAATAAACACAGTGATGTCACATTACAGAAATAATACACATAGTGAGGTCACAGTACATAGATAATGCACATAGTGATGTCACAGTACATAGATAATGCACATAGTGAGGTCACAGTACATAGATAACGCACATAGAGAGGTCACAGTACAGAGATAATGCATATAGTGATGTCACAGTACATAGATAATGCACATAGTGATGTCACAGTACAGAGATAATGCACATAGTGATGTCACATTACAGAGATAATAAATAAAGTGATGTCACATTACAGAGATAATACACATAGTGAGGTAACATTACATAGATAATGCACATAGTGAGGTCACAGTTCAGAGATAATGCACATAGTGAGGTCACAGTAGAGAGATAATAAACACAGTGATGTCACATTACAGAGATAATAGACATAGTGATGTCACAGTACAGAGATAATAAGCACAGTGATGTCACGTTACAGAGATAATGCACATAATGAGGTCACAGTACATAGATAATGCACATAGTGAGGTCACAGTACATAGATAATGCACATAGTGAGGTCACAGTAGTGAGAAAATAAGCACAGTGATGTCACGTTACAGAGATAATACACATAGTAATGTCACAGCACAGAGATAATGCACATAGTGATGTCACAGTACATAGATAATGCACATAGTGAGGTCACAGTACATAGATAATGCACATAGTGAGGTCACAGTACAGAGATAATGCACATTGTGAGGTCACAGTAGGGAGATAATAAACACAGTGATATCACATTACATAGATAATGCACATAGTGAGGTCACAGTACATAGATAATGCACATAGTGAGGTCACAGTACATAGATAATGCACATAGTGAGGTCACAGTACAGAGATAATGCACATAGTGAGGTCACAGTTCAGAGATAATGCACATAGTGAGGTCACAGTAGAGAGATAATAAACACAGTGATGTCACATTACAGAGATAATAGACATAGTGATGTCACAGTACAGAGATAATAAGCACAGTGATGTCACGTTACAGAGATAATGCACATAATGAGGTCACAGTACATAGATAATGCACATAGTGAGGTCACAGTACATAGATAATGCACATAGTGAGGTCACAGTAGTGAGAAAATAAGCACAGTGATGTCACATTACAGAGATAATGCACATAGTGAGGTCACAGTACATAGATAATGCACATAGTGATGCCACAGTACAGAGATAATGCACATAGTGATGTCACAATACAGAGATAATAAATACAGTGATGACACATTACAGAGATAATGCACATAGTGAGGTCACAGTAGAGAGACAATAAACACAGTGATATCACATTACATAGATAATGCACATAGTGAGGTCACAGTACATAGATAATGCACATAGTGAGGTCACAGTACATAGATAATGCACATAGTGAGGTCACAGTACAGAGATAATGCACATAGTGATGTCATAGTACATAGATAATGCACATAGTGATGTCACAGTACAGAGATAATACACATAGTGATGTCATAGTACATAGATAATGCACATAGTGAGGTCACAGTACATAGATAATGCACATAGTGAGGTCACAGTACATAGATAATGCACATAGTGAGGTCACAGGAAATAGATAATGCACATAGTGATGTCACAATACAGAGATAATGCACATAGTGAGGTCACAGTACATAGATAATGCACATAGTGATGCCACAGTACAGAGATAATGCACATAGTGATGTCACATTACAGAGATAATAAATACAGTGAGGTCACAGTACAGAGATAATGCACATAGTGAGGTCACAGTAGAGAGATAATAAACACAGTGATGTCACATTACAGAGATAATAGACATAGTGATGTCACAGTACAGAGATAATAAGCACAGTGATGTCACGTTACAGAGAAAATACACATAGTGATGTCACATTACAGAGATAATACACATAGTGATGTCACAGTACAAAGATAATGCACATAGTGATGTCACAGTACATAGATAATGCATATAGTGAGGTCACAGTACATAGATAACGCACATAGAGAGGTCAGAATACAGAGATAATGCATATAGTGATGTCACAGTACATAGATAATGCACATAGTGATGTCACAGTACAGAGATAATGCACATAGTGAGGTCACAGTACATAGATAATGCACATAGTGATGTCACAGTACAGAGATAATGCACATAGTGATGTCACATTACAGAGATAATAAATACAGTGATGTCACATTACAGAGATAATAGACATAGTGAGGTAACATTACATAGATAATGCACATAGTGAGGTCACAGTTCAGAGATAATGCACATAGTGAGGTCACAGTAGAGAGATAATAAACACAGTGATGTCACATTACAGAGATAATAGACATAGTGATGTCACAGTACAGAGATAATAAGCACAGTGATGTCACGTTACAGAGATAATACACATAGTGATGTCACAGTACAGAGATAATGCACATAGTGAGGTCACAGTACATAGATAATGCACATAGTGAGGTCACAGTACATAGATAATGCACATAGTGAGGTCACAGTAAATAGATAATGCACATAGTGAGGTCACAGTACATAGATAATGCACATAGTGATGCCACAGTACAGAGATAATGCACATAGTGATGTCACATTACAGAGATAATAAATACAGTGATGTCACATTACAGAGATAATACACATAGTGAGGTCACAGTACAGAGATAATGCACATAGTGAGGTCACAGTAGAGAGATAATAAACACAGTGATGTCACATTACAGAGATAATAGACATAGTGATGTCACAGTACAGAGATAATAAGCACAGTGATGTCACGTTACAGAGAAAATACACATAGTGATGTCACATTACAGAGATAATACACATAGTGATGTCACAGTACATAGATAATGCACATAGTGATGTCACAGTACATAGATAATGCACATAGTGATGTCACAGTACATAGATAACGCACATAGAGAGGTCAGAGTACAGAGATAATGCATATAGTGATGTCACAGTACATAGATAATGCACATAGTGAGGTCACAGTAAATAGATAATGCACATGGTGATGTCACAGTACAGAGATAATGCACATAGTGAGGTCACAGTACATAGATAATGCACATAGTGATGTCACAGTACAGAGATAATGCACATAGTGATGTCACATTACAGAGATAATAAATACAGTGATGTCACATTACAGAGATAATAGACATAGTGAGGTAACATTACATAGATAATGCACATAGTGAGGTCACAGTTCAGAGATAATGCACATAGTGAGGTCACAGTACATAGATAATGCACATAGTGATGTCACAGTACAGAGATAATGCACATAGTGAGGTCACAGTAGAGAGATAATAAACACAGTGATGTCACATTACAGAGATAATAGACATAGTGATGTCACATTACAGAGATAATAGACATAGTGAGGTAACATTACATAGATAATGCACATAGTGAGGTCACAGTTCAGAGATAATGCACATAGTGAGGTCACAGTACATAGATAATGCACATAGTGATGTCACAGTACAGAGATAATGCACATAGTGAGGTCACAGTAGAGAGATAATAAACACAGTGATGTCACGTTACAGAGATAATACACATAGTGATGTCACAGTACAGAGATAATGCACATAGTGAAGTCACAGTACAGAGATAATGCACATAGTGATGTCACATTACAGAGATAATAAATACAGTGATGTCACATTACAGAGATAATAGACATAGTGAGGTAACATTACATAGATAATGCACATAGTGAGGTCACAGTTCAGAGATAATGCACATAGTGAGGTCACAGTAGAGAGATAATAAACACAGTGATGTCACATTACAGAGATAATAGACATAGTGATGTCACAGTACAGAGATAATAAGCACAGTGATGTCACGTTACAGAGATAATACACATAGTGATGTCACAGTACAGAGATAATGCACATAGTGAGGTCATAGTACATAGATAATGCACATAGTGAGGTCACAGTACAGAGATAATGCACATAGTGAGGTCACAGTACAGAGATAATGCACATAGTGATGTCACAGTGTAGAGATAATGCAAATAGTGAGGTCACAGCACAGAGATAATGCACATAGTGAGGTCACAGTAAAGAGATAATGCACATAGTGAGGTCACAGTAGAGAGATAATAAACACAGTGATGTCACATTACAGAGATAATACACATAGTGATGTCACAGTACAGAGATAACACACATAGTGATGTCACAGTATAGAGATAATGCAAATAGTGAGGTCACAGCACAGATAATGCACATAGTGAGGTCACAGTAAAGAGATAATGCACATAGTGAGGTCACAGTAGAGAGATAATAAACACAGTGATGTCACATTAGAGAGATAATACACATAGTGATGTCACAGTATATAGATCATGCACATAGTGAGGTCACAGTACATAGATAACGCACATAGTGAGGTCACAGTACATAGATAATGCACATAGTGAGGTCAGAGTACAGAGATAATGCAAATAGTGAGGTCACACTACTGAGATAAAGCACATAGTGAGGTCACAGTACAGAGATAATGCAAATAGTGAGGTCAAACTACAGAGATAATGCACATAGTGAGGTCACAGTACATAGATAATGCACATAGTGAGGTCACAGTAGAGAGATAATAAACACAGTGATGTCACATTACAGAGATAATGCACATAGTGAGGTCACAGTACATAGATAATGCACATAATGAGGTCAGAGTACAGAGATAATACACGTAGTGAGGTCAAAGTACAGAGATAATGCACATAGTGATGTCACATTACAGAGATAATAAATACAGTGATGTCACATTACAGAGATAATGCACATAGTGAGGTCACAGTAGAGAGATAATAAACACAGTGATATCACATTACATAGATAATGCACATAGTGATGTCACAGTACATAGATAATGCACATAGTGAGGTCACAGTACATAGATAATGCACATAGTGAGGTCACAGTACAGAGATAATGCACATAGTGATGTCATAGTACATAGATAATGCACATAGTGATGTCACAGTACAGAGATAATACACATAGTGATGTCACAGTACATATATAATGCACATAGTGAGGTCACAGTACATAGATAATGCACATAGTGAGGTCACAGTACATAGATAATGCACATAGTGAGGTCACAGTAAATAGATAATGCACATAGTGATGTCACAATACAGAGATAATGCACATAGTGAGGTCACAGTACATAGATAATGCACATAGTGATGCCACAGTACAGAGATAATGCACATAGTGAAGTCACAGTAGAGAGATAATAAACACAGTGATGTCACATTACAGAGATAATAGACATAGTGATGTCACAGTACAGAGATAATAAGCACAGTGATGTCACGTTACAGAGAAAATACACATAGTGATGTCACATTACAGAGATAATACACATAGTGATGTCACAGTACATAGATAATGCACATAGTGATGTCACAGTACATAGATAATGCACATAGTGAGGTCACAGTACATAGATAACGCACATAGAGAGGTCAGAGTACAGAGATAATGCACATAGTGATGTCACAGTAAATAGATAATGCACATAGTGATGTCACAGTACAGAGATAATGCACATAGTGAGGTCACAGTACATAGATAATGCACATAGTGATGTCACATTACAGAGATAATAAATACAGTGATGTCACATTACAGAGATAATAGACATAGTGATGTCACAGTAAATAGATAATGCACATAGTGATGTCACAGTAAATAGATAATGCACATAGTGATGTCACAGTACAGAGATAATGCACATAGTGAGGTCACAGTACATAGATAATGCACATAGTGATGTCACAGTACAGAGATAATGCACATAGTGATGTCACATTACAGAGATAATAAATACAGTGATGTCACATTACAGAGATAATAGACATAGTGAGGTAACATTACATAGATAATGCACATAGTGAGGTCACAGTTCAGAGATAATGCACATAGTGAGGTCACAGTAGAGAGATAATAAACACAGTGATGTCACATTACAGAGATAATAGACATAGTGATGTCACAGTACAGAGATAATAAGCACAGTGATGTCACGTTACAGAGATAATACACATAGTGATGTCACAGTACAGAGATAATGCACATAGTGAGGTCACAGTACAGAGATAATGCACATAGTGATGTCACATTACAGAGATAATAAATACAGTGATGTCACATTACAGAGATAATAGACATAGTGAGGTAACATTACATAGATAATGCACATAGTGAGGTCACAGTTCAGAGATAATGCACATAGTGAGGTCACAGTAGAGAGATAATAAACACAGTGATGTCACATTACAGAGATAACAGACATAGTGATGTCACAGTACAGAGATAATAAGCACAGTGATGTCACGTTACAGAGATAAT
Source organism: Phyllobates terribilis (assembly GCF_046119375.1). Classification (NCBI taxonomy): domain Eukaryota; kingdom Metazoa; phylum Chordata; class Amphibia; order Anura; family Dendrobatidae; genus Phyllobates; species Phyllobates terribilis. The sequence goes on along the minus strand of NW_027362968.1, from coordinate 2,322,103 downwards.
ACACATAGTGATGTCACAGTACAGAGATAATGCACATAGTGAGGTCATAGTACATAGATAATGCACATAGTGAGGTCACAGTACATAGATAATGCACATAGTGAGGTCACAGTACATATATAATGCACATAGTGAGGTCACAGTACAGAGATAATGCACATAGTGATGTCACAGTACAGAGATAATGCACATAGTGAGGTCACAGTAGTGAGAAAATAAACACAGTGATGTCACATTACAGAGATAATACACATAGTGATGTCACAGTACAGAGATAACACACATAGTGATGTCACAGTATAGAGATAATGCAAATAGTGAGGTCACAGTAGAGAGATAATAAACACAGTGATGTCACATTACAGAGATAATACACATAGTAATGTCACAGCACAGAGATAATGCACATAGTGATGTCACAGTACAGAGATAATACACATAGTGAGGTCACAGTACATAGATAATGCACATAGTGATGTCACAGTACATAGATAATGCACATAGTGAGGTCACAGTACATAGATAACGCACATAGAGAGGTCAGAGTACAGAGATAATGCATATAGTGATGTCACAGTACATAGATAATGCACATAGTGAGGTCACAGTAAATAGATAATGCACATAGTGATGTCACAGTACAGAGATAATGCACATAGTGAGGTCACAGTACATAGATAATGCACATAGTGATGTCACAGTACAGAGATAATGCACACAGTGATGTCACATTACAGAGATAATAGACATAGTGAGGTAACATTACATAGATAATGCACATAGTGAGGTCACAGTTCAGAGATAATGCACATAGTGAGGTCACAGTAGAGAGATAATAAACACAGTGATGTCACATTACAGAGATAATAGACATAGTGATGTCACAGTACAGAGATAATAAGCACAGTGATGTCACGTTACAGAGATAATACACATAGTGATGTCACAGTACAGAGATAATGCACATAGTGAGGTCACAGTACAGAGATAATGCACATAGTGATGTCACATTACAGAGATAATAAATACAGTGATGTCACATTACAGAGATAATAGACATAGTGAGGTAACATTACATAGATAATGCACATAGTGAGGTCACAGTTCAGAGATAATGCACATAGTGAGGTCACAGTAGAGAGATAATAAACACAGTGATGTCACATTACAGAGATAATAGACATAGTGATGTCACAGTACAGAGATAATAAGCACAGTGATGTCACGTTACAGAGATAATACACATAGTGATGTCACAGTACAGAGATAATGCACATAGTGAGGTCATAGTACATAGATAATGCACATAGTGAGGTCACAGTACATATATAATGCACATAGTGAGGTCACAGTACAGAGATAATGCACATAGTGAGGTCACAGTAGTGAGAAAATAAACACAGTGATGTCACATTACAGAGATAATACACATAGTGATGTCACAGTACAGAGATAACACACATAGTGATGTCACAGTATAGAGATAATGCAAATAGTGAGGTCACAGTAGAGAGATAATAAACACAGTGATGTCACATTACACAGATAATACACATAGTAATGTCACAGCACAGAGATAATGCACATAGTGATGTCACAGTACATAGATAATGCACATAGTGAGGTCACAGTACATAGATAATGCACATAGTGAGGTCACAGTACAGAGATAATGCACATAGTGAGGTCACAGTAGAGAGATAATAAACACAGTGATGTCACATTAGAGAGATAATACACATAGTGATGTCACAGTATATAGATCATGCACATAGTGATGTCACAGTACATAGATAATGCACATAGTGAGGTCATAGTACATAGATAATGCACATAGTGAGGTCACAGTACAGAGATAATGCACATAGTGATGTCATAGTACATAGATAATGCACATAGTGATGTCACAGTACAGAGATAATACACATAGTGATGTCACAGTACATAGATAATGCACATAGTGATGTCACAGTACATAGATAATGCACATAGTGAGGTCACAGTAGATAGATAATGCACATAGTGAGGTCACAGTAAATAGATAATGCACATAGTGATGTCACAATACAGAGATAATGCACATAGTGAGGTCACAGTACATAGATAATGCACATAGTGATGCCACAGTACAGAGATAATGCACATAGTGATGTCACGTTACAGAGATAATAAATACAGTGATGTCACATTACAGAGATAATACACATAGTGAGGTCACATTACATAGATAATGCACATAGTGATGTCACAATACAGAGATAATGCACATAGTGAGGTCACATTACATAGATAATGCACATAGTGAGGTCACAGTACAGAGATAATGCACATAGTGAGGTCACAGTAGAGAGATAATAAACACAGTGATGTCACATTACAGAGATAATAGACATAGTGATGTCACAGTACAGAGATAATAAACACAGTGATGTCACGTTACAGAGAAAATACACATAGTGAGGTCATAGTACATAGATAATGCACATAGTGAGGTCACAGTACATAGATAATGCACATAGTGAGGTCACAGTACATATATAATGCACATAGTGAGGTCACAGTACAGAGATAATGCACATAGTGATGTCACAGTACAGAGATAATGCACATAGTGAGGTCACAGTAGTGAGAAAATAAACACAGTGATGTCACATTACAGAGATAATACACATAGTGATGTCACAGTACAGAGATAATGCAAATAGTGAGGTCACAGTATAGAGATAATGCAAATAGTGAGGTCACAGTAGAGAGATAATAAACACAGTGATGTCACATTACAGAGATAATACACATAGTGATGTCACAGCACAGAGATAATGCACATAGTGATGTCACAGTACAGAGATAATAAGCACAGTGATGTCACGTTACAGAGAAAATACACATAGTGATGTCACATTACAGAGATAATACAAATAGTGATGTCACAGTACATAGATAATGCACATAGTGATGTCACAGTACATAGATAATGCACATAGTGAGGTCACAGTACATAGATAACACACATAGAGAGGTCAAAGTACAGAGATAATGCACATAGTGATGTCACAGTACAGAGATAATGCACATAGTGATGTCACATTACAGAGATAATAAATACAGTGATGTCACATTACAGAGATAATAGACATAGTGAGGTAACATTACATAGATAATGCACATAGTGAGGTCACAGTTTAGAGATAATGCACATAGTGAGGTCACAGTAGAGAGATAATAAACACAGTGATGTCACATTACAGAGATAATAGACATAGTGATGTCACAGTACAGAGATAATAAGCACAGTGATGTCACGTTACAGAGATAATACACATAGTGATGTCACAGTACAGAGATAATGCACATAGTGAGGTCACAGTACAGAGATAATGCACATAGTGATGTCACATTACAGAGATAATAAATACAGTGATGTCACATTACAGAGATAATAGACATAGTGAGGTAACATTACATAGATAATGCACATAGTGAGGTCATAGTACATAGATAATGCACATAGTGAGGTCACAGTACATAGATAATGCACATAGTGAGGTCACAGTACATATATAATGCACATAGTGAGGTCACAGTACAGAGATAATGCACATAGTGAGGTCATAGTACATAGATAATGCACATAGTGAGGTCACAGTACATAGATAATGCACATAGTGAGGTCACAGTACATATATAATGCACATAGTGAGGTCACAGTACAGAGATAATGCACATAGTGATGTCACAGTACAGAGATAATGCACATTGTGAGGTCACAGTAGTGAGAAAATAAACACAGTGATGTCACATTACAGAGATAATACACATAGTGATGTCACAGTACAGAGATAACACACATAGTGATGTTACAGTATAGAGATAATGCAAATAGTGAGGTCACAGTAGAGAGATAATAAACACAGTGATGTCACATTACAGAGATAATACACATAGTAATGTCACAGCACAGAGATAATGCACATAGTGATGTCACAGTACAGAGATAATAAGCACAGTGATGTCACGTTACAGAGAAAATACACATAGTGATGTCACATTACAGAGATAATACACATAGTGATGTCACAGTACATAGATAATGCACATAGTGATGTCACAGTACATAGATAATGCACATAGTGAGGTCACAGTACATATATAATGCACATAGTGAGGTCACAGTACAGAGATAATGCACATAGTGAGGTCATAGTACATAGATAATGCACATAGTGAGGTCACAGTATATAGATAATGCACATAGTGAGGTCACAGTACATAGATAATGCACATAGTGAGGTCACAGTACATAGATAACGCACATAGAGAGGTCAGAGTACAGAGATAATGTATATAGTGATGTCACAGTACATAGATAATGCACATAGTGAGGTCACAGTAAATATATAATGCACATAGTGATGTCACAGTACAGAGATAATGCACATAGTGAGGTCACAGTACATAGATAATGCACATAGTGATGTCACAGTACAGAGATAATGCACATAGTGATGTCACATTACAGAGATAATAAATACAGTGATGTCACATTACAGAGATAATACACATAGTGAGGTCACAGTACAGAGATAATGCACATAGTGAGGTCACAGTTCAGAGATAATGCACATAGTGAGGTCACAGTACAGAGATAATGCACATAGTGAGGTCACAGTACAGAGATAATGCACATAGTGATGTCACATTACAGAGATAATAAATACAGTGATGTCACATTACAGAGATAATAGACATAGTGAGGTAACATTACATAGATAATGCACATAGTGAGGTCACAGTTCAGAGATAATGCACATAGTGAGGTCACAGTACAGAGATAATGCACATAGTGAGGTCACAGTACATAGATAATGCACATAGTGAGGTCACAGTAAATAGATAATGCACATAGTGATGTCACAATACAGAGATAATGCACATAGTGAGGTCACAGTACAGAGATAATGCACATAATGATGTCACATTACAGAGATAATAAATACAGTGATGTCACATTACAGAGATAATAGACATAGTGAGGTAACATTACATAGATAATGCACATAGTGAGGTCACAGTTCAGAGATAATGCACATAGTGAGGTCACAGTAGAGAGATAATAAGCACAGTGATGTCACATTACAGAGATAATAGACATAGTGATGTCACAGTACAGAGATAATAGACATAGTGATGTCACAGTACAGAGATAATGCACATAGTGAGGTCACAGTACATAGATAATGCACATAGTGAGGTCACAGTACATAGATAATGCACATAGTGAGGTCACAGTAAATAGATAATGCACATAGTGATGTCACAATACAGAGATAATGCACATAGTGATGTCACAGTACATAGATCATGCACATAGTGACGTCACAGTACATAGATAATGCACATAGTGAGGTCACAGTACATAGATAATGCACATAGTGATGCCACAGTACAGAGATAATGCACATAGTGATGTCACATTACAGAGATAATAAATACAGTGATGTCACATTACAGAGATAATACACATAGTGAGGTCACAGTACAGAGATAATGCACATAGTGAGGTCACAGTAGAGAGATAATAAGCACAGTGATGTCACATTACAGAGATAATAGACATAGTGATGTCACAGTAGAGAGATAATAAGCACAGTGATGTCACGTTACAGAGAAAATACACATAGTGATGTCACATTACAGAGATAATACACATAGTGATGTCACAGTACATAGATAATGCACATAGTGATGTCACAGTACATAGATAATGCACAGAGTGAGGTCACAGTACATAGATAACGCACATAGAGAGGTCAGAGTACAGAGATAATGCATATAGTGATGTCACAGTACATAGATAATGCACATAGTGAGGTCACAGTAAATAGATAATGCACATAGTGATGTCACAGTACAGAGATAATGCACATAGTGAGGTCACAGTACATAGATAATGCACATAGTGATGTCACAGTACAGAGATAATGCACATAGTGATGTCACATTACAGAGATAATAAATACAGTGATGTCACATTACAGAGATAATAGACATAGTGAGGTAACATTACATAGATAATGCACATAGTGAGGTCACAGTTCAGAGATAATGCACATAGTGAGGTCACAGTAGAGAGATAATAAACACAGTGATGTCACATTACAGAGATAATAGACATAGTGATGTCACAGTACAGAGATAATAAGCACAGTGATGTCACGTTACAGAGATAATACACATAGTGATGTCACAGTACAGAGATAATGCACATAGTGAGGTCACAGTACAGAGATAATGCACATAGTGATGTCACATTACAGAGATAATAAATACAGTGATGTCACATTACAGAGATAATGCACATAGTGAGGTCACAGTTCAGAGATAATGCACATAGTGAGGTCACAGTAGAGAGATAATAAACACAGTGATGTCCCATTACAGAGATAATACACATAGTGAGGTCACAGTACAGAGATAATGCACATAGTGATGTCACAGTACATAGATAATGCACATAGTGAGGTCACAGTACATAGATAATGCACATAGTGAGGTCACAGTACAGAGATAATGCACATAGTGAGGTCACAGTAGAGAGATAATAAACACAGTGATGTCACATTAGAGAGATAATACACATAGTAATGTCACAGCACAGAGATAATGCACATAGTGATGTCACAGTACATAGATAATGCACATAGTCAGGTCACAGTAAATAGATAATGCACATAGTGATGTCACAGTACAGAGATAATGCACATAGTGAGGTCACAGTACATAGATAATGCACATAGTGATGTCACAGTACAGAGATAATGCACACAGTGATGTCACATTACAGAGATAATAGACATAGTGAGGTAACATTACATAGATAATGCACATAGTGAGGTCACAGTTCAGAGATAATGCACATAGTGAGGTCACAGTAGAGAGATAATAAACACAGTGATGTCACATTACAGAGATAATAGACATAGTGATGTCACAGTACAGAGATAATAAGCACAGTGATGTCACGTTACAGAGATAATACACATAGTGATGTCACAGTACAGAGATAATGCACATAGTGAGGTCACAGTACAGAGATAATGCACATAGTGATGTCACATTACAGAGATAATAAATACAGTGATGTCACGTTACAGAGATAATACACATAGTGATGTCACAGTACAGAGATAATGCACATAGTGAGGTCACAGTACATAGATAATGCACATAGTGAGGTCACAGTACAGAGATAATGCACATAGTGAGGTCACAGTAGAGAGATAATAAACACAGTGATGTCACATTAGAGAGATAATACACATAGTGATGTCACAGTATATAGATCATGCACATAGTGATGTCACAGTACATAGATAATGCACATAGTCAGGTCACAGTACATAGATAATGCACATAGTGAGGTCACAGTACAGAGATAATGCACATAGTGATGTCACAGTACATAGATAATGCACATAGTGAGGTCACAGTACATAGATAATGCACATAGTGATGTCACAGTACAGAGATAATGCACATAGTGATGTCACATTACAGAGATAATAAACACAGTGATGTCACATTAGAGAGATAATACACATAGTGAGGTCACATTACATAGATAATGCACATAGTGAGGTCACAGTACAGAGATAATGCACATAGTGAGGTCACAGTAGAGAGATAATAAACACAGTGATGTCACATTACAGAGATAATGCACATAGTGAGGTCACAGTACAGAGATAATGCACATAGTGAGGTCACAGTAGAGAGATAATAAACACAGTGAGGTCACAGTACAGAGATAATAAACAGAGTGATGTCACATTACAGAGATAATACACATAGTGATGTCAGAGTACAGAGATAATGCACATAGTGAGGTCACACTACAGAGATAATGCACATAGTGAGGTCACAGTATATAGATAATGCACATAGTGATGACACAGTACATAGATAATGCACATAGTGAGGTCACAGTACATAGATAATGCTCATAGTGAGGTCAGAGTACAGAGATAATGCACGTAGTGAGGTCACAGTACAGAGATAATGCACATAGTGAGGTCACAGTAGAGAGATAATAAACACAGTGATGTCACATTACAGAGATAATGCACATAGTGAGGTCACAGTACATAGATAATGCACATAATGAGGTCAGAGTACAGAGATAATGCACGTAGTGAGGTCAGAGTACATAGATAATGCACATAGTGAGGTCACACTACTGAGATAATGCACATAGTGAGGTCAAACTACAGAGATAATGCACATAGTGAGGTCACAGTAGACAGATAATAAACACAGTGATGTCACATTACAGAGATAATGCACATAGTGAGGTCACAGTACATAGATAATGCACATAATGAGGTCAGAGTACAGGGATAATGCACGTAGTGAGGTCAAAGTACAGAGATAATGCACATAGTGATGTCACATTACAGAGATAATAAATACAGTGATGTCACATTACAGAGATAATGCACATAGTGCGGTCACAGTAGAGAGATAATAAACACAGTGATATCACATTACAGAGATAATACACATAGTGATGTCACAGTACATAGATAATGCACATAGTGAGGTCACAGTACATAGATAATGCACATAGTGAGGTCACAGTACAGAGATAATGCACATAGTGATGTCATAGTACATAGATAATGCACATAGTGATGTCACAGTACAGAGATAATACACATAGTGATGTCACAGTACATAGATAATGCACATAGTGATGTCACAGTACATAGATAATGCACATAGTGAGGTCACAGTACATAGATAATGCACGTAGTGAGGTCACAGTAAATAGATAATGCACATAGTGATGTCACAATACAGAGATAATGCACATAGTGAGGTCACAGTACATAGATAATGCACATAGTGATGCCACAGTACAGAGATAATGCACATAGTGATGTCACGTTACAGAGATAATAAATACAGTGTTGTCACATTACAGAGATAATACACATAGTGAGGTCACAGTACAGAGATAATGCACATAGTGAGGTCACAGTAGAGAGATAATAAACACAGTGATGTCACATTACAGAGATAATAGACATAGTGATGTCACAGTAGAGAGATAATAAACACAGTGATGTCACATTACAGAGATAATACACATAGTGATGTCACGTTACAGAGAAAATACACATAGTGATGTCACATTACAGAGATAATACACATAGTGATGTCACAGTACATAGATAATGCACATAGTGAGGTCACAGTACATAGATAACGCACATAGAGAGGTCAGAGTACAGAGATAATGCATATAGTGATGTCACAGTACATAGATAATGCACATAGTGAGGTCACAGTAAATAGATAATGCACATAGTGATGTCACAGTACAGAGATAATGCACATAGTGAGGTCACAGTACATAGATAATGCACATAGTGATGTCACAGTACAGAGATAATGCACATAGTGATGTCACATTACAGAGATAATAAATACAGTGATGTCACATTACAGAGATAATAGACATAGTGAGGTAACATTACATAGATAATGCACATAGTGAGGTCACAGTTCAGAGATAATGCACATAGTGAGGTCACAGTAGAGAGATAATAAACACAGTGATGTCACATTACAGAGATAATAGACATAGTGATGTCACAGTACAGAGATAATAAGCACAGTGATGTCACGTTACAGAGATAATACACATAGTGATGTCACAGTACAGAGATAATGCACATAGTGAGGTCACAGTACAGAGATAATGCACATAGTGATGTCACATTACAGAGATAATAAATACAGTGATGTCACGTTACAGAAATAATACACATAGTGATGTCACAGTACAGAGATAATGCACATAGTGAGGTCACAGTACATAGATAATGCACATAGTGAGGTCACAGTACAGAGATAATGCACATAGTAAGGTCACAGTAGAGAGATAATAAACACAGTGATGTCACATTAGAGAGATAATACACATAGTGATGTCACAGTATATAGATCATGCACATAGTGATGTCACAGTACATAGATAATGCACATAGTCAGGTCACAGTACATAGATAATGCACATAGTGAGGTCACAGTACAGAGATAATGCACATAGTGATGTCACAGTACATAGATAATGCACATAGTGAGGTCACAGTACATAGATAATGCACATAGTGATGTCACAGTACAGAGATAATGCACATAGTGATGTCACATTACAGAGATAATAAACACAGTGATGTCACATTAGAGAGATAATACACATAGTGAGGTCACATTACATAGATAATGCACATAGTGAGGTCACAGTACAGAGATAATGCACATAGTGAGGTCACAGTAGAGAGATAATAAACACAGTGATGTCACATTACAGAGATAATGCACATAGTGAGGTCACAGTACAGAGATAATGCACATAGTGAGGTCACAGTAGAGAGATAATAAACACAGTGAGGTCACAGTACAGAGATAATAAACAGAGTGATGTCACATTACAGAGATAATACACATAGTGATGTCAGAGTACAGAGATAATGCACATAGTGAGGTCACACTACAGAGATAATGCACATAGTGAGGTCACAGTATATAGATAATGCACATAGTGATGTCACAGTACATAGATAATGCACATAGTGAGGTCACAGTACATAGATAATGCTCATAGTGAGGTCAGAGTACAGAGATAATGCACGTAGTGAGGTCACAGTACAGAGATAATGCACATAGTGAGGTCACAGTAGAGAGATAATAAACACAGTGATGTCACATTACAGAGATAATGCACATAGTGAGGTCACAGTACATAGATAATGCACATAATGAGGTCAGAGTACAGAGATAATGCACGTAGTGAGGTCAGAGTACATAGATAATGCACATAGTGAGGTCACACTACTGAGATAATGCACATAGTGAGGTCAAACTACAGAGATAATGCACATAGTGAGGTCACAGTAGACAGATAATAAACACAGTGATGTCACATTACAGAGATAATGCACATAGTGAGGTCACAGTACATAGATAATGCACATAATGAGGTCAGAGTACAGGGATAATTCACGTAGTGAGGTCAAAGTACAGAGATAATGCACATAGTGCGGTCACAGTAGAGAGATAATAAACACAGTGATATCACATTACAGAGATAATACACATAGTGATGTCACAGTACATAGATAATGCACATAGTGAGGTCACAGTACATAGATAATGCACATAGTGAGGTCACAGTACAGAGATAATGCACATAGTGATGTCATAGTACATAGATAATGCACATAGTGATGTCACAGTACAGAGATAATACACATAGTGATGTCACAGTACATAGATAATGCACATAGTGATGTCACAGTACATAGATAATGCACATAGTGAGGTCACAGTACATAGATAATGCACGTAGTGAGGTCACAGTAAATAGATAATGCACATAGTGATGTCACAATACAGAGATAATGCACATAGTGAGGTCACAGTACATAGATAATGCACATAGTGATGCCACAGTACAGAGATAATGCACATAGTGATGTCACGTTACAGAGATAATAAATACAGTGTTGTCACATTACAGAGATAATACACATAGTGAGGTCACAGTACAGAGATAATGCACATAGTGAGGTCACAGTAGAGAGATAATAAACACAGTGATGTCACATTACAGAGATAATAGACATAGTGATGTCACAGTAGAGAGATAATAAACACAGTGATGTCACATTACAGAGATAATACACATAGTGATGTCACGTTACAGAGAAAATACACATAGTGATGTCACATTACAGAGATAATACACATAGTGATGTCACAGTACATAGATAATGCACATAGTGATGTCACAGTACATAGATAATGCACATAGTGAGGTCACAGTACATAGATAACGCACATAGAGAGGTCAGAGTACAGAGATAATGCATATAGTGATGTCACAGTACATAGATAATGCACATAGTGAGGTCACAGTAAATAGATAATGCACATAGTGATGTCACAGTACAGAGATAATGCACATAGTGAGGTCACAGTACATAGATAATGCACATAGTGATGTCACAGTACAGAGATAATGCACATAGTGATGTCACATTACAGAGATAATAAATACAGTGATGTCACATTACAGAGATAATAGACATAGTGAGGTAACATTACATAGATAATGCACATAGTGAGGTCACAGTTCAGAGATAATGCACATAGTGAGGTCACAGTAGAGAGATAATAAACACAGTGATGTCACATTACAGAGATAATAGACATAGTGATGTCACAGTACAGAGATAATAAGCACAGTGATGTCACGTTACAGAGATAATACACATAGTGATGTCACAGTACAGAGATAATGCACATAGTGAGGTCACAGTACAGAGATAATGCACATAGTGATGTCACATTACAGAGATAATAAATACAGTGATGTCACATTACAGAGATAATGCACATAGTGAGGTCACAGTTCAGAGATAATGCACATAGTGAGGTCACAGTAGAGAGATAATAAACACAGTGATGTCACATTACAGAGATAATAGACATAGTGATGTCACAGTACAGAGATAATAAGCACAGTGATGTCACGTTACAGAGATAATACACATAGTGATGTCACAGTACAGAGATAATGCACATAGTGAGGTCATAGTACATAGATAATGCACATAGTGAGGTCAGAGTACATAGATAATGCACATAGTGAGGTCACAGTACATAGATAATGCACATAGTGAGGTCACAGTACATATATAATGCACATAGTGAGGTCACAGTACAGAGATAATGCACATAGTGAGGTCACAGTAGTGAGAAAATAAACACACTGATGTCACATTACAGAAATAATACACATAGTGATGTCACAGTACAGAGATAACACACATAGTGATGTCACAGTATAGAGATAATGCAAATAGTGAGGTCACAGTAGAGAGATAATAAACACAGTGATGTCACATTACAGAGATAATACACATAGTAATGTCACAGCACAGAGATAATGCACATAGTGATGTCACAGTACATAGATAATGCACATAGTGAGGTCACAGTACATAGATAATGCACATAGTGAGGTCACAGTACAGAGATAATGCACATAGTGAGGTCACAGTAGAGAGATAATAAACACAGTGATGTCACATTAGAGAGATAATACACATAGTGATGTCACAGTATATAGATCATGCACATAGTGATGTCACAGTACATAGATAATGCACATAGTCAGGTCACAGTACATAGATAACGCACATAGTGAGGTCACAGTACAGAGATAATGCACATAGTGATGTCACAGTACATAGGTAATGCACATAGTGAGGTCACAGTACATAGATAATGCACATAGTGATGTCACAGTACAGAGATAATGCACATAGTGATGTCACATTACAGAGATAATAAACACAGTGATGTCACATTAGAGAGATAATACACATAGTGAGGTCACATTACATAGATAATGCACATAGTGAGGTCACAGTACAGAGATAATGCACATAGTGAGGTCACAGTAGAGAGATAATAAACACAGTGATGTCACATTACAGAGATAATGCACATAGTGAGGTCACAGTACAGAGATAATGCACATAGTGAGGTCACAGTAGAGAGATAATAAACACAGTGAGGTCACAGTACAGAGATAATAAACAGAGTGATGTCACATTACAGAGATAATACACATAGTGATGTCAGAGTACAGAGATAATGCACATAGTGAGGTCACACTACAGAGATAATGCACATAGTGAGGTCACAGTATATAGATAATGCACATAGTGATGTCACAGTACATAGATAATGCACATAGTGAGGTCACAGTACATAGATAATGCTCATAGTGAGGTCAGAGTACAGAGATAATGCACGTAGTGAGGTCACAGTACAGAGATAATGCACATAGTGAGGTCACAGTAGAGAGATAATAAACACAGTGATGTCACATTACAGAGATAATACACATAGTGAGGTCACAGTACAGAGATAATACACATAGTGATGTCACATTACAGAGATAATGCACATAGTGATGTCACAGTACAGAGATAATAAGTACAGTGATGTCACGTTACAGAGATAATACACATAGTGATGTCACAGTACAGAGATAATGCACATAGTGAGATCACAGTACAGAGATAATACACATAGTGATGTCACGTTACAGAGATAATACACATAGTGATGTCACAGTACAGAGATAATGCACATAGTGAGGTCACAGTACATAGATAATGCACATAGTGATGTCACATTACAGAGATAATAAATACAGTGATGTCACATTACAGAGATAATAGACATAGTGATGTCACAGTACAGAGATAATAAGCACAGTGATGTCACGTTACAGAGATAATACACATAGTGATGTCACAGTACAGAGATAATGCACATAGTGAAGTCACAGTACATAGATAATGCACATAGTGAGGTCACAGTACAGAGATAATAAGCACAGTGATGTCACGTTACAGAGATAATACACATAGTGATGTCACAGTACAGAGATAATGCACATAGTGAAGTCACATTACATAGATAATGCACATAGTGAGGTCACAGTACATAGATAATGCACATAGTGAGGTCACAGTACATATATAATGCACATAGTGAGGTCACAGTACAGAGATAATGCACATAGTGAGGTCACAGTAGTGAGAAAATAAACACAGTGATGTCACATTAAAGAGATAATACACATAGTGATGTCACAGTACAGAGATAACACACATAGTGATGTCACAGTATAGATATAATGCAAATAGTGAGGTCACAGTAGAGAGATAATAAACACAGTGATGTCACATTACAGAGATAATACACATAGTAATGTCACAACACAGAGATAATGCACATAGTGATGTCACAGTACATAGATAATGCACATAGTGAGGTCACAGTACATAGATAATGCACATAGTGAGGTCACAGTACAGAGATAATGCACATAGTGAGGTCACAGTAGAGAGATAATAAACACAGTGATGTCACATTAGAGAGATAATACACATTGTGATGTCACAGTATATAGATCATGCACATAGTGATGTCACAGTACATAGATAATGCACATAGTCAGGTCACAGTACATAGATAACGCACATAGTGAGGTCACAGTACAGAGATAATGCACATAGTGATGTCACAGTACATAGATAATGCACATAGTGAGGTCAGAGTACAGAGATAATGCACATAGTGATGTCACATTACAGAGATAATAAATACAGTGATGTCACATTACAGAGATAATACACATAGTGATGTCACAGTACATAGATAATGCACATAGTGAGGTCACAGTACAAAGATAATGCACATAGTGAGGTCACAGTAGAGAGATAATAAACACAGTGATGTCACATTACAGGGATAATACAAATAGTGATGTTACAGTACATAGATAATGCACATAGTGAGGTCACAGTACATAGATAATGCACATAGTGAGGTCAGAGTACAGAGATAATGCAAATAGTGAGGTCAGACTACTGAGATAATGCACATAGTGAGGTCACAGTACATAGATAATGCACATAGTGAGGTCAGAGTACAGAGATAATGCAAATAGTGAGGTCACACTACAGAGATAATGCACATAGTGAGGTCACAGTACATAGATAATGCACATAGTGAGGTCAGAGTAGAGAGATAATAAACACAGTGATGTCCCATTACAGAGATAATGCACATTGTGAGGTCACAGTAGAGAGATAATGCACATAGTGAGGTCAGAGTACAGAGATAATGCACGTAGTGAGGTCACAGTACAGAGATAATGCACATAGTGATGTCACATTACAGAGATAATGAATACAGTGATGTCACATTACAGAGATAATGCACATAGTGAGGTCACAGTAGAGAGATAATAAACACAGTGATATCACATTACAGAGATAATACACATAGTGATGTCACAATACATAGATAATGCACATAGTGAGGTCACAATACATAGATAATGCACATAGTGAGGTCACAGTACAGAGATAATGCACATAGTGATGTCACAGCACATAGATAATGCACATAGTGAGGTCACAGTACATAGATAACGCACATAGTGAGGTCACAGTACAGAGATAATGCACATAGTGATGTCATAATACATAGAAAATGCACATAGTGATGTCACAGTACAGAGATAATACACATAGTGATGTCACAGTACATAGATAATGCACATAGTGATGTCACAGTACATAGATAATGCACATAGTGAGGTCACAGTACATAGATAATGCACATAGTGAGGTTACAGTACAGAGATAATGCACATAGTGAGGTCACAGTACAGAGATAATGGACATAGTGATGTCACATTACAGAGATAATAAATACAGTGATGTCACATTACAGAGATAATACACATAGTGAGGTCACATTACATAGATAATGCACATAGTGAGGTCACAGTACAGAGATAATGCACATAGTGAGGTCACAGTAGAGAGATAATAAACACAGTGATGTCACATTACAGAGATAATACACATAGTGAGGTCACAGTACATAGATAATGCACATAGTGAGGTCACAGTACATACATAACGCACATAGTGAGGTCACAGTACAGAGATAAAGAACATAGTGATGTCACAGTGCAGAGAAAATGCACATAGTGAGGTCACAGTACAGAGATAATGCACGTAGTGGGGTCACAGTACAGAGATAATGCACATAGTGATGTCACATTACAGAGATAATAAATACAGTGATATCACATTACAGAGATAATGCACATAGTGAGGTCACAGTAGAGAGATAATAAACACAGTGATATCACATTACAGAGATAATACACATAGTGATGTCACAGTACATAGATAATGCACATAGTGAGGTCACAGTACATAGATAATGCACATAGTGATGTCACAGTACATAGATAATGCATATAGTGATGTCACAGTACAGAGATAATGCACATAGTGAGGTCACAGTACAGAGATAATGCTCTTAGTGATGTCACATTACAGAGATAATGCACATAGTGAGGTCACAGTACATAGATAATGCACATAGTTAGGTCACAGTACAGAGATAATGCACATAGTGAGGCCACAGTAGAGAGATAATAAACACAGTGATGTCACGTTACAGAGACAATACACATAGTGATGTCACAGTAAAGAGATAATGCACATAGTGAGGTCACAGTACATAGATAATGCACATAGTGAGGTCACAGTACATAGATAATGCACATAGTGAGGTCACAGTACAGAGATAATGCACATAGTGAGGTCACAGTAGAGAGAAAATAAACACAGAGATGTCACATTACAGAGATAATACACATATTGATGTCACAGTAGAGAGATAATAAACACCGTGATGTCACATTACAGAGATAATACACATAGTGATGTCACAGTACAGAGATAATAAACACAGTGATGTCACATTACAGAGATAATACACATAGTGATGTCACAGTATAGAGATAATGCAAATAGTGAGGTCACAGTAGAGAGATAATAAACACAGTGATGTCACATTATAGAGATAATACACATAGTGAGGTCACAGTAGAGAGATAATAAACACAGTGATGTCACATTACAGAGATAATACACATAGTGATGTCAAAGTACATTGATAATGCACATAGTGAGGTCACAGTACAGAGATAATGCACATAGTGAGGTCACAGTAGAGAGATAATAAACACAGTGATGTCACAGCACAGAGATAATGCACATAGTGATGTCACAGTACATTGATAATGCACATAGTGAGGTCACAGTACAGAGATAATGCACATAGTGAGGTCACAGTAGAGAGATAATAAACACAGTGATGTCACATTAGAGAGATAATACACATAGTGATGTCACAGTACATAGATAATGCACAAAGTGAGGTCACAGTACATAGATAACGCAAATAGTGTGGTCACAGTAGAGAGATAATGCACATAGTGATGTCACAGTACATAGATAACGCACATAGTGAGGTCACAGTACATAGATAATGCACATAGTGAGGTCACAGTACAGAGATAATACACATAGTGAGGTCACATTACATAGATAATGCACATAGTGAGGTCACAGTACAGAGATAATGCACATAGTGATGTCACAGTACATAGATAACGCACATAGTGAGGTCACAGTACATAGATAATGCACATAGTGAGGTCACAGTACAGAGATAATACACATAGTGAGGTCACATTACATAGATAATGCACATAGTGAGGTCACAGTACAGAGATAATACACATAGTGAGGTCACATTACATAGATAATGCACATAGTGAGGTCACAGTACATAGATAATGCACATAGTGAGGTCACAGTACAGAGATAATACACATAGTGAGGTCACATTACATAGATAATGCACATAGTGAGGTCACAGTACAGAGATAATGCACATAGTGAGGTCACAGTACAGAGATTATAAACACAGTGATGTCACATTACAGAGATAATTCACATAGTGAGGTCACAGTACAGAGATAATGCACATAGTGAGGTCACATTACAGAGATAATGCACATAGTGAGGTCACAGTACAGAGATAATGCACATAGTGAGGTCACAGTAGAGAGAAAATAAACACAGAGATGTCACATTACAGAGATAATACACATATTGATGTCACAGTAGAGAGATAATAAACACCGTGATGTCACATTACAGAGATAATACACATAGTGATGTCACAGTACATAGATAATGCACATAGTGATGTCAAAGTACATTGATAATGCACATAGTGAGGTCACAGTACAGAGATAATGCACATAGTGAGGTCACAGTAGAGAGATAATAAACACAGTGATGTCACAGCACAGAGATAATGCACATAGTGATGTCACAGTACATTGATAATGCACATAGTGAGGTCACAGTACAGAGATAATGTACATAGTGAGGTCACAGTAGAGAGATAATAAACACAGTGATGTCACATTAGAGAGATAATACACATAGTGATGTCACAGTACATAGATAATGCACATAGTGATGTCACAGTACATAGATAATGCACATAGTGAGGTCACAGTACATAGATAACGCAAATAGTGTGGTCACAGTAGAGAGATAATGCACATAGTGATGTCACAGTACATAGATAACGCACATAGTGAGGTCACAGTACATAGATAATGCACATAGTGAGGTCACAGTACAGAGATAATGCACATAGTGAGGTCACAGTAGAGAGATAATAAACACAGTGATGTCACATTACAGAGATAAAACACATAGTGAGGTCACAGTACAGAGATTATAAACACAGTGATGTCACATTACAGAGATAATTCACATAGTGAGGTCACAGTACATAGATAATGCACATAGTGAGGTCAGAGTACAGAGATAATGCACATAGTGAGTTCAGAGTACAGAGATAATGCACATAGTGATGTCACAGTACATAGATAATGCACATAGTGAGGTCACAGTACATAGATAACGCACATAGTGAGGTCACAGTACAGAGATAATGCACATAGTGAGGTCACAGTAAATAGATAATGCACATAGTGAGGTCACAGTACATAGATAACGCACATAGTGATGTCACAGTACATAGATAATGCACATAGTGAGGTCACAGTAAATAGATAATGCACATAGTGATGTCACAGTACAAATATAATGCACATAGTGACGTCACAGTACATAGATAATGCACATAGTGATGTCACAGTACAAAGATAATGCACATAGTGATGTCACATTACAGAGATAATAAATACAGTGATGTCACATTACATAGATAATGCACATAGTGAGGTCACAGTAGAGAGATAATAAGCACAGTGATATCACATTACAGAGATAATACACATAGTGATGTCACAGTACATAGATAATGCACATAGTGAGGTCACAGTACATAGATAACGCACATAGTGATGTCACAGTACAGAGATAATGCACATAGTGAGGTCACAGTACAGAGATAATGCACATAGTGATGTCACAGTACATAGATAATGCACATAGTGATGTCACAGTACATAGATAATGCACATAGTGATGTCACAGTACAGAGATAATGCACATAGTGATGTCACATTACAGAGATAATACACATAGTGAGGTAACGTTACATAGATAATGCACATAGTGAGGTCACAGTACAGAGATAATACACATAGTGAGGTCACATTACATAGATAATGCACATAGTGAGGTCACAGTACAGAGATAATGCACATAGTGAGGTCACAGTAGAGAGATAATAAACACAGTGATGTCACATTACAGAGATAAAACACATAGTGAGGTCACAGTACAGAGATTATAAACACAGTGATGTCACATTACAGAGATAATTCACATAGTGAGGTCACAGTACATAGATAATGCACATAGTGAGGTCAGAGTACAGAGATAATGCACATAGTGAGTTCAGAGTACAGAGATAATGCACATAGTGATGTCACAGTACATAGATAATGCACATAGTGAGGTCACAGTACATAGATAACGCACATAGTGAGGTCACAGTACAGAGATAATGCACATAGTGAGGTCACAGTAAATAGATAATGCACATAGTGAGGTCACAGTACATAGATAACGCACATAGTGATGTCACAGTACATAGATAATGCACATAGTGAGGTCACAGTAAATAGATAATGCACATTGTGATGTCACAGTACAAATATAATGCACATAGTGACGTCACAGTACATAGATAATGCACATAGTGATGTCACAGTACAAAGATAATGCACATAGTGATGTCACATTACAGAGATAATAAATACAGTGATGTCACATTACATAGATAATGCACATAGTGAGGTCACAGTAGAGAGATAATAAGCACAGTGATATCACATTACAGAGATAATACACATAGTGATGTCACAGTACATAGATAATGCACATAGTGAGGTCACAGTACATAGATAAAGCACATAGTGATGTCACAGTACAGAGATAATGCACATAGTGAGGTCACAGTACAGAGATAATGCACATAGTGATGTCACAGTACATAGATAATGCACATAGTGATGTCACAGTACATAGATAATGCACATAGTGATGTCACAGTACAGAGATAATGCACATAGTGATGTCACATTACAGAGATAATACACATAGTGATGTCACAGTAAAGAGATAATGCACATAGTGATGTCACAGTACAGAGATAATAAACACAGTGATGTCACATTACAGAGATAATACACATAGTGATGTCACAGCACAGAGATAATGCACATTGTGATGTCACAATAGAGAGATAATAAACAGAGTGATGTCACATTACAGAGATAATACACATAGTGATGTCACAGTACAGGGATAATAAACACAGTGATGTCACATTACAGAGATAATACACATATTGATGTCACAGTACAGAGATAATAAACACAGTGATGTCACATTACAGAGATAATACACATAGTGATGTCACAGCACAGAGATAATGCACATTGTGATGTCACAGTAGAGAGATAATAAACAGAGTGATGTCACATTACAGAGATAATACACATAGTGATGTCACAGCACAGAGATAATGCACATTGTGATGTCACAGTAGAGAGATAATAAACACAGTGATGTCACATTACAGAGATAATACACATAGTGATGTCACAGCACAGAGATAATGCACATAGTGATGTCACATTACATAGATAATGCACATAGTGAGGTCACAGTACATAGATCATGCACATAGTGAGGTCACAGTAGAGAGATAATAAACACAGTGATGTCACATTACAGAGATAATACACATAGTGATGTCACAGTAGAGAGATAATAAACACAGTGATGTCACATTACAGAGATAATACATATAGTGATGTCAGAATATAGAGATAATGCAAATAGTGAGGTCACAGTAGAGAGATAATAAACACAGTGATGTCACATTACAAAGATAATACACATAGTGATGTTACAGTACAGGGATAATAAACACAGTGATGTCACAGCACAGAGATAATACACATAGTGAGGTCACAGTACATAGATAATGCACATAGTGAGGTCACAGTACAGAGATAATGCACATAGTGAGGTCACAGTAGAGAGATAATAAAGACAGTGATGTCACATTACAGAGATAATACACATAGTGAGGTCACAGTAGAGAGATAATAAAGACAGTGATGTCACATTACAGAGATAATACACATAGTGAGGTCACAGTACAGAGATAATGCACATAGTGAGGTCACAGTAGAGAGATAATAAAGACAGTGATGTCACATTACAGAGATAATGCACATAGTGAGGTCACAGTACAGAGATAATGCACATAGTGAGGTCACAGTAGAGAGATAATAAAGACAGTGATGTCCCATTACAGAGATAATACACATAGTGATGTTACAGTACAGGGATAATAAACACAGTGATGTCACATTACAGAGATAATACACATAGTGATGTCACAGCACAGAGATAATGAACATAGTGATGTCACAGCACATAGATAATGCACATAGTGAGGTCACAGTACATAGATAATGCACATAGTGAGGTCACAGTACAGAGATAATGCACATAGTGAGGTCACAGTACAGAGATAATGCACATAGTGAGGTCACAGTAGAGAGATAATAAACACAGTGATGTCACATTAGAGAGATAATCCACATAGTGATGTCACAGTACAGAGATAATACACATAGTGATGTCACAGTACATAGATAATGCACAAAGTGATGTCACAGTACATAGATAATGCACATAGTGAGGTCACAATACATAGATAGCGCACATAGTGATGTCACATTACAGAGATAATAAATACAGTGATGTCACATTACAGAGATAATGCACATAGTGATGTCACAGTACATAGATAATGCACATAGTGAGGTCACAGTACATAGATAATGCAAATAGTGTGGTCACAGTAGAGAGAGAATGCACATAGTGAAGTCACAGTACATAGATAACGCACATAGTGAGGTCACAGTACATAGATAATGCACATAGTGAGGTCACAGTACAGAGATAATGCACATAGTGATGTCACAGTACAAAGATAATGCACATAGTGAGGTCACAGTACATAGATAATGCACATAGTGAGGTCACAGTACAGAGATAATACACATAGTGAGGTCACATTACATAGATAATGCACATAGTGAGGTCACAGTACAGAGATAATGCACATAGTGAGGTCACAGTAGAGAGATAATAAACACAGTGAGGTCACAGTACAGAGATAATGCACATAGTGAGGTCAGAGTACATAGATAATGCACATAGTGAGGTCACAGTACATAGATAACGCACATAGTGAGGTCACAATACAGAGATAATGCACATAGTGAGGTCACAGTAAATAGATAATGCACATAGTGAGGTCACAGTAAATAGATAATGCACATAGTGAGGTCACAGTACATAGATAACGCACATAGTGATGTCACAGTACATAGATAATGCACATAGTGAGGTCACAGTAAATAGATAATGCACATAGTGATGTCACAGTACAAATATAATGCACATAGTGACGTCACAGTACATAGATAATGCACATAGTGATGTCACAGTACAAAGATAATGCACATAGTGATGTCACATTACAGAGATAATAAATACAGTGACGTCACAGTACATAGATAATGCACATAGTGAGGTAACAGTACATAGATAATGCACATAGTGAGATAACAGTACAGAGATAATAATCACAGTGATGTCACAGCACAGAGATAATGCACATAGTGATGTCACAGTAGAGAGATAATAAACACAGTGATGTCACATTACAGAGATAATACACATAGTGATGTCACAGTACAGAGATAATGCACATAGTGAGGTCAAAGTAGAGAGATAATAAACACAGTGATGTCACGTTACAGAGATAATACACATAGTGATGTCACAGTACATAGATAATGCACATAGTGATGTCACAGTACATAGATAATGCACATAGTGAAGTCACAGTACAGAGATAATGGACATAGTGAGGACACAGTAGAGAGATAATAAACACAGTGATGTCACATTACAGAGATAATACACATAGTGATGTCACAGTACATAGATAATGCACATAGTGATGTCACAGTACATAGATAATGCACATAGTGAGGTCATAGTACATAGATAACGCACATAGTGATGTCACATTACAGAGATAATACACATAGTGAGGTAATGTTACATAGATAATGCACATAGTGAGGTCACAGTACAGAGATAATAAACACAGTGATGTCACGTTACAGAGACAATACACATAGTGATGTCACAGTAAAGAGATAATGCACATAGTGAGGACACAGTACATAGATAATGCACATAGTGAGGTAACAGTACAGAGATAATGCACATAGTGAGGTCACAGTAGAGAGAAAATAAACACAAAGATGTCACATTACAGAGATAATACACATATTGATGTCACAGTAGAGAGATAATAAACACCGTGATGTCACATTACAGAGATAATACACATAGTGATGTCACAGTATAGAGATAATGTAAATAGTGAGGTCACAGTAGAGAGATAATAAACACAGTGATGTCACATTACAGAGATAATGCACATAGTGAGGTCACAGTAGAGAGATAATAAACACAGTGATGTCACAGCACAGAGATAATGCACATAGTGATGTCACAGTACATTGATAATGCACATAGTGAGGTCACAGTACAGAGATAATGCACATAGTGAGGTCACAGTAGAGAGATAATAAACACAGTGATGTCACATTAGGGAGATAATACACATAGTGATGTCACAGTACATAGATAATGCACATAGTGATGTCACAGTACATAGATAATGCACATAGTGAGGTCACAGTACATAGATAACGCAAATAGTGTGGTCACAGTAGAGAGATAATGCACATAGTGATGTCACAGTACATAGATAACGCACATAGTGAGGTCACAGTACATAGATAATGCACATAGTGAGGTCACAGTACAGAGATAATACACATAGTGAGGTCACATTACATAGATAATGAACATAGTGAGGTCACAGTACATAGAAAATGCACATAGTGAGGTCACAGTAGAGAGATAATAAACACAGTGATGTCACATTACAGAGATAAAACACATAGTGAGGTCACAGTACAGAGATTATAAACACAGTGATGTCACATTACAGAGATAATTCACATAGTGAGGTCACAGTACATAGATAATGCACATAGTGAGGTCAGAGTACAGAGATAATGCACATAGTGAGGTCAGAGTACAGAGATAATGCACATAGTGATGTCACAATACATAGATAATGCACATAGTGAGGTCACAGTACATAGATAACCCACATAGTGAGGTCACAGTACAGAGATAATGCACATAGTGAGGTCACAGTAAATAGATAATGCACATAGTGAGGTCACAGTACATAGATAACGCACATAGTGATGTCACAGTACATAGATAATGCACATAGTGAGGTCACAGTAAATAGATAATGCACATAGTGATGTCACAGTACAAATATAATGCACATAGTGACATCACAGTACATAGATAATGCACATAGTGATGTCACAGTACAAAGATAATGCACATAGTGAGGTAACATTACATAGATAATGCACATAGTGAGGTAACAGTACAGAGATAATGCACATAGTGAAGTCACAGTACAGAGATAATGGACATAGTGAGGACACAGTAGAGAGATAATAAACACAGTGATGTCCCATTACAGAGATAATGCACATAGTGAGGTCACAGTACAGAGATAATGAACATAGTGATGTCTCAGTACATAGATAATGCACATAGTGATGTCACAGTGCAGAGATAATGCACATAGTGAGGTCACAGTACAGAGATAATGCACGTAGTGGGGTCACAGTACAGAGATAATGCACATAGTGATGTCACATTACAGAGATAATAAATACAGTGATGTCACATTACATAGATAATGCACATAGTGAGGTCACAGTACAGAGATAATAAATACAGTGATGTCACATTACATAGATAATACACATAGTGATGTCACAGTACATAGATAATGCACATAGTGAGGTCACAGTACATAGATAATGCACGTAGTGGGGTCACAGTACAGAGATAATGCACATAGTGATGTCACATTACAGAGATAATAAATACAGTGATGTCACATTACATAGATAATACACATAGTGATGTCACAGTACAGGGATAATAAACACAGTGATGTCACATTACAGAGATAATACACATAGTGATGTCACAGCACAGAGATAATGCACATAGTGATGTCACAGTACATAGATAATGCACATAGTGAGGTCACAGTACATAGATAATGCACATAGTGAGGTCACAGTACATAGATAATGCACATAGTGAGGTCACAGTAGAGAGATAATAAACACAGTGATGTCACATTACAGAGATAATGCACATAGTGAGGTCACAGTACATAGATAATGCACATAGTGAGGTCACAGTAGAGAGATAATAAACACAGTGATGTCACATTACAGAGATAATACACATAGTGATATCACAGTAGAGAGATAATGCACACAGTGATGTCACATTACATAGATAAAACACATAGTGATGTCACAGTACAGAGATAATAATCACAGTGATGTCACATTACAGAGATAATACACATAGTGATGTCACAGTATAGAGATAATGCAAATAGTGAGGTCACAGTAGAGAGATAATAAACACAGTGATGTCACATTACAGAGATAATACACATAGTGATGTTACAGTAGAGAGATAATAAACACAGTGATGTCACATTACAGATATAATACACATAGTGATGTCACAGTACATAGTTAATGCACATAGTGATGTCACAGTACATAGATAATGCACATAGTGAGGTCACATTACAGAGATAATACACATAGTGATGTCACAGTACATAGATAATGCACATAGTGAGGTCACACTACAGAGATAATACACATAGTGATGTCACAGTACATAGATAATGCACATAGTGAGGTCACATTACAGAGATAATGCACATAGTGAGGTCACAGTACATAGATAATACACATAGTGAGGTCACATTACAGAGATAATATACATAGTGATGTCACAGTACATAGTTAATGCACATAGTGATGTCACAGTACATAGATAATGCACATAGTGAGGTCACAGTACTAGTGTTGAGCCACCCAGGGGCGGACACAGACTGTAGTGGGCCCCTGTGCAAGAACTTTTTGGGGGCCCCCCCCTGCCCGTGCATGTTTCATCCCCTCGTGCATCTCTGATTCCCCCCACTCCTAGTTAATTAATTGTATTTAAAAAAAATAAAACTTGTTATACTTACCCCCAGGGCCGGCTCCAGATTTTTGTGGGCCCTGGGCGACAGAGTTTCAGTGGCCCCTTTAACACATACCATGATTCATGATGCTCAGATACCACAGATAAATATATATGTATAGTACAAGGCCAAGGATTTCACTTACTACATTACATGAGCGATATCTATTGTAAATTCTACAATAGCTCAGAAGCCGGCGAATCCTCACAGCGCACAGTGCAGACCGGACAGTATAGTCCTCCATACAGTATTATGGGCCCCATATAATGCTCCATACAGGATACTGACCCCCTTATAATGCTCCATACAGGATACTGGTCCCCATATAATGCTCCATACAGGATACTGGTCCCCATATAACGCTCCGTACAGGATACTGTCCCCCATATAACGCTCCATACAGAATACTGACCCCCATATTACACTCCATACAGAATATTGGCCCCCATGTAACGCTTCATGCAGGCTGTTCCCCCCTTATAATGCTTCATATAGGATGACACCCCCCTTTTAATGCCCTATGCAGGATGTCACCTCTACCCCCCATAAAATGCCCCATGCAGGATGTCACCCCTCCATATAATGCCCCATGCAGGATGTCACCTCTACCCCCCATATAATACCCCATGAAGGATGTCACATTCTACCCCCCATATAATGCTCCATGCAGGATGTCACCTCTACCCCCATATAATGCCCCATGCAGGATGTCACCTCTACCCCCCATATAATGCCCCATGCAGGATGTCACCTCTCCCCCCATATAATGCCCCATGCAGGATGTCACCCCCCATATAATGCCCCATGCAGGATATCACCCCCCCATATAATGCCCCATGCAGGATGTCACCCCCCCATATAATGCCCCATGCAGGATGTCACCTCCCCCATATAATACCCCATGCAGGATGTCACCTCTACCCCCCATATAATGCCCCATGCAGGATGTCACCTCTCCCTCCATATAATGCTCCATGCAGGATATCACCCCCCCATATAATGCCCCATGCAGGATGTCACACCCTCTCTCTCCCCACCATATAATGCCCCATGCCCCCATACATGAAAAAAATAAAAAAAACAATACTCACCTCACTTCTTACCTGCTGCTGGCGCTGCTCCGGACTCCAGCGTTGCCCGCGTCTTCCCGCTCTGCACTGTGACAGGTCAGGAGAGAGCGCGCGCGGTGTAAAGACATCACCGCGCCCTCTGACCTGAGACATCACAGTCAGAGTACGCGTAAGACGCTGCGGAGGCACGGGGAGGGGTAAGTATTGTGCCGGCGCCGTCACATGACCGGAGATGTCCCTGTGCTCAGCATGGGGCCGGGGGCCCATGCTGAGCACAGGGACATTTCCGGTCATGTGATGGCGGGGGGGGCCCCTTTGAGGAGACGCACAAGAGGGGGGCCCCGAGGGGGCCCCGACTGGCTGGGCCCCTTGTTGGTGTCAGGGCAGTCATGCTCTGATGGCGGCCCTGCTGGAGGCTGGAGGGGCCCCCTCTCCCTCGGGGGCCCCCGTTCAATGAACCGGCTGCACGGGCGATAGGTCCGCCCATGATTGTCCTGTTAAAAAATAAATGATGGTCCAACTAAACGCAAACCGGTTGGAATAGCATGCCGCTGCAAGACGCTGTGGTAGCCATGGTGGTTCAGTATGCCTTCAATTTTGAATAAATCCCCAACAGTGTAACCAGCAAAGCAGCCCCACACCATCACACCTCCTCCTCCATGCTTCACGGTGGGGACCAGGCATGTAGAGTCCATCCGTTCACCTTTTCTGCATCGCACAAAGACACGGTGGTTGGAACCAAAGATCTCAAATTTGGACTCTCAGACCAAAGCACAGATTTCCACTGGTCTAATGTCCATTCCTTGTGTTCTTTAGCTCAAACAAGTCTCTTCTGCTTGTTGCCTGTCCTTAGCAGTGGTTTCCTAGCAGCTATTTTACCATGAAGGCCTGCTGCACAAAGTCTCCTCTTAACAGTTGTTGTAGAGATGTGTCTGCTGCTAGAACTCTGTGTGGCATTGACCTGGTCTCTAATCTGAGCTGCTGTCAACCTGCGATTTCTGAGGCTGGTGACTCGGATAAACTTATCCTCAGAAGTAGAGGTGACTCTTGGTCTTCCTTTCCTGGGGCGGTCCTCATGTGAGCCAGTTTCTTTGTAGCGCTTGATGGTTTTTGCAACTGCACTTGGGGACACTTTCAAAGTTTTCCCAATTTTTCAGACTGCCTGACCTTCATTTCTTAAAGTAATGATGGCCACTTGTTTTTCTTTACTTAGCTGCTTTTTTCTTTCCAAAATACAAATTCTAACAGTCTATTCAGTAGGACTATCAGCTGTGTATCCACCAGACTTCTGCACAACACAACTGATGATCCCAACCCCATTTATAAGGCAAGAAATCCCACTTATTAAACCTGACAGGGCACACCTGTGAAGTGAAAACCATTTCCGGTGACTACCTCTTGAAGCTCATCAAGAGAATGCCAAGAGTGTGCAAAGCAGTCATCAAAGCAAAAGGTGGCTACTTTGAAGAACCTAGAATATAAGACATATTTTCAGTTGTTTCACACTTTTTTGTTAAGTTTATAATTCCACATGTGCTAATTCATAGTTTTGATGCCTTCAGTGTGAATGTACAATTTTCATAGTCATGAAAATACAGAAAAATCTTTTAATGAGAAGGTGTGTCCAGACTTTTGGTCTGTACTGTATATATGCTCTTTCCCTCCCCCCTCCCATTCCATGTATATATGCTCTTTCCCTCCCCCCTCCCATTCCATGTATATATGCTCTTTCCCCCCATTCCATGTATATATGCTCTTTCCTTCCCCCCTCCCATTCCATGTATATATGCTCTTTCCCTCCCCTCCTATTCCATGTATATATGCTCTTTCCCTCCCCCCTCCCATTCCATGTATATATGCTCTTTCCCTCCCCTCCCATTCCATGTATATATGCTCTTTCCCTCCCCCTCCCATTCCATGTATATATGCTCTATCCCTCCCCCCTCCCATTCCATGTATATGTAGCACCCTGAGGACTCGGCTGCTACAGGGGTATTACACCTCAAACCAGAGGTGTGGTATTCCACTCCCGGGTAAGGATGGAGTGTGGAACTGAGCTTAGTAGGCTGCATGCACTACATACATCCCATTTCCGGGGGACAGAACTACGGTACTCCCACCAAGTATATGTGCAGGTACGACAGTGTCTGTCCCTGGCTGGAGTGGGAGGGGGGTGGAACATCCCAGTAGTGTAGGGGCAGATAGGGGGAGTAGTCTGGGTAAAGATAGGAGCTCATTGGGTGCTGGTCACCTGAGCTCACACATAGAGGGAGTATATAAGGTGGGCACCATCTTAGAACAGGGTCAGTCAGTGAGAGTCTTTAGCCTGAGGAGCAGAGCAGAGGAGCTCAGCCAGGAGGGCTGACAGGGAGCTGTGGCTCCGGCTGGGCCCAGCTCCAGAACAGAGCCTGCTGAGAGAGAGAGAGAGGAGTCAGAAGGACCCAGAGAGGAAACAAAAAGGAACCCCAAGATCCCAGAATAAGGACAGAAGGGTGAATGGTTGGCGGACCAGGGTACCGGAACCCAAGCTGGCAGAGGCCAAAGCACACCTTAGCCAGGAACCGGAGGTCGTGGGCAGGATCTGCCACGACCCTCACCAAATCCACTAGAAAGGCACACCGAGCATAGGGTCAGGGAGCCCAGAGGAGGCTTGACCAACAAGAGACCCGAGGGAGCCGGCCAAAAGTGGATCCCTGGTGGGAACGGCCAGAGGAAGGGAGAGTCAGAAAGGAGCTCAGGACCACGCTCCGGAATTGCCTGGGGGTTGGCCGAGTCCAGGACCTGGTGGACGCAGCAC
This sequence comes from Phyllobates terribilis, assembly GCF_046119375.1. Classification (NCBI taxonomy): domain Eukaryota; kingdom Metazoa; phylum Chordata; class Amphibia; order Anura; family Dendrobatidae; genus Phyllobates; species Phyllobates terribilis. Next base: position 2,290,957 of record NW_027362968.1, on the reverse strand, counting down.
GGCTCGGGTGGTCACTCAAGGCCAGAGTGACCAAAAGAACACCAGTAAGTAAAAGCCCTGAACTGCATCTCCTGACTCTGAGTCTCCTTGCTGCACCTTCACAACCACCATCCTCCACGTCTGACCCCCTGAGGCTATACCCCTCCCGTTGGGGGTTATACTACCACAGCTGCACACCACCACCAGCCTCAGCGGACCATCCTGCAGCGGCGGCCTTTTGACCGCAAATCAACGGGTGGCGTAGTCGACACTAAGAACATCTGCAAGGACTGCCGCACACTGAGTTTGACACCCTGGGCACGGACCGGGTCACAGCCACTCGGAGACTACAACCCCCATCTGATCCGGCTCCGGGTATCCCTAACAACATGGCCCAGGGGGCGCGTCATATATATGCTCTTTCCCTCCCCCTCCCATTCCATGTATATATGCTCTATCCCTCCCCCCTCCCATTCCATGTATATATGCTCTATCCCTCCCCCCTCCCATTCCATGTATATATGCTCTTTCCCTCCCCCCTCCCATTCCATGTATATATGCTCTTTCCCTCCCCCTCCCATTCCATGTATATATGCTCTTTCCCTCCCCCCTCCCATTCCATGTATACATGCTCTTTCCCTCCCCCTCCCATTCCATGTATATATGCTCTTTCCCTCCCCTCCTATTCCATGTACATATGCTCTTTCCCTCCCCCTCCCATTCCATGTATATATGTGTGGCACCCCAGGGGTCTGGTTTTCCACAGTAATGTAATGTTATGTCTGAGAGCAGGTGGGAGGTCCTTTGGTCAGGGATCCTGTGCATGCCACACCTCCTGCCCAGTCTTGGGAGGGGAAGAACTTCCCCTGTATAAACCCTGGGCTGAGGCAGGGTTAGTCAGTCAAGGAGAGTAGAGACAAGAAGCAGCATAGGAAGAAACAGCAGAAGCTCAGTGGGAGCAATACTACTACGAGTCAGGGGCTGGCAGCTGCAGAGCTCGCCCTGACTGAGAAGATTTCTTACCGGACCCGGAGTCCGAGGCTGTGGGGACTAATTCCTACCCAGCAGCAAAATCCGTCAGGCAGGGGATTTCAGGTCCTCTGGCCAAGAAGCCCGAAGGCACGGTCACACGCGTGGGACCAGCACCGCCATCGTGGAGCGGAAGCCATTAGAAGGCCCCGAGTCACCGGCCATACGGGTGAGCACCACACGGTACACTCAGGGACGTGGGCTACTTATATCCGCTTCTAGCAAGGTAGCCAGAAGAGTACAGTCAGTTTGGGAGGCCTACAACTCCGCCTGGCCAGGGGAGATCCCATCTGCTCCAGGACTGACCAGGCCCCGTTCGCTAGCAAGTACTCCGGGAGGGTCTATCGTTGTTACCAGTAAAGACCCTGAATTACACCGCACCGTCTCTGAGTGGTTCCTGCTACCCCCATCATCCACGTCGGCTGCCCTGAGGCCATACCCCTCCCGTTGGGGGTTATCCCATCCCCGCTGCACCATCCATCCACCGGCCTCAGCGGACTGTCCTGCAGCGGCAGCTCCATAAGCTGCATTCAACGGGTGGCGTAGTCGTACTACATCTACTGCCGTCCAGTTTGACTCCCTGGGCACGGACCGGGTCACCGCCACGAGACTACAACCCTCAAGAGATCCGGCTCCGGGTAAGCTCCCGCGTGCGCAACGCAGCGCGACACAGGCCCAGGGGCGCGTCAACTTTGGCGTAGTCGGCAGGATTTCGTGCCCGCAATCACCGGGTACTGCGTGCCTGAAAAAGAGACTTTTAAAACTTACCATCCGTGAAGTTTTCCCGCCATCGGTGAAGATTCCCGCCATCCGGCGCCATCTTCAGCCTTCTTTCCGCCATCCGTGGAGTTTTCCCGCCGTTGGACGCCATCTTGAGGACGCCGCGCGGGAAGAAGAGGGGCGTGGACTCCGAAAGCGCGCGAGAACTGAAGCCCCGCCTCACGTCCGGACGTTGCGTAAGGTCCTGGAAGGAGCCCAGCAGACGCCGACGTCACCGGAGCGCGACGGAAGGTCCTCAACCCTGACGATCTACTGCGGAGCCGCGGCCTACGGAACAGGATCATCGCAAGGTAGGCCACGGTCCACTAGGGGGGAGGAAGATGTCGGATACGGAGGAGAGCTTCACTGCCTCAACCCCCGCCAGCGCTACCGCTGCTGCAGTTATGCCCTTCACCATGCCCTATATCCCGGGAGCAGCTTGGCTACCCCAGTACTCAGGGGAGTCACATACCCTGCATGACTTTAGAGAAAAGCTGGATAGCCTCTTCCAGGTGTACCCCCTCACAGAAGAGCAAAAAGTGAGCATCCTGGTGGCCCAACTAACCGGGGCAGCCAAAAGGGAAGTAAAATCCTGGCCACCTGGGAGGAAGACTGTCGCAGGGATACTAACCCGGCTGAAGGACACCTTTGATACCCGCACCTCAGCCGAGATTAAGCTTAGATTCTACGGGTGCAAGCAGCGAGCGCATGAGAGTATAAGGGACTATGCACTAAACCTACAAGAGGCCCTGAGGGCCATTAAGCAGACCGACCCTGATGGAGTGGGAAACGAGGACAGGCTGTTGACCGAACAGTTTATAGAGGGACTGTATTGTAATACCCGCCGAACCCAGTTGCGGGCAATGGCCTTACAGGATCCCCATCTGGGCTTTGCACAGTTCAAGGACAGAGCCATCCGGGTGCTCCGAGAACCGGCACCGGGTGGCGTTGTGACCCACAAGCGCCCTGCTATCACTTACCACCAGGAGGCGGCGCCCTTGTCGGCAGGGCCTGTGGGAGCTGATGCGCAGGCTTTGGACAATGACCCGGCTCCAGACCTACACCATCAGGTCCAAGAGCTAGCTAAGAGCGTTGCTGCGCTAACCCGAACTGTGCAGTCTTTACAGGCTTCCACCCCAGGGAAGATCCAGCTGGCATCCGGACCGGAGGACATCCCGTGGCGTCGACCAAGGAGGACCCCACCGGCCAGAGGAAGACCCAGTGACCGATACAGCGAGGACGGACGACCCATCTGCCGCCGCTGCAATCAACCTGGACATATGGCAAGGTACTGTTCTTTAAACGGGCACAACCTGGGGTAGAGGGCCAACCCCCAGGAAAAAGATCACCAGGCCCATCGAACTGGCGCGACAGATATGTGGGAGGACGTCCAGTCTTGCCTGTGGTACTGGATGGCATTCCCATGAGTGCCCTACTGGACACCGGGTCACAGGTCACCACCATCCCGTACGTGCTCTTTAAGTAGTACTGGAATGACTCGGATATTACCCGCTACCCTGACGACGACTTGAGTATCATCGCCAGCAATGGCCAGCCCGTGCCACAGATCGGATTTAAAGAGGTGACCATCAAAATCGGTAGAGTCGAACTGGCAGCACAGGGACTGATCATTGTAGATATTGACAAACATGAGAGTCACCCAAAAATAACTCTAGGAACTAATGTAATTGAAAATTGTCTTGCAGAGGTGATTTTCCTTTTACAGCAGGTTGCCAAGAATGCCAGCTCCGGCGAGCAGCGGGTGCTCCAGAAAGAGATCCGGGCACTGATGCGACGGCAACAGGTGGAACTCTCCGGCGGTGAGATTGGTAGCGTAAGAATGTGTGACCCTTTTCCTATTGCTATGCCCCCAAAAAGTGAAATGATGATTTGGTGCCGGGCAGCTATTGGTCTGAGAGGTAGAGATTACCAGGCAATGGTAGAACCAGTTTACTCAGACAGTAGGCCCACCATCTTGACAGCACGGGGGGTGGTTAATGTATGCCATGGGAGGGTGCCCGTTCGCATAATCAATATCGGGAAGAGGGAAGTGTACCTGCCCCGGTATGCCACGCTAGCCAAATTATATACCATTAACCAAAATGCTATACAATCTGTGGAACCCTTGCCTCCATCTCACCCGGAGGAAGGTAACGGCTCTAAGAAAACAAAGGAGGACTGGTGTCAGCAACTACATTTGGGTACTGACTCCACTCCCTCACATCAGAAACAGGGAGTCTATCGGGTGGTTCAAGAGTACGAGAGAGTGTTTAGTAAACACCCGTTAGACTTCGGGCGAGTCAAGGGGGTAGAACACCACATCCCCACGGGAGACCATCCTCCCATAAAAGAGAGGTATCGACCCGTACCCCCTGCACACTACCAACACGCCAAGGGGATGCTTAGAGACATGAAGGAGGCTGGGGTGATCAGGGATAGCTGTAGCCCCTGGGCAGCTCCACTAGTCTTAGTCAGAAAAAAAGACAACACCATGAGGATGTGTGTAGATTACCGGAAAATCAACCGTATCACACACAAGGATGCGTACCCCTTACCAAGGATAGAGGAGTCATTGGCTGCTTTAAGATCTGCTAACTTCTTCTCTACCTTGGATCTCACTAGCGGGTACTGGCAGGTTCCTGTAGCATAGGCGGACCGGGAGAAGACCGCATTCACCACCCCGATGGGACTTAGCGAGTTCACCTGCATGCCGTTCGGACTCTGCAACGCACCAGGAACCTTCCAACGACTAATGGAGTGTTGTCTGGGCCACAGAAACTTCGAGACGGTCCTGTTGTACCTGGACGATGTCATCGTATATTCCAAGACGTATGAGGACCACCTGAAACACCTGGCGGAAGTGTTCGAAGCTCTGGCAAGTTACGGCCTAAAGGTGAAACCCTCCAAGTGTCACCTCCTGAAACCAAAGGTGCAGTACCTGGGACACGTGGTGAGCGCTGACGGAGTGGCTCCCGACCCTGATAAGATCACCGCAATTAAGGAATGGCCAAGCCCCTCCAGCGTAAAAGAAGTGCGGCAGTTCCTCGGGTTGGTAGGCTACTACCGAAGGTTTATTCCCGGTTTCACCAAAAAGGCAGCACCTATGCAGGACCTCCTGATAGGCCAGTCCCGGAAGGCCAAGAACCAGAAGCCGCCCTTCAAATGGGAGGAGCTGGAAGAAGAGTCCTTTCGCCAGCTGAAGATGGCCCTCACGGGGGACGAAATCCTGGCGTACCCGGATTATAGCCAGCCCTTTATCCTCTACACCGACGCCAGTAACATCGGGCTAGGAGCCGTACTGTCCCAGATCCAGCAGGGGAAGGAACGAGTAATTGCCTACGCCAGCCGAAAACTGCGACCCACCGAAAGGAACCCCGAGAATTACAGCTCATTTAAGTTAGAGTTCCTGGCCGTAGTATGGGCAGTCACCGAGCGCTTTAAGCATTACCTCGCTTCTTCCCGGTTCACCGTGTACACGGATAACAACCCGTTGACACACCTGGACACGGCAAGACTCGGTGCCCTGGAGCAGAGGTGGATGGCCCGTCTGTCCAACTACGAGTTCACAATCAAATACCGGGCAGGACGCTCCAATACCAACGCGGACGCCCTGTCCAGGATGCCCAACCTGCCGGACGGAGGAGAAGATCCGGAGGGACTGGAAGAAGTTGAACTCCCTGCATTCCACCGTCATGGGACTATCCAGTATTCCCACCGGGTAAGGAGTAAGCAGGTTGCTACGTTGAACCCCTTACCCCACTACAACTGGGCGGAAACGCAAGACAGCGACCCTGCCGTCCGACTGGTGAAGGAGATGCTGACTCGGCCGGAGGCTCGCCTTGAACCAGACGCTCCGGAGGAAGCCAAACAACTATGGGCAGAGAAGAGTCGACTGTTCCTTTACAAAGGGAAGTTGTGCCGCAGAATGGTTAACTCCCGGACGCATGAATTACTCTGGCAAGTAGTGGTGCCACGAAGAGACGCAGCCATGGTGATGGAGGCATACCACGACGGAGCTGGACACTTCGGGTGGAAGAAGCTGGAGTTCCTGCTGCGCGAGCGATTCCACTGGGTAGGCATGAGGGGAACCATTGAGAAGTGGTGCAGAGACTGTGGCCCGTGCAACCTAAGAAGGAAGGATCGTGCCAGCCAGAAGACTCCCCTGCAGTCCATCGTCACCCGGCAGCCGTTGGAACTGGTAGCCTTGGATCATGTAAAACTGACCCCAAGCAGAAGTGGCTACGTCTACGCACTAACCATCGTGGATCACTACTCCCGGTTCTTGGTTGTCGTCCCCGTCAAGGACTTAACAGCTCGAACAGCAGCGAGAGCCTTCCAGCAGCATTTCTGCCGTCCACACGGGTACCCGGACCAAGTGTTGACAGACCAGGGACCTGCCTTTGAAGCGGAGGTCTTCCAGGAATTCTGCAATCTGTATGGCTGCCGGAAGATAAGGACGACACCCTACCATCCGCAAACTAATGGACTTTGTGAGAAAATGAACCAGGTGGTAATGGATCTTCTAAAAACGTTGCCCCTGGAAGAACGCAGTCTGTGGCCTGAGAAGTTGCCCGATCTGGTGGACCTATACAACCACATCCCGGTAGGTTCCACCAACTGTACCCCGGCTTACCTAATGAGGGCAAGACCTGGTAAGTTACCTGTTGACCTGGAAATGGGAGTCCTGACACCCGAGGACACTTCACCAGAAACAGACTGGGACACAGAGAGGCAGCAGCAGTACCGGAGAGTACAGGAGAGCGTGGAGCGAAGTCTCTGTCAGGCTAGGGAAAGACAAGAGAAAACTTACAACCAGTATGCTCCCGCTGTTCCCCTGGTACCCGGAGAGCAGGTCTTGAAGAGGAAGAGACGGCTCCACAAGTTGGACGACCAGTGGGAGAAGGACCCGTACACCGTACTGCCCTCAAGCCACGAGAACCCGAAGGTTTGTACCATCAGTAAAGACGGAGGGGAAACCACAGCCATTGTATCCCGGGACCACCTGAAGAAGTGTCCCGAACAACTGAGGAACCCTGAAGAGGAACAAGAAGACCATCGACCCGTAGAGGAAAGGGAAGATATGGTTAGTACTGTGCTCGGGGACTTCCCTCGGTCTTGGACTCAAGTCAATGGTGCAGTTGTGGTACCCGTACTCACCTTCCTCCAACCAGCATCCCAAGCACCTACGGAGCAACAGGTAGAGCTGGAAGAACAGCCGGTCCAGGAGGCAGAAGACTCCACACAAGCAGAACAGGAGGATCAACCCTCTGCTTATAGTGAGCCTGCCGTACCCCTAGTGAGACAAAGAGCCGGTAGACAGCTGCCCAGTTTACCCTTGACAGCTCCTACACCCTGTAGTTCAGGGCCAGACAGTCAGCTCCGTAGGTCCACTAGGGCCACTAGAGGCCAGTTACCCGCACGCTGGAGGATTTGAAGTGTATAAATTGTTTTATTTATGTTTATCTGTGTATTGTTGCTTGTGTATAATTTTGTGTTTCCAGTTATTTTTAGGAATCCTTGGTGGATTTACCGGGAATCCTTGTACATAGTTGGAGCGTAACCCAGGATGGACTAGAGACTGTTAAGGACTCGGGGTAGGACAGACCCCTACCTGGTTACGTCTCCCTGTTTTGGTGAAATGGACACCTTGCTTTCTTCAAAGACTACACCCGGTTACGGACATGCCGTGACCACCTTTATGTGTTTCTTCTTATTGTACTATTATTGTTGTTATATCTTGTTATGTTTTTTCTAAAATATGTTTAGTCCCGGAGTACTAAATTTCACTAGGGGGGAATGTGGCACCCCAGGGGTCTGGTTTTCCACAGTAATGTAATGTTATGTCTGAGAGCAGGTGGGAGGTCCTTTGGTCAGGGATCCTGTGCATGCCACACCTCCTGCCCAGTCTTGGGAGGGGAAGAACTTCCCCTGTATAAACCCTGGGCTGAGGCAGGGTTAGTCAGTCAAGGAGAGTAGAGACAAGAAGCAGCATAGGAAGAAACAGCAGAAGCTCAGTGGGAGCAATACTACTACGAGTCAGGGGCTGGCAGCTGCAGAGCTCGCCCTGACTGAGAAGATTTCTTACCGGACCCGGAGTCCGAGGCTGTGGGGACTAATTCCTACCCAGCAGCAGAATCCGTCAGGCAGGGGATTTCAGGTCCTCTGGCCAAGAAGCCCGAAGGCACGGTCACACGCGTGGGACCAGCACCGCCATCGTGGAGCGGAAGCCATTAGAAGGCCCCGAGTCACCGGCCATACGGGTGAGCACCACACGGTACACTCAGGGACGTGGGCTACTTATATCCGCTTCTAGCAAGGTAGCCAGAAGAGTACAGTCAGTTTGGGAGGCCTACAACTCCGCCTGGCCAGGGGAGATCCCATCTGCTCCAGGACTGACCAGGCCCCGTTCGCTAGCAAGTACTCCGGGAGGGTCTATCGTTGTTACCAGTAAAGACCCTGAATTACACCGCACCGTCTCTGAGTGGTTCCTGCTACCCCCATCATCCACGTCGGCTGCCCTGAGGCCATACCCCTCCCGTTGGGGGTTATCCCATCCCCGCTGCACCATCCATCCACCGGCCTCAGCGGACTGTCCTGCAGCGGCAGCTCCATAAGCTGCATTCAACGGGTGGCGTAGTCGTACTACATCTACTGCCGTCCAGTTTGACTCCCTGGGCACGGACCGGGTCACCGCCACGAGACTACAACCCTCAAGAGATCCGGCTCCGGGTAAGCTCCCGCGTGCGCAACGCAGCGCGACACAGGCCCAGGGGCGCGTCATATGCTCTTTCCCTCCCCTCCTATTCCATGTACATATGCTCTTTCCCTCCCCCCTCCCATTCCATGTATATATGCTCTTTCCCTCCCCCTCCCATTCCATGTACATATGCTCTTTCCCTCCCCCCTCCCATTCCATGTATATATTCTCTTTCCCTCCCCTCCTATTCCATGTATATATGCTCTATCCCTCCCCCCTCCCATTCCATGTATATGATGCGCCCCCTGGGCCATGTTCAAGGGATACCCGGAGCCGGATCTAGATAGGGGTAGTAGTCCTTGTGGCGGTGACCCGGTCCGTGCCCAGGGTGGTCAAACTAAGTGTGTGGCAGTCTTGGTAGATGTTGTTTCTGTGTCGACTACGCCACCCGTTGATTTGCGGTACAAGGCCGCCGCTGCAGAACAGTCCGCTGAGGCCGGTAGTATGGGTGCAGCGATGGTGGTATAACCCCCAACGGGAGGGGTATGGCCTCAGGGCAGCTGGTGTGGATGATGGGGGTAGTGATAGTGCAGAAAGGAGAGTCAGAGACGTGAGATGCAGTTTCAGGGTTTTTACTCACAGGTGTTCCTTCAGTCACTCTGGCCTTGAGTGACCACCCGAGCCGTGCTGCATCCACCAGGTGCTGGACTCGGCCAACCCCCAGGCAGTTCCGGAGCGTGGTCCTGAGCTTCCCTCTCTCTCTCTTTCTCCTGGCCGTCCCCACCAGGGATCCACCTTTGTCCGGTTCCCTTGGGCCTTCTATGGTAAAACCTTCTCTGGCTTTCCTGACCCTACTCTTGGTGTACCTTCCTGGTGGATGTGGTGAGGGTCGTGGCAAAGCTTGCCCACGACCTCCGGTTCCTGGTTAAGGGTTACTTTTGCCTCCGCCAGCTTGGGATCCGGTGCCCTCTTCTGCCAACCCTTCACCCTTTTTGGTTTGCTTCTGGGATCTTAGGGTTCCCTCTTTTCTGCGTCTCTGGGCCTTCCTTCTTCCTCTCCACTACAAGCCTGGCCCTGGAGCTGGGCCCAGCCGGAGCCACAGCTCCCTGTCAGCCCTCCTGGCTGAGCTCCTCTGCTCTGCTTCTCCTCAGACTGAACTCGACCCTGTCCTAAGATGGTGCCCACCATATATACTCCCTCTATGTGTGAGCCCAGGTGACCAGCACCCAATGGGCTCCTATCTCTATGCCCAGAGCCCCTCCCCTATCTGCCCCTACACTACTGGGATGTTCCACCCCCCCTCCCACTCCAGCCAGGGACAGACGCTGTCGTACCTGCACATCTACTTGGTGGGAGTACCGTAGTTCTGTCCCCCGGAAATGGGATGTATGTAATGCATGCAGCCTACTGAGCTCAGTCCCACACTCCATCCTTACCCGGGAGTGGAATACCACACCTCTGGTTTGAGGTGCAATACCCCTGTAGCAGCCGAGTCCTCAGGGTGCTACATATATATGCTCTTTCCTTCCCCCCTCCCATTCCATGTATATATGCTCTTTCCCTCCTCCTCTCATTCCATGTATATATGCTCTTTCCCTCCCCCCTCCCATTCCATGTATATATGCTCTTTCCCTCCCCCCTCCCATTCCATGTATATATGCTCTTTCTCTCCTCCTCTCATTCCATGTATATATGCTCTTTCCTTCCCCCCTCCCATTCCATGTATATATGCTCTTTCCCTCCCCCCTCCCATTCCATGTATATATGCTCTTTCCCTCCCCCCTCCCATTCCATGTATATATGCTCTTCCCCCCATTCCATGTATATATGCTCTTTCCCTCCCCCCTCCCATTCCATGTATATATGCTCTTTCCCCCCATTCCATGTATATATGCTCTTTCCCTCCCCCCTCCCATTCCATGTATATATGCTCTTTCCCTCCCCTCCCATTCCTTGTATATATGCTCTTTCCCTCCCCCCTCCCATTCCATGTATATATGCTCTTTCCCTCCCCCCTCCCATTCCATGTATATATGCTCTTTTCCTCCCCCCTCCCATTCCATGTATATATGCTCTATCCCTTCCCCCCTCTCATTCCACGTATATATGCTCTTTCCCTCCCCCCTCCCATTCCATGTATATATGCTCTTTCCCTCCCCCCTCCCATTCCATGTATATATGCTCTTTCCCTTCCCCCCTCTCATTCCATGTATATATGCTCTTTCCCTCCCACCTCCCATTCCATGTATACATGCTCTTTCCCTCCCCCCTCCCATTCCATGTATATATGCTCTTTCCCTCCCCCCTCCCATTCCATGTATATATGCTCTATCCCTCCCCCCTTCCATTCCATATATACAGTACAGACCAAAAGTTTGGACACACCTTCTCATTTAAAGATTTTTCTGTATTTTCATGACTATGAAAATTGTACATTCACACTGAAGGCATCAAAACTATGAATTAACACATGTGGAATTATATACTTAACAAAAAAAGTGTGAAACAACTGAAAATATGTCTTATATTCTAGGTTCTTCAAAGTAGCCACCTTTGGCTTTGATGACTGCTTTGCACACTCTTGGCATTCTCTTGATGAGCTTCAAGAGGTAGTCACCGGAAATGGTCTTCCAACAATCTTGAAGGAGTTCCCAGAGATGCCTAGCACTTGTTGGCCCTTTTGCCTTCACTCTGCAGTCCAGCTCACCCCAAACCATCTCGATTGGGTTCAGGTCTGGTGACTGTGGAGGCCAGGTCATCTGGCGTAGCACCCCATCACTCTCCTTCTTTGTCAAATAGCCATTACACAGCCTGGAGGTGTGTTTGGGGTCATTGTCCTGTTGAAAAATAAATGATGATCCAACTAAACGCAAACCGGATGGAATAGCATGCCGCTGCAAGATGCTGTGGTAGCCATGCTGATTCAGTATGCCTTCAATTTTGAATAAATCCCCAACAGTGTCACCAGCAAAGCACCACCACACCATCACACCTCCTCCTGCATGCTTCACGGTGGGAACCAGGCATGTAGAGTCCATCCGTTCACCTTTTCTGCGTCGCACAAAGACACGGTGGTTGGAACCAAAGATCTCAAATTTGGACTCATCAGACCAAAGCACAGATTTCCACTGGTCTAATGTCCATTCCTTGTGTTCTTTAGCCCAAACAAGTCTCTTCTGCTTGTTGCCTGTCCTTAGCAGTTGTTTCCTAGCAGCTATTTTGCCATGAAGGCCTGCTGCACAAAGTCTCCTCTTAACAGTTGTTGTAGAGATGAGTCTGCTGCTAGAACTCTGTGTGGTATTGACCTGGTCTCTAATCTGAGCTGCTGTTAACCTGGGATTTCTGAGGCTGGTGACTCGGATAAACTTATCCTCAGAAGCAGAGGTGACTCTTGGTCTTCCTTTTCTGGGGCGGTCCACATGTGAGCCAGTTTCTTTGTAGCGCTTGATGGCTTTTGCAACTGCACTTGGGGACACTTTCAAAGTTTTCCCAATTTTTCGGACTGATTGACCTTCATTTCTTAAAGTAATGTTGGCCACTCGTTTTTATTTACTTAGCTGCTTTTTTCTTGCCATAATACAAATTCTAACAGTCTATTCAGTAGGACTATCAGCTGTGTATCCACCAGACTTCTGCACAACACAACTGATGGTCCCAACCCCATTTATAAGGCAAGAAATCCCACTTATTAAACCTGACAGGGCACACCTGTGAAGTGAAAAACATTTCCGGTGGCTACCTCTTGAAGCTCATCAAGAGAATGCCAAGAGTGTGCAAAGCAGTCATCAAAGCAAAAGGTGGCTACTTTGAAGAACCTAGAATATAAGACATATTTTCAGTTGTTTCACACTTTTTTGTTAAGTATATAATTCCACATGTGTTAATTCATCGTTTTGATGCCTTCAGTGTGAATGTACAATTTTCATAGTCATGAAAATACAGAAAAATCTTTAAATGAGAAGGTGTGTCCAAACTTTTGGTCTGTACTGTATATATATATATATATATATATATATATATATATATATATACACACACTGCATATACGTTTACATACAGTTATCAGATGCGCGGCCGATATTTAAATTTGGCGCCCAAATCGTTGATTGGTGCAGGCAGCGCCAGCGACCAATCAGCGATTTTTAACACAAATGTCCGGACCTTTGTAACACCATGAGGATACTGTGGGGACATCAGCGGCTAGCGTGTCAAGGGAGGACCGGGGAGCGGCGCTGCGGGTCAGGATACTTCTGCTGCGAGTAGTCGCTCATGTCCCGTGTTCTCGCAGCGGAAGTACCCGCACAGGCCGTGGCGCTCCCCGGTCCTCACCAATACGATTCCGCTCCCCGGTCCTCACCAATACGCAGGCTTGGTCTGGCCTGGCGGGGCGCCGGGAAATTTCCCGGTGGGCCCCGGGCCCCATGCAGAGGGAACTGAAGAATTAAAAAAAAAAAAAAAGTGGTCGTGGGCCCTTTAAGGGCGCGCGCACGCACTTTCACCGACGCGATGCCCAGGACAGTAGCGGGAGGGGCCTGGGAGCAGGAGAGCAGGGGCTGCACTGCAGCGTCACACTCAGCAGACAGGGAAGCACGTCTGCTAAAAGTGACGTCACTGCGCGCCCTGCACTGCAGTCTCCCACATTAGGAGCGTGTCTGTGGGCTGGAGACAAGCTAAGGTATTGTAATATTTGTGTGTTTGTATGGATTTTTATGTATATGCTGCCTGCATGTGTGTGTGTACAGTGTGTGTATATGCCTGTGTGTGTACAGTGTGTGTGTATATACCTGTGTGTGTACAGTGTGTGTATATGCCTGTGTGTGTACAGTGTGTGTGTATATGCGTGTGTGTGTACAGTGTGTGTGTATATGCCTGTGTGTGTGTGTATATGCCTGTGTGTACAGTGTGTGTGTATATGCCTGTGTGTGTACAGTGTGTGTGTATATGCCTGTGTGTGTACAGTGTGTGTGTATATGCGTGTGTGTGTACAGTGTGTGTGTATATGCCTGTGTGTGTATATGCCTGTGTGTGTGTGACGCGCCCCTGGGCCTGCTGTGTCGCGCAGCGTCTCGCGCACGGGGGCTTACCCGGAACCGGATCAGATGAGGGTTGTAGTCTCCGAGTGGCGGGGACCCGGTCCGTGCCCAGGGAGTCAACTCAGTGTGTGGCAGTCTTGATAGATGTTATTTGAGTGTCGACTACGCCACCCGTTGATTTGCAGCTATGGAGCTGCCGCTGCAGGGCAGACCGCTGAGGCCAGTGTAGAATTGTGCAGCGTGATAGTATAACCCCCAACGGGAGGGGTATGGCCTCAGGGCAGCCGACGTGGAAGATGAGGGTAGCAGGAACCACTCAGAGACGGTGCGGTGTAATTCAGGGTCTTTACTGGTAACAACGATAGACCCTCCCGGAGTACTTGCTAGCGAACGGGGCCTGGTCAGTCCTTGAGCAGATGGGATCTCCCCTGGCCAGGCGGAGTTGTAGGCCTCCCAAACTGACTGTACTCTTCTGGCTACCTTGCTAGAAGCGGGTATAAGTAGCCCACGTCCCTGAGTGTACCGTGTGGTGCTCACCCGTATGGCCGGTGACTCGGGGCCTTCTAATGGCTTCCGCTCCACGATGGCGGCGCTGGTCCCACGCGTGTGACCGTGCCTTCGGGTTTCTGGGCCTGAGGACCTGAAATCCCCTGCCGATCGGCTTCTGCTGCTGGGTAAGAGTTAGTCCCCACAGCCTCGGACGCCGGGTCCGGTAAGAAAGCTTCTCAGTCAGGGCGAGCTCTGCAGCTGCCAGCCCCTGACTTGTAGTAGTATTGCTCCCACTGAGCTTCTGCTGTTTCTTCCTGTGACTGTTTCTTGTCTCTACTCTCCTTGACTGACTAACCCTGCTTCAGCCCCGGGTTTATATAGGGGAAGGTCTTCCCCTCCCAAGACTGGGCAGGAGGTGTGGCATGCACAGGATCCCTGACCAAAGGACCTCCCACCTGCTCTCAGACATAACATTACATTACTGTGGAAACCAGACCCCTGGGGTGCCACATGTGTACAGTGTGTGTGTATATGCCTGTGTGTACAGTGTGTGTGTATATGCCTGTGTGTACAGTGTGTGTGTATATGCCTGTGTGTGTGTGTGTACAGTGTGTGTCTATATGCCTGTGTGTGTGTGTACAGTGTGTGTGTATATGCGTGTGTGTGTACAGTGTGTGTCTATATGCCTGTGTGTGTGTGTACAGTGTGTGTGTATATGCGTGTGTGTGTACAGTGTGTGTGTATATGCCTGTGTGTGTGTGTACAGTGTGTGTGTATATGCCTGTGTGTGTACAGTGTGTGTGTATATGCGTGTGTGTGTACAGTGTGTGTGTATATGCCTGTGTGTGTATATGCCTGTGTGTGTGTACAGTGTGTGTGTATATGCCTGTGTGTGTGTGTACAGTGTGTGTATATGCCTGTGTGTGTGTACAGTGTGTATATACCTCTGTGTGTGTGTACAGTGTGTGTATATGCCTGTGTGTACAGTGTGTGTATATATGCCTGTGTGTACAGTGTGTGTATATATGCCTGTGTGTACAGTGTGTGTGTATATGCCTGTGTGTGTGTGTGTACAGTGTGTGTGTATATGCCTGTGTGTGTACAGTGTGTATATGCCTGTGTGTGTACAGTGTGTGTGTATATGCCTGTGTGTATAGAGTGTGTATATGCCTGTGTGTGTACAGTGTGTGTATGTCTCTGTGTGTGTGTGTGTATATACCTGTGTGTGTGTGTACAGTGTGTGTGTGTGTACAGTGTGTGTGTGTGTACAGTGTGTTTATATGCCTGTGTGTGTGTATATGCCTGTGTGTGTACAGTGTGTGTATATGCCTGTGTGTGTACAGTGTGTGTATATGCCTGTGTGTGTACAGTGTGTGTACAGTGTGTGTATATGCCTGTGTGTGTATAGTGTGTGTATATGCCTGTGTGTGTACAGTGTGTGTACAGTGTGTGTATATGCCTGTGTGTGTGTGTGTGTGTATATGCCTGTGTGTGTATATGCCTGTGTGTGTGTATATGCCTGTGTGTGTACAGTGTGTGTATATGCCTGTGTGTGTACAGTGTGTGTACAGTGTGTGTATATGCCTGTGTGTGTATAGTGTGTGTATATGCCTGTGTGTGTACAGTGTGTGTACAGTGTGTGTATATGCCTGTGTGTGTGTGTGTGTGTATATGCCTGTGTGTGTATATGCCTGTGTGTGTGTGTGTGTGTGTGTGTGTGTGTGTGTGTGTGTATATGCCTGTGTGTGTATATGCCTGTATGTGTGTGTGTGTGTATATGCCGGTGTGTGTGTATATGACTGTGTGTTTATGTGTCTTCACACATATGTGTGTGTGTGCTTCCCTGCGTGTCTGCATTTTTGTGTGTGATTGTCTGAGTGTGTCTGTGCATTTCTGTGTGTGCTTGCCTGTGTGTGTACTTGTCCCCATTTCTGTGAGCATGTGTATCTGCGTGTGTATATTAGGGCTCTTTCACATGTCCTGATATTTACGGGACTGGAGATATCCGTGTCCACCTGTGTGTCATCCGTGTGACACGTACCAGCGCTTGGGAATCAGTGTACAGTTAGCGCTGTTCCCAAGAGCCGGGTGCTGAGCGCTGCCCTCATCATAGATCCCTGCAGGGGCTGTGATCAGCAGCAGTGGGGTCAATGATGAGAGTAGTAGTCTACTCCCACCGTGTCCGTGTCCAACTGTAAAAATAAGAATAAAATAAAAAAATCCTTATACTCACCTCTCCTAAGTGTCCCCCGCTGTAATCCGTGCGAGCGCTCACGCCGAGGAGAATGACTCCTGCAGCGAGCTTGCTCCAGAGCTGCGCTTAGTGAATGACAGGGCACCGCTTGTTGAGCGCAGCTCCGGAGCCCACTCGCTGCAGGAGACATTCTCCTCGGCGTGAACGCTCGCACGGATTACAGCGGGTGACACTTAGTAGAGGTTAGTATAAGGTTTTTTTTAATTTATTCTTTTTACAGTTGGACATGGCGGGAGTAGACTACTACTCTCATCATTGACCCTGCTGGTACTGATCGCAGCGCCTGCAGGGATCTATGATGAGGGCAGCGCTCAGCGCTCTTCCCAAGCACCGGGTGCTAACTGTCATCAGTGTGCGGGACTTTCTGCGGTCTGGACAGCAGGTAAAAAACAGACATGTCAGCGTGATTTGCCCACGGACACCACATGGTCTGTAGAAAGTGGAAACACACTGACATGTGCACATACGCATTCATGTGAATGGGTCTACGTGTGTCAGTGTCTCTGGTACGTGTGGAAACGGTCACCGCATGTACTGACGTGTGGAGGAGCCCTTAGTATGTGTCTGTGTGCGCTTTTGTGTGTGTAAGCGCGCTTCTGCATGTCTGTGTGCTCTTCCGAAGATTTATTATATTTGGAGAGAGATGGGAGAGAAATTTTAGAAGACAAAATGGGGAGATGTGTGAAGAAACAGTATGGTGAACTAGGGGAGGGGTGGGAATGAGTGCAGGAACAGAATGGGGAAGGGGGATGTGTGAGGAAACAGTATGGAGAGTGGGGGAATAGTGTGAGGAGACAGTATGGAGGGAGAAAAGTGTGAGGTGACACAGCACAGAGACTAGGTAGTGTGGGGGAAGGAATGGAGATGCGGCAGTATGGGGGAACAGTGTGAGGGCACAGAAAGGAGGGAACAGTATGCTGAGGAGGGGGAGTGTGATGAAGGGGCACAGTATAGAGACTGGGTAGTATAGGGGGGACACCGTGTGAGAGGACAATGTGAACAGGGGGCCCAGTATGGTAAGGATAGGACAGTGTGGAGAGCAGGTACCATAAGAGGGGTAGAGTGTATGTCATGTTTTGTGCAGGGAGCATTGTAAGAGTTAGGTTTATTCAGGGGCTCAGTGTAGATATTTTTATTCAGGAGCATTATAATGACACTGTATCTTTAAGGGCATCTTGTCGGGATGTGCTGCAGAAGACCGGAGAAGATGGAAGTCTGCAGAGACGAGCTGTGGATGAGAAAAGTCATCATGGAGACTGGACAAGAGGAAGAAAAGAAAGAGAACGACTCTAATCAGAGAAGACGTCTCAGGTAAGATACCTGGATGTAAATGTTCATTTGTGATCCTGCCTGTGTCTCATCAGTAATGTGGTTCCTGTATGGTCCGCAGTCTGATGATGACTGATAACTCCCAGTATCTCTATTGTTAATTACATACTGGGAGTTGTAGGTTTATGCGATACAAAGATATATGGGGCTGACCTGACATTACAAATGATGGTGGCTCAGATGATGTATTCATGTACTGATGTGTTTGTGCGCGTCTGCGTATCTGGAATAGTATGTATTTTTGTAAGATGTGTGTATGTAACTGTGCATTGTGGTGTGTAATAACATTCATATGCTTGAGGCACCTTTACTAAATCTATTAGGTCTCTTTCACATGTGTTAGGGAATTCCATTTGTCTTTCCACATTTAGGAACAGACAAGTGAAATTTGCTAACCTTGTCATAACCATAGGGTTGTACTTGTATGGAGCGGGTTCAGGAGCTGAGCCTGCTCCATACCGGGCAGGTGTCGGCTGTGTTACATAGCCGGCGTCTGCCTGTAACAGCAGTGATCAGAGCTCGCCTTGATTGCTGCTGTTTTGAGTATTTAAGTGCCCTTGTCAATCACTGACAGCAGCATTTAGGTAGCACAATGCCCGGTGCATGCAGTCACCTGCTCCCTTCTGCCCCCTGTGACGCAGTTGCAGATTGCTGATGGGTTGCCAGTAGTGCTGAGTGAGTGTGGTCAGATAAGGTGTGATCCCAGCATGCTCGGGTGTTATCCAGGTATCTTGTAGTGCTCTGCTAATATGCACGAGTCCCTGCGGTAACATGTTTTGCGGCGGTAGACAGAAGCAACATATGCAGGGATTACCTAACAAACAGGCAATTCCTGCATGTGTTGCGTCTGTCTACCGCCGCAAAACATGCTACCCTGGGGACTCGAGCATATTAGCAGAGCACTACAAGATACCTGGATAACACCCGAGCATGCTGGGATCACACCTTATCCGACCATTCTCGCTCAGCACTAGTTACCAGGTGCTGCTGCCATGTTAGTCGTTCAATGAAGCTCAGCCTGAGGTTGGCCTCCATGGAAGTGTCACAATCCAGGTGCCGGACGTTATTGCAGCACCCTCACTTTGTAGTTTGCGGTGACTGTAATGTCTCCCTCCTTGCACCGATCCTATGACAGGAAGCGAGTGGCGGCAGGGAGAATAAAACGTAATTTTCTCCGTGTAGCCAACGCTTTTCCATTAAGCCGTCTAACCAGGCTTTAAACCCTATTTACCTGCAGATTACCCCTATATCTGCAGATAAATAGCGTTTTTCAAGGTGACAAGTTACCATTATAGAGACTCTGGCAGTATGGAATGACTGTTCGAAGAAAGTCCTGCCGCTCAGTGCTCCACAGTGCAGCCAATCATGTAACTATAGTGCATTATAGACAAGCATAACAAGTAATAATACCGTTTATGGTGGGCTGTAGTGTGGGCCCCTAGAGTCAGTTCCCCTGGTGGGCCCTAGGCACCCCAGTCCGACCCTGCCAATACGATTCGCTGATTGGTCGCGCTCACCGCCTGCGACCAATCAGTGATCTTGGCGCTAAAGTTAAACACCGCTCTGCTGATTGGTCACCAATTTGGGCGCCACATTTAAATAGCAGCCGCGACCAATCACCGATCTTGCCGCCAAATTTAAACAACGCTCTGCTGATTGGTCGCGGTCTCCAGCCGCGACCAATCAGCGAGATTGGCGCCAAATTTAAACAATGCTCTGCTGATTGGTCGTGGATGACAGCCGACCGCGACCAATCAGCGAGATTAGCGCAAAATGTAAACAATGCTCTATTTTCTCCCAACGGCAAGTGTGAACGGAGAACCGAGGAGCGGCACCGCCGGTCGGGATGCTTCTGCTGCGAGCAGCCGCTCATCTCCCAGCTGCTGGCAGCGGAAGTACTCGCACAGGCAGCGCTGCTCCCCGGTCCTCACTAATACGACGCTGATTGGTTGCGGCTGCCGGCCCCGACCAATCAGCGATTTTGGGGGCAAATTGAAACACCGCTCTGCTGATTGGTCGCTACTGCCGGGCGTGACCAATCAGCGATTTTGGCGTCAAATGTAAACCCGCTCTGCTGATTGGTCGCGGTGGCCGGCCGCGACCAATCAGCAATTTTGGTGCTAAATTTAAACAACGCTCTGCTTATTGGTCGCTGTCGCCGGCCGCGACCAATCAGCAGTATTGGCGCCAAATTTAAACCTCGCTCTGCTGATTAGTCGCAACCACCGGCCGTGACCAATCAGCGATATTGGCGCCTAATTTAAACACCGCTTCGCTGATTGGTCGCGGTGGCCGGCCGTGACCAATCAGCGATATTGGTGCCAAATTTTAACACCGCTCTGCTGCTTGCGCCCGGTCGGCCGCATACCTATTCTAGAGTACCCGATGCGTTAGAATCGAGCCACCATCAAGTATTGTTATAAATCCCTCAACATTGAAATTGTAAAACCAAGAAGGAAAACTCCTGAATTACAGAAATCACAGGATATAAATATACTGGAAATAAATCATTTCTTCTGGTGTCGCCGGATCCTGAGAGCAGAAAGTTTTACATTTTTTAGGCAATGAAGTTATAGGAGGGCTTCATTTCTGCGTGACAAGATGTCGCTCCATTCTCTGATAGATTCGTCTTTTGGATAATTCATTCTACACTTTTTTGGAGGTGAAATGTAGAGAAGAAACAACAATTCTGCGTTATTTTACCCCCTGTTCACTCCTCAGTATAACGGACAGATCAGCTTTTCTCCTGCAGTAGAAATGATAATAACAATATACAATTTATATCCTTCTTATATTTTACTGCCTTTACACAAAATAAATCATCTTTTTCGTGGGGTTCATCATATTCCAAGACTCAGACATTTTCTTTCATCTTCTGCAGATCAGTGACGTCTCCATCCTGGGATTTCCAGAATTCCACCACTTCTCCTTCTTGCTACAATTTCCATGTTGAGGAATGTAAAAAAAGGGCATGTATATTATATTATATTATATGTGGCCCTAAAAATGTCATTACTTGTTATCATTATGTAATGAATACACGATAAAAAAGAAAATGTAGTATCACCGTATAAAACCACCCACATTATACCGCCATATGGTGAACACATACTACCGCCAAACTGAGCGGACGTCCTCTCTCTAGAGTGATGGCAAATATTGTCATATCATTTTTAATACTTCCATCTATGTTCCCTGTATTTATAGGGTCCAGTATGGTATAAATGTCCCCGGCAGTGTACTATGTGACATGAGGAGTGAAAACCTCTCTATGGTCAGTATTGAGCGGCAATACGGCGATGGTACTATTGTCAAGATAAAATATATATATTATAGAAAATCAATTAGTTTCTTTTAATAGATTACCTAATCAGTGTGAATTAATATAGAGATGATGGAATAATCTATGTGTATGTATGTATGCAAATGTGAATATGCACATGGATTATGTTAATAGTTAATGAATATATAACTAACAGTTTCTGTTCTTATTGTAGGCATGAACAACTAAATGATTTCCTGGGAACGACGTATGCATGTACATGGCTGATAACAGAGAGATTCATGTCAAGTTGACAAAGATGGCGCTGAGAGACGAACTCACCCCCTCCCATCAGAATTCCTAAGGCGTTACTGAGGCCAAGAGATACATGGATGAGCAAATTGCAGTGTGCCAAGTTATCAGAAAGAGAAATGAATTTTACTAATCCCACCTAGGAGTGGAATACTCTATAACCCCTTGTCTACATAATAAAGTATGCCATTTTGCACGGTTCAGTCTCTGAGTGAAGCTTTTTAACCAGATTAGCAGATTTGGTTAATTAGCTTCTTTGCATGCACACGGACATCTTTAATTTGGAGGAGAGCAGTTACCTGGTGTATCTTAAATTGGTGAAACCTCCACAAATGGTGCCGTGACTCGGATCACACTCGAGGGTACTCTAGGTCTTGGGGTGCCCATCACCGGACCACCTACAGACGAGACGGTACTGCTCAAAGCGAGAACCTGATCAACTCTCATCACTGAATACGGTAAGTCTGCAGATGTAATGAATCCGTAGTGCTTATTCGTATTTTGAGCAGTCTCTGGTGAGTTTGTGATGTCTAGATTGGCCCTTAGGGACGGCCCGGTGCGACTGGGCGGTCCCCGCTGTGTGATTCCAAGAACTCTGGTGTGTAGTCACTCCTGGCTAACTGCTGCTCTGTGGTTTCTGAGGTGTTCAGTCCCATTAGAACGATCTTTGTACGCAGGGGAGTACAAGTATACACTTGAGAATTTAGGAAAATTTCTTTGTTTATAACGCGGGCACGCGGGGAGTGAGAATGCTGATAAGTCGTGTATTAAGACGCCATTAGGGCGCGGGCACACGGGGCCAACCAATCCACTATTAAGTTGTGTATTAAGTCGTGGGACATGCAGGGAGTGAAGTTGCTGATAAGTCGTGTATTAAGACGCTATTAGGGCGTGGACAAGCGGGGTCAACTAATCCTCTATTAAGACGTGTAATACTCGGGGAGCCAACTGCATCGTTAAGAGGCATATTACGATGTCACAAGGACGCGGGCACGCGGGGAGTGAAGTTGCTGATAAGTCGTGTATTAAGACGCTATTAGGGCGTGGACAAGCGGGGTCAACTAATCCTCTATTAAGACGTGTAATACTCGGGGAGCCAACTGCATCGTTAAGAGGCATATTACAATGTCACTAGAACGCGGGTGCGCGGGGTGCTCAGTTCTTCATTAAGTCGTAAAATAATCAATTCAGTGCTTGGTAGGGAGTGTAGGGACCTGTTACAATTCTACTTGTGTATCAGCTGCCTGGTCTGATCATAAGTCTAAGGGGACGGGACACCTGGAGCCAAAATCCTGGAAAAACTAAAGACATTGTTTGTGTGGCAGGGGTCGCTCGATCAGGAGCTACAAGACCCCAAAGATATAGTTGCTAGAAGAGAAGGAAGGAAATATGTAGAGAAAACCAAAAAAGTTATGTCATTGTGTGGGTTGTACCTGGGGGGTAGAATACAATACGAGATGTTGAATGCAGCAATTTGTGAAAACAGGGGAAAACTGGAAGATAATGGGTTGTTGCAAAGTGCATACATGTGGAGAAAGGTTGCGCTGAGTTTATCGAAAGAAGGGTTTGTGGAAATTGAGGATAGGGATAACAAAGGGAACATAACTGGTTATTTCTATGTTAGAGAGATGCCTCCGCCACCGCCCTATAATAGCGGCGCAATGAATTGTTGGGTGTGTTCTAATTGTGGCCAACAGAATCCAATGTCAGCAGATTATTGTGTTGCATGTCATGCGCCCCGTCCAGGAGGCCCACCCCTCGCTACTACCCAAGCCACTCCTAGTGCCCCATCTTCATCTGTTATACCTATGTCCGCCCAAAGTTCCAACCCTTCCTGCAGCGGCCATGTTACTACACACATTGCATCACCTCTGGCCTCTGACCAGATGTCAGTGGGTGTGCTTCCTCCCAGTGGCACGCACCCTTCCGGTAGTGTGCTTCCTTCCAGTGGCAGCCATCTTGGCGCACCCGGAATACAGGCCGCAATACACACTACACCCGGACCATCAACTGCAACATTTACTCCTATACCAGTGTGTCCGGTTGTCACTCCGGATGGTGCGTACTATGTCCCAAAAGACTATGTTCCTCTCTATCCTCATTTGCCCAGTGCTGAAACTCTATTTAATAGTCCGGAGTTCCGGCAGGCCCTTAACCGAAGGAGAAATACAATTGAACCGGAGGAGCCGGGGGATGAAGAGGCGGCAGCACTACCACCACCACCATCAGCACCATCAGCGTCCACACCGATAAGCGATACAGAAGGTAAACCATCTGGTGTGACATTTCGTACACCAATATCAGAATTCACTCCTGATCGGGAGGATTCCCGTACCACCCTTTCAGATGAAGAATACCCACAGGTGTTGAAACCATGGACAGAAAGAATGATTTGGAAGTCATCAACGGTACTAACAGCAGGTCTGGGGGATCTGGTAACACAGCGGGTGGATGCTATAGTTAATGCAGCAAACCCTAGATTACAACATAGGGGAGGAGAGGCTAAGACTATTGTGCAAGCCGGAGGTAATGCTATTCAGGAAGACTGTAAGGCTGAGTTCACACGATGCGTTTTTCATGCGTTTCCGCGGCGTTTTTGCAGTTGCGTAAACGCCGCGGAAACGCATGAAAAACGCATGGTAGAAGGGAAGCAATGTTCCCCAATTGAAATCTGCATGTGCTGTGCCCATGATGCGGATTTTTCCGCAGCGTAAACGCTGCGGTCAAAAATCCACAGCATGTCAATTAATTTTGCGGAAACGCTGCTCTTTTGCCGCCATTGACTTGCATTAGACCGCATGGAATCCGCATCACTGTATATGTTGATGCGCTTTTCATGCGGTCTAATGTGCGGATGGTACCCGGGTGTGGAGGAGAAGACTCTCATCCAGACCCAGGTACCATTAAAAAAAAAAGAATAAAATAAAAAATATATATATTCTCACCTTCTGACGGCCCGCGCAGCGCTCCTGCTTGGTTCGCGGCTGAATGAACAAGGATCTTCGCTGATGTCAGAGTCATGTGACGGGTCACGTGACGCTGACGTCGGAAGGTCCTAAAGTCTTCACTGCCGGCAGCCGGGACCGAGCGAAGCCGGACACCGGGGGCCATCAGAGGGTAAAGTATAGATTTATTTTTTATTTTTTGACATTCACACACTATATAAATCCATGCCGGTTGCATGGATTTATATAGTGTGAAGTTGACAAGCACTTTCCAAGTGATGCTAAAATCGCTTGGGAAGCGCTTGTCAACCCGCATGCGGAAATGAAAGTGAAGACCGCTTCACATCCGCATGTCCCTGGCAGGAAACCGCATGTACAATCCGCATGCGTTTTTTCCTGCCAGAGAGATGCAGAAACGCTCAGGAAAAAATCCTGAGCATTTCTGCATCGTGTGCACATACCCTAACAGCATTGTACATTCTTCATGACCGGTGGAGGCAACAGACCTGATAGCCACCAGACCAGGGAGATTACCATGCAGGCTTATCATTCATGCAGTAGGTCCAGTGTATGATGAAGATCATCATGATCAGTGTGTGTCACAACTTAGAGCTACAATCAACAATATTCTGAACTATGCTGGAACAAGGAACCTTACTTCTATTGCTCTTCCTGCTATAAGTTCTGGAATGTATGGATTTCTTATGCAAGCCTGTGCCCAAGCAATAGTCCAAGCTATACGGGAGTATAGAGGACTAACTACATTGGAGGAGATAAGACTAATCAGCAATGATTATCATAAATCTCAAATTCTCACCCGAGCTGTGGAAAGTGCCACAGCTAGATCAGACCCACTCAGCCGCCAGATGACCTCAGAATATAACCCAAATGAACTATTTCCTAGACAAACAAGCCCACCTCCTATTGCTGTGTTGCCAGTATCTCCCTCAACATCTTCTCAGTCAGAATCTCCAGTGCCAGATCACCATAATAGATATGTGGCATTCACACCCTGGCAAGTTAATCTAGTGATTAGTCAACTACCTGACCCAGACAGACACCCTATGGCGTTCTACAGAAGAATCAGACAAATTCAACTAACTTATTCAGCCACTTGGAAAGATCTTCATGAAATCATTAGCATTAGAGCGGGAGATGCCTATCCCCTAAAATTGTAAAGTGCTGCGAAATATGTTGGCACTAAAAAAATAAAAATGATGATTATTATTATGCCTTCTGGCCAATAATTCAAGTAGCTCTGAATGACAGCCAAGTGACAGACAAGGAGACTTACCAATCAGGAGGAGCTTTTTGTCAACAACTACAGCAATGGGCCAAGGAGCGGCTCACAGACTCATCCACCAGTGTATCGGACTGTACTCAAGAATCAGGGGAGAATGTCGAAAAATTTTACACCAGAATCCATACTCTGTTCAAGGATCAAGGGTTCGATGAAGGTCAGAGGATCCAACAAAATCTACTAGTCACTTCATTTGTTAGGGGACTCAGAGAGGAAATCTCAGCGAAGCTTACAGACTCCAGACCAGAATATGTGGACATGTCCCCGCGAAAGGTATTCCTTATTGCTAAAGCTATAGAGAAACAATTGGATGCTGTACCAAGGCCTGCTCCAAGGCCTGCTCCAGAGCCTGCTCCAGCACCTGCACCGACTCCTGTTCCTGCTCCTGCTCCTGCTGCTCTAGCAATCTATCTGTGCCACCCCAGGCCTGGATGCCACAAATATTAAAGGCTGTGTCTGAGAGCAGGAGGGAGGTTCCCTGGTTAGGGACCATTAGCATGCAGCACCTCCTGTCCCAGGCCAGTAGGGGGAGCTGGCTGCCCCTATAAAAGCTGGAACTGGGGCAGGGTTAGAGAGACCAGAACCCACTTCTGAAGTGTCCAGAAGGGTTCTCAGAGAAGAGAGACAGGTCAGCAGCAGCTGAGGAGTCCATGGGGCAGAGGAGAAACTACAAGCCAGGGACAGAGGCGACGAGAGCCGGTCCTGGCTGAGAGAACGAATCTAACCGGACATTGGGGTCCGAGGCTGCCCGGGTTATCAAGCCCAGCAGAAGAGAACCAACCCGCGAGGGATTTCAAGTCCCTTGGCCTAAGAAGCCTGGAGGCTCCGCCACACAGAGGGACCAGTACAGCAAAGAGAAAGCAAAAGGTACACAAGGCCCGAGTCACAAGCCATACAGGCGAGAAGTACACGGCCAGCTCAGGGACGTGGGCTATTACACCACGAAGAGGGGGATAGTCAGAAAGAGCATAGAGAGAACGGTAGGCCTACACACTCACCCTGACCAGTGGGCTCGCCCATATGCTCTCAGACACCCAGGCCCATTCCTAACCGGTACTACTGTTGGGTCATTAATAATTCCTACAATAAAGACCCTGGACTGTTTAAAGTGGACTCTGAACTCTTACTATTGCGGCCTGCACTATCACCCCCAGCGTCCACCTACACTGCCCTGAGGCTACACTCATCCCGTGGGGTGTTATCCTACCCCTGTGCTGCACACCAACACCAGCCTCAGCGGTCTGCCTAGCAGCGGCGGTTATCCCTGACTGCAATCCACGGGTGGCGTAGTCGGACATTCAAAACACTGATAAATAGACTGCCACCATTTGGTCTGACCACCCTGAGCCACGGGATCGGGTTGCCACTACTACCCCCAGCATCATACAGAAGGCCTGGTTCCGGGTACCCCACGGCCCAGGGGGCGAGTCATATCAACCTGCAGATAATCAACAAGAACAGTTGCCATATCCCCCAGGATACCCACAACAACTATACCGCTCACCCCCACGATGGATGGTTCCTCAACAAATGTACAGAGGAGTGAGTTTAAGACTAAGGGAACCAATCTGTCACCATTGCAACCAACCAGGTCATTTCAGAAGAGAATGTCCAGAGAATAGAGGGGATCCTTTCTATGGCTCGATGCCACTCTCCTACAACCCGCAATTTGAAAGAAGAGATTCTTCACGCTACCAAGGGAATCCACGGTACTCCCGCCAAGAGTATAGACAGCCATCACGGCAGCCACCACAGAGAGAATATGAGACAATGCCAAGAGAACCTGTGCAGAATTACAAAGACCAGCCACCGCAACAGATGTACCAAAATAACAGGGACCCACCACGCCGGTTTGTGGGGGAAGACCAGAATTACCCCCCATAGGACAGTGGCAAACCCGTGCTCACCTTGACCTCAGTTGAAAACGTCCCCACTAAATCTGGACTGATTTCTACTGTCAAAATAGATGTAGGGGACAGAACTTTACCTTTTTTAGTAGACACGGGTGCAGCCAGATCAGTAATACGGTCAAGAGATTTACCCTATGAATCGCTTATATCTGATGATTTCCTTTCTTGTGTGGGAGTGGATGGAAAACCACACTCATCCCGACTAACATTTCCATTGCCTATTGGGAAAGAACAGAAGCTGCTGGCCAGATTGCTCGTTTCAGACACCTGCCCGCTTAATTTGTTGGGAGCAGATCTACTCCAGAAGTTAAATGCTCAGATATCATATAATGAGAATGGAAAGCATCTAGATGTCTCTACTCCGTTATCATTAGAGGAACAAACAAAGGTACATGCCCTCCCATTGTGTGTCATCCAATTTGCAACAACCGCCATACCACAGCATTATCTTGACTGCATACCACCTGAACTCTGGTCTCAAGGTCCTGATGATATAGGCCGGCTACCTGTCCCACCAGTTCAAGTTTTCCTGAAAGAAGGTTCACGGATTCCCAGACTCCCACAGTACCCACTGAAAGCAGCCCAAGAAGCGTCATTAGATGCCCAGATCCAAGAATTACTCAAGAAAGGAGCATTACTGCCCTGTGTTTCTCCTGCTAATACTCCATTGTTTCCAGTGAAGAAGAAAACTGCAAGAGGAGAACCGGACAAATTTAGGATGGTGCAAGATCTGAGAGCTGTGATGCCAAATCCACATACATTACTCAGTGAAATTCCCCCTGAGGCAACGCATTTTACAGTAATCAACTTGGCAAACGCCTTCTTCAGTGTGTCTCTGGAGAGTGGGAAGAAGAATATGTCTGCCAAGAGCACTATATCCTGCGGTGGTTCAGTGGGCTCATGGAAAGGTACATAGAGGGAAGAATCAGATGATTTCAGTTATCAATAAACTCTACATTTCACCAGAGATCTCAGTTCTTGCTACAAACTATACTAGGAACTGTGAGATTTGTAACACTTGTAATCCCGGAAGAACAGAACATGTGCCAAAGAAGAAACTGGCAAAGTCACAGTATCCTTTCCAGAGAATCCAAATTGATCATTTGCAATTACCCAAGAGTGGAAGATATGAGTATGTTCTGGTGGTGGTGGATATGTTTTCCGGCTGTACAGAAGCATACCCAGTAGCCAACTTGACTGCTAGAACTACAGTGAAAAGGCTTCTGGCAGAACTTATCTGCAGATTCGGGATTCCAGAAGTGATTGAAAGTGATCAAGGACCCACCTTCACTGCAGAAGTTACCAAATCAATCTTGGAGATGATTGGGGCGGATTTGGGCCTGCATACTCCTTATCGTCCTCAAAGTAACGGCAAAGTTGAAAGGATGAATGGCACTTTAAAAAACAAAATTCTTAAAGCCATTAAAGAATTGTCACTTCCATGGCAGGAGGTGCTGCCTATTGCCCTATACTCAGTCCGAAATACCCCGAGACAACCCACAGGGCTCACACCATATGAGATCTTGTTTGGGGGGCCACCTAGAATGGGTCGATATTACCCAGAGCAGCTTAGTTCAGGGAATGATAAGCTTGTGAATTTTGTTGTCGGACTTGCTAAAGAGTTAAAACTAACACTCTTCTATTCCAGACTCAGATCTTGAACCAGGTACTCACAGCATCCAGCCTGGAGAATTTGTCTGGATAAAGAATCACGTGCGAGGCACACTGGATGCCAGATATGAAGGGCCCTACCAAGTGTTGCTTACATCACCTACGGCTGTGAAGGTCGAAGACCGAACATCATGGGTCCACACATCCCATTGCAAGAAGGTGGTCTCAGACCCACAACCCTGATGTTCCTTTGTCTGATGACAGTAGCTGGGGGGGGGGGCCTTTGTTACGGTAACACGTGCATTCCAAGCAATTATTACTAAACAGAATGATATTCCAGTTTTCTGGTACAACACTTCCTTGAATGTGGTGACATGAAGATTAGGATTAGACTGGAGGGCAAATGGACTGGGGAGTGTGCCATAACTAAAGCAATAATGTCTGTTTACCTTATATCTGAGTCTCAGGAATCCAAAGAGGAAATAAAGGCTGCGTTTGCAGGTACATACAGGGCCAAGAGAGAAGTTAACCCCAAAGGCAGTTTTGACCCACACATATATATTAATGTTCTCAGAGTGCTTAGGGGGGTGCCAGACAAATTCAAGGCCCGAGACCAAGTGAAGGCGGGATTTGAGCCCATAATAGCCATAATAACCATTAACAAGAACGTAGATTGGATAAATTACATATATTATAGCCAACATTGATTTGTCAATTGCACCAAAGATGCATTGCACGGGATAGCTGACCAACTAGAACCCACATCTACCATGGCCTTCCAAAACAGAATAACTCTGGATATGTTACTTGCAGAGAAGGAGGGGTATGCAAAATGATAGATGAGCATTGTTGTACTTATATCCCAGACAATATCGGCCCCACAGGGAAAGTTACTAAGGCTCTCAAAATCTATGAACAAACAGTTCTCCTTAGAACAAAAGTGTTGTACCAGAGAGATTACCGGAAGTAAATGAGTTTGTAAAGTTAATATCCATATTTCTGTGTTAGGGGTGGCCCTCGATTACCCAGTCACTAGATCGTTTAGGGTCTCCATCCATCCCTTTCCTGTAGGTCTTCGTATGA
Source organism: Phyllobates terribilis (assembly GCF_046119375.1). Taxonomy (NCBI): domain Eukaryota; kingdom Metazoa; phylum Chordata; class Amphibia; order Anura; family Dendrobatidae; genus Phyllobates; species Phyllobates terribilis. The sequence goes on along the minus strand of NW_027362968.1, from coordinate 2,260,965 downwards.
GTTAGATTTAGGAACGTCAGTGGGTCCGTCTAAAAGGGACGGGGCGCCCATCACATCGTAGGGCTCCAGAATAGCCTTAACATACGGTCAATTCTTCTCCCCCTCTGATTTTTAGCATATGGATATTAAAAGCAAATAATTGATTTTAGGGGGGTCTGTCAAGGTAAAATATATATTATAGAAAATCAATTAGTTTCTTTAAATAGATTACCTAATCAGTGTGAATCAATATAGAGATGATGGAATAATCTATGTGTATGTACAGTATGTATGCAAATGTGTATATGCACATGGATTATGTTAATAGTTAATGAATATATAACTAATAGATTCTATTCTTTTTGTAGATACGAACAACTAAATGATTTCCTGGGAATGACGTATGCATGTGCACGGCTGATAACAGAGAGATTCATGTCGAGTTGGCAAATATGGCGCTGAGAGACGAACTCACCCCTCCCATCAGAATTCCTAAGGAGTTACTGAGGCCAAGAGATACATGAATGAGCAAATTGCAGTGTGCCAATTTTACTAATCCCACCTAGAAGGAGAATACTATATAACCCCATGTCTACGTAATAAAGTATGCCATTTTGTGTGGTTCTGTCTCTGAGTGAAGTTTTTCAACCAGATTAGCAGATTTGGTTAATTAGCTTCTCTGCATGCACTCGGACATCTTTAATTTGGAGGAAAGCAGTTACCTATTGTATCTTAAATTGGTGAAACCTTCACAGTATTATGTGTGCTTTATATTGTAGTATTATATGGGCTCCTTATTGTAGTATTATGTGGGCTCTTTATTGTAGTATTATGTGAGCTTTGTATTGTAGTATTATGTGAGCTTTGTATTGTAGTATTATGTGGGCTCTGTATTGTAGTATTATGTGGGCTCTTTATTATAGTATTGTATGAGCTTTGTATTGTAGTATTATGTGAGCTTTGTATTGTAGTATTATGTGGGCTCTGTATTATAGTATTATGTGAGCTTTGTATTGTAGTATTATGTGAGCCTTGTATTATAGTATTATGTGAGCTTTGTATTGTAGTATTATGCGAGCTTTGTATTATAGTATTATGTGAGCTCTGTATTGTAGTATTATGTGAGCTTTGTATTGTAGAATTATGTGGGCTCTGTATTATAGTATTATGTGAGCTTTGTATTGTAGTATTATGTGAGCCTTGTATTATAGTATTATGTGAGCTTTGTATTGTAGTATTATGTGAGCTTTGTATTATAGTATTATGTGAGCTCTGTATTGTAGTATTATGTGAGCTTTGTATTGTAGAATTATGTGGGCTCTGTATTGTAGTATTAGGCTTTGTGCCCACGTAGCGTTTTTCAAACGTATATGCTGTGGAATTTCCGCAGCGTAAACGCTTGAAAAACGCATGTATATCCGCACCCCATGGTCCCCAATGGCATTCCGCAATGTCAATGCCCATGCTGCGGATTTTTCCGCAGCGTATATGCTGCGGTCAAAAATCCGCAGCATGTTCATTAATTTTGCGGAAGCGCAGCGGAATCAATGTGCGGATGGTACCCAAGTCTGGAGGAGAGGAGACTCTCATCCAGACCTGGGTACCAAAGAACCTGTAAAAAAAAGAATAAAATAAAGTTTATACTTATCTTCTGATGTTTTCCCTCCGTCGCGCTGTTGTCTGAAGGACCTGCCACGTCATTGAGTCATGTGACCCACCACATGACTCAATGACGTCACCGCAGGTCCTGCACACAACAGCGTGAGCCGCTCAAGCCTCCGGACGGGGCAGAGAATGCATCAGAAGGTGAGTATGAAGTTTATTTTTTTATTTTTTACCATTCTGAACAAGTTGTCAAGCACTTTTCCAAGTGATGCTTGGAGAAGTGCTTGATAACCCGCATGCGGAAATGCATGCAAAGACGCCTCACAAACGCTTCTACCTGGCGGGAAAACCGCATGTAATATCAGCATGCGATTTTCCCGCCAGGGAGAAGCGTAAAAAATATGCTTCAGGTCCGCAACGTGGGCACATAGCCTTATGCGGGCATTCTATTGTAGTATTATGTGAGCTTGGTATTGAAGTATTATGTGAGCTTGATATTGTAGTATTATGTGGGCTTTTTATTGTAGTATTATGTGAGCTTGGTATTGTAGTATTATGTGAGCTTTGCATTGTAGTATTATGTGGGCTCTGTATTGCAGTATTACGTGGGCTTTTTATTGTAGTATTATGTGAGCTTTGTATTGTAGTATTATGTGAGCTTTGTATTGTAGTATTATGTGGGCTTTTTATTGTAGTATTATGTGGGCTTTGTATTGTAGTATTATATGGGCGCTCTAGTGAAGTATTATGTGGGTGATGTAGGGTAGTATTATGTGTGATCTTATTGTAGAATTATGTGGGCTTTGTATTGTAGTATTATGTGAGCTTTGTATTGTAGTAGTATGTGAGCTCTGTATGATAGTATTATGTGTGCTCTGTATTGTACTATTATGCGGGCTCTGTATTGTAGTATTATGCGAGCTTTCTATTGTAGCATTATGTGAGCTTTGAATTGTAGTATTATGTGAGCTTGGTATTGTAGTATTATGTGAGCTTTGTATTGTAGTATTATGTGGGCTTTTTATTGTAGTATTATGTGAGCTTTGTATTGTAGTATTATGTGAGCTTTGTATTGTAGTATTATGTGAGCTTTGTATTGTAGTATTATGTGGGTGCACTAGTGTAGTATTATGTGGGTGATGTAGGGTATTATTATCTGTGCTCTTATTGTAGTATTATGTGGGCTTTGTATTGTAGTATTATGTGAGCTTTGTATTGTGGTATTATGTGGGCTCGAAGTAGTAGTATTATGCGGGCTTGGCATTGTAGTATTATATGGGCTCAGTATTGTAGGATTATGTGGGCTCTGTATTGTAGTATTATGTGAGCTTTGTATTGTAGCATTATGTGGGCTCTGTATTGTAGTATTATGTGAGCTTTGTATTGTAGCATTATGTGAGCTTTGTATTATAGTATTATGTGAGCTTTGTATTGTAGTATTATGTGAGCTCAATGTTGTAGTATTATGCGGGATTTGTATTGTAGTATTATATGGGCTCTGTATTGTAGTATTATGTGGGTTCTGTATTGTAGTATTATGTGAGCTTTGTATTGTAGCATTATGTGAGCTTTGTATTGTAGCATTATGTGGGCTTTGTATTGTAGTATTATTTGGGCTTTGTATTGCAGTATTATGTGAGCATGGTATTGTAGTATTATGTGAGCTTGATATTGTAGTATTATGTGGGCTTTTTATTGTAGTATTATTTGAGCTTTGTATTGTAGTATTATGTAGGCTTTTTATTGTAGTATTATGTGAGCTTTGTATTGTAGTATTATGTGAGCTTTGTATTGTAGCATTATGTGGGCTTTGTATTGTAGTATTATGTGGGTGCTCTAGTGTAGTATCATGTGGGTGATGTAGGGTAGTATTATGTGTGCTCTTATTGTAGAATTATGTGGGCTTTCTGTTGTAGTATTATGTGAGCTTTGTATTGTAGTATTATGTGGGCTCTATGTTGTAGTATTATGCGGGCTTTGTATTGTAGTATTATATGGGCTCTGTATTGTAGTATTATGTGGGCTCTGTATTGTAGTATTATGTGAGCTTTGTATTGTAGCATTATGTGAGCTTTGTATTGTAGTATTATGTGAGCTTTGTATTGTAGCATTATGTGGGCTTTGTATTGTAGTATTATGTGGGTGCTCTAGTGTAGTATCATGTGGGTGATGTAGGGTAGTATTATGTGAGCTTGGTATTGTAGTATTATGTGAGCTTGATATTGTAGTATTATGTGGGCTTTGTATTGTAGTATTTGTGAGCTTGGTATTGTAGTATTATGTGAGCTTTGTATTGTAGTATTATGTGAGCTTTGTATTGTAGCATTATGTGGGCTTTGTATTGTAGTATTATGTGGGTGCTCTAGTGTAGTATCATGTGGGTGATGTAGGGTAGTATTATGTGTGCTCTTATTGTAGAATTATGTGGGCTTTCTGTTGTAGTATTATGTGAGCTTTGTATTGTAGTATTATGTGGGCTCTATGTTGTAGTATTATGCGGGCTTTGTATTGTAGTATTATATGGGCTCTGTATTGTAGTATTATGTGGGCTCTGTATTGTAGTATTATGTGAGCTTTGTATTGTAGCATTATGTGAGCTTTGTATTGTAGTATTATGTGAGCTTTGTATTGTAGCATTATGTGGGCTTTGTATTGTAGTATTATGTGGGTGCTCTAGTGTAGTATCATGTGGGTGATGTAGGGTAGTATTATGTGAGCTTGGTATTGTAGTATTATGTGAGCTTGATATTGTAGTATTATGTGGGCTTTGTATTGTAGTATTTGTGAGCTTGGTATTGTAGTATTATGTGAGCTTTGTATTGTAGCATTATGTGGGCTTTTTATTGTAGTTTTATGTGAGCTTTGTATTGTAGTATTATGTTAGCTTTGTATTGTAGTATTATGTGAGCTTTGTATTGTAGTATTATGTGGGTGCACTAGTGTAGTATTATGTGGGTGATGTAGGGTAGTATTATGTGTGCTCTTATTGTAGTATTATGTGGGCTTTGTATTGTAGTATTATGTGAGCTTTGTATTGTGGTATTATGTGGGCTCGAAGTTGTAGTATTATGCGGGCTTGGTATTGTAGTATTATATGGGCTCAGTTTTGTAGGATTATGTGGGCTCTGTATTGTAGTATTATGTGAGCTTTGTATTGTAGTATTATGTGAGCTTTGTATTGTAGCATTATGTGGGCTCTGTATTGTAGTATTATGTGAGCTTTGTATTGTAGCATTATGTGAGCTTTGTATTATAGTATTATGTGAGCTTTGTATTGTAGTATTATATGAGCTCTGTAATTTAGTATTATGTGAGCTTTGTGCTGTAGCATTATGTGAGCTTTGTATTGTAGTATTATATGAGCTTTGTATTGTAGTATTATGTGAGCTTTGTATTGTAGTATTATGTGAGCTTTATGTTGTAGTATTATGCGGGCTTTGTATTGTAGTATTATATGGGCTCTGTATTGTAGTATTATCTGGGCTCTGTATTGTAGTATTATGTGAGCTTTGTATTGTAGCATTATGTGAGCTTTGTATTGTAGTATTATGTGAGCTTTGTATTGTAGTATTAATTGAGCTTTGTATTGTAGTATTATGCTTGCTTTGTATTGTAGTATTATGCGGCCTTTGTATTGTAGTATTATGTGAGCTTTGTATTATACCATTAAGTGAGCTTTGTATTGTAGTATTATGTGGACTTTGTATTGTAGTATTATGCTAGCTTTGTATTATAGAATTATGTGAGCTTTGTATTGTAGTATTAAGTGAGCTTGATATTGTAATATTATGTAAGCTTTGAATTGTAGTATTATGTGAGCTTGGTATTGTAGTATTATGTGAGCTTGATATTGTAGTATTATGTGGGCTTTGTATTGCAGTATTATGTGACCTTGGTATTGTAGTATTATGTGAGCTTTGTATTGTAGTATTATTTGAGCTTTGTATTGTAGTATTATGTGGGCTCTGTATTGTAGTATTATGTGGGCTTTGTATTGTAGTATTATGTGAGCTTTGTATTGTGGTATTATGTGGGCTCGAAGTTGTAGTATTATGCGGGCTTGGTATTGTAGTATTATATGGGCTCAGTTTTGTAGGATTATGTGGGCTCTGTATTGTAGTATTATGTGAGCTTTGTATTGTAGTATTATGTGAGCTTTGTATTGTAGCATTATGTGGGCTCTGTATTGTAGTATTATGTGAGCTTTGTATTGTAGCATTATGTGAGCTTTGTATTATAGTATTATGTGAGCTTTGTATTGTAGTATTATATGAGCTCTGTAATTTAGTATTATGTGAGCTTTGTGCTGTAGCATTATGTGAGCTTTGTATTGTAGTATTATGTGAGCTTTGTATTGTAGTATTATGTGAGCTTTGTATTGTAGTATTATGTGAGCTCTATGTTGTAGTATTATGCGGGCTTTGTATTGTAGTATTATATGGGCTCTGTATTGTAGTATTATCTGGGCTCTGTATTGTAGTATTATGTGAGCTTTGTATTGTAGCATTATGTGAGCTTTGTATTGTAGTATTATGTGAGCTTTGTATTGTAGTATTAAGTGAGCTTTGTATTGTAGTATTATGCTTGCTTTGTATTGTAGTATTATGCGGCCTTTGTATTGTAGTATTATGTGAGCTTTGTATTATAGCATTAAGTGAGCTTTGTATTGTAGTATTATGTGGACTTTGTATTGTAGTATTATGCTAGCTTTGTATTATAGAATTATGTGAGCTTTGTATTGTAGTATTAAGTGAGCTTGATATTGTAATATTATGTAAGCTTTGAATTGTAGTATTATGTGAGCTTGGTATTGTAGTATTATGTGAGCTTGATATTGTAGTATTATGTGGGCTTTGTATTGCAGTATTATGTGACCTTGGTATTGTAGTATTATGTGAGCTTTGTATTGTAGTATTATTTGAGCTTTGTATTGTAGTATTATGTGGGCTCTGTATTGTAGTATTATGTGGGCTTTTTATTGTAGTATTATGTTAACTTTGTATTGTAGTATTATGTGGGCTTTTTATTGTAGTATTATGTGAGCTTTGTATTGTAGTATTATGTGGGCTTTGTATTGTAGTATTATGTGGGTGCTCTAGTGTAGTATTATGTGAGTGATGTAGGGTAGTATTATGTGTGTTCTTATTGTAGTATTATGTGGGCTTTGTATTGTAGTATTATGTGAGCTTTGTATTGTAGTATTATGTGAGCTTTGTATTGTAGTATTATATGGGCTTTTTATTGTAGTATTATGTGGGCTTTGTATTGTAGTATTATGTGAGCTTTGTATTGTAGTATTATGTGAGCTTTGTATTGTAGTATTATATGGGCTTTTTATTGTAGTATTATGTGGGCTTTGTATTGTAGTATTATGTGGGTGCTCTAGTGTAATATTATGTGGGTGATGTAGGGTAGTATTATGTGTCCTCTTATTGTAGTATTATGCTGGCTAGGTATTGTAGTATTATGCGAACTTTGTATTGTTGTATTGTGTGTGCATTGTATTGTAGTATTATGTGAGCTTTGTATTGTAGTATTATATGGGCTCTGTAATTTAGTATTATGTGAGCTTTGTATTGTAGCATTATGTGAGCTTTGTATTGTAGTATTATGTGAGCTTTGTATTGTAGTATTATGTGAGCTTTGTATTGTAGTATTATGTGAGCTCTATGTTGCAGTATTATGCGGTCTTTGTATTGTAGTATTATATGGGCTCTGTATTGTAGTATTATCTGGGCTCTGTATTGTAGTATTATGTGAGCTTTGTATTGTAGCATTATGTGAGCTTTGTATTGTAGTATTATGTGAGCTTTGTATTGTAGTATTAAGTGAGCTTTGTATTGTAGTATTATGCTTGCTTTGTATTGTAGTATTATGCGGCCTTTGTATTGTAGTATTATGTGAGCTTTGTATTATAGCATTAAGTGAGCTTTGTATTGTAGTATTATGTGGACTTTGTATTGTAGTATTATGCTAGCTTTGTATTATAGAATTATGTGAGCTTTGTATTGTAGTATTAAGTGAGCTTGATATTGTAATATTATGTAAGCTTTGAATTGTAGTATTATGTGAGCTTGGTATTGTAGTATTATGTGAGCTTGATATTGTAGTATTATGTGGGCTTTGTATTGCAGTATTATGTGACCTTGGTATTGTAGTATTATGTGAGCTTTGTATTGTAGTATTATTTGAGCTTTGTATTGTAGTATTATGTGGGCTCTGTATTGTAGTATTATGTGGGCTTTTTATTGTAGCATTATGTTAACTTTGTATTGTAGTATTATGTGGGCTTTTTATTGTAGTATTATGTGAGCTTTGTATTGTAGTATTATGTGGGCTTTGTATTGTAGTATTATGTGGGTGCTCTAGTGTAGTATTATGTGAGTGATGTAGGGTAGTATTATGTGTGTTCTTATTGTAGTATTATGTGGGCTTTGTATTGTAGTATTATGTGAGCTTTGTATTGTAGTATTATATGGGCTTTTTATTGTAGTATTATGTGAGCTTTGTATTGTAGTATTATGTGAGCTTTGTATGGTAGTATTATGTGGGCTTTGTATTGTAGTATTATGTGGGTGCTCTAGTGTAATATTATGTGGGTGATGTAGGGTAGTATTATGTGTCCTCTTATTGTAGTATTATGCTGGCTAGGTATTGTAGTATTATGCGAGCTTTGTATTGTTGTATTGTGTGTGCTTTGTATTGTAGTATTATGTGAGCTTTGTATTGTAGTATTATATGGGCTCTGTAATTTAGTATTATGTGAGCTTTGTATTGTAGCATTATGTGAGCTTTGTATTGTAGTATTATGTGAGCTTTGTATTGTAGTATTATGTGAGCTTTGTATTGTAGTATTATGTGGGCCTTGTATTGTAGTATTATGTGGGTGCTCTAGTGTAGTATTATGTGGGTGATGTAGGGTAGTATTATGTGTGCTCTTATTGTAGTATTATGTGGGCTTTGTATTGTAGTATTATGTGAGCTTTGTATTGTAGTATTATATGGGCTTTTTATTGTAGTATTATGTGAGCTTTGTATTGTAGTATTATGTGAGCTTTGTATGGTAGTATTATGTGGGCTTTGTATTATAGTATTATGTGGGTGCTGTAGTGTAATATTATGTGGGTGATGTAGGGTAGTATTATGTGTCCTCTTATTGTAGTATTATGCTGGCTCTGTATTGTAGTATTATGCGAGCTTTGCATTGTTGTATTGTGTGTGCTTTGTATTGTAGTATTATGTGAGCTTTGTATTGTAGTATTATATGGGCTCTGTATTTTAGTATTATGTGAGCTTTGTATTGTAGCATTATGTGAGCTTTGTATTGTAGCATTATGTGAGCTTTGTATTGTAGTATTATGTGGGCTCTGTATTGTAGTATTATACGGGCTTTGTATTGTAGTATTATGCGGGTTTTGTATTGTAGTATTATGTGAGCTTTGTATTGTATTATTATGTGAGCTTTGTATTGTAGTATTATGTGAGATTTGTATTGTAGTATTAAGTGAGCTTTGTATTGTAGCATTATGTGGGCTTTGTATTGTAGTATTATGTGGGCCTTCTATTGTAGTATCATGTGAGCTTAGTATTGTAGTATTATGTGAGCTATGTATGGTAGTATTATGTGTGCTTTGTATTGTAGTATTATGCGGGCTTTTTATTGTAGTATTATATGGGCTCTGTATTGTAGTATTATGTGGGCTCTGTATTGTAGTATTATGTGAGCTTTGTATTGTAGCATTATTTGAGCTTTGTATTGTAGCATTATGTGGGCTTTGTATTGTAGTATTATGCAGGCTTTTTATTGTAGTATTATGTGAGCTTTGTATTGTAGTATTATGTGAGCTTTGTATTGTAATATTAAGTGAGCTTTGTATTGTAGCATTATGTGAGCTTTGTATTGTAATATTATGTGAGCTTTGTATTGTAGTATTAAGTGAGTTTTGCATTGTAGTATTATGTGAGCTTTGTATTGCAGTGTTATGTGGGCTTTGTATTGTAGTATTAAGTGAGCTTTGTATTGTAGTATTATGCTGGCTCTGTATTGCAGTATTATGTGGGCTCTGTATTGCAGTATTATGCGGGCTTTCTATTGTAGTATTATGTGAGCTTTGTATTGTAGTATTATGTGAGCTTTGTATTGTAGTATTATACGGGCTTTGTATTGTAGTTATATGCGGGTTTTGTATTGTAGTATTATGTGAGATTTGTATTGTAGTATTAAGTGAGCTTTGTATTGTAGTATTATGTGAGCTTTGTATTGTAGTATTATGTGAGCTCTATGTTGTAGTATTATGCGGGCTTTGTATTGTAGTATTATATGGGCTCTGTATTGTAGTATTATCTGGGCTCTGTATTGTAGTATTATGTGAGCTTTGTATTGTAGCATTATGTGAGCTTTGTATTGTAGTATTATGTGAGCTTTGTATTGTAGTATTAAGTGAGCTTTGTATTGTAGTATTATGCTTGCTTTGTATTGTAGTATTATGCGGCCTTTGTATTGTAGTATTATGTGAGCTTTGTATTATAGCATTAAGTGAGCTTTGTATTGTAGTATTATGTGGACTTTGTATTGTAGTATTATGCTAGCTTTGTATTATAGAATTATGTGAGCTTTGTATTGTAGTATTAAGTGAGCTTGATATTGTAATATTATGTAAGCTTTGAATTGTAGTATTATGTGAGCTTGGTATTGTAGTATTATGTGAGCTTGATATTGTAGTATTATGTGGGCTTTGTATTGCAGTATTATGTGACCTTGGTATTGTAGTATTATGTGAGCTTTGTATTGTAGTATTATTTGAGCTTTGTATTGTAGTATTATGTGGGCTCTGTATTGTAGTATTATGTGGGCTTTTTATTGTAGTATTATGTTAACTTTGTATTGTAGTATTATGTGGGCTTTTTATTGTAGTATTATGTGAGCTTTGTATTGTAGTATTATGTGGGCTTTGTATTGTAGTATTATGTGGGTGCTCTAGTGTAGTATTATGTGAGTGATGTAGGGTAGTATTATGTGTGTTCTTATTGTAGTATTATGTGGGCTTTGTATTGTAGTATTATGTGAGCTTTGTATTGTAGTATTATGTGAGCTTTGTATTGTAGTATTATATGGGCTTTTTATTGTAGTATTATGTGGGCTTTGTATTGTAGTATTATGTGAGCTTTGTATTGTAGTATTATGTGAGCTTTGTATTGGAGTATTATATGGGCTTTTTATTGTAGTATTATGTGGGCTTTGTATTGTAGTATTATGTGGGTGCTCTAGTGTAATATTATGTGGGTGATGTAGGGTAGTATTATGTGTCCTCTTATTGTAGTATTATGCTGGCTAGGTATTGTAGTATTATGCGAACTTTGTATTGTTGTATTGTGTGTGCATTGTATTGTAGTATTATGTGAGCTTTGTATTGTAGTATTATATGGGCTCTGTAATTTAGTATTATGTGAGCTTTTTATTGTAGCATTATGTGAGCTTTGTATTGTAGTATTATGTGAGCTTTGTATTGTAGTATTATGTGAGCTTTGTATTGTAGTATTATGTGAGCTCTATGTTGCAGTATTATGCGGTCTTTGTATTGTAGTATTATATGGGCTCTGTATTGTAGTATTATCTGGGCTCTGTATTGTAGTATTATGTGAGCTTTGTATTGTAGCATTATGTGAGCTTTGTATTGTAGTATTATGTGAGCTTTGTATTGTAGTATTAAGTGAGCTTTGTATTGTAGTATTATGCTTGCTTTGTATTGTAGTATTATGCGGCCTTTGTATTGTAGTATTATGTGAGCTTTGTATTATAGCATTAAGTGAGCTTTGTATTGTAGTATTATGTGGACTTTGTATTGTAGTATTATGCTAGCTTTGTATTATAGAATTATGTGAGCTTTGTATTGTAGTATTAAGTGAGCTTGATATTGTAATATTATGTAAGCTTTGAATTGTAGTATTATGTGAGCTTGGTATTGTAGTATTATGTGAGCTTGATATTGTAGTATTATGTGGGCTTTGTATTGCAGTATTATGTGACCTTGGTATTGTAGTATTATGTGAGCTTTGTATTGTAGTATTATTTGAGCTTTGTATTGTAGTATTATGTGGGCTCTGTATTGTAGTATTATGTGGGCTTTTTATTGTAGTATTATGTTAACTTTGTATTGTAGTATTATGTGGGCTTTTTATTGTAGTATTATGTGAGCTTTGTATTGTAGTATTATGTGGGCTTTGTATTGTAGTATTATGTGGGTGCTCTAGTGTAGTATTATGTGAGTGATGTAGGGTAGTATTATGTGTGTTCTTATTGTAGTATTATGTGGGCTTTGTATTGTAGTATTATGTGAGCTTTGTATTGTAGTATTATATGGGCTTTTTATTGTAGTATTATGTGAGCTTTGTATTGTAGTATTATGTGAGCTTTGTATGGTAGTATTATGTGGGCTTTGTATTGTAGTATTATGTGGGTGCTCTAGTGTAATATTATGTGGGTGATGTAGGGTAGTATTATGTGTCCTCTTATTGTAATATTATGCTGGCTAGGTATTGTAGTATTATGCGAGCTTTGTATTGTTGTATTGTGTGTGCTTTGTATTGTAGTATTATGTGAGCTTTGTATTGTAGTATTATATGGGCTCTGTAATTTAGTATTATGTGAGCTTTGTATTGTAGCATTATGTGAGCTTTGTATTGTAGTATTATGTGAGCTTTGTATTGTAGTATTATGTGAGCTTTGTATTGTAGTATTATGTGGGCCTTGTATTGTAGTATTATGTGGGTGCTCTAGTGTAGTATTATGTGGGTGATGTAGGGTAGTATTATGTGTGCTCTTATTGTAGTATTATGTGGGCTTTGTATTGTAGTATTATGTGAGCTTTGTATTGTAGTATTATATGGGCTTTTTATTGTAGTATTATGTGAGCTTTGTATTGTAGTATTATGTGAGCTTTGTATGGTAGTATTATGTGGGCTTTGTATTATAGTATTATGTGGGTGCTGTAGTGTAATATTATGTGGGTGATGTAGGGTAGTATTATGTGTCCTCTTATTGTAGTATTATGCTGGCTCTGTATTGTAGTATTATGCGAGCTTTGCATTGTTGTATTGTGTGTGCTTTGTATTGTAGTATTATGTGAGCTTTGTATTGTAGTATTATATGGGCTCTGTATTTTAGTATTATGTGAGCTTTGTATTGTAGCATTATGTGAGCTTTGTATTGTAGCATTATGTGAGCTTTGTATTGTAGTATTATGTGGGCTCTGTATTGTAGTATTATACGGGCTTTGTATTGTAGTATTATGCGGGTTTTGTATTGTAGTATTATGTGAGCTTTGTATTGTATTATTATGTGAGCTTTGTATTGTAGTATTATGTGAGATTTGTATTGTAGTATTAAGTGAGCTTTGTATTGTAGCATTATGTGGGCTTTGTATTGTAGTATTATGTGGGCCTTCTATTGTAGTATCATGTGAGCTTAGTATTGTAGTATTATGTGAGCTATGTATGGTAGTATTATGTGTGCTTTGTATTGTAGTATTATGCGGGCTTTTTATTGTAGTATTATATGGGCTCTGTATTGTAGTATTATGTGGGCTCTGTATTGTAGTATTATGTGAGCTTTGTATTGTAGCATTATTTGAGCTTTGTATTGTAGCATTATGTGGGCTTTGTATTGTAGTATTATGCAGGCTTTTTATTGTAGTATTATGTGAGCTTTGTATTGTAGTATTATGTGAGCTTTGTATTGTAATATTAAGTGAGCTTTGTATTGTAGCATTATGTGAGCTTTGTATTGTAATATTATGTGAGCTTTGTATTGTAGTATTAAGTGAGTTTTGCATTGTAGTATTATGTGAGCTTTGTATTGCAGTGTTATGTGGGCTTTGTATTGTAGTATTAAGTGAGCTTTGTATTGTAGTATTATGCTGGCTCTGTATTGCAGTATTATGTGGGCTCTGTATTGCAGTATTATGCGGGCTTTCTATTGTAGTATTATGTGAGCTTTGTATTGTAGTATTATGTGAGCTTTGTATTGTAGTATTATACGGGCTTTGTATTGTAGTTATATGCGGGTTTTGTATTGTAGTATTATGTGAGATTTGTATTGTAGTATTAAGTGAGCTTTGTATTGTAGTATTATGTGAGCTTTGTATTGTAGTATTATGTGAGCTTTGTATTGTAGTATTAAGTGAGCTTTGTATTGTAGTATTATGTGAGCTTTGTATTGTAGTATTATGTAAGCTTTGTATTGTAGTATTAAGTGAGCTTTGTATTGTAGTATTATGCTTTCTTTGTATTGTAGTATTATACGGGCTTTGTATTGTAGTATTATGTGAGCTTTGTATTGTAGTATTATGCTTTCTTTGTATTGTAGTATTATACGGGCTTTGTATTGTAGTATTATGTGAGCTTTGTATTATAGTATTAAGTGAGCTTTGTATTGTAGTATTATGCTGGCTTTGTATTGTAGTTTTATGTGAGCTTTGTATTGTAGTATTAAGTGAGCTTTGTATTGTAGTATTATGCGGGCTCTGTATTGCAGTATTATGTGAGCTTTGTATTGTAGTATTATGAGGTTTTGTGTTGTAGTATTATGCTGGCTTTGTATTGTAGTATTATGTGAGCTTTGTATTGTAGTTTTATGCGGGCTTTGTATTGTAGCATTATGCGAGCTTTGTATTGTAGCATTATGTGTGCTTTCTATTGTAGTATTATGTGAGCTCTGTATGGTAGTATTATGTGGGTGCTATATAGTAGTATTATATAGACACTTTATTGCAATATTATGTGGGCTCTGTATTGTAGTATTATGTGAGTTTGTATTGTAGTATTATGTGGGATTTGTATTGTATTATTATGTGAGCTCTGTATTGTATTATGTGAGCTCTGTATTGTAGTATTATGTGGGTTCTATATAGTAGTATTATATAGACACTTTACGGCAATAAATATGTGGGCTCTGTATTGTAGTATTATGTGAGCTCTGTATGGTATTATGTGGGTGCTATATAGTAGTATTATATAGACACTTTATGGCAATAAATATGTGAGCTCTGTATGGTAGTATTATGTGGTTGCTATATAGTAGTATTATATAGACACTTTTTATGGCAATATTATGTGGGCTCTGTATTGTAGTATTATGTGAGCTCTGTATAGTAGTATTATGTGGGTGCTATATAGTAGTATTATATAGACACTTTATGGCAATATTATGTGAGCTCTGTATTGCAGTATTATATAGGCTCTGTATGGCGGTATTATGTAGGTGCCATGTAGTAGTATTATGTGGACATTTTATGGTAGCATTATATAGGCTCTGAATGGCGGTATTCGTTGTGCACTGACATTACTAATTTTAACGTTTTCAACCTATAATAATCCCAAATAGTAACATTTATAACCCCCCCCCCATATTAGTACCAACCCCACAGTACCATACAATACTGCCGGTATAATGTTTCCACTCCAGGGCCTGTATCTGATAAAACATGTTCCCCGGTTCATTCATTTTGCTCCTGAGATTCTTTGACTTTTTGTGGTTTTGATTGGTGCCGACCAACTCCGCCAACTTTGTAAAAACAGGTTAAGCTTAGCCAGGATGGGGCGTAGCCGCGCGCCGCTGACAAATTAATCATAATTTATGGCACAAAAGTGGTGAAAATTATAAGAGAAAAATTCTCCAGTTCCCAAATGAGGAGCATTTCTTGTGGTGGCAAAAGGCAGCTGTAAGTAAATTTATTAAAGGGGAAGTGCCCAGTGATTGGCTGCAGCGCTCTATGTCCCTGAATTTGCCCATACAGGCTATACAGGGGATGCAGCTCAGTGGTAGAGCGCATGCTTTGCATGTATGAGTCCTTGGCTTCAGTCCCCGACATCTCCGTTTATTGTGATAAATAGCTGGAAAAGCTTCCAAATATTCCGGGAACTGATAAATGTGCAGAACTTCATCTCTCTGGATGTAACAGAAGATTAGTGAGAAATGTCATCCAAACATGTTCTTAAAGGGGTTTTCTTTAAAAAAACCATGGTGGTATCTAAAACAAACCCATAATAATAATAATTGCCTTCACGATTGTGCTGCACCACTGTCTGTGTTTCCTGCCGGTCACCTCATTTTCTGTTCTGGCGTGGGTAAAATGTTACCATTGATTGACTGCAGTGGTCACGTGACATCCCCAATCAGAAAACGAAGAGATGAGACCGGAAGGAATATGGAAGATAAGTATCTGCTCCTTTATATTGTTGGACAACCATGGATTCATTTTTAAATACTAGTTTAAAACCCCTTTAATTTGGAGGATTTTATGTAAAGTAACTTACAGACACCAGGGGGCAGACTTGTAGACACAAGGCACGTATGATCTACGCCCGTCCATCCCAACAAAGAAAGTTATAAAAAATGTAAAAATAGTATTACATGAGCCGTTGTCGCCTGTCACACAGAGACATCACATCCCACCCCAAGCATGAGGGACTCGAACATGCGATACCACCCATACTACACTGTACTACCTATGAAGTGCAGAGAATCACCCAACCTGTCACTGTTTAACTGTCAATTAACTTATATCCTCACCCGCAGCGGGATCTGATAGGGTGATAAGGATCTGATGATGAAGCATACACTACCTACCACCTACCATTATATGGACCCGATATAATGCTCCATACAGAATAATGGGCCCCATATAATGCTCCATACAGAATAATGGACCCCATATAATGCTCCATACAGAATAATGGGCCCCATATAATGCTCCATACAGGATAATGGACCCCATATAATGCTCCATACAGAATAATGGGCTCATTATAATGCTCCATACAGAATAATGGACCCCATATCATGCTCCATACAGAATAATGGACCCGATATAATGCTCCATACAGAATAATGGGCCCATATAATGCTCCATACAGGATAATGGACCCCATATAATGCTCCATACAGAATAATGGGCTCATTATAATGCTCCATACAGAATAATGGACCCCATATCATGCTCCATACAGAATAATGGACCCCATATAATGCTCCATACAGAATAATGGGCCCCATATAATGCTCCATACAGACTAATGGACCCCATATCATGCTCAATACAGAATAATGGGCCCCATATAATGTTCCAAACAAAATAATGGACCCTATATAATGCTCCATACAGAATAATGGCCCCCATATAATTCTCCATGCAGTATGGGCCCCATGTAATGATCCATACAGTATGGGCCCCATATATTGCCCATACAGTATGGGCCCCATATATTGCTCCATACAGTATGGGCCCCATATATTGCTCCATACAGTATGGGCCCCATATAATGCTCCAGAGTCGGAAGACACCGAACTGCGGAGGAACGTGGAGAGATGAGTATCGCGAGCAGTTTAAACCAATGTGGGACGCGGTGCCAGCGCCCGTGCTGTACTGCTCTGCCAGCTGTATAGTGGCCGCTTCCAGGTACTGCACAGCTGACCCTATTCATATGAATAGAGTGGATCTGCAGTACCCGCTGTGGCCACTATGCTGTTGTCGGTGCTGTGCTGTTCCAGTCTGCAAATAATCACATCCAACCGGCACCAAGAACAGCTGATCACGCGTGCCGGGGGTCACGTCCCCATTAATCTGATATTGGTCGCCTCTCCTAAGGGTAAGCCATCAATATAAGAGTGCTGGACATCCCCTTTAACTGTTGCCACTACCCCTATACCAACTAATGGTAAATCCCTCCCTCACTTATCATTATGTGCTGCTAATGTTACGTAACAACATTCTATATAGTGAAGTCACAACCAGACATAGAGATGGTAAATATTATTTATTTTTAGGAATATTTGGACAAATAATGGAATATATGAGGATATCATAGTCGGGGCTGCAGCTGTTATCAGCATCTCTGCACATGATGGAATCAGTGTCTCTATGAAGCAGATGAGGGATCTGTGGATCATTATGGAAATGATCTGTAACTTCTGCAGATTTCTGTAAAGAGAAGACGCCAAATTATTACATCTCATCAATAGATTCCCAGTAAAAAGTTAATAATCAGCTGGAAAATATAAAAAAGCAAATTCTAATATCTACTTACATGAAGGACAAGTCATTCTGATCTAATTCCTCAATGTTCTCCAGACTTGGATCATCCTTCTATGAAAAGGAGAAAAGAACAATTACTTATATGTCACATGTGATATAGATATCATGGGGCAGCGGGAATGAGAGGTGACTTACCATCGGGTGTTTTTGGGGTGTTCATGGCCCTTCATGCTTGGTAAGATGTTGACCAAAGCTGATGGTAAACTAAAGAGAGATCAGAACAGCAGGAAGTTACAGGTGATATTTTTTACAGTTTTGTAATGAATGTAGTGTTAATGTATGCATTGCTCCCTTACCTGGGCTGGGGTCAGTATGTTCTCCACCACTGTCTGCACCATGAACATGGTGCTTCAATGGAAGCAGTGGTTACGGCACAGGGGGCACAGAGGTTTGGAGCGGAGCCATCTAGTAATACATCCCTGATGGAAGGTGTGGTCACATGGAAGGACCGTGACCTGCTCTCCGATCTCATATTCGGTCATACAGATGATACATGACTCGGCCTCCTCCTGTGCGGTTACATCCCTTGTTGGGAGATTTGCAATTAGCAGTGCTCTCCTGCGAACCCAATGCTGCCGCCTCTGCCGCACAGGTAGATTTTGTGCAGGTGGCTCCACAGCATTGCTGTCGCTCTGACGTCCATCACTGGTAGAAGGTCTTTCCTCGTCTCTTGGAGGAGACCGTCCATCACTGGTAGAAGGTCTCTCCTGCACAGGTAGGTTTTGTGCAGGTGGCTCCACCTGTGGCAGTGGTGGTGTCATCACACCCACTTCCTCCAGTTGAATGGGTGGGAGGGGACGGCCTCCATCCCTGCTGCTCTCTCCTGTTGTTCCGGAGGGCTCTGCAGGGGCTGGTCTTAGAGGAGAGCGGCTTCTATCCCTGCTCTCTTCCTGTCCTCTACGCCGTGGAGGATCTCTGGCCCGTCTCCATCTCCTCTCAGTGACAGCATTGCTGTCTCTCTGACGTCCATCACTGGTAGAAGGTCTTTCCTGATCTCTTGGAGGAGACCTCCTTCCATCACTGGTAGAAGGTCTTTCCTGATTTCTTGGAGGAGACCTCCTCCGTCTATGGACAATTATGGCCTGACCTATAAAGAAATGAGGATATATCAGAATTTTTCCCAATTTTAGCAAACACTTTTGGGCTATAGTGATGGGTCCTTCTACTGCTGTGGTGTTTAGGGAGAGGGGAACCCTAGAAAGAATTGACTTTATTTTGGCCTTAGTAAACCTGCACTGTCTGTCCTGAAATGTGTCCCCTCATACCCCAGGGATATCTCCTCCCAGGAAAGCCCTATAGTGTGGGAATATTGTGGATCTCCCCCAAATATTTCACTTACCTTGATTTTCTGGTCGGCGCAGCCATACCTCATTGTCAGCAATCAGCTGGCGCAGCTCCCGGGCGCTCATGACTTAGGTACCTGGAGCTGGCTGATAGAATATTGGAGAACTAAGCTCTCCGGTGGCACCGGTGTTATTGTGCTCTGATCAAAGATCAAGAAGAAGAAATGGAAGTAATCACCAGATGTGTAACACAAACTAGTTCGCTCTTCCACAACCAAAGTGAAGTCTCAGCAAAAGCATCAACTCAAGAAATGGCGCTGATGTCACAGTGCTCAGAGATTATATACCCTCAGGACATTCCATGATGTCATTATGACATCATAACTGAGTGACCCCCTAATCCTGAGCATTGTGACATCAGAGCAGCCAGGCCGCCATGTTTGCTGCCAACTGGTGAATGAGGCAGAGAATGTGGAATAGAAATATCCCATCTGATTAATAGAATATAAATGTATATAAATCTGTGTTGGAAAAGATAGAAAAATCAGTTTTCTCCATGTTTGTAAATAGTCGTTTTTTCGCTTTGGTAGATATTATATACATGTTATATATGGTGTAAATTATCCTCTGCTGTAAATGATAAGAATGGAATGTTATTCTTTATCATTTATAGTTGTGGGTGATACATTATTGCTAAACAATAAACAACTCACCGACCTGTCAGGGAAATGATCAGGTTATATAAATGAGTGAAAATAGAATAAATAATAATAGAAGGTAAAGTATACAAATGCCTCTAAAAAAAAAAGTCATCAGTGTTTTTACTTTTCTGTACCACCAGGGCCATCCTACAAGATATACACGGATTTTATGTGGGTGTCACGTGCCCCTATAATAATGTGTCCCTATCACTCAGTTACCCCAAATCCACAAAACTATCTATTAGAACAGGACCTGGACTGGTAATCTTCCTACCTGGCAGATTCCCTGTGGACACCTCGGGTGGGCTGGTCAGTGGATCACCAGCAAGGTGTAGATGTAGCAGAAGGAGATGGTGAAATTGCCCTCCTAAAGTATAACAATAGTAACTATAACAATAGTATGTTTGCATATTATAGCGCTACAGAGTGCTACTTTATTTGTTGGTTATATATGGAGATGGCTACTCTTAGTAAGCACCTGTACACACCGGTTTTCTGTTTTGGAAGTGAGGAGTGAGGGTCAGTCTTTTGATATTTGTATACATTTACATACATATACATATATTTGTAGGATTTCTGACTGATCACTCCATCCCTAAGCCTCAGGAGGTTTTAATTATAGCAGGATCTTACCCTCCCGTATACATGTAGATTTAAGTATAAGATTGGATTCACACCAGGTAGGTTCCAGGTGACGAGAGTCGCCTTACCGTGGCTGTCGGATATACATGAATTGGCCAATTTATGCGCTAAGAATTCTCATTTATTTCTATTTTCTAGAGCAGTAATGCTATTCAAATTTCATATATTTCATATTTGCATGCTATAGCGCTACAGAGTGCTACTTTATTTGTTAGTTATATATAGAGATGGCTACTCTTAGTAAGCACCTGTACAGACCAGTTTTCTGTTTTGGAAGTGACGGTCAGTCTTTTGATAGCTGTTATTGATAACCAGGGAACATTTTGGGCTAATGGCCCCTTTCCCTGGCTAGTAATATCAGCCCCCAGCACACGGCTTTCCCTCTGCTGGTTATGAAAATTTGGCCAGAGCCCACTCTGTTTTTTTAAATTTAATTCTTTATTTTACACATAATGTACCCTGGGGGTGCTGACTACAATTTCCATCATTGTCTCTTGCTCGGCGCTGATCTCAGGCAACAATGATGTGAGCTGCATTCAGCTCCCGGCGCCTGTCCGGCACTCCGGCATTCAAAAGTCCCACATTAGAGCTACTGTCAGACCTGGTGGCTTGAACTCCAGTAACCTTGTAGAGTTCAAAGCCAACGGGTCTCCCGGCAGCTGCAAGGCCCAGAAATCTCATGGGAAACTTTGAGGGACATTTTAGGTTTTGGGAGTTTCCAGCTGCTGGAGCACCTAGAGGCTGCGAACTAAGGTTACCTTAGGTGTCTATTTTACTGTGCTTGTTAATAAAAAAAAATAAGTGGGGTCCCTCGTCATTTTCATAATCAGCAAAGGGAAAGTCAACGGCTGGTGGCTGATATTAATATTCTGGGAACAGGTCAATACCCATTAAGGTTCCCTGGCTATTAATATCAGCGCACAGCTGTTTGCTTAGCCTTTATTGATTATTAAAGGGGAGACCCCAAACAAAAATTGATGTGGGGTCCCCCTATATTCACTAACCATCAAAGGCTAAACAGACAGCTGCGGGCTGATATTAATAGCTTAGGAAGTGGCCATGGTTATTGGCCCCCTCCTAGACTAAAAACATCAGCTCTCAGCCGCCCCAGAAATCGTACATCAATAAAATGTGCCAAATCTGATGCTTAGCCTCCGATTTTCCCACTTGCCCTGATGCGATGACAAGTGGGTTAATGATTGTGGGGTTGACGTCAGCTGTTTTATGACCGCTAATATCAAGTCCACAAGTTAGTAATGGAGAGGCATCTATAAGACGCCCTATTACTAACCCAATAGTCAGATTGTAAAAAAAAACACCCAGAATAAAGTCCTTTATTTTAAATAAAGACAAACACTCTTTTATTGAAATAAAAATAAAAAAGTATTATACTCACCTTTATGTCTAATCCACCGAAGTCCTTGTCCCCGGTAAAAGAGAAAAAATTAAAAAACACCATAATGCTCACCTTAACACCTAATCCCTGATGCCCTTGTCACCAGTAAACTACAAAAAATAGTAAACCACCATAATACTCACCTGTCCGCCGTGAATATAATCCATACTGTCCCATGACAGTCCGGATGACTTGGAGAGCAGTCACATCAGCAGTCACTAATGTGACTGCTCTCGACGACAGCCCGCTCACACTGACACAAGAGTGTAATCTCTCCTGCAGGTGATGCCGCCTTTCTACCGCCGCTGATGGCCTGCAACCAATCATCAGACATAAGCAATGTCAGGAGATCATCATGGGGTGCAGTGCTTGTCACGGTGCGTATCTGGGAGGTAAGTGCTCTTTGCTTTCTTTTTATTTGATTGGGACAATCGAAAAGCGCCATCCAGTAGGGAACAATCTCTTTAAAATATGGGAAAAGGAGAATTGCATTTTTTTTTAATCTGTTCAAAAAAAGATGTAAAAAATAAAATCGCCTCCTTTTTTCCCCATATTTTAAATATAAACAAATAATAAAAAATTAAAGAAAAATAGTTTTGTCTTGTCCCTAATAGTCCAGACTATGAGAATATGATGTTATTTATGCTGCATGATTATAAAAGAGAAAAAATAATAGAGAAAATCTATTAGTAGATAGTCATAGATTAGTGACTCTTGTAGATGAGAACAAATCCCTGGGTGTCCATACAGGGGATGTAGCTCAGTGGTAGAGCGCATGCTTTGCGTGTATGAGTCCCTGGGTTCAATCCCCGACATCTCCATGTTTTGTGATAAAAAAAAAAAACTAGAAAAGTTTCCAAACATTCAGGAATCTGATACGTGTGAGTATACAGCGGTTCATCTGTCTGGGTGTAACACAGAAACTGCACACAGCACTAAATATCAGAAAGGGACTTGTGTTGAGCGACACTAAAATGCTCGGGTGCTCGAAGCTCGGCCCGAGCTCGCCGTGATACTCGGTTGTCGGACCCGAGCAATGAACCCAATGTCCCTATGGGAGACCCAAGCATTTTTGCGGCGGCACCCCCGGCAGTCTGTAGAAAGCCTAAAAAGTGCCCAAAACGATAGTGACAGTGCTCAAATGACATGGGGACAGCATGGGGATCGCCCCAGGAAGCATTTCTGACCCCCAGGTCACTGCTGTCAATAACGTGGTCAGAAGTATTAAGCCACTTTTACGGGCTCACAATAGAAGGTCCAAAAATGAAACTGAAACTGTTTTCCTGTGAAATATGTTAAGGAACATCCTTTCCAGGGTAATGACTTGTGTATAAGGTAAAATAAATAACCAAAAACAAAAATACTCCTCCACACCTTGGGCTATGTTCACAAGTAGCATTTTTTATGCGTTTTTGCACTTTTGCATTGCTTTCAACCGTGACAAATGCAATCACCGGGAAATGTCATTTTAACATTTTACAACCTTATCTGGCCATGTGCTGTGTGACACATGCATACAGTGCTGAAAAGACATGGGAACAGCATGGGGAAGACCCCTGGATGCATCTCTGACACCTAGGTCACTGCCTAAAAGTGTGCCCATCAGAAATGATCCTTGCCGCATCAGAAGATGCAGACTTGCAACTATCCCCGTGCAAGTCCTTGTCCCAGGGCAGTGTTCAATTGTACCTCCCCCATTCCTTGCAATGAAAGAGCAAGTATGTGTGGCACCCCAGGGGTCTGGTCTCCACAGTAATAGCAATATTATGTCTGTGAGCAGGTGGGAGGTCTCTTGGTCAGGAATCCTATGCATGCCACACCTCCTGCCCAGTCCTGGGAGGGGAAGAACTTCCCCTATATAAAACTGGGGCTGAGGCAGGGTTAGAGAGAAGAAGAGTAGAGAAGAAGAGGAGCAGCTTAGGAAAGAAAGATCAGGAGCTCAGTGGGAGCAGTGCTAAAAGGAATCAGGGGCTGGCAGCTGAAGAGCTCGCCCTGATTGAAGAGTTACCGCCGGACCCGGAGTCCGAGGCTGTGGGGATTAACCTTGACCCAGCAGCAGAAACCGACCGGCAGGGGATTTCAGGTCCTCTGGCCAAGAAACCCGAAGGCACGGTCACACGCGTGGGACCAGCACCGCCGTCGTGGAGCGGAAGCCACTAGAAGGCCCCGAGTCACCGGCCATACGGGTGAGCACCACACGGTACACTCAGGGACGTGGGCTACTTTTACCCGCCTCTAGCCAGGTAGCCAGAAGAGTACAGTTAGTTGGGGAGGCCTACAACTCCGCCTGGCCAAGGGGGATCCCATCTGCTCAAGGACTGACCAGGCCCCGACCGCTAGCCAGTACTCCGGGAGGGTCTATCTTTGTCACCAGTAAAGACCCTGAACTACACCGCATCGTCTCTGAGTGGTTCCTGCTACCCCCATCATCCACGTCGGCTGCCCTGAGGCCATACCCCTCCTGTTGGGGGTTACACCATCCACGCTGCACCATCCTTCCACCGGCCTCAGCGGTCTGCCCTGCAGCGGCAGCTCCCTAGCTGCATTCAACGGGTGGCGTAGTCGTCCTACATCTACTGCTAATACACCGCCACTTAGTCTGACACCCTGGGCACGGACCGGGTCACCGCCACAAGGACTACTACCCCTATCCAGATCCGGCTCCGGGTATCCCTTGAACACGGCCCAGGGGCGCGTCAGCTTTTGGCGTAGTCGGCAGGATTCCGTGCCCGCAACCACCGGGTACTGCGTGCCTGAAAAAAGAGACTTTTAAACTTACCTGTGGTGAAGATTCCCGCCATCCGGCGCCATCTTCAGCCTTCTTCCCGCCATCGGTGAAGATTCCCGCCATCCGGCGCCATCTTCAGCCTTCTCCCTGCCATCGGTGAAGATTCCCGCCATCCGGCGCCATTTTCAGCCTTCTTCCCGCCTTCCGTGGAGTTTTCCCGCCGTTGGACGCCATCTTGAAGACGCCGCGCGGGAAGAAGAGGGGCGTGGACTCCGAAAAGCCCGCGAGAACTGAAGCCCCGCCTCACGTCCAGACGTCGCGTAAGGTCCTGGAAGGAGCCCAGCAGACGCTGACGTCACAGGAGCGCGACGGAAGGTCCTCAACCCTGACGATCCACTGCGGAGCCGGGGCCTACGGAAGAGGATCATCGCAAGGTAGGCCACGGTCCACTAGGGGGGAGGAAGATGTCGGATACGGAGGAGAGCTTCACTGCCTCAACCCTCGCCAGCGCCAGCGCTGCTGCAGTCATGCCTTTTACCATGCCCTATATCCCGGGAGCAGCCTGGCTACCCCAATACTCAGGGGAGTCACATACCCTGAATGACTTTAGAGAAAAGCTGGATAGCCTCTTCCAGGTGTACCCCCTCACAGAAGAGCAAAAAGTGAGCATCCTGGTGGCCCAACTAACCGGGGCAGCCCAAAGGGAGGTAAAGTCCTGGCCACCTGGGAGGAGGACTGTCGCGGGGATACTAACCCGGCTGAGGGACACCTTTGATACCCGCACCTCAGCCGAGATTAAGCTTAAATTCTATGGGTGCAAGCAGCGAGCACATGAGAGTATAAGGGACTATGCACTAAACCTACAAGAGGCCCTGAGAGCCATTAAGCAGACCGACCCCGACAGCGTGGGAAACGAGGACAGGCTGTTGACCGAACAATTTATAGAGGGACTATATTGCAATGCCCACCGAACCCAGTTGTGGGCAATGGCCTTACAGGATCCTCATCTGGACTTTGCACAGTTCAAGGACAGAGCCATCCGGGTGCTCCGAGAACCGGCACCGGGTGGCGTTGTGACCCACAGGCACCCAGCTATCACTTACCACCAGGAGGTGGCGCCCTTGTCGGCAGGGCCTGTGGGGGCTGATGCGCAGGCTTTGAATAATGACCCGGCTCCAGACCTGCACCATCAGGTCCAAGAGCTAGCTAAAAGCGTTGCTGCGCTAACCCGAACTGTGCAGTCTTTACAGGTTTCCACACCAGGGAAGATCCAACTGGCATCCGGACCGGAGGACATCCCGTGGCGTCGACCAAGGAGGACCCCACCGGCCAGAGGAAGACCCAGCGACCGATACAACGAGGACGGACAACCCATCTGCCGCCGCTGCAATCAACCCGGACATATGGCAAGGTACTGTCCTTTAAACTGGCACAACCTGGGGTAGAGGGCCAACCCCCAGGAAAAAGATCACCAGGCTCATCGAACTGGCGCGACAAATATGTGGGAGGACGTCCAGTCTTGCCTGTGGTACTGGATGGCATTCCTATGAGTGCCCTACTGGACACCGGGTCACAGGTCACCACCATCCCGTACGTGCTCTTCAAGCAGTACTGGAATGACTCGGATATAACCCGCTACCCTGATGACGACTTGAGTATCATTGCCAGCAATGGTCAACCCGTGCCGCAGATCGGATTTAAAGAGATGACCATTAAAATCGGTAGAGTCGAACTGGCAGCACAGGGACTGATCATTGTGGACATTGACAAGCGCGAGAGTCACCCAAAGATAACTCTAGGAACTAATGTGATTGAAAATTGTCTTGCAGAGGTGATTTTCATTTTACAGCAGGTTGCCAAGAACGCCAGCTCCGGCCAGCAGCGAGTGCTCCAGAAAGAGATCCGGGCACTGATGCGACGGCAACAAGTGGAACTCTCCGGCGGTGAGATTGGTAGCGTAAGAATGTGTGACCCTTTCCCTATTGCCATACCCCCGAAAAGTGAAATGATGATTTGGTGCCGGGCAGCTATTGGTCTGAGAGGTAGAGATTACCAGGCCATGGTAGAGCCAGTCTACTCAGACAGTAGGCCCAACATTTTGACAGCCCGGGGGGTAGTTGATGTACGCCATGGGAGGGTGCCCGTTCGCATAATAAATATCGGGAAAAGGGAAGTATACCTGCCCCGGTATGCTACGCTAGCCAAATTATATACTATCAACCAAAATTCTATACAGTCTGTGGAACCCTTGCCTCCATCTCATCCGGAGGAAGGTAACGGCTCTGAGAAAATAATGGAGGATTGGTGTCAGCAACTACATCTGGGTACTGACTCCACTCCCTCCCACCAGAAACAGGGAGTCTACCGGGTGGTTCAAGAGTACGAGAGAGTGTTTAGTAAACACCCGTTAGACTTCGGGCGAGTCAAGGGGGTAGAACATCACATCCCCACGGGAGACCATCCTCCCATAAAAGAGAGGTATCGACCCGTACCCCCTGCACACTACCAACACGCCAAGGGGATGCTTAGAGACATGAAGGAGGCTGGGGTAATCAGGGATAGCTGTAGCCCCTGGGCAGCTCCACTAGTCTTGGTCAAAAAGAAAGACAACACCATGAGAATGTGTGTAGATTACCGGAAAATTAACCGTATCACACACAAAGATGCGTACTCCTTACCAAGAATAGAGGAGTCTTTGGCTGCTTTAAAATTTGCTAACTTCTTCTCCACCTTGGATCTCACTAGCGGGTACTGGCAGGTTCCTGTAGCAGAGGCGGATCGGGAGAAGACCGCATTCACCACCCCGATGGGACTTAGCGAGTTTACCTGCATGCCGTTTGGACTCTGCAACGCACCAGGAACCTTCCAGCGATTGATGGAGTGCTGTCTGGGACACCGGAACTTTGAGACGGTCCTGTTATACCTGGACGATGTCATCGTCTACTCCAAGACCTACGAGGACCATCTGAAGCACCTGGCGGAAGTGTTTAAAGCTCTGGCAAGTTACGGCCTAAAGGTGAAACCTTCCAAGTGTCACCTCCTGAAGCCAAAGGTGCAGTACCTGGGACACGTGGTGAGTGCTGACGGAGTGGCTCCCGACCCTGATAAGATCACCGCAATTAAGGAATGGCCAAGCCCCTCCAGCGTAAAGGAAGTGAGGCAGTTCCTCGGGTTGGTAGGCTACTACCGAAGGTTCATACCCGGTTTCACCAAAAAGGCAGCTCCTATGCAGGACCTCCTGATAGGCCAGTCCCGGAAGGCCAAGAACCAGAAGCCGCCCTTCAGATGGGAGAAGCTGGAAGAAGAGTCCTTCCGCCAGCTGAAGATGGCCCTCACGGGGGATGAAATCCTGGCGTACCCTGATTATAGCCAACCCTTTATCCTCTACACCGACGCCAGTAACATCGGGCTAGGAGCCGTACTGTCCCAGATCCAGCAGGGGAAAGAACGGGTAATTGCTTACGCCAGCCGAAAACTGCGACCCACCGAAAGAAACCCTGAGAATTACAGCTCATTTAAGCTAGAGTTCCTGGCAGTGGTGTGGGCAGTCACCGAACGCTTTAAGCACTACCTCGCTTCTTCCCGGTTCACCGTGTACACGGATAACAACCCGTTGACACACCTGGACACTGCAAGACTCGGTGCCCTAGAGCAGAGGTGGATGGCTCGCTTGTCCAACTATGAGTTTACAATCAAATACCGGGCAGGACGCTCCAATACCAACGCGGACGCCCTGTCCAGGATGCCAAACCTACCGGACGTAGGGGAAGATTCAGAGGGATTGGAAGAAGTTGAGCTCCCCGCGTTCCACCGTCATGGGACTATCCAGTATTCCCACCGTGTAAGAAGTAAGCAAACCACTACGTTGAACCCCTTACCTCACTACAACTGGGTGGAGACGCAAGACAGTGACCCTGCCGTCCGTCTGGTAAAGGAGATGCTGACTCGGCCAGATGCACGCCTTGACCCGGACGCTCCGGAGGAAGCCAAGCAACTGTGGGCTGAGAAGAGTCGACTGTTCCTTTACAAGGGGAAGTTGTGCCGCAGAATGGTTAACTCCCGGACGCATGAACTAATCTGGCAAGTAGTGGTGCCAAGAAGAGACGCAGCTATGGTGATGGAGGCATACCACGACGGAGCTGGGCATTTCGGGTGGAAAAAGCTGGAGTTCCTGCTGCGCGGGCGGTTCCATTGGGTAGGCATGAGAGGAACCATCGAGAGGTGGTGCAGAGACTGTGGCCCATGCAACTTAAGAAGGAGGGACCGTGCCAGCCAGAAGACTCCCCTGCGGTCCATCATCACCCGACAGCCGTTGGAACTGGTAGCCTTGGATCATGTAAAACTGACCCCAAGCAGAAGTGGCTACGTCTACGCGTTAACCATCGTGGATCACTACTCCCGGTTCTTGGTTGTCGTCCCCATCAAGGACTTAACGGCTCACACAGCAGCTAGAGCCTTCCAGCAGCACTTCTGCCGTCCGCATGGATACCCGGAGCAGGTGCTGACGGACCAGGGGCCTGCCTTTGAAGCGGAGGTCTTCCAGGAGTTCTGCACCCTGTATGGATGCCGGAAGATACGAACAACACCCTATCACCTGCAAACTAATGGACTTTGTGAGAAAATGAACCAGGTGGTGATAGATCTCCTGAAAACATTGCCCCTGGAGTAGCGCAGTCTGTGGCCTGAGAAGCTGCCCGACCTGGTGGACCTATACAACCACATCCCTGTAGGTTCCACCAACTGTACCCCGGCTTACCTAATGAGGGCAAGACCTGGTAAGCTTCCTATTGATCTGGAGATGGGAGTCCTGACACCCGAGGACACTTCACCAGAAGCCAACTGGGACACAGAGAGGCAGCAGCAGTACCGGAAAGTACAGGAGAGCGTGGAGCGTAGTCTCTGTCAAGCTAGGGAAAGACAAGAGAAAACCTACAACCAGTATGCTCCCGATGTTCCCCTGGTGCCCGGAGAGCAGGTCTTGAAGAGGAAAAGACGGCTCCACAAGTTGGACGACCAATGGGAGAAGGACCCGTACACCGTACTGCCCTCAAGCCACGACAACCCAAAGGTCTGTACAATCAGTAAAGACGGAGGGGAAACCACAGCCATTGTATCCCGGGATCACCTAAAGAAGTGTCCCGAACAGCTACGGAACCCTGAAGAGGAACAAGAGGACCCTCGACCCGTAGAGGAAAGGGAAGATATGGTTAGTACTGTGCTCGGAGACTTCCCTCGGTCTTGGACTCAAGTCAATGGTGCTGTTGTGGTACCCGTCCTCACGTTCCTCCAACCAGCATCCCAAGTGCCTACGGAGACACAGGTAGAACTGGAAGAACAGCCGGTCCAGGAGGCAGAAGGCCCCACACAAGCAGACCAGGAAAATCAACCCTCTGCTTATAGTGAGCCTGCCATACCCCTAGTGAGCCAAAGAGTCCGTAGACGGCTGCCCAGTTTACCCTTGACAGCTCCTATACCCTGTAGCTCAGGACCAATCAACCAGCTCCGTAGGTCCACTAGGGTCACTAGAGGCCAGCTGCCCATACGGTGGAGGATCTAAATGTTTAAGCTATTTTATTAATGTTTACCTGTTTATTGTTGCTTGTGTATAATTATGTGTTTCTAGTTATTTATAGGAGTCTTTGGTGGATTTACCGGGAATCCTTTGCACATATGTTGGAGCGTAACCCAGGAATGGACTGAAAGACTGTTAAGGACTCGGGGCAGGACAGACCCCTACCTGGTTACGTCTCCCTGTGTTGGTGAAATGGACACCTTTGTTTTCTTCAAAGACTGCACCCGGTTGCGGACATGCCGTGACCATCCTAATGTGTTTTTCTTTATTGTACCGTTTCTGTTTTTACCTGTTATGTTTTACAAAAGTATGTTTAGTCCCGGAGTACTAACTTTCACTAGGGGGGAATGTAGCACCCCAGGGGTCTGGTCTCCACAGTAATAGCAATATTATGTCTGAGAGCAGGTGGGAGGTCTCTTGGTCAGGAATCCTATGCATGCCACACCTCCTGCCCAGTCCTGGGAGGGGAAGAACTTCCCCTATATAAAACTGGGGCTGAGGCAGGGTTAGAGAGAAGAAGAGTAGAGAAGAAGAGGAGCAGCTTAGGAAAGAAAGATCAGGAGCTCAGTGGGAGCAGTGCTAAAAGGAATCAGGGGCTGGCAGCTGAAGAGCTCGCCCTGATTGAAGAGTTACCGCCGGACCCGGAGTCCGAGGCTGTGGGGATTAACCTTGACCCAGCAGCAGAAACCGACCAGCAGGGGATTTCAGGTCCTCTGGCCAAGAAACCCGAAGGCACGGTCACACGCGTGGGACCAGCACCGCCGTCGTGGAGCGGAAGCCACTAGAAGGCCCCGAGTCACCGGCCATACGGGTGAGCACCACACGGTACACTCAGGGACGTGGGCTACTTTTACCCGCCTCTAGCCAGGTAGCCAGAAGAGTACAGTTAGTTGGGGAGGCCTACAACTCCGCCTGGCCAAGGGGGATCCCATCTGCTCAAGGACTGACCAGGCCCCGACCGCTAGCCAGTACTCCGGGAGGGTCTATCTTTGTCACTAGTAAAGACCCTGAACTACACCGCATCGTCTCTGAGTGGTTCCTGCTACCCCCATCATCCACGTCGGCTGCCCTGAGGCCATACCCCTCCCGTTGGGGGTTACACCATCCACGCTGCACCATCCTTCCACCGGCCTCAGCGGTCTGCCCTGCAGCGGCAGCTCCCTAGCTGCATTCAATGGGTGGCGTAGTCGTCCTACATCTACTGCTAATACACCGCCACTTAGTCTGACACCCTGGGCACGGACCGGGTCACCGCCACAAGGACTACTACCCCTATCCAGATCCGGCTCCGGGTATCCCTTGAACATGGCCCAGGGGCGCGTCATATGCAGCCTGCCACCCACTCACCCACCCCCAGGCTGCAATACCATACTGCTTGCTTGCTTGCACTTGAAATTGGGCCTTTTAGGCATGTGGAGGCGGAATCTGGCCACCACGTCATGGCTGCGTCGGCGGCCTGGTATCCATACTCAGTCCCCAGCCGCCCGGTGGCCGGGTGTCCACGCTTGGTCCGCAGCCGCCGGGGGTGGTCGGGTGTTTACGCTTGGTCCCCATCCGCCAGGGGGCGGCCGGGTGTCCATACTCGGTCCCCAGCCGCCCCGCGGCCGGGTGCCCACACACGGTCCCCAGCCGCCTGGGGGCGGCTGGCTGTCCATAAACGATCCCCAGCTGCCCCTATTTGTCTCGGTGCGCCTTATACACAAGCGCGCATACCAAAACATTACCTGTGACCTCCCCAGTGCATTTAGTGGGAAGGACAGCCTAACCACAAACACGTGGACAAGTGAATGTGGCCAGGGATGGTCCATCTCACTGACGCCTTCACACTGGGTTAATATTGTGGAAGCCGGGATACAGCTGGACACTGTGATGCAACACGTCCTCCAGACATAGAGGATTGCGGGTCCTGGGTCAATCAGGCTTCAACACAAAGTTCAGAAGGTAAACAGCAGCAATGGTCGGCCTCCTACACAACGAGTAAATTATTTATGATCATGAGGCTATCCATCTCATTAGCTTTCTGTTCCTTGGAATGCAAGCTCATGTATGTAGTAGCGGCTAGGCCTGAGGTGGTCAACGTTTTGGCGCATATCCTACCTCCTCCGAGGATTGCTGGATGTTTTCCTGCTACTATCCCAGTTCTATGACTCCTGTTAAAACAAAGCTTCAGGTGATGAATGATGGATGAGGTGGTGGCAAAGGAGAAAGAGCAGGAGGAACAGGGACCATTCACATCAATATCAGGCCAGTCAACCACACATGTCTTGTAGGATATGTTTCTGTACCAAAAGGAGCGGTTCGGCTACACAGTTATAGGGCATACAGTGAGTGCAATGCCTACCAAAAATTTCGAGGCACTCCAATGCCCCTTGGAAGTGACATGGAGGTCAGAGGGCCTTAACTAAACCATTTTTTCCATTTATAGCAACTGGGACTCCAGTACACTGTTGGCCTTAGCAGTGAATGGAAGAGTCGTGGAGGTTAGAGGGAACTGAAAACAACATTTCAATGCCCCTTGGAAGAGCTGTGTAGTTCACAGTGGTTTAACAAGACCATTTTAATGCCCCTTGGAAGAGAAGTGGAGGTCACAGTAGCTTAACAAGACCGTTTTAATGCCCCTTGGAAGAGACGTGGAGGTCACAGTAGCTTAACAAGATGGTTTTAATGCCCCTTAGGAGAGACATGGAGGTCACAGTAGCTTAACAAGATGGTTTTAATGCCCCTTGGAAGAGTGGTGGAGGTTACAGTGGAATAAAAAGACAATATCAATGCCCCTTGGAAGAGACGTGGAGTTCAGAGTGGTTTAACAAGACGGTTTTAATGCCCCTTGGAAGAGACGTGGAGTTCAGAGTGGTTTAACAAGACGGTTTTAATGCCCCTTGGAAGAGACGTGGAGGTCACAGTAGCTTAACAAGACGGTTTTAATCCCCCTTGGAAGAGACGTGGAGTTCAGAGTGGTTTAACAAGATGGTTTTAATGCCCCTTGGAAGAGACGTGGAGGTCACAGTATCTTAACAAGACCGTTTAAATGCCCCTTGGAAGAGACGTGGAGGTCACAGTAGCTTAACAAGACGGTTTTAATGCCCCTTGGAAGAGACGTGGAGTTCAGAGTGGTTTAACAAGACGGTTTTAATGCCCCAACCAACCGCGACCAATCAGCGAGATTGGCGCCTAATTTAAACAGCGCTATGAGCTCCCGACGGCAAGTGTGAACGGAGGACCGAGGAGCGGCACCGCCGGTCGGGATGCTTCTGCTGCGAGCAGCCGCTCATCTCCCAGCTGCTGGCAGCGGAAGTACCCGCACAGGCAGCACCGCTCCTCGGTCCTCACTAATACGACGCTGATTGGTTGCGGCCGCCGGCCCCGACCAATCAGCGATTTTGGTGGCAAATTGAAACACCGCTCTGCTGATTGGTCGCTACCGCCAGCCGCGACCAATCAACGATTTTGGCGAAAAATTTAAACAATGCTCTGTTGATTGGTCGCGGATTCCAGCCGCGACCAATCAGCGAGATTGGCACCAAATTTAAACAACGCTCTGCTGATTGGTCGCGGACGGCAGACGCGACCGATCAGCGAGATTGACGCCAAATTTAAACAATGCTCTGCTAATTGGTCGCAGTCGCCGGCCGCGAACAATCAGCAGTATTGGCGCAAAATTTAAATTCCGATCTGCTTATTGGTCGCGACCGCCGGGCGTGACCAATCAGCGATTCTGGCGCCAAATGTAAACCCCGCTCTGCTGATTGATCGCGGTGGCCGGCCGCGACCAATCAGCAATTTTGGTGCCAAATTTAAACAACACTCTGCTGATTGGTCGCTGTCGCCGGCCGCAACCAATCAGCAGTATTAGCGCCAAATTTAAACACCGCTCTGCTGATTAGTCGCAACCAATATATAGAAAGGATATAAACGAGCTTGAAAAGGTACAAAGGAGGGTAACAAAATTAATAAGGGGAATGGAGGGACGGCAATACCCAGAGAGGTTGGCAAAACTAGGACTATTCATCCTGGAAAAGAGAAGGTTGAGGGGGGACAAAATAAATGTGTACAAATATGTTAGGGGACAGTATAGAGATCTTGCCCGGGATTTGTTCAAAAGGAGGGATATTACGGTAACAAAAGGGCATTCATTAAGACTGGAAGAGAAAAGGTTCCAGCACCAGCATAGGAAGGGGTTCTTTACGGTAAGAGCAGTGAGAATATGGAATTCACTGAGTGAGGAGACGGTAATGTCGGATTCACTAAACCAGTTCAAGCGGAGACTGGATGCATTTCTAGATACCAGGCAGATTTCAGCATATACTTAAAAATAGAATAAAATAGTAAGTTGATACAGGGATTTATTCTGACTGCTGGTTTCAGAGTCGGGAGGGAATTTTTCCTCAGGTGAAGATTGGCCAAATCATTTGGGGTTTTTGCCCTCCTCTGGATCAACTTTAGCAACTACGGAACTAACAGGTCGAACTTGATGGACGCAAGTCTTTATTAGGCTTTACAAACTATATAGTGATGTCACAGTACAGAGATAATGCACATAGTGAGGTCACAGCACAGAGGTAATGCACATAGTGAGGTCAAAGTACAGAGATAATAAACACAGTGATGTCACAATACAGAGATAATGCACATAGGGATGTCACAGTACATAGATAATGCACATAGTGAGGTCACAGTGCAGAGATAATGTATATAGTGATGTCACAGTAGAGAGATAATAAACACAGTGATGTCACATTACAGACATAATACACATAGTGATGTCACAGTACAGAGATAATCCACATAGTGAGGTCACAGTGCAGAGATAATGCACATAGTGAGGTCACAGTAGAGATCATAAACACAGTGATGCCACATTACAGAGATAATACACATAGTAATGTCACAGTAGAGAGATAATAAACACAGTGATGCCACATTACAGAGATAATGCACATAGTGATGTCACAGTGCAGAGATAATGCACATAGTGAGGTCACAGCACAGAGATAATACACATAGTAATGTCACAGTAAAGAGATAATAAGAACAGTGATGTCACATTACAGAGATAATACACATAGTGATGTCACAGTACAGAGATAATGCACATAGAGATGTCACAGTGCAGAGATAATGCAGATAGTGAGGTCACAGTACAGAAATAATGAACATAGTGAGGTCACAGTGCAGAGATAATACACATAGTGATGTCACAGTACAGAGATAATGCAAATAGTGAGGTCACAATACAGAGATAATGCACATAGTGAGGTCACAGTACAGAGATAATGCACATAGTGAGGTCACAGTAGAGAGATAATAAACACAGTGATGTCACATTACCGAGATAATACACATACACATAGTGATGTCACAGAACAGAGATAATGCACATAGTGATGTCACAGTAGATAGATAATGCACATAGTGAGGTCACAGTACAGAGATAATGCACATAGTGATGTCACAGTAGAGAGATAATAAACACAGTGATGCCACATTACAGGGATAATACACATAGTGATGTCACAGTACAGAGATAATAAACACAGTGATGTCACATTACAGAGATAATACACATAGTGATGTCACAGTACAGAGATAATGCCCATATTGAGGTCAAAGTACAGAGATAATGCACATAGTGAGGTCACAGTACAGAGATAATGCACATAATGAGGTCACAGTAGAGAGACAATGCACATAGTGAGGTCACAGTAGAGAGATAATGCACATAGTGAGGTCACATTACAGAGATAATGCACATAGTGAGGTCACAGTACAGAGATAATGCACATAGTGAGGTCACAGTACAGAGATAATGCACATAGTGATGTCACAGTGCAGAGATAATGCACATAGTGAGGTCACAGTACAGAGATAATGCACATAGTGAGGTCACAGTACAGAGATAATGCACATAGTGAGGTCACAGTGCAGAGATAATGCACATAGTGAGGTCACAGTACAGAGATAATGCACATAGTGAGGTCACAGTGCAGAGATGATGCACATAGTGAGGTCACAGTACAGAGATAACACACATAGTGAGGTCACCGTGCAGACATAATGCACATAGTGAGGTCACAGTACATAGATAATGCACATAGTGGGGTCACAGTACAGAGATAAAGCACATAGTGAGGTCACAGTAGAGAGATAATAAACACAGTGATGTCACATTACCGAGATAATACACATAGTGATGTCACAGTACAGAGATAATGCACATAGTGATGTCACAGTACATAGAAAATGAACATAGTGAGGTCACAGTACAGAGATAATGCACATAGTGAGGTCACAGTACAGAGATAATAAACACAGTGATGTCACAGTACAGAGATAATAAACACAGTGATGTCACATTACAGAGATAATACACTTAGTGATGTCACAGTACAGAGTCACTAAACACAGTGATATCACATTACAGAGATAATACACATAGTGATGTCACAGTACAGAGAAAATGCACATAGTGATGTCACAGTACAGAGGTAATGCACATAGTGAGGTCACAGTACAGAGATAATAAACAAAGTGATGTCACAGTACAGGGATAATAAACAAAGTGTTGTCACATTACAGAGATAATACACATAGTGATGTCACAGTACAGAGATAATGCACATAGCGATGTCACAGTGCAGAGATAATGTACATAGTGAGGTCACAGTACAGGGATAATGCACATTGTGAGGTCACAGTAGAGAGATAATAAACACAGTGATGTCACATTACAGACATAATACACAGTGAGGTCACAGTACAGAGATAATGCACATAGTGAGGTCACAGTACAGGGATAATGCACATAGTGAGGTCACAGTAGAGAGATAATAAACACAGTGATGTCACATTACAGAGATAATACACATAGTGATGTCACAGTACACAGATAATAAGCACAGTGATGTCAAGTTACAAAGATAATACACAAAGTGATGTCACAGTACAGAGATAATAAACACAGTGATGTCACGTTACAGAGATAATGCACATAGTGATGTCACAGTACAGAGATAATGGACATAGTGAGTTCACTGTACAGAGATAATGCACATAGTTAGGTCACAGTACAGAGATAATAAACACAGTGATGTCACATTACAGAGATAATGCACATAGTGAGGTCACAGTACAGGGATAATACACATAGTGATGTCACAGTACAGAGATAATGCACATAGTGATGTCACAGTGCAGAGATAATGCACATAGTGAGGTCACTGTACAGAGATAATGCTCATAGTAAGGTCACAGTACAGAGGTAATGTACACAGTGAGGTCACAGTACAGAGATAATAAACAAAGTGATGTCACAGTACAGGGATAATAAACAAAGTGTTGTCACATTACAGAGATAATGCACATAGTGATGTCACAGTACAGAGATAATGCACATAGCGATGTCACAGTGCAGAGATAATGTACATAGTGAGGTCACAGTACAGGGATAATGCACATAGTGAGGTCACAGTAGAGAGATAATAAACACAGTGATGTCACATTACAGACATAATACACAGTGAGGTCACAGTACAGAGATAATGCACATAGTGAGGTCACAGTACAGGGATAATGCACATAGTGAGGTCACAGTAGAGAGATAATAAACACAGTGATGTCACATTACAGAGATAATACACATAGTGATGTCACAGTACACAGATAATAAGCACAGTGATGTCAAGTTACAAAGATAATACACAAAGTGATGTCACAGTACAGAGATAATAAACACAGTGATGTCACGTTACAGAGATAATGCACATAGTGATGTCACAGTACAGAGATAATGGACATAGTGAGTTCACTGTACAGAGATAATGCACATAGTTAGGTCACAGTACAGAGATAATAAACACAGTGATGTCACATTACAGAGATAATAAACACAGTGATGTCATATTGCAGAGATAATACACATAGTGATGTCACAGTACAGAGATAATAAACACAGTGATATTACATTACAGAGATAATACACCTAGTGATGTCACAGTACATAGATAATGCACATAGTGATGTCACAGTACATAGATAATGCACATAGTGAGGTCACAGTAGTGAGAAAATAAACACAGTGATGTCACATTACAGAGATAATACACATAGTGAGGTCACAATACAGATATAATAAGCACAGTGATGTCATGTTACAGAGATAATACACATAGTGAGGTCACATTGCATAGATAATGCACATAGTGAGGTCACAATACAGAGATAATGCACATAGTGATGTCACAGTACAGAGATAATGCAAATAGTGATATCATGTTACAGAGAGAATACACATAGTGATGCCACAGTACAGAGATAATAAGCACAGTGATGTCACATTACAGAGATAATACACATAGTGATGTCATAGTACAGAGATAATGCACATAGTGGGGTCACAGTACATAGATAATGCACATAGTGAGTTCACACTACAGAGATAATACACATAGTGATGTCATAGTACAGAGATAATGCACATAGTGGGGTCACAGTACATAGATCATGCACATAGTGAGGTCACAGTAGAGAGATAATAAACACAGTGATGTCACATTACAGAGATAATACATATAGTGATGTCACAGTACAGAGATAATGCACATAGTGATGTCACAGTACATAGATAATGCACATAGTAAGGTCACAGTAAAGAGATAATTCACGTAGTGAGGTCACAGTAGAGAGATAATAAACACAGTGATGTCACATTTCTTAGATAATACACATAGTGATGTCACAGTACAGAGATAATACACATAGTGATGACACAATACAGAGATAATGCACATAGTGATGTCACAGTACAGAGAATGCACATAGTGAGGTCACATTACAGAGATATTACACGTAGTGATGTGACAGTACAGAGATAATGCACACAGTGATGTCACAGTACATAGATAATGCACATAGTGAGGTCACAGTAGAAAAATAATAAACACAGTTATGTCACATTACAGAGATAATGCACATAGTGATGTCACAGTACAGAGATAATAAGCACAGTGATGTCAAATTACAGAGATAATACACATAGTGAGGTCACAGTACATAGATAATACACATAGTGATTAGTGTTGAGCCACCCCCGTAGTGTTCGAGTTCGGTTCGGTAGTGTTCGAGTTCGGTTCGGTTCGTCGAACACCCGTGTGTTCGACGAACTGTTCGTCGAACTGTTTGTCGAACACCTTCGAACACTGTTAAAACCAATGGCAGGCAAACAAAAACACATAGAAACACATAGAAAACACCTTCAAAGGTGTCCAAAAGCTGACAAACTGCTCAGAAGACACAACTAACACATGGAAAAGTGACAAGTACATATAGTCATGCGAAAAGAAAAGAGGTGGAGGAGTAAAAGGAGGGGGAGACACAGATATAGGCATGTCATGCCCTTCTAAAATCCAAAAAGTGAGAAGCCGACACGGCCAGTCCGCTCCTGCCCGTGCCACCTCCGTGTCGCCGGGTTTGTGCCAGAGCCGCGGTGAACCCTGACGGCCAGCCCCCCTCTCCCAATACTGGTGCCTGTCCGCTGGTGGGTCGAGCGAGCCCCCCTGTGGTGGAGGCAGCTCTAAGCTTTTTAATTTAAATTGTCTCTCTAATTTGAATGAATACACTTTAAATCCATTTACAAGGATCTATTGGAGGCCAAGTCTCATGCCAGCAGCCGCGTAATTCCAGCTCCAGTAGCGTCAACTAAAGCTGCTGCAGTTAAAAAGCTTTTATAAGGATCGAGCTTGGCGGTCCACTGCAAGGCGTCCTACCGCCAGTCTCAGCCCCTGTGGCTTGGGGTGCCTCCTGATGCTCTTCACTGAGTATCCCGTGGTCCCGAAGCATTTCCTTTGAAAAAATTAAGTGTCCAAACTACAGGTGGTGTAGCTTGCTTAACAGCCGGGATAATCCGCTGACTAGCAGACACTGCTACTAGGCACAAAGTATTTCCTGGGCTAGATGCAGTTAAAAATTTGTAATTAGATTCTCTCGTTGGATGCTGAGAAAGCATTCCATAGAGTCTCCTGGCACGCCATATATGATTCTCTTAAAAAGCTTGGGGTAGGGGTCTAGGGGACCCTTTTATAGCCAAAATCACGGCCCTGTATCGCAATACGTCACCTAGGCTGAAGATAAATGGAACTGTAGCACTCTGAGGGCTCGGTTGCTACAGAGGTATTGCATCTCACCCAGAGGTGTGATATCTCACTCTCAGGTAAGGATGGAGTGTGGATCAGGACCCGACACCTGCATGCATTACACCACATTGCCGTGGGGCAGGGCGACCAATATGCCCCTGAGATGGGCACGACAGTCCCTGTCCCTGACTGGAGTGGGGGGAGGGAACACTGAGGAAGGGGAACCCTGTAGTGCAGGAGCAGGGAGGAAGCAGTTCCTGAGTGCATTGAGAAGGGAGTATAAAAGGTGGGCACCATCTTAGTTCAGTGCAGAGAAGTCTGAGCAGAAGTGGCAGGGAGCAGGGGCTCTGCATGAGCTCTGCTCCGGAGGTGGGCCTAGTAACAGAGGCCCAGGCCTGGAAGAGGGAGAAGGAAGGAAGAGGAGCGGAGAAGGCTCCAGGAACGAGGAACGAAGGGATCCCAGGCGTGCGGACGGGCGAGTCGCCACCGCACGCCCCAATCCACCTGC
The DNA here is from genome assembly GCF_046119375.1 of Phyllobates terribilis. Classification (NCBI taxonomy): domain Eukaryota; kingdom Metazoa; phylum Chordata; class Amphibia; order Anura; family Dendrobatidae; genus Phyllobates; species Phyllobates terribilis. The sequence goes on along the minus strand of NW_027362968.1, from coordinate 2,220,333 downwards.
GTGGAGGGGTTAGGCCAAAGGGGGAGACCGGTCCACGAAACTAGTGGAGGCAGGAAATGACCCTCAGCTAGAAACCGGAGGCTGTGACATTTTATGTGGCGCAGCCCCTCGCTACACCCGCTAGGAAGGCACCACATAGGGTCAGGGAAACTGGCGCCAAGTTTACCAAGAGGAGGCCCGAGGCAGCCGGACAGAAGGGTTGGTAAGAAAGGCCAGACAAAGGACACACAAAGGGGGTCCTGTGAAGCACTCCAAAGTTATCTGGGAGTTGTCTGAGCCCCTCACCTGGTGAGCACAGTACGACGTGGGCAGCCGTTACCTGCAGACGTGGTCTGGATAATAAGAACTGTGAGTAAAGGCCCTGGACTGCATCACTGACTCCGTGTCATTACTGCTGCTGCCCTGCACCATCACCCCCATCCTCCGCATACACTGCCCTGAGGCTATACTCCTCCCGTGGGGAGTTATGCTACGCTCTGCTGCACCCACAACACCAGCCTCAGCGGTCTGCCCTGGAGCGGCGGTTCACTCTGACCGCAATCCACGGGTGGCGTAGTCAGACATTTAAACATCAAAACCACATAAATAGTTCCACCACTGGTTTGACCGCCCTGAGCCACGGAACCGGGTCGACGCCACGGAGACTACAACCACCAGCATCCACCAAAAAGGGTCCGGCTCCGGGTGTCCCAAGGCCCAGGGGGTGCATCAGAACATTTTCATCACCTTTCACAATCACCAATGGGACAAGGGAGGTATGTCCTCTGTCCCCTCTCTTATACATCCTAGTGACGGAGCACCTGCTCTCATCAATTCGCCATAACCCCAATATTAGGTGGATTGAGGTGGGAGGCACCGAGTACAAGTGCTCTCTATTTGCTGATGATGTCCTAGTATATATCACTCAATCACATATATCCATCCATGCTGTTATGGCTGAAATAGATCACTTTGTTACATGGTCAAATTTTAAAATCAATGCAGCGAAGTCTGAGGCCCTCGATGTCTCCCTCCCCAAATCCATACAGGATTCCATCCAGTCCAACTTTCCCTTTGCCTGGCCCTCACAGGGTATCAAATACTTAGGAATTCCTATTCATAGAGACCTCTCCCATCTATGTTATCTTAATTTTGGGCCCTTTATTGAACAACTCCATACAGACCACGGTTGGCAAGTTAGAACTGTAAGATTCACTACGTGAACCACTGGTGTTTTGTGGAAAAGCACATGTACACTGTGTTCCAAATTATTATGCAAAAAGTGTTTAGGAGTGATAAGGGAAGAATTTGTTTGTTTGTCAGTTAAACTCATTGATGGTGATGTGTGTCAGGGCTCTTTATATCACTGTAAGCAATTGCAAATGTGGCACCCCAGGGGTCTGGTTTCCACAGTAATAGCAATATTATGTCTGAGAGCAGGTGGGAGGTCTCTTGGTCAGGAATCCTATGCATGCCACACCTCCTGCCCAGTCCTGGGAGGGGAAGAACTTCCCCTATATAAAACTGGGGCTGAGGCAGGGTTAGTGAGTTAAGAAGAAGAGCAGCTTAGGATAGAAAGATCAGGAGCTCAGTGGGAGCAGTGCTACAAGGAATCAGGGGCTGGCAGCTGAAGAGCTCGCCCTGATTGAAGAGTTACCACCGGACCCGGAGTCCGAGGCTGTGGGGATTAACCTTGACCCAGCAGCAGAAACCGACCGGCAGGGGATTTCAGGTCCTCTGGCCAAGAAACCCGAAGGCACGGTCACACGCGTGGGACCAGCACCGCCGTCTTGGAGCGGAAGCCACTAGAAGGCCCCGAGTCACCGGCCATACGGGTGAGCACCACACGGTACACTCAGGGACGTGGGCTACTTTTACCCGCCTCTAGCAAGGTAGCCAGAAGAGTACAGTTAGTTGGGGAGGCCTACAACTCCGCCTGGCCAAGGGGGATCCCATCTGCTCAAGGACTGACCAGGCCCCGACCGCTAGCCAGTACTCCGGGAGGGTCTATCTTTGTCACCAGTAAAGACCCTGAACTACACCGCATCGTCTCTGAGTGGTTCCTGCTACCCCCATCATCCACGTCGGCTGCCCTGAGGCCATACCCCTCCCGTTGGGGGTTATACCATCCACGCTGCACCATCCTTCCACCGGCCTCAGCGGTCTGCCCTGCAGCGGCAGCTCCATAGCTGCATTCAACGGGTGGCGTAGTCGTCCTACATCTACTGCTAATACACCGCCACTTAGTCTGACACCCTGGGCACGGACCGGGTCACCGCCACAAGGACTACTACCCCTATCCAGATCCGGCTCCGGGTATCCCTTGAACATGGCCCAGAGGGGGCGTCAGCTTTTGGCGTAGTCGGCAGGATCCCGTGCCCGCAACCACCGGGTACTGCGTGCCTGAAAAAAGAGACTTTTAAACTTACCTGTGGTGAAGATTCCCGCCATCCGGCGCCATCTTCAGCCTTCTTCCCGCCATCGGTGAAGATTCCCGCCATCCGGCGCCATTTTCAGCCTTCTTCCCGCCTTCCGTGGAGTTTTCCCGCCGTTGGACGCCATCTTGAAGACGCCGCGCGGGAAGAAGAGGGGCGTGGATTCCAAAAGCGCGCGAGAACTGAAGCCCCGCCTCACGTTCAGACGTCGCGTAAGGTCCTGGAAGGAGCCCAGCAGACGCTGACGTCACAGGAGCGCGACGGAAGGTCCTCAACCCTGACGATCCACTGCGGAGCCGCGGCCTACGGAAGAGGATCATCGTAAGGTAGGCCACGGTCCACTAGGGGGGAGGAAGATGTAGGATACGGAGGAGAGCTTCACTGCCTCAACCCCCGCCAGCGCCAGCGCTGCTGCAGTCATGCCTTTTACCATGCCCTATATCCCGGGAGCAGCCTGGCTACCCCAATACTCAGGGGAGTCACATACCCTGAATGACTTTAGAGAAAAGCTGGATAGCCTCTTCCAGGTGTACCCCCTCACAGAAGAGCAAAAAGTGAGCATCCTGGTGGCCCAACTAACCGGGGCAGCCCAAAGGGAGGTAAAGTCCTGGCCACCTGGGAGGAGGACTGTCGCGGGGATACTAACCCGGCTGAGGGACACCTTTGATACCCGCACCTCAGCCGAGATTAAGCTTAAATTCTATGGGTGCAAGCAGCGAGCACATGAGAGTATAAGGGACTATGCACTAAACCTACAAGAGGCCCTGAGAGCCATTAAGCAGACCGACCCCGACAGCGTGGGAAACGAGGACAGGCTGTTGACCGAACAATTTATAGAGGGACTATATTGCAATGCCCACCGAACCCAGTTGCGGGCAATGGCCTTACAGGATCCTCATCTGGACTTTGCACAGTTCAAGGACAGAGCCATCCGGGTGCTCCGAGAACCGGCACCGGGTGGCGTTGTGACCCACAGGCGCCCAGCTATCACTTACCACCAGGAGGCGGCGCCCTTGTCAGCAGGGCCTGTGGGGGCTGATGGGCAGGCTTTGAACAATGACCCGGCTCCAGACCTGCACCATCAGGTCCAAGAGCTAGCTAAAAGCGTTGCTGCGCTAACCCGAACTGTGCAGTCTTTACAGGTTTCCACTCCAGGGAAGATCCAGCTGGCATCCGGACCGGAGGACATCCCGTGGCGTCGACCAAGGAGGACCCCGCCGGCCAGAGGAAGACCCATCGACCGATACAACGAGGACGGACAACCCATCTGCCGCCGCTGCAATCAACCCGGACATATGGCAAGGTACTGTCCTTTAAACTGGCACAACCTGGGGTAGAGGGCCAACCCCCAGGAAAAAGATCACCAGGCCCATCGAACTGGCGCGACAAATATGTGGGAGGACGTCCAGTCTTGCCTGTGGTACTGGATGGCATTCCTATGATTGCCCTACTGGACACCGGGTCACAGGTCACCACCATCCCGTACGTGCTCTTCAAGCAGTACTGGAATGACTCGGATATAACCCGCTACCCTGACGACGACTTGAGTATCATTGCCAGCAATGGTCAACCCGTGCCGCAGATCGGATTTAAAGAGATGACCATTAAAATCGGTAGAGTCGACATGGCAGCACAGGGACTGATCATTGTGGACATTGACAAGCGCGAGAGTCACCCAAAGATAACTCTAGGAACTAATGTGATTGAAAATTGTCTTGCAGAGGTGATTTTCATTTTACAGCAGGTTGCCAAGAACGCCAGCTCCGGCCAGCAGCGAGTGCTCCAGAAAGAGATCCGGGCACTGATGCGACGGCAACAAGTGGAACTCTCCGGCGGTGAGATTGGTAGCGTAAGAATGTGTGACCCTTTCCCTATTGCCATACCCCCGAAAAGTGAAATGATGATTTGGTGCCGGGCAGCTATTGGTCTGAGAGGTAGAGATTACCAGGCCATGGTAGAGCCAGTCTACTCAGACAGTAGGCCCACCATTTTGACAGCCCGGGGGGTAGTTGATGTACGCCATGGGAGGGTACCCGTTCGCATAATAAATATTGGGAAAAGGGAAGTATACCTGCCCCGGTATGCTACGCTAGCCAAATTATATACTATCAACCAAAATTCTATACAGTCTGTGGAACCCTTGCCTCCATCTCATCCGGAGGAAGGTAACGGCTCTGAGAAAATAATGGAGGATTGGTGTCAGCAACTACATTTGGGTACTGACTCCACTCCCTCCCACCAGAAACAGGGAGTCTACCGGGTGGTTCAAGAGTACGAGAGAGTGTTTAGTAAACACCCGTTAGACTTCGGGCGAGTCAAGGGGGTAGAGCACCACATCCCCACGGGAGACCATCCTCCCATAAAAGAGAGGTATCGGCCCGTACCCCCTGCCCACTACCAACACGCCAAGGGGATGCTTAGAGACATGAAGGAGGCTGGGGTAATCAGGGATAGCTGTAGCCCCTGGGCAGCTCCACTAGTCTTGGTCAAAAAGAAAGACAACACCATGAGAATGTGTGTAGATTACCGGAAAATTAACCGTATCACACACAAGGATGCGTACCCCTTACCAAGAATAGAGGAGTCTTTGGCTGCTTTAAAATCTGCTAACTTCTTCTCCACCTTGGATCTCACTAGCGGGTACTGGCAGGTTCCTGTAGCAGAGGCGGATCGGGAGAAGACCGCATTCACCACCCCGATGGGACTTAGCGAGTTTACCTGCATGCCGTTTGGACTCTGCAACGCACCAGGAACCTTCCAGCGATTGATGGAGTGCTGTCTGGGACACCGGAACTTTGAGACGGTCCTGTTATACCTGGACGATGTCATCGTCTACTCCAAGACCTACGAGGACCACCTGAAGCACCTGGCGGAAGTGTTTGAAGCTCTGGCAAGTTACGGCCTAAAGGTGAAACCTTCCAAGTGTCACCTCCTGAAACCAAAGGTGCAGTACCTGGGACACGTGGTGAGTGCTGACGGAGTGGCTCCCGACCCTGATAAGATCACCGCAATCAAGGAATGGTCAAGCCCCTCCAGCGTAAAGGAAGTGAGGCAGTTTCTCGGGTTGGTAGGCTACTACCGAAGGTTCATACCCGGTTTCACCAAAAAGGCAGCTCCTATGCAGGACCTCCTGATAGGCCAGTCCAGGAAGGCCAAGAACCAGAAGCCGCCCTTCAGATGGGAGAAGCTGGAAGAAGAGTCCTTCCGCCAGCTGAAGATGGCCCTCACGGGGGATGAAATCCTGGCGTACCCCGATTATAGCCAACCCTTTATCCTCTACACCGACGCCAGTAACATCGGGCTAGGAGCCGTACTGTCCCAGATCCAGCAGGGGAAAGAACGGGTAATTGCTTACGCCAGCCGAAAACTGCGACCCACCGAAAGAAACCCTGAGAATTACAGCTCATTTAAGCTAGAGTTCCTGGCAGTGGTGTGGGCAGTCACCGAACGCTTTAAGCACTACCTCGCTTCTTCCCGGTTCACCGTGTATACGGATAACAACCCGTTGACACACCTGGACACTGCAAGACTCGGTGCCCTAGAGCAGAGGTGGATGGCCCGCTTGTCCAACTATGAGTTTACAATCAAATACCGGGCAGGCCGCTCCAATACCAACGCGGACGCCCTGTCCAGGATGCCAAACCTACCGGACGTAGGGGAAGATTCAGAGGGATTGGAAGAAGTTGAGCTCCCCGCGTTCCACCGTCATGGGACTATCCAGTATTCCCACCGTGTAAGAAGTAAGCAAACCGCTACGTTGAACCCCTTACCTCACTACAACTGGGTGGAGACGCAAGACAGTGACCCTGCCGTCTGTCTGGTAAAGGAGATGCTGACTCGGCCAGATGCACGCCTTGACCCGGACGCTCCGGAGGAAGCCAAACAACTGTGGGCTGAGAAGAGTCGACTGTTCCTTTACAAGGGAAAGTTGTGCCGCAGAATGGTTAACTCCCGGACGCATGAACTAATCTGGCAAGTAGTGGTGCCAAGAAGAGACGCAGCTATGGTGATGGAGGCATACCACGACGTAGCTGGGCATTTCGGATGGAAGAAGCTGGAGTTCCTGCTGCGCGGGCGGTTCCATTGGGTAGGCATGAGAGGAACCATCGAGAGGTGGTGCAGAGACTGTGGCCCATGCAACTTAAGAAGGAGGGACCGTGCCAGCCAGAAGACTCCCCTGCGGTCCATCATCACCCGACAGCCGTTGGAACTGGTAGCCTTGGATCATGTAAAACTGACCCCAAGCAGAAGTGGCTACGTCTACGCGTTAACCATCGTGGATCACTACTCCCGGTTCTTGGTTGTCGTCCCCGTCAAGGACTTAACGGCTCACACAGCAGCTAGAGCCTTCCAGCAGCACTTCTGCCGTCCGCATGGATACCCGGAGCAGGTGCTGACGGACCAGGGGCCTGCCTTTGAAGAGGAGGTCTTCCAGGAGTTCTGCACCCTGTATGGATGCCGGAAGATACGAACAACACCCTATCACCCGCAAACTAATGGACTTTGTGAGAAAATGAACCAGGTGGTGATAGATCTCCTGAAAACATTGCCCCTGGAGGAACGCAGTCTGTGGCCTGAGAAGCTGCCCGACCTGGTGGACCTATACAACCACATCCCCGTAGGTTCCACCAACTGTACCCCGGCTTACCTAATGAGGGCAAGACCTGGTAAGCTTCCTGTTGATCTGGAGATGGGAGTCCTGACACCTGAGGACACTTCACCAGAAGCCAACTGGGACACAGAGAGGCAGCAGCAATACCGAAAAGTACAGGAGAGCGTGGAGCGTAGTCTCTGTCAAGCTAGGGAAAGACAAGAGAAAACCTACAACCAGCATGCTCCCGCTGTTCCCCTGGTGCCCGGAGAGCAGGTCTTGAAGAGGAAAAGACGGCTCCACAAGTTGGACGACCAATGGGAGAAGGACCCGTACACCGTACTGCCCTCAAGCCACGGCAACCCAAAGGTCTGCACAATCAGTAAAGACGGAGGGGAAACCACAGCCATTGTATCCCGGGATCACCTAAAGAAGTGTCCCGAACAGCTACGGAACCCTGATGAGGAACAAGAGGACCCTCGACCCGTAGAGGAAAGGGAAGATATGGTTAGTACTGTGCTCGGAGACTTCCCTCGGTCTTGGACTCAAGTCAATGGTGCTGTTGTGGTACCCGTCCTCACGTTCCTCCAACCAGCATCCCAAGTGCCTACGGAGACACAGGTAGAACTGGAAGAACAGCCGGTCCAGGAGGCAGAAGGCCCCACACAAGCAGACCAGGAAAATCAACCCTCTGCTTATAGTGAGCCTGCCATACCCCTAGTGAGCCAAAGAGTCCGTAGACGGCTGCCCAGTTTACCCTTGACAGCTCCTATACCCTGTAGCTCAGGACCAATCAACCAGCTCCGTAGGTCCACTAGGGTCACTAGAGGCCAGCTGCCCATACGGTGGAGGATCTAAATGTTCAAGCTATTTTATTAATGTTTACCTGTTTATTGTTGCGTGTGTATAATTATGTGTTTCTAGTTATTTATAGGAGTCTTTGGTGGATTTACCGGGAATCCTTTGTACATAAGTTGGAGCGTAACCCAGGACGGACTGAAAGACTGTTAAGGACTCGGGGCAGGACAGACCCCTACCTGGTTACGTCTCCCTGTGTTGGTGAAATGGACACCTTTGTTTTCTTCAAAGACTGCACCCGGTTGCGGACATGCCGTGACCATCCTAATGTGTTTTTCTTTATTGTACTGTTTTTGTTTTTAATTGTTATGTTTACAAAAGTATGTTTAGTCCCGGAGTACTAAATTTCACTAGGGGGGAATGTGGCACCCCAGGGGTCTGGTTTCCACAGTAATAGCAATATTATGTCTGAGAGCAGGTGGGAGGTCTCTTGGTCAGGAATCCTATGCATGCCACACCTCCTGCCCAGTCCTGGGAGGGGAAGAACTTCCCCTATATAAAACTGGGGCTGAGGCAGGGTTAGAGAGAAGAAGAGTAGAGAAGAAGAGGAGCAGCTTAGGAAAGAAAGATCAGGAGCTCAGTGGGAGCAGTGCTACAAGGAATCAGGGGCTGGCAGCTGAAGAGCTCGCCCTGATTGAAGAGTTACCACCGGACCCGGAGTCCGAGGCTGTGGGGATTAACCTTGACCCAGCAGCAGAAACCGACCGGCAGGGGATTTCAGGTCCTCTGGCCAAGAAACCCGAAGGCACGGTCACACACGTGGGACCAGCACCGCCGTCTTGGAGCGGAAGCCACTAGAAGGCCCCGAGTCACCGGCCATACGGGTGAGCACCACACGGTACACTCAGGGACGTGGGCTACTTTTACCCGCCTCTAGCAAGGTAGCCAGAAGAGTACAGTTAGTTGGGGAGGCCTACAACTCCGCCTGGCCAAGGGGGATCCCATCTGCTCAAGGACTGACCAGGCCCCGACCGCTAGCCAGTACTCCGGGAGGGTCTATCTTTGTCACCAGTAAAGACCCTGAACTACACCGCATCGTCTCTGAGTGGTTCCTGCTACCCCCATCATCCACGTCGGCTGCCCTGAGGCCATACCCCTCCCGTTGGGGGTTATACCATCCACGCTGCACCATCCTTCCACCGGCCTCAGCGGTCTGCCCTGCAGCGGCAGCTCCATAGCTGCATTCAACGGGTGGCGTAGTCGTCCTACATCTACTGCTAATACACCGCCACTTAGTCTGACACCCTGGGCACGGACCGGGTCACCGCCACAAGGACTACTACCCCTATCCAGATCCGGCTCCGGGTATCCCTTGAACATGGCCCAGGGGGCGCGTCACAGACACCTGTGCTAATTAGTTTGGCAGGTGTGTCCAATGAAAGGCAAGACTACTTAAGAAGGCTGTCCCACATTATTAAGTAGCCTACATTTTCTGCCAAAATGGGAAAGAAAAAGGATGTGTCGGCTGCTGAGAAGCAACAAATTGTGGAGTGTTTAGGTAAAGGCATGACTACAATCAACATTGTGCGATGATCAGGATGAAGTGTCTTGGCAATCAAGAAGTATGTAGCTGATTCACAGTACACACGTGTGCGTGCTGATAAGGGCAAATTGAGGACTCTTTCCTACAGGCAATTATGTCAGGTTAAAAGAGCAGCGGCAAAAAAGCCTTGTCATAGCAGCAGACAAGTTTTTGAAGCTGCTGGTGCCTCCAACGTCCCCCGAACAACAAGATGCAGGGTCCTTCAGAGGTTTGCAGCTGTGCATACGCCATCCTGTCGACCTCCTCTATCCACTTCACACAAGCAGAAACGGCTCCAGTGGGCCAAAGATTACATGAAGACTGATTTCAAAACTGTTTTGTTCACGGATGAGTGCCGTGCAGCGCTCGATGGTCCAGATGGATGGAGTGGAGGATGGCTGGTTGATGGACACCCCACACAAACACGGCTACAGTGCCAACAAGGAGGAGGTGGAGTAATGTTTTGGGCTGGAATCATGGGGAGAGAGATTGTCGGCCCCTTTAGGATCCCTGAAGGGGTAAAGATGAACTCCATAATGTATGTGGATTTTCTCAAACAGCACTTCCTGCCATGGTTCAAGAAGAAGAACCGTGTATTCCACAGCAAGATCATTTTTATTCATGATAATGCACCATCTCATGCTGCACATAAAACATCTGCATCTCTGGCTGATATGGGCATAAAAGGGGACAAACTTATGGTGTGACCCCCATGCTCCCCTGACCTCTACCCCATTCAGAACCTCTGGAGCATCATCAAAAGGAGTGTCTATGATGGCGGGAGGCAGTTCACAACTAAGCAACAGCTCTGGGAGGGTATTCTGTCCTCATGCAAAACAATTGAAGCAGAAACCATCCAAAACCTGACAAATTCAATGGACGAGAGAGTTCAGAAGCTCCTTTCGAACAAGGGGTCCTATGTGAAAATGTAACATCACCTAGAATAAAGTTTTGAGTTGAAAACTGTTTGATTTCAGTTTCTAATAACCTGCTAATGCTTATAATTTCAAAAATGACCATTTTTTTGGTCTTTATTAAAATGAAAAGGTTGATCGAAAAGTTTGGGGCATCTAAGAGTGTGGCAACCCAGTAGTCATGATTACTTCGAATTCTGACAATATGAGGGTCATGTTGCAGGTAGTGCAGCAAGAAGGCACTTATGTGTCTTGCGCATCTCGGAGCCCCAAAATTATTTTCCGGGCTAGATGCAGCTAAAAATTATTATTAATTTTAAATCTGGTGGAGCTTAGTATAGATGGCCTAATAGGATCAGTGCTGTACACTGCTACAAAGCCCAAATTATTTTCCAGGCAAGATACAGATAAACATGATTAGTAATTTTAAATCTGGTGGAGCTTATTATAGATGGCCTAATAGAATCAGTGCTGCACACTGCTATAAAGCCCAAATTATTTTCCAGCCAAGATACAGATAAACATGATTAGTAATTTTAAATCTGGTGGAGCTTATTATAGATGGCCTAATAGGATCAGTGCTGCACACTGCTACAAAGCCCAAATTATTTTTCAGCCAAGATACAGATAAACATGATTAGTAATTTTAAATCTGGTGGAGCTTATTATAGATGGCCTAATAGAATCAGTACTGCACACTGCTGCAAAGCCCAAATTATTTTCCACCCAAGATACAGATAAACATGATTAGTAATTTGAAAGCTTAAAACGGTTGGTGAGGTGATTTTAACCAATCATCAAGCTTTTACTCTCCCCAGGATGACACAGGGGTAGAAAAGTCATTTCGGATCCATGATTTGTTCATCTTTATGAACGTGAGTCTGTCTACATTATCAGTGGAGAGCCGCGTGCTCTTATCTGTCAGCACACCACCAGCAGCGCTGAACACACGTTCAGACAGAACGCTGGCTGCGGGGCATGACAAGAGCTCCAAGGCGTAAGTGGCTAGCTCTGGCCATTTATCCAGATTGGAAGCCCAAAAAGAGCAAGGGTCCAGTGACACAGTCATGGCTTCAATGTTTACTTGGAGATACTCCTGTACCATCGTCTTTAGGCGTTGACTATGTGTCAGACTTCTTGTCTCCTGTGGCCTTGCAAAGGATGGGCTAAAAAAGTGGTGAAATGATTCCGCAAAATTGATGTTACCAGCAGATACTGTGGTTCTGTTACGGTTTGAGTGCTGAACACTCGACGGTCCCACGGTTGGCAAGTTGGAACTGTGAGATTCACTATGTGCACCACTGGTGTTTTGTGGAAAAGCACATGTAACATTCTGCAACAGTCTCTGCTGATACTCCTGCATGCGTGCATCCCTTTCTATGGCAGGAATAATTTCTGCAAATTTACTTTTGTACCGGGGATCTAACAGTGTGGCAACCCAGTAGTCAGGATTATTTCTAATTCTCCCATTTCGAGGGTCATGTTGCAGGTAGTGCAGCAAGAAGGCACTCATGTGTGTTGTGCATCCAGGAGCACCAAGTCCCTGTTGTGTTGGTGGCGAGGTAACAATCATGCTTCCTTCCTCTGTCCTCTCCCCCCAACCTCGCACAACAGAAATTTGATCAAGGTCTCCCTCATCTGATGAGTCTTCCATCAGTTCGTCCTCCACTTCTTCCTGGGCTTCTGCACCTTCCTCACTAGTTTGGCTGCTACCATGCGCCCTGGTAAAATCATCTCCCCCACCCTCACATGCCTGCCGCCTTGGTGCTGCCGACCGTCTGGACCTTGCAGATGTTAGCCCTTCCGCATACAACTCCTCCTCCTCTACTTCCTCCACCTCCTCTTGTCGCACCACCTGACTCCGAATTCTGTTTAACATGTGCTCCAGCATGTAAATCACCGGAATAGTCATGCTGATAATGGCATCGTCAGCACTAAACATCTTCGTCGCCATTTCAAAACTGTGCAGAAGGGTGCATAGGTCCCTGATCTGAGACCACTCCTCCAGCGTGATTTGCCCCACCTCTGGATCTCGTTGGCCCAGGCTATACGTCAGAACGTATTGCACCAGGGCTTGTCGGTGCTGCCACAGTCGCTGCAACATGTGCAGAGTTGAATTCCACCGGGTAGGCACATCGCATTTTAGCCGGTGAAGTGGCAGGCCCAACGACTTCTGTAGAGATGTAAGTCGCTGAGCTGCGGGATGCGAACGGCGGAAGTGAGCACACAGCGACCGTGCCCTCTGCAGAAGGCCATCTAGTCCGGGATAGTGGGCTAAAAATCGCTGGACAACCAGGTTCAACACGTGAGCCATACAAGGCACGTGTGTGACATTGCCCCGGCGAAGGGCCGCACCCAGGTTTGCAGCATTGTCGCACACGGCCTTCCCTGGTTTCAGGTCCAGTGGAGACAACCATTCATGAAACTGGTTCTCCAGAGCTGACCACAACTCCTCAGCTGTGTGACTCACATTTCCCAGACATTTCAAAGTAAAAACCGCCTGATGACGTTGAGCCCTACTGCCAGCATAGTAAGGAGGTGTGCAGGATCCCTTCTGCGCAGTTAGAAAGCTTGTAGCACGACCAGACAGGCTTTGGGTGCAGGTGGAGGACCGAGAGGAGGTTGAGGAGGCAGAAGCAGTGGAGGAACTTTGAGATAAAGAGGATTGACACACAACTCGTGGGGACGGCAAGACTTGGACAGCAGCCCCTTGTCCTGCTGTCACCATAGTTACCCAGTGCCCAGTCAGCGACATGTAACGCCCCTGTCCATGCCTACTCGTCCAAGTGTCTGTGGTGAAATGCACCCTGTCACACACAGAGTTTCTCAAAGAAGCGGTGATGTTGTGTCCGACATGCTGGTGGAGCGCAGGCACACCTTTCTTTGAGAAGTAGTGCCGACTGGGCATCTGGTACTGGGGCACTGCGACGGACATAAGGTCTCGAAAATCCTCTGTGTCCACCAGGCGGAAAGGCAGCATTTCTGTAGCCAAGAGCTTGCAGATGGTGAAATTCAACCTCTTAGCTTTCTCATGGCTAGGAGGAAATGGTCTTTTACTTGTCCACATCTGAGGGACCGAGGGCTGGCTATTGTGCTTAGACGGGGTTGATAAGGGTGTCCCCGGCAAACTGCCGGTCTGTGAGGAAGATGCAGGCGGACATGTTAGGTTGCCTTGATCCAAAGGTGGTGCTATCAATGTCGGACAGCGCTCAACACCAGCTGGTGTTACCACCTCCAAAGAAAATGATGACCTGCCAATCACGCTGGCTGTTGCGGGTAAAGAGGTGGCATGTCTGCGCCCCAAAACAGGTGTGACTGCTGTCCCCCCAGTCACAGAGGATGAAGAGGCCGCGGATGCACAAGATATGGCAGACGGTGGTTGGCCCGGCCGGCTAGGCCGCATTGTAGCACAGTGAGCTTCCCACTGCAACTTATGCTTCATGTCCATGTGCCGGTTCATGCATGAAGTACTCAAACTATGTATTTTTTGGCCTCTACTTAGCTTTTGCTGACAAATGTTACAGATAACACGAGTTGGGTCATCTTTATCGATCTGAAAAAATGCCCAGGCTATGCAAGGCTTAGCACCCATGCGACCTGAAGAGCCACCACGACTTGTGGTGAGAGGCAGAGTTGTGTTTGAGGATGCAGTTGTTGACGAGCTTCCAGTACTACGTCTCTGTCCAGGAAGGCACATCCTGACCTCGTCGTCACTAGCATCCTCCTCCACCTCCTCTGCTCACCTCATCTCTTGGCTGACTGTGGGTTGACAGTAAGTGGGATCTCCAGCCTCATCATCATCACCCTGTGCGTTATCACACCCGTCGTCCTCAGAGCCAACCTGTTCCTGCCCTGACAAAAAACTAAAGTTGTCGCTCCAATCAGGTATTTGAGTCTCATCATCGTCTTCCTCATTGTCTCCACCAACAGGAGTTACAGTTTGGGAATGAGGGTCTACATTATGGTCAGAACCTTCTGCGTCTGGTCCTGGATCCGACTCATAAAGATTCTGGGCATCAGTGCAGATCATTTCCTCGTCTGGATTCACAGAAGCGCTGGAGTCGACCTCTGATTCCCAGGCTATAGTATGAGTAAACAGCTCTGCAGACTCAACCATCTGTTCTACCTCATACTCAGACGGGCAGCTGGAGATTTGGGAGCTGTGAGGAAGCAAGTGCGATTTGGGTGACACCTTTGAGGACTGGAGTATTTGTGATGTTGAAGTTGATGTGGAGGAGAGCCCACTTAAAGGAGCACTTGATATCCGTTGAAGCACCTGCTGTTTTTGTGCCTCATCTGGAATTTGTAGCGATTGGCGTGGCCGTAAGAAAGGGATCTTATCACATTGTCCGCTAAAAGAAGTAGACATTTTAGTTTGGCTGGAAGATGGTCTTTCTTCTGCAGATGTTACTGTTGCTTTAACACCTACCCCACGGACACAACCTTTTTTCCCCTTCCCAACACGACTATTCCCCTTTCCACCAGCAGCAGGCCTTTTTCCACTCATTTTGGTGGTTAACTAATTCACAACTCTGGAGTTGTTTGCGCAATAAAACAATGGATGGGAACCGAGCAGAGCTGAGTGGCCAAACTGTGGTATTAGGCCAAAACTATTGGCTGGGTTAGATGCAGAAAAAAATTGTATTCAATTTGCAACCTGATGGAGGACAGTATAGATGGATTAATAGAACAAGTCCCACACACAGCTAGAAGCCCAATATTTTTTCAGAGGTAGATGCAGAAAAAAATATATTCAGTTTGCAACCTGATGGAGGTCAGTATAGATGGACTAATACAACAAGTCCCACAGACAGCTAGAAGCCCAATATTTTTTCAGAGGTAGATGCAGAAAAAAATATATTCAGTTTGCAACCTGATGGAGGTCAATATAGATGGACTAATACAACAAGTCCCACACACAGCTAGAAGCCCAAAATTTTTTCAGAGCTAGATGCAGAAAAAAATTATATTCAATTTGCAACCTGATGGAGGTCAGTATAGATGGACTAATAGAATGATGCTATGCCCAAAAGATTTTACTTCACTAGGTGCAGTAAAAAAATTGGTATTCTATACACAGGTGGTATATCTTGCAACACAGATAGGCTACTCCACTGACTAACACACTCTGCAATAGGCCAAAAAGGATTAGCTTTGCTAGATTCAGCCAAATGCTGTGAAAAAAACTTGCACAGCACTGGCACAGACCTGCCTGGCAAAAACTGATAGGAACTGATGTAACCTAGTCCTGAAAAGGACTGCAAATACAATTAGTCTTTACTCCCACAATCTATCTATTTAAGAGCACAGACCTGCCTGATAAAAGTCGTAGGAAATGCTGTAACCTAGTCCTTAAAAGGACTGCAATCACAACTATTCCCTACTCCCAAGCTATCTGTAGATTTTTGCGAAAATTGGCTTGAAATTAACAAGGTATAGCGCACACAGCAACAGCGGTGCCGTCTAACACGCAGATGCAGCAGTGAGAAAATGGTGGCGACGGGGAAAATGGCTTGGTCTTATAGGGCAAGGACATGTGACATACACTGCCAATGACACATGCCCTTGCTTGTGTGAAAAAAGCACTTCGCTCCGTGTGTGCGCTGCTGATAGGCTGACAGATTGCACCTCCCCACTGTAAATGCGGGAAAGAGAAAAAAAAATGGAGATCTTCATTGTTCCTGCAGAGATCCATCCCCTGCCCCTCCCCCCGCCCCGCTGTACACTCAAACTGCGTATTAACATTAATTTTCATCATTACTGAGAAAAAATCCAGTTATGATTTTGGTGCACGAACAGTTATCGAACATAACCTCGAACAGCCGAATTTTTCTCAAATCGTTCGTGTTCGCCGAACGGCTCGAACACCGCCCAAAACAGCTCGAATTTGAGATTGGCGAACAGTTTGAGTCGAACAACGCTCATCTTTAATAGTGATGTCACATTACAGAGATAATGCACATAGTGAGGTCACAGTACATAGATAATGCACATAGTGAGGTCACACTACAGAGATAATGCACATAGTGATGTCACAGTACATAGATAATGCACATAGTGAGGTCACAGTAGAGAGATAATAAACGCAGTGATGTCACATTACAGAGATAATACACATAGTGATGTCACAGCACAGAGATAATGCACATAGTGATGTCACAGCACATAGATAATGCACATAGTGAGGTCACAGTACATAGATAATGCATATAGTGAGGTCACAGTACAGAGATAATGCACATAGTGAGGTCACAGTAGAGAGATAATAAACGCAGTGATGTCACATTACAGAGATAATACACATAGTGATGTCACAGTATAGAGATAATGCAAATAGTGAGGTCACAGTAGAGAGATAATAAACACAGTGATGTCACATTACAAAGATAATACACATAGTGATGTCACAGCACAGAGATAATGCACATAGTGAGGTCACAGTAGAGAGATAATAAACACAGTGATGTCACATTACAGAGATAATACACATAGTGATGTCACAGTATAGAGATAATGCAAATAGTGAGGTCACAGTAGAGAGATAATAAACACAGTGATGTCACATTACAAAGATAATACACATAGTGATGTCACAGTACATAGATAATAAACACAGTGATGTCACATTAAAGAGATAATACACATAGTGATGTAACAGCACAGAGATAATGCACATAGTGATGTCACAGTACAGGGATAATAAACACAGTGATGTCACATTACAAAGATAATACACATAGTGATGTCACAGTACATAGATAATAAACACAGTGATGTCACATTAAAGAGATAATACACATAGTGATGTCACAGCACAGAGATAATACACATAGTGATGTCACAGTACAGGGATAATAAACACAGTGATGTCACATTAAAGAGATAATACACATAGTGATGTCACAGCACAGAGATAATGCACATAGTGATGTCACAGCACATAGGTAATGCACATAGTGAGGTCACAGTACATAGATAATGCATATAGTGAGGTCACAGTACAGAGATAATGCACATAGTGAGGTCACAGTAGAGAGATAATAAACACAGTGA
Source organism: Phyllobates terribilis (assembly GCF_046119375.1). Lineage (NCBI taxonomy): Eukaryota > Metazoa > Chordata > Amphibia > Anura > Dendrobatidae > Phyllobates > Phyllobates terribilis. Next base: position 2,202,981 of record NW_027362968.1, on the reverse strand, counting down.
TGTCACATTACAGAGATAATACACATAGTGATGTCACAGTACATAGATAATGCACATAGTGATGTCACAGTACATAGATAATGCACATAGTGAGGTCACAGTACATAGATAACGCAAATAGTGTGGTCACAGTAGAGAGATAATGCACATAGTGATGTCACAGTACATAGATAACACACATAGTGAGGTCACAGTACATAGATAATGCACATAGTGTGGTCACAGTACAGAGATAATGCACACAGTGATGTCACAATACATAGATAATGCACATAGTGAGGTCACAGTACATAGATAATGCACATAGTGAGGTCACAGTTCAGAGATAATGCACATAGTGAGGTCACAATACAGAGATAATGCACATAGTGAGGTCACAGTAGAGATATAATAAACACAGTGATGTCACGCTACAGAGATAATGGACATAGTGAGGTCACAGTACAGAGATTATAAACAAAGTGATGTCACATTACAGAGATAATACACATAGTGAGGTCAGAGTACATAGATAATGCACATAGTGATGTCACAGTACATAGATAATGCACATAGTGAGGTCACAGTACATATATAATGCACATAGTGAGGTCACAGTACAGAGATAATGCACATAGTGAGGTCACAGTACAGAGATAATAAACACAGTGATGTCACATTACAGAGATAACACACATAGTGATGTCACAGTATAGAGATAATGCAAATAGTGAGGTCACAGTAGAGAGATAATAAACACAGTGATGTCACATTACAGAGATAATACACATAATGATGTCACAGCACAGAGATAATGCACATAGTGATGTCACATTACATAGATAATGCACATAGTGAGGTCACAGTACATAGATAATGCACATAGTGAGGTCACAGTACAGAGATAATGCACATAGTGAGGTCACAGTAGAGAGATAATAAACACAGTGATGTCACATTAGAGAGATAATACACATAGTGATGTCACAGTACATAGATCATGCACATAGTGATGTCACAGTACATAGATAATGCACATAGTCAGGTCACAGTACAGAGATAACGCACATAGTGAGGTCACAGTACAGAGATAATGCACCATAGTGATGTCACAGTACATAGATAATGCACATAGTGAGGTCACAGTACATAGATAATGCACATAGTGATGTCACAGTACAGAGATAATGCACATAGTGATGTCACATTACAGAGATAATAAACACAGTGATGTCACATTAGAGAGATAATACACATAGTGAGGTCACATTACATAGATAATGCACATAGTGATGTCACAGTACATAGATAATGCACATAGTGAGCTCACAGTACAGAGATAATGCACATAGTGAGGTCACAGTAGAGAGATAATAAACACAGTGATGTCACATTACAGAGATAATACAAATAGTGAGGTCACAGTACATAGATAATGCACATAGTGAGGTCAGAGTACAGAGATAATGCACATAGTGAGGTCACACTACAGAGATAATGCACATAGTGAGGTCACAGTACATAGATAATGCACATAGTGAGGTCATAGCACAGAGATAATACACATAGTGAGGTCACATTACATAGATAATGCACATAGTGAGGTCACAGTACAGAGATAATGCATATAGTGAGATCACAGTAGAGAGATAATAAACACAGTGATGTCACATTACAGAGATAATACACATAGTGAGGTCACAGTACATAGATAATGCACATAGTGAGGTCACAGTACAGAGATAATTCACATAGTGAGGTCACAGTACAGAGATAATGCACATAGTGATGTCACATTACAGAGATAATAAATACAGTGATGTCACATTACAGAGATAACACACATAGTGAGGTCACAGTACATAGATAATGCACATAGTGAGGTCACAGTAGAGAGATAATAAACACAGTGATGTCACATTACAGGGATAATACAAATAGTGATGTCACAGTACATAGATAATGCACATAGTGAGGTCAGAGTACATAGATAACGCAAATAGTGTGGTCACAGTAGAGAGATAATGCACATAGTGATGTCAAAGTACATAGATAATGCACATAATGATGTCACAGTACATAGATAATGCACATAGTGAGGTCACAGTACATAGATAATGCACATAGTGAGGTCATAGCACAGAGATAATACACATAGTGAGGTCACATTACATAGATAATGCACATAGTGAGGTCACAGTACAGAGATAATGCATATAGTGAGATCACAGTAGAGAGATAATAAACACAGTGATGTCACATTACAGAGATAATACACATAGTGAGGTCACAGTACATAGATAATGCACATAGTGAGGTCACAGTACAGAGATAATGCACATAGTGATGTCACATTACAGAGATAATAAATACAGTGATGTCACATTACAGAGATAACACACATAGTGATGTCACAGTACATAGATAATGCACATAGTGAGGTCACAGTAGAGAGATAATAAACACAGTGATGTCACATTACAGGGATAATACAAATAGTGATGTCACAGTACATAGATAATGCACATAGTGAGGTCAGAGTACAGAGATAATGCACGTAGTGAGGTCACAGTACAGAGATAATGCACATAGTGATGTCACATTGCAGAGATAATACACATAGTGAGGTCACATTGCATAGATAATGCACATAGTGAGGTCAAAGTACATAGATAATGCACATAGTGAGGTCAGAGTACAGAGATAATGCAAATAGTGAGGTCACACTACTGAGATAATGCACATAGTGAGGTCACAGTACATAGATAATGCACGTAGTGAGGTCACAGTAGAGAGATAATAAACACAGTGATGTCACATTACAGAGATAATACACATAGTGATGTCACAGTACAGAGATAATGCACATAGTGATGTCACAGTAGAGAGATAATAAACACAGTGATGTCACATTACAAAGATAATACACATAGTGATGTTACAGCACAGAGATAATGCACATAGTGATGTCACAGTAGAGAGATAATAAACACAGTGATGTCACATTACAAAGATAATACACATAGTGATGTTACAGCACAGAGATAATGCACATAGTGAGGTCAGAGTAGAGAGATAATAAACACAGTGATGTCACATTACAGAGATAATACACATAGTGAGGTCACAGTACATAGATAATGCACATAGTGAGGTCACAGTACATAGATAATGCACATAGTGATGTCACATTACAGAGATAATTCACATAGTGAGGTCACAGTACAGAGATAATGCACATAGTGATGTCACATTACAGAGATAATAAATACAGTGATGTCACATTACAGAGATAACACACATAGTGAGGTCACAGTACATAGATAATGCACATAGTGAGGTCAGAGTAGAGAGATAATAAACACAGTGATGTCACATTACAGGGATAATACAAATAGTGATGTCACAGTACAGAGATAATGCACATAGTGAGGTCAGAGTACAGAGATAATGCACGTAGTGAGGTCAGAGTACAGAGATAATGCACATAGTGATGTCACATTGCAGAGATAATACACATAGTGAGGTCACATTGCATAGATAATGCACATAGTGAGGTCAAAGTACATAGATAATGCACATAGTGATGTCACACTACAGAGATAATGCACATAGTGAGGTCACAGTACATAGATAATGCACATAGTGAGGTCACAGTAGAGAGATAATAAACACAGTGATGTCACATTACAAAGATAATACACATAGTGATGTTACAGCACAGAGATAATGCACATAGTGATGTCACAGCACATAGATAATGCACATAGTGAGGTCACAGTACATAGATAATGCCTATAGTGAGGTCACAGTACATAGATAATGCACATAGTGAGATCACAGTAGAGAGATAATAAACACAGTGATGTCACATTACAGAGATAATACACATAGTGATGTCACAGTACATAGATAATGCACATAGTGATGTCACAGTACATAAATAATGCACATAGTGAGGTCACAGTACATAGATAACGCAAATAGTTTGGTCACAGTAGAGAGATAACGCACATAGTGATGTCACAGTACATAGATAATGCACATAGTGAGGTCACAGTAGAGAAATAATAAACACAGTGATGTCACATTACAGAGATAAAACACATAGTGAGGTCACAGTACAGAGATTATAAACACAGTGATGTCACATTACAGATATAATACACATAGTGAGGTCAGAGTACAGAGATAATGCACATAGTGAGGTCAGAGTACAGAGATAATGCACATAGTGAGGTCAGAGTACAGAGATAATGCACATAGTGATGTCACAGTACATAGATAATGCACATAGTGAGTTCACAGTAAATAGATAATGCACATAGTGATGTCACAGTACAAATATAATGCACATAATGACGTCACAGTACATAGATAATGCACATAGTGATGTCACAGTACAAAGATAATGCACATAGTGATGTCACATTACAGAGATAATAAATACAGTGATGTCACATTACAGAGATAATACACATAGTGATGTCACAGTACAGAGATAATGCACATAGTGAGGTCACAGTACAGAGATAATGCACATAGTGAGGTCACAGTACATAGATAATGCACATAGTGAGGTCACAGTACAGAGATAATGCACATAGTGAGGTCACAGTGCAGATATAATGCACATAGTGAGGTCAAAGTAGAGAGAAAATAAACACAGTGATGTCACATTACATAGACAACACACATAGTGAGGTCATAGTACATAGATAATTCACATAGTGATGTCACAGTACATAGATAATGCACATAGTGAGGTCACAGTACATAGATAACGCACATAGAGAGGTCACAGTACAGAGATAATGCATATAGTGAGGTCACAGTACATAGATAATGCACATAGTGATGTCACAGTACATAGATAATGCACATAGTGAGGTCACAGTACATAGATAACGCACATAGAGAGGTCACAGTACAGAGATAATGCACATAGTGAGGTCACAGTAAATAGATAATGCACATAGTGATGTCACAGTACAGAGATAATGCACATAGTGAGGTCACAGTACATAGATAATGCACATAGTGATGTCACAGTACAGAGATAATGCACATAGTGATGTCACATTACAGAGATAATAAATACAGTGATGTCACATTACAGAGATAATACACATAGTGAGGTAACATTACATAGATAATGCACATAGTGAGGTCACAGTTCAGAGATAATGCACATAGTGAGGTCACAGTAGAGAGATAATAAACACAGTGATGTCACATTACAGAGATAATAGACATAGTAATGTCACAGTACAGAGATAATAAACACAGTGATGTCACATTACAGAGATAATACACATAGCGATGTCACGTTACAGAGATAATACACATAGTGATGTCACAGTACAGAGATAATGCACATAATGAGGTCGCAGTACATAGATAATGCACATAGTGAGGTCACAGTACATAGATAATGCACATAGTGAGGTCACAGTAGTGAGAAAATAAGCACAGTGATGTCACGTTACAGAGATAATACACATAGTAATGTCACAGCACAGAGATAATGCACATAGTGATGTCATAGTACATAGATAATGCACATAGTGAGGTCACAGTACATAGATAATGCACATAGTGAGGTCACAGTACAGAGATAATGCACATAGTGAGGTCACAGTAGAGAGATAATAAACACAGTGATGTCACATTAGAGAGATAATACACATAGTGATGTCACAGTATATAGATCATGCACATAGTGATGTCACAGTACATAGATAATGCACATAGTCAGGTCACAGTACATAGATAACGCATATAGTGAGGTCACAGTACAGAGATAATGCACATAGTGATGTCACAGTACATAGATAATGCACATAGTGAGGTCACAGTACATAGATAACGCACATAGTGATGTCACAGTACAGAGATAACGCACATAGTGATGTCACAGTACATAGATAACGCACATAGTGATGTCACAGTACAGAGATAATGCACATAGTGAGGTCACATTACAGAGATAACGCACATAGTGATGTCACAGTACATAGATAATGCACATAGTGAGGTCACATTACATAGATAATGCACATAGTGAGGTCACAGTACAGAGATAATGCACATAGTGAGGTCAGAGTACAGAGATAATGCACATAGTAAGGTCAGAGTACAGAGATAATGCACATAGTGATGTCACAGTACATAGATAATGCACATAGTGAGGTCAGAGTACAGAGATAATGCACATAGTGAGGTCAGAGTACAGAGATAATGCACATAGTGAGGTCAGAGTACATAGATAACGCACATAGTGATGTCACAGTACAGAGATAACGCACATAGTGATGTCACAGTACAGAGATAACGCACATAGTGATGTCACAGTACATAGATAATGCACATAGTGAGGTCACATTACATAGATAATGCACATAGTGAGGTCACAGTACAGAGATAATGCACATAGTGAGGTCAGAGTACAGAGATAATGCACATAGTGAGATCAGAGTACAGAGATAATGCACATAGTGATGTCACAGTACATAGATAATGCACATAGTGAGGTCAGAGTACAGAGATAATGCACATAGTGAGGTCAGAGTACAGAGATAATGCACATAGTGAGGTCACATTACATAGATAATGCACATAGTGAGGTCACAGTACAGAGATAATGCACATAGTGAGGTCAGAGTACAGAGATAATGCACATAGTGAGGTCAGAGTACAGAGATAATGCACATAGTGAGGTCACATTACATAGATAATGCACATAGTGAGGTCACAGTACAGAGATAATGCACATAGTGAGGTCAGAGTACAGAGATAATGCACATAGTGAGGTCAGAGTACAGAGATAATGCACATAGTGAGGTCACATTACATAGATAATGCACATAGTGAGGTCACAGTACAGAGATAATGCACATAGTGAGGTCAGAGTACAGAGATAATGCACATAGTGAGGTCAGAGTACAGAGATAATGCACATACTGAGGTCAGAGTACAGAGATAATGCACATAGTGATGTTATAGTACATAGATAATGAACATAGTGAGGTCAGAGTACAGAGATAATGCACATAGTGAGGTCAGAGTACAGAGATAATGCACATAGTGATGTCACAGTACATAGATAATGCACATAGTGAGTTCACAGTAAATAGATAATGCACACAGTGATGTCACAGTACAAATATAATGCACATAATGACGTCACAGTACATAGATAATGCACATAGTGATGTCACAGTACAAAGATAATGCACATAGTGATGTCACATTACATAGATAATAAATACAGTGATGTCACATTACAGAGATAATACACATAGTGATGTCACAGTACAGAGATAATGCACATAGTGAGGTCACAGTACAGAGATAATGCACATAGTGAGGTCACAGTACATAGATAATGCACATAGTGAGGTCACAGTACAGAGATAATGCACATAGTGAGGTCACAGTGCAGAGATAATGCACATATTGATGTCAAAGTAGAGAGATAATAAGCACAGTGATGTCACATTACATAGACAACACACATAGTGAGGTCACAGTACATAGATAATGCACATAGTGATGTCACAGTACATAGATAATGCACATAGTGAGGTCACAGTACATAGATAACGCACATAGAGAGGTCACAGTACAGAGATAATGCATATAGTGATGTCACATTACATAGATAATGCACATAGTGAGGTCACAGGAAATAGATAATGCACATAGTGATGTCACAGTACAGAGATAAAGCACATAGTGAGGTCACAGTACATAGATAATGCACATAGTGATGTCACAGTACAGAGATAATGCACATAGTGAGGTCACATTACAGAGATAATAAATACAGTGATGTCACATTACAGAGATAATGCACATAGTGAGGTCACAGTTCAGAGATAATGCACATAGTGAGGTCACAGTAGAGAGATAATAAACACAGTGATGTCACATTACAGAGATAATAGACATAGTGATGTCACAGTACAGAGATAATAAACACAGTGATGTCACATTACAGAGATAATACACATAGTGATGTCACGTTACAGAGATAATACACATAGTGATGTCACAGTACAGAGATAATGCACATAATGAGGTCACAGTACATAGATAATGCACATAGTGAGGTCACAGTAGTGAGAAAATAAGCACAGTGATGTCACGTTACAGAGATAATACACATAGTAATGTCACAGCACAGAGATAATGCACATAGTGATGTCACAGTACATAGATAATGCACATAGTGAGGTCACAGTACAGAGATAATGCACATAGTGAGGTCACAGTAGAGAGATAATAAACACAGTGATGTCACATTAGAGAGATAATACACATAGTGATGTCACAGTATATAGATCATGCACATAGTGATGTCACAGTACATAGATAATGCACATAGTCAGGTCACAGTAAATAGATAAGGCATATAGTGAGGTCACAGTACAGAGATAATGCACATAGTGATGTCACAGTACATAGATAATGCACATAGTGAGGTCACAGTACATAGATAACGCACATAGTGATGTCACAGTACAGAGATAACGCACATAGTGATGTCACAGTACAGAGATAACGCACATAGTGATGTCACAGTACATAGATAATGCACATAGTGAGGTCACATTACATAGATAATGCACATAGTGAGGTCACAGTACAGAGATAATGCACATAGTGAGGTCACAGTACAGAGATAATGCACATAGTGAGGTCAGAGTACAGAGATAATGCACATAGTGATGTCACAGTACATAGATAATGCACATAGTGAGGTCAGAGTACAGAGATAATGCACATAGTGAGGTCAGAGTACAGAGGTAATGCACATAGTGAGGTCAGAGTACATAGATAACGCACATAGTGATGTCACAGTACAGAGATAACGCACATAGTGATGTCACAGTACAGAGATAACGCACATAGTGATGTCACAGTACATAGATAATGCACATAGTGAGGTCACATTACATAGATAATGCACATAGTGAGGTCACAGTACAGAGATAATGCACATAGTGAGGTTAGAGTACAGAGATAATGCACATAGTGAGGTCAGAGTACAGAGATAATGCACATAGTGATGTCACAGTACATAGATAATGCACATAGTGAGGTCAGAGTACAGAGATAATGCACATAGTGAGGTCAGAGTACAGAGATAATGCACATAGTGAGGTCACATTACATAGATAATGCACATAGTGAGGTCACAGTACAGAGATAATGCACATAGTGAGGTCAGAGTACAGAGATAATGCACATAGTGAGGTCAGAGTACAGAGATAATGCACATAGTGAGGTCAGAGTACAGAGATAATGCACATAGTGATGTTACAGTACATAGATAATGAACATAGTGAGGTCAGAGTACAGAGATAATGCACATAGTGAGGTCAGAGTACAGAGATAATGCACATAGTGATGTCACAGTACATAGATAATGCACATAGTGAGTTCACAGTAAATAGATAATGCACATAGTGATGTCACAGTACAAATATAATGCACATAATGACATCACAGTACATAGATAATGCACATAGTGATGTCACAGTACAAAGATAATGCACATAGTGATGTCACAGTGCAGAGATAATGCACATAGTGAGGTCACAGTACAGAGATAATGCACATAGTGAGGTCACAGTACATAGATAATGCACATAGTGAGGTCACAGTGCAGAGATAATGCACATATTGATGTCAAAGTAGAGAGATAATAAGCACAGTGATGTAACATTACATAGACAACACACATTGTGAGGTCACAGTACATAGATAATGCACATAATGAGGTCACAGTACATAGATAATGCACATAGTGAGGTCACAGTAGTGAGAAAATAAGCACAGTGATGTCACGTTACAGAGATAATACACATAGTAATGTCACAGCACAGAGATAATGCACATAGTGATGTCACAGTACATAGATAATGCACATAGTGAGGTCACAGTACAGAGATAATGCACATAGTGATGTCACAGTACAGAGATAACGCACATAGTGATGTCACAGTACATAGGTAATGCACATAGTGATGTCACAGTACAGAGATAATGCACATAGTGAGGTCACAGTACATAGGTAATGCACATAGTGATGTCACAGTACAGAGATAATGCACATAGTGATGTCACATTACATAGATAATAAATACAGTGATGTCACATTACAGAGATAATACACATAGTGAGGTAACATTACATAGATAATGCACATAGTGAGGTCACAGTTCAGAGATAATGCACATAGTGAGGTCACACTTAGAGAGATAATAAACACAGTGATGTCACATTACAGAGATAATACACATAGTGATGTCACGTTACAGAGATAATACACATAGTGATGTCACAGTACAGAGATAATGCACATAATGAGGTCACAGTACATAGATAATGCACATAGTGAGGTCACAGTACATAGATAATGCACATAGTGAGGTCACAGTAGTGAGAAAATAAGCACAGTGATGTCACTTTACAGAGATAATACACATAGTGATGTCACAGCACAGAGATAATGCACATAGTGATGTCACAGTACATAGATAATGCACATAGTGAGGTCACAGTACATAGATAATGCACATAGTGAGGTCACAGTACAGAGATAATGCACATAGTGAGGTCACAGTAGAGAGATAATAAACACAGTGATGTCACATTAGAGAGATAATACACATAGTGATGTCACAGTACATAGATAACGCACATAGTGATGTCACAGTACAGAGATAACGCACATAGTGATGTCACAGTACATAGATAATGCACATAGTGAGGTCACATTACATAGATAATGCACATAGTGAGGTCACAGTACAGAGATAATGCACATAGTGAGGTCACAGTAGAGAGATAATAAACACAGTGATGTCACATTACAGAGATAATACAAATAGTGAGGTCACAGTACAGAGATAATAAACAGAGTGATGTCACATTACAGAGATAATACACATAGTGAGGTCACACTACAGAGATAATGCACATACATAACGCAAATAGTGTGGTCACAGTAGAGAGATAATGCACATAGTGATGTCACAGTACATAGATAATGCACATAGTTATGTCACAGTACATAGATAATGCACACAGTGAGGTCACAGTACATAGATAATGCACATAGTGAGGTCATAGCACAGAGATAATACACATAGTGAGGTCACAGTACATAGATAATGCACATAGTTAGGTCACAGTACAGAGATAATGCATATAGTGAGATCACAGTAGAGAGATAATAAACACAGTGTTGTCACCTTACAGAGATAATCCACATAGTGAGGTCACAGTACATAGATAATGCACATAGTTATGTCACAGTACATAGATAATGCATATAGTTAGGTCACAGTACAGAGATAATGCACATAGTGAGGTCAGAGTACAGAGATAATGCACGTAGTGAGGTCACAGTACAGAGATAATGCACATAGTGATGTCACATTACAGAGATAATAAATACAGTGATGTCACATTACAGAGATAATACACATAGTGAGGTCACATTGCATAGATAATGCACATAGTGAGGTCACAGTACAGAGATAATGCACATAGTGAGGTCACAGTCGAGAGATAATAAACACAGTGATGTCACATTACAGGGATAATACAAATAGTGATGTTACAGCACAGAGTTAATACACATAGTGATGTCAGAGTACAGAGATAATGCACATAGTGAGGTCACACTACAGAGATAATGCACATAGATAACGCAAATAGTGTGGTCACAGTAGAGAGATAATGCACATAGTGATGTCACAGTACATAGATAATGCACATAGTTATGTCACAGTACATAGATAATGCACATAGTGAGGTCATAGCACAGAGATAATACACATAGTGAGGTCACATTACATAGATAATGCACATAGTGAGGTCACAGTACAGAGATAATGCATATAGTGAGATCACAGTAGAGAGATAATAAACACAGTGATGTCACCTTACAGAGATAATGCACATAGTAAGGTCACAGTACATAGATAATGCACATAGTGAGGTCAGAGTACAGAGATAATGCACGTAGTGAGGTCACAGTACAGAGATAATGCACATAGTGATGTCACATTACAGAGATAATAAATACAGTGATGTCACATTACAGAGATAATACACATAGTGAGGTCACATTGCATAGATAATGCACATAGTGAGGTCACAGTACATAGATAATGCACATAGTGAGGTCACAGTACATAGATAATGCACATAGTGAGGTCAGAGTACAGAGATAATGCAAATAGTGAGGTCACACTAATGAGATAATGCACATAGTGAGGTCACAGTACATAGATAATGCACATAGTGAGGTCAGAGTACAGAGATAATGCAAATAGTGAGGTCAAGCTACAGAGATAATGCACATAGTGAGGTCACAGTACATAGATAATGCACATAGTGATGTCACAGTAGAGAGATAATAAACACAGTGATGTCACATTACAGAGATAATGCACATAGTGAGGTTACAGTACATAGATAATGCACATAGTGAGGTCAGAGTACAGAGATAATGCAAATAGTGAGGTCAAACTACAGAGATAATGCACATAGTGAGGTCACAGTACATAGATAATGCACATAGTGAGGTCACAGTAGAGAGATAATAAACACAGTGATGTCACATTACAGAGATAATGCACATAGTGAGGTCACAGTACATAGATAATGCACATAATGAGGTCAGAGTACAGAGATAATGCACGTAGTGAGGTCAAAGTACAGAGATAATGCACATAGTGATGTCATATTACAGAGATAATAAATACAGTGATGTCACATTACAGAGATAATGCACATAGTGAGGTCACAGTAGAGAGATAATAAACACAGTGATATCATATTACAGAGATAATACACATAGTGATGTCACAGTACATAGATAATGCACATAGTGAGGTCACAGTACATAGATAATGCACATAGTGAGGTCACAGTACAGAGATAATGCACATAGTGATGTCATAGTACATAGATAATGCACATAGTGATGTCACAGTACAGAGATAATACACATAGTGATGTCACGTTACATAGATAATGCACATAGTGATGTCACAGTACATAGATAATGCACATAGTGAGGTCACAGTACATAGATAATGCACATAGTGAGGTCACAGTAAATAGATAATGCACATAGTGATGTCACAATACAGAGATAATGCACATAGTGAGGTCACAGTACATAGATAATGCACATAGTGATGCCACAGTACAGAGATAATGCACATAGTGATGTCACATTACAGAGATAATAAATACAGTGATGTCACATTACAGAGATAATACACATAGTGAGGTCACAGTACAGAGATAATGCACATAGTGAGGTCACAGTAGAGAGATAATAAACACAGTGATGTCACGTTACAGAGAAAATACACATAGTGATGTCATATTACAGAGATAATACACATAGTGATGTCAAAGTACATAGATAATGCACATAGTGATGTCACAGTACATAGATAATGCACATAGTGAGGTCACAGTACATAGATAACGCACATAGAGAGGTCAGAGTACAGAGATAATGCATATAGTGATGTCACAGTACATAGATAATGCACATAGTGAGGTCACAGTAAATAGATAATGCACATAGTGATGTCACAGTACAGAGATAATGCACATAGTGAGGTCACAGTACATAGATAATGCACATAGTGATGTCACAGTACAGAGATAATGCACATAGTGATGTCACATTACAGATAATAGACATAGTGAGGTAACATTACATAGATAATGCACATAGTGAGGTCACAGTTCAGAGATAATGCACATAGTGAGGTCACAGTAGAGAGATAATAAACACAGTGATTTCACATTACAGAGATAATAGACATAGTGATGTCACAGTACAGAGAAAATAAGCACAGTGATGTCACGTTACAGAGATAATACACATAGTGATGTCACAGTACAGAGATAATGCACATAGTGAGGTCACAGTACATAGATAATGCACATAGTGAGGTCACAGTACATAGATAATGCACATAGTGAGGTCACAGTACATAGATAATGCACATAGTGAGGTCACAGTACAGAGATAATGCACATAGTGAGGTCACAGTAGTGAGAAAATAAACACAGTGATGTCACATTACAGAGATAATACACATAGTGATGTCACAGTATAGAGATAATGCAAATAGTGAGGTCACAATAGAGAGATAATAAACACAGTGATGTCACATTACAGAGATAATACACATAGTAATGTCACAGCACAGAGATAATGCACATAGTGATGTCACAGTACATAGATAATGCACATAGTGAGGTCACAGTACATAGATAATGCACATAGTGAGGTCACAGTACAGAGATAATGCACATAGTGAGGTCACAGTAGAGAGATAATAAACACAGTGATGTCACATTAGAGAGATAATACACATAGTGATGTCACAGTATATAGATCATGCACATAGTGATGTCACAGTACATAGATAATGCACATAGTCAGGTCACAGTACATAGATATCGCACATAGTGAGGTCACAGTACAGAGATAATGCACATAGTGATGTCACAGTACATAGATAATGCACATAGTGATGTCACAGTACAGAGATAATGCACATAGTGATGTCACATTACAGAGATAATAAACACAGTGATGTCACATTAGAGAGATAATACACATAGTGAGGTCACATTACATAGATAATGCACATAGTGAGGTCACAGTACAGAAATAATGCACATAGTGAGGTCACAGTAGAGAGATAATAAACACAGTGATGTCACATTACAGAGATAATGCACATAGTGATGTCAGAGTACAGAGATAATGCACATAGTGAGGTCACACTACAGAGATAATGCACATAGTGAGGTCACAGTACATAGATAATGAACATAGTGATGTCACAGTACATAGATAATGCACATAGTGAGGTCACAGTACATAGATAATGCACATAGTGAGGTCATAGCACAGAGATAATACACATAGTGAGGTCACAGTACAGAGATAATGCACATAGTGAGGTCACAGTACATAAATAATGCACATAGTGAGGTGAGAGTACAGAGATAATGCACGTAGTGAGGTCACAGTACAGAGATAATGCACATAGTGATGTCACATTACAGAGATAATAAATACAGTGATGTCACATTACAGGGATAATACAAATAGTGATGTTACAGTACATAGATAATGCACATAGTGAGGTCACAGTACATAGATAATGCACATAGTGAGGTCAGAGTACAGAGATAATGCAAATAGTGAGGTCACACTACTGAGATAATAAACACAGTGATGTCACATTACAGAGATAATACACATAGTGAGGTCACAGTACATAGATAATGCACATAGTGAGGTCAGAATACAGAGATAATGCACATAGTGATGTCACAGTACAGAGATAATACACATAGTGAGGTCACAGTACATAGATAATGCACATAGTGAGGTCAGAATACAGAGATAATGCAAATAGTGAGGTCACAGTACAGCGATAATGCACATAGTGAGGTCACAGTACATAGATAATGCACATAGTGAGGTCACAGTAGAGAGATAATACACATAGTGAGGACACAGTAGAGAGATAATGCACATAGTGAGGTCACAGTAGAGAGATAATAAACACAGTGATGTCCCATTACAGAGATAATGCACATAGTGAGGTCACAGTAGAGAGATAATAGACACAGTGATGTCACATTACAGAGATAATACACATAGTGATGTCACAGTACATAGATAATGCACATAGTGAGGTCAGAGTACAGAGATAATGCACGTAGTGAGGTCACAGTACAGAGAAAATGCACATAGTGATGTCACATTACAGAGATAATAAATACAGTGATGTCACATTACAGAGATAATGCACATAGTGAGGTCACAGTAGAGAGATAATAAACACAGTGATATCACATTACAGAGATAATACACATAGTGATGTCACAGTACATAGATAATGCACATAGTGAGGTCACAGTACATAGATAACGCACATAGTGAGGTCACAGTACAGAGATAATGCACATAGTGATGTCATAGTACATAGATAATGCACATAGTGATGTCACAGTACAGAGATAATACACATAGTGATGTCACAGTACATAGATAATGCACATAGTGATGTCACAGTACATAGATAATGCACATAGTGAGGTCACAGTACATAGATAATGCACATAGTGAGGTTACAGTACAGAGATAATGCACATAGTGATGTCACAGTACATAGATAATGCACATAGTGAGGTCACAGTAAATAGATAATGCACATAGTGACGTCACAGTACATAGATAATGCACATAGTGATGTCACAGTACAGAGATAATGCACATAGTGATGTCACATTACAGAGATAATAAATACAGTGATGTCATATTACAGAGATAATACACATAGTGAGGTAACATTACATAGATAATGCACATAGTGAGGTCACAGTACAGAGATAATGCACATAGTGAGGTCACAGTAGAGAGATAATAAACACAGTGATGTCACATTACAGAGATAATACACATAGTGAGGTCACAGTACATAGATAATGCACATAGTGAGGTCACAGTACAGAGATAAAGAACATAGTGATGTCACAGTACATAGATAATGCACATAGTGATGTCACAGTGCAGAGATAATGTACATAGTGAGGTCACAGTACAGAGATAATGCACGTAGTGGGGTCACAGTACAGAGATAATGCACATAGTGATGTCACATTACAGAGATAATAAATACAGTGATGTCACATTACAGAGATAATGCACATAGTGAGGTCACAGTAGAGAGATAATAAACACAGTGATATCACATTACAGAGATAATACACATAGTGATGTCACAGTACATAGATAATGCACATAGTGAGGTCACAGTACATAGATAATGCACATAGTGATGTCACAGTACAGAGATAATGCTCATAGTGATGTCACATTACAGAGATAATAAATATAGTGATGTCACATTACAGAGATAATGCACATAGTGAGGTCACAGTACAGAGATAATAAACACAGTGATGTCACGTTACAGAGACAATACACATAGTGATGTCACAGTAAAGAGATAATGCACATAGTGAGGTCACAGTACATAGATAATTCACATAGTGAGGTCACAGTACAGAGATAATGCACATAGTGAGGTCACAGTAGAGAGAAAATAAACACAGAGATGTCACATTACAGAGATAGTACACATAGTGATGTCACAGTAGAGAGATAATAAACACCGTGATGTCACATTACAGAGATAATACACATAGTGATGTCAAAGTACATTGATAATGCACATAGTGAGGTCACAGTACAGAGATAATACACATAGTGAGGTCACAGTAGAGAGATAATAAACACAGTGATGTCACAGCACAGAGATAATGCACATAGTGATGTCACAGTACATTGATAATGCACATAGTGAGGTCACAGTACAGAGATAATGCACATAGTGAGGTCACAGTAGAGAGATAATAAACACAGTGATGTCACATTAGAGAGATGATACACATAGTGATGTCACAGTACATAGATAATGCACATAGTGATGTCACAGTACATAGATAACGCACATAGTGAGATCACAGTACATAGATAATGCACATAGTGAGATCACAGTACAGAGATAATGCACATAGTGAGGTCACAGTAGAGAGATAATAAACACAGTGATGTCACATTACAGAGATAAAACACATAGTGAGGTCACAGTACAGAGATTATAAACACAGTGATGTCACATTACAGAGATAATTCACATAGTGAGGTCACAGTACATAGATAATGCACATAGTGAGGTCAGAGTACAGAGATAATGCACATAGTGAGGTCAGAGTACAGAGATAATGCACATAGTGATGTCACAGTACATAGATAATGCACATAGTGAGTTCACAGTACATAGATAACGCACATAGTGAGGTCACAGTACAGAGATAATGCACATAGTGATGTCACAGTACAGAGATAATGCACATAGTGAGGTCACAGTACATAGATAACGCACATAGTGATGTCACAGTACATAGATAATGCACATAGTGAGGTCAAAGTAAATAGATAATGCACATAGTGATGTCACAGTACAAATATAATGCACATAGTGACGTCACAGTACATAGATAATGCACATAGTGATGTCACAGTACAAAGATAATGCACATAGTGATGTCACATTACAGAGATAATAAATACAGTGATGTCACATTACAGAGATAATACACATATTGAGGTAACATTACATAGATAATGCACATAGTGAGGTCACAGTACATAGATTATGCACATAGTGAAGTCACAGTACAGAGATAATGCACATAGTGAGGTCACAGTACATAGGTAACGCACATAGTGATGTCACATTACAGAGATAATAAATACAGTGATGTCACAGTAAAGAGATAATGCACATAGTGAGGTCACAGTACATAAATAATGCACATAGTGAGGTCACAGTACAGAGATAATGCAAATAGTGAGGTCACAGTAGAGAGATAATAAACACAGTGATGTCACATTACAGAGATAATACACATAGTGATGTCACAGCACAGAGATAATGCACATAGTGAGGTCACAGTAGAGAGATAATAAACACAGTGATGTCACATTACAGAGATAATACAAATAGTGAGGTCACAGTACAGAGATAATAAACAGAGTGATGTCACATTACAGAGATAATACACATAGTGATGTCAGAGTACAGAGATAATGCACATAGTGAGGTCACACTACAGAGATAATGCACATAGATAACGCAAATAGTGTGGTCACAGTAGAGAGATAATGCACATAGTGATGTCACAGTACATAGATAATGCACATAGTTATGTCACAGTACATAGATAATGCACATAGTGAGGTCACAGTACATAGATAATGCACATAGTGAGGTCATAGCACAGAGATAATACACATAGTGAGGTCACATTACATAGATAATGCACATAGTTAGGTCACAGTACAGAGATAATGCACATAGTGAGGTCACATTACAGAGATAATAAATACAGTGATGTCACATTACAGAGATAATACACATAGTGAGGTCACAGTACAGAGATAATGCACATAGTGATGTCACATTACAGAGATAATAAATACAGTGATGTCACATTACAGAGATAATACACATAGTGAGGTCACATTGCATAGATAATGCACATAGTGAGGTCACAGTACAGAGATAATGCACATAGTGAGGTCACAGTCGAGAGATAATAAACACAGTGATGTCACATTACAGGGATAATACACATAGTGATGTCAGAGTACAGAGATAATGCACATAGTGAGGTCACACTACAGAGATAATGCACATAGATAACGCAAATAGTGTGGTCACAGTAGAGAGATAATGCACATAGTGATGTCACAGTACATAGATAATGCACATAGTTATGTCACAGTACATAGATAATGCACATAGTGAGGTCACAGTACAGAGATAATGCATATAGTGAGGTCACATTACATAGATAATGCACATAGTGAGGTCACAGTACAGAGATAATGCATATAGTGAGATCACAGTAGAGAGATAATAAACACAGTGATGTCACCTTACAGAGATAATGCACATAGTAAGGTCACAGTACATAGATAATGCACATAGTGAGGTCAGAGTACAGAGATAATGCACGTAGTGAGGTCACAGTACAGAGATAATGCACATAGTGATGTCACATTACAGAGATAATAAATACAGTGATGTCACATTACAGAGATAATACACATAGTGAGGTCACATTGCATAGATAATGCACATAGTGAGGTCACAGTACATAGATAATGCACATAGTGAGGTCACAGTACATAGATAATGCACATAGTGAGGTCAGAGTACAGAGATAATGCAAATAGTGAGGTCACACTACTGAGATAATGCACATAGTGAGGTCACAGTACATAGATAATGCACATAGTGAGGTCAGAGTACAGAGATAATGCAAATAGTGAGGTCACACTACTGAGATAATGCACATAGTGAGGTCACAGTACATAGATAATGCACATAGTGAGGTCAGAGTACAGAGATAATGCACATAGTGAGGTCACAGTACATAGATAATGCACATAGTGATGTCACAGTAGAGAGATAATAAACACAGTGATGTCACATTACAGAGATAATGCACATAGTGAGGTTACAGTACATAGATAATGCACATAGTGGGGTCAGAGTACAGAGATAATGCAAATAGTGAGGTCAAACTACAGAGATAATGCACATAGTGAGGTCACAGTACATAGATAATGCACATAGTGAGGTCACAGTAGAGAGATAATAAACACAGTGATGTCACATTACAGAGATAATGCACATAGTGAGGTCACAGTACATAGATAATGCACATAATAAGGTCAGAGTACAGAGATAATGCACGTAGTGAGGTCAAAGTACAGAGATAATGCACATAGTGATGTCATATTACAGAGATAATAAATACAGTGATGTCACATTACAGAGATAATGCACATAGTGAGGTCACAGTAGAGAGATAATAAACACAGTGATATCATATTACAGAGATAATACACATAGTGATGTCACAGTACATAGATAATGCACATAGTGAGGTCACAGTACATAGATAATGCACATAGTGAGGTCACAGTACAGAGATAATGCACATAGTGATGTCACAGTACATAGATAATGCACATAGTGATGTCACAGTACAGAGATAATACACATAGTGATGTCACGTTACATAGATAATGCACATAGTGATGTCACAGTACATAGATAATGCACATAGTGAGGTCACAGTACATAGATAATGCACATAGTGAGGTCACAGTAAATAGATAATGCACATAGTGATGTCACAATACAGAGATAATGCACATAGTGAGGTCACAGTACATAGATAATGCACATAGTGATGCCACAGTACAGAGATAATGCACATAGTGATGTCACATTACAGAGATAATAAATACAGTGATGTCACATTACAGAGATAATACACATAGTGAGGTCACAGTACAGAGATAATGCACATAGTGAGGTCACAGTACAGAGATAATAAACACAGTGATGTCACGTTACAGAGAAAATACACATAGTGATGTCATATTACAGAGATAATACACATAGTGATGTCAAAGTACATAGATAATGCACATAGTGATGTCACAGTACATAGATAATGCACATAGTGAGGTCACAGTACATAGATAACGCACATAGAGAGGTCAGAGTACAGAGATAATGCATATAGTGATGTCACAGTACATAGATAATGCACATAGTGAGGTCACAGTAAATAGATAATGCACATAGTGATGTCACAGTACAGAGATAATGCACATAGTGAGGTCACAGTACATAGATAATGCACATAGTGATGTCACAGTACAGAGATAATGCACATAGTGATGTCACATTACAGATAATAGACATAGTGAGGTCACAGTTCAGAGATAATGCACATAGTGAGGTCACAGTAGAGAGATAATAAACACAGTGATTTCACATTACAGAGATAATAGACATAGTGATGTCACAGTACAGAGAAAATAAGCACAGTGATGTCACGTTACAGAGATAATACACATAGTGTTGTCACAGTACAGAGATAATGCACATAGTGAGGTCACAGTACATAGATAATGCACATAGTGAGGTCACAGTACATAGATAATGCACATAGTGAGGTCACAGTACATATATAATGCACATAGTGAGGTCACAGTACAGAGATAATGCACATAGTGAGGTCAGAGTACAGAGATAATAAACACAGTGATGTCACATTACAGAGATAATACACATAGTGATGTCACAGTATAGAGATAATGCAAATAGTGAGGTCACAATAGAGAGATAATAAACACAGTGATGTCACATTACAGAGATAATACACATAGTAATGTCACAGCACAGAGATAATGCACATAGTGATGTCACAGTACATAGATAATGCACATAGTGAGGTCACAGTACATAGATAATGCACATAGTGAGGTCACAGTACAGAGATAATGCACATAGTGAGGTCACAGTAGAGAGATAATAAACACAGTGATGTCACATTAGAGAGATAATACACATAGTGATGTCACAGTATATAGATCATGCACATAGTGATGTCACAGTACATAGATAATGCACATAGTCAGGTCACAGTACATAGATAATGCACATAGTGAGGTCATAGCACAGAGATAATACACATAGTGAGGTCACAGTACAGAGATAATGCACATAGTGAGGTCACAGTACATAAATAATGCACATAGTGAGGTCAGAGTACAGAGATAATGCACGTAGTGAGGTCACAGTACAGAGATAATGCACATAGTGATGTCACATTACAGAGATAATAAATACAGTGATGTCACATTACAGGGATAATACAAATAGTGATGTTACAGTACATAGATAATGCACATAGTGAGGTCACAGTACATAGATAATGCACATAGTGAGGTCAGAGTACAGAGATAATGCAAATAGTGAGGTCACACTACTGAGATAATAAACACAGTGATGTCACATTACAGAGATAATACACATAGTGAGGTCACAGTACATACATAACGCACATAGTGAGGTCAGAATACAGAGATAATGCAAATAGTGAGGTCACAGTACAGCGATAATGCACATAGTGAGGTCACAGTACATAGATAATGCACATAGTGAGGACACAGTAGAGAGATAATGCACATAGTGATGTCACAGTACATAGATAATGCACATAGTGAGGTCACAGTAGAGAGATAATAGACACAGTGATGTCACATTACAGAGATAATACACATAGTGATGTCACAGTACATAGATAATGCACATAGTGAGGTCAGAGTACAGAGATAATGCACGTAGTGAGGTCACAGTACAGAGAAAATGCACATAGTGATGTCACATTACAGAGATAATGCACATAGTGAGGTCACAGTAGAGAGATAATAAACACAGTGATATCACATTACAGAGATAATACACATAGTGATGTCACAGTACATAGATAATGCACATAGTGAGGTCACAGTACATAGATAACGCACATAGTGAGGTCACAGTACAGAGATAATGCACATAGTGATGTCATAGTACATAGATAATGCACATAGTGATGTCACAGTACAGAGATAATACACATAGTGATGTCACAGTACATAGATAATGCACATAGTGATGTCACAGTACATAGATAATGCACATAGTGAGGTCACAGTACATAGATAATGCACATAGTGAGGTTACAGTACAGAGATAATGCACATAGTGATGTCACAGTACATAGATAATGCACATAGTGAGGTCACAGTAAATAGATAATGCACATAGTGACGTCACAGTACATAGATAATGCACATAGTGATGTAACAGTACAGAGATAATGCACATAGTGATGTCACATTACAGAGATAATAAATACAGTGATGTCATATTACAGAGATAATACACATAGTGAGGTAACATTACATAGATAATGCACATAGTGAGGTCACAGTACAGAGATAAAGAACATAGTGATGTCACAGTACATAGATAATGCACATAGTGATGTCACAGTGCAGAGATAATGTACATAGTGAGGTCACAGTACAGAGATAATGCACGTAGTGGGGTCACAGTACAGAGATAATGCACATAGTGATGTCACATTACAGAGATAATAAATACAGTGATGTCACATTACAGAGATAATGCACATAGTGAGGTCACAGTAGAGAGATAATAAACACAGTGATATCACATTACAGAGATAATACACATAGTGATGTCACAGTACATAGATAATGCACATAGTGAGGTCACAGTACATAGATAATGCACATAGTGAAGTCACAGTACAGAGATAATGCTCATAGTGATGTCACATTACAGAGATAATAAATATAGTGATGTCACAGTACAGAGATAATGCACATAGTGATGTCACATTACAGAGATAATAAATACAGTGATGTCATATTACAGAGATAATACACATAGTGAGGTAACGTTCCATAGATAATGCACATAGTGAGGTCACAGTACAGAGATAATAAACACAGTGATGTCACGTTACAGAGACAATACACATAGTGATGTCACAGTAAAGAGATAATGCACATAGTGAGGTCACAGTACAGAGATAATGCACATAGTGAGGTCACAGTAGAGAGAAAATAAACACAGAGATGTCACATTACAGAGATAATACACATAGTGATGTCACAGTATAGAGATAATGCAAATAGTGAGGTCACAGTAGAGAGATAATAAACACAGTGATGTCACATTACAGAGATAATACACATAGTGAGGTCACAGTAGAGAGATAATAAACACAGTGATGTCACATTACAGAGATAATACACATAGTGATGTCAAAGTACATTGATAATGCACATAGTGAGGTCACAGTACAGAGATAATGCACATAGTGAGGTCACAGTAGAGAGATAATAAACACAGTGATGTCACAGCACAGAGATAATGCACATAGTGATGTCACAGTACATTGATAATGCACATAGTGAGGTCACAGTACAGAGATAATGCACATAGTGAGGTCACAGTAGAGAGATAATAAACACAGTGATGTCACATTAGAGAGATGATACACATAGTGATGTCACAGCACATAGATAATGCACATAGTGATGTCACAGTACATAGATAACGCACATAGTGAGATCACAGTACATAGATAATGCACATAGTGAGGTCACAGTACAGAGATAATGCACATAGTGAGGTCACAGTAGAGAGATAATAAACACAGTGATGTCACATTACAGAGATAAAACACATAGTGAGGTCACAGTACAGAGATTATAAACACAGTGATGTCACATTACAGAGATAATTCACATAGTGAGGTCACAGTACATAGATAATGCACATAGTGAGGTCAGAGTACAGAGATAATGCACATAGTGAGGTCAGAGTACAGAGATAATGCACATAGTGATGTCACAGTACATAGATAATGCACATAGTGAGTTCACAGTACATAGATAACGCACATAGTGAGGTCACAGTACAGAGATAATGCACATAGTGATGTCACAGTACAGAGATAATGCACATAGTGAGGTCACAGTACATAGATAACGCACATAGTGATGTCACAGTACATAGATAATGCACATAGTGAGGTCAAAGTAAATAGATAATGCACATAGTGATGTCACAGTACAAATATAATGCACATAGTGACGTCACAGTACATAGATAATGCACATAGTGATGTCACAGTACAAAGATAATGCACATAGTGATGTCACATTACAGAGATAATAAATACAGTGATGTCACATTACAGAGATAATACACATATTGAGGTAACATTACATAGATAATGCACATAGTGAGGTAACAGTACAGAGATAATGGACATAGTGATGTCACAGTACAGAGATAATAAGCACAGTGATGTCACGTTACAGAGATAATACACATAGTGATGTCACAGTACAGAGATAATGCACATAGTGAGGTCAGAGTACATAGATTATGCACATAGTGAAGTCACAGTACAGAGATAATGCACATAGTGAGGTCACAGTACATAGATAACGCACATAGTGATGTCACATTACAGAGATAATAAATACAGTGATGTCACAGTAAAGAGATAATGCACATAGTGAGGTCACAGTACATAAATAATGCACATAGTGAGGTCACAGTACAGAGATAATGCAAATAGTGAGGTCACAGTAGAGAGATAATAAACACAGTGATGTCACATTACAGAGATAATACACATAGTGATGTTACAGTACAGGGATAATAAACACAGTGATGTCACATTACAGAGATAATACACATAGTGATGTCACAGCACAGAGATAATGCACATAGTGATGTCACAGTACATTGATAATGCACATAGTGAAGTCACAGTACATAGATAATGCACATAGTGAGGTCACAGTAGAGAGATAATAAACACAGTGATGTCACATTACAGAGATAATACACATAGTGATGTCACAGCACAGAGATAATGCACATAGTGATGTCACAGTACATTGATAATGCACATAGTGAGGTCACAGTAGAGAGATAATAAATACAGTGATGTCACATTACAGAGATAATACACATAGTGATGTCAAAGTGCATAGATAATGCACATAGTGATGTCACAGTACATGGATAATGCACATAGTGAGGTCACAGTACATAGATAACGCAAATAGTGTGGTCTCAGTAGAGAGATAAAGCACATAGTGATGTCACAGTACATAGATAATGCACATAGTGAGGTCACAGTACATAGATAATGCACATAATATGGTCACAGTACAGAGATAATGCACATAGTGATGTCACAGTACATAGATAATGCACATAGTGAGGTCACAGTACATAGATAATGCACATAGTGAGGTCACAATAGAGAGATAATAAACACAGTGATGTCCCATTACAGAGATAATACACATAGTGATGTCACAGTATAGAGATAATGCAAATAGTGAGGTCACAGCAGAGAGATAATAAACACAGTTATGTCACATTACAAAGATAATACACATAGTGATGTTACAGTACAGGGATAATAAACACAGTGATGTCACATTACAGAGATAATACACATAGTGATGTCACAGCACAGAGATAATGCACATAGTGATGTCACAGTACATAGATAATGCACATAGTTATGTCACAGTACAGAGATAATGCACATAGTGATGTTACAGTACAGAGATAATGCACATAGTGATGTCACATTACAGAGATAATAAATACAGTGATGTGACATTACAGAGATAATACACATAGTGAGGTAACGTTACATAGATAATGCACATAGTGAGGTCACAGTAGAGAGATAATAAACACAGTGATGTCACGTTACAGAGACAATATACATAGAGATGTCACAGTAAAGAGATAATGCACATAGTGAGGTCACAGTACATAGATAATGCACATAGTGAGGTCACAGTACAGAGATAATGCACATAGTGAGGTCACAGTAGAGAGATAATAAACACAGTGATGTCACATTACAGAGATAATACACATATTGATGTCACAGTACAGAGATAATAAACACAGTGATGTCACATTACAGAGATAATACACATAGTGATGTCACAGTATAGAGATAATGCAAATAGTGAGGTCACAGTAGTGAGATAATAAACACAGTGATGTCACATTACAGAGATAATACACATAGTGATGTCACAGCACAGAGATAATGCACATTGTGATGTCACAGTACAGGGATAATAAACACAGTGATGTCACATTACAGAGATAATACACATAGTGATGTGACAGCACAGAGATAATGCACATAGTGATGTCACAGTACATAGATAATGCACATAGTGAGGTCACAGTACATAGATCATGCACATAGTGAGGTCACAGTAGAGAGATAATAAACACAGTGATGTCACATTACAGAGATAATACACATAGTGATGTCACAGCACAGAGATAATGCACATAGTGATGTCACAGTACATAGATAATGCACATAGTGAGGTCACAGTAGAGAGATAATAAACACAGTGATGTCACATTACAGAGATAATACACATAGTGATGTCAAAGTACATAGATAATGCACATAGTGATGTCACAGTACATAGATAATGCACATAGTGAGGTCACAGTACATAGATAACACAAATAGTGTGGTCACAGTAGAGAGATAAAGTACATAGTGATGTCACAGTACATAGATAATGCACATAGTGAGGTCACAGTACATAGATAATGCACATAGTGTGGTCACAGTACAGAGATAATGCACATAGTGATGTCACAGTACATAGATAATGCACATAGTGAGGTCACAGTACATAGATAATGCACATAGTGATGTGACAGTACAGAGATAATGCACATAGTGATGTCACATTACAGAGATAATAAACACAGTGATGTCACATTAGAGAGATAATGCACATAGTGATGTCACAGTACATAGATAATGCACATAGTGAGGTCACAGTACATAGATAACACAAATAGTGTGGTCACAGTAGAGAGATAAAGTACATAGTGATGTCACAGTACATAGATAATGCACATAGTGAGGTCACAGTACAGAGATAATGCACATAGTGAGGTCACAGTACATAGATAATGCACATAGTGTGGTCACAGTACAGAGATAATGCACATAGTGAGGTCACAGTAAATAGATAATGCACATAGTGAGGTCACAGTACAGAGATAATGCACATAGTGAGGTCACAGTACAGAGATAATAAACAGAGTGATGTCACATTACAGAGATAATACAAATAGTGAAGTCACAGTACAGAGATAATAAACAGAGTGATGTCACATTACAGAGATAATGCGCATAGTGAGGTCAGAGTACAGAGATAATGCACATAGTGAGGTCACACTGCAGAGATAATGCACATAGTGAGGTCACAGTGGAGAGATAATTAACACAGTGATGTCCCATTACAGAGATAATGCACATAGTGAGGTCACAGTACAGAGATAATGAACATAGTGATGTCACAGTACATAGATAATGCACATAGTGATGTCACAGTGCAGAGATAATGCACATAGTGAGGTCACAGTACAGAGATAATGCACGTAGTGGGGTCACAGTACAGAGATAATGCAAATAGTGATGTCACATTACAGAGATAATAAATACAGTGATGTTACATTACATAGATAATGCACATAGTGAGGTCACAGTAGAGAGATAATAAACACAGTGATATCACATTACAGAGATAATACACATAGTGATGTCACAGTACATAGATAATGCACATAGTGAAGTCACAGTACATAGATAACGCACATAGCGAGGTCACAGTACAGAGATAATGCACATAGTGATGTCACAGTACATAGATAATGCACATAGTGATGTCACAGTACAGAGATAATGCACATAGTGATGTCACAGTACAGAAATAATGCACATAGTGATGTCAGATTACAGAGATAATAAATACAGTGATGTCACATTACAGAGATAATACACATAGTGAGGTAACGTTACATAGATAATGCACATAGTGAGGTCACAGTACATAGATAATGCACATAGTGAGGTCACAGTACAGAGATAATGCACATAGTGAGGTCACAGTAGAGAGATAATAAACACAGTGATGTCACATTACAGAGATAATACACATATTGATGTCACAGTACAGAGATAATAAACACAGTGATGTCACATTACATAGATAATACAAATAGTGATGTCACAGCACAGAGATAATGCACATAGTGATGTCACAGTAGAGAGATAATAAACACAGTGATGTCACATTACAGAGATAATACACATAGTGATGTGACAGCACAGAGATAATGCACATAGTGATGTCACAGTACATAGATAATGCACATAGTGAGGTCACAGTACATAGATAATGCACATAGTGAGGTCACAGTAGAGAGATAATAAACACAGTGATGTCACATTACAGAGATAATACACATAGTAATGTCACAGTACAGAGATAATGGACATAGTGATGTCACAGTACATAGTTAATGCACATAGTGATGTCACAGTACATAGTTAATGCACATAGTGAGGTCACAGTAGAGAGATAATACACATAGTGATGTCACAGTACAGAGATAATGGACATAGTGATGTCACATTACAGAGATAATACACATAGTGATGTCACAGTACATAGTTAATGCACATAGTGAGGTCACAGTAGAGAGATAATACACATAGTGATGTCACAGTACATAGTTAATGCACATAGTGATGTCACAGTACATAGATAATTCACATAGTGAGGTCACAGTAGAGAGATAATACACATAGTGATGTCACAGTACATAGTTAATGCACATAGTGATTTCACAGTACAGAGATAATGGACATAGTGATGCCACATTACAGAGATAATACACATAGTGATGTCACAGTACATAGTTAATGCACATAGTGAGGTCACAGTAGAGAGATAATACACATAGTGATGTCACAGTACATAGTTAATGCACATAGTGATGTCACAGTACAGAGATAATGCACATAGTGAGGTCACAGTAGAGAGATAATACACATAGTGATGTCACAGTACATAGTTAATGCACATAGTGATTTCACAGTACATAGATAACGCACATAGTGAGGTCACAGTACTAGTGTTGAGCCACCCCCGTAGTGTTCGAGTTCGGTTCGGTTCGTCGAACACCTTCGAACACCGTTAAAACCAATGGCAGGCAAACAAAAACACATAGGAACACATAGAAAACACCTTCAAAGGTGTCCAAAAGCTGACAAACTGCTCAGAAGACACAACTAACACATGGAAAAGTGACAAGTACATATAGTCATGCGAAAAGAAAAGAGGTGGAGGAGTAAAAGGAGGGGGAGACACAGATATAGGCATGTCATGCCCTTCTAAAATCCAAAAAGTGAGAAGCCGACACGTTCAGTCAGCTCCTGCCCGTGCCACCTCCGTGTCGCCGGGTTTGTGCCAGAGCCGCGGTGAACCCTGACGGCCAGCCCCCCTCTCCCAATACTGGTGCCTGTCCGCTGGTGGGTCGAGAGAGCCCCCCTGTGGTGGAGGCAGCTCTAAGCTTTTTAATTTAAATTGTCCCTCTAATTTGAATGAATACACTTTAAATCCATTTACAAGGATCTATTGGAGGGCAAGTGTCATGCCAGCAGCCGCGTAATTCCAGCTCCAGTAGCGTCCACTAAAGCTGCTGCAGTTAAAAAGCTTTTATAAGGATCGAGCTCGGCTGTCCACCGCAAGGCATCCTACTGCCAGTCCCAGCCCCTATGCCTTGGGGTGCCTCCTGATGCTCTTCACTGAGTATCCCGTGGTCCCGAAGCATTTCCTTTGAAAAAATTAAGTGTCCAAACTACAGGTGGTGTAGCTTGCTTAACAGCCGGGATAATCCGCTGACTAGCAGACACTGCTACTAGGCACAAAGTATTTCCTGGGCTAGATGCAGTTAAAAATTTGTAATTAGATCCTCTCGTTGGATGCTGAGAAAGCATTCCATAGAGTCTCCTGGCACGCCATATATGATTCTCTTAAAAAGCTTGGGGTAGGGGTCTAGGGGACCCTTTTATAGCCAAAATCACAGCCCTGTATCGCAATACGTCACCTAGGCTGAAGATAGATGGAACTGTAGCACCCTGAGGGCTCGGTTGCTACAGAGGTATTGCACCTCACCCAGAGGTGTGATATCTCACTCTCAGGTAAGGATGGAGTGTGAATCAGGACCCGACACCTGCATGCATTACACCACATTGCCGTGGGGCAGGGCGACCAATATGCCCCTGAGATGGGCACGACAGTCCCTGTCCCTGGCTGGAGTGGTGGGAGGGAACACTGAGGAAGGGGAACCCTGTAGTGCAGGAGCAGGGAGGAAGCAGTTCCTGGGTGCATTGAGAAGGAAGTATAAAAGGTGGGCACCATCTTAGTTCAGTGCAGAGAAGTCTGAGCAGAAGTGGCAGGGAGCAGGGGCTCTGCATGAGCTCTGCTCCGGAGGCGGGCCTAGTAACAGAGGCCCAGGCCTGGAAGAGGGAGAAGGAAGGAAGAGGAGCGGAGAAGGCTCCAGGAACGAGGAACGAAGGGATCCCAGGGGTGCGGACGGGCGAGTCGCCACCGCACGCCCGAATCCACCTGCGTGGAGGGGTCAGGCCAAAGGGGGAGACCAGTCCCCGAAACTAGTGGAAGCAGGAAACGACCCTCAGCTAGAAACCGGAGGCTGTGACATTTTATGCGGCGCAGCCCCTCGCTACAACCGCTAGGAGGGCAGCACATAGGGTCAGGGAAACTGGCGCCAAGTTACCAAGAGGAGGCCCGAGGCAGCCGGACAGAAGGGTTGGTAAGAAAGGCCAGACAAAGGACACACAAAGGGGGTCCTGTGAAGCGCTCCAAAGTTATCTGGGAGTTGTCTGAGCCCCTCACCTGGTGAGCACAGTACGACGTGGGCAGCCGTTACCTGCAGACGTGGTCTGGATAATAAGAACTGTGAGTAAAGGCCCTGGACTGCATCACTGACTCCGTGTCATTACTGCTGCTGCCCTGCACCATCACCCCCATCCTCCGCATACACTGCCCTGAGGCTATACTCCTCCCGTGGGGAGTTATGCTACGCTCTGCTGCACCCACAACACCAGCCTCAGCGGTCTGCCCTGCAGCGGCGGTTCACTCTGACCGCAATCCACTGGTGGCGTAGTCGGACATTTAAACATCAAAACCACATAAATAGTTCCGCCACTGGTTTGACCACCCTGAGCCACGGAACCGGGTCGCCGCCACGAAGACTACAACCACCAGCATCCACCAAAAAGGGTCCGGCTCCGGGTGTCCCAAGGCCCAGGGGGTGCATCAGAACATTTTCATCACCTTTCACAATCACCAATGGGACAAGGCAGGGATGTCCTCTGTCCCCTCTCTTATACATCCTAGTGACGGAGCACCTGCTCTCATCAATTCGCCATAACCCCAATATTAGGTGGATTGAGGTGGGAGGCACCGAGTACAAGTGCTCTCTATTTGCTGATGATGTCCTAGTATATATCACTCAATCACATATATCCATCCATGCTGTTATGGCTGAAATAGATCACTTTGTTACATGGTAAAATTTTAAAATCAATGCAGCGAAGTCTGAGGCCCTCGATGTCTCCCTCCCCAAATCCATATAGGATTCCATCCAGTCCAACTTTCCCTTTGCCTGGCCCTCACAGGGTATCAAATACTTAGGAATTCCTATTCATAGAGACCTCTCCCATCTATGTTATCTTAATTTTGGGCCCTTTATTGAACAACTCCATACAGACCACGATTGGCAAGTTAGAACTGTAAGATTCACTACGTGAACCACTGGTGTTTTGTGGAAAAGCACATGTACACTGTGTTCCAAATTATTATGCAAAAAGTGTTTAGGAGTGATAAGGGAAGAATTTGTTTGTTTGTCAGTTAAACTCATTGATGGTGATGTGTGTCAGGGCTCATTATATCACTGTAAGCAATTGCAGACACCTGTGCTAATTAGTTTGGCAGGTGTGTCCAATGAAAGGCAAGACTACTTAAGAAGGCTGTCTCACATTATTAAGCAGCCTACATTTTCTGCCAAAATGGGAAAGAAAAAGGATGTGTCGTCTGCTGAGAAGCAACAAATTGTGGAGTGTTTAGGTCAAGGCATGACTACAATCAACATTGTGCGATGATCAGGATGAAGTGTCTTGGCAATCAAGAAGTATGTAGCTGATTCACAGTACACACGTGTGCGTGCTGATAAGGGCAAATTGAGGACTCTTTCCTACAGGCAATTACGTCAGGTTAAAAGAGCAGCGGCAAAAAAGCCTTGTCATAGCAGCAGACAAGTTTTTGAAGCTGCTGGTGCCTCCAACGTCCCCCGAACAACAAGATGCAGGGTCCTTCAGAGGTTTGCAGCTGTGCATATGCCATCCTGTCGACCTCCTCTATCCACTTCACACAAGCAGAAACGGCTCCAGTGGGCCAAACATTACATGAAGACTGATTTCAAAACTGTTTTGTTCACGGATGAGTGCCGTGCAGCGCTCGATGGTCCAGATGGATGGAGTGGAGGATGGCTGGTTGATGGACACCCCACGCAAACACGGCTACAGCGCCAACAAGGAGGAGGTGGAGCAATGTTTTGGGCTGGAATCATGGGGAGAGAGATTGTCAGCCCCTTTAGGATCCCTGAAGGCGCTAAAGATGAACTCCATAATGTATGTGGATTTTCTCAAACAGCACTTCCTGCCATGGTTCAAGAAGAAGAACCATGTATTTCACAGCAAGATCATTTTTCTGCATGATAATGCACCATCTCATGCTGCACATAAAACATCTGCATCTCTGGCTGATATGGGCATAAAAGGGGACAAACTTATGGTGTGACCCCCATGCTCCCCTGACCTCTACCCCATTCAGAACCTCTGGAGCATCATCAAAAGGAGTGTCTATGATGGCGGGAGGCAGTTCACATCTAAGCAACAGCTCTGGGAGGGTATTCTGTCCTCATGCAAAACAATTGAAGCAGAAACCATCCAAAACCTTACAAATTCAATGGACGAGAGAGTTCAGAAGCTCCTTTCGAACAAGGGGTCCTATGTGAAAATGTAACATCACCTAGAATAAAGTTTTGAGTTGAAAACTGTTTGATTT
Source organism: Phyllobates terribilis (assembly GCF_046119375.1). Taxonomy (NCBI): domain Eukaryota; kingdom Metazoa; phylum Chordata; class Amphibia; order Anura; family Dendrobatidae; genus Phyllobates; species Phyllobates terribilis. The sequence continues at coordinate 2,168,894 of NW_027362968.1, read as the reverse complement.
CAGTTTCTAATAACCTGCTAATGCTTATAATTTCAAAAATGACCATTTTTTTGGTCTTTATTAAAATGAAAAGGTTGATCGAAAAGTTTGGGGCATCTAAGAGTGTGGCAACCCAGTAGTCATGATTACTTCGAATTCTGACAATATGAGGGTCATGTTGCAGGTAGTGCAGCAAGAAGGCACTTATGTGTCTTGCGCATCTCGGAGCCCCAAACTTATTTTCCGGGCTAGATGTGTGACACCCCAGGGGTCTGGTTGCCACAGTAATAGAGATATTATGTCTGAGAGCAAGTGGGAGGTTTCTCTGGTCAGGATCCCTAAGCATGCAACACAGTCCGCCCAGACCTGGGAGGGGAGGAATCTGCCCTTTTAAACTGGGTCTGGGGCGGGATTAGAGCAGTCAGAGTGAAGCTCCAGACAGAGTCAGAGTCTGGAGAGGGAAAGTGAGATCAGGAGCTCTGGAGGAGCAGTAGCAGAAGTCCAGGGGCTGGAGCTGAGCAGAGTTCGCCCTGGACGAAGATACTAAAGCCGGACACAGGAGTCCGAGGCTGTGGGGACTGATATACACCCAGCAGCAGAAACCAGCCGGCAGGGGATTCCAGGTCCTCTGGCCATAGAAGCCCGGAGGCTCAGTCACAGAGAAGGGACCAGCGCCGCCATCCAGGAGCGGAGGCTAACAGAAGGCCCCAAGTCACCAGCCATACGGGTGAGCACCACACGGTATACTCAGGGACGTGGGCTACCTGTAACCGCTGATAGCAAGGTAGCCAGGAAGAGTGCAGATTAACGGGGAGGCCTACAACTCCACCTGGCCAGGGGAACTCCTGCTTGCTCGCAGACTGACCAGGCCCCTTATACTAGCCAGTACTCCCGGGAGGGTCTGCCTTGTACCATCAGTAAAGACCCTGAACTGCACCACACGTCTCTGTGATTCCTTGCCGCTCCAGCACCATTAGCACTGGGACCCTCACACCATCACTCCCATCATCTTCCACATTAGCTGCCCTGAGGCAATACTCCTCCCGTGGGGAGTTATCCCATACTCGGCTGCGCAACCAACATCAGCCTCAGCGGTCGGCAGCGCAGCGGCGGTCCCCACTGACCGCAATCCACGGGTGGCGTAGTCGGACACTTATTACAATACAAATAGACTGCCACTGGTTTGACCGCCCTGGGCACGGACCGGGTCACCGCCACGGAGAACTACAACCCCCAGCGATCCGGCTCCGGGTATTCCCCCTGCACAGCAGCAGCAGCACAGGCCCAGGGGGCGCGTCAACTTTGGCGTAGTCGGCAGGATTTCGTGCCCGCAACCACCGGGTACTGCGTGCCTGAAAAAGAGACTTTTGTACTTACCTGTGGTGAAGTTTCCCGCCGTCCGGAGTCGTTTCCCGCCATCCGGAGCCGATTCCCGCCATCAGACGCCATCTTGGACCGTTTCCCGCCGTCTTCTGCCTTCTTCCCGCCATCCGCAGCTGCTTCCCGCCTTCGGACGCCATCTTCGTGACGCCGCACGGGAAGAAGAGGGGCGTGGACGCCGAAAGCGCGCGAGATCCGAAGCTCCGCCCCACGCTCTGACGCTGCGCAAGGTCCTGGAAGGAAGGAAGAGCGACGCTGACGTCATCGGAGCGCGACGCCAGGTCCTCAACCCCGACGATCGACTGCGGAGCCGCGGCCTACGGAAGAAGAGCATCGCAAGGTAGGCCACGGTCCACTAGGGGGGAGGAGGATGCCGGATACCGAGGGGAGCTCCACTGCCACAGCCACCGCCAGCGCAACTGCTGCAGCAGTCATGCCATTCACCATGCCCTATATACCGGGGGCAACCTGGCTACCCCAGTACTCAGGGGAGTCACATACTCTAAATGACTTTAGAGAAAGACTGGATAGCCTCTTCCAGGTGTACCCCCTCACAGAAGGGCAAAAAGTGAGCATCCTGGTGGCCCAATTAATCGGGGCATCCCAAAGGGAGGTAAAGTCCTGGCCACCTGGGAGGAAGAGGACTGTCAGAGACATACTAAACCGGCTGAAAGACACATTTGACACCCGCACCTCAGCCGAAATAAAACTAAGATTTTATGGGTGCAAACAGCGAGCACATGAGAGTATAAGAGACTATGCTCTAAACCTACAAGAGGCCCTGAGAGCCATTAAGCAGGCAGACCCTGACAGCGTGGGAAATGAAGATAAGCTGTTGACTGAACAATTTATTGAGGGTCTACTGTGCAATGCCCACCGAACCCAGTTGCGGGCAATGGCCTTACAGGACCCTGACCTGGACTTTGCACAGTTCAATGACAGAAACATCCGGGTGCTCCGAGAACTGGCACCAGGTGGCGCTGTTACCCACAGGCGCCCTGCTATCACTAACCACCAGGAGACGGCGCCCTTGTCTGCAGGGCCTGTGGGAGCTGATGCGCAGGCTTTAAACAGTGACCCGGCTACAGACCTGCACCATCAGGTCCAAGAGCTGACTAAGAGTGTTGCCGCGCTAACCAGAACTGTGCAGTCTTTACAGGTCTCTTCTCCAGGAAAGATCCAGCTGGCATCCGGACCGGAGGACGTCCCGTGGCACCGACTGAGGAGGACCCCACCGACCAGAGGAAGACCCAGCAACAGATACAACGAGGACGGACGACCCATCTGCCGCCGCTGCAATCAACCCGGACATGTGGCAAGGTACTGTCATTTAAACGGGCACAACCTGGGGTAGAGGGCCAACCCCCAGGCATAAGACCATCAGGCCCATCAAACTGGCGTGATAAATACGTAGGGGGACGTCCAATCTTGCCTGTGGTACTGGATGGCATTCCTATGAGTGCCCTACTAGACACCGGGTCACAGGTCACCACTATCCCGTACGTGCTCTTCAAGCAGTACTGGAATGACTCGGACATAACCCGCTACCCAGATGACGACCTGAGTATCATCGCCAGCAATGGTCAGCCCGTGCCGCAGGTGGGATTCAAAGAGGTGACCATTAAGATCGGTAAAGTCGAACTGGCGGCACAAGGACTGATAATAGTGGACATAGACCGTCATGAGAGTCACCCTAGAATAACCTTGGGAACTAATGTGATTGAAAATTGTCTTGCAGAGGTGATTCTCATTTTACAGCAGGTTGCCAAGAACGCCAGTTCCGGCCAGCAGCGTGTGCTCCAAAAAGAGATCCGGGCACTGATGAAGCGGCAACAGGTGGAACTATCTGGTGGTGAGATAGGTAGCGTGAGAATGTGTGACCCGTTCCCTATTGCCATGCCCCCAAAAAGTGAGATGATGATTTGGTGCCGGGCAGCTATTGGTCTAAGAGGTAGAGACTACCAAGCAATGGTAGAACCCGTCTACTCAGACAGTAGGCCCACCATTTTGACAGCACGGGGGGTGGTCGATGTACGCCATGGGAGGGTGCCCATTCGCATCATAAATATCGGGGAGAGAGAAGTATACCTGCCCCGGTATGCCACGCTAGCCAAATTGTTCACCATAAACCAGAATTCTGTACAGGCCGTGGAACCCTTGCCTCCATCTCAACCAGAGGAAGGTAACGGCTCTAAGAAACCAATGGAGGACTGGTGTCAGCAACTGCATTTGGGTACTGACTCCACTCCCTCACACCAGAAACAGGGAGTCTATCGGGTGGTTCGAGAGTACGAGAGAGTGTTTAGTAAACACCCGCTAGACTTCGGGCGAGTAAAGGGAGTAGAACATCACATCCCAACGGGAGACCATCCTCCCATAAAGGAGAGATACCAACCCGTACCCCCTGCACACTATCAACACGCCAAGGGGATGCTTAGAGACATGAAGGAGGCTGGGGTAATCAGGGACAGCTGTAGCCCCTGGGCAGCTCCACTAGTCTTAGTGAAAAAGAAGGACAACACCATGAGAATGTGTGTAGACTACAGGAAGGTCAACCGTATCACACACAAAGATGCGTACCCGTTACCAAGGATAGAAGAGTCCTTAGCTGCATTAAAATCTGCTAACTTCTTCTCTACTTTGGATCTCACTAGCGGGTACTGGCAGGTTCCTGTAGCAGAGGCGGACCGGGAGAAGACCGCATTCACCACCCCGATGGGTCTCAGTGAATTTAACTGCATGCCGTTCGGGCTCTGCAACGCACCAGGAACCTTCCAACGGTTGATGGAATGCTGTCTGGGACACCGGAACTTCGAGACGGTCCTGTTATACCTGGACGATGTCATCGTCTATTCCAAGACCTACAAGGACCACCTGAAACACGTGGCAGAAGTGTTTGAAGCTCTGGCAAACTACGGCCTAAATGTGAAACCCTCCAAGTGTCACCTCCTGAAACCAAAGGTGCAGTACCTGGGACACGTGGTGAGTGCTGACGGAGTGGCTCCCGACCCTGATAAGATCACCGTAATTAAGGACTGGCCAAGACCCTCCAGCATAAAGGAAGTGCGGCAGTTCCTCGGGTTGGTAGGCTACTACCGAAGATTCATTCCCGGTTTCACCAAAATGGCAGCCCCTATGCAGGACCTCCTGATAGGTCAATCTCGGAAAGCCAAAAACCAGAAGCCGCCCTTCAGGTGGGAAAAGCTGGAAGAGGAGTCCTTCTGCCAGCTGAAGATGGCCCTCACGGGGGATGAAATCCTGGCATATCCAGACTACAGCCAGCCCTTTATCCTCCACACGAACACAAGCAACATCGGGCTAGGAGCCGTACTGTCCCAGATCCAGCAAGGGAAAGAACGGGTAATCGCTTATGCCAGCCGAAAGCTACGGCCCACGGAGAGGAACCCTGAGAATTATAGCTCATTCAAGCTGGAGTTCCTGGCAGTAGTGTGGGCAGTGACCGAACGTTTCAAGCATTACCTTGCCTCCTCCAAATTCACCGTGTACACAGATAACAACCCGTTGACACACCTGGACACTGCAAGGCTCGGTGCCCTGGAACAGAGATGGATGGCCCGCCTGTCCAACTTTGAATTCACCATCAAATACCGGGCAGGACGATCAAATGCGAACGCGGATGCCCTGTCTAGAATGCCAAACTTACCGGACGTAGGGGAAGATCCAGAAGATCTGGAAGAAGTTGAGCTCCCTGCGTTCCACCGTCATGGGATTACCCTGTATTCCCACCGTGTGAAGGACAGGTGCTCCGTGACGTTCAATCCCTTGCCCCACTACAACTGGGCGGAGACGCAAGACAGTGATCCCGCAGTCCATTTGGTGAAGGAAATGCTGACCCAGGCCGATGCCCGTCTTGACCCAGATGTTCCAGAGGAGACCAAGCAACTGTGGAAGGAGAAAAGTAAGCTGTTCCTCTACAGGGAGAAGCTGTGCCGGAGAATGGTTAACTCTCGAACACATGAGTTGACCTGGCAGGTAGTGGTCCCAAGACGAGACGCGGCTATGGTTCTGGAGGCATACCACAACGGAGCAGGGCATTTCGGATGGAAGAAGCTGGAGTTCTTGTTGCGTGAACGGTTCTACTGGGTAGGCATGAGAGGAGCCATCGAGAGGTGGTGCAGAGACTGTGGCCCGTGCCACCTGAGAAGAAAAGACCGAGCCAGCCAGAAGACCCCCTTGCAGCCCATCATCACCAGACAGCCACTGGAACTGGTAGCCCTGGACCATGTGAAACTGGCTCCAAGCAGATCTGGGTATGTCTACGCCCTCACAATCGTAGATCATTACTCCCGGTTCCTGGTGGTGGTCCCGGTCAAGGACTTAACGGCTCAAACAGCAGCTAGAGCCTTCCAGCAGCACTTCTGCCGTCCACACGGGTACCCGGACCAAGTGTTGACAGACCAAGGACCAGCCTTCGAAGCAGAGGTCTTCCAGGAGTTCTGCAACCTGTATGGCTGCAAGAAGATAAGAACAACGCCCTATCACCCTCAAACCAATGGACTCTGCGAGAAGATGAACCAGGTGGTGATAGATCTGCTAAAAACGTTGCCCCTGGAAGAACGCAGTCTGTGGCCTGAGAAACTGCCCGATCTGGTGGACCTGTATAACCACATCCCTGTAGGTTCCACCAACTGTACCCCGGCTTACCTAATGAGAGCAAGACCTGGTAAGCTGCCTATTGACCTGGATATGGGAGTCCTGATGCCTGAGGACACCTCGCCAGAGGCAGACTGGGATACAGAACGGCAGCAGCAGTATCGGAAAGTACAGGAGAGCGTCGAGCGAAGTCTTTCTCAAGCTAGAGAAAGGCAAGAGAAGGCTTATAACCAGTATGCTCCCGCTGTTCCCCTGGTACCTGGAGAGCAGGTCTTGAAGAGGAAGAGGCGGTTCCACAAGTTGGACGACCAGTGGGAGAAAGACCCGTACACCGTACTGCCATCAAGCCATGAGAACCCAAAAATCTGCGTAATCAGTAAGGATGGAGGAGAAACCACAGCCATTGTCTCCAGAGACCACCTGAAGAAGTGTCCCGAGCAGCTGCAAAGCCCTGAAGAAGATCAAGAAAACCCTCAACCCGCAGAGGAAAGGGAAGAAATGATCAGTACTGTACTCGGAGACTTCCCCCGGTCTTGGACACAAGTAAACGGCGCTGTCGTAGTACCCGTCCTCACCTTTCTCCAGCCAGCCCCGCAAGTGCCTACAGAGGAACCGGTAGAGCTGGAAGAGCAGCCGGCCCAAGAGGCAGAAGAGTCCACACCAGCAGTACAGGAGGATCAACCCTCTGCTAGTAGTGAGCCTGCTGTGCCCCTAGTGAGCCAAAGAGTGCGCAGAAAGCTGCCCAGCTTGCCCATAACACCTCCTACACCCTGTAGTGCAGAACCAGTTAGTGAGCTCCGTAGGTCCACTAGAGTCACTAAAGGTCAGATGCCCGCTCGCTGGAGAATCTAAACCAGTGCACTGTAAAGTTGACTGTTTATTGAAAAATGTTTATGGTTTATGTTTGTTGCCTGTTACTAATTATGTTTCTCAGTTACCCTGCAGATTTATTTGGACTAACAGGTTATGGACACTGGATAACCGGAACAGTTTTGTAGATAGTTGCACCTTGGTGCCTCTTGTGAAGATGGCCGCAGAAGAGAAAACCTGTCTGGCGTGGCCTACTGGCGGCCCAAAGTAGCTAGCTCCAGCCTTGCAGCCACGCCCAAGGACAACGCAAGGGGTTTGCTTTGGACAGGTCCCCTACTTCCCTTAAAACTTCACCTTGGGTGATATGGACACCCGGTCACGGAAACGCCGTGACCTCTACAGACTAAAGCTTCTTGTAAATATGTTGTCTTGTTATTGTTATACCTTGTATTTATGTTTCTTTAAAAAATGTGTTTAGTCCCGGAGTACTAAAATTTACTAGGGGGGAATGCGACACCCCAGGGGTATGGTTGCCACAGTAATAGAGATATTATGTCTGAGAGCAAGTGGGAGGTTTCTCTGGTCAGGATCCCTAAGCATGCAACACGGTCCGCCCAGACCTGGGAGGGGAGGAATCTGCCCTTTTAAACTGGGTCTGGGGCGGGATTAGAGCAGTCAGAGTGAAGCTGCAGACAGAGTCAGAGTCTGGAGAGGGAAAGTGAGATCAGGAGCTCTGGAGGAGCAGTAGCAGAAGTCCAGGGGCTGGAGCTGAGCAGAGTTCGCCCTGGACGAAGATACTAAAGCCGGACACAGGAGTCCGAGGCTGTGGGGACTGATATACACCCAGCAGCAGAAACCAGCCGGCAGGGGATTCCAGGTCCTCTGGCCATAGAAGCCCGGAGGCTCAGTCACAGAGAAGGGACCAGCGCCGCCATCCAGGAGCGGAGGCTAACAGAAGGCCCCAAGTCACCAGCCATACGGGTGAGCACCACACGGTATACTCAGGGACGTGGGCTACTTGTAACCGCTGATAGCAAGGTAGCCAGGAAGAGTGCAGATTAACGGGGAGGCCTACAACTCCACCTGGCCAGGGGAACTCCTGCTTGCTCGCAGACTGACCAGGCCCCTTATACTAGCCAGTACTCCCGGGAGGGTCTGCCTTGTACCATCAGTAAAGACCCTGAACTGCACCACACGTCTCTGTGATTCCTTGCCGCTCCAGCACCATTAGCGCTGGGACCCTCACACCATCACTCCCATCATCTTCCACATTAGCTGCCCTGAGGCAATACTCCTCCCGTGGGGAGTTATCCCATACTCGGCTGCGCAACCAACATCAGCCTCAGCGGTCGGCAGCGCAGCGGCGGTCCCCACTGACCGCAATCCACGGGTGGCGTAGTCGGACACTTATTACAATACAAATAGACTGCCACTGGTTTGACCGCCCTGGGCACAGACCGGGTCACCGCCACGGAGAACTACAACCCCCAGCGATCCGGCTCTGGGTATTCCCCCTACACAGCAGCAGCAGCACAGGCCCAGGGGGCGCGTCAGATGCAGCTAAAAATTATTATTAATTTTAAATCTGGTGGAGCTTAGTATAGATGGCCTAATAGGATCAGTGCTGCACACTGCTACAAAGCCCAAATTATTTTCCAGTCAAGATACAGATAAACATGATTAGTAATTTGAAAGCTTAAAACGGTTGGTAGGGTGAATTTAACCAATCATCAAGCTTTTACTCTCCCCAGGATGACACAGGGGTAGAAAAGTCGTTTCGGATCCATGATTTGTTCATCTTTATGAACGTGAGTCTGTCTACATTATCAGTGGAGAGCCGCGTGCGCTTATCTGTCAGCACACCACCAGCAGCGCTGAACACACGTTCAGACAGAACGCTGGCTGCGGGGCATGACAAGATCTCCAAGGCGTAAGTGGCGAGCTCCGGCCATTTATCCAGATTGGAAGCCCAAAAAGAGCAAGGGTCCAGTGACACAGTCATGGCTTCAATGTTTACTTGGAGATACTCCTGTACCATCGTCTCTAGGCGTTGACTATGTGTCAGACTTCTTGTCTCCTGTGGCCTTGCAAAGGATGGGCTAAAAAAGTGGTGAAATGATTCCGCAAAATTGATGTTACCAGCAGATACTGTGGTTCTGTTACGGTTTGAGTGCTGAACACTTGACAGTCCCACGGTTGGCAAGTTGGAACTGTGAGATTCACTACGTGCACCACTGGTGTTTTGTGGAAAAGCACATGTAAGATTCTGCAACAGTCTCTGCTGATACTCCTGCATGCGTGCATCCCTTTCTATGGCAGGAATAATTTCTGCAAATTTACTTTTGTACCGGGGATCTAACAGTGTGGCAACCCAGTAGTCAGGATTATTTCTAATTCTCACAATTCGAGGGTCATGTTGCAGGTAGTGCAGCAAGAAGGCACTCGTGTGTTGCGCATCCAGGAGCACCAAGTCCCTGTTGTGTTGGTGGCGAGGTAACAATCATGCTTCCTTCCTCTGTCCTCTCCCCCCAACCTCGCACAACAGAAATGTGATCAAGGTCTCCCTCATCTGATGAGTCTTCCATCAGTTCGTCCTCCACTTCTTCCTGGGCTCCTGCACCTTCCTCACTTGTTTGGCTGCTACCATGCGCCCTGGTAAAACCATCTCCCCCACCCTCACATGCCTGCCGCCTTGGTGCTGCCGACCGTCTGGACCTTGCAGATGTTAGCCCTTCCGCATACAACTCCTCCTCCTCTACTTCCTCCACCTCCTATTGTCGCACCACCTGACTCCGAATTCTGTTTAACATGTGCTCCAGCATGTAAATCACCGGAATAGTCATGCTAATAATGGCATCGTCAGCACTAAAAATCTTCGTCGCCATTTCAAAACTGTGCAGAAGGGTGCATAGGTCCCTGATCTGAGACCACTCCTCCAGCGTGATTTGCCCCACCTCCGGATCTCGTTGGCCCAGGCTATACGTCAGAACGTATTGCACCAGGGCTTGTCGGTGCTGCCACAGTCGCTGCAACATGTGCAGAGTTGAATTCCACCGGATAGGCACATCGCATTTTAGCCGGTGAAGTGGCAAGCCCAACGACTTCTGTAGAGATGTAAGTCGCTGAGCTGCGGGATGCGAACGGCGGAAGTGAGCACACAGCGACCGTGCCCTCTGCAGAAGGCCATCTAGTCTGGGATAGTGGGCTAAAAATTGCTGGACAACCAGGTTCAACACGTGAGCCATACAAGGCACGTGTGTGACATTGCCCCGGCGAAGGGCCACACCCAGGTTTGCAGCATTGTCGCACACGGCCTTCCCTGGTTTCAGGTCCAGTGGAGACAACCATTCATGAAATTGGTTCTCCAGAGCTGACCACAACTCCTCAGCTGTGTGACTCACATTTCCCAGACATTTCAAAGTAAAAACCGCCTGATGACGTTGAGCCCTACTGCCAGCATAGTAAGGAGGTGTGCAGGATCCCTTCTGCGCAGTTAGAAAGCTTGTGGCATGACCAGACAGGCTTTGGGTGCAGGTGGAAGACCGAGAGGAGGTTGAGGAGGCAGAAGCAGTGGAGGAACTTTGACATAAAGAGGATTGACGCACAACTCGTGGGGACGGCAAGACTTGGACAGCAGCCCCTTGTCCTGCTGTCACCATAGTTACCCAGTGCCCAGTCAGCGACATGTAACGCCCCTGTCCATGCCTACTCGTCCAAGTGTCTGTGGTGAAATGCACCCTGTCACACACAGAGTTTCTCAAAGAAGCGGAGATGTTGTGTGCGACATGCTGGTGGAGCGCAGGCACACCTTTCTTTGAGAAGTAGTGCCGACTGGGCATCTGGTACTGGGGCACTGCGAAAGACATAAGGTCTCGAAAATCCTCTGTGTCCACCAGGCGGAAAGGCAGCATTTCTGTAGCCAAGAGCTTGCAGATGGTGAAATTCAACCTCTTAGCTTTCTCATGGCTAGGAGGAAATGGTCTTTTACTTGTCCACATCTGAGGGACCGAGGGCTGGCTATTGTGCTTAGACGGGGTTGATAAGGGTGTCCCCGGCAAACTGCCGGTCTGTGAGGAAGATGCAGGCGGACATGTTAGGTTGCCTTGATCCAAAGGTGGTGCTATCGATGTCGGACAGCGCTCAACACCAGCTGGTGTTACCACCTCCAAAGAAAATGATGACCTGCCAATCACGCTGGCTGTTGCGGGTAAAGAGGTGGCAGGTCTGCGCCCCAAAACAGGTGTGACTGCTGTCCCCCAAGTCACAGAGGATGAAGAGGCCGCGGATGCACAAGATATGGCAGACGGTGGTTGGCCCGGCCGGCTAGGCCGCATTGTAGCACACTGAGCTTCCCACTGCAACTTATGCTTCATGTCCATGTGCCGGTTCATGCATGAAGTACTCAAACTATGTATTTTTTGGCCTCTACTTAGCTTTTGCTGACAAATGTTACAGATAACACGAGTTGGGTCATCTTTATCGATCTGAAAAAATGCCCAGGCTATGCAAGGCTTAGCACCCATGCGACCTGAAGAGCCACCACGACTTGTGGTGAGAGGCAGAGTTGTGTTTGAGGATGCAGTTGTTGACGAGCTTCCAGTACTACGTCTCTTTCCAGGAAGGCGCAACCTGACCTCGTCGTCACTAGCATCTTCCTCCACCTCCTCTGCTGACCTCATCTCTTGGCTGACTGTGGGTTGACAGTAAGTGGAATCTCCAGCCTCATCATCATCACCCTGTGCGTTATCACACCCGTCGTCCTCAGAGCCAACCTGTTCCTGCCCTGACAAAAAACTAAAGTTGTCGCTCCAATCAGGTATTTGAGTCTCATCATCGTCTTCCTCATTGTCTCCACCAACAGGAGTTACAGTTTGGGAATGAGGGTCTACATTATGGTCAGAACCTTCTGCGTCTGGTCCTGGATCCGATTCATAAAGATTCTGGGCATCAGTGCAGATCATTTCCTCGTCTGGATTCACAGAAGCGCTGGAGTCGACCTCTGATTCCCAGGCTATAGTATGAGTAAACAGCTCTGCAGACTCAACCATCTGTTCTACCTCATACTCAGACGGGCAGCTGGAGATTTGGGAGCTGTGAGGAAGCAAGTGCGATTGGGGTGACACCTTTGAGGACTGGAGTATTTGTGATGTTGAAGTTGATGTGGAGGAGAGCCCACTTAAAGGAGCACTTGATATCCGTTGAAGCACCTGCTGTTTTTGTGCCTCATCTGGAATTTGTAGCGATTGGCGTGGCCGTAAGAAAGGGATCTTATCACATTGTCCGCTAAAAGAAGTAGACATTTTAGTTTGGCTGGAAGATGGTCTTTCTTCTGCAGATGTTACTGTTGCTTTAACACCTACCCCACGGACACAACCTTTTTTCCCCTTCCCAACACGCCTATTCCCCTTTCCACCAGCAGCAGGCCTTTTTCCACTCATTTTGGTGGTTAACTAATTCACAACTCTGGAGTTGTTTGCACAAAAAAACAATGGATGGGAACCGAGCAGAGCTGAGTGGCCAAACTGTGGTATTAGGCCAAAACTATTGGCTGGGTTAGATGCAGAAAAAAATTATATTCAATTTGCAACCTGATGGAGGTCAGTATAGATGGACTAATAGAGAAAGTCCCACACACAGCTAGAAGCCCAAATATTTTTTCAGAGGTAGATGCAGATAAAAATTATTTTTAATTTGCAACCTGATGGAGGTCAGTATAGATGGACTAATAGAACAAGTCCCACACACTGCTAGAAGCCCAAATATTTTTTCAGAGGTAGATGCAGAAAAAAATTATATTCAATTTGCAACCTGCTGGAGGTCAGTATAGATGGACTAATAGAATGATGCTATGCCCAAAAGATTTTACTTCACTAGGTGCAGTAAAAAAATTGGTATTCTATACACAGGTGGTATATCTTGCAACACAGATAGGCTACTCCACTGACTAACACACTCTGCAATAGGCCAAAAAGGATTAGCTTTGCTAGATTCAGCCAAATGCTGTGAAAAAAACTTGCACAGCACTGGCACAGACCTGCCTGGCAAAAACTGATAGGAACTGATGTAACCTAGTCCTGAAAAGGACTGCAATTACAATTAGTCTTTACTCCCACAATCTATCTATTTAAGAGCACAGACCTGCCTGATAAAAGTCGTAGGAAATGCTGTAACCTAGTCCTTAAAAGGACTGCAATCACAACTATTCCCTACTCCCAAGCTATCTGTAGATTTGTGCGAAAATTGGCTTGAAATTAACAAGGTATAGCGCACACAGCAACAGCGGTGCCGTCTAACACGCAGCTGCAGCAGTGAGAAAATGGTGGCGACGGGGAAAATGGCTGGGTCTTATAGGGCAAGGACATGTGACATACACTGCCAATGACACATGCCCTTGCTTGTGTGAAAAAAGCACTTCGCTCCGTGTGTGCGCTGCTGATAGGCTGACAGATTGCACCTCCCCACTGTAAATGCGGGAAAGAGAAAAAAAAATGGAGATCTTCATTGTTCCTGCAGAGATCCATCCCCTGCCCCTCCCCCCGCCCCGCTGTACACTCAAACTGCGTATTAACATTAATTTTCATCATTACTGAGAAAAAATCCAGTTATGATTTTGGTGCACGAACAGTTATCGAACATAACCTCGAACAGCCGAATTTTTCTCAAATTGTTCGTGTTCGCCGAACGGCTCGAACACCGCCCAAAACAGCTCGAATTTGAGATTGGCGAACAGTTCGAGTAGAACAACGCTCATCTCTACACAGTACAGAGATAATGCACATAGTGATGTCACAGTACATAGATAATGCACATAGTGATGTCACATTACAGAGATAATACACATAGTGAGGTCATATTACATGGATAATGCACATAGTGAGGTCACAGTACAGAGAAAATGCATATAGTGAGGTCACAGTAGAGAGATAATAAACACAGTGATGTCACATTACAGAGATAATACACATAGTGATGTCATATTACAGAGATAATACACATAGTGCTGTCACAGCACAGAGATAATGCACATAGTGAGGTCACAGTACATAGATAATGCGCATAGTGAAGTCACAGTACAGAGATAATGCAAATAGTGATGTCACAGTACATAGATAATGCACATAGTGAGGTCACAGTATAGAGATAATAAACACAGTGATGTCACATTACAGAGATAATCCACATAGTGAGGTCACAGTACATAGATAATGCACATAGTGAGGTCAGAGTACAGAGATAATGCACATAGTGAGGTCACAGTACAGAGATAATGCACATAGTGAGGTCACAGTATATAGATAATGCACATAGTGAGGTCACAGTAGAGAGATAATAAACACAGTGATGTCACAGTACAGAGATAATGCACATAGTGATGTCACAGTACAGAGATAATGCACATAGTGATGTCACAGTACATAGATAATGCACATAGTGAGGTCACAGTACAGAGATAATGGACATAGTGAGGTCACAGTACATAGATAATGCACATAGTGTGGTCACAGTACAAAGATAATGCGCATAATGATGTCACAGTACATAGATAATGCACATAGTGATGTCACAGTACATAGATAATCCACATAGTGAGGTCACAGTACATAGATAATGCACATAGTATGGTCACAGTACAGAGATAATGCACATAGTGATGTCACAGTACATAGATAATGCACATAGTGAGGTCACAGTACAGAGATAATACACATAGTGAGGTCACATTACATAGATAATGCACATAGTGAGGTCACAGTACATAGATAATGCACATAGTGAGGTCACAGTAGAGAGATAATAAACACAGTGGTGTCACATTACAGAGATAATCCACATAGTGATGTCACAGTACATAGATTATGCACATAGTGAGGTCAGAGTACAGAGATAATGCACATAGTGATGTCATAGTACAGATATAATGGACATAGTGATGTCACAGGACAGAGATAATGCACATATTGATGTCACAGTACATAGATAATGCACATAGTGAGGTCACAGTACAGAGATAATGCACATAGTGAGGTCACAGTACAGAGATAATGCACATAGTGATGTCACAGTACAGAGATAATGCACATAGTGAGGTCACAGTACATAGATAATGCACATAGTAAGGTCACAGTACATAGATAATGCACATAGTGAGGTCACAGTACAGAGATAATGCACATATTGATGTCACAGTACATAGATAATGCACATAGTGAGGTCACAGTACAGAGATAATGCACATAGTGAGGTCACAGTACAGAGATAATGCACATAGTGATGTCACAGTACAGAGATAATGCACATAGTGAGGTCACAGTACATAGATAATGCACATAGTAAGGTCACAGTACATAGATAATGCACATAGTGAGGTCACAGTACAGAGATAATGCACCTAGTGAGGTCACAGTAGAGAGATAATAAACACAGTGATGTCACATTACAGAGAAAATACACATAGTGATGTCACAGTACATAGATAATGCACATAGTGATGTCACAGTACATAGATAATGCACATAGTGAGGTCACAGTACATAGATAATGCACATAATGATGTCACAGTACATAGATAATGCACATAGTGATGTCACAGTACAGAGATAATGCACATAGTGATGTCACATTACAGAGATAATAAATACAGTGATGTCACGTTACAGAGATAATACATATAGTGATGTCACAGTACAGAGGTAATGCACATAGTGAGGTCACAGTACATAGATAATGCACATAGTGAGGTCACAGTACATAGATAATGCACATAGTGATGTCACAGTACAGAGATAATGCACATAGTGATGTCACATTACAGAGATAATAAATACAGTGATGTCACGTTACAGAGATAATACATATAGTGATGTCACAATACATAGATAATGCACATAGTGAGGTCACAGTAGAGAGATAATAAACACGGTGATGTCACATTACAGAGATAATAAACAGTGATGTCACAGTTTAGAGATAATGCAAATAGTGACGTCACAGTAGAGAGATAATAAACACAGTGATGTCACATTACAGAGATAATACACATAGTGATGTCACAGTACAGAGATAATACACATAATGAGGTCACAGTACAGAGATAATAAACACAGTGATGTCACATTACAGAGATAATACACATAGTAATGTCACAGCACAGAGATAATGCACATAGTGATGTCACAGTACATAGATAATGCACATAGTGAGGTCACAATACATAGATAATGCACATAGTGAGGTCACAGTACAGAGATAATAAACACAGTGATGTCACATTACAGAGATAATACACATAGTGATGTCACAGTACATAGATAATGCACATAGTGATGTCACAGTACATAGATAATGCACATAGTGAGGTCACAGTACATAGATAACGCACATAGTGAGGTCACAGTACAGAGATAATGCACATAGTGATGCCACAGTACATAGATAATGCACATAGTGAGGTCACAGTACATAGATAATGCACATAGTGAGGTCACAGTACAGAGATAATGCACATAGTGATGTCACATTACAGAGATAATAAACACAGTGATGTCACATTAGAGAGATAATACACATAGTGAGGTCACATTACATAGATAATTCACATAATGAGGTCAGAGTACAGAGATAATGCACATAGTGAGGTCACAGTACAGAGATAATGCACATAGTGAGGTCACAGTACAGAGATAATGCACATAGTGAGGTCACAGTAGAGAGATAATAAACACAGTGATGTCCCATTAGAGATAATGCACATAGTGAGGTCACAGTAGAGAGATAATAAACACAGTGATGTCACATTACAGAGATAATGCACATAGTGAGGTCACAGTACAGAGATAATGCACATAGTGAGGTCACAGTACAGAGATAATGCACATAGTGAGGTCACAGAACATAGATAATGCACATAGTGAGGTCACAGTAGAGAGATAATGAACACAGTGATGTCCCATTAGAGAGATAATGCACATAGTGAGGTCACAGTAGAGAGATAATAAACACAGTGATGTCACATTACAGAGATAATGCACATAGTGATGTCACAGTACATAGATAATGTACATAGTGATGTCACAGTACATAGATAATGCACATAGTGAGGTCACAGTACATAGATAACGCAAATAGTGAGGTCACAGCACAGAGATAATGCACATAGTGATGTTACAGTACAGGGATAATAAACACAGTGATGTCACATTACAGAGATAATACACATAGTGATGTCACAGTACAGAGATAATACACATAGTGAGGTCATATTACATAGATAATGCACATAGTGAGGTCACAGTACAGAGAAAATGCACATAGTGAGGTCACAGTACAGAGATAATGCACATAGTGAGGCCACAGTATATAGATAATGCACATAGTGAGGTCACAGTAGAGAGATAATAAACACAGTGATGTCACAGTACAGAGATAATGCACATAGTGATGTCACAGTACAGAGATAATGCACATAGTGATGTCACAGTACATAGATAATGCACATAGTGAGGTCACAGTACAGAGATAATGGACATAGTGAGGTCACAGTACATAGATAATGCACATAGTGTGGTCACAGTACAAAGATAATGCGCATAATGATGTCACAGTACATAGATAATGCACATAGTGAGGTCACAGTACATAGATTATGCACATAGTGAGGTCAGAGTACAGAGATAATGCACATAGTGATGTCACAGTACATAGATAATGCACATAGTGAGGTCACAGTACATAGATTATGCACATAGTGAGGTCAGAGTACAGAGATAATGCACATAGTGATGTCATAGTACATAGATAATGCACATAGTGAGGTCACAGTAGAGAGATAATAAACACAGTGGTGTCACATTACAGAGATAATCCACATAGTGAGGTCACAGTACAGAGATAATAAACACAGTGATGTCACATTACAGAGATAATACACATAGTGAGGTCACAGTACATAGATTATGCACATAGTGAGGTCAGAGTACAGAGATAATGCACATAGTGATGTCATAGTACAGAGATAATGGACATAGTGATGTCACAGGACAGAGATAATGCACATATTGATGTCACAGTACATAGATAATGCACATAGTGAGGTCACAGTACAGAGATAATGCACATAGTGAGGTCACAGTACAGAGATAATGCACATAGTGATGTCACAGTACAGAGATAATGCACATAGTGAGGTCACAGTACATAGATAATGCACATAGTAAGGTCACAGTACATAGATAATGCACATAGTGAGGTCACAGTACAGAGATAATGCACCTAGTGAGGTCACAGTAGAGAGATAATAAACACAGTGATGTCACATTACAGAGATAATACACATAGTGATGTCACAGTACATAGATAATGCACATAGTGATGTCACAGTACATAGATAATGCACATAGTGAGGTCACAGTACATAGATAATGCACATAATGATGTCACAGTACATAGATAATGCACATAGTGATGTCACAGTACAGAGATAATGCACATAGTGATGTCACATTACAGAGATAATAAATACAGTGATGTCACGTTACAGAGATAATACATATAGTGATGTCACAGTACAGAGATAATGCACATAGTGAGGTCACAGGACATAGATAATGCATATAGTGAGGTCACAGTACATAGATAATGCACATAGTGAGGTCACAGTACAGAGATAATGCACATAGTGATGTCACATTACAGAGATAATAAATACAGTGATGTCACGTTACAGAGATAATACATATAGTGATGTCACAGTACAGAGATAATGCACATAGTGAGGTCACAGGACATAGATAATGCACATAGTGAGGTCACAGTACATAGATAATGCACATAGTGATGTCACAGTACAGAGATAATGCACATAGTGATGTCACATTACAGAGATAATAAATACAGTGATGTCACGTTACAGAGATAATACATATAGTGATGTCACAATACATAGATAATGCACATAGTGAGGTCACAGTAGAGAGATAATAAACACGGTGATGTCACATTACAGAGATAATAAACAGTGATGTCACAGTTTAGAGATAATGCAAATAGTGACGTCACAGTAGAGAGATAATAAACACAGTGATGTCACATTACAGAGATAATACACATAGTGATGTCACAGTACAGAGATAATACACATAATGAGGTCACAGTACAGAGATAATAAACACAGTGATGTCACATTACAGAGATAATACACATAGTAATGTCACAGCACAGAGATAATGCACATAGTGATGTCACAGTACATAGATAATGCACATAGTGAGGTCACAATACATAGATAATGCACATAGTGAGGTCACAGTACAGAGATAATGGACATAATGAGGTCACCGTAGAGAGATAATAAACACAGTGATGTCACATTACAGAGATAATACACATAGTGATGTCACAGTACATAGATAATGCACATAGTGATGTCACAGTACATAGATAATGCACATAGTGAGGTCACAGTACATAGATAACGCACATAGTGAGGTCACAGTACAGAGATAATGCACATAGTGATGCCACAGTACATAGATAATGCACATAGTGAGGTCACAGTACATAGATAATGCACATAGTGAGGTCACAGTACAGAGATAATGCACATAGTGATGTCACATTACAGAGATAATAAACACAGTGATGTCACATTAGAGAGATAATACACATAGTGAGGTCACATTACATAGATAATTCACATAATGAGGTCAGAGTACAGAGATAATGCACATAGTGAGGTCACAGTACAGAGATAATGCACATAGTGAGGTCACAGTACAGAGATAATGCACATAGTGAGGTCACAGTAGAGAGATAATAAACACAGTGATGTCCCATTAGAGATAATGCACATAGTGAGGTCACAGTAGAGAGATAATAAACACAGTGATGTCACATTACAGAGATAATGCACATAGTGAGGTCACAGTACAGAGATAATGCACATAGTGAGGTCACAGTACAGAGATAATGCACATAGTGAGGTCACAGAACATAGATAATGCACATAGTGAGGTCACAGTAGAGAGATAATGAACACAGTGATGTCCCATTAGAGAGATAATGCACATAGTGAGGTCACAGTAGAGAGATAATAAACACAGTGATGTCACATTACAGAGATAATGCACATAGTGATGTCACAGTACATAGATAATGTACATAGTGATGTCACAGTACATAGATAATGCACATAGTGAGGTCACAGTACATAGATAACGCAAATAGTGAGGTCACAGCACAGAGATAATGCACATAGTGATGTTACAGTACAGGGATAATAAACACAGTGATGTCACATTACAGAGATAATACACATAGTGATGTCACAGTACAGAGATAATACACATAGTGATGTCACAGTACATAGATAATGCACATAGTGAGGTCACAATACATAGATAATGCACATAGTGAGGTCACAGTAGAGAGATAATAAACACAGTGATGTCACATTACAGAGATAATACACATAGTGATGTCACACTACATAGATAATGCACATAGTGATGTCACAGTACATAGATAATGCACATAGTGAGGTCACAGTAAATAGATAACGCACATAGTGAGGTCACAGTACAGAGATAATGCACATAGTGAGGTCACAGTACATAGATAATGCACATAGTGAGGTCACAGTACATAGATAATGCACATAGTGAGGTCACAGTACAGAGATAATGCACATAGTGATGTCACATTACAGAGATAATAAACACAGTGATGTCACATTAGAGAGATAATACACATAGTGAGGTCACATTACATAGATAATTCACATAGTGAGGTCAGAGTACAGAGATAATGCACATAGTGAGGTCACAGTAGAGAGATAATAAACACAGTGATGTCACATTACAGTGATAATGCACATAGTGAGGTCACAGTACAGAGATAACGCACATAGTGAGGTCACAGTACAGAGATAATGCACATAGTGAGGTCACAGTACATAGATAATGCACATAGTGAGGTCACAGTAGAGAGATAATGAACACAGTGATGTCACATTACAGAGATAATGCACATAGTGAGGTCACAGTACAGAGATAATGCACATAGTGAGGTCACAATACATAGATAATGCACATAGTGAGGTCACAGTACATAGACAATGCACATAGTGAGGTCACAGTAGAGAGATAATAAACACAGTGATGTCACATTACAGAGATAATGCACATAGTGATGTCACAGTACAGAGATAATGCACATAGTGATGTCACAGTACATAGATAATGCACATAGTGAGGTCACAGTACATAGATAACGCAAATAGTGAGGCCACAGCACAGAGATAATGCACATAGTGATGTTACAGTACAGGGATAATAAACACAGTGATGTCACATTACAGAGATAATACACATAGTAATGTCACAGCACAGAGATAATGCACATAGTGATGTCACAGTACATAGATAATGCACATAGTGAGGTCACAATACAGAGATAATGCACATAGTGAGGTCACAGTAGAGAGATAATAAACACAGTGAGGTCACAGTAGAGAGATAATAAACACAGTGATGTCACATTAGAGAGATAATACACATAGTGAGGTCACATTACATAGATAATGCACATAGTGAGGTCATAGTAGAGAGATAAAAAACACAGTGATGTCACGTTACAGAGATAATACACATAGTGATGTCACAGTACAAAGATAATGTACATAGTGATGTCACAGTACAGAGATAATAAACACACTGATGTCACATTACAGAGATAATACACATAGTGAGGTCACAGTACAGGGATAATAAACACAGTTATGTCACATTACAGAGATAATACACATAGTGATGTCACAGTACATAGATAATGCACATAGTGAGGTCACAGTACATAGATAATAAACACAGTTATGTCACATTACAGAGATAATACACATAGTGATGTCACAGTATATAGATAATGCACATAGTGAGGTCACAGTACATAGATAATAAACACAGTTATGTCACATTACAGAGATAATACACATATTGATGTCACAGTATAGAGATAATGCAAATAGTGAGGTCACAGTACATAGATAATAAACACAGTGATGTCACATTACAGAGATAATACACATAGTGATGTCACAGTACAGGGATAATAAACACAGTGATGTCATATTACAGAGATAATACACATAGTGATGTCACAGCACAGAGATAATGCACATAGTGAGGTCACAGTACATAGATAATGCGCATAGTGAAGTCACAGTACAGAGATAATGCAAATAGTGATGTCACAGTACATAGATAATGCACATAGTGAGGTCACAGTATAGAGATAATAAACACAGTGATGTCACATTACAGAGATAATCCACATAGTGAGGTCACAGTACAGAGATAATAAGCACAGTGATGTCACATTACAGAGATAATACACATAGTGAGGTGACAGTACATAGATAATGCACATAGTGAGGTCAGAGTACAGAGATAATGCACATAGTGAGGTCACAGTACAGAGATAATGCACATAGTGAGGTCACAGTATATAGATAATGCACATAGTGAGGTCACAGTAGAGAGATAATGCACATAGTGATGTCACAGTACAGAGATAATGCACATAGTGATGTCACAGTACATAGATAATGCACATAGTGAGGTCACAGTACAGAGATAATGGACATAGTGAGGTCACAGTACATAGATAATGCACATAGTGTGGTCACAGTACAAAGATAATGCGCATAATGATGTCACAGTACATAGATAATGCACATAGTGATGTCACAGTACATAGATAATCCACATAGTGAGGTCACAGTACATAGATAATGCACATAGTATGGTCACAGTACAGAGATAATGCACATAGTGATGTCACAGTACATAGATAATGCACATACTGAGGTCACAGTACAGAGATAATACACATAATGAGGTCACATTACATAGATAATGCACATAATGAGGTCACAGTACATAGATAATGCACATAGTGAGGTCACAGTAGAGAGATAATAAACACAGTGGTGTCACATTACAGAGATAATCCACATAGTGAGGTCACAGTACAGAGATAATAAACACAGTGATGTCACATTACAGAGATAATACACATAGTGAGGTCACAGTACATAGATTATGTACATACTGAGGTCAGAGTACAGAGATAATGCACATAGTGATGTCATAGTACCGAGATAATGGACATAGTGATGTCACAGGACAGAGAAAATGCACATATTGATGTCACAGTACATAGATAATGCACATAGTGAGGTCACAGTACAGAGATAATGCACATATTGATGTCACAGTACATAGATAATGCACATAGTGAGGTCACAGTACATAGATAATGCACATAGTGATGTCACAGTACATAGATAATGCACATAGTGATGTCACAGTACATAGATAATGCACATAGTGATGTCACAGTACAGAGATAATGCACATAGTGATGTCACATTACAGAGATAATAAATACAGTGATGTCACGTTACAGAGATAATACATATAGTGATGTCACAGTACAGAGATAATGCACATAGTGAGGTCACAGGACATAGATAATGCAAATAGTGAGGTCACAGTACATAGATAATGCACATAGTGAGGTCACAGTACAGAGATAATGCACATAGTGATGTCACATTACAGAGATAATAAATACAGTGATGTCACGTTACAGAGATAATACATATAGTGATGTCACAGTACAGAGATAATGCACATAGTGAGGTCACAGGACATAGATAATGCACATAGTGAGGTCACAGTACATAGATAATGCACATAGTGAGGTCACAGTACATAGATAATGCACATAGTGATGTCACAGTACAGAGATAATGCACATAGTGATGTCACATTACAGAGATAATAAATACAGTGATGTCACGTTACAGAGATAATAGATATAGTGATGTCACAGTACAGAGATAATGCACATAGTGAGGTCACAGGACATAGATAATGCACATAGTGAGGTCACAGTACATAGATAATGCACATAGTGATGTCACAGTACATAGATAATGCACATAGTGATGTCACAGTACAGAGATAATGCACATAGTGATGTCACATTACAGAGATAATAAATACAGTGATGTCACGTTACAGAGATAATACATATAGTTATGTCACAGTACAGAGATAATGCACATAGTGAGGTCACAGTACATAGATAATGCACATAGTGAGGTCACAGTTGAGAGAAAATAAACACAGTGAAGTCACATTACAGAGATAATACACATATTGATGTCACATTACAGAGATAATACACATAGTGATGTTACAGTACATAGATAATGCACATAGTGATGTCACAGTACATAGATAATGCACATAGTGATGTCACATTACAGAGATAATAAACAGTGATGTCACAGTTTAGAGATAATGCAAATAGTGAGGTCACAGTAGAGAGATAATAAACACAGTGATGTCACATTACAGAGATAATACACATAGTAATGTCACAGCACAGAGATAATGCACATAGTGATGTCACAGTACATAGATAATGCACATAGTGAGGTCACAATACATAGATAATGCACATAGTGAGGTCACAGTACAGAGATAATGGACATAATGAGGTCACAGTAGAGAGATAATAAACACAGTGATGTCACATTACAGAGATAATACACATAGTGATGTCACAGTACATAGATAATGCACATAGTGATGTCACAGTACATAGATAATGCACATAGTGAGGTCACAGTACATAGATAACGCACATAGTGAGGTCACAGTACAGAGATAATGCACATAGTGATGCCACAGTACATAGATAATGCACATAGTGAGGTCACAGTACATAGATAATGCACATAGTGAGGTCACAGTACAGAGATAATGCACATAGTGATGTCACATTACAGAGATAATAAACACAGTGATGTCACATTAGAGAGATAATACACATAGTGAGGTCACATTACATAGATAATTCACATAATGAGGTCAGAGTACAGAGATAATGCACATAGTGAGGTCACAGTACATAGATAATGCACATAGTGAGGTCACAGTACAGAGATAATGCACATAGTGAGGTCACAGTAGAGAGATAATAAACACAGTGATATTCCCATTAGAGATAATGCACATAGTGAGGTCACAGTAGAGAGATAATAAACACAGTGATGTCACATTACAGAGATAATGCACATAGTGAGGTCACAGTACAGAGATAATGCACATAGTGAGGTCACAGTACAGAGATAATGCACATAGTGAGGTCACACTACATAGATAATGCACATAGTGAGGTCACAGTACATAGATAACGCAAATAGTGAGGTCACAGCACAGAGATAATGCACATAGTGATGTTACAGTACAGGGATAATAAACACAGTGATGTCACATTACAGAGATAATACACATAGTGATGTCACAGTACAGAGATAATACACATAGTGAGGTCACAGTACAGAGATAATAAACACAGTGATGTCACATTACAGAGATAATACACATAGTGATGTCACAGCACAGAGATAATGCACATAGTGATGTCACAGTACATAGATAATACACATAGTGATGTCACAGTACAGAGATAATACACATAGTGAGGTCACAGTACAGAGATAATAAACACAGTGATGTCACATTACAGAGATAATGCACATAGTAATGTCACAGCACAGAGATAATGCACATTGTGATGTCACAGTACATAGATAATGCACATAGTGAGGTCACAATACATAGATAATGCACATAGTGAGGTCACAGTACAGAGATAATGCACATAGTGAGGTCACAGTAAATAGATAACGCACATAGTGAGGTCACAGTACAGAGATAATGCACATAGTGATGCCACAGTACATAGATAATGCACATAGTGAGGTCACAGTATATAGATAATGCACATAGTGAGGTCACAGTACAGAGATAATGCACATAGTGATGTCACATTACAGAGATAATAAACACAGTGATGTCACATTAGAGAGATAATACACATAGTGAGGTCACATTACATAGATAATTCACATAATGAGGTCAGAGTACAGAGATAATGCACATAGTGAGGTCACAGTACATAGATAATGCACATAGTGAGGTCACAGTACAGAGATAATGCACATAGTGAGGTCACAGTAGAGAGATAATAAACACAGTGATGTCCCATTAGAGATAATGCACATAGTGAGGTCACAGTAGAGAGATAATAAACACAGTGATGTCACATTACAGAGATAATGCACATAGTGAGGTCACAGTACAGAGATAATGCACATAGTGAGGTCACAGTACAGAGATAATGCACATAGTGAGGTCACAGTATAGAGATAATAAACACAGTGATGTCACATTACAGAGATAATGCACATAGTGAGGTCACAGTACAGAGATAATGCACATAGTGATGTCACAGTACATAGATAATGCACATAGTGAGGTCACAGTATAGAGATAATAAACACAGTGATGTCACATTACAGAGATAATCCACATAGTGAGGTCACAGTACAGAGATAATAAGCACAGTGATGTCACATTACAGAGATAATACACATAGTGAGGTCACAGTACATAGATAATGCACATAGTGAGGTCAGAGTACAGAGATAATGCACATAGTGAGGTCACAGTACAGAGATATTTCACATAGTGAGGTCACAGTATATAGATAATGCAGATAGTGAGGTCACAGTAGAGAGATAATAAACACAGTGATGTCACAGTACAGAGATAATGCACATAGTGATGTCACAGTACAGAGATAATGCACATAGTGATGTCACAGTACATAGATAATGCACATAGTGAGGTCACAGTACAGAGATAATGGACATAGTGAGGTCACAGTACATAGATAATGCACATAGTGTGGTCACAGTACAAAGATAATGCGCATAATGATGTCACAGTACATAGATAATGCACATAGTGATGTCACAGTACATAGATAATCCACATAGTGAGGTCACAGTACATAGATAATGCACATAGTGATGTCACAGTACATAGATAATGCACATACTGAGGTCACAGTACAGAGATAATACACATAATGAGGTCACATTACATAGATAATGCACATAGTGAGGTCACAGTACATAGATAATGCACATAGTGAGGTCACAGTAGAGAGATAATAAACACAGTGGTGTCACATTACAGAGATAATCCACATAGTGAGGTCACAGTACAGAGATAATAAACACAGTGATGTCACATTACAGAGATAATACACATAGTGAGGTCACAGTACATAGATTATGTACATACTGAGGTCAGAGTACAGAGATAATGCACATAGTGATGTCATAGTACCGAGATAATGGACATAGTGATGTCACAGGACAGAGATAATGCACATATTGATGTCACAGTACATAGATAATGCACATAGTGAGGTCACAGTACAGAGATAATGCACATATTGATGTCACAGTACATAGATAATGCACATAGTGAGGTCACAGTACATAGATAATGCACATAGTGATGTCACAGTACATAGATAATGCACATAGTGATGTCACAGTACATAGATAATGCACATAGTGATGTCACAGTACAGAGATAATGCACATAGTGATGTCACATTACAGAGATAATAAATACAGTGATGTCACGTTACAGAGATAATACATATAGTGATGTCACAGTACAGAGATAATGCACATAGTGAGGTCACAGGACATAGATAATGCAAATAGTGAGGTCACAGTACATAGATAATGCACATAGTGAGGTCACAGTACAGAGATAATGCACATAGTGATGTCACATTACAGAGATAATAAATACAGTGATGTCACGTTACAGAGATAATACATATAGTGATGTCACAGTACAGAGATAATGCACATAGTGAGGTCACAGGACATAGATAATGCACATAGTGAGGTCACAGTACATAGATAATGCACATAGTGAGGTCACAGTACATAGATAATGCACATAGTGATGTCACAGTACAGAGATAATGCACATAGTGATGTCACATTACAGAGATAATAAATACAGTGATGTCACGTTACAGAGATAATACATATAGTGATGTCACAGTACAGAGATAATGCACATAGTGAGGTCACAGGACATAGATAATGCACATAGTGAGGTCACAGTACATAGATAATGCACATAGTGATGTCACAGTACATAGATAATGCACATAGTGATGTCACAGTACAGAGATAATGCACATAGTGATGTCACATTACAGAGATAATAAATACAGTGATGTCACGTTACAGAGATAATACATATAGTGATGTCACAGTACAGAGATAATGCACATAGTGAGGTCACAGTACATAGATAATGCACATAGTGAGGTCACAGTTGAGAGAAAATAAACACAGTGAAGTCACATTACAGAGATAATACACATATTGATGTCACATTACAGAGATAATACACATAGTGATGTTACAGTACATAGATAATGCACATAGTGATGTCACAGTACATAGATAATGCACATAGTGATGTCACATTACAGAGATAATAAACACGGTGATGTCACATTACAGAGATAATAAACAGTGATGTCACAGTTTAGAGATAATGCAAATAGTGAGGTCACAGTAGAGAGATAATAAACACAGTGATGTCACAGTACAGAGATAATACACATAGTAATGTCACAGCACAGAGATAATGCACATAGTGATGTCACAGTACATAGATAATGCACATAGTGAGGTCACAATACATAGGTAATGCACATAGTGAGGTCACAGTACAGAGATAATGGACATAATGAGGTCACAGTAGAGAGATAATAAACACAGTGATGTCACATTACAGAGATAATACACATAGTGATGTCACAGTACATAGATAATGCACATAGTGATGTCACAGTACATAGATAATGCACATAGTGAGGTCACAGTACATAGATAATGCACATAGTGAGGTCACAGTACAGAGATAATGCACATAGTGATGCCACAGTACATAGATAATGCACATAGTGAGGTCACAGTACAGAGATAATGCACATAGTGATGTCACATTACAGAGATAATAAACACAGTGATGTCACATTAGAGAGATAATACACATAGTGAGGTCACATTACGTAGATAATTCACATAATGTGGTCAGAGTACAGAGATAATGCACATAGTGAGGTCACAGTACATAGATAATGCACATAGTGAGGTCACAGTACAGAGATAATGCACATAGTGAGGTCACAGTAGAGAGATAATAAACACAGTGATGTCCCATTAGAGATAATGCACATAGTGAGGTCACAGTAGAGAGATAATAAACACAGTGATGTCACATTACAGAGATAATACACATAGTGAGGTCACAGTACAGAGATAATGCACATAGTGAGGTCACAGTACAGAGATAATGCACATAGTGAGGTCACAGTACATAGATAATGCACATAGTGAGGTCACAGTACATAGATAACGCAAATAGTGAGGTCACAGCACAGAGATAATGCACATAGTGATGTTACAGTACAGGGATAATAAACACAGTGATGTCACATTACAGAGATAATACACATAGTGATGTCACAGTACAGAGATAATACACATAGTGAGGTCACAGTACAGAGATAATAAACACAGTGATGTCACATTACAGAGATAATACACATAGTAATGTCACAGCACAGAGATAATGCACATAGTGATGTCACAGTACATAGATAATGCACATAGTGAGGTCACAGTAAATAGATAACGCACATAGTGAGGTCACAGTACAGAGATAATGCACATAGTGATGCCACAGTACATAGATAATGCACATAGTGAGGTCACAGTATATAGATAATGCACATAGTGAGGTCACAGTACAGAGATAATGCACATAGTGATGTCACATTACAGAGATAATAAACACAGTGATGTCACATTAGAGAGATAATACACATAGTGAGGTCACATTACATAGATAATTCACATAATGAGGTCAGAGTACAGAGATAATGCACATAGTGAGGTCACAGTACATAGATAATGCACATAGTGAGGTCACAGTAGAGAGATAATAAACACAGTGATGTCCCATTAGAGATAATGCACATAGTGAGGTCACAGTAGAGAGATAATAAACACAGTGATGTCACATTACAGAGATAATGCACATAGTGAGGTCACAGTACAGAGATAATGCACATAGTGAGGTCACAGTACAGAGATAATGCACATAGTGAGGTCACAGTACATAGATAACGCAAATAGTGAGGTCACAGCACAGAGATAATGCACATAGTGATGTTACAGTACAGGGATAATAAACACAGTGATGTCACATTACGGAGATAATACACATAGTGATGTCACAGTACAGAGATAATACACATAGTGAGGTCACAGTACAGAGATAATAAACACAGTGATGTCACATTACAGAGATAATACACATAGTAATGTCACAGCACAGAGATAATGCACATAGTGATGTCACAGTACATAGATAATGCACATAGTGAGGTCACAATACATAGATAATGCACATAGTGAGGTCACAGTACAGAGATAATGGACATAATGAGGTCACAGTAGAGAGATAATAAACACAGTGATGTCATATTACAGAGATAATACACATAGTGATGTCACAGTACATAGATAATGCACATAGTGATGTCACAGTACATAGATAATGCACATAGTGAGGTCACAGTAAATAGATAACGCACATAGTGAGGTCACAGTACAGAGATAATGCACATAGTGATGCCACAGTACATAGATAATGCACATAGTGAGGTCACAGTATATAGATAATGCACATAGTGAGGTCACAGTACAGAGATAATGCACATAGTGATGTCACATTACAGAGATAATAAACACAGTGATGTCACATTAGAGAGATAATACACATAGTGATGTCACAGTACAGAGATAATGCACATAGTTAGGTCACAGTACAGAAATAATGCACATAGTGAGGTCACATTACAGAGATAATGCACATAGTGATGTCACAGTACAGAGATAATGCACATAGTGAGGTCACAGTACATAGATAATGCACGTAGTGAGGTCACAGTACATAGATAATGCACATAGTGAGGTCACAGAACAGAGATAATGCACATAGTGAGGTCACAGTACATAGATAATGCACATAGTGAGGTCACAGGACAGAGATAATGCACATAGTGATGTCACAGTACATACATAATGCACATAGTGAGGTTACAGGACATAGATAATGCACATAGTGAGGTCACATTACAGAGATAATACACATAGTGATGTCACAGTACATACATAATGCACATAGTGAGGTCACAGGACATAGATAATGCACATAGTGAGGTCACATTACAGAGATAATGCACATAGTGATGTCACAGTACAGAGATAATGCACATAGTGATGTCACAGTACATAGATAATGCACGTAGTGATGTCACAGTACATACATAATGCACATAGTGAGGTCACAGGACATAGATAATGCACATAGTGAGGTCACAGCAGGGTCGGACTGGGGTGTCTGGGGCTCACAGGTAGAATGACTCTAGGGGCCACCTACAGCCATATGCAAATATCTGTTATCCGCTCTCCCTGTTATAGTGGAGCATTGACTGGCGGCTCCTGCACATCTACTGGGCGACACTAACTGGGATGAACGATTACAGTAATTTGCTTTAAAGGGCTTCTTTGGTTAAAACAAGTTATCACCGATCCATGGGCTCTACAGGATCGGTGATCACTTATTGATCGTTTGGGTCCGAACATTGGAAAACGCACCTATCGGAAGAATGGGGAAGTTTCATCCCTGACAGGACACTTATCCCCATTTTAAAATGCAGCGGCAGGTGGGACGTCTGACCGCAGCTCTATTCATTCTCTTTGGGGCTTCCAAAAAAGAGCAGCGCTCACAGTCACTGAGGGAATGAATGGATCAGTGGTCGCATCTCACATGCCGCTCCAGTCTAATGGGGAGAAAAGCTTCACATTCTGCCGATTCTGTGCCAGCAGTCAGACCCCCACCAATCAATATTATCACTGATCCTGTGGAGAAGTGATTACTTGTTTTCACCGGAGAACCCCTGTAAGTGCATCTCTGCCGCTCTGGTCCAAGTATTTAATCTCTAAAGCCACGGCCCCACTATCAGTATTGGGTCAGTATTTTTTCTCAGGAGTGGGAGCTAAAACCAGGTGAGGAACAATCAGAGAAAAGGTATAATAGAAACAAGTCACCAATTCTGCATTTATCACCCACTCCTGGTTTTGGCAGCGACTCCTGAGAAAAAATACTAACCAAATACTAATGGTGGGGCTGTGGCCTAATGGAAAAAAATCTTTTCCTAGTTAATATCAGCAAGAACAAAATGACCGCCATACACAACACAGTCCACTATATCAACACCAATAATACCACATACAAAAGGGACAAATATCGCCAGACCATGACTAGATCACATATTACCACCACATAGTGACCGAATAATACCACATACAAGGAACAAATACGGCCACACCATGACCAGACCACATATTACCACCCCAAAGTGACCAAATACTACAATACTGATCATGAATACAAACCACAATACTAACAACACTGTTATTACCACCAGCGACATTATACACAGGAGCTCTGTATATAGTGTCAGTGTACAGGTAATACAGGGATCACCAGTGACATTATACACAGGAGCTCGGTATATAGTGTACAGGTAATACAGTGATCACCAGTGACATTATACACTGGAGCTCTGTATATAGTGTCAGTGTACAGGTAATACAGGGTTCACCAGTGACATTATACACAGGAGCTCTGTATATAGTGTCAGTGCACAGGTAATACAGTGATCACCAGTGACATTATACACTGGAGCTCTGTATATAGTGTACAGGTATTACAGTGGTCACCAGTGACATTATACACAGGAGCTCTGTACATAGTGTATAGTGTACAGGTAATGCAGTGATCACCAGTGACATTATACACAGGAGCTCTGTATATAGTGTACAGGTAATACAGTGGTCACCAGTGACATTATACACAGGAGCTCTGTATATAGTGCACAGGTAATACAGTGGTCATCAGTGATATTATACACAGGAGCTCTGTATATAGTGTACAGGTAATACAGTGGTCACCAGTGACATTATACACAGGAGCTCTGTATATAGTGTACAGGTAATACAGTGATCACCAGTGACGTTATACACAGTAGCTCTGTATATAGTGTATAGTGTACAGGTAATACAGGGATCACCAGTGACATTATACACAGGAGCTCTGTATATAGTGTCAGTGTACAGGTAATACATTGATCACCAGTGACATTATACACTGGAGCTCTGTATATAGTGTACAGGTAATACAGTGGTCACCAGTGACATTATACACAGAAGCTCTGTATATAGCGAATACGTAATACAGTGATCACCAGTGACATACACAGGAGTTCTGTATATACTATATACACACGTGGTCAGAATTGTTGGTACCCCTCGTTTAATGAAAGAAAAACACACAATGGTCACAGAAATAACTTGAATCTGACAAAAGTAATAATAAATTAAAAATCTATGAAAATGAACAAATGAAAGTCAGACATTGCTTTTCTGCTTCCACTGAATTTTTAAAAAAAATAAACTCATGAAATAGACCTGGACAGAAATGATGGTACCCCTGAAAATAATGTAACAAAAGGGACATGTTAAATCAAGTTGTGTCCACTAATTAGCATCACAGGTGTCTGCAATCTTGTAATCAGTCAGTGGGCCTGAATATAGGGCTACAGATACTCACTGTGTTGTTTGATGACATGGTGTGTACACACTCAACATGGACCAGAGGAAGCAAAGGAAAGAGTTGTCTCAGGAGATCAGAAAGAAAATTATAGACAAGCATGTTAAAAGGTAAAGGTTATAAGACCATCTCCAAGCAGATTGATGTTCCTGTGACTACAGGTGCACATATTATTCAGAAATTTAAGATCCATGGGACTGTAGCCAACCTCCCTGGACGTGGCCGCAAGAGGAAAATTGATGACTAATCAAAGAGACGGATAATATGAATGGTAACAAAAGAGTCCAGGAAAACTTCTAAAGAGATTAAAGGTGAACTTCAAGCTCAAGGAACATCAGTGTCAGATCGTACTATCCACCGTTGTTTGATCCAAAGTGAACTTCATGGAAGACGACCAAGGAGAACACCATTGTTGAAAAAAAAAATAATAAAGAAGCCAGACTGGAATTTGCCAAACTACATGTTGACAAGCCACAAAGCTTCTGGGAGAATGTACTATGGACAGATGAGACACAAATGGAAGTTTTTGGCAAGGCACATCAGCTCTATGTTCACAGACGGAAAAATGAAGCATATCAAGAAAAGAACACTGTCCCTACTGTGAAACATGGGGGAGGCTCTGTTATGTTCTGGGGCTGCTTTGCTGCATCTGGTACAGGGTGTCTTGAATCTGTGCAGGATACAATGAAATCTCAAGACTATCAAGGGATTCTAGAGAGAAATGTGCTGCCCAGTGTCAGAAAGCTTGGTCTCAGTCGCAGGTCATGGGTCTTGCAACAGGATAATGACCCAAAACACACAGCTAAAAACACCCAAGAATGGCTAAGAGGAAAACACTGGACTATTCTGAAGTGGCCTTCTATGAGCCCTGACCTAAATCCTATGGAGCATCTTTGGAAAGAGCTGAAACATGCCGTCTGGAGAAGGCAACCTTCAACCACGAGACAACTGGAGCAGTTTGCTCATGAGGAGTGGCCAAAATACCTGTCGAGAGGTGCAGAAGTCTCATTGACAGTTACAGGAATCGTCTGATTGCAGTGATTGCCTCAAAAGGTTGTTCAACAAAATATTAAGTTAAGAAGAAGAAGAACCATCATTTCTGTCCGGGCCGATTTCATGAGGTTAATTTTTTTTAAAATTCTGTGGAAGCAGAAAAGCAATGTCTGACTGTCATTTGTTCATTTTCAAAAAATTGTAATTTATCAGATTCAAGTTATTTCTGTGGCCATTGTGGGTTTTTCTTTCATTAAACGAGGGGTACCAACAATTTTGACCACGTGTGTAGTGTTAGGGTATGTGCACACGATGCAGAAATGCTCAGGATTTTTTCCAGAGCATTTCTGCATCTCCCTGGCAGGAAAAAACGCATGCGGATTGTACATGCGGATTGTACATGCGGATTGTACATGCGTATTGAACATGCGGATTGTACATGCGGATTGTACATGCGTATTGAACATGCGGATTGTACATGCATATTGAACATGCGGATTGTACATGCGGATTGTACATGCGTTTTCCTGCCAGGGACATGCGGATGTGAAGCGGTCTTCATTTTCATTTCCGCATGCGGGTTGACAAGCGCTTCCCAAGCGATTTTAGCATCACTTGGAAAGTGCTTGTCAACTTCACACTATATAAATCCATGCAACCAGCATGGATTTATATAGTGTGTGAATGTCAAAAAATAAAAAATAAATCTATACTTTACCCTCTGATGGCCCCCGGTGTCCGGCTTCGCTCGGTCCCGGCTGCCGGCAGTGAAGACTTTAGGACCTGCCGACGTCAGCGCCACGTGACCCGTCACATGACTCTGACGTCAGCGAAGGTCCTGCCGGGAACCAAGCAGGAGCGCTGCACGGGCCGTCAGAAGGTGAGTATATATATATTTTTTATTTTATTCTTTTTTTTTTAATGGTACCTGGGTCTGGATGAGAGTCCTCTCCTCCACACCCGGGTACCATCCGCACATTAGACCGCACGGAATGCGCATCAACATATACAGTGATGCAGGTTCCATGCGGTCTAATGCTAGTCAATGGCGGCAAGAAAGCAGCGTTTCCGCAAAATTAATTGACATGCTGCGGATTTTTGAGCGCAGCGTTTACGCTGCGGAAAAATCCACATCATGGGCACAGCACATGCGGATTTCAATTGGGGAACATTGCTGCCCTTCTACCATGCGTTTTTAATGCGTTTCCGCTGCGTTTCTGCACCTGCAAAAACGCCGCGGAAACGCATTAAAAACGCATCGTGTGAACTCAGCCTAAGTGTACATGCAATACACTGACTCACCAGTGATGTCTCTAGGTGAAGTCCTTCATCTTCGCTTTTCTTCTTCATCTGGCACAGACGGCCATCACTTCTTCCAGCCAGGAATCATCTCTGCAGAAAATAACACACAGTTATCGATAACTGATCTCTTCTAGAGAATATTCCCACTTTTCCCCCCCGACTTCTACACTACACCAGTTGAGGAAAAAAAGCAACATAGTGCCGTCCTGCACAATAACAGGACCCCTCTTTTGTCCCATCCCATGGAAAACAATTTCCTAAAAAGTAAATTATATTACAGAAGTAATAATGTAATAATAATAATTGGAATCTAAAGTAATAATGTTCCCCACTGGTCACCATAAACTAATAAAGTATGTTCCTCAATCTGGCCCCCAAACAGTAATTAAGTCCCTTGTCTAGCCAGGCACCCCCATTTGTCCCTTCTGGCCCCCATTTGTCTAGTGTGACCCCTCCATATATTGATCCTAGCACACGTGTATCGAGCCTGCCCCCTCCCATATACCCATCCTAGCCCCCCCCACATATCCATCCTTGCCTCCATGCTTCCAGCCTGCGCCCTCATATATCCCCCCCCCCATATATCTTCCATGTGTCCAGCCAGCCCTCTACATATCCATCCTGGCCTCCATGTGTCCAGCCTCCCCCCTCATATATCCATACTGCCCTTACCCCCTGCATATATCCATCCTGGCACCCCCTATATATCCAGCGTGCCCCTCCATATATTTATGTTAGCCCATGTGTATCGAGCCAGCCCCCCCACATATCCATCCTAGCCCCCCATGGGTCCAGCCTGTCCCCCTCATATATCCATCCTGGCCTCCATGTGTTCAGCCTGCCCCCCCATATATCCATCCTGGCCCCCATATATCCATCCTGGCCTCCATGTGTCCAGGCTGCCCCCCCATTTACCCATCCTGCCCACCCCTTTTGCCTGGGTCCAGCCAGGGTTCCCCCTTGTGTGTCCAGCCAGGGCCCCCCCTTGTGTGTCCATCCAGGGCTCCCCCTTGTGTGTCCAGCCAGGGCCCCCCCTTGTGTGTCCAGCCGAGCCCCCCTTGCGCGTCCAGCCAGGGTTCCCCCTTGCGTGTCCAGCCAGGGTTCCCCCTTGCGTGTCCAGCCAGGGACCCCCTTGCGTGTCCAGCCAGGGCTCCCCCCTCGTGTGTCCAGCTTGCCCCCCCTCATGTGTCCAGCCAGGGTTCCCCCCTCGTGTGTCCAGCCAGGGTTCCCCCCTTGTGTGTCCAGCCAGGGTTCTCCCTTGTCTGTCCATCTAGGATTCCCCCCTTGTGTGTCCAGCCAAGGTCCCCCCCTTGTGTGTCCAGACAGGCTACCCCCTTGTGTGTCCAGCCAGGCTACCCCCTTGTGTGTCCAGCTGGGCCCCCCCTTGTGTGTCCAGCTGGGCCCCCCCTTGTGTGTCCAGCTGGGCCCCCCTTGTATGTCCAGCTGGGCCCCCCCTTGTGTGTCCATCCGGGCCCCCCCTTAGGTGTGTCCAGCTAGGCCCCCCTTGTGTGTCTAACCAGGGTTCCCCCTTGTGTGTACAGCCTGGCTACCCCCTTGTGTGTCCAGCTGGGCCCCCCCTTGTGTGTCCAGCTGGGCCCCCCCTTGTGTGTCCAGCTGGGCCCCCCCTTGTGTGTCCAGCTAGGCCCCCCTTGTGTGTCTAGCCAGGGATCCCCCTTGTGTGTACAGCCAGGGCCCCCCCTTGTGTGTCCAGCCAGGGTTCCCCCCTTGTGTGTCCATCCAGGACCCCCCCTTTTGTGTCCAGTCGGCTCCCCCCTTGTGTGTCCAGCCAGCCTACCCCCTTGTGTGTCCAGCCAGGGTTGCCCCTTGTGTCCAGCCAGGGTTCCCCCCCCCTGTGTGTCCAGCCAGGATCCCCCTTTTGTGTCCAGCCAGGCTACTCCCTTGTGTGTCTGTCCAGCTGGGCCCCCCCTTGTGTGTCCAGCTGGGCCCCCGCTTGTGTGTCCAGCTAGCCCCCGCCTTGTGTGTCCAGCCAGTGGGTCCAGACCATTACACACACACACACACACACACACACCTCTTACCTTCCTGCGCTCCCGTGCGGTGTCCTCCTTCTCCTGAGTTGCGCGCCTCCTTCACAGCAGGCGCATGACGATGACGTCATAAGCCGGCCGGCGAAGGGAGACACGCAGCTTCAGCTGCTTCACTGGGACGTGCGCCGCGGTGGTTCAGGTAATGAACGCTGCGTGCGCGCGTCCCGGCATACACTGTGCCTGCGCTTTTAAAGGGCCCGTGCCCCTTAAAACCGCAGGATTGTTTTTTTGTTCTCTTCTCCCCCTCTCCTCTGCAGCAGGGGGCGGGGCCCACCGGGAAAATTCCCGGTATCCCGCCAGCCCAGACCGACCCTGTGTCACAGTACATAGATAATGCACATAGTGAGGTCACAGTACAGAGATAATGCACATAGTGAGGTCATAGTAGAGAGATAATAAACACAGTGATGTCACATTACAGAGATAATACACAAATTGATGTCACAGTAGAGATAATAAGCACAGTAATGTCACATTACAGAGATAATACACATAGTGATGTCACAGTATAGAGATAATGCAAATAGTGATGTCACAGTACAGAGATAATAAACACAGTGATGTCACATTACAGAGATAATACACATAGTGATGTCACAGTATAGAGATAATGCAAATAGTGAGGTCACAGTAGAGAGATAATAAACACAGTGATGTCACATTACAGAGATAATACACATAGTGATGTCACAGTAGAGATAATAAGCACAGTAATGTCACATTACAGAGATAATACACATAGTGATTTCACAGTACAGAGATAATAAACACAGTGATGTCACATTACAGAGATAATACACATAGTGATGTCACAGTAGAGATAATAAGCACAGTAATGTCACATTACAAAGATAATACACATAGGGATGTCACAGTACAGAGATAATAAACACAGTGATGTCACATTACAGAGATAATACACATAGTGAGGTCACAGTACATAGATAATGCACATAGTGATGTCACATTACAGAGATAATACACATAGTGATGTCACAGTACAGGGATAATAAACACAGTGATGTCATATTACAGAGATAATACACATAGTGATGTCACAGCACAGGGATAATGCACATAGTGAGGTCACAGTACATAGATATTGCACATAGTGAGGTCACAGTACATAGATAATGCACATAGTGAAATCACAGTACAGAGATAATGCAAACAGTGATGTCACAGTACATAGATAATGCACATAGTGAGGTCACAGTACAGAGATAATTCACATAGTGAGGTCACAGTAGAGAGAGAATAAACACAGTGATGTCACATTACAGAGATAATAAACATAGTGAGGTCACAGTACATAGATAATGCACATAGTGAGGTCAGAGTACAGAGATAATGCACATAGTGAGGTCACAGTACAGAGATAATGCACATAGTGAGGTCACAGTAGAGAGATAATAAACACAGTGATGTCACATTACAGAGATAATGCACATAGTGAGGTCCCATTACAGAGATAATGCACATAGTGAGGTCACAGTAGAGAGATAATAA
The DNA here is from genome assembly GCF_046119375.1 of Phyllobates terribilis. Lineage (NCBI taxonomy): Eukaryota > Metazoa > Chordata > Amphibia > Anura > Dendrobatidae > Phyllobates > Phyllobates terribilis. Next base: position 2,129,554 of record NW_027362968.1, on the reverse strand, counting down.
ACACAGTGATGTCACAGTACAGAGATAATGCACATAGTGATGTCACAGTACAGAGATAATGCACATAGTGATGTCACAGTATATAGATAATGCACATAGTGAGGTCACAGTACAGAGATAATGGACATAGTGAGGTCACAGTATATAGATAATGCACATAGTGTGGTCACAGTACAGAGATAATGCGAATAATGTCACAGTACATAGAAAATGCACATAGTGATGTCACATTACATAGATAATACACATAGTGAGGTCACAGTACATAGATAATGCATATAGTGTGGTCACAGTACAGAGATAATGCACATAGTGATGTCACAGTACATAGATAATGCACATAGTGAGGTCACAGTACAGAGATAATGCACATAGTGAGGTCACAATACATAGATAATGCACATAGTGAGGTCACAGTACATAGATAATGCACATAGTGATGTCACAGTACAGAGATAATGCACATAGTGAGGTCACAGTAGAGAAATAATAAACACAGTGATGTCACATTACAGAGATAATACACATAGTGATGTCACAGTGCATAGATAATGCACATAGTGATGTCACAGTACATAGATAATGCACATAGTGATGTCACAGTACAGAGATAATGCACATAGTGATGTCACAGTACAGAGATAATGCACATAGTGATGTCACCTTACAGAGATAATAAATACAGTGATGTTACATTACAGAGATAATACATATAGTGATGTCATAGTACAGAGATAATGCACATAGTGAGGTCACAGGACATAGATAATGCACATAGTGAGGTCACAGTACATAGATGATGCACATAGTGAGGTCACAGTGCAGAGATAATGCACATAGTGAGGTCACAGTTGAGAGAAAATAAACACAGTGAAGTCACATTACAGAGATAATACACATATTGATGTCACAGTAGAGATAATAAGCACAGTGATGTCACATTACAGAGATAATACACATAGTGATGTCACAGTATAGAGATAATGCAAATAGTAAGGTCACAGTACAGGGATAATACACATAGTGATGTCACAGTACAGAGATAATACACATAGTGATGTCACAGTACAGGGATAATAAACACAGTGATGTCATATTACAGAGATAATACACATAGTGGTGTCACAGCACAGAGATAATGCACATAGTGAGGTCACAGTACATAGATTATGCACATAGTGAAGTCACACTACATAGAAAATGCACATAGTGAAGTCACAGTACAGAGATAATGCACATAGTGAGGTCACAGTAGAGAGATAATAAACACAGTGATGTCACATTACAGAGATAATACACATAGTGATGTCACAGTACATAGATAATGCACATATTGAGGTCACAGTACAGAGATAATGCACATAGTGAGGTCACAGTAGAGAGATAATAAACACAGTGATGTCACATTACAGAGATAATCCACATAGTGAGGTCACAGTACAGAGATAATAAGCACAGTGATGTCACATTACAGAGATAATACACATAGTGAGGTCACAGCACATAGATAATGCACATTGTGAGGTCAGAGTACAGAGATAATGCACATAGTGAGGTCACAGTACAGAGATAATGCACATAGTGAGGTCACAGTACATAGATAATGCACATAGTGAGATCATAGTAGAGAGTTAATAAACACAGTGATGTCCCATTACAGAGATAATGCATATAGTGAGGTCACAGTAGAGAGATAATAAACACAGTGATGTCACAGTACAGAGATAATGCACATAGTGATGTCACAGTACATAGATAATGCACATAGTGAAGTCACAGTACAGAGATAATGCACATAGTGAGGTCACAGTACATAGAAAATGCACATAGTGTGGTCACAGTACAGAGATAATGCACATAGTCATGTCAGAGTACATAGATAATGCACATAGTGATGTCACAGTAGATAGATAATACACATAGTGAGGTCACAGTACATAGATAATGCACATAGTGTGGTCACAGTACAGAAATAATGCACATAGTGATGTCACAGTACATAGATAATGCACATAGTGAGGTCACAGTACATAGATAATGCACATAGTGATGTCACAGTACAGAGATAATGCACATAGTGATGTCACATTACAGAGATAATAAATACAGTGATGTTACATTACAGAGATAATACATATAGTGATGTCATAGTACAGAGATAATGCACATAGTGAGGTCACAGGACATAGATAATGCACATAGTGAGGTCACAGTACATAGATAATGCACATAGTGAGGTCACAGTTGAGAGAAAATAAACACAGTGAAGTCACATTACAGAGATAATACACATATTGATGTCACAGTAGAGATAATAAGCACAGTGATGTCACATTACAGAGATAATACACATAGTGATGTCACAGTATAGAGATAATGCAAATAGTAAGGTCACAGTACAGGGATAATACACATAGTGATGTCACAGTACAGAGATAATACACATAGTGATGTCACAGTACAGTGATAATAAACACAGTGATGTCATATTACAGAGATAATACACATAGTGGTGTCACAGCACAGAGATAATGCACATAGTGAGGTCACAGTACATAGATTATGCACATAGTGAAGTCACACTACATAGAAAATGCACATAGTGAAGTCACAGTACAGAGATAATGCACATAGTGAGGTCACAGTACAGAGATAATGCACATAGTGAGGTCACAGTACAGAGATAATGCACATAGTGAGGTCACAGTAGAGAGATAATAAACACAGTGATGTCACATTACAGAGATAATACACATAGTGATGTCACAGTACATAGATAATGCACATATTGAGGTCACAGTACAGAGATAATGCACATAGTGAGGTCACAGTAGAGAGATAATAAACACAGTGATGTCACATTACAGAGATAATCCACATAGTGAGGTCACAGTACAGAGATAATAAGCACAGTGATGTCACATTACAGAGATAATGCACATAGTGAGGTCACAGCACATGGATAATGCACATTGTGAGGTCAGAGTACAGAGATAATGCACATAGTAAGGTCACAGTACAGAGATAATGCACATAGTGAGGTCACAGTACATAGATAATGCACATAGTGAGATCACAGTAGAGAGTTAATAAACACAGTGATGTCCCATTACAGAGATAATGCACATAGTGAGGTCACAGTAGAGAGATAATAAACACAGTGATGTCACAGTACAGAGATAATGCACATAGTGATGTCACAGTACATAGATAATGCACATAGTGAAGTCACAGTACAGAGATAATGCACATAGTGAGGTCACAGTACATAGAAAATGCACATAGTGTGGTCACAGTACAGAGATAATGCACATAGTCATGTCAGAGTACATAGATAATGCACATAGTGATGTCACAGTAGATAGATAATACACATAGTGAGGTCACAGTACATAGATAATGCACATAGTGTGGTCACAGTACAGAAATAATGCACATAGTGATGTCACAGTACATAGATAATGCACATAGTGAGGTCACAGTACAGGGATAATGCACATAGTGATGTCACAGTACAGAGATAATACACATAGTGAGGTCACATTACATAGATAATGCACATAGTGAGGTCACAGTACAGAGATAATGCACATAGTGAGGTCACAGTAGAGAAATAATAAACACAGTGGTGTCACATTACAGAGATAATCCTCATAGTGAGGTATCAGTACAGAGATAATAAACACAGTGATGTCACATTACAGAGATAATACACATAGTGAGGTCACAGTACATAGATAATGCACATAGTGAGGTCAGAGTACAGAGATAATGCACATAGTGAGGTCACAGTACATAGATAATGCACATAGTGAGGTCACAGTACAGAGATAATGCACATAGTGAGGTCACAGTACAGAGATAATAAACACAGTGATGTCACATTACAGAGATAATTCACATAGTGATGTCACAGTACAGGGATAATAAACACAGTGATGTCATATTACAGAGATAATACACATATTGATGTCACAGCACAGGGATAATGCACATAGTGAGGTAACAGTACATAGATAATGCACATAGTGAGGTCACAGTACATAGATAATGCACATAGTGAAATCACAGTACAGAGATAATTCAAACAGTGATGTCACAGTACATAGATAATGCACATAGTGAGGTCACAGTACATAGATAATTCACATAGTGAGGTCACAGTAGAGAGATAATAAACACAGTGATGTCACATTACAGAGATAATCTACATAGTGAGGTCACAGTACAGAGATAATGCACATAGTGAGGTCACAGTACAGAGATAATGCACATAGTGAGGTCACAGTATATGGATAATGTACATAGTGAGGACACAGTAGAGAGATAATAAACACAGTGATGTCCCATTACAGAGATAATGCACATAGTGAGGTCACAGTAGAGAGATAATAAACACAGTGATGTCACAGTACAGAGATAATGCACATAGTGATGTCACAGTACAGAGATAATGCACATAGTGATGTCACAGTATATAGATAATGCACATAGTGAGGTAACAGTACAGAGATAATGGACATAGTGAGGTCACAGTACATAGATAATGCACATAGTGTGGTCACAGTACAGAGATAATGCGAATAATGATGTCACAGTACATAGATAATGCACATAGTGATGTCACATTACATAGATAATACACATAGTGAGGTCACAGTACATAGATAATGCACATAGTGTGGTCACAGTACAGAGATAATGCACATAGTGATGTCACAGTACATAGATAATGCACATAGTGAGGTCACAGTACAGAGATAATGCACATAGTAAGGTCACAGTACATAGATAATGCACATAGTGAGGTCACAGTACAGAGATAATAAACACAGTGTTGTCACATTACAGAGATAATACACATAGTGAGGTCACAGTACAGAGATAATGCACATAGTGAGGTCAGAGTACAGAGATAATGCACATAGTGAGGTCACAGTACAGAGATAATGCACATAGTGAGGTCACAGTACATAGATAATGCACATAGTTAGGTCACAGTAGAGAGATAATAAACACAGTGATGTCACATTACAGAGATAATACACATAGTGAGGTCACAGTACAGAGATAATGCACATAGTGAGGTCAGAGTACAGAGATAATACACATAGTGAGGTCACAGTACATAGATAATGCACATAGTGAGGTCACAGTACAGAGATAATGCACATATTGATGTCACAGTACATAGATAATGCACATAGTGATGTCACAGTACAGAGATAATGCACATAGTGAGGCACAGTACAGAGATAATGCACATAGTGAGGTCACAATACATAGATAATGCACATAGTGAGGTCACAGTACATAGATAATGCACATAGTGATGTCACAGTACAGAGATAATGCACATAGTGAGGTCACAGTAGAGAAATAATAAACACAGTGATGTCACATTACAGAGATAATACACATAATGATGTCACAGTGCATAGATAATACACATAGTGATGTCACAGTGCATAGATAATGCACATAGTGATGTCACAGTACATAGATAATGCACATAGTGATGTCACAGTACATAGATAATGCACATAGTGATGTCACAGTACAGAGATAATGCACATAGTGATGTCACAGTACAGAGATAATGCACATAGTGATGTCACATTACAGAGATAATAAATACAGTGATGTCACAGTACAGAGATAATACATATAGTGATGTCACAGTACAGAGATAATGCACATAGTGAGGTCACAGGACATAGATAATGCACATAGTGAGGTCACAGTACATAGATAATGCACATAGTGAGGTCACAGTGCAGAGATAATGCACATAGTGAGGTCACAGTACAGAGATAATGCACATAGTGAGGTCACAGTGCAGAGATAATGCACATAGTGAGGTCACAGTTGAGAGAAAATAAACACAGTGAAGTCACATTACAGAGATAATAAGCACAGTGATGTCACAGTACAGAGATAATAAACACAGTGATGTCACATTACAGAGATAATAAACATAGTGATGTCACAGTATAGAGATAATGCAAATAGTGAGGTCACAGTACAGGGATAATACACATAGTGATGTCACAGTACAGAGATAATACACATAGTGATGTCACAGTACAGGGATAATAAACACAGTGATGTCATATTACAGAGATAATACACATAGTGGTGTCACAGCACAGAGATAATGCACATAGTGAGGTCACAGTACATAGATTATGCACATAGTGAGGTCACACTACATAGAAAATGCACATAGTGAAGTCACAGTAAAGAGATAATACACATAGTGAGGTCACAGTAGAGAGATAATAAACACAGTGATGTCACATTACAGAGATAATACACATAGTGATGTCACAGTACATAGATAATACACATAGTGATGTCACAGTACATAGATAATGCACATAGTGAGGTCACAGTACATTGATAATGCACAGTGTGGTCACAGTACAGAGATAATGCACATAGTGATGTCACAGTACATAGATAATGCACATAGTGAGGTCACAGTACAGAGATAATGCACATAGTGAGGTCACAGTAGAGAGATAATAAACAGAGTGATGTCACATTACAGAGATAATCCACATAGTGAGGTCACAGTACAGAGATAATAAGCACAGTGATGTCACATTACAGAGATAATACACATAGTGAGGTCACAGTACAGAGATAATAAACACAGTGATGTCACATTACAGAGATAATGCACATAGTGAGGTCACAGTACATAGATAATGCACATAGTGAGATCACAGTAGAGACATAATAAACACAGTGATGTCACACTACAGAGATAATGCACATAGTGATGTCACAGTACATAGATAATGCACATAGTGAAGTCACAGTACAGAGATAATGGACATAGTGAGGTCACAGTACATAGATAATGCACATAGTCATGTCAGAGTACATAGATAATGCACATAGTGATGTCACAGTAGATAGATAATACACATAGTGAGGTCACAGTACATAGATAATGCACATAGTGTGGTCACAGTACAGAAATAATGCACATAGTGATGTCACAGTACATAGATAATGCACATAGTGAGGTCACAGTACAGGGATAATGCACATAGTGATGTCACAGTACAGAGATAATACACATAGTGAGGTCACATTACATAGATAATGCACATAGTGAGGTCACAGTAGAGAAATAATAAACACAGTGGTGTCACATTACAGAGATAATCCACATAGTGAGGTTTCAGTACAGAGATAATAAACACAGTGATGTCACATTACAGAGATAATAGACATAGTGATGTCACAGTACAGAGATAATAAACACAGTGATGTCACGTTACAGAGAAAATACACATAGTGATGTCACATTACAGAGATAATACATATAGTGATGTCACAGTACATAGATAATGCACATAGTGATGTCACAGTACATAGATAATGCACATAGTGAGGTCAGAGTACAGAGATAATGCACATAGTGAGGTCACAGTACATAGATAATGCACATAGTGAGATCACAGTAGAGAGATAATAAACACAGTGATGTTCCATTACAGAGATAATGCACATAGTGAGGTCACAGTACAGAGATAATAAACACAGTGATGTCACATTACAGAGATCATACACATAGTGAGGTCACAGTACATAGATAATGCACATAGTGAGGTCAGAGTATAGAGATAATGCACATAGTGAGGTCAGAGTATAGAGATAATGCACATAGTGAGGTCACAGTACAGAGATAATGCACATAGTGAGGTCATAGTAGTGAGAAAATAAACACAGTGAAGTCACATTACAGAGATAATACACATATTGATGTCACAGTAGAGATAATAAGCACAGTAATGTCACATTACAGAGATAATACACATAGTGATGTCACAGTACAGGGATAATAAACACAGTGATGTCACATTACAGAGATAATACACATAGTGATGTCACAGTACAGGGATAATAAACACAGTGATGTCATATTACAGAGATAATACACATAGTGATGTCACAGCACAGGGATAATGCACATAGTGAGGTCACAGTACATAGATAATGCACATAGTGAGGTCACAGTACATAGATAATGCACATAGTGAAATCGCAGTACAGAGATAATGCAAACAGTGATGTCACAGTACATAGATAATGCACATAGTGAGGTCACAGTACAGAGATAATTCACATAGTGAGGTCACAGTAGAGAGATAATAAACACAGTGATGTCACATTACAGAGATAATCTACATAGTGAGGTCACAGTACAGAGATAATAAGCACAGTGATGTCACATTACAGAGATAATAAACATAGTGAGGTCACAGTACATAGATAATGCACATAGTGAGGTCACAGTACAGAGATAATGCACATAGTGAGGTCACAGTAGAGAGATAATAAACACAGTGATGTCACAGTACAGAGATAATGCACATAGTGATGTCACAGTACAGAGATAATGCACATAGTGATGTCACAGTATATAGATAATGCACATAGTGAGGTAACAGTACAAAGATAACGGACATAGTGAGGTCACAGTACATAGATAATGCACATAGTGTGGTCACAGTACAGAGATAATGAGAATAATGATGTCACAGTACATAGATAAGGCACATAGTGATGTCACATTACATAGATAATATACATAGTGAGGTCACAGTACATAGATAATGCACATAGTGTGGTCACAGTACAGAGATAATGCACATAGTGATGTCACAGTACATAGATAATGCACATAGTAAGGTCACAGTACATAGATAATGCACACAGTGAGGTCACAGTAGAGAGATAATAAATACAGTGGTGTCACATTACAGAGATAATCCACATAGTGAGGTCACAGTACAGAGATAATAAACACAGTGATGTCACATTACAGAGATAATACACATAGTGAGGTCACAGTACATAGATAATGCACATAGTGAGGTCAGAGTATATAGATAATGCACATAGTGAGGTAACAGTACAAAGATAATGGACATAGTGAGGTCACAGTACATAGATAATGCACATAGTGTGGTCACAGTACAGAGATAATGCGAATAATGATGTCACAGTACATAGATAATGCACAAAGTGATGTCACATTACATAGATAATATACATAGTGAGGTCACAGTACATAGATAATGCACATAGTGTGGTCACAGTACAGAGATAATGCACATAGTGATGTCACAGTACATAGATAATGCACATAGTAAGGTCACAGTACATAGATAATGCACACAGTGAGGTCACAGTAGAGAGATAATAAATACAGTGGTGTCACATTACAGAGATAATCCACATAGTGAGGTCACAGTACAGAGATAATAAACACAGTGATGTCACATTACAGAGATAATACACATAGTGAGGTCACAGTACATAGATAATGCACATAGTGAGGTCAGAGTACAGAGATAATGCACATAGTGAGGTCACAGTACAGAGATAATACACATAGTGAGGTCACAGTACATAGATAATGCACATAGTGAGGTCACAGTACAGAGATAATGCACATATTGATGTCACAGTACATAGATAATGCACATAGTGAGGTCACAGTACAGAGATAATGCACATAGTGAGGTCACAATACATAGATAATGCACATAGTGAGGTCACAGTACATAGATAATGCACATAGTGATGTCACAGTACATAGATAATGCACATAGTGAGGTCACAGTAGAGAAATAATAAACACAGTGATGTCACATTACAGAGATAATACACATAGTGATGTCACAGTACATAGATAATGCACATAGTGATGTCACAGTACATAGATAATGCACATAGTGATGTCACAGTACATAGATAATGCACATAGTGATGTCAAAGTACAGAGATAATGCACATAGTGATGTCGCATTACAGAGATAATAAATATAGTTATGTTACGTTACAGAGATAATACACATAGTGAGGTCACAGTACAAAGATAATGCACATAGTGAGGTCACAGTTGAGAGAAAATAAACACAGTGAAGTCACATTACAGAGATAATACACATATTGATGTCACAGTAGAGATAATAAGCACAGTGATGTCACATTACAGAGATAATACACATAGTGATGTCACAGTATAGAGATAATGCAAATAATGAGGTCACAGTACAGGGATAATACACATAGTGATTTCACAGTACAGAGATAATACACATAGTGATGTCACAGTACAGGGATAATAAACACAGTGATGTCATATTACAGAGATAATACACATAGTGGTGTCACAGCACCGAGATAATGCACATAGTGAGGTCACAGTACATAGATTATGCACATAGTGAGGTCACAGTACATAGATAATGCACATAGTGAGATCACAGTAGAGAGTTAATAAACACAGTGATGTCCCATTACAGAGATAATGCACATAGTGAGGTCACAGTAGAGAGATAATAAACACAGTGATGTCACAGTACAGAGATAATGCACATAGTGATGTCACAGTACATAGATAATGCACATAGTGAAGTCACAGTACAGAGATAATGCACATAGTGAGGTCACAGTACATAGATAATGCACATTGTGTGGTCACAGTACAGAGATAATGCACATAGTGAGGTCACAGTACATAGATAATGCACATTGTGTGGTCAGAGTACATAGATAATGCACATAGTGATGTCACAGTAGATAGATAATACACATAGTGAGGTCACAGTACATAGATAATGCACATAGTGTGGTCACAGTACAGAAATAATGCACATAGTGATGTCACAGTACATAGATAATGCACATAGTGAGGTCACAGTACAGGGATAATGCACATAGTGATGTCACAGTACAGAGATAATCCACATAGTGATGTCACATTACAGAGATAATACACATAGTGAGGTCACAGTAGAGAGATAATGCACATAGTGATGTCACAGTACATAGATAATGCACATAGTGAGGTCACAGTAGAGAGATAATGCACATAGTGAGGTCACAGTACATAGATAATGCACATAGTGATGTCACAGTACATAGATAATGTACATAGTGAGGTCACAGTACAGAGATAATACACATAGTGAGGTCACAGTACCTAAATAATGCACATAGTGAGGTCACAGTAGAGAGATAATACACATAGTGAGGTCACAGTACATAGATAATGCACATAGTGATGTCACAGTACATAGATAATGTACATAGTGAGGTCACAGTACAGAGATAATGCACATAGTGAGGTCACAGTACCTAAATAATGCAGATAGTGAGGTCACAGTACATAGATAATGCACATAGTGAGGTCACAGTACAGAGATAATACACATAGTGATGTCACAGTACAGAGATAATACACATAGTGAGTTCACAGTACATAGATAATGCACATAGTGTGGTCACAGTACAGAGATAATGCACATAGTGAGTTCACAGTACATAGATAATGCACATAGTGTGGTCACAGTACAGAGATAATGCACATAGTGAGGTCACAGTACATAAATAATGCACATAGTGAGGTCACAGTACAGAGATAATGCACATAGTGAGGTCACAGTACAGAGATAATGCACATAGTGAGGTCACAGTACATAAATAATGCACATAGTGAGGTCACAGTACATAGATAATGCACATAGTGAGGTCACAGTACATAGATAATGCACATAGTGAGGTCACAGTACAGAGATAATGCACATAGTGAGTGGGTGGGAGCCGGTGGCGCACGTGTCGGCTTTCTTATTTATTGTTATGGGAGTTCCAAAAACAGAGGAGCAAATACAAGGAGGGAGAAGAAATGTATCAGAATGGTCACATGAGAATAAGGAGAAATATAACCGCAGCGCCGGCGTCATGGATCGTCCATCACTTATGTGACCTCCTATCAGTCTCCATCCAAGGGATGTATCTCAGTGGTAGAGCGCATGCATCCATGTCTTGTGATAAATTAGTAAAATCTCTCCAATTATATTCCAGGAACTTTGTTATTTGATTTTGCACTTAGTTCTCCCTTTGTCAGACCTCCATATACTGTCAGACCCCCATACTGTATACTGTTACACTCTGGAGCATTGTTTGCACACATCCCACTTACTTTCTTTTGTCTTTATATTGTTTCTCTCTTTATTCTTTGCATCACACGACCATCCATTATGTAAATGTCATTGATATTCTGTGTGTGTATACCTATCCATCTTATACAGTTATATGAAAAAGTTTGGGCACCCCTATTAATCTTAAGCTTAATGTTTTATAAAAATTGGTGTTTTTGCAACAGCTATTTCAGTTTGATATATGTAATAACTGTTGGACACAGTAATGTTTCTGCCTTGAAATGAGGTTTATTGTACTAACAGAAAATGTGCAATCTGCATTCAAACAAAATTTGACAGGTGCATAAGTATGGGCACCCTTATCATTTTCTTGTTTTAAATACTCCTACCTACTTTTTACTGACGTACTAAAACACTTTTTTTGGTTTTGTAACCTAATTGAGCTTTGAACTTCATAGCCAGGTGTATGCAATCATGAGAAAAGCTACTTAAAGTGGCCACTTACAAGTTGTTCTCCTGTTTGAATCTCCTCTGAAGAGTGGCATCATGGGCTCCTCAAAACAACTGTCAAATGATCTGAAAACAAAGATTATTCAACATAGTTGTTCAGGGGAAGGATACAAAAAGCTGTCTCAGAGATTTAACCTGTCAGTTTCCACTGTGAGGAACATAGTAAGGAAATGGAACAACACAGGGACAGTTATTGTTAAGGCCAGAAGTGGCAGGCCAAGAAAAACATCAGAAAGGCAGAGAAGAAGAATGGTGAGATCAGTCAAGGACAATCCTCAGACCACCTCCAGAGAGCTGCAGCATCAACTTGCTGCAGATGGTGTCACTGTGCATCGGTCAACTATGCAACGCACTTTGCACAAGGAGAAGCTGTATGGGAGAGTGATGCGAAAGAAGCCGTTTCTGCAAGCACGCCACAAACAGAGTCGGCTGAGGTATGCAAAAGCACAATTGGAGAAGCCAATTTTTTTTTTGGAAGAAGGTCCTGTGGACTGATGAAACCAAGATTGAGTTGTTTGGTCATACAAAAAGGCATTATGCATGGCGGCAAAAAAACACAGCATTCCGAGAAAAACACTTGCTACCCACAGTAAAATTTGGTGGAGGTTCCATCATGCTTTGGGGCTGTGTGGCCAATGCCGGCGCCAGGAATCTTGTTAAAGTTGAGGGACGCATGGATTCCACTCAGTATCAGCAGATTCTTGACAATAATGTTCAAGAATCAGTGATAAAGTTGAAGTTACGCAGGGGATGGATCTTTCAGCAAGACAATGATCCAAAACACCGCTCCAAATCTACTCAGGCATTCATGCAGAGGAACAATTACAATGTTCTGGAATGGCCATCCCAGTCCCCAGACCTGAATATCATTGAACATCTGTGGGATCATTTGAAGAGGGCTGTCCATGCTCAGCGACCATCAAACTTAACTGAACTGGAATTGTTTCGTAAAGAGGAATGGTCAAAAATACCTTCATCCAGGATCCAGGAACTCATTAAAAGCTACAGGAAGCGACTAGAGGCTGTTATTTTTGCAAAAGGAGGATCTACTAAATATTAATGTCACTTTTCTGGTGAGGTGCCCATACTTATGCACCTGTCAAAGTTTGTTTGAATGCAGATTGCACATTTTCTGTTAGTACAATAAACCTCATTTCAAGGCAGAAACATTACTGTGTCCAACAGTTATTACATATATCAAAATGAAATAGCTGTTGCAAAAACACCAATTTTTAAAAAACATTAAGCTTAAGATTAATAGGGGTGCCCAAACTTTTTATATAACTGTATTTACACTGCTCAAAATAATAAAGGGAGCACTCAAATAACACATCCTAGATCTGAATGAATGAAATCTTCTCATTGAATACTTTGTTCTGTACAAAGTTGAATGTGCTGACAACAAAATCACACAAAAATCATCAATTGAAATCACATTTATTAACCAATGGAGGCCTGGATTTGGAGTCACCCCCAAAATTAAAGTGGAATAACACACTACAGGCTGATCCAACTCTGATGTAATGTCCTTAAAACAAGTCAAAATGAGGCTCAGTATTGTGTGTGACCTCCACGTGCCTGTATGACCTCCCTACAACGCCTGGGCATGCTCCTGATGAGGCTGAGTATTGTGTGTGACCTCCACGTGCCTGTATGACCTCCCTACAACGCCTGGGCATGCTCCTGATGAGGCTGAGTATTGTGTGTGGCCTCCACGTGCCTGTATGACCTCCCTACAACGCCTGGGCATGCTCCTGATGAGGCTGAGTATTGTGTGTGGCCTCCATGTGCCTGTATGACCTCCCTACAACGCCTGGGCATGCTCCTGATGAGGCTGAGTATTGTGTGTGGCCTCCACGTGCCTGTATGACCTCCCTACAACGCCTGGGCATGCTCCTGATGAGGTTGAGTATTGTGTGTGGCCTCCATGTGCCTGTATGACCTCCCTACAACGCCTGGGCATGCTCCTGATGAGGTTGCGGATGGTCTCCTGTGGGATCTCCTCCCAGACCTGGACTAAAGCATCCGCCAACTCCTGGACAGTCTGTGGTGCAACGTGACGTTGGTGGATGGAGCGAGACATGATGTCCCAGATGTGCTCAATCGGATTCAGGTCTGGGGAACGGGCGGCCAGTCCATAGCTTCAATGCCTTCATCTTGCAGGAACTGCTGACACACTCCAGCCACATGAGGTCTGGCATTGTCCTGCATTAGGAGGAACCCAGGGCCAACCTCACCAGCATATGGTCTCACAAGAGGTCTGAGGATCTCATCTCGGTACCTAATGGCAGTCAGACTACCTCGGCGAGCACATGGAGGGCTGTGCTGCGGGCTGGTATGTTTATGCACAATCACCAGGGACCTTCCCAGCCTGATAATATCAGCTCTCAGTTGTCTGCTTTAATTAACTTTGCTGGTTACATGGGGGGATACACCATGTCATTTTTTTTTGTTTGTTTTTTTATTTAATCATTAAAAGCTGCCTGATAAGCTCCACAGGGTGCAAAGTTATTATATGTTGGGTGGTTGTGCAATTATTTGTCTATATGTCTGTTCCTATGTCTAAATGTCTCTCTGTACGTCTGTTGGTCAATATATCTGTCTATCTATCTATTCAATCTATCTCCATTATCTATCTCCATGTCATTTATTGCTGTCTAAAAACGCTAGAAAAATGCAGGAAAAAAAGCACGTTTTTGCCGCTGCGTTTTTCCTGCCAAGAGATGTGGAAATGCTGCAGAAATTTCTGCTTTCAAATAAGTGTGAACATACCCTTAGGGTTTTGCATATGAGCATAACACACATGCAGGGGATGTAGCTCAGTGGTAGAGCGCATGCTTTGCATGTATGAGGCCGCGGGTTTAATCCCCAACATCTCCATTGTCATGTATTCCACAGAGATCACTCTATATCTCACCATGCTGTCACTGTGTCAGGATTTCATCAGGGATTCCAACATATGGAATATATGTTAATGCCCTCTGTACAGTCACTGCCACCTTCACAATAGCCCAATTATTAATATTACTCGCTGCCACCACCGGCTGAGTTTGAAATATAGTACAAGGCCTTGCCTGGCCAAACGCCTGCATTCTGGTAGTGTATGGCTTCTGGGAAGCGAACGATTACAGGACTAAAGAAACAGAACGATTAGATTTTATATTTAATCCAAATGGGAGGCAGTGTTTAGGAAAACTATACAAAAATGTTTACAAAAGGAGACAATTCAATACATTAATAGTTACACCAAATAATAAGGATTAAAGAAGAGACTTACTATAAGATCGCTGAGACGATTCAATATAGGTGGATTTGATTTGAACGTTATCGAATATGACCCATTGCTTATAGTATCTATACCCCCCAGCCAACTATTTTATGCTGAAGGGAGAGACCCCCCTGGGATGACGTCACAGGGACTGGGCTCTAGCCTGCACATTTTATTAAAAACTTCTGGGATAACTCATCGCTCGTTGATCCCAGAATCCCAAAAGTGATACCATATTTCTATTATGATTTTACCTTCATTTAAGGACCACACACTGCATAGTTGCGACCTGCTATCCTAGTGCTTTAGTGCTACAGCTCCATGGAGGGGTTTGATAAAATATGCATAGCGTTATGTGATATTTCAGTTTTTCTTTTTTAATAATTTTGCAAAAATTTCTACATTTCAGTTTTTTTTCAGTCAAGATGGGGTGCAGAGTGTACTTTAATGAGGAAAAAATGAACTTTTTAGAGTTTACCAAATGGCTGCAATGAAACAAAGAGTGAAACATTTAAAGGGGTCTGAATACTTTCCGTATCCAATGTATTGCTCCATACAGTATGGGCCCCATATAATGCTCCATACAGTATGGCCCCATATAATGCTCAATATAGTATGGGCCCCATATAATGCTCCATACAGTATGGCCCCATATAATGCTCAATATAGTATGGCCCCATATAATGCTCCATACAGTATGGCCCCATATAATGCTCCATACAGAAAAAAAATAATAATCAAATACTTCCCTCTCCTTGTTCCCCGCTGGCCGCAGGTCCTGTCTCCACAGCGTGTTCCGGCTCTCTGCACTGTGACTGCCCAGCACAGAGGGGGCGCTGTAGTGATCGCGCCCTCTTCCCTGAGATGTCACAGAGTCGGAAGACACCGGAGCTGCGGAGGAACGTGGAGAGATGAGTATCGCGAGCAGTTTAAAGCAATGTGGGACGCGGTGCCACAGCCCATGCTGTACTGCTCTGCCAGCTATATAGTGGCCGATTCCGGGTACTGCACACCTGACCCTATTCATATGATCTGCAGTACCCCGCTGTAGCCACTATGCAGTTGTTGGCGCTGTGCTGTTCCAGTCTGCAAATAATCACATCCAACCGGCACCAAGAACAGCTGATCACGCGTGCCGGGGGTCGCGTCCCCATTAATCTAATATTGGTCGCCTATCCTAAGGGTAAGTCATCAATATAAAAGAGCTGGACATCCCCTTTATCTGTTGCCACTACCCCTATACCAACTAATGGTAAATCCCTCCCTCACTTATCATTATGTGCTGCTAATGTTACGTAACAACATTCTATATAGTGAAGTCACAACCAGACATAGAGATGGTAAATATTATTTATTTTTATGAACATTTGGACAAATAATGGAATATATGAGGATATCATAGTCTGGGGCTGCAGCTGTTATCAGCATCTCTGCACATGATGAAATCAGGGTCTCTATGAAGCAGATGAGGGATCTGTGGATCATTATGGAAATGATCTGTAACTTCTGCAGATTTCTGTAAAGAGAAGACACCAAATTATTACATCTCATCAATAGATTCCCAGTAAAAAGTTAATAATCAGCTGGAAAATATAAAAAAGCAAATTCTAATATCTACTTACATGAAGGACAAGTCATTCTGATCTAATTCCTCAATGTTCTCCAGACTTGGATCATCCTTCTATGAAAAGGAGAAAAGAACAATTACTTATATGTCACATGTGATATAGATATCATGGGGCAGCGGGAATGAGAGGTGACTTACCATCGGGTGTTTTTGGGGTGTTCATGGCCCTTCATGCTTGGTAAGATGTTGACCAAAGCTGATGGTAAACTAAAGAGAGATCAGAACAGCAGGAGGTTAAAGGTGATATTTTTTACAGTCTTGTAATGAATGTAGTGTTAATGTATGCATTGCTCCCTTACCTGGGCTGGGGTCAGTATGTTCTCCACCACTGTCTGCACCATGAACATGGTGCTTCAATGGAAGCAGTGGTTACGGCACAGGGGGCACAGAGGTTTGGAGCGGAGCCATCTAGTAATACATCCCTGATGGAAGGTGTGGTCACATGGAAGGACCGTGACCTGCTCTCCGATCTCATATTCGGTCATACAGATGATACATGACTCGGCCTCCTCCTGTGCGGTTACATCCCTTGTTGGGAGATTTGCAATTAGCAGTGCTCTCCTGCGAACCCAATGCTGCCGCCTCTGCCGCACAGGTAGGTTTTGTGCAGGTGGCTCCACAGCATTGCTGTCGCTCTGACGTCCATCACTGGTAGAAGGTCTTTCCTCGTCTCTTGGAGGAGACCGTCCATCACTGGTAGAAGGTCTCTCCTGCACAGGTAGGTTTTGTGCAGGTGGCTCCACCTGTGGCAGTGGTGGTGTCATCACACCCACTTCCTCCAGTTGAATGGGTGGGAGGGGACGGCCGCCATCCCTGCTGCTCTCTCCGGAGGGCTCTGCAGGGGCTGGTCTTAGAGGAGAGCGGCTTCTATCCCTGCTCTCTTCCTGTCCTCTACGCCGTGGAGGATCTCTGGCCCGTCTCCCTCTCCTCTCAGTGACAGCATTGCTGTCTCTCTGACGTCCATCACTGGTAGAAGGTCTTTCCTGATCTCTTGGAGAAGACCTCCTTCCATCACTGGTAGAAGGTCTTTCCTGATCTCTTGGAGGAGACCTCCTCCGTCCATGGACAATTATGGCCTGACCTATAAACAAATAAGAATTTATCTGAATTATTTCCAATTTTAGTAAACACTTTTGGGCTATAGTGATGGTTCCTTCTACTGCTGTGGTGTTTAGGGAGAGGGGAACCCTAGAAAGAATTGACTTTATTTTGGCCTTAGTTAACCTGCACTGTCTGTCCTGAAATGTGTCCCCTCATACCCCAGGGATATCTCCTCCCAGGAAATCCCTATAGTGTGGGAATATTGTGGATCTCCCCCAAATATTTCACTTACCTTGATTTTCTGGTCGGCGCAGCCATGCCTCATTGTCAGCAATCAGCTGGCGCAGCTCCCGGGCGCTCATGACTTAGGTACCTGGAGCTGGCTGATAGAATATTGGAGAACTAAGCTCTCCGGTGGCACCGGTGTTATTGTGCTCTGATCAAAGATCAAGAAGAAGAAATGGAAGTAATCACCAGATGTGTAACACAAACTAGTTCGCTCTTCCACAACCAAAGTGAAGTCTCAGCAAAAGCATCAACTCAAGAAATGGCGCTGATGTCACAGTGCTCAGAGATTATATACCCTCAGGACATTCCATGATGTCATTATGACATCATAACTGAGTGACCCCCTAATCCTGAGCATTGTGACATCAGAGCAGCCAGGCCGCCATGTTTGCTGCCAACTGGTGAATGAGGCAGAGAATGTGGAATAGAAATATCCCATCTGATTAATAGAATATAAATGTATATAAATCTGTGTTGGAAAAGATAGAAAAATCAGTTTTCTCCATGTTTGTAAATAGTCGTTTTTTTGCTTTGGTAGATATTATATACATGTTATATATGGTATAAATTATCTTCTGCTGTAAATGATAATAATGGAATGTTATTCTTTATCATTTATAGTTGTGGGTGATACATTATTGCTAAACAATAAACAACTCACCGACCTGTCAGGGAAATGATCAGGTTATATAAATGAGTGAAAATAGAATAAATAATAATAGAAGGTAAAGTATACAAATGCCTCTAAAAAAAAAAGTCATCAGTTTTTTTTACTTTTCTGTACCACCAGGGCCGTCCTACATGACATACATGGATTTTACCTGGGTGTCTCGTGCCCCTATAATAATGTGTCCATATCACTCAGTTACCCCAAATCCACAAAACTATCTATTAGAACAGGACCTGGACTGGTAATCTTCCTACCTGGCAGATTCCCTGTGGACGCCTCGGGTGGGCTGGTCAGTGGATCACCAGCAAGGTGCAGATTTAGCCCTCCTAAAGTATAACAATAGTACAGTGGTGGCCAAAAGTATTGGCACCCCTGCAATTCTGTCGGATGATACTCAGTTTCTTCCTGAAAATGATTGCAATCACAAACTCTTTGGTATTATTATCTTCATTTAATTTGTCTTCAATGAAAAAAAACAAAAAGAATTGTCCTAAAGCTAAATTGGATATAATTCCACACCAAACCTAGAAAAGGGGGTGGACAAAAGTATTGGCACTGTTTGAAAAATCATGTGATGCTTCTCTAATTCATGTAATTAACAGCACCTGTAACTTACCTGTGGCACCTAACAGGTGTTGGCAATAACTAAATCACACTTGCAGCCAATTAACATGGATTAAAGTTGACTCAACCTCTGTCCTGTGTCCTTGTGTGTACCATATTGAGCATGGAGAAAAGAAAGAAGACCAAAGAACTGTCTGAGGACTTGAGAAACCAAATTGTGAGGAAGCATGAGCAATCTCAAGGCTACAAGTCCATCTCCAAAGACCTGAATGTTCCTGTGTCTTCCGTGCGCAGTGTCATCAAGAAGTTTAAAGCCCATGGCACTGTGGCTAACCTCCCTAGATGTGGACGGAAAAGAAAAATTGACGAGAGATTTCAACGCAAGATTGTGCGGATGGTGGATAAAGAACCTCTACTAACATCCAAACAAGTTCAAGCTTCCCTGCAGTCCAAGGGTACAACAGTGTCAACCCGTACTATCCGTCGGCGTCTGAATGAAAAGGGACTGTATGGTAGGATACCCAGGAAGACCCCACTTCTTACCCCGAGACATAAAAAAGCCAGGCTGGAGTTTGCCAAAACTTACCTGAGAAAGCCTAAAACGTTTTGGAAGAATGTTCTCTGGTCAGATGAGACAAAAGTCGAGCTTTTTGGGAAAAAGCATCAACATAGAGTGTACAGGAAAAAAAAGAGGCATTCAAAGAAAAGAACACGGTCCCTACAGTCAAACATGGTGGAGGTTCCCTGATGTTTTGGGGTTGCTTTGCTGCCTTTGGCACTGGACTGCTTGACCGTGTGCATGGCATAATGAAGTCTGAAGACTACCAACAAATTTTGCAGCATAATGTAGGGCCCAGTGTGAGAAAGCTGGGTCTCCCTCAGAGGTCATGGGTCTTCCAGCAGGACAATGACCCAAAACACACTTCCAAAAGCGCTATAAAATGGTTTGAGAGAAAGCACTGGAGACTTCTAAGGTGGCCAGCAATGAGTCCAGACCTGAATCCCATAGAACACCTGTGGAGAGATCTCAAAATGGCAGTTTGGAGAAGGCACCCTTCAAATATCAGGGACCTGGAGCAGTTTGCCAAAGAAGAATGGTCTACAATTCCAGCAGAGCATTGTAAGAAACTCATTGATGGTTACCGGAAGCGGTTGTTCGCAGTTATTTTGGCTAAAGGTTGTGCAACCAAGTATTAGGCTGAGGGTGCCAATACTTTTGTCCGGCCCATTTTTGGAGTTTTGTGTGAAATGATCAATGATTTGATTTTTGCTTCATTCTCTTTTGTGTTTTTTCCTTGCAAGCAAATTAAATGAAGATAATAAGACCAAAGAATTTGTGATTGCAATCATTTTCAGGAAGAAACTGAGTATTATCTGACAGAATTGCAGGGGTGCCAATACTTTTGGCCACCACTGTAACTATAACAATAGTATGTTTGCATACTATAGCGCTACAGAGTGCTACTTTATTTGTTGGTTATATATGGAGATGGCTACTCTTAGTAAGCACCTGTACACACCGGTTTTCTGTTTTGAAAGTGACGGTCAGTCTTTTGATATTTGTATACATAGGATTTCTGAATGATCACTCCACCCCTAAGCCTCAGGAGGTTTTAATTATAGCAGGATCCTACCCTCCCATATACATGTAGACTTTAGTATAAGATTGGATTCACACTAGGTAGGTTCCTGGCAACGAGAGTCGCCTTACCATGGCTATCGGGTACACATGAATTGGCTAATTTATGCGCTAAGAATTCTCATTTATTTCTATTTTCTAGAGCAGTAATGCTATTCAAATTTCATACATTTCATGTTTTCATGCTATAGCGCTACAGAGTGCTACTTTATTTGTTAGTTATATAGATGGCAACTCTTAGTAAGCACCTGTACAGACCAGTTTTCTGTTTTGGAAGTGACGGTCAGTCTTTTGATAGCTGTTATTGATAACCAGGGAACATTTTGGGCTAATGGCCCCTTTCCCTGGCTAGTAATATCAGCCCCCAGCAGACGGCTTTCCCTCTGCTGGTTATGAAAATTTGGCCAGAGCCCCCTCTGTTTTTTTAATCTAATTCTTTATTTTACACATAATGTACACTGGGCTTGCTGACTACAATTTCCATCACTGTCGCCTGCTCGCGCTGATCTCAGGCAACAATGATATGAGCTGCATTCAGCTCCCGGCGCATGTCCAGCACTCCGGCATTCAAAAGTCTCGCATTAGAGCTACCGCCGTCAGACCCGGTGGCTTGAACTCCGGTAACCTTGTAGAGTTCAAAGCCACCGGGTCTCCCGGCAGTTGCAAGGCCCAGAAACCTCATGGGAAACTTTGAGGGACATTTTAGGTTTTGGAAGTTTCCAGCTGCTGGAACACCTAGTGGCAGCGAACTAAGGTTACTTTAGGTGTGTATTTTACTGTGCTTGTTAATAAAAAAAGAGAAGTGGGGTCCCTCGTAATTTTTATAATCAGCAAAGGGAAAATCAACGGCTGGTGGCTGATATTATTTGGGAACAGGCCAATAGCCATAAAGATTCCCAGGCTATTAATATCAGCTCACAGCTGTTTGCTTAGCCTTTACTGCTTATTATAGGGGAGACCCCAAACAAAAATTGATGTGGGGTCCCCCTATATTCACTAACCATCAAAGGCTAAACAGACAGCTGCGAGATGATATTAATAGCTTAGGAAGTGGCCATGGTTATTGGCCCCCTCCTAGACTAAAAACATCAGCTCTCATCCGCCCCAGAAATGGTACATCAATAAAATGTGCCAAATCTGATGCTTAGCCTCTGCTCTTCCCACTTGTCTTGATGCGATGACAAGTGGGTTAATGATTGTGGGGTTGACGTCAGCTGTTTTATGGCCGCTAACATCAAGCCCACAAGTTAGTAATGGAGAGGCATCTATAAGACTCCCTATTACTAACCCAATAATCAGATTGTAAAAAAACACACCCAGAATAAAGTCCTTTATTTGAAATAAAGACAAACACTCCTTTATTAAAATAAAAATAAAAAAGTATTATATTCACCTTTACACCTAATTCACCAAAGCCTTTGTCCCCTGTAAAAGAGAAAAAAATAAAAAAACACCATAATGCTCACCTTAACACCTAATCCCTGATGCCCTTGTCACCTGTAAACGACAAAAAGTAGTAAACCACCATAATACTCACCTGTCTGCCGTGAATATAATCCATACTGTCCCACGACAATCCGGATGACTTGGAGAAGAGTCACATCAGCAGTCACTAATGTGACTGCTCTCCACGACAGCCCGCTCACACTGACACAAGAGTGTAATCTCTCCTGCAGGTGATGCCGCCTTTCTACCGCTGCTGATGGCCTGCAACCAATCATCAGACATAAGCAATATCAGGAGATCATCATGGGGTGCAGTGCTTGTCACGGTGCGTATCTGGGAGGTAAGTGCTCTATGCTTTCTTCTTAATTCATTGGGACAATAGAAAAGCGCCATCCAGTAGGGAACAATCTCTTTAAAATACGGGAAAAGGAGAATTGGATTTTTTTAAAATTTGTTCAATAAAAGGCATAAAAAATAAAATCGCCTCCTTTTTTTAACACTGCATACAGAATACTGGCCCCCATATAACGCTCCATGCAGGCTGTTCCCCCCTTACAATGCCCCATTACACGAGCGATATCTATTGTGAATTCTACAATAGCCCAGAAACCGGCAAATCCTCACAGCGCACAGTGCAGACCGGACAGTATAGTCCTCCATACAGTATTATGGGCACCATATAATGCTCCATACAGGATACTGACCCCCTTATAATGCTCCATACAGGATACTGGCCCCCATATAACGCTCCATACAGGATACTGACCCCCTTATAATGCTCCATACAGTATACTGGTCCCCATATAATGCTCCATACAGGATACTGGTCCCCATATAATGCTCCCTACAGGATACTGGTCCCCATATAACGCTCCATACAGGATACTGTCCCCCATATAATGCTCCATACAGAATACTGACCCCCATATAACACTCCATACAGAATATTGGCCCCATGTAATGCTCCATGCAGGCTGTTCCCCCCTCATAATGCCCCATGCAGGATGTCACACATCCCCCCACCAGATAATGCCCCATGCAGGATGTCACACACCCCCCCACCATATAATGCTCCATGCAGGATGTCACACCCACTTTCCCCCCACCATATAATGCCCCATGCCCCATACATGAAAAAAATAAAAAAAATCCAATACTCACCTCACTTCTTACCTGCTGCTGGCGCTGCTCCGGACTCCAGCGTCGCCCGCGTCTTCCCGCTCTGCACTGTGACAGGTCAGGAGAGAGCGAGCGCGGTGTAAAGACATCACCGCGCCCTCTGACCTGAGACGTCACAGTCAGAGGACGCGGAAGACGCTGAGGAGGCACGGGGAGGGGTAAGTATTGTGCCGGCGCCGTCACATGACCGGAGATGTCCCTGCGCTCAGCATGGTGCCGGGGAACCATGTGGAGCGCAGGGACATCTCCGGTCATGTGACGGCGGGAGGTCCTGCGGGGGGGCTCCATGAAGAGACGCACAAGAGGGGGGTCCCGAAGGGGCCCCGACCGGCCGGGCCCCATGCTGGAGTCAGGGCAGTCATGCCCTGATGGCGGCCCTGCTGGAGGCTGGAGGGGCCCCCTCTCCCTCGGGGGCCCCCGTTCAATGAACCGGCTGCACAGGCGGTAGTTCCGCCCCTGACTCCACCAGCAGAATAGTGTGTGCAGCTCTGGATTATAATACAGGATGTAACTCAGGATCAGTAATGTAATGAATGTACACAGTGACTCCACCAGCAGAATAGTGTGTGCAGCTCTGGAGTATAATAAAGGATGTAACTGAGGATGACTAGAGAATCAGTAATGTAATATATGTGCACAGTGACTGCACCAGCAGAATAGTGAGTGCAGCTCTGGAGTATAATGCAGGATGTAAGTCAGGATCAGTAATGTAATGAATGTAGACAGTGACTGCACCAGCAGAATAGTGAGTGCAGCTCTGAATTATAATACAGGATGTAACTCAGGATCAGTAATGTAATGAATGTAGACAGTGACTCCACCAGCAGAATAGTGTGTGCAGCTCTGGAGTATAATAAAGGATGTAACTGAGGATGAGTAGAGAATCAGTAATGTAATATATGTGCACAGTGACTGCACCAGCAGAATAGTGAGTGCAGCTCTGGATTATAATACAAGATGTAACTCAGGATGAGTAATGTAATGTATGTACACAGTGACTGCACCAGCAGAATAGTGAGTACAGCTCTGGAGTATAATACAGGATGTAACTCAGGATCAGTAATGTAATGTATGTACACAGTGACTGCACCAGCAGAATAGTGAGAGCAGCTCTGGAGTATAATACAGTATATAACTCAGGATCAGTGCAGGATCAGTAATGTAATGTATGTACACAGTGACTCCACCAGCAGAATAGTGAGTGCAGCTCTGGAGTATAATACAGGATGTAACTGAGGATCAGTAGAGGATCAGTAATGTAATGTATGTGCACAGTGACTGCACAAGCAGAATAGTGAGTGCAGCTCTGGAGTATAATACAGGATGCAAGTCAGGATAAGTACAAGATTAGTAATGTAATATATGTACACAGTGACTGCACCAGCAGAATAGTGAGTACAGCTCAGGATTATAATACAGGATGTAACTCAGGATCAGTAATGTAATGTATGCACACAGTGACTGCACCAGCAGAATAGTGAGTGCAGCTCTGGAGTATAATATAGGATGTAACTAAGGATCAGTACAGGATCAGTAATGTAATGTATGTACACAGTGACTGTACCAGCAGAATAGTGAGTGCAGCTCTGGAGTATAATACAGGATGGAACTCAGGATCAGTAATGTAATGTATGTACACAGTGACTGCACTAGCAGAATAGTGAGTGCAGCTCTGGGGTATAATAAGGGATGTAACTCAGGATCAGTACAGGATCAGTAATGTAATATATGTACACAGTGGTGCACCAGCAGAATAGTGAGTGCAGCTCTGGAGTATAATACAGGATGTAACTCAGGATCAGTAGAGGATCAGTAATGTAATGTATGTACACAGTGACTACACCAGCAGAATAGTGAGTGCATCTCTGGAGTATAATACAGGATGTAGCTCAGGATCAGAACCGGATCAGTAATGTAATGTATGTGCACAGTGACTGCACCAGCAGAATAGTGAGTGCAGCTCTGGAGTATAATACAGGATGGAACTCAGGATCAGTAATGTAATGTATGTACACAGCGACTGCACTAGCAGAATAGTGAGTGCAGTTCTGGACTATAATACAGGATGGAACTCAGGATCAGTAATGTAATGTATGTACACAGTGACTGCACTAGCAGAATAGTGAGTGCAGCTCTGGAGTATAATACAGGATGTAACTCAGGATCAGTACAGGATCAGTAATGTAATATATGTACACAGTGGCTGCACCAGCAGAATAGTGAGTGCAGCTCTGGAGTATAATACAGGATGTAACTCAGGATCAGAACCGGATCAGTAATGTAATGTATGTGCACAGTGACTGCACCAGCAGAATAGTGAGTGCAGCTCTGGAGTATAATACAGGATGGAACTCAGGATCAGTAATGTAATGTATGTACACAGTGACTGCACTAGCAGAATAGTGAGTGCAGCTCTGGAGTATAATACAGGATGGAACTCAGGATTAGTAATGTAATGTATGTACACAGTGACTGCACCAGCACAATAGTGAGTTCAGCTCTGGAGTATAATACAGGATGTAACTAAGGATCAGTACAGGATCAGTAATGTAATATATGTACACAGTGACAGCACCAGCAGAAAAGTGAGTGCAGCTCTGGAGTATAATACAGGATGTAACTCATGATCAGTACAGGATCAGTAATGTAATGTATGTACACAGTGACTGCACCAGCACAATAGTGAGTTCAGCTCTGGAGTATAATACAGGATGTAACTCAGGATCAGTACAGGATCAGTAATGTAATGTATGTACACAGTGACTACACCAGCAGAATAGTGAGTGCAGCTCTGGATTATAATACAGGATGTAACTCAGGATCAGTAATGTAATGTATGTACACAGTGACTGCAGCAGCAGAATAGTGAGTGCAGCTCTGGAGTGTAATACAGGATGTAACTCAGGATCAGTAATGTAATGAATGTACACAGTGACTCCACCAGCAGAATAGTGTGTGCAGCTCTGGATTATAATACAGGATGTAACTCAGGATCAGTAATGTAATGAATGTACACAGTGACTCCACCAGCGGAATAGTGTGTGCAGCTCTGGAGTATAATAAAGGATGTAACTGAGGATGTCTAGAGAATCAGTAATGTAATATATGTGCACAGTGACTGCACCAGCAGAATAGTGAGTGCAGCTCTGGAGTATAATGCAGGATGTAAGTCAGGATCAGTAATGTAATGAATGTAGACAGTGACTGCACCAGCAGAATAGTGAGTGCAGCTCAGAATTATAATACAGGATGTAACTCAGGATCAGTAATGTAATGAATGTAGACAGTGACTCCACCAGCAGAATAGTGAGTGCAGCCCTGGAGTATAATACAGGATGTAACTGAGGATCAGTAATGTAATGAATGTAGACAGTGACTCCACCAGCAGAATAGTGAGTGCAGCTCTGGAGTATAATACAGGATGGAACTCAGGATCAGTAATGTAATGTATGTACACAGTGACTGCACCAGCAGAATAGTGAGTGCAGCTCTGGAGTATAATGCAGGATGTAAGTCAGGATCAGTACAGGATCAGTAATGTAATATATGTACACAGTGACTGCACCAGCAGAATAGTGAGTGCAGCTCTGGATTATAATACAGGATGTAACTCAGGATCAGTAATGTAATTTATGTACACATTGAATGCACCAGCAGAATAGTGAGTGCAGCTCCGGAGTATAATGCAGGATGTATCTCATGGTCAGTAATGTAATGTATGTACACAGTAACTCCACCAGCAAAATAGTGAGTGCAGCTCTGGAGTATAATAAAGGAAGTAACTGAGGATGAGTAGAGGATCAGTAATGTAATGTATGTGCACAGTGACTGCACCAGCAGAATAGTGAGTGCAGCTCTGGAGTATAATACAGGATGTAAGTCAGGATCAGTACAGGATCAGTAATGTAATATATGTGCACAGTGACTGCACCAGCAGAATAGTGAGTGCAGCTCTGGAGTATAATACAGGATGTAACTCAGGATCAGTACAGGATCAGTAATGTAATGTATGTACACAGTGACTGCACCAGCAGAATAGTGAGCGCAGCTCTGGAGTATATTACAAGATGTAACTCAGGATCAGTAATGTAATGTATGTACACAGTGACTGCACCAGCAGAATAGTGAGTGCAGCTCTGGAGTATAATACAGGACGTAACTCAGGATCAGTACAGGATCAATAATGTAATGTATGTACACATTGACTGCACCAGCAGAATAGTGAGTGCAGCTCTGGAGTATAATACAGGATGTAGCTCAGGATCAGTAATGTAATGTATGTACACAGTGACTCCACCAGCAGCATACTGGGTGCAGCTCTGATCAGCTGCTAGTCAGTGTGCTGATTACGGGTGTGGTGGCTGCAGATCCTGCTGTGAGCTCCTGATCTCTGAGAACCAACACCTCTCCACCTGGGGACCTGCTCTCTCTCTTTCCCGGAGGGAGAACTGGTTTCTGGGATGAGTGATGGAGCCAAGTCCCATTCTTCTGCTTCCCGAACCAGGCCGGCGGGGGGCAGAAGAAACCAGCAACCGGCCTGCACATCAGAGGACTCGGGGGTGAGACGCTGCACCAGGAGTCACAGCAATGTGGCTCCTACTCCCCCCGGGATTGTGGAGACCCCCAGAAGCCGCAAGGCTTCCAGCATGGAGGAAAAGCCTGACAGCGGCGTGCAAGATGGCGCTCCTTCCGGAGGAAAGCTGAGTGCTCACGGAGGTGAGGCCGACCTCCCTGAGGGGGGGTGGGCGCAGCAGGGACCCCGGGAGTCTGTGTCCACATATGCCTCCCGGGTCATGATCCACCTCCGTGAGTATGAAGATGCCAGTAAGCTCATCAGGAGGCTACGGGAGGAGCTGCGCTGCACAAGCGCCAAAGCTGCAGGGGCCTCCAAACCAAGGAAGGCCAAGCTCCAAGCCAAGGTAAAAAGACTGAGCAGTGAAATTCAACGCCTGGAACTTAGGAAAGCCACCATCAGGGAGCAGAGTGGTCCTTTCAAAGAAAAACTTATAAATGAAGACTGCTTTAGAGAAATGGCTGATACCAGAGAGCAAAGGCAGATGGGGCTGCAGCCTGAGAGCCAGGTGGATGATGAGAGTGATGATGACCAGCAGGAAGCCCCACCTGGTAGCCTGCAAAGTCACCCGCAGGCCACGTGCAGCGAGCTCCCTGCAGGACAGGCGACAGTGACATCCGGTCGCAGTTCTGCCGGCTCTGGGGAGGACAGTGACAGCAGCGGCCAGGGAGGGGCGCTAATGGCGGAGATTAAACTCCTGGAGTCCCCAGTGTGCCTCCAAAGCTTCCATCTTGGTGACGATCTACCAGAAGAGGCACCTGGGGGCCACAAAAATCGGATTCAGGTCTGGGGAACGGGCGGCCAGTCCATAGCTTCAATGCCTTCATCTTGCAGGAACTGCTGACACACTCCAGCCACATGAGGTCTGGCATTGTCCTGCATTAGGAGGAACCCAGGGCCAACCGCACCAGCATATGGTCTCACAAGAGGTCTGAGGATCTCATCTCGGTACCTAATGGCAGTCAGACTACCTCGGCGAGCACATGGAGGGCTGTGCTGCGGGCTGGTATGTTTATGCACAATCACCAGGGACCTTCCCAGCCTGATAATATCAGCTCTCAGTTGTCTGCTTTAATTAACTTTGCTGGTTACATGGGGGGATACACCACGTCATTTTTTTTTGTTTGTTTTTTTATTTAATCATTAAAAGCTGCCTGATAAGCTCCACAGGGTGCAAAGTTATTATATGTTGGGTGGTTGTGCAATTATTTGTCTATATGTCTGTTCCTATGTCTAAATGTCTCTCTGTACGTCTGTTGGTCAATATATCTGTCTATCTATCTATTCAATCTATCTCCATTATCTATCTCCATGTCATTTATTGCTGTCTAAAAACGCTAGAAAAATGCAGGAAGAAAAGCACGTTTTTGCCGCTGCGTTTTTCCTGCCAAGAGATGTGGAAATGCTGCAGAAATTTCTGCTTTCAAATAAGTGTGAACATACCCTTAGGGTTTTGCATATGAGCATAACACACATGCAGGGGATGTAGCTCAGTGGTAGAGCGCATGCTTTGCATGTATGAGGCCGCGGGTTTAATCCCCAACATCTCCATTGTCATGTATTCCACAGAGATCACTCTATATCTCACCATGCTGTCACTGTGTCAGGATTTCATCAGGGATTCCAACATATGGAATATATGTTAATGCCCTCTGTACAGTCACTGCCACCTTCACAATAGCCCAATTATTAATATTACTCGCTGCCACCACCGGCCGAGTTTGAAATATAGTACAAGGCCTTGCCTGGCCAAACGCCTGCATTCTGGTAGTGTATGGCTTCTGGGAAGGGAACGATTACAGGACTAAAGAAACAGAACGATTAGACTTTATATTTAATCCAAATGGGAGGCAGTGTTTAGGAAAACTATACAAAAATGTTTACAAAAGGAGACAATTCAATACATTAATAGTTACACCAAATAATAAGGATTAAAGAAGAGACTTACTATAAGATCGCTGAGACGATTCAATATAGGTGGATTTGATTTGAACGTTATCGAATATGACCCGTTGCTTATAGTATCTATACCCCCCAGCCAACTATTTTATGCTGAAGGGAGAGACCCCCCTGGGATGACGTCACAGGGACTGGGCTCTAGCCTGCACATTTTATTAAAAACTTCTGGGATAACTCATCGCTCGTTGATCCCAGAATCCCAAAAGTGATACCATATTTCTATTATGATTTTACCTTCATTTAAGGACCACACACTGCATAGTTGCGACCTGCTATCCTAGTGCTTTAGTGCTACAGCTCCATGGAGGGGTTTGATAAAATATGCATAGCGTTATGTGATATTTCAGTTTTTCTTTTTTAATAATTTTGCAAAAATTTCTACATTTCAGTTTTTTTTCAGTCAAGATGGGGTGCAGAGTGTACTTTAATGAGGAAAAAATGAACTTTTTAGAGTTTACCAAATGGCTGCAATGAAACAAAGAGTGAAACATTTAAAGGGGTCTGAATACTTTCCGTATCCAATGTATTGCTCCATACAGTATGGGCCCCATATAATGCTCCATACAGTATGGCCCCATATAATGCTCAATATAGTATGGGCCCCATATAATGCTCCATACAGTATGGCCCCATATAATGCTCAATATAGTATGGCCCCATATAATGCTCCATACAGTATGGCCCCATGTAATGCTCCATACAGAAAAAAAATAATAATCAAATACTTCCCTCTCCTTGTTCCCCGCTGGCCGCAGGTCCTGTCTCCACAGCGTGTTCCGGCTCTCTGCACTGTGACTGCCCAGCACAGAGGGGGCGCTGTAGTGATCGCGCCCTCTTCCCTGAGATGTCACAGAGTCGGAAGACACCGGAGCTGCGGAGGAACGTGGAGAGATGAGTATCGCGAGCAGTTTAAAGCAATGTGGGACGCGGTGCCAGAGCCCATGCTGTACTGCTCTGCCAGCTATATAGTGGCCGATTCCGGGTACTGCACACCTGACCCTATTCATATGATCTGCAGTACCCCGCTGTAGCCACTATGCAGTTGTTGGCGCTGTGCTGTTCCAGTCTGCAAATAATCACATCCAACCGGCACCAAGAACAGCTGATCACGCGTGCCGGGGGTCGCGTCCCCATTAATCTAATATTGGTCGCCTATCCTAAGGGTAAGTCATCAATATAAAAGAGCTGGACATCCCCTTTATCTGTTGCCACTACCCCTATACCAACTAATGGTAAATCCCTCCCTCACTTATCATTATGTGCTGCTAATGTTACGTAACAACATTCTATATAGTGAAGTCACAACCAGACATAGAGATGGTAAATATTATTTATTTTTAGGAACATTTGGACAAATAATGGAATATATGAGGATATCATAGTCTGGGGCTGCAGCTGTTATCAGCATCTCTGCACATGATGAAATCAGGGTCTCTATGAAGCAGATGAGGGATCTGTGGATCATTATGGAAATGATCTGTAACTTCTGCAGATTTCTGTAAAGAGAAGACGCCAAATTATTACATCTCATCAATAGATTCCCAGTAAAAAGTTAATAATCAGCTGGAAAATATAAAAAAGCAAATTCTAATATCTACTTACATGAAGGACAAGTCATTCTGATCTAATTCCTCAATGTTCTCCAGACTTGGATCATCCTTCTATGAAAAGGAGAAAAGAACAATTACTTATATGTCACATGTGATATAGATATCATGGGGCAGCGGGAATGAGAGGTGACTTACCATCGGGTGTTTTTGGGGTGTTCATGGCCCTTCATGCTTGGTAAGATGTTGACCAAAGCTGATGGTAAACTAAAGAGAGATCAGAACAGCAGGAGGTTAAAGGTGATATTTTTTACAGTCTTGTAATGAATGTAGTGTTAATGTATGCATTGCTCCCTTACCTGGGCTGGGGTCAGTATGTTCTCCACCACTGTCTGCACCATGAACATGGTGCTTCAATGGAAGCAGTGGTTACGGCACAGGGGGCACAGAGGTTTGGAGCGGAGCCATCTAGTAATACATCCCTGATGGAAGGTGTGGTCACATGGAAGGACCGTGACCTGCTCTCCGATCTCATATTCGGTCATACAGATGATACATGACTCGGCCTCCTCCTGTGCGGTTACATCCCTTGTTGGGAGATTTGCAATTAGCAGTGCTCTCCTGCGAACCCAATGCTGCCGCCTCTGCCGCACAGGTAGGTTTTGTGCAGGTGGCTCCACAGCATTGCTGTCGCTCTGACGTCCATCACTGGTAGAAGGTCTTTCCTCGTCTCTTGGAGGAGACCGTCCATCACTGGTAGAAGGTCTCTCCTGCACAGGTAGGTTTTGTGCAGGTGGCTCCACCTGTGGCAGTGGTGGTGTCATCACACCCACTTCCTCCAGTTGAATGGGTGGGAGGGGACGGCCGCCATCCCTGCTGCTCTCTCCGGAGGGCTCTGCAGGGGCTGGTCTTAGAGGAGAGCGGCTTCTATCCCTGCTCTCTTCCTGTCCTCTACGCCGTGGAGGATCTCTGGCCCGTCTCCCTCTCCTCTCAGTGACAGCATTGCTGTCTCTCTGACGTCCATCACTGGTAGAAGGTCTTTCCTGATCTCTTGGAGAAGACCTCCTTCCATCACTGGTAGAAGGTCTTTCCTGATCTCTTGGAGGAGACCTCCTCCGTCCATGGACAATTATGGCCTGACCTATAAACAAATAAGAATTTATCTGAATTATTTCCAATTTTAGTAAACACTTTTTGGCTATAGTGATGGGTCCTTCTACTGCTGTGGTGTTTAGGGAGAGGGGAACCCTAGAAAGAATTGACTTTATTTTGGCCTTAGTTAACCTGCACTGTCTGTCCTGAAATGTGTCCCCTCATACCCCAGGGATATCTCCTCCCAGGAAAGCCCTATAGTGTGGGAATATTGTGGATCTCCCCCAAATATTTCACTTACCTTGATTTTCTGGTCGGCGCAGCCATGCCTCATTGTCAGCAATCAGCTGGCGCAGCTCCCGGGCGCTCATGACTTAGGTACCTGGAGCTGGCTGATAGAATATTGGAGAACTAAGCTCTCCGGTGGCACCGGTGTTATTGTGCTCTGATCAAAGATCAAGAAGAAGAAATGGAAGTAATCACCAGATGTGTAACACAAACTAGTTCGCTCTTCCACAACCAAAGTGAAGTCTCAGCAAAAGCATCAACTCAAGAAATGGCGCTGATGTCACAGTGCTCAGAGATTATATACCCTCAGGACATTCCATGATGTCATTATGACATCATAACTGAGTGACCCCCTAATCCTGAGCATTGTGACATCAGAGCAGCCAGGCCGCCATGTTTGCTGCCAACTGGTGAATGAGGCAGAGAATGTGGAATAGAAATATCCCATCTGATTAATAGAATATAAATGTATATAAATCTGTGTTGGAAAAGATAGAAAAATCAGTTTTCTCCATGTTTGTAAATAGTCGTTTTTTCGCTTTGGTAGATATTATATACATGTTATATATGGTATAAATTATCTTCTGCTGTAAATGATAATAATGGAATGTTATTCTTTATCATTTATAGTTGTGGGTGATACATTATTGCTAAACAATAAACAACTCACCGACCTGTCAGGGAAATGATCAGGTTATATAAATGAGTGAAAATAGAATAAATAATAATAGAAGGTAAAGTATACAAATGCCTCTAAAAAAAAAAGTCATCAGTGTTTTTACTTTTCTGTACCACCAGGGCCGTCCTACATGACATACATGGATTTTACCTGGGTGTCTCGTGCCCCTATAATAATGTGTCCATATCACTCAGTTACCCCAAATCCACAAAACTATCTATTAGAACAGGACCTGGACTGGTAATCTTCCTACCTGGCAGATTCCCTGTGGACGCCTCGGGTGGGCTGGTCAGTGGATCACCAGCAAGGTGCAGATTTAGCCCTCCTAAAGTATAACAATAGTACAGTGGTGGCCAAAAGTATTGGCACCCCTGCAATTCTGTCGGATGATACTCAGTTTCTTCCTGAAAATGATTGCAATCACAAACTCTTTGGTATTATTATCTTCATTTAATTTGTCTTCAATGAAAAAAAACAAAAAGAATTGTCCTAAAGCTAAATTGGATATAATTCCACACCAAACCTAGAAAAGGGGGTGGACAAAAGTATTGGCACTGTTTGAAAAATCATGTGATGCTTCTCTAATTCATGTAATTAACAGCACCTGTAACTTACCTGTGGCACCTAACAGGTGTTGGCAATAACTAAATCACACTTGCAGCCAGTTAACATGGATTAAAGTTGACTCAACCTCTGTCCTGTGTCCTTGTGTGTACCATATTGAGCATGGAGAAAAGAAAGAAGACCAAAGAACTGTCTGAGGACTTGAGAAACCAAATTGTGAGGAAGCATGAGCAATCTCAAGGCTACAAGTCCATCTCCAAAGACCTGAATGTTCCTGTGTCTTCCGTGCGCAGTGTCATCAAGAAGTTTAAAGCCCATGGCACTGTGGCTAACCTCCCTAGATGTGGACGGAAAAGAAAAATTGACGAGAGATTTCAACGCAAGATTGTGCGGATGGTGGATAAAGAACCTCTACTAACATCCAAACAAGTTCAAGCTTCCCTGCAGTCCAAGGGTACAACAGTGTCAACCCGTACTATCCGTCGGCGTCTGAATGAAAAGGGACTGTATGGTAGGATACCCAGGAAGACCCCACTTCTTACCCCGAGACATAAAAAAGCCAGGCTGGAGTTTGCCAAAACTTACCTGAGAAAGCCTAAAACGTTTTGGAAGAATGTTCTCTGGTCAGATGAGACAAAAGTCGAGCTTTTTGGGAAAAAGCATCAACATAGAGTGTACAGGAAAAAAAAGAGGCATTCAAAGAAAAGAACACGGTCCCTACAGTCAAACATGGTGGAGGTTCCCTGATGTTTTGGGGTTGCTTTGCTGCCTTTGGCACTGGACTGCTTGACCGTGTGCATGGCATAATGAAGTCTGAAGACTACCAACAAATTTTGCAGCATAATGTAGGGCCCAGTGTGAGAAAGCTGGGTCTCCCTCAGAGGTCATGGGTCTTCCAGCAGGACAATGACCCAAAACACACTTCCAAAAGCGCTATAAAATGGTTTGAGAGAAAGCACTGGAGACTTCTAAGGTGGCCAGCAATGAGTCCAGACCTGAATCCCATAGAACACCTGTGGAGAGATCTCAAAATGGCAGTTTGGAGAAGGCACCCTTCAAATATCAGGGACCTGGAGCAGTTTGCCAAAGAAGAATGGTCTACAATTCCAGCAGAGCATTGTAAGAAACTCATTGATGGTTACCGGAAGCGGTTGTTCGCAGTTATTTTGGCTAAAGGTTGTGCAACCAAGTATTAGGCTGAGGGTGCCAATACTTTTGTCCGGCCCATTTTTGGAGTTTTGTGTGAAATGATCAATGATTTGATTTTTGCTTCATTCTCTTTTGTGTTTTTTCCTTGCAAGCAAATTAAATGAAGATAATAAGACCAAAGAATTTGTGATTGCAATCATTTTCAGGAAGAAACTGAGTATTATCTGACAGAATTGCAGGGGTGCCAATACTTTTGGCCACCACTGTAACTATAACAATAGTATGTTTGCATACTATAGCGCTACAGAGTGCTACTTTATTTGTTGGTTATATATGGAGATGGCTACTCTTAGTAAGCACCTGTACACACCGGTTTTCTGTTTTGAAAGTGACGGTCAGTCTTTTGATATTTGTATACATAGGATTTCTGAATGATCACTCCACCCCTAAGCCTCAGGAGGTTTTAATTATAGCAGGATCCTACCCTCCCATATACATGTAGACTTTAGTATAAGATTGGATTCACACTAGGTAGGTTCCTGGCAACGAGAGTCGCCTTACCATGGCTATCGGGTACACATGAATTGGCTAATTTATGCGCTAAGAATTCTCATTTATTTCTATTTTCTAGAGCAGTAATGCAATTCAAATTTCATACATTTCATGTTTTCATGCTATAGCGCTACAGAGTGCTACTTTATTTGTTAGTTATATAGATGGCAACTCTTAGTAAGCACCTGTACAGACCAGTTTTCTGTTTTGGAAGTGACGGTCAGTCTTTTGATAGCTGTTATTGATAACCAGGGAACATTTTGGGCTAATGGCCCCTTTCCCTGGCTAGTAATATCAGCCCCCAGCAGACGGCTTTCCCTCTGCTGGTTATGAAAATTTGGCCAGAGCCCCCTCTGTTTTTTTAATCTAATTCTTTATTTTACACATAATGTACACTGGGCTTGCTGACTACA
This sequence comes from Phyllobates terribilis, assembly GCF_046119375.1. NCBI lineage: Eukaryota > Metazoa > Chordata > Amphibia > Anura > Dendrobatidae > Phyllobates > Phyllobates terribilis. The sequence continues at coordinate 2,092,537 of NW_027362968.1, read as the reverse complement.
ATTTCCATCACTGTCGCCTGCTCGCGCTGATCTCAGGCAACAATGATATGAGCTGCATTCAGCTCCCGGCGCATGTCCAGCACTCCGGCATTCAAAAGTCTCGCATTAGAGCTACCGCCGTCAGACCCGGTGGCTTGAACTCCGGTAACCTTGTAGAGTTCAAAGCCACCGGGTCTCCCGGCAGTTGCAAGGCCCAGAAACCTCATGGGAAACTTTGAGGGACATTTTAGGTTTTGGAAGTTTCCAGCTGCTGGAACACCTAGTGGCAGCGAACTAAGGTTACTTTAGGTGTGTATTTTACTGTGCTTGTTAATAAAAAAAGAGAAGTGGGGTCCCTCGTAATTTTTATAATCAGCAAAGGGAAAATCAACGGCTGGTGGCTGATATTATTTGGGAACAGGCCAATAGCCATAAAGATTCCCAGGCTATTAATATCAGCTCACAGCTGTTTGCTTAGCCTTTACTGCTTATTATAGGGGAGACCCCAAACAAAAATTGATGTGGGGTCCCCCTATATTCACTAACCATCAAAGGCTAAACAGACAGCTGCGAGATGATATTAATAGCTTAGGAAGTGGCCATGGTTATTGGCCCCCTCCTAGACTAAAAACATCAGCTCTCATCCGCCCCAGAAATGGTACATCAATAAAATGTGCCAAATCTGATGCTTAGCCTCTGCTCTTCCCACTTGTCTTGATGCGATGACAAGTGGGTTAATGATTGTGGGGTTGACGTCAGCTGTTTTATGGCCGCTAACATCAAGCCCACAAGTTAGTAATGGAGAGGCATCTATAAGACTCCCTATTACTAACCCAATAATCAGATTGTAAAAAAACACACCCAGAATAAAGTCCTTTATTTGAAATAAAGACAAACACTCCTTTATTAAAATAAAAATAAAAAAGTATTATATTCACCTTTACACCTAATTCACCAAAGCCTTTGTCCCCTGTAAAAGAGAAAAAAATAAAAAAACACCATAATGCTCACCTTAACACCTAATCCCTGATGCCCTTGTCACCTGTAAACGACAAAAAGTAGTAAACCACCATAATACTCACCTGTCTGCCGTGAATATAATCCATACTGTCCCACGACAATCCGGATGACTTGGAGAAGAGTCACATCAGCAGTCACTAATGTGACTGCTCTCCACGACAGCCCGCTCACACTGACACAAGAGTGTAATCTCTCCTGCAGGTGATGCCGCCTTTCTACCGCTGCTGATGGCCTGCAACCAATCATCAGACATAAGCAATATCAGGAGATCATCATGGGGTGCAGTGCTTGTCACGGTGCGTATCTGGGAGGTAAGTGCTCTATGCTTTCTTCTTAATTCATTGGGACAATAGAAAAGCGCCATCCAGTAGGGAACAATCTCTTTAAAATACGGGAAAAGGAGAATTGGATTTTTTTAAAATTTGTTCAATAAAAGGCATAAAAAATAAAATCGCCTCCTTTTTTTAACACTGCATACAGAATACTGGCCCCCATATAACGCTCCATGCAGGCTGTTCCCCCCTTACAATGCCCCATTACACGAGCGATATCTATTGTGAATTCTACAATAGCCCAGAAACCGGCAAATCCTCACAGCGCACAGTGCAGACCGGACAGTATAGTCCTCCATACAGTATTATGGGCACCATATAATGCTCCATACAGGATACTGACCCCCTTATAATGCTCCATACAGGATACTGGCCCCCATATAACGCTCCATACAGGATACTGACCCCCTTATAATGCTCCATACAGTATACTGGTCCCCATATAATGCTCCATACAGGATACTGGTCCCCATATAATGCTCCCTACAGGATACTGGTCCCCATATAACGCTCCATACAGGATACTGTCCCCCATATAATGCTCCATACAGAATACTGACCCCCATATAACACTCCATACAGAATATTGGCCCCATGTAATGCTCCATGCAGGCTGTTCCCCCCTCATAATGCCCCATGCAGGATGTCACACATCCCCCCACCAGATAATGCCCCATGCAGGATGTCACACACCCCCCCACCATATAATGCTCCATGCAGGATGTCACACCCACTTTCCCCCCACCATATAATGCCCCATGCCCCATACATGAAAAAAATAAAAAAAATCCAATACTCACCTCACTTCTTACCTGCTGCTGGCGCTGCTCCGGACTCCAGCGTCGCCCGCGTCTTCCCGCTCTGCACTGTGACAGGTCAGGAGAGAGCGAGCGCGGTGTAAAGACATCACCGCGCCCTCTGACCTGAGACGTCACAGTCAGAGGACGCGGAAGACGCTGAGGAGGCACGGGGAGGGGTAAGTATTGTGCCGGCGCCGTCACATGACCGGAGATGTCCCTGCGCTCAGCATGGTGCCGGGGAACCATGTGGAGCGCAGGGACATCTCCGGTCATGTGACGGCGGGAGGTCCTGCGGGGGGGCTCCATGAAGAGACGCACAAGAGGGGGGTCCCGAAGGGGCCCCGACCGGCCGGGCCCCATGCTGGAGTCAGGGCAGTCATGCCCTGATGGCGGCCCTGCTGGAGGCTGGAGGGGCCCCCTCTCCCTCGGGGGCCCCCGTTCAATGAACCGGCTGCACAGGCGGTAGTTGCGCCCCTGACTCCACCAGCAGAATAGTGTGTGCAGCTCTGGATTATAATACAGGATGTAACTCAGGATCAGTAATGTAATGAATGTACACAGTGACTCCACCAGCAGAATAGTGTGTGCAGCTCTGGAGTATAATAAAGGATGTAACTGAGGATGACTAGAGAATCAGTAATGTAATATATGTGCACAGTGACTGCACCAGCAGAATAGTGAGTGCAGCTCTGGAGTATAATGCAGGATGTAAGTCAGGATCAGTAATGTAATGAATGTAGACAGTGACTGCACCAGCAGAATAGTGAGTGCAGCTCTGAATTATAATACAGGATGTAACTCAGGATCAGTAATGTAATGAATGTAGACAGTGACTCCACCAGCAGAATAGTGTGTGCAGCTCTGGAGTATAATAAAGGATGTAACTGAGGATGAGTAGAGAATCAGTAATGTAATATATGTGCACAGTGACTGCACCAGCAGAATAGTGAGTGCAGCTCTGGATTATAATACAAGATGTAACTCAGGATGAGTAATGTAATGTATGTACACAGTGACTGCACCAGCAGAATAGTGAGTACAGCTCTGGAGTATAATACAGGATGTAACTCAGGATCAGTAATGTAATGTATGTACACAGTGACTGCACCAGCAGAATAGTGAGAGCAGCTCTGGAGTATAATACAGTATATAACTCAGGATCAGTGCAGGATCAGTAATGTAATGTATGTACACAGTGACTCCACCAGCAGAATAGTGAGTGCAGCTCTGGAGTATAATACAGGATGTAACTGAGGATCAGTAGAGGATCAGTAATGTAATGTATGTGCACAGTGACTGCACAAGCAGAATAGTGAGTGCAGCTCTGGAGTATAATACAGGATGCAAGTCAGGATAAGTACAAGATTAGTAATGTAATATATGTACACAGTGACTGCACCAGCAGAATAGTGAGTACAGCTCAGGATTATAATACAGGATGTAACTCAGGATCAGTAATGTAATGTATGCACACAGTGACTGCACCAGCAGAATAGTGAGTGCAGCTCTGGAGTATAATATAGGATGTAACTAAGGATCAGTACAGGATCAGTAATGTAATGTATGTACACAGTGACTGTACCAGCAGAATAGTGAGTGCAGCTCTGGAGTATAATACAGGATGGAACTCAGGATCAGTAATGTAATGTATGTACACAGTGACTGCACTAGCAGAATAGTGAGTGCAGCTCTGGGGTATAATAAGGGATGTAACTCAGGATCAGTACAGGATCAGTAATGTAATATATGTACACAGTGGTGCACCAGCAGAATAGTGAGTGCAGCTCTGGAGTATAATACAGGATGTAACTCAGGATCAGTAGAGGATCAGTAATGTAATGTATGTACACAGTGACTACACCAGCAGAATAGTGAGTGCATCTCTGGAGTATAATACAGGATGTAGCTCAGGATCAGAACTGGATCAGTAATGTAATGTATGTGCACAGTGACTGCACCAGCAGAATAGTGAGTGCAGCTCTGGAGTATAATACAGGATGGAACTCAGGATCAGTAATGTAATGTATGTACACAGCGACTGCACTAGCAGAATAGTGAGTGCAGTTCTGGAGTATAATACAGGATGGAACTCAGGATCAGTAATGTAATGTATGTACACAGTGACTGCACTAGCAGAATAGTGAGTGCAGCTCTGGAGTATAATACAGGATGTAACTCAGGATCAGTACAGGATCAGTAATGTAATATATGTACACAGTGGCTGCACCAGCAGAATAGTGAGTGCAGCTCTGGAGTATAATACAGGATGTAACTCAGGATCAGAACCGGATCAGTAATGTAATGTATGTGCACAGTGACTGCACCAGCAGAATAGTGAGTGCAGCTCTGGAGTATAATACAGGATGGAACTCAGGATCAGTAATGTAATGTATGTACACAGTGACTGCACTAGCAGAATAGTGAGTGCAGCTCTGGAGTATAATACAGGATGGAACTCAGGATTAGTAATGTAATGTATGTACACAGTGACTCCACCAGCAGAATAGTGAGTGCAGCTCTGGAGTATAATAAAGGAATTAACTGAGGATGAGTAGAGGATCAGTAATGTAATGTATGTACACAGTGACTGCACCAGCACAATAGTGAGTTCAGCTCTGGAGTATAATACAGGATGTAACTAAGGATCAGTACAGGATCAGTAATGTAATATATGTACACAGTGACAGCACCAGCAGAAAAGTGAGTGCAGCTCTGGAGTATAATACAGGATGTAACTCATGATCAGTACAGGATCAGTAATGTAATGTATGTACACAGTGACTGCACCAGCACAATAGTGAGTTCAGCTCTGGAGTATAATACAGGATGTAACTCAGGATCAGTACAGGATCAGTAATGTAATGTATGTACACAGTGACTACACCAGCAGAATAGTGAGTGCAGCTCTGGATTATAATACAGGATGTAACTCAGGATCAGTAATGTAATGTATGTACACAGTGACTGCAGCAGCAGAATAGTGAGTGCAGCTCTGGAGTGTAATACAGGATGTAACTCAGGATCAGTAATGTAATGAATGTACACAGTGACTCCACCAGCAGAATAGTGTGTGCAGCTCTGGATTATAATACAGGATGTAACTCAGGATCAGTAATGTAATGAATGTACACAGTGACTCCACCAGCAGAATAGTGTGTGCAGCTCTGGAGTATAATAAAGGATGTAACTGAGGATGTCTAGAGAATCAGTAATGTAATATATGTGCACAGTGACTGCACCAGCAGAATAGTGAGTGCAGCTCTGGAGTATAATGCAGGATGTAAGTCAGGATCAGTAATGTAATGAATGTAGACAGTGACTGCACCAGCAGAATAGTGAGTGCAGCTCAGAATTATAATACAGGATGTAACTCAGGATCAGTAATGTAATGAATGTAGACAGTGACTCCACCAGCAGAATAGTGAGTGCAGCCCTGGAGTATAATACAGGATGTAACTGAGGATCAGTAATGTAATGAATGTACACAGTGACTACACCAGCAGAATAGTGTGTGCAGCTCTGGAGTATAATAAAGGATGTAACTGAGGATGAGTAGAGAATCAGTAATGTAATATATGTGCACAGTGACTGCACCAGCAGAATAGTGAGTGCAGCTCTGGAGTATAATGCAGGATGTAAGTCAGGATCAGTAATGTAATATATGTACACAGTGACTGCACCAGCAGAATAGTGAGTGCAGCTCTGGATTATAATACAGGATGTAACTCAGGATCAGTAATGTAATTTATGTACACATTGAATGCACCAGCAGAATAGTGAGTGCAGCTCCGGAGTATAATGCAGGATGTATCTCATGGTCAGTAATGTAATGTATGTACACAGTAACTCCACCAGCAAAATAGTGAGTGCAGCTCTGGAGTATAATAAAGGAAGTAACTGAGGATGAGTAGAGGATCAGTAATGTAATGTATGTGCACAGTGACTGCACCAGCAGAATAGTGAGTGCAGCTCTGGAGTATAATACAGGATGTAAGTCAGGATCAGTACAGGATCAGTAATGTAATATATGTGCACAGTGACTGCACCAGCAGAATAGTGAGTGCAGCTCTGGAGTATAATACAGGATGTAACTCAGGATCAGTACAGGATCAGTAATGTAATGTATGTACACAGTGACTGCACCAGCAGAATAGTGAGCGCAGCTCTGGAGTATATTACAAGATGTAACTCAGGATCAGTAATGTAATGTATGTACACAGTGACTGCACCAGCAGAATAGTGAGTGCAGCTCTGGAGTATAATACAGGACGTAACTCAGGATCAGTACAGGATCAATAATGTAATGTATGTACACATTGACTGCACCAGCAGAATAGTGAGTGCAGCTCTGGAGTATAATACAGGATGTAGCTCAGGATCAGTAATGTAATGTATGTACACAGTGACTCCACCAGCAGCATACTGGGTGCAGCTCTGATCAGCTGCTAGTCAGTGTGCTGATTACGGGTGTGGTGGCTGCAGATCCTGCTGTGAGCTCCTGATCTCTGAGAACCAACACCTCTCCACCTGGGGACCTGCTCTCTCTCTTTCCCGGAGGGAGAACTGGTTTCTGGGATGAGTGATGGAGCCAAGTCCCATTCTTCTGCTTCCCGAACCAGGCCGGCGGGGGGCAGAAGAAACCAGCAACCGGCCTGCACATCAGAGGACTCGGGGGTGAGACGCTGCACCAGGAGTCACAGCAATGTGGCTCCTACTCCCCCCGGGATTGTGGAGACCCCCAGAAGCCGCAAGGCTTCCAGCATGGAGGAAAAGCCTGACAGCGGCGTGCAAGATGGCGCTCCTTCCGGAGGAAAGCTGAGTGCTCACGGAGGTGAGGCCGACCTCCCTGAGGGGGGGTGGGCGCAGCAGGGACCCCGGGAGTCTGTGTCCACATATGCCTCCCGGGTCATGATCCACCTCCGTGAGTATGAAGATGCCAGTAAGCTCATCAGGAGGCTACGGGAGGAGCTGCGCTGCACAAGCGCCAAAGCTGCAGGGGCCTCCAAACCAAGGAAGGCCAAGCTCCAAGCCAAGGTAAAAAGACTGAGCAGTGAAATTCAACGCCTGGAACTTAGGAAAGCCACCATCAGGGAGCAGAGTGGTCCTTTCAAAGAAAAACTTATAAATGAAGACTGCTTTAGAGAAATGGCTGATACCAGAGAGCAAAGGCAGATGGGGCTGCAGCCTGAGAGCCAGGTGGATGATGAGAGTGATGATGACCAGCAGGAAGCCCCACCTGGTAGCCTGCAAAGTCACCCGCAGGCCACGTGCAGCGAGCTCCCTGCAGGACAGGCGACAGTGACATCCGGTCGCAGTTCTGCCGGCTCTGGGGAGGACAGTGACAGCAGCGGCCAGGGAGGGGCGCTAATGGCGGAGATTAAACTCCTGGAGTCCCCAGTGTGCCTCCAAAGCTTCCATCTTGGTGACGATCTACCAGAAGAGGCACCTGGGGGCCACAAAAAGGCAAAGAAGACCAAGCCAAAGCTGCAGGAAGCGGTAAGATACGTATATGCCCCCCTCCCTGTACCCCCTGAGTCGGCGGCAGGCTCAGCTCGCTGTATAAGCCCCGTTGCTCAGCCCAGCCCGGGTTCTGCTGTGGATCCGGTGCAAAGGCGCGGGGAGATTACAGAGCGCGGTAGTGAGGCGCAGAGCTCCGTCTCTGCTTGTAGTAGTGGGGACGTAGCAGGAGGTGCATCAGCCGAGAGGCTGGACAGTGAGGGCGGCCCGGCGGCGGGCGTTCCATCAGGCCACGATGCTGTGGTGCGCTCCTCAGTGGGAGGGGGGAGCAGCCCGGTGTCGGGGGCAGCTCCGGTAGCCTCGGCTCCTCTGAATGCTGTTGCCGCTGATCACTTAGTTGAGAAGCGGCGGCAGTGTGAGGGGGCAGTTGGGGCTGAGCGCTCCGGTCCTCCCACGAAAGTGCTATTTTGTGTTGGCGTTGCTGGTCCGGAAGATCCTGATGCTAAAGATCAGCGGCGCCTAACTGCAGCTAGAGATCAGCGGCACATTATACCAAATGCCAAACAGCGGAAATTACCGACCGATGATGTGGAGGGCACACATAAGACCGGGGGTGAGGTCGCCTCCAGTTCTATGGAGGTGACTGAGCCCCTTGTGCCTGATGCGGAGGTCAAAAGGTCATCCACCATTTTTACTGGTCCAGCAGGAATGAATGTGGTGGTGGAGGTGAATGAGGATAATTCATTGTCTGGTGGTGTGGTTGCTGGTTTGGTGGAGGGTAAGATGGAGGTGGGTAATGGTGATACTGTTGGGGCTGACGTGGTCACTGGTCCGGTTGCCCCCCCGGGGGTGGCAACACCTGTCCGGAGTTATGCCAGTGTCACCTCCGGGGCAAATAGGGCATCCTCCTCGTCTCCGGGCTTTGGGGACGGCATGTTGCAACGTCGCCTTCTGGAGGCTCTAAAGAAGGGGGAGAGATCACTAATGGTAGAGGGTCGAGAGGTTGATCTATCGTTCTGGATAGAGAGGCATGGCCTCGGGGCCTTCCGAGAGCAAAAAGGGGGAGATACAGTGTGGTCCCTCCCAACAGCCGGGCCAGGCAGTGTGCGTAGGAATGTGGTCCGTCTTCGGTGGAGGGGCAGTGATGCATGTCCTCCAAGGTCTAAAGTTGAGGAGCTCCTGCTGAGGATGGGCTTCAAGGCGATTGACATCTACGTCTTGATACATCCCTATTCCACGCCTGAGTTTGATGTCAGCTTTGTTCGGCCGGAGGGGCTTGAGCTCTTCTGGGCGAATTATGAGTTGGCAAAAAATGAGCCCGGCTGGCGAGACTTTGCCGTTCAGGCAGTGTCTCGCCAAAAACAGATCAAGAAAGTGACCGTGATGACTCGTAATGAGTCGCTTTCTTGCTATGACATCATGACTTCGCTTGGTCGGTATGGAGAGGTGGTGGAGATGCCAAAGAAAAACCGCGACGAGTTTGGTATCTGGTCAGGGGCCTGGACGTTTATGGTAAAACTTAAGCGTTCAGGTGGTACGGTTGCCCACATTCCATCGTCTGCCTTCCTGGGTAGGGATCGTGTCCTGGTCTTCTACCAGGGGCAACCGAAGCTCTGTCACAGGTGCGGCGACCCCACACACTTCAGTGCAAACTGCACCGTGCAGAAATGCGCGTTGTGTGGGGGTGTCGGCCATCTTGACGCCTCTTGTGTGGAGATTAGGTGCCACCTGTGTGGTGAGTTAGGTCACCCATTCAGCCGTTGTCCTCGCTCATTTGCTAATGCAGTCGAGACCCCGGTGGGAGTAAGCCGTGAGGCCGATTCTGCTGGGGAGGGGACTAGCAGGGGTGGGGGAGCTGAGGGGCCAGGGAAGAAAAGCAATAAAAAGACGCCTGCCCAGCTGAGGCGTCTAGACAAGCGCAGACAGGAGAGGGAGCGGGGCGAGCCCCAGACTACCGGGGCAGCCCCTGTCCTGGATGCCAGTCTTGCTGCTGAGGCCCCGAGGGATGATGAGTTGGATGAGGAGGTCAGGAGGATCCACAGGGAGGAAACTGCCTCTTCTTCAGAATCCTCCCATTATGAAAGTATGGATGAGGATAATAAGCGGTTGCTAGAGAACAAGCGTAAGCTCGGCACCAAAAAGAAGAAAAAGAAGGGAGATAAAACATCTTCTCCCACTCTGACCAAGGTACCTAAGGAAGTTAAAACCGACTCCCCTCTAGTTGGTCTTTCTAACCGGTTCCAAGCCCTTGATAACATTTCTTCCTCTGAGGAGGAGGCTGAGGGTGAGGATCCGGCTTCAGCGGAGCTTACAGGGGGCGCCGAGTCTCCTTCTCCTGGGGATGCAAGGTCCTTGGGGGGAGGGAATGGCCCAGAGTCCGGAGACGAGGACGAAAAAAGAAGGAAAAATGTGGGAATGGACACCTCTGTGTCATTAAAGAGGGGGAAGGATTCCTCCTCTGAGGCAGAGGATAAGGGGAGTGGGAAGAAGAAAGTCATCTAACTCAATCACCAATGATGGCGGTACCCACTCCGTTGACGCTGGCGTCCATTAATGTCGCCAGCATTAAGTCAAACATGGCTAGATTTGCGGCCTTTGATTTTCTCAGCCGGGTTGAAGCTGACATTTTCTTTTTGCAAGAGACCAGGCTGCCAAATATGGCAGAGGTGTTTATAGCTAAGAGGGAGTGGAGACTCGGGCCCTCCTATTGGTCTCTTGCGGCTGAGCCGTATAGCGGAGTGGCGGTCCTTTTTACCGCACCGGTAGAATGCCGACGGGTTATTGAGTTAGAAATGGGGAGGTGCCTGATATTAGATGTCCTCATGAAGGGACAAGAGCTTCGGCTCATTAACATCTATGGTCCCCAATCTAAATGGGACCGTAAGTGTCTCTTTATGAGGATCAAGCCCTACCTTTTTACGAGTCGGCAGGTCGTCTTTGGAGGGGACTTCAACACTGTCACGAGGCCCCGGGATAGAGGAGGTTCCAGAGACAAGCTGACTTATGATAGCGTCGCCCTTAATAGTATAGCTAGTGAGGCTGGCCTGGTGGATGTCCACATCCGGCACACCGCAGGCCACGAGGGGTTCACCTATCATAGAGGTAACTGTAGGTCCAGGATAGACAGGTTTTATTTAAAGGAGGAAGCCGTCTCTTCAGCAGTATCTGTTGTTGAGGTGGAGTTCTCCGATCACTGTTTGATTTTGTTTTCCCTGAATGTTACAGAGACCCCCCGGATGGGAAGAGGCTTTTGGAGGCTCAATTCGTCTCTCTTGGAAGAAGCGGAGATAAGACAGTCCTTTGAGGATTTTCTTCAGAGCCAGGTACCCTTACTGGATCTTTGTAGTAGTAAGTCAGAGTGGTGGGAGATGTTTAAGAAAAGGGTGGCGAGATTCTTCCGCCAGCTCTCGAGCCTCAGGAGCCTGGACAGGTACCGCCTGTATCAGGGCCTGAGGAGGAAACTCGAGCATCTTGTCTCAACTGGAGGTAGCCGCGAGGAGATCTCCAGAGTGAAATCTTTGCTAATGAGGTGTCAGTATGATAGACACGCATCTTTGGTTTTTGAGAGGGATTACGGGAAGTACCGCTCGCCCGACCCTTACAGAAACTGCAAGATGTCAGTGAATAGTAAAGTTGTTACAGGACTGGTTGACACTGCGGGGTCCCTGAAAAGATCCAGATCAGGGATCCTGGAGGTCGTCAGATCCTTCTACTCGCACCTCTTGGGGAAGAGGGATCCGGAATGGGATGAGATATCGGCTTTTCTGGCTGAAGCTGTCCCCGAACCAGGGGTAGACCCCTCTTTGGCGTTTTGACAGAGATGATCAGGGAAGAGGAAGTTAAGTTGGCGATTGAAGGGCTTGCCCTGAAGAAATCTCCCGGTCCGGATGGCTTAACATCTGAATTCTATAAGATCTTTAAGGGCGCCTTGGTTCCCCTCTTGACTGAGGTATTCAATGAGTGTCTTTCCTCGGGCACTCTGCCAAAGTCAATGAGGAGGTCTGCCCTGATCATCTTGTCAAAGGGTAAGGACCCATCTTGCATTGAGAATTGGCGTCCCATAGCGCTTCTCAATGCAGACAGGAAGGTTTTGGCAAAGGTGCTGTTTAATCGGCTGGTGAAATTTGCACCCCAGCTCCTTTCGGGAGCCCAGCATTGCTCTGTTCCGGGCCGCAGTACAATTAGTGCTGTACTCTGTGTCCGAGAGGCGGTGGAGCAGGGGAGGGGTGGCCACTGGAAGGGGTACATGCTGTCATTGGACCAGGCAAAAGCGTTTGATCGGGTTAATCATGAGTACCTCTGGTCTGTCCTTCTGAGGTATGGCCTGCCGGGGGGGTTCGTTGATTGGCTTAAGACCTTGTACTCTGGGGCAGAGAGTTTCCCGCTTGTGAACGGTTGGATTGGCAGCTCTTTTGAGGTTGGGTGTGGTGTTCGCCAGGGTTGTCCCTTGAGCCCGCTACTGTACGTGTTTGCGATTGACCCACTTCTTAGGAGGGTGGAGCGTGGACCGTTGGCTGGGATCGGGATGGACCGGGCAGCACCGGAAGCCACTCTGAGAGTGGTGGCGTATGCCGATGACGTCACCGTTTTTGTTTCCTCTGATGGGGAGGCAGAATGGCTGATGTCAGAGGTAAATCGCTACTCGGAGGCATCCGGGTCTAAGATCAACCGGGATAAGTGTGAGAGTCTCTGGCTGGGAGGAGGAGATCCTGGTTTTGATCTCCCGGACACCCTTCCAGAACCCAAAGTCTCTGCAAAAGTTCTTGGCATCGAATTTGGCCAGGGGGATTACCCCAAACAAAATTGGGACAGCAGGCTAGAGATCACCACTCAGAAGGTGAACCAATGGAAGGGTTGGTCTTTGACCCTAAGGGAAAGGATAAACCTGATCAAAACTTACCTGCTCCCTTTGCTGATCTATCTGGGCAGTGTGTGCATCTTGCCAGAGCCTCTCTGGACTCGGGTCTACAGTTTGTTCTTTCAACTGTTATGGGGGAATAGACTGAACCTGGTCAAGAGGGAGGTTACTTACCGTACGAGGAGACTAGGAGGGTTGGGTATGGTCAACCCTGTGGTATTCCTTGTGAATACCTTCATTAAGATCAATATTGCAAACCTCTGGAAAGAGAGGGCTCCTCTGTGGGTATTCTCCTGTAAGGGATGGTTTCAGCTTTTCTTCCAGGAATGGGAGACAGGAGGGCAAGTGAAGGATCTCCGCACACCGCATGGACATCTCCCGGCTTACGCTACCGTGGTTCTGAAGGTAATTCGCCGGTGGGGTCTGGGAATGTGGGAGGTCAGGACTCTGCCAAGGAAGCTCCTTGACAAAAGGGTTCTGTTGACCCATTTTCAGAGGCCTCTGGCGCTCAGGGATTGCCCAAGTCGGGATCTTGGGGTGGGTCTGCATCTTTTGAATTCTATCAGGATCCCCTCGAAGGTTTGGGACTTGGCTTGGCGCTGCTTCCATGGGAAACTGTGTGTGAGGGACAATCTGAAGTGTAGGAGCTCTGAGGACAGGAACTGTCCTCGGGAGCATTGTGGTACCATGCTTGAAAGCATGGACCACTTCCTGCTTCGTTGTCCCTTTAACACAGAGGTGTACAACAGGGTGGGCGCCTCCATTGACTGGCCCTGGCTGGCCGGTCTCTCTTATGCGGAATGGGCCTATGGAGCATTCGGGGACCTGGGTGGTCGGGACCGTTGCACCTTATTTCTAGTTAGCACAGTGGTTAGGTATCACACGTGGAACGCACGGTGCTTAGTATCGACGCAGCGGAAAATCCTCCCAGTGGACGATGTGTTTAGGACCATACTCGGTGACCTGGTGAAGGTGCGTTCTCTGGAGTATGAGAGACTGGGTACACGGAGGGCCGCTCTCCTCTGGAGGGGCTTTTCTTTTAGTGTGCCCTAGTCTGGTCATCTCCTCTCCTGGTGGTGGGCTGCTGCTGACACCATAGATTTTTGTTTTATTGATCAGTAGACAGTGATGTAGGGCTGCAGGCACCGAACTTGGGCTTTGTCAGTTGTGGTTATTGTATTGTTTGTTTCTGTATATATTGTATATATGGGTTTGGGTGTAGGTGTTAGGTTGGGTGGAGGGAAAAGGGGGGAGGTGGGTTCATCTTTTGGGACACTGGTTATTTGGGTGAAAAACTGGCACTGCCTGATCTGGCCTATGGACGTTGGACATGGACTGATGCGCAGGACCAGCTCTCAGGTCAGTGCCGGGGAGGGACTGGTGGGCTTGAGTGTGGGGGGTTTTGTTTTGTCTTGTATATATTTGTATAGTTAGTATTTATTTTATTTTATTTATTTAAAAAAAAAAAAAAAAGAATGTATATATTAGTTTGTATATAATTTGTCGGTTATTGTTTATTATATTGTTATTATTTGTTTGGTAACCGGACCAGATGTCATGGTGTAGGTAGTTATTATTGTGTATATATGTATAATATGTGTGTGAGGAGAGAGGGAGCGGCTGGACCAGTTCATTACATTGTTTATTTTCTTGTTATTAATTTTGTTATGTTTTTCATTTTTATAATAAAAGATCTACAGGATGTAACTCAGGTCAGTAATGTAATGTATGTACACAGTGACTGCACCAGCAGAATAGTGAGTGCAGCTCTGGAGTATAAAACAGGATGTAACTCAGGATCAGTAATGTAATGTATGTACACAGTGACTGCAGCAGCAGAATAGTGAGTGCAGCTCTGGAGTATAATACAGGATGGAACTCAGGATCTGTAATGTAATGTATGTACACAGTGACTGCACCAGCAGAATAGTGAGTGCAGCTCTGGAGTATAATACAGGATGTAACGCAGAATCAATACAGGGTCAGTAATGTAATGTATGTACACAGAGACTGCACCAGCAGAATAGTGAATGCAGCTCTGGAGTATAATACAGGATATAACTCAGGATGAGTACAGGATCAGTAATGTAAAATATGTACACAGTGACTGCACCAGCAGAATAGTGAGTGCAGCTCTGGGGTATACTACAGGATGTAACTCAGGATCAGTAATGTAATGTATGTATGACGCGCCCCCTGGGCCAGTGTTGTTTGGGGGATACCCGGAGCCGAATCAGGTGGGGGTTGTAGTCTCCGAGTGGCGGTGACCCGGTCCGTGCCCAGGGTGTCAAGCTCAGTGTGTGGCAGTCCTACAGATGTTACTGGATGTTCTTTAGTGTCGACTACGCCACCCGTTGATTTGCGGTCAGTACGGCCGCCGCTGCAGCAGGGTCCGCTGAGGCTGGTGGTGTGTGCGCAGCTCAGGTAGTATAACCCCCAACGGGAGGGGTATAGCCTCAGGGGGTCAGCTGTAGAGGGTGGTGGTTGTGGTGGTGCAGTGAGAGTAGTAATAAGACTCCGAGTCGGGCTGTGCAGTTCAGGGTTTTACTTACTGCTTTTGTGTTGGTCACTCCGGCCTTGAGTGACCGCCCGAGCCGTGCTGCGTCCACCAGGTCCTGGACTCGGCCAACCCCCAGGCGATTCCGGAGCGTGGTCCCGAGCTCCCTTTCTGACTTGTCCTTCTCTCTGGCCTTCCCCACCAGGGATCCACCTAAGTCCGGCTCCCTCGGGCCTCTTGTTGGTAAAACCCTTGTCTCTGGGTTCCCTGACCCTATTCACGGTTTGCCTTCCGGGTGGATTTAGTGGGTGGTCGTGGCAGATCCTGCCCACGACCTCCGGTCTCTGGCTAAGGATTAGGGCCCTCCACCAGCTTGGGATCCGGTACCCTTGTGCCAACTCTTCACCCTCTGGTCTAATTTTGGGTTCTTGGAGTTCCCTCTTCTCCCCCTCTGGGTCCTTCTTTCTCCTCTCTCTCTCTCTTGGCCTTGGAGCTGGCTGAGCTGCTCTGCTTCTCTGACTCAACTCTGACAGACTGACCCTGATCTAAGATGGTTCCCACCTTATATACTCCCTCTATGTGTGAGCTCAGGTGACCAGCACCCAATGAGCTCCTAGCATTACCCAGACTGCTCCCCCTATCTGCCCCTACACTACTGGGATGTTCCACCCCCCTCCCACTCCAGCCAGGGACAGACACTGTCGTACCTGCACATTTCTCTAGTGGGAGTACCATTGGTCTGTCCCCCGGAAATGGGATGTATGTAGTGCATGCAGCCTACTGAGCTCAGTTCCACACTCCATCCTCACCCGGGAGTGGAATACCACACCTCTGGCTTGAGGTGTAATACCCCTGTAGCAGCCGAATCCTCAGGGTGCTACATGTACACAGTGACTGCACCTGCAGAAAAGTGAGTGCAGCTCTGGAGTATAATACAGGATGGAACTGAGGATCAGCAATGTAATGTATGTACACAGTGACTGCAGCAGCAGAATAGTGAGTGCAGCTCTGCAGTGTAATACAGGATGTAACTCAGGATCAGTAAAGGATCAGTAATGTAATGTATGTACACAGTGACTCCACCAGCAGAATAGTGAGTGCAGCTCTGCAGTATAATACAAGATGTAACTCAGGATCAGTACAGGATCAGTGATGTAATGTATGTACACAGTGACTGCACCAGCAGAATAGTGAGTGCAGCTCTGGAGTATAATACAAGATGTAACTCAGGATCAGTACAGGATCAGTAATGTAATGTATGTACACAGTGACTGCACAAGCAGAATAGTGAGTGCAGCTCTGGAGTATAATACAGGATGTAACTCAGGATCAGGAATGTAATGTATGTACACAGTGACTGCACCAGCAGAATAGTGAGTGCAGCTCTGTAGTATAATACAGGAGGTAACTCAGGATCAGTAATGTAATGTATGTACACAGTGACTGCACCAGCAGAATATTGAGTGCAGCTCTGGAGTATAATACAGGATGTAACTCAGGATCAGTAATATAATGTATGTACACAGTGACTGCACCAGCAGAATAGTGAGTGCAGCTCTGGAGTATAATACAGGATGTAACTCAGGATCAGTAATTTAATGTATGTACACAGTGACTGCACCAGCAGAATAGTGAGTGCAGCTCTGTAGTATAATACAGGAGGTAACTCAGGGTCAGTAATTTAATGTATGTACACAGTGACTGCTCCAGCAGAATAGTGAGTGCAGCTCTGTAGTATAATACAGGAGGTAACTCAGGATCCGTAATGTAATGTATGTACACAGTGACTGAACCAGCAGAATAGTGATTGCAGCTCTGGAGTATAATACAGGATGTAACACAGGATCAGTAATGTAATGTATGTACACAGTGACTGCACCAGCAGAATAGTGAGTGCAGCTCTGGAGTATAATACAGGATGCAACACAGGATCAATAATTTAATGTATGTACACAGTGACTGCACCAGCAGAATAGTGAGTGCAGCTCTGTAGTATAATACAGCAGGTAACTCAGGATCAGTAATGTAATGTATGTACACAGTGACTGCACCAGTAGAATAGTGAGTGCAGCTCTGGAGTATAATACAGGATGTAACTCAGGATCAGTAATGTAATGTATGTACACAGTGACTGCACCAGCAGAATAGTGAGTGCAGCTCTGGAGTATAATACAGGATGTAACTCAAGATCAGTAATGTAATGTATGTACACAGTGACTGCACCAGCAGAATAGTGAGCGCAGCTCTGGAGTATAATACAAGATGTAACTCAAGATCAGTAATGTAATGTATGTACATAGTGACTGTACCAGCAGAATAGTGAGTGCAGCACTTGCTTGGGGCCACCACCATTTTATTTGTTATCCTGTGTTATGATACAATGACAATATAATATATTGTTGAATGAATT
Source organism: Phyllobates terribilis (assembly GCF_046119375.1). Lineage (NCBI taxonomy): Eukaryota > Metazoa > Chordata > Amphibia > Anura > Dendrobatidae > Phyllobates > Phyllobates terribilis. The sequence goes on along the minus strand of NW_027362968.1, from coordinate 2,075,184 downwards.
CCACTTAGAATGTTGGACTTTCTTATATGTGTTATATAGTCATATCTGGTTGCTCTTGGCTTGAGCGCTGTTGCATATCTTTGGGATAGGTACATACGAGTATGAATATTATTAGTGTATATTATTGATCCATTATTTAACCCTTACTTATACCACTACATAATGTTGACACTTCCACAATGTCCCCTATCACATGTGTGACATCTTCTGTCCTCAGGTTTTCTCCACTTTGCTTCTTCTGATCTTCATCTCTTGTGTCCATGGAAGAGAAGATCAGGTCCCTGGCGCTGATGGCTGGGAGGCCCCTCTAGTGTCCGGCGGGGGATGTCTCTTCACACCGGACACCACATTTCCTCCACGTGTGAAGGTGGATATGAAGGTCGGCAGTCGGAGTTCTGCACAAGTAATGGCGGACAGTGTGCGGAGCCGCTCCATCTCTCCATGGGAATACAGGTGAATGTACATGGAGTAATGGCAGAAATAATAATAATGATATATGGGGGTCAGCAGGCCGGAGTATGGGGGACTAAACATGGTTACTGCTGTGTCCTGATTTCTCTCATCTCCTTCCACCAGCTCTAATGTGGACAATAACAGATTCCCTGCGGTCATCAGCGAGGCCCGATGTCTCCACCGCGGATGTTTGGACCCGGAGGGTCATGTGGACCTCAGCATGAACTCAGTCCCCATCAGACAGGAGATCCTGGTCCTGCGTGGTGAGATGAGAGGATGTGTCCCACCTATAGGCTGGAGAAGCAGCTGGTGACGGTGGGCTGCACCTGTGTCCGGCCCATCATCCAGTACCTGGAGTAACAGACGCCATTGTCACGGAGCCTCAGCTGTCATGTAGCGTCTTTGTTACCCCTAGCGACCAATCAGAAATCACGTTTATTTATCTCGGGTAAATTACAAATGTAAAAGCTGAATTCTAATCGGTTGCTATCGGCAACGAGAGTTCAAGGATTATTTATACAGTGTAGAGAATAATGAAAGTGTTGCCCGTAGCAACCAGTCAGATTCCAGCCATCGATTCCGCACTGCAAGAGGCAAAACATCAGAAATCTGATTGGTCGTCAGCAGCAGCAGCGACAAGAATTTTGTTACTTTTATAAATCGCTGAGTAATATTATTATAAGACGTATTTCTTGTTTTATAATTGAAATATTTATTATCATTTGTTGTATTTTTATATAAATGTTTCTCATATTTTTACAAATAATTATTAAAATCATTAAAACTATTAGTTAACCTTTGTGTTGTGAGTATATACTGTATATATAGTGGAAAGACAATCCTGGAATCATTTCTAGTTGTAGAAGATCTTTTACAGTATTTTTTTTTATTTGGTTCCTTAAAATAAAAAATGAAACAAATTTGTAAATCTTGTGTAGTGTATACAGCTCTTATGCAGCCTATGTGTCTCCATGGTTACAGATTAGAATGCGCCTGATTCTTCAGTTATTTTCTCTTTCCGGTGCTTTGAGGCTCTTGGAATACAAATATGGTGGTGATCGGAGAACGTAGGAGGAGATTTATTAGGACAAGTGTTTCATTCCCCAAGATTATAGAGGATCTGTCACTTGCTCAGAAAAAATTAGCTAAATATCTAAACATCCCTGAGCTCCACTGATTTCGACTCTTTTTTCTGTTTTGTAGAAAGAATTAAAAAGAATTAACTTAAAATGTAGAATTTCTCTAATGTCAGGCAGGGTTATTTATAATAGAGACCTGGGTGTGGTGGTGAGTAATAATTAGCGATGAGCGAGCGTGCTCGCAACTGCTCGGTACTCGCCACTCGTCACTGTAATGCTGCAGCCATGTTGGTTGTGGCATTACAGTGATTGGCTGGCCGCACAGCGTCATCAGGTCTATATCAGACCCGGGACCCTATGCCCGTCACAGTCTACCCTTCAGACAGGCAGAGTAGGGAGAGCTGCTGCTGAGCGACGGAGAGAATTGGCGGTTGATTTAGTCAGGTATTCCACAGCAATATTCATCTATACTAACAGTCCTGCTAAGGACTAATCCAGATGCATATATTACTGGTGATAGCAGGAGTTAGGCAGAGTTTGTGGAGAGAGTATACAGCACAATAAATCCATTGAACTTTCTGTCTGCTGCTGTTACTCATATCCACAGCCTTAGATAACAGGTTTAATATTCTTTTTGCGCTTAATCCTAATTATTTGGTTGAAAAGCGATATAATACACCACTTTTACTGCTCCATTTGCTTGTTAGCAGCATACAGCCAGATTTGTTTGATTTTAATAGCATTGCTGTATTGTGGAAGCAGAGAAACTTGTCCATCTCAGGTGATATGATGTTACTGCGGTAATAATCCTGACATTTTTGGGAACGTGACAAATATTATGCTCCATTTAAAATGGGCAAGGCACGTGGCAAGGGACTGGAAAGAGGACATGATGCTGATGGTGCACGCAGAGGCCGAGGTCGTGGGCAAGCTGAAATTATGCCTGCTGAGGGAGCACTAAAGCACCCATATCATGTCGACCTACCTTCCTGCCCTACTTTGAAGGGGGCCGCGAAACACCACTATTGAAGCCAAAGCAGTGTGAAAAGGTTGTTGGTTGGATAGCAGATAATGTTTCCAGTCAGTTTGCCACCACCACCACCCTGTCTTCCATATGGTCCAGTTTCAGTAGCTGTGAGCCTGGACCGCATATTCCTCATTCTGATCCTCCTTTCTCCCCCCATGCCGAGTGCCTGGAGACAACTGATCCCACACTTGGACACTCTGAAGAGCTGTTCACATTTCCATTTAGGGATTCAGGACTCTCGGCCGGCGCGCTTCAAGCGGGGCAAGAGGAGATCACATGTAGCGATGCCCATGTATTTGAGCAGCTACAGTCACATGAAGGCGATGGTGGGAAAATGCAATTACTGTCGCAAGAGGTGGATGATGATGAGACACAATTGCCAGCAAGTCATCAGGAGGCCCAGGGTGCGTACTTGGAAGACAAGGTGGTGGACAATGAAGTCACTGACCAACCTGGCAAGGTGACATGCATAGCGAGGACATCAGCACACAGGGGGAGGGAGGTGTAAGCACCACAACAGGCAGGAACAAGCAGTGGGGTGGCCACAGACACAAGGCGGGCAACAGTTCTCCGGAACACCAACACGAGGGAAGTTACCAGTCCAACTGTTAGGTCTTCCATAGTCTGGCACTTTTTTAAAGACTGTCAAGTTAATTCCAAACAGGCCATTTGCAACATCTGCCATGCCAGCATCAGCAGGGGCTGCAAAACTACCAGCCTGACCACCACCAGCATGATCAGGCACATGACAGCAAAGCACCTGACTAATTGGACCAAATGCTAGGGTCCAGAAACAGTTTCTGTGGGGGACACCACTGCCTGTTCTGCTGTTGTGCGTGCACACCAATCCCCTGTCCATGGCGCAGGCAAAGATGCCTCTTTTTGCACACTTGCAACAACCACCATCAGTAACCACGTCCACGTCCTTGTCACAACGCAGTGTTCAGTTGTCCCTACCCCAGTCCTTTGAATGCAAGGGCAAATATGCAGCTAACGCCCCACAGGCCACAATACTAAACTGCCACATTTTTCAAATGCTTGCACTTGAAATGTTGCCTTTTAGGCTCGTGGAGACAGAATCTTTCGGCAAATTCATGGCGGCGGGTGCCCCTCGGTACTCGGTCCTCAGCCACCACTATTTCTCCCGGTGTGCCGTCCCTGCCTTACACAAGCACGTGTCCCAGAACATTTCACGTGCCCTTACCAGCACAGTCACTGGGAAGGTCCACCTAACCACGGGCACGTGGACAAGTGCTTGTGGCCAGAACGGATTGCGGGCCCAGGGTCAACCAGGGTTGCCCTCAGATTCTACAGCTTCTGAAACTCCTCCTCATTAGCCTCCATCTCCGAAATGACCACTTCAGTCGGAGACTGGAAGCACTATAGCACTGCTTCGGCCAAGTGTCAACAGGCACTGCTGAAGCTGATATGCTTAGGTGACAAACTGCACACCGCTGCAAAGTTGTTGACATCTGTAATAGAGCAGGCAGATCTGTGGCTGTCACTGTTGAACTTACAGCCAGGCAAGATCATGTTTGACAATGACCGGAACATGGTTGTGACTCTGAGGCTTGGCAAACTCGCACACATGCCATGCCTGGCCCATGTGATAAATCTAGTGGTTCAGCGGTTTCTCAAAACCTACACGGATCTGCATGACCTGCTTGTGAAAGAACGCCACGTGTGTGCCCATTTCAGGAAGTCACTTACAGCTTCCCCCACCCTAGCCATACCAACTCACTGACTCGTGTGCGATGTCACCACACGATGGAACTCAATCTTTCATATGTTGGGAAGGATTTGTGAGCAGCAGGTGGCAGTTGTTGAGTTCTAGCTTCAACATCCCCATCGGTATTCAGGTCAGCCTCCGCAAATTAGAGCTGATGAGTGGGCATGGATGTCTGACATCTGTGCCGTCCTCTAAAACTTTGAGGACTCCACCAAGATGATGAGCGGCGATGACGCCATAATTAGCATCACCATCCTGCCTCTCTGTCTACTGAAATGCTCTGTGCTCACAATTAAAGAGGAGTCATTGTAGGCGGAGCACGATGAGATGGAGCAAGGAACTATACAAGGTGATGTCACAAAGCCCAGCCTCATCTCATCTCAACATGGATTGGGTGATAATGAGGAAGAGGAGGAGGAACAGGAGCTGTTTTCCTGCACTACAGACGGTACTACGCACACAACAGTCATACCGTTTGTTCAATGTGGATGGCCTGAGGAGCGGGAGAACAAGGAGGAGGACGAGGAGAGCATGGACAGTGGTCCTCTGGGTCAGGAGAGGGAAGTCTTGGCTGTTGGCAGTCTGGCACACATAGCTGACTTTATGTTCCACTGCCTTTCCCGTGACCCACGCATTTTGGCCAACAATAATTACTGGTTTGTCACATTTCTAGACCCATGCTACAAGGACATCTTTCTATCTCTCCTTCTCGGGGCAGAGCGGTCTAATAAAATGTTGCAGTACCAGAAGGCCCTTGTTATAGAATTATTAAAAAAATTCCCATCTGAAAATGCTGGCAGCAAAGGTCACAGTTTGTTGGACAACCAAAGAGTACAGGTGAGGGAGACACAAATACGATGTGGCAGAGGTAGGGGAACACTGTCAAAGGTCTGGGACAGTTTTCTCAGACCCTCCCAGTGCCCCTGCCCTGATGCGTGGGGTACTCTGACAAGAAGGAGAAAGTTTTGGAAGATGCTGAAGGAGTACCTTGCCAAGTGTACCAACGTCTTCGGTGATTCCTCTGTGCCTTATAACTATTGGGTATCCAAGCTGGACGTGAGGCATGAACTGTCTCTCTACGCCTTGGAGGTCCTGGCCTACCCTGCCGCCAGCATTTTGTCAGAGCGGGTTTATTGTGCCACTGGGGGTATTATAACTGAAAAGTGCATCAGCCTGTCAACTGAAAATGCTGACAGGCTGACTATTATCAAAATGAACAAGGGCTGGATTAACCCAGACTTCTCAACACCACCGGATGATAGCAGCAGAACATAAAGTCAAATTCAGTGTTTTTTGTTGGGGGGGTCTATTCCCATGCACCTCTTCACACCCAGACATGGGTATACGCTTCCTGATTTTGTCTGTTTTATGTCACCCTCCTCCTTCTCCTTCTCCTCATCCACCATCACCATATCAACAGGGTGACCATCATGCAACACCCACATAATTTTTTTAAAAGGTGTTTAAGTTGCCCGTAGGAAATATTTTTAGGCCTACCTCTAACATTCTGTATGTTATACAGTATGGTCATGTATACCCCCAATGGGTAAATGTTTTTCAGCCCATGCGCTTAGTGCATGGGCATTACCAGTGTAGGAGACCCACTCCTTAATAATGGGAACAATTTTTTTAATGAGGACTTCCTCTACGTCTCTTCAAACGGGTATTTGGTTGCGTCCTAAATTTTGACAGCCTTTGCACTTAGTGCATAGGCATTACCAGTGTTGGAGACCCGCTCCTTAATAATGGGAACATTTTTTTTAATGTGGCCCTCTTCTACGTCTGTTCAAAGGGGGTATTGGAGTGCGTCCAAATTTTTGTAAGCCCTTGCAGTCACTGCTCATGCAATAACAGTATAGGAGACCCACTACTTTATAATGGGAACATTTTTTTAATAAGGCCCTCCTCTACGTCTCTTCAAAGGGGTATTGAAGTGTGTCCTAATTTTTGGCAGCCATTGCAGTCACTGCATATGCAATAACAGTATAGGAGACCCACTCCTTTATAATGGGAACAACAAAGCATAGCCGGCTGATGGCTCTCTAACAATAGTGAGGATAGACTGCTGGCCCTCTATCAATAGCAAGAGCCGCCTAATGACCTTGTAAATATAGGCTTTGTGACTTTTGACAGTCCCTCCTTCATAAATATAACAGGATTTGTCCGATCATGTCTCACACACCACATGACAAGATAAGGTAGTAAAATGTTAAAATTTCTTTTACTAGTAAATGTATTTTTCACCATTGAAAGCAATGCAAAAGTGCAAAAATGCATCAAAAACGCTACTTGTGAACATAGCCCAAGGTGTGGAGGAGCCATTTTTGTTTTTGATTATTTATTTTGCCTTATATATAAGTCATTACCCTGGAAAGGATGTTCCTTAACATTTTTTGTTGGAAAATCCATTTTGGTTTCGTAATTGTATGATTTATTGTGAGTCCGTAAAAAAGTGGCATAATACTCTGACAATATTGTTCACAGCAGTGGCCTGGGAGACAGAGATGCTTCCAGGGGTCTTCCCCATGCTGTTCCCATATCATGGCCAATTTATAGGCCCCCTCCAGACCCAGGGGAGGGGGGGGGTGCCGAAAAAATGCTGAAGTTTCCCATTGGCTCACATTGGGCTCACTACTTGGGTTGAGCACCCAAGCATTATGATTTTCTTGACTCGAGCAACGAGCTCCCATGCACTTTAGTGCTTGATCATCACTAGTAATAATATACATTTTACTGTGTATAACAGATATAAATGATTTATCTTAGAACATAAAAATCCCCCCACTGGTCAGAGGAGTAAAACCCCCACAGCTCTTTCCTCCATGTCTGCATCTGGTACTGATGCTCAGCCTGTAGTACTGCTGCCTTATTTCTTGCTAGGCAACCTCTTTATAAGGTGAGGTGCTCTATATAAGGCAACATCTCAAGATTCCATGATGACATTACTACAAGATTCCATGAATTTACCATCATTACTTATACCAGTGTTTATAGCAGGGCTGTGGAGTCGAGAAGAGAAATGTCCGACTCCTCAATTTCCCAGAGTCCAACTCCCTCATACATAGCTCATGTTTAAGTGATAAATTTACTGCAGTTAAATGGTAACATCAGGCTTTTAATCATCATTATGATACAATAATCAAGCTCTTTTTATAGAACCTGAAATATTTTTATTGGAATACAACATTAAAATAAAAAAAGCGTCAATAAATTGTAAACATGCAATGCACTATGCAGTAAGTGGGAGCAAAAACAGTTTTCAACAGAAACAAACTGAATAACATTTGTGCAGTCTATGAATTTGTTCTAATATTTAAGCTTATTTTCCTTATGTAATGATAATGAAGCTTCTACCCAGACCGTTTTGAATAGATATGATGACATTTTTTACAGAAACAGTTTGAAGGGCTGTGGTTGTTTCTGGACCTAGGTGTGAATAACAGATTTCACTCCTGTAACAATTTATTCACCCCTTTCTTATATTGATACATTTCTGGGTTCATGTAACAAAAGATAGAACCATAGATGACCTTGTGGTACAAAATTAGTGAAGTGTGTCATTGCAAATGAAAGTTTGGATACTTGGACATCCCCATAAGCAATGATAAAGATTTGCTCTTGGAGTTATTTGTTGTGTATAGTCCCATTCTATATCCCCTTGAGGGGGTCCGGTACGACCTGGGACAAACTTTTAGCCTCTTTTCTAGATACCTGGATGATTGAAGATATTTTTGTGCTTGAACTAAAGAATCCAATATGTTTGAATGAGTTAGATTTGGATCATCCATATTCCATATTTTGTCATTGGAGTTTGTGTTTAGTATTGTCTATAAGGGCATAGAGAAATGTATCATTCAAGGATACTTGTCCTTTCATTATATTCACTTTGGAAAGCCATTGAATGATTTGGGGTCCCAGTCTTGTTTTGTTAGATTAATGATGATGACAGATGTGATATAACTGGCTTATATTTGGATATTTTGCCATAATTTCGTCAATTTGGGCGCCTTGTGTGGTTAGTACCTAGTAGCGCCCCCTTTTGCAAGTATCACAGCTTGTAAACGCATTTTGTAACCAGACAAAAGTCTTTCAATTCTTATTTGAGGGATTTTCATCCATTCTTCCTTGGATTATAAGGCTGTGTGCCCACGATGCGTTTTTTAAGCGTTTCCACAGCTGCAATTCCGCCGCGGAAATGCTTAAAAAACGCTTGGTAGAAGGTCTGCAATGTTTCCAAATGATAATCCGCATGTGCTATGCACGTGCTGTGGAAATTTCTGCTGCGGATTATCATTGCGTAAAAATCCGCAGCACTACCATTAATTTTGCGTACCGCCATTGACTTGAATTGAATCGTATAATATCCACATGACTACATGTGCACATGAGGATATTAAGCGACTCAATGTGCGGATGGTACCCTGTTCTGGAGAAGAGGAGACTCTCATCCAGACCTGGGTACCATGGTACCTGCAAAAAAAAAGAATTTAAAATAAAAAATAAAACATTATACTCACCTTCTGATGGCCCCCTGTCTCCTTAGCGGTGTGTCCTGGGTCCCCGGCGGCTCGCAATGGTCTAAAAGGACCTTCCATGACGTCATTTAGTCATGTGAAGGGTCACGTGACCGCTGACGTCGGCGGTCGCGTGACCTGTCACATGACTAAATGACGTCATGAAAGGTCCTTTTAGACCACTGTGAGCTGCCAAACACACTGGACGCACCGGAGAAGGAGACCGGGGGCCATCAGAAGGTAAGTATAATGTTTACTTTTTTACCATTCTTTTTAACTATTTCTTGGTCACACTATATAAATTCATGACGGTTGCATAGATTTATATAGTGTGACCAAGTTGTCAAGCACTTTTCCAAGTGATGCTAAAATTGGTTGGAAAAGTGCTTATTACTCTGCATGCGAAATCGCATGTGAAAAAAGCGGGACATACGCTTGTCCCTGGCAGAACAAACGCATGTACAATCCGCATGTACAATCCGCATGCGTTTTTTCTGCCAGGGAGATGCAGAAATGCTCAGGAAAAAATCCGGAGCATTTCTGCATCATGGGCACATAGCCTTACTCCAGTTCTGTGAGATTCCTGGGTTGTCTTGCATGCACTGCTATTTTGAGGTTGAGCCAAAGATTTTCAATGATGTTCAGATCAGAGGACTGTGAGGGCCATTGTAAAACCTTCAGCTTGCTCCTTTTGAAGTCTATTGTGGATTGTGACATGTGCTTAGGATCATTATCATTTTTAGAAGCCATCCTCTTTTCAACTTCAATATATATATATATATATATATTGCCTAAAATACAAAGGAAATGCGTCATCTTTAACTTTAGGCCTTTTAGAGATCAATTCATCTTCAACTTGCTTAGCTGTTCACTATAACATTAATTTTGACCAGGGGTGCCCAAACTTTAACATGTCACTGTATATCCCCAAATATTTCAGCGCTGTTTCAATCCAGCAGAACTGGAATCTCTTTGTCCATAGTGGCTTTGAAGGGCTTCTTAATAATAAGGTCTCAGTTTTGTCTATATCTAAGGTGTAACTCAATAGTCCTCCCAGTTCTTCTATTTCTTTAATAAGGAGTGCAGGCAGGGTCATATTTGTAGAGACCCCCATCTTGGGAAGTTGGGGGGTGGTGAGGCGTGGGCTTCTGACTTTCAGTCCCTGGACCCCCCAGATAAAGATACTTCTTTTAGATCCTGAATCCGGATTTCTTATAAATACGTAATTATGATTTTTATTGTGTATACAGATATTAATAAATATATTTATAAATCCCCTCACTGATGAGAAGAGCCCGGTGCCCACAGCTCCCTCTTACATACAAGCACTGATGCTCACCCTATGGTTTTACCATCTTCACTGTTGCTAGGCAACTTCCTTATAAGGTGAGAAGCTCCATATAAGATTCCCTCACAAGATTCCATGATGACATCACCCCTATTATGACATCAGAATTCACCACCACTACAGTTTCTTTCTTTTTAATGGTATGATATGAGTGACGATGAATAAATAAATAAATCTTCCATCACTTTTTTATTTTCCTTTTTTTTGCCGCTCACTGTAGACAAATTATCTTTATTCTGCAGGTTGATACAATTACACAGATATCCAGTTTATTTTGCTTTTTTAATCATTGACCCATAACTTTCATTTTTCTGCTTAGATTTAGGCAAGAGCTTTTTTTAATGGAACGAGCTACAATATTTATGGGTAACAGTGCGCGGTACATGAGACGTTTTCATCATTTTTTTTTTGTGTAGTGAAAAGAACAAAAAATATTCTACACGGATTTGGTGGAATCTTTATTTCTTTTATAGATTAAAAGTGTTCTCCGGCCGCTTCCTTCCACATTGGGAGGTGAGTGAGCTGCCGTCTGAGGAACCTACCAAGTCACAGGCATGATGGCGGCCACACTTACACCGTCCCATCATGTATCTGTAGACGTGATGTCACCTCCCAGTATGGAAGTAAGCGGCGCTGAACAAACCCTTGAAGATCCCATAGGGGCCATTTATGTCACATGTGGTTGACTACAATCCTTTTGCCTTTGGAGAGAACCACAACTCACAGCATTTCTTGAATTTCTGCAGCTTCCAGGGCATTCTGGGGGTTATAATTCACCAAAGAAGTAGAGTCATTATTTTTTTACCTAGTGACATAGGAGTGGATGCAGGGCTTTTTTTAATAACTTATTAATGCTTGCCTCTGACACTTGCTTTATTTTTACCTCTGACAATGCTCACTGCCGACAGCCTATAGAGTTGCTGCTTGTGTTGCTAGGCAACTTCCTTTTATGGAGAGAAGCTCCATATATGGTAACATCTCAACATTCCGTGATGATATTATGACATCATAATGCACCACCATTACTTGTGCCAGTGTTTACAGCTCCAGTGTCACTTTGACATTCCGGTGTCATTGTTGTTGGTGATTAGCTACATAGCTAGTGATTTACTGACTGCGATTTGGATTTATTTGGATTTATTTGAAATGTCTGAAATTCCTTCAGACAATTTTCAGGTGTTGGCACTGCTGCAGGGGATTCTTACCACCTATGCCCCTGACATTGTGCTGCCGCTACCCGATGGCGTCCTCAGCTTCACTTACCGGCTGGTTATGGAGCTGTTGAGAGACTGCCTGACCAAATATCAGCAAGGTCATATAAGCTCAGCATATCTTGAGCATTTACAGAAGAACATCAGGACATTGGTGCAACAGGTAAGTGGCAGAAATCTGCATAAAACATCGAAAAGTTATAATAACAGAATATAAGTTTATTCACATAAAATAGTTCTTTAGGCCGATAATAATATAATATATAACCGGCACTAAGTCACTAGATATGTAGTAATTGTAGAGCAGATCGCAGGAGTAAAGTGGTGACATAATCGGCCTCCTCCATGTTCTCTCATGATTTTCCTTTTCTATTTATTTCCATCTTTATAGGCTGAAGAAAAATCCACAAGTGGAGAATTGGCCTTTATTATACAACTGGCACAAAATGTCCTGTATGTACTGGAGCGTCCGGCCGGCTCACTGGAGCGTCTGGTAAGGATCCATCACTTTCTATATCACACGTCCTGGTCTAATCTTCTCCAGATTAGCCGTCAAATAGCAGAGTGGCAGATTTATGATGTCAGAGGCGCAGGATGTTCTATGGCAGCCTGTCTCTGCAGCTCAACCCTCTGTAGTGACATTCTGTACTCAGCGATGCAGAGGTTGTGTTTCCACCTCTGTCTCACTTCATCATCACAATCTTCATTCTTCTAAATGCTGCAGTTCTGACAATACAAGTTATTAGAGAACAGTTGTAGATACAAGTCCCTTATATATTCATGTTGATTTTCTGGAGGGAGCGGCCATGTATAGTCCGTCCAATACTGAGATTGTCCCATAGATCCAGGTTTAGTACTTCGTGCCTTATGTAGAGTCCGTCCAGTAATGAGATTATCCCATAGATCCAGGTTTAGTCCTTCCTGCCTTATGTACAGGCCGTCCTTGGGTTATGAACTAGATATATCCTATAGTTTTGTTTGTAACCCAAATTTGAATGTAAAATGGAAAGAGTAAAAAAAAACAATAATATTTTGCTCGCTGTCCGCCACCCGGTCCTCTTATTCCATCATAGTGTGCCACATTTCCAGCCTCTTCACTATGGGGCAGGACTTCCCGTCTCGTCCTTATGACCTTATGATGAGCAGTGAAATCTGGGTCCTGAATGTGGCCAGAAGTCCTGCACTATAGTGAAGAGACCGGAGAAGTAGCACATGACATTGGAAAGAAGAGGACTGGACGATAGGTGGTGAGCAGCGGGGCGGTCGGAGAGGAGAGTGGTGAATATTAGCTTTTTTTTTCATCATCAACCCTTTGTATCTTGGAGTCGTTTGTAAGTCAGATGTTTCTAAGTCGAGGACGGACTGTATACGGTGATTTAGTATTTGTGAAATGATACATTAATTGTACATATTGTGACGAACAGGAAACATCAGAAGGTGACTCTGAAGAGGGGGAAAACCTGACTATCCCGGACCCTAATACCAGTCAGCAGGGGCTGAACACTGATCTGATGGAAGGTGAGCAATCATCTAATATTCTTACATTCACATATCGAGATATTATAGAGAACGGCAGAGAACATGTAGATTTACTCTCCATCCTCTGTATGAGGCTGGTGACGGCTCCGGAGCCCCTTATAGACTATAATGGAGGGGGCGCAGGTAATTCTGCTTCTCTCCTCTGTGCTCTTCTCCATCATGTACAAGGAGGCTCCTAGGTCCCCGATCATGTAATTGTTCTAGGATGAATCAGATCCTGAACAATGGCCATTTATGGTCCAGAATATCCATCTATGGAGGAGCCATAAATATATACGTTGTGTGCAGAATCCCATATACCAGTATTACACCGTGTACAGAGCCCGTCTCATCTCCTTCTTTATATGGATGTTATATATTATGTACTGATATCGTCTAATACAAAACGTTTCCTCATTATTATAGGAATATCTGTGCCGGCAATTACTGACGGTGGAATATGTGAGACCCCCGAGGTCCAGGAATCTGTCAGTGTAAGTATCAGCGGAGACGTCTGTGTATGATCAGGTAACGGGGGTGAATTACACATATAATATTATCCCCCATATGACGAGGGGATATCCCTATTCTTCTTGTAGATCAGATCTATTGTGTGTGATGGCGGCATTATTATTCCTGCCCCCGCTATGTGATCTCCTGTCTCCTCCCCTGCAGTACAGTGATGTCTGTGTATGGGGGATATCCCATATACATAATGTTGTCTGTGGGGGTCCGGCATCCACAGATGTTATCTTTCTGCAGATTTTATGCTTTAATGCCATTTCTTATTATTTCTAGGCCTTGATCGGATCATTGAACCCAGGGAGAAATCCTTGTAAGAGCGACTACGAACAGATCAAACAGTTCAGCTGTGGAGCTTTTGGGTGAGCTTGATGTCGGCATAATATTCGGTTTCTAGGGCTCCTTATGACGATCCCTCTGTCTCTGTGCCCGTACAGTGTTACCATAGAGGAATTATTGGAGTCCACATCCCTGTTCTCTAGAGAAGAGCGGATCTGGCATAATTCACATTTGCCTTTCATGCAGACTTTCCTGGGAAATGTGATTGACGTAGAAGTTATCACTCGGCAAATGTAATATCTCTTATTACGCTCTGGGTTCTCTCCAGACCCCAGATCTTAATAAATGTAAGATGTACAAAATGGAAAAAATACTCATACTGACCTTACTGCTCAGCTCTCCGACCCCTCCGCTTCTCAGCCTCATCTGTCCGATCCTCACCGCGTCTTCAGATTGCTGCCGCTCACGCTGGGCCAGAACTTCTAGCTTGGAGAAGGTCCAGGAGGATTCTATGCAAGAGCAGGAAGATTTGCAATGTCATGCCACCATGACCTTTTATGCGTTTGTGCAGAATCTTCCTAGACGTCATCAATGCCAGAAGTCCTGTCTCAGCCTTAGACATTTTCTTGTTCTTCAGCACTGGCAGCAGCTTTGAAAGTACAGTGAGGACCAAAAGGTTGAGATAGAGGAGCCAGAGAGGTAAGTGTAAGAGTTTGTTTATTTTTTAACATTTTGACGGACTTTTAAGGTTTAGAAAATAGTAGCCAAACGGTCACCATTTTGCCGAATCCATGACGAAGAGAATTACAAAAATTTCGCCATTTTGGCCAATGCGGATATATGTAAAATTTGAGTAGAATTCTAATCCATTGTATTTTATTCTCTCATCTCTTCTGTGCACATCTAATTGTCATTATTCAATTCATTTACGATGGGGCATGGATGAGGACCTCCCAGTGGAGATCATCTATGTAGCGACGGCAGCTCATCTAGTATTCACCATTAGTACAGGAGATGTGATGAGGTCTATAGACAGACTGTTAGTAAGAATACATTATAAACCACCGATTTTCTTCCTCTACAGAACCGTCCACTTAGTGCGCCAAAAAGACTCCAAACAGTTATACGCCATGAAGAAACTGGACAAGCAGAAGCTGAAAGATCCAGTAAGACTTGAACGGGCCTTTCTAGAGAGGGACATCCTAACATTTGCAGATTGTCCCTTCGTGGCCTCCATGTTGTGCTCCTTTCCAACTACACGTCATCTGTGCATGGTCATGGAGTATGTACCAGGTAGGACATCTCCATCGTATCTATATCCAGCGCTGGTCTGCTCATCTCTAGGACCTTCTCCATAAGCAGAATGTGACCACATAGATGGTTACATGTCCACACTGCTTTTACTATAAGTTATCTGTTAACAACATGCCAGAAAAATGATTATGTGGCAGAAATTTTCACTATAGATAAAGGAGGGTTTGACTGAATTTTTACAGTTTGTACAGGGTTTTTCCAAAAAATAAGACAGGGTCTTATATCAATTTTTTGCTCCAAAAGATGGGTTAGGGCTTATTTTTAGGGGATGCCTTATTGTTTTCTCATAAACAACAATACACATTTATTTAAAAAAAAAAAAAGGACATATTTAAATATAATCATGTCATGACACACACACTGCACATACACAGCTATATACACATATACTGCACATACACAGCTATATACACACACACTGCACATACACAGCTATATACACATATACTGCACATACACAGCTATATACACATATACTGCACATACACAGCTATATACACATATACTGCACATACACAGCTATATACACATATACTGCACATACACAGCTATATACACACACACTGCACATACACAGCTATATACACATATACTGCACATACACAGCTATATACACATATACTGCACATACACAGCTATATACACATATACTGCACATACACAGCTATATACACACACACTGCACATACACAGCTATATACACACACACTGCACATACACAGCTATATACACATATACTGCACATACACATCTATATACACATATACTGCACATACACAGCTATATACACACACACTGCACATACACAGCTATATACACATATACTGCACATACACAGCTATATACACACACACTGCACATACACAGCTATATACACATATACTGCACATACACAGCTATATACACATATACTGCACATACACATCTATATACACATATACTGCACATACACAGCTATATACACATATACTGCACATACACAGCTATATACACATATACTGCACATACACAGCTATATACACATATACTGCACATACACAGCTATATACACATATACTGCATATACACAGCTATATACACATATACTGCACATACACAGCTATATACACACTGCACATACACATCTATATACACATATACTGCACATACACAGCTATATACACATATACTGCACATACACATCTATATACACACACACTGCACATACACATCTATATACACATATACTGCACATACACAGCTATATACACATATACTGCACATACACAGCTATATACACACACACTGCACATAGACAGCTATATACACATATACTGCACATACACAGCTATATACACATATACTGCACATACACATCTATATACACACACACTGCACATACACATCTATATACACATATACTGCACATACACAGCTATATACACACACACTGCACATACACAGCTATATACACATATACTGCACATACACAGCTATATACACATATACTGCACATACACAGCTATATACACACACACTGCACATACACAGCTATATACACATATACTGCACATACACAGCTATATACACACACACTGCACATACACAGCTATATACACACACACTGCACATACACAGCTATATACACATATACTGCACATACACATCTATATACACATATACTGCACATACACAGCTATATACACATATACTGCACATACACAGCTATATACACATATACTGCACATACACAGCTATATACACACACACTGAACATACACAGCTATATACACATATACTGCACATACACAGCTATATACACATATACTGCACATACACAGCTATATACACATATACTGCACATACACAGCTATATACACACACACTGCACATACACAGCTATATACACATATACTGCACATACACAGCTATATACACACACACTGCACATACACAGCTATATACACACACACTGCAGATACACAGCTATATACACATATACTGCACATACACAGCTATATACACATATACTGCACATACACATCTATATACACATATACTGTACATACACAGCTATATACACATATACTGAACATACACAGCTATATACACACACACTGCACATGCACAGCTATATACACATATACTGCACATACACAGCTATATACACACACACTGCACATACACAGCTATATACACATATACTGCACATACACAGCTATATACACATATACTGCACATACACAGCTATATACACACACACTGCACATACACATCTATATACATAGTATAGCTTCACATTTTTATATGGGACGTTGTTTCCTTGCACTTATTTCTGCAGCTTTTGCACATTTGTGGTTTTGCTTCATAGACATTCAGCGCAGTCCTAGTTACTAGTAGGGTACGCTCCATTGTTTTTCTTTTGCATTATTACACAGTATATCTCTATGTGTGACATCCTGCCCCAATGTCTCCGCTTATTTCTCATTTACACGCATCAGGTGTAATTTACATTGTAACAAACCCTCTCCTGTCATATTTGCTTTCTCCTGTAGGAGGAGACTGTGGCAGTCTTATGAACATCTATGGACCTTTACCTGTCCCCTTGGCCCGAAAGTACATTGCAGAAACAGTCCTGGCTGTGGAATACCTGCACAGCTTTGGTGTGGTGCACCGAGACCTGAAGCCTGAGAAGTAAGTGCCCCCTCTAGGAGGAAGAAAGTTAGAGATTGTCATAAAGTCTATGGGTTATTACTTGGGGCTGACACCGTCTGTTTTTTCACAGCCTCCTGGTATCGGCATCTGGTCATATTAAAGTCACGGACTTCGGACTTTCCAAACTCGGCCTCATGAGACCAACATCAGAAACCTACAAGGCTCCAACCGAGGACGTCACCAGAGAGTTCCGTGATGATGAGGTCGGCTTTACTTACAGGATCTTGGTCTTTACTCTTCTCATCTATTTCTTCTTCTCTGATATCTTCTCATCTAGAAAACGTTTTCCTCTGATGTTATTCGTCACAATTATTTTCTCAGCTCCTCATCTCCTTCTTCTGTTGCTTTCCAGATTGCTGGCTCCCCTGAATACATCGCCCCTGAAGTCATCTTACAGGAAGGCTATGGGCGGCCTGTGGACTGGTGGTCGGTAGGGATCATCCTACACGAATTCCTTCTATTCCGTGTACCATTTCATGGGGATTCCAAATATGACACTTACTGCAGTATATTAAGGGGTAAGTAAAATAATCTGAATGCGGAGTGGTGTCATTGTTATTTGCTTAGATTGGTTCTGTGGTTTAGTTACTTGTTGTGTTAATCCAAAAGAGTTTTGTTTTAATAAAGTAAATGAAGAGGTTTTATTTTCTGTAACATTTTCTTTTAATATAACAGATGAGATAACTTGGACATTTGATAATCGCACTCCTCCACCTGATGCTCAGGACTTCATCACTGAGCTGCTCAGAAAAGATCCGGCACATAGACTTGGGACAGGTAATGTATATAATAGTATTAATAATGAATTATTACACATCTGTGAGCAGACAAATGATCACACCCCTGAGGATCAGCACTGAGGTTTTCTGCTTTACTTTCAGCAACTTTTCTTCACATCAGCTCTGTTACGTCTTTAGTTCAGAGTAACATAAACTGTTCAGATATGGAGCTGTCTATCTGATAATGTCTAGATCACTTTTTATTGTCTTCCTTTCCCAGGAGGAGCGAAAGAGATCAAAATGCATCCATTCCTATGTGGCATAGACTTTGACAGTCTTCTAAGTAAAGAGCCACATTTCATTCCTAACTTTGAGTCAGAAGAGGACACTGGCTACTTTGACCGTAAGTAGAAGGAGACGTCATCTGCAGAAAGCTTTTGTGTGTCTTGTCTTTCATATTTTGTGACAATCAGTCCCAATCATTTTTAGTGATAAAATGGTGACTTTCCGTGATCGGGTCTCATACTAATAATCTCTAATAACACTTGTGCTTTTCAGCTCAATGTAGCAATTACGAACTTATTGATTCAGATGAGGGGGACACAAGCGAGGATAATAACTGGCCAGAAAGCCTGAACTTTATATCATCGTCTCAAAGGCTTTCTAAAGTAAGTGTGACCGGTAAGATCTATAAAACTTATAATTAAAATAAAGTTTAAATATATATTTATTTTATTTTTCTCTATGTTTTAGCTCTGTTTCACCAATACCAGAGTGATGAACGATGAAGAACTGAAGCCACCTCCAGTGTATTCCCCAGAGAGTGCAAAACACTCAGACATGTGAGTAAATTATTATTATCGGGTTTGGATCTGATATATCAGAAGATCAACTGTAAGATAAGTGTAACTCAGCACTATATCCAGCGCCACCACCCCATGATTGATGATCACTGTGGTTCTGGCTTGTGATAACGCCGGCGATAACAGCCGATCATTGCAAACAGTCAATCATTTCCAGTTCATTACAGGCCAATATTACTAGCGATTCTCCATTCTTAGTGATAGAAGTGGGTCCTGAGCAGGGTGCCTCCTCCATGTTATCCAAATGTCCTAACCGGCCTTGCAGACGGGTGTTCGTCCATTTTGTATTGTTTTCGCTTGTAATTTATGTTTTTCTTCTACCAAACAGGCAGCAAGAATCTTCCCCTTCTAAACCTGATGGAGACAAGCAGTGTTTCACTGCTAATTACAGCGAGTCCTCCCCATTGTCAGGTGTGTACAGGTCTATATGACATCCTATCACAGTTTGTGGTCAAAACATGTAATGTGAACGTGCACATAAAGGATCAGAAAATTACTACTTTTTTCTCCCTATAAAGCGATGAGCAGTTCATTCTGTAAAAATCTCCATTCTTTTATGCGTTAAACGTTCTAAGGGGCCGTTCAGTCTTCTGCCAAACTGACTCAAATCCTGCGCCCACGGCCCCATATGGCCCATACTGACCCCTTTATGGCCTCAATGTTACACTGAGGTTTATGTAACTGATTATAAGGCAACACTGCGGCACATTACAAGTAATGTCATGGTAAGAAGGGACATAGCTCCTTGTCGAGACCCCACATGGCAGGTTTCATATTAATCAGTTCTCTGGGTAATCTAATTCTCACCCCTCTGCTGATGTTATGTATGTGTGACATATTTCCCCCATTATGGGACAATAATCGATTACCAGGGCTACAAGCCACGAGAATAACACCATCCTATAGAACCATACAAAGCTCATCTCTTAGGAGTTTATAATCAACATCTTTTTCTTGTTTTTTATTCGAATTTCCAGTTCAGGGGAAAAGAAAACCGAAAAAACAACAAAAACCAGAGAGAGAAGAAGAAGGGGAAAGGAGAAGAGGTGAGTGTGACAATAAGCCCCATGTTGTGTGGTGTCGGCCGTGGAGCAGATCTGTCAGTGGTGGGATTGTCACATGTATGATGGCGGACAATCCCCCCGTACCTGTGTATGGATGATTCCTCTGCCGTCCGGCCACAGTGACCGCACAGCCGTGTCCTCTGATATGGAGTCCTGTTACTGACATCAGTGTTACGTCTCTTCTCATAGGTTCTCTCTTCCGCCGGGTGATCTCATCCTGCCGGCGTGGACTATCCAGGGCTGCTCACTCCATCCGAGAAAGCTGCTTATTTGGTGTCTGTCACCGCGGCTCCATAAACATCGCGAGGGCAGAAAACCGCCACGTCTAGCACCCTGAGGAAAGTACAGCACATCCACCATCAATGCTGTACCTGTATGGAAGGACTGGCACCATCTACATGTGGCCTCCTGACCAGCAAGGAACATCTGCTGAAGAAGGAGGCTCCTCCAAGAACATCTACTCGTCCTTCCATGCAATTCTTAATTTAAAAATAAAACTTTTAAATTGATTAATGTCCCTTTGTATTTAATAGAGTCCTCCTGACATTTATGGGGTGTCAGTTGTTTACGACATACATGTCTGATGGGTGGGCTACAAACAGGAGAACATCTGTTCCATGTGTCCCAGTAATCCTCCAGACTTCGGCCAAAAGTGGAGGAGAGGACCAGTGATTCTGTTACACCTAAAAATGATGGTCAATGTAGGAAAAACATGTTCTGATCCATAGATTTTATCCATAGACTCGGACCCTTTTACCTAAATGTGGCTCGACCTAAGTTTTATGCACAGGAACCAATTGGATTCGGTGCTGGGCGTCCTGGGGAGTCCAGGGGTCAATCCCCACTGTGACATAATAAGACCTTCTGTATTCTAGAGACCACCCTTCTCACCAGGGCTGTGGGGTCAGTAAGACAATCTCCACCTATAATAATGACTAATAGAAAATAATTGTGAATATTCAGCAATTTTTGCAGGAAAATCTTTAATATTACACAAGGTATCCCCTGATCCACCGCAGGGAGACAGCTGAGTTCATTTGTACTAGGTATGTACAGCACCGTTGGTTCCAGCATTCAGATGAATACAATTTTGTTAGCAGTCCTCCAGCTCCCACTCCATGGTAGTGACTATGGTAGGGTCCTCTGCCAAGGTGGAAATGTTGCGGGAGCAACATCCCGAATCTGCCCCTCTCCTGTGCCCGTCCGGAGTGATGTTCCAGCCGGAAGCGCTGTTGGTGAGTGGGGGATGTGAACAATTGTATTTATTTTTAGTTTTTCATTAATTTTTATTCAAATAAGAATGGTAAAATGGGACAGTAAAAAAAGGAAGGAAAAGAGGGGAGAATTAAATACTCAGTGTGGACAGTACTATATAAAAAAAAATTCATAAAAGCACTATGAAATTAATCCCCAAGGATTTTATAACCCCAGTTGGGGGATTAAAATGTGCTATCTGGGGAACAGGCATCAATGTCACCCATCGCTGTATATGTATGAGAGTGCCATTGAAACAAGACGGAATTGGTATGCAGTTGTTAAAAATTGTTATATGCCTAACTCTAAAAAATGAATATTGTATATATATGTACATACAGTGGGGTAACTATAGTCTGATGGGCCCGGGACCGCGCCCCCCCCCACATCCTGAATAAATATATACAGTGGGTACGGAAAGTATTCAGACCCCTTTAAATGTTTCACTCTTTGTTTCATTGCAGCCATTTTGTAAATTCTAAAAAGTTCATTCTTTTTTCTCATTAAAGTACACTCTGCACCCCATCTTGACTGAAAAAAACAGAAATATAGAAATTTTTGCAAATTTATTAAAAAAGAAAAAAACTGAAATATCACAAGATCATAAGAATTCAGACCCTTTGCTCAGACACTCATATTTAAGTCTCACGCTGTCCATTACCTTGTGATCCTCCTTGAGATGGTTCTACTCCTTCATTGTGTCCAGCTGTGTTTAATTAAACTGATAGTGTGGCACCCCAGGGGTCTGGTTTCCACAGTAACAGCAATGTTATGTCTGAGAGCAGGTGGGAGGTCTCTTGGTCAGGAATCCTATGCATGCCACACCTCCTGCCCAGTCCTGGGAGGGGAAGAACTTCCCCTATATAAACCTGGGGCTGAGGCAGGGTTAGAGAGTTCAGAGGGAGAGTTCAGCCAGGAGGGCTGACAGGGAGCTGTGGCTCCGGCTGGGCCCAGCTCCTGGTCCATGCCAGGAGTAGAGAAGAAGTAGAGACAGAGAAGAGAAGCAGATATAGGAAAGAACATCAGGAGCTCTGTGGGAGCAGTGCTACAAGGAGTCAGGGGCTGGCAGCTGCAGAGCTCGCCCTGACTGAGAAGTTATCACCGGACCCGGAGTCCGAGGCTGTGGGGACTAACTCCTATCCAGCAGCAGAAACCGAACGGCAGGGGATTGCAGGTCCTCTGGCCAAGAAACCCGAAGGCACGGTCACACGCGTGGGACCAGCACCGCCGTCGTGGAGCGGAAGCTACTAGAAGGCCCCGAGTCACCGGCCATACGGGTGAGCCCCACCCGGTACACTCAGGGACGTGGGCTACTTATACCCGCTTCTAGCAAGGTAGCCAGAAGAGTATCGTTAGTTTGGGAGGCCTACAACTCCGCCTGGCCAGGGGAGATCCCATCTGCTCAAGGACTGACCAGGCCCCAATCGCTAGCCAGTACTCCGGGAGGGTCTATCGTTGTCACCAGTAAAGACCCTGAACTACACCGTACCGTCTCTGAGTGGTTCCTGCTACCCCCATCATCCACGTCGACTGCCCTGAGGCCATACCCCTCCCGTTGGGGGTTATACTATCACGCTGCACAATCCTACCACCGGCCTCAGTGGTCTGCCCTGCAGCAGCAGCTCCTTAGCTGTACTCAACGGGTGGCGTAGTCGTCGAACATCTACCGCTAATACAGCGCCACTTAGTCTGACTCCCTGGGCACGGACCGGATCACCGCCACGAGACTACAACCCTCAAGAGATCCGGCTCCGGGTAAGCTCCCGCATGCGCAACGCAGCGCGACACAGGCCCAGGGGCGCGTCAACTTTTGGCGTAGTCGGCAGGATTTCGTGCCCGCAACCACCGGGTACTGCGTGCCTGAAAAAGACTGTTCAAACTTACCTGTGGTGAAGATTCCCGCCATCCGGCACCATCTTCCGCTTCCTTCCCGCCATCGGTGGAGTCTTCCCGCCATCCGGCGCCATCTTCGGCCTTCTTCCCGCCATACGTGGAGTTTTCCCGCCATTGGACGCCATCTTGAGGACGCCGCGCGGGAAGAAGAGGGGCGTGGACTCCGAAAGCGCGCGAGAACTAAAGCCCCGCCTCACGTCCGGACGTTGCGTAAGGTCCTGGAAGGAGCCCAGCAGACGCCGACGTCACAGGAGCGCGACGGAAGGTCCTCAACCCTGACGATCCACTGCGGAGCCGCGGCCTACGGAAGAGGATCATCGCAAGGTAGGCCACGGTCCACTAGGGGGGAGAAGGATGCCGGATACGGAGGAGAGCTTCACCGCTTCAACCCCCGCCAGCGCCACCGCTGTTGCGGTCATGCCTTTCACCATGCCCTATATCCCGGGGGCAGCCTGGCTACCCCAGTACTCAGGGGAGTCACATACCCTGCATGACTTTAGAGAAAAGCTGGATAGCCTCTTCCAGGTGTATCCCCTCACAGGGGAGCAAAAAGTGAGCATCCTGGTGGCCCAATTAACCGGGGCAGCCCAAAGGGAGGTAAAGTCCTGGCCACCTGAGAGGAGGACTGTCGCAGAGATACTAACCCAGCTAACCGAGGAGGAGCTGCAGTACTACCAATACGAGGAAAGCCAAGAGGACCCGGACGGGTCTGAGGACTACCCTCAGGAGGGAGCACAAAGAGGACATAGCTACTGAAGGGAAGTAGCGTGAATAAAGAGCTGTAAATAGTTACCCGTAAGGGTACAAGGACTGCTGCTAATTAAAATATGGTCCCCGTTGGGATTAGTGAATTGTTCCCCATGTGCCCCTATCTTAAACCAGGCTGAGGACTGTGAGCAGCCATTCCTTATCCCCACTGGCCGAGGACTGAGAGCGGCCATATCCTGTAAATAATTATGTGTTTCTAGTAATTTATGGGAGTCTTTGGTGGATTTGCCGGGAATCCTTTGTACATGGTTGGAGCGTAACCCAGGAATGTACTAAAGACTGTTAAGGACTCGGGGCAGGACAGACCCCTACCTGGTTACGTCTCCCTGTTTTGGTGAAATGGACACCTTGCTTTTCTTCAAAACTGCACCCGGTTGTGGACACGCCGTAACCATCTTTATGTGTTTTTCTTATTGTATTATTATTGTTTATACCTTGTTATGTTTTTCTAAAAATATGTTTAGTCCCGGAGTACTAAATTTCACTAGGGGGGAATGTGGCACCCCAGGGGTCTGGTTTCCACAGTAACAGCAATGTTATGTCTGAGAGCAGGTGGGAGGTCTCTTGGTCAGGAATCCTATGCATGCCACACCTCCTGCCCAGTCCTGGGAGGGGAAGAACTTCCCCTATATAAACCTGGGGCTGAGGCAGGGTTAGAGAGTTCAGAGGGAGAGTTCAGCCAGGAGGGCTGACAGGGAGCTGTGGCTCCGGCTGGGCCCAGCTCCTGGTCCATGCCAGGAGTAGAGAAGAAGTAGAGACAGAGAAGAGAAGCAGATATAGGAAAGAACATCAGGAGCTCTGTGGGAGCAGTGCTACAAGGAGTCAGGGGCTGGCAGCTGCAGAGCTCGCCCTGACTGAGAAGTTATCACCGGACCCGGAGTCCGAGGCTGTGGGGACTAACTCCTATCCAGCAGCAGAAACCGACCGGCAGGGGATTGCAGGTCCTCTGACCAAGAAACCCGAAGGCACGGTCACACGCGTGGGACCAGCACCGCCGTCGTGGAGCGGAAGCTACTAGAAGGCCCCGAGTCACCGGCCATACGGGTGAGCACCACACGGTACACTCAGGGACGTGGGCTACTTATACCCGCTTCTAGCAAGGTAGCCAGAAGAGTATCGTTAGTTTGGGAGGCCTACAACTCCGCCTGGCCAGGGGAGATCCCATCTGCTCAAGGACTGACCAGGCCCCAATCGCTAGCCAGTACTCCGGGAGGGTCTATCGTTGTCACCAGTAAAGACCCTGAACTACACCGTACCGTGTCTGAGTGGTTCCTGCTACCCCCATCATCCACGTCGGCTGCCCTGAGGCCATACCCCTCCCGTTGGGGGTTATACTATCACGCTGCACAATCCTACCACCGGCCTCAGCGGTCTGCCCTGCAGCAGCAGCTCCTTAGCTGTACTCAACGGGTGGCGTAGTCATCCAACATCTACCGCTAATACAGCGCCACTTAGTCTGACTCCCTGGGCACGGACCGGATCACCGCCACGAGACTACAACCCTCAAGAGATCCGGCTCCGGGTAAGCTCCCGCATGTACAACGCAGCGCGACACAGGCCCAGGGGCGCGTCAATAGGACTTGATTTGGAAAGGCACACACCTGTCTATATAAGACCTCACAGCTCACAGTGCATGTCAGACCAAATGAGAATCATGAGCTCAAAGGAACTGCCCAAGGAGCTCAGAGACAGAATTGTGGCAAGGCACAGATCTGGCCAAGGTTACAAAATAATTTCTGCATTACTCAAGGTTCCTAAGAGCACAGTGGCCTCCCTAATCCTTAAATGGAAGAAGTTTGGGACCACCAGAAGTCTACATAGACTTGGCCGTCCAGCCAAACTGAGCAATCGTGGGAGAAGAGCCTTGGTGAGAGAGGTAAAGAACAAACCCAAGATCACTGTGTCTGAGCTCCAGAGATGCAGTAGGGAGATGGGAGAAAGTTTTACAAAGTCAACTATCACTGCAGCCCTCCACCAGTTTGGCCTTTATGACAGAGTAGCCCGATGGAAGCCTCTCCTCAGTGCAAGACATATGAAAACACGCATAGAAGTTGCTCAAAAACACATGAAGGACTACCAGACTATGAGAAATAAGATTCTCTGGTCTGATGAGATGAAGATAGAACTTTTTGATAACTTTGGTGATAATTCTAAGCGGTATGGGTGGAGAAAACCAGGCACTGCTCATCACCTGCCCAATACAATCCCAACAGTGAAACATGGTGGTGGCAGCATCATGCTATGGGGGTGTTTTTCAGTTGCAGGGATAGGATGACTGGTTGCAATTGAAGGAAACATGAATGCGGCCAAGTACAGAGATATCCTGGATGAAAACCTCTTCCAGAGTGCTCTGGACCTCAGACTTGGCCGAAGGTTCACCTTTCAACAAGACAATGACCCTAATCACACAGCTAAAATAACAAAGGAGTGGCTTCAGAACAACTCTGTGACCATTCTTGACTGGCCCAGCCAGAGCCCTGACCTAAACCCAATTGAGCATCTCTGGAGAGATCTGAAAATGGCTGTCCACCAACGTTCACCATCCAACTTGACGGAACTGGAGAGGATCTGAAAGGAAGAATGACAGAGGATCCCCAAATCCAGGTGTGAAAAACTTGTTGCATCATTCCCAAGAAGATTCATGGCTGTACTAGCTCTAAAGGGGGCTTCTACTCAATACTGAGCAAAGGGTCTGAATACTTATGACCATGTGATATTTAAGTTTTTCTTTTTTAATAAATTTGGAAAAATTTCTACATTTGGCCTTATAGAACTGACTCTCGTTATTTCAATGAGAGGGATGCGATGATACCTGGTCTAGTGAAGGAGACAGTCAGGCAAATGTGCTGACTATGTGGGTCTGTGCGCCGGCCGGCTTTCCGTGTCCAAGTGACATGAGGTGTTGTGGCTATTCTGTAGCCCCCGCTTCTGTCACATGACGCGGATGCTGGCCGGCGTCCGGATCTCAATGGTGACGCACACGTCACTTCCGGTCCCGCGGTCTTTGTGTTCTAGCGGTGTGTGGCATCAGGGCTTATGCCCCGCCCCTCTGCTGTCACATGACGCGGATGCCGGCCGGCGTTCTACCTCCGCAATGACACTGTGCGTTTCAGCGGTGTGTGGCGTTAGGGCTTAAGCCCCGCCCCTCCGCTGTCACATGATGCGGATGTCGGCTGGCGTCCTGGTCTCCGCAGTGACGCTGATATCACTTCCGGTCTTTAAATGTGCCTGGCGCCAATATAAGCAAGTGACAGCGAGGCAGCAAACATGCCCCCTGACGAAGGGAACCACCAAAACGCGCGTCGGGGCTTCTCTGCTCCGCATGTGCCGACCTTAGACGGACCTCTAAATCTTTGACTATTCCCTGACTGTCTTCTGCTGAAGCTTGATATCTCTGGTATGTATATATAGTGACTTAGCAGGTCACTTATGGTTATATCTGGCATATGATAGGGAACGTACACTCAGCAGTATAGAACAGCATGGGTATTCTAGTCCAGTATAGGTGCTGTACTTGAAAATATGTATTGACATATCATCTATGTATGGTGTTACTCCTCAAATACTTAGATAGTCTATATCCGACTTAAATTGTACTGTTTGGTCCTGCATGTGTCCGCCATGTGGAGAGGGTTGTTGCGGGTTTCTATTCCTCATGTGTTTTCCACACTGATTCCTGCTTTTGTCTGATCATCTATGTACTAATAAATTTTGATGCATATCTTTAAAACCATTGGCTCCTTTTTCGTTGCTTTGTTTTGGTTGGATTTGCCACTGTATATAAAGCCAAATAAATAACCAAAAGCAAAAATGCACCTCCAGACCTTGGGCTAAGTTCACACTTATCGTTTTTGATGTGTTTTTGCACTTTTGCATTTTTTTCAACGGTGAAAAATGCATTCACCCGCAAATGTCATTTTAACATTTTGCTACCTTATCTGGCCATGTGGTGTGTGAGATATGATCAAACACATCCAGAATGAACACTCATTTCCAGCTGATAATACCATCTAGCACCTGTCCCTATTTTAAAAGCAGCTAACAGCGTTCTCAATAGGGAATAGTTTTTTTCAAGCACGGAGTACAATGCAATAATCCCTGACTAGATGCCTGTAAAACGCTATCCCAACTGATATAGGTCTCCTGTACACGAATCTCAGATAAGAGAGGTAATATACAAGTGCATCTCACTAAATTAGAATATCATCAAAAAGTTAGTTTATTTCAGTTCTTCAATACAAAAAGTGAAACTCA
This sequence comes from Phyllobates terribilis, assembly GCF_046119375.1. Classification (NCBI taxonomy): domain Eukaryota; kingdom Metazoa; phylum Chordata; class Amphibia; order Anura; family Dendrobatidae; genus Phyllobates; species Phyllobates terribilis. The sequence goes on along the minus strand of NW_027362968.1, from coordinate 2,046,681 downwards.
TATATTATGTAGAGTCATTACACACAGAGTGATCTATTTCAAGTGTTTATTTCTGTTAATGTTGATGATTATGGCTTGGTCAGTGTGGAGAGGTGGTGGAGATGCCAAATAAAAACCGCGACGAGTTTGGTATCTGGTCAGGGGCCTGGACGTTTATGGTAAAACTTAAGTGTTCAGGTGGTACGGTTGCCCACATTCCATCATCTGCCTTCCTGGGTAGGGATCGTATCCTGGTCTTCTACCTGGGGCAACCAAAGCTCTGTCACAGGTACGGCGACCCTACACACTTCAGTGCAAACTGCACTGTGCAGAAATGTGCGTTGTGTGGGGGTGTCGGTCATCTTGCTGCCTCTTGTGTGGAGATTAGGTGCCACCTGTGTGGTGAGTTAGGTCACCCAGTCAGCCGTTGTCCTCGCTCCTTCGCTAATGCAGTCGAGACCCCGGTGGGAGAAAGCCATGAGGCCGATTTTGCTGGGGAGAGGACTAGCAGGGGTGGGGGAGCTGAGGGGCCAGGGAAGAAAAACAATAAAAAGATGCCTGCCCAGCTGAGGCGTCTAGACAAGTGCAGACAGGAGAGGGAGCGGGGCGAGCCCCGGGCTACGGGGGCGGCCCCTGTCCTGGATGCCAGTGTTGCTGCTGAGGCCCCGAGGGATGATGAGTTTGATGAGGAGGTCAGGAGGATCCACAGGGAGGAAACCCCCTCTGCCTCAGAATCCTCCCAATATGAAAGTATGGATGAGGACAATAAGCGGTGGCTAGAGAACAAGCGTAAGCTCGGCACCAAAAAGAAGAGAAAGAAGGGAGATAAAATATCTTCTCCCGCTCTGACCAAGGTACCTAAGGAAGGTAAAACTGACTCCCCTCTAGTTGGTCTTTCTAACCGCTTCCAAGCCCTTGATAACATCTCTTCCTCAGAAGAGGAGGCTGAGGGTGAGGTTCTGGCTTCGGCGGAGCTTACAGGGGGCGCCGAGTCTCCTTCTCCTGGGGATGCAAGGTCCTTGGGGGGAGGGACTGGCCCAGAGTCCGGAGACAAGGACGAAAAAAGAAGGAAAAATGTGGGAATGGACACCTCTGTATCATTAAAGAGGGGGAAGGATTCCTCCTCTGAGGCAGAGGATAAGGGGAGTGGGAAGAAGAAAGCTATCTAACTCAATCACCAATGATGGCGGTACCCACTCCGTTGACGCTGGTGTCCATTAATGTCGCCAGCATTATGTCAAATATGGCTAGATTGGCGGCCTTTGATTTTCTCAGCCGGGTTGAAGCTGACGTTTTCTTTTTGCAAGAGACCAGGCTGCCAAATATGGCAGAGGGAGTGGAGACTTGGGCCCTCCTATTGGTCTCTTGCGGCCGAGCCGTATAGCGGAGTGGCGGTCCTTTTTACCGCACCGGTAGAATGCCGACGGGTTATTGAGTTAGAAATGGGGAGGTGCCTGATATTAGATGTCCTCATGAAGGGACAAGAGCTCTGGCTCATTAACATCTATGGTCCCCAATCTAAGTGGGACCGGAAGTGTCTCTTTATGAGGATCAAGCCCTACCTTTTTACGAGTCGGCAGGTCGTCTTTGGAGGGGACTTTAACACTGTCATGAGGCCCCGAGATAGAGGAGGTTCCAGAGACAAGCTGACTTATGATGGCGTCGCCCTTAATAGTGTAGCTAGTGAAGCTCGCCTGGTAGATGTCCACATCCGGCTCACCGCAGTCCACGAGGGGTTCACCTATCATAGAGGTAACTGTAGGTCCAGGATAGACAAGTTTTATTTAAAGGAGGAAGCCGTCTCTTCAGCAGTATCTGCTGTTGAGGTGGAATTCTCCGATCTCTGTTTGATTTTGTTTTTTCTGAATGTTACAGAGACTCCCCGGATAGGAAGAGGCTTTTGGAGGCTCAATTCGTCTCTCTTGGTAGAAGCGGAGATAAGACAGTCCTTTGAGGATTTTCTTCAGAGCCAGGTACCCTTACTGGATCTTTGTAGTAGTAAGTCAGAGTGGTGGGAGATGTTCAAGAAAAGGGTGGCGAGATTCTTCCGCCAGCTCTCGAGACTCTGGAGCCTGGACAGGTACCACCTGTATCAGGGCCTGAGGAGGAAACTCGAGCATCTTGTCTCAACTGGAGGTAGCCGCGAGGAGATCTCCAGAGTGAAATCTTTGCTAATGAGGTGTCAGTATGATTGACACGCATCTTTGGTTTTTGAGAGGGATTATGGGAAGTACCGCTCGCCAGACCCTTACAGAAACTGCAAGATGTCAGTGAATAGTAAAGTTGTTACAGGACTGGTTGACACTGCGGGGTCCCTGAAAAGATCCAGATCAGGGATCCTGGAGGTCGTCAGATCCTTCTACTCGCACCTCTTGGGGAAGAGGGATCTGGATTGGGATGAGATGTCGGCTTTTCTGGCTGAAGCCGTCCCCGAACCAGGGGTAGACCCCTCTCTTGGCATTTTGACAGAGATTATCAGGGAAGAGGAAGTTAAGTTGGCGATTGAAGGGCTTGCCCTAAAGAAATCTCCCGGTCCAGATGGCTTAACATCTGAATTCTATAAGACCTTTAAGGACGCCTTGGTTCCCCTGTTGACTGAGGTATTCAATGAATGTCTTTTATCGGGCACTCTGCCAAAATCAATGAGGAGGTCTGCCCTGATTATCTTGTCAAAGGGTAAGGACTCATCTTGCATTGAGAATTGGCGTCCCATAGCGCTTCTCAATGCAGACAGGAAGGTTTTGGCAAAGGTGCTGTTTAATCGGCTGGTGAAATTTGCACCCCGGCTCCTTTCGGGAGCCCAGCATTGCTCTGTTCCGGGCCGCAGTACAATTAGTGCTGTACTCTGTGTCCGAGAGGCGGTGGAGCAGGGTAGGGCTGGTCACTGGAAGGGGTACATGCTGTCATTGGACCAGGCAAAAGCGTTTGATCTGGTTAATCATGAGTACCTCTGGTCTGTCCTTCTGAGGTATGGCCTGCCGGGGGGGTTTGTTGATTGGCTTAAGACCTTGTACGCTGGGGCAGAGAGTTTCCCGCTTGTGAACGGTTGGATTGGCAGCTCTTTTGAGGTTGGGTGTGGTGTTCGCCAGGGTTGTCCCTTGAGCCCGCTGCTGTACGTGTTTGCAATTGACCCACTTCTTAGGAGGGTGGAGTGTGGACCATTGGCTGGGATCGTGATGGACCGGGCAGCACCGGAAGCCACTCTGAGAGTGGTGGCGTATGCCGATGATGTCACCGTTTTTGTTTCCTCTGATGGGGAGGCAGAGTGGCTGATATCAGAAGTAAATAGCTACTCGGAGGCATCCGGGTCCAAGATCAGCCGGGATAAGTGTGAGAGTCTCTGGCTGGGAGGAGGAGATTCTGGTTTTGATCTCCCGGACACCCTTCCAGGACCCAAAGTCTCTGCAAAAGTTCTTGGCATCGAATTTGGCCAGGGGGATTGCCCCAAACAAAATTGGAACAGCAGGCTAGAGATCGCCACTCAGAAGGTGAACCAATGGAAGGGTTGGTCTTTGACCCTAAGGGAAAGGATAAACCTGATCAAAACTTACCTGCTCCCTGTGCTGATCTATCTGGGCAGTGTGTGCATCTTGCCGGAGCCTCTCTGGACTCGGGTCTACAGTTTGTTCTTCCAACTGTTATGGGGGAATAGACTGAACCTGGTCAAGAGGGAGGTTACTTACCATACGAGGAGACTAGGAGGGTTGGGTATGGTGAACCCTGTGGTATTCCTTGTGAATACCTTCATTAAGATCAATATTGCTAACCTCTGGAAAGAGAGGGCTCCCCCGTGGGTATTCTGCTGTAAGGGATGGTTTCAGCCTTTCTTCCAGGAATGGGAGACAGGAGGGCAAGTGAAAGATCTACGCACACCACATTGACATCTACTGGCTTACGCTACTGTGGTTCTGAAGGTAATTCGTCGGTGGGGTCTGGGAATGTGGGAGGTCAGGACTCTGCCAAGGAAGCTCCTTGACAAAAGGGTTCTGTTGACTCATTTTCAGAGGCCTCTGGTGTGCAGGGATTGCCCAAGTCGGGATGTTGGGGTGGGTCTGCATCTTTTGAATTCTATCAGGATCCCTCGAAGTTTTGGGACTTGGCTTGGCGCTGCTTTCATGGGAAACTGTGTGTGAGGGACAATCTGAAGTGTAGGAGCTCTGAGGACAGGAACTGTCCTCGGGAGCATTGTGGTACCATGCTTGAAAGCATGGACCACTTCCTGCTTCGTTGTCCCTTTAACACAGAGGTGTACAACAGGATGGGCGCCTCCATTGACTGGCCCTGGCTGGTTGGTCTCTCTTATGCGGAATTGGCCTATGGAGCATTCGGGGACCTGGGTGGTCGGGACCACTGCACCTTATTTCTAGTTAGCGCAGTGGTTAGGTATCACACGTGGAACGCACGGTGCTTAGTATCGACGCAGGGCAAAATCCTCCCAGTGGACGATGTGTTTAGGACCATACTCGGTGACCTGGTGAAGGTGCGTTCTCTGGAGTATGAGAGACTGGGTACACGGAGGGCCGCTCTCCTCTGGAGGGGCTTTTCTTTTAGTGTGCCCTAGTCTGGTCATCGCCTCTCCTGGTGGTGGGCTGCTGCTGACACCATAGATTTTTGTTTTGTTTTGATCAGCAGACAGTGATGTAGGGCTGCAGGCGCCGAACTTGGGCTTTGTCAGTTGTGGTTATTGTATTGTTTGCTATTGTATTGTTTGTTTCTGTATATATTGTATATATGGGTTTGGGTGTAGGTGTTAGGTTGGGTGGAGGGAAAAGGGGGTAGGTGGGTTCATCTTGTGGGACACTGGTTATTTGGGTGAAAAACTGGCACTGTCTGATCTGGCCTATGGACGTTGGACTGAGGCATGAGGCGCAGGACCAGCTCTCAGGTCAGTGTCGGGGAGGGACTGGTGGGCTTGAGTGTGGGGGGTTTTGTTTTGTCTTGTATATATTTGTATAGTTAGTATTTATTTTACTTATAATAAAAAAAAATAATAAAAAAAAAAAAGAATGTATATATTAGTTTGTATATAATTTGTCGGTTATTGTTTATTATATTGTTATTATTTGTTTGGTAACCGGACCAGATGTCATGGTGTAGGTAGTTATTATTGTGTGTATAAGAATAATATGTGTGTGAGGAGAGAGGGAGCGGCTGGACCAGCAGAATAGAGAGTGCAGCTCTGGAGTATAATACAGGATATAACTCAGGATCAGTAATGTAATGTATGTACACAGTGACTGCACCAGCAGAATAGTGAGTGCAGCTCTGGAGTATAATACAGGAGGTAACTCAGGATCAGTAATGTAATGTATGTATACAGTGACTGCACCAGCAGAATAGTGAGTGCAGCTCTGGAGTATAATACAGGATGTAACTCAGGATCAGTAATGTAATGTATGTACACAGTGACTGCACCAGCAGAATAGTGAGTGCAGCTCTGGAGTATAATACAGGATATAACTCCGGATCAGTAATGTAATGTATGTACACAGTGACTGCAGCAGCAGAATAGTGAGTGCAGCTCTGGAGTATAATACAGGATATAACTCCGGATCAGTAATGTAATGTATGTACACAGTGACTGCACCAGCAGAATAGTGAGTGCAGCTCTGGAGTATAATACAGGATGTAACTCAGGATCAGTAATGTAATGTATGTACACAGTGACTGCACCAGCAGAATAATGAGTGCAGCTCTGGAGTATAATACAGGATGTAACTCAGGATCAGTAATGTAATGTATGTGCACAGTGACTGCACCAGCAGAATAGTGAGTGCAGCTCTGGAGTATAATACAGGATATAACTCCGCATCAGTAATGTAATGTATGTACACAGTGACTGCACCAGCAGAATAGTGAGTGCAGCTCTGGAGTATAATACAGGATGTAACTCAGGATCAGTAATGTAATGTATGTACACAGTGACTGCACCAGCAGAAGAGTGAGTGCAGCACTTGCATGGGCTACCACCATTTTTTTGTTATCCTGTGTTATGATACAATGACATGACAAATTCAGCCTTAAAGAACGAGTCATTACTACTTCAATCATAAAGTAAATATCAATATCAATTTTATTAATCACAAGAGAGACACACATATATGAGATTAGTTGGACGGGGGGGTGGGGGGTGGGGGAGGGGACGTGGTTTTAGTGGGGGTGCCAGACCAATTACATATCTGACATAGATATAGCAGTATCACATAGACCCCACAACAGTATTATAGTGCTTAGGTCCTAACTCAGTATAATTAAATCAAAATCAATAAAGAGGAGCAGCACACATCATATAGGTGGAGATTACATAAAAACAGGCACACAGGTGGTAAAATAGAGCGCCATGGCTGAAAGGGGATGTCCACTACTTTATATCCCCCCCATGTATCCCCCCGGGGCCCCTAAGACTTCTTGTAAATACCTTCTGTTGCAGATACGGCCTGTGAGTGGCGCTATCACTGGCCGCTCACAGGCATCATGTGACCCCCGGCTGCAGCCGGCTCTGACATCCGCTGATGTCACGACAAGTGCTGGCAGCAGCCGGGGGTCTTTGTCTTCCAGGTTCCAGGGTGGACTCCAGGCTGTGGGCGGGGTTACCCCTCCTCGTCACACCCAGCATCCACCACGCGCTCTGCCTCTCTCCATTCATTGGGAAAGCGCGCGGTGGATGCAAGGTGTGACGCGAGGGTAACCCCACCCACAACCCAGCGGCCACCGCGGGGACCCCAGTGCTGAGTCACGCCTCACTTGTCATGACGTCAGCGCGGAGTCACGTGATGCCTGTGAGAGGCAACCGATAGCGCCGCTCACAGGCATTATCAGCAACAGAAGGTATTCACAATAAGTCTTAGGGGCCCCGGGGGGGATACATAAAGTAGTGGACAACTTCTTGAATGTTAGAGATAAGTATACTGGTAATGAATGAGGCACTTACCCGTGAGTCCGCACGTCATGCCCAACTACCCCAACGCACGCACCGGCACCCCCTGAGGAAGATTCGAAATGTGCATTGGGGCAGTTGGACATGACGTGCGGGGCTCATGGGTAAAAGAAGAAGTAATGACTCGTTCTTTAAGGTTGAATCTGCTTTGGTCTTTTGAGTCTACTTCACCTATAATGTACTAGCTATTGAACCACCCGTTCTACGCCCGGGTGGCGAGCATTTATATTGGTATATGGCCTCCATCCTGTCATGTGCTCCTCCCATCCTGTGCCCCCATCCTGGTATGTGCTGCTATCCTGCGCCCCCATCCTGGTATGTGCTGCTGCCATCCTGTGCCCCCATCCTGGTATGTGCTGCTATCCTGCGCCCCCATCCTGTCATGTGCTGCTCCCATCCTGCGCCCCCATCCTGTCATGTGCTGCTGCTATCCTGTGCCCCCATCCTGGTATGTGCTGCCCCCATCCTGCGCCCCCATCCTGGTATGTGCTGCTATCCTGCGCCCCCATCCTGTCATGTGCTGCTCCCATCCTGCGCCCCCATCCTGTCATGTGCTGCTCCCATCCTGCGCCCCCATCCTGTCATGTGCTGCTCCCATCCTGCGCCCCCATCCTGTCATGTGCTGCTCCCATCCTGCGCCCCCATTCTGTAATGTGCTGTTGCCATCCTGTGCCCCCATCCTGGTATGTGCTGCTATCCTGCGCCCCCATCCTGTCATGTGCTGCTCCCATCCTGCACCCCCATTCTGTAATGTGCTGCTGCCATCCTGTGCCCCCATCCTGGTATGTGCTGCCATCCTGCGCCCCCATCCTGTCATGTGCTGCTGCTATCCTGCGCCCCCATCCTGGTATGTGCTGCTGCTATCCTGCGCCCATCCTGGTATGTGCTGCTGCTATCCTGCGCCCCCATCCTGGTATGTGCTGCTGCCATCCTGCGCCCCCATCCTGTCATGTGCTGCTGCTATCCTGTGCCCCCATCCTGGTATGTGCTGCCCCCATCCTGTGCCCCTATCCTGGTATGTGCTGCTCCCATCCTGTGCCCCCATCCTGGTATGTGCTGCCCCCATCCTGTGCCCCCATCCTGGTATGTGCTGCTCTAATCCTGTGCTCCAATCCGGTCTTGTGCTGCTGCCATCCTGTGCCCCTATCCTGGTATGTGCTGCTATCCTGTGCCCCCATCCTGGTATGTGCTGCTCCCATCCTGTGCCCCCATCCTGGTATGTGCTGCCCCCATCCTGTGCCCCCATCCTGGTATGTGCTGCTCTAATCCTGTGCTCCAATTCGGTCTTGTGCTGCTGCCATCCTGTGCCCCTATCCTGGTATGTGCTGCTATCCTGTGCCCCTATCCTGGTATATGCTGCTATCCTGCGCCCCCACCCTGGTATGTGCTGCTGCCATCCTGTGCCCCCATCCTACTATGTGCTGCTATCCTGTGCCCCCATCCTGGTATGTGCTGCTCCCATCCTGTGCCCCCATCCTGGTATGTGCTGCTGCCATCCTGTGCCCCCATCCTGGTATGTGCTGCTATCCTGCGCCCCCATCCTGGTATGTGCTGTTCCCATAAAATAGTGCCTGAGTCAACGTGTGCGCATCTCACAATATCTGGCGCCATTTTCTTGAAGACACTGTGTCTGGGAATTTGCACACACAGTGTCTTCAGTAAAATGGCATCGTAGTGCAGTGTGCACACGCTCTGACTCAGGCACCACACTGCACAGCCGCCACCCATTTTGACTTTGAACAGAAAGACACATTCACTGTTATATATAACATTTTACATTTTATTAAACTATTAGCTGGAAAAAAAAATTATTGTGCAAAAACTTCTGTGTAAAGAACATTTTTGGTGTAAACTCTGTGGTCTTTCTTTAAGTTGCCTCGTTGATCAGTAGCAAAAACTTTGACTTTGACTTGTTGGAAGGATTTTGTCCTTGAAGAGGCGACATAAAGTTGGCCATGGCTGAAGGCTGGAGATGGCAAATATATGCCAACTGAATCCAGTGTTTGCCCTTGACTTTTGTTGATGGTCATAGCATAAGCCAGTCTTAAGGGAAACTGTTTTAGTTTTAAAGTAAAAGGAAGATGAGGATGGCTTGGGGCAGAATAACTCTGGGAATGATACCCTTCTACCATTAAATGATCCGCTGAGGATTTCACAGTCAATGACTTTTGACATAATTTGCTTCACAACCATTCTGGTGCCATTGCAAAGACCTCTTCTTGAGTTAAGGTTTCTTAATAGCATGACTACTGCTCCAACTTTCAAATGTAATCTATGAGGAGGCATACCACCAGGCGTTAAGCTGTTTAAGAACTCCATCGGACAGTTTGCTGCTTCCTCAGCATTTGCAGTATCTTGCTGAATGGAATCAATACTGGTGTAGCATTTCAATTCAGACTGAATTCGTCTAAGAACATTTTCATTCAGTTCATGTGAATGTTGGTTTTTTGGAGTTAGGATTGCACGGTTTGCAATGCTTTTACCTTCTGGTTGTATGACTTGAGGAAAGACAGCATCAACAATACATCCATTTTCAATGCAGACAGAAGGAATTTCAAAGATACCTTCCTCTAGTCCTGGTTCTTGAAGTTTTCCATCTCCAAGGTTTAAAAGCCATTGGGAAAAGCCTTGATGTTCTTGGGGGACATTGTCCTCATTGGTACGCATGTTTAGGTCCAATTTGAGGACTTCAATATTCCTCCAACAATTGCTGTTCTTCATGCATGCTGAAATTATTTCGGTTCTGGTGCCATGTGGTACAACAGGAAGGATTTGTCGAAAATCTCCACCAAAAACAGACACTGCACCTCCGAACGTTTTTTTGGAGGGAACTTTTGCATCTTCAGCCATGAGTTCTTTGTAGAAGGTGTCAACTGCATTTACAGCATGAGCTGGAGCCGTAGAAGCTTCGTCCCAGATTATGAGTTTGGTGTTTTTCAACTCATTGGCAGTATTGCTGCCATGACGAATATTGCACGTCGACGTTTCATTAATTGGTATAGGCAGTTTGAACAGATTATGGGAAGTTCGGCCTCCTTCCAGCAAAGTAGCAGCAATGCCTGTAAATGTACATGGCAAGACTAATTCATTTTTGCTCTGAATGTAATGCATGATTGTATTATACAGGAATGTTTTACCACTTCCACCAGGTCCGTCAATAAAAAATAGACGTTGTTGCAAGTTGGAATCTCAAAAGCTTCTCTGATTTTTTCGAAAGCCTTTCGTTGTCCTGGGTTTAACATTTGGAATTTCTCCTCAAAGCCTTTTCCGCAACAGGGTCGTAATATTTGCCAGAATTGATTGGATCATCGTACTTGCCAACAGGAAGGTGTAGGCCAAAATCTTGTAATGACTTTCCATGTGTCCGTAACACAGGCTCAATTTCATGTAATGTCATATAGACGGCCTTTTCTACATGAGGGAAACGTCTGGTATAGTCTTCCATAAGATTTTTATTGTGCCTTTGAAACAATGCTGCAGCATTAGACGGCTCACACATGATGCAAATAAATGCAGACAATTGTGTAAGTTGTATTGGCATTTGATAAGTGGCAGCTTCTGTTAGGCGAGTATCCCATTCAGAGTCATCATCAGTTAACCCTCTTGCAATACAGGCTTCTTGGAAAGTAGCAAAACGGTTTCCTTCAGTTGTTCTGAGATCCTCAAAAGATGTTGCGCCTCTAACATTGAGAAGGAGAATTCGGAGAAAGTATTTTTCTCTGTCTAATGGACTAACGTTAAACATTCTGCCAATTGTGGTTTTATGACATTTGCAACGTGGTTTCCATTTAACGTTTTTTTCATCCCAAGTGAAATGTTCAGGGATTTCAATGTAGAAATATTGTTGGGCATTAGGATCTTCCCGATTCAGTTTAAACCCAGCAAGAAGTTTAGACTTGGTGTTTTTCCGCTGCACAGCTTCAGCTTCTTTACCTGCTATAAAGCATATTGTATGCTTGTCCTCAAGGTGGACATTTCATCTTTCCACATGGTCAGGTTGATGGTGCATTTTATATTCCCTGAGTCTCCAGCATGCTTCAGGTGCACTTACATATCGAGTTTCTAAGTCATTTTTTACTTCATCCCATTCAACCGTGGCTTCTTGTTCTGTGGCAGCAGTAACACACTGTAGATTTGCACAATCATGCCCTTTGTAAACATATTTGAACAAATATTTTACACTTTGTAGAACTGCAAATCTCAACGTTTATGTGAGCATTGTATTTTAAGGAAAGATAAGGATTGTAAGGTACAACCCATCTATTATCAACCCTGTTTCCACCAAGTTCAACAAAGTTGTTCTCATCCCGGCGTTGATATTTAGGGGATCCATTTACATTGCTATTAGTTTCGGAACAGAAATCCTTGGGAAAACCTTGTACAGTTTCCATTGTCCATGCATGGTGCATTTGGATTAAGTGGACCACATGGACCGTGTATCATGCAAGATTGTACAATTTCATAAAGCTTCGGATGCGTGTCTTTGTGCGGGAGCTCTGCACAAACAATTTTGTCAATTCTTTCTTTTTCCCAGGCTTTGTATTCCGGGGCCATAAATGCCAATATGTGTCCATGAGGGAGCCCTCTTTTTTGGAACTCAATTACATACACCATACCATTAACACGTCCAAATCTGTGGTATGTGGTTAGGTCTCCAAGTAGCAATTTTAGTTTCATGTTAAATACTCGAGCTACTAAATCGGGCCTGTCGCATGGTTGCTGACTGGGAAGTAAGTTTTCCCTGATTTCCCTCCATTTTGGATTGCACGTTACTGTTACAAATAGGTCTGGTTTGCCATATTTCCTGACCATTGCCATGGCATCTTGGTAGTTTTGTGCCATATTTCTTGGACTTCCTTGGAAAGTCGATGGCTATATGACTTTTTTTCCAGGTAGGATATTTATGTTCATGAAACGGTGGTTGGTCATGAATTGGTGAAGGACGTCATATTCTTCAGCTCTTACAGTACTTTGATTTGTGCGCACCCAATTCAAACGGTTTGCCTCAGTTTTGCAATAGGCATCAACCATAAATTGGTGTGTCAGCTTTCCTGCATTAAGGAACTGGTTAAAGTACCATCACGAATGGCAAAGTGGTATGAATACCATTGAAGTGGAGTCACATTTCCTCGACCAACTGTTTTTTTTAGTTCTGTAGTCCACCCAGAGTCCCCATAAGGGAAAAGCAAAGCGTAGCTCATTGGGTCACAGAGTCTACTCAGAATAGATATATTTTGTAAAATTCCACTTTTTGGATGAATGGTAATGTCACGGTTTTTTGGGGGTGCACCATCTGTGCTGTGGAAAATGGCAGCAATTTCCCCTCTGGCAGTTGGAGCATTGATTCTGCCGGGGTGCATAGTATTTACTTTTTCTCTCACGAAAGTCATGCTATATTCAATTGGCATTCGGTTTTCTAGATTTGCTTTTAGCATTTCTTCTTGTTCAAATTGCAACATATTTTTGTATTCTCTGGAGAAAGGATTGATATCTTCCAGAATTCTTTGTAGATTTTCCATAAGATTACGAATGCATCCACTGTTGGCTGGATTGTGCCGAATCCAGAACATATAACTGGGCGTATGTTGGTGATTCACCTTGGTTAGGGTGCAACGCAGATGTTGCATGGTAAATTTGCCCATGGATTCTGTAACAGAAAGGACCTGATCGCCTGTTAATTGATTGGTCAATTTGTGCGCCCATGGATGCAAAAGCGTTTGCACTATTGTATGATCTTATGTTTTCCATGAAATTCTTGGAGTTTGGTTCTGATCTCTTCATGCAATTAGTAATATAGGGATGCATTCACACTTCTTCCAGTTTGATGGTTCCACTATGACAACAGTTTGTTGCAATTTCATTTTGGAAATGGTTGGTATTACAAAATGAGCATTTGTTGTTCATTGGGCCAAGATAGCATGCCCCAATGTCGTCTTCATTGAAGTTTTCAGTAAGCAAAGCAGTGTTGCGAGATCTTCCGTTTTTACCCCAGCGGGCAGGTTGTTTAGTACGGGCTCCTCTGTGTCTCTCAGCATTGGCGCTGCGATGCTGCTGAAGCTCAGCGTCTGTCACACTATCTGGGGCAGACTTATGCCTCTCTGGGGCAGACCTATGCCTCTCTGGGGCAGACCTACGCCTCTCTGGGGCAGACCTACGCCTCTCTGGGGCAGACCTATGCCTCTCTGGGGCAGACCTACGCCTCTCTGGGGCAGACCTATGCCTCTCTGGGGCAGACCTACGCCTCTCTGGGGCAGACCTACGCCTCTCTGGGGCAGACCTATGCCTCTCTGGGGCAGACCTACGCCTCTCTGGGGCAGACCTATGCCTCTCTGGGGCAGACCTACGCCTCTCTGGGGCAGACCTATGCCTCTCTGGGGCAGACCTATGCCTCTCTGGGGCAGACCTACGCCTCTCTGGGGCAGACCTATGCCTCTCTGGGGCAGACCTATGCCTCTCTGGGGCAGACCTACGCCTCTCTGGGGCAGACCTACGCCTCTCTGGGGCAGACCTATGACTCTCTGGGCCAGACCTACGCCTCTCTGGGTCAGACCTATGCCTCTCTGGGGCAGACCTATGCCTCTCAGCATCAGCGTTGCGCATCTGTTGACGCTTTTTTGGGGTGAGATTATGACGGGCAGCCTTTCTTCTGACAGTATTTTTTTCACGCTGCAATTTAAGGTGCTGTTTTTTACCCCTACTTCTACCAACCTTTTGAGCTTCAGCCCTTTTTGATTTTTTTGCCTGAGTTTCCTCCTCAGAAAGAACTTGCTGGCGTTTGGGGGCCATTATAATGGAATTACGGAACGAATAAGGTTGTAAACTTTAATTAAAATATTTAGCTCTGCTGACGTTTGATATAGTCAAAAAAGCGGCTGGATCGCTCCGCTGACGTATTATATATATTCAGAGGAAAGTGGCTGGATTGCTCCGCTGACGTATTATATATATTCAGAGGAAAGTGGCCGGATTGCTCCGCTGACGTATTATATATATTCAGAGGAAAGTGGCTGGATCGCTCCGCTGACGTATTATATATATTCAGAGGAAAGTGGCTGGATTGCTCCGCTGACGTACTATATATATTCAAAGGAAAGTGGCTGGATTGCTCTGCTGACGTATTATATATATTCAGAGGAAAGTGGCTGGATTGCTCCGCTGACGTATTATATATATTCAGAGGAAAGTGGCTGGATCGCTCCGCTGACGTATTATATATATTCAGAGGAAAGTGGCTGGATTGCTCCGCTGATGTAGTATATATATTCAGAGGAAAGTGGCTGGATTGCTCCGCTGACGTATTATATATATTCAGAGGAAAGTGGCTGGATCGCTCCGCTGACGTATTATATATATTCAGAGGAAAGTGGCTGGATTGCTCCGCTGACGTATTATATATATTCAGAGGAAAGTGGCTGGATTGCTCCGCTGACGTATTATATATATTCAGTAGAAAGTGGCTGGATTGCTCCGCTGACGTATTATATATATTTATATTCAGTAGAAAGTGGCTGGATTGCTCTGCTGACGTATTATATATATTCAGTAGAAAGTGGCTGGATTGCTCCGCTGACGTATTATATATATTTATATTCAGTAGAAAGTGGCCGGATTGCTCTGCTGACGTATTATATATATTCAGTAGAAAGTGGCTGGATTGCTCCGCTGACGTATTATATATATTTATATTCAGTAGAAAGTGGCTGGATTGCTCCGCTGACGTATTATATATATTTATATTCAGTAGAAAGTGGCCGGATTGCTCCGCTGACGTATTATATATATTCAGTAGAAAGTGGCTGGATCGCTCCGCTGACGTATTATATATATTCAGAGGAAAGTGGCTGGATTGCTCCGCTGACGTATTATATACATTTATATTCAGTAGAAAGTGGCTGGATTGCTCCGCTGACGTATTATATATATTTATATTCAGTAGAAAGTGGCCGGATTGCTCTGCTGACGTATTATATATATTCAGTAGAAAGTGGCTGGATTGCTCCTCTGACGTATTATATATATTCAGAGGAAAGTGGCTGGATTGCTCCGCTGACGTATTATATATATTCAGAGGAAAGTGGCTGGATCGCTCCGCTGACGTATTATATATATTCAGAGGAAAGTGGCTGGATTGCTCCGCTGACGTATTATATATATTTATATTCAGTAGAAAGTGGCTGGATTGCTCCGCTGACGTATTATATATATTTATATTCAGTAGAAAGTGGCTGGATTGCTCCGCTGACGTATTATATATATTCAGAGGAAAGTGGCTGGATCGCTCCGCTGACGTATTATATATATTCAGAGGAAAGTGGCTGGATTGCTCCGCTGACGTATTATATATATTTATATTCAGTAGAAAGTGGCTGGATTGCTCTGCTGACGTATTATATATATTTATATTCAGTAGAAAGTGGCCGGATTGCTCTGCTGACGTATTATATATATTCAGTAGAAAGTGGCTGGATTGCTCCGCTGACGTATTATATATATTTATATTCAGTAGAAAGTGGCTGGATTGCTCCGCTGACGTATTATATATATATATATTCAGTAGAAAGTGGCCGGATTGCTCCGCTGACGTATTATATATTCAGAGGAAAGTGGCTGGATTGCTCCGCTGACGTATTATATATATTTATATTCAGTAGAAAGTGGCCGGATTGCTCCGCTGACGTATTATATATATATATATTCAGTAGAAAGTGGCCGGATTGCTCCGCTGACGTATTATATATATTTATATTCAGTAGAAAGTGGCCGGATTGCTCCGCTGACGTATTATATATATTCAGTAGAAAGTGGCTGGATTGCTCCGCTGACGTAGTATACAGTTATATGAAAAAGTTTGGGCACCCCTATTAATCTTAAGCTTAATGTTTTATAAAAATTGGTGTTTTTACAACAGCTATTTCAGTTTGATCTATGTAATAACTGTTGGACACAGTAATGTTTCTACCTTGAAATGAGGTTTATTGTACTAACAGAAAATGTGCAATCTGCATTCAAACAAAATTTGACAGGTGCATAAGTATGGGCACCCTTATCATTTTCTTGTTTTAAATACTCCTACCTACTTTTTACTGACTTACTAAAGCACTTTTTTTGGTTTTGTAACCTCATTGAGCTTTGAACTTCATAGCCAGGTGTATGCAATCATGAGAAAAGCTACTTAAAGTGGCCACTTGCAAGTTGTTCTCCTGTTTGAATCTCCTCTGAAGAGTGGCATCATGGGCTCCTCAAAACAACTGTCAAATGATCTGAAAACAAAGATTATTCAACATAGTTGTTCAGGGGAAGGATACAAAAAGCTGTCTCAGAGATTTAACCTGTCAGTTTCCACTGTGAGGAACATAGTAAGGAAATGGAAGAACACAGGGACAGTTCTTGTTAAGGCCAGAAGTGGCAGGCCAAGAAAAACATCAGAAAGGCAGAGAAGAATGGTGAGATCAGTCAAGGACAATCCTCAGACCACCTCCAGAGAGCTGCAGTATCAACTTGCTGCAGATGGTGTCACTGTGCATCGGTCAACTATACAACGCACTTTGCACAAGGAGAAGCTGTATGGGAGAGTGATGCGAAAGAAGCCGTTTCTGCAAGCACGCCACAAATAGAGTCGGCTGAGGTATGCAAAAGCACATTTGGAGAAGCCAATTTATTTTTGGAAGAAGGTACTGTGGACTGATGAAACCAAGATTGAGTTGTTTGATCATACAAAAAGGCATTATGCATGGCGGCAAAAAAAACACAGCATTCCAAGAAAAACACTTGCTACCCACAGTAAAATTTGGTGGAGGTTCCATCATGCTTTGGGGCTGTGTGGCCAATGCCAGCACCGGGAATCTTGTTAAAGTTGAGGGACGCATGGATTCCACTCAGTATCAGCAGATTCTTGACAATAATGTTCAAGAATCAGTGATAAAGTTGAAGTTACGCAGGGGATGGATCTTTCAGCAAGACATTGATCCAAAACACCGCTCCAAATCTAATCAGGCATTCATGCAGAGGAACAATTACAATGTTCTGGAATGGCCATCCCGGTCCCCAGACCTGAATATCATTGAACATCTGTGGGATCATTTGAAGAGGGCTGTCCATGCTCGGCGACCATCAAACTTAACTGAACTGGAATTGTTTTGTAAAGAGGAATGGTCAAAAATACCTTCATCCAGGATCCAGGAAATCATTAAAAGCTACAGGAAGCGACTAGAGGCTGTTATTTTTGCAAAAGGAGGATCTACTAAATATTAATGTCACTTTTCTGGTGAGGTGCCCATACTTATGCACCTGTCAAATTTTGTTTGAATGCAGATTGCACATTTTCTGTTAGTACAATAAACCTCATTTCAAGGCAGAAACATTACTGTGTCCAACAGTTATTACATATATCAAACTGAAATAGCTGTTGCAAAAACACCAATTTTTATAAAACATTAAGCTTAAGATTAATAGGGGTGCCCAAACTTTTTCATATAACTGTATATATATATATTCAGTAAAAAGTGTCCGGATTGTTCTGCTGACGTATTATATATATTTATATTCAGTAGAAAGTGGCCGGATTTTTCCCCTGACGTATATATTCAGTATAAAGTGGCTGGATTGCTCCGCTGACTTATTAGATTTTTATATTCAGTAGAAAGTGGCTGCATTTCTCCGCTGACGTATTTTGTGCGGGATTGCTCCGCTGACGTATTTTGTGCGGGATTGCTCCGCTGACGTATTTTGTGCGGGATTGCTCGGCTGACGTATTTTGTGCGGGATTGCTCCGCTGACGTTTTTCTGTGCGGGATTGGTCCGCTGACGTATTTTGTGCGGGATTGCTCCGCTGACGTATTTTGTGCGGGATTGCTCCGCTGAAGTTTTTTGTGCGGGATTGCTCCGCTGAGGTTTTTTTGTGCGGGATTGCTCCGCTGACGTATTTTGTGCGGGATTGCTCCGCTGAGGTTTTTTGTGCGGGATTGCTCCGCTGAGGTTTTTTTGTGCGGGATTGCTCCGCTGACGTATTTTGTGCGGGATTGCTCCGCTGAGGTTTTTTGTGCGGGATTGCTCCGCTGACGTATTTTGTGCGGGATTGCTCCACTGACGTATTTTGTGCGGGATTGCTCCGCTGACGTATTTTGTGCGGGATTGCTCCGCTGACTGTGTTGGAGTACTCTGATAACTATTCTATATAGTATATATAGATATATATATTTGTATATAGTATCTTCTTTATATATAGATATATTTGTAATATATATATCTATATATACTACAAAATGTTTTTGTTTTTTTAAGCTAGAGACTGGAGGCGCTGTGTGACGCAGAAATCTTCTGTTTTTAAAATGGCGGCGAAGTGTGGGGGTGCGTTAGATATTTAAATGATTAGTGATGTCAGAAGAGGGCGGGGGAGAGCACTGACGCCGGATCAGCGCCTGCGCAGACCGCGGTTTCCGGCGCCATCTTGTTGAAGACACACTGCTAGTGTGTCTTCAATGTGTCTGTTGAAGACACCCTTGCAATGTGTCTTCAATAAAACGGCGCCGGAAGTGCGCTATGCGCATGCGCCGGTACCGACGGTGGATCCCGGCCTTC
Organism: Phyllobates terribilis; assembly: GCF_046119375.1. Classification (NCBI taxonomy): domain Eukaryota; kingdom Metazoa; phylum Chordata; class Amphibia; order Anura; family Dendrobatidae; genus Phyllobates; species Phyllobates terribilis. The sequence continues at coordinate 2,028,188 of NW_027362968.1, read as the reverse complement.
TGCCTGAAGAGATGCCGTGGCAACTGACCTCCCGGATAGGTAAGTTGTTATGGTGCCGGAAATCGCGGTATGCGTTCAGTGCTTATGCGTACCGCGATTTCTGGCGCCACAATCCACATCCTCGTTTAGGATGGGGATGCGTGCCTCTGTGGGGGGTATAGACTCTGCAGGCGCGTCACGCATGCGCAGTCTATCGAGGCTTCGGACAGAGACACGCATCCGCCTTTATATTATAGATACTGTTGTCCTGAGCTTGGGTTTTTGGTCAATGACATGACAATCTATAATATAACGGGAGATGCGTGTCTCTGTCTGATGCCTTTATAGACTGTGCATGCGCGACGCACAGTCTGGCTTCAGACAGAAGGCCGCATCCAGCTGTTACAGGTAAGAGGAGTGTGTATGGCGCCGGAGATCGCGGTATGCGTAGACACTGAATGCATACCGCGATCTCTGGTGCCATACTTACATACTTACCTGACCAGGAGGAGCGTTGCTCTTCACCAGAGACCGGGGCAGGAGTGAGGCGTCGGATAGGCGCATGTGCATAGTGCTATCTGGCGCCATTTTACTGAAGACACATTTGCAGTTTGTCTTCAGCAAAATGGCACCGGACAGTGTGGTATGGGCATGCACGTACCCCGGCGCCACACTCCTCCCCCGGCCTCCAACAGAACAGGGCACAGCAGCGCTGGAGCACAGGGAAGAAAGGTGAGTATAAGTGATTATTTTTTTGCATGTGTGTACAGCGTGAAAGGGATGAGGTGGCCAAACATACCATGACTGGGGGGTGAGGGGCCCACACATACCAGGATTGGGAGGTGAGGGGGCCACACATACCAGGATTGGGGGTGAGGGGGCCACACATACCAGGATTTGGGGGATGAGGGGTACCAAGCTTACCAGGATAGGGATGAGGAGTGCCATGCATACCAGGATAGGGATGAGGAGTGCCTTGCATATCAGGATTGTGGATGACGGAGCCATACATACCAGGATTGGGGATGAGGGGTAACATGAATACCAGGATTGGGGATGAGGAAACCATGCATACCAGGATTGGGGATGAGGGGTGCCATGCATACCAGGATTGGGGATGAGGGAGCCACGCATACCAGAATTGAGGATGAGAGGTGCTATGCATAATAGGATTGGGGATGAGGGGTGCCATGCATACAAGGATTGGGGATGATGGGTGCCTTGCATACCAGGATTGGGGATAAGGGAGCCATGTATACCAGGATTGGGGATGAGTGGTGCCATGCATAACATTATTGGGGATGAGGGGTGCCATGCATACCAGGATTGGGGATGAGGGAGCCATGCATACCAGGATTGGGGATGAGGGAGCCATGCATACCAGGATTGGGGATGAGGGAGCCATGCATACCAGGACTGGGGATGAGTGGTGCCATGCATAACAGGATTGGGGATGAGGGGTGCCACGCATACCAGAATTAGGGATGAGGGAGCCATGCATACCAGGATTGGGGATGAGGGAGCCATGCATACCAGGATTGGGGATGAGGGAGCCATGCATACCAGTATTGGGGATGATGGAGCCATGCATACCAGGATTGGGGATGAGGGAGCCACGCATACCAGGACTGGGGATGTGGGAGCCATGCATACCACGATTGGGGTTGAGGGGAGCCATGCATACCAGCATTGGGGAAGAGGGGGCCATGCAGACCAGGATTGGGGATGAGGGATGCCATGCTTACCAGGATTGAGGATGAGGGATGCTATGCATACCAGGATTCGGATGAGGGGCCATGCATACCAGGATAGGGATGAGGAGTGCCATGCATACCAGGATGGGGGTGAGGGAGCCATGCATACCAGGATTGAGGATGATTGGTGCCATGCATAACAGGATTGGGGATTAGGGGTGCCATGCATACCAGGATTGGGGATGAGGGATGCCATGCATACCAGGATTGAGGATGAGGGAGCCATGCATACCAAATTGGGGATGAGTATTGCCATGCATAACCGGATTGGGGTTGAGGGGTGCCATGCATAACAGGATTGGGGATGAGGGGTGCCATGCATACCAGGATTGGGGGGTGAGGGAAAATGCATATCAGGATTGCGAGGTGAGGGGACCATACATACCAGGATTGGGGGGTGAAGGGACTATGCATATCAGGATTGGGGGGTGAGGGGACCATGTATACCAAGATTGGGGGGTGAGAGGACCATGCATACCAGGATTGGGGGTTGAGGGGACCATGCATACCAGGATTAGGGGATGAGGAGTGCCATGCATACCAGAATAGGAATGCGGGGTGCCATGCATACCAGGATGAGGGATGGGGTGCCATGCATACCAGGATGAGGGGTACCATGCATACCAGAATAGGGATGAGTGGTACCATGCATACCAGGATAAGGATCAGGGGTGCCATGCATACTAGGATGAGGGATTGGGTGTCATGCATACCAGGTTTCTGGGATGAGGAGGCCATACATAGCAGAATTGGGATGAGGGGTGCCATGCACACCAGGATGAGGGGTACCATGCATACCAGAATAGGGATGAGGGGTACCATGCATACCAGGATGAGTGATGGAGTGCCATGCATACGAGGATGAGGGGTGCAATACATACCAGGATAGTGATGAGGGGTACCATGTATACCAGGATTGGGGATGAGGGGCCCATGCTTACCAGGATAGGGATGAGGAGTGCCATGCATACCAGGATAGGGATGAGGAGTGCCTTGCATATCAGGATTGTGGATGACGGAGCCATGCATACCAGGATTGGGGATGAGGGGTACCATGAATACCAGAATTGGGGATGAGAGAGCCATGCATACCAGGATTGGGGTTGAGGGGTGCCATGCATACCAGGACTGGGGAAGAGGGGGCCATGCATACCAGGATTGGGGATGAGGGAGCCATGCATACCAGAATTGGGGGGTGAGGGATGCCATGCATACCAGGATTGGGGATGAAGGGTGCCATGCATACCAGGATTGGGGAAGAGAGGTGCCATGCATACCAGGATTAGGGATGGGGGATGGCATGCATACCAGGATTGGGGATGAGGGGTGCCATGCTTACCAGGAATCGGATGAGGGGCCATGCATACCAGGATAGGGATGAGGAGTGCCATGCATACCAGGATGGGGGTGAGGGAGCCATGCATACCAGGATTGAGGATGAGTGGTGCCATGCATAACAGGATTGGGGCTTAGGGGTGCCATGCATACCAGGATTGGGGATGAGGGATGACATGCATTCCAGGATTGAGGATGAGGGAGCCATGCATACCAAATTGGGGATGAGTGGTGCCATGCATAACAGGATTGGGGATGAGGGGTAACATGCATAACAGGATTGGGGATGAGGGGTGCCATGCTTCCCAGGATTGGGGATGAGGGAGCCATGCATACCAGAATTGGGGGGTGAGGGATGCCATGCATACCAGGATTGTGGATGAGTGGTGCCATGCATAACAGGATTGGGGCTTAGGGGTGCCATGCATACCAGAATTGGGGATGAGGGATGACATGCATTCCAGGATTGAGGATGAGGGAGCCATGCATACCAAATTGGGGATGAGTGGTGCCATGCATAACAGGATTGGGGATGAGTGGTAACATGCATAACAGGATTGGGGATGAGGGGTGCCATGCTTCCCAGGATTGGGGATGAGGGATGCCATGCATACCAGGATTGGGGATGAGGGAGCCATGCATACCAGGATTGGGGATGAGTGAGTCATGCATACCCAGGACTGGGGATGTGGGAGCCATGCATACCAGGATTGGGCATGAGGGTTACCATGCATACCAGGATTGGGGAAGAGGGGGCCATGCATAAAAGGATTGGGGATGAGGGAGCCATGCATACCAGGATTGGGGGGTGAGGGGTGCCATGCATACCAGGATTGGGGATGAAGGGTGCCATGCATAGCAGGATTGGGGATGAGGGGTGCCATGCATACCAGGATTGGGGATGAGGGATGCCATGCATACCAGGATTGGGGATGAGGGGTGCCATGCATACCAGGATTCGGATGAGGGGCCATGCATACCAGCATAGGGATGAGGAGTGCCATGCATACCAGGATGGGAGTGAGGGATGCCATGCATACCAGGATGTGGGTGAGGAGTGCCATGCATACCAGGATGTGGGTGAGGGGCCCATGCATGCAAGGATGAGGGATACCATACGTATCAGGATAAGGATGAGGGATGGGGTACCCTGCATACCAGGATTGGGATGAGGAGTACCACACATACTAGGATTGGGGATGAGGGGTGCCACGCATACCAGGATTGGGGATGAGGGATGCCATGACTTCCAGGATTGGAGTTGAGGGGTGCCATGCATACCAGGATTGGGGGTGAGCGGTGCTCTGCATACCAGGATTGGGGGTGAGGGGTGCCATGCATACCAGGATGAGGGATACCATACATACCAGGATAGGGATGAGGAGTACCACACATACCAGGAGTGGGGATGAGGGGTGCCAGGCATACCACTATTGGGGATGAGGGGTGCCATGCCTTCCAGGATTGGGGGTGAAGGATGCCATACATTACAGGATGGGGGGTGAAGGGTGCCATCTATTACAGGATAGGGATGAAGGGTGCCATGCATACCAGGATAGGGATGAGGGGTGCCATGCATACCATGATAGGGATGAGGGGTGCCATGCATACCAGGATAGGGATGAGGGGTGCCATGCATTACAGGATAGGGATGAGGGGTGCCATGCATACCAAGATAGGGATGAGGGGTGCCATGCATACCAGGATAGAAAGGCGGGGACAGGATTGGGGCAGCACAAATACCAGGAGGGGTGCAGCACATACCAGCCTGGGAGACCATATACCAATAAAAATGCTCGCCACCCGGGAGTAGAACGGGTTCTATATCTAGTCTATAATATGACCTGCGATGCGTGTCTCTGTCTAAAGCCTCGATAGACTGTGCATGCGCGATGCGCAGTCTGGCTCCAAACAGAATCATACATCCAGCCGTTACAGATAAGAGGAGTATATGGCGCCGGAGATTGCGGTATGCGTAGAAACTGAACGCATCCCGCGATCTCCATACATACATACTTACCTGACTGGGGGAAGCGTTGCCACGGCGCCTCTTTTCGCCGAAGTCCGGGGCAGGAGTGAGGCATCGGATCGGCTCATGCGCATAGCGCTATCCGGCGCCATTTTACTGAAGACACATTTGCAGTGTGTCTTCAGCAAAATGGCGCCGGACAGCGCGGTGCTCCAGCGCCGCACTCCTCCACAGGCCCCCGGCAAAACAGGACGCAGCAGCGCTGGAGCACAGAGAAGAAAGGTGAGTATAACTGTTTATTTTTTTTTGTATGTGTGTACAGTGTGAAAGGGATGAGGGGGCCACACATACCAGGATTGGGGGTGAGGGGACCATGCATTCCAGGATTGTGGGGTGAGGGGATCATGCATACAAGGATGAGGGGTACCACACATACCAGAATTGGGTGGTGAGGGGACCATGCATACCATGATTGGGGGGTGAGGGGTACCACACATACCAGGATTGGGGGGTGAGGGGACCATGCATACCAGGATTGGGGGGTGATGGGTACCACACATACCAGGATTGGGGGGTGAGGGGACCATGCATGCCAGGATTGATGGGTGAGGAAACCATACATACCAGTATTGGGAGGTGAGGGGTACCACACATACCAGGATTGGGGGGTGAGGGGACTATGCATACCAGGATGAGGGCTACCACACATACCATTATTGGGGGATGAGTGGCCCATGCATACCAGGATTGGGAGGTGAGGGGTCCATGCATGCCAGGATTGGGGGTTGAGGGGACCATGCATACTAGGATTGGGGGGTGAGGGGACCATGCAAACCAGGATTGGGGGGTGAGGGGACCATGCATACCAGGATTGGGTGGGTGAGGGGTGCCATGCATACCAGAATAGGGATGAGGGGTACCAAGCATGCTAGGATAGGAATGCGGGGTACCATGCATACCAGGATGAGGTATGGGGTGCCATGCGTACCAGGATGAGGGGTATCTTGCATACCAGGATAAGGATGAGGGGTACCATGCATTCTAGGATGAGGGATTGGGTGCCATGCATACCAGGTTTCTGGGATGAGGATGCCATACATACCTGAATTGGGATGAGGGGTACCAAGCACACCAGGATGAGGGGTACCATACATACCAGGAGAGGGATGAGGGGTACCATGTATGCCAGGATAGGGATAAGGTGTACCATGTATAACATTATTGGGGATGAGGGGCCCATGCATACCAGGATTGGGATGAAGAGTGGCATTCATACCAGGATTGGGAATGAGGGGTGCCATACATACCGGGATTGGGGATGAGGGGTGCCATGCATACCGGGATTGGGGATGAGGGGTGCCATGCATCTCGGGATTGGGGATGAGGGGTGCCATGCATACCAGGATTGGGCATGAGGGGTGCCATGCACACCAGGATTGGGGATGAGGGGGGCCATGCATACCAGGATTGGGGATGAGGGGGCCATGCATACCAGGATTGGGGATGAGGGGTGCCATGCATACCAGAATGGGGGATGAGGAGAGCCACGCATACCAGGATTGGGGTAAGCGGTGTCATGCATACCAGGATTGGGGGTGAGGAGTGCCATGCATACCAGGATTGGGGATGAGGGGTGCCATGCATACCAGGATTGGGGTTGAGGTGTGCCATGCATACCAGGATAGGATCGTGGGGACAGGATGGGGGCAGCACAAATACCAGGAGGGGGGAACACATACTCATACGATATATGGGAGACCATATATCAATAAAAATGCTCGCCACCCGGGCGTAGAACGGGTTCAATAGCTAGTATAATAGATTGTTGAATGAATTCCACTTAAAATGTTGGACTTTCTTATATGTGTTATATAGTCATATCTGGTTGCTCTTGGCTTGAGCGCTGTTGCATATCTTTGGGATAGGTCCATACGAGTATGAATATTATTAGTGTATATTATTGATCCATTATTTAACCCTTACTTATATCACTACATAATGTTGACACTTCCACAATGTCCCCTATCACATGTGTGACATCTTCTGTCCTCAGGTTTTCTCCACTTTGCTTCTTCTGATCTTCATCTCTTGTGTCCATGGAAGAGAAGGGCAGGTCCCTGGCGCTGATGGCTGGGAGGCCCCTCTAGTGTCCGGCGGGGGATGTCTCTTCACACCGGACACCACATTTCCTCCACGTGTGAAGGTGGATATGAAGGTCGGAAGTCGGAGTTCTGCACAAGTAATGGCGGACAGTGTGAGGAGCCGCTCCATCTCTCCATGGGAATACAGGTGAATGTACATGGAGTAAAGGCAGAAATAATAATAATGATATATAGGGGTCAGCAGGCCGGAGTATGGGGGACTAAACATGGTTACTCCTGTGTCCTGATTTCTCTCATCTCCTTCCACCAGCTCTAATGTGGACAATAACAGATTCCCTGCGGTCATCAGCGAGGCCCGATGTCTCCACCGCGGATGTTTGGACCCGGAGGGTCATGTGGACCTCAGCATGAACTCAGTCCCCATCAGACAGGAGATCCTGGTCCTGCGTGGTGAGATGAGAGGATGTGTCCCCACCTATAGGCTGGAGAAGCAGCTGGTGACGGTGGGCTGCACCTGTGTCCGGCCCATCATTCAGTACCTGGAGTAACAGACGCCATTGTCACGGAGCCTCAGCTGTCATGTAGCGTCTTTGTTACCCCTAGCGACCAATCAGAAATCACGTTTATTTTTCTTCTGTAAATTACAAATGTAAAAGCTGAATTCTAATCAGTTGCTATCGGCAACGAGAGTTTAAGGATTATTTATACAAACAGTGTAGAGAATAATGAAAGTGTTGCCCGTAGCAACCAGTCAGATTCCAGCCATCGATTCCGCACTGCAAGAGGCAAAACGGCAGAAATCTGATTGGTCGTCAGGAGCAGCAGCGACAAGAATTTTGTTATTTTTATAAATCGCTGAGTAATATTATTATAAGACGTATTTCTTGTTTTATAATTGAAATTTTTATTATTATTTGTTGTATTTTTATATAAATGTTTCTCATATTTATACAAATATTTATTACAGAAAATCATTAAAACTATTAGTTAACCTTTGTGTTGTGAGTATATACAGTATATATAGTGGAAAGACAATCCTGGAATCATTTCTCGTTGTTAGAAGATCTTTTACAGTATTTTTTTTTCTTGGTTCCTTAAAATAAAAAATGAAACAAATTTGTAAATCTTGTGTAGTGTATATGTAGCACCCTGAGGACTCGGCTGCTACAGGGGTATTACACCTCAAGCCAGAGGTGTGGTATTCCACTCCCGGGTAAGGATGGAGTGTGGAACTGAGCTCAGTAGGCTGCATGCACTACATACATCCCATTTCCGGGGGACAGAACAACGGTACTCCCACCAAGTATATGTGCAGGTACTACAGCGTCTGTCCCTGGCTGGAGTGGGAGGGGGGTGGAACATCCCAGTAGTGTAGGGGCAGATAGGGGGAGTACTCTGGGTAAAGCTAGGAGCTCATTGGGTGCTAGTCACCTGGGCTCACACATAGAGGGAGTATATAAGGTGGGCACCATCTTAGGACAGGGTCTTTTTAGCAGGGGAGCTCAGCCAGGAGGGCTGACAGGGAGCTGTGGCTCCGGCTGGGCCCAGCTCCAGGGCCAAGCCTGCATTGAAGAGAGAGAGGAGGAAGAAAGGCCCAGAGAAGCAGAGTCAGAAGGAACCCTAAGAACCCAGAATCAGACCAAAAAGGGTGAAGGGTTGGCGGACACGGGTACCGGAACCCGAACTGGTGGAGGCCACTTATCCTCAGCCAGGAACCGGAGGTCGTGGTCAAGATTTGCCACGACCCTCACCAAATCCACCAGAAAGGCACACCAAGCATAGGGTCAGGGAACCCAGAGGAGGTTTGACCACTAAGAGACCCGAGGGAGCCGGCCAAAGGTGGATCCCTGGTGGGAATGGCCAGAGACAGAGAGAGAGAAAGGGAGCTCAGGGCCACGCTCCAGAACTGCCTGGGGGTTAGCCGAGTCCAGGACCTGGTGGACGCAGCACGGCTCGGGTGGTCACTCAAGGCCAGAGTGACTGAGAGAACAACCGTGAGTAAAAACCCTGAAACTGCACCTCAAGTCTCTGACTCTCCTTTCTACAACATAACTACACCCATCATCCACACCTGCTGCCCTGAGGCCATACCCCTCCCGTTGGGGGTTATACCATCACTGCTGCACATATACCACCGGCCTCAGCGGACTGCTCTGCAGCGGCGGCGTACTCAACGGGTGGCGTAGTCGATCAAATTAACATCTACTGCCATAGACTGCCACTTAGTTTGACACCCTGGGCACGGACCGGGTCACCGCCACAAGGACTACTACCCCTATCCAGATCCGGCTCCGGGTAATCCCTTGAACATGGCCCAGGGGGCGTGTCATATACAGCTCTTATGCAGCCTATGTGTCTCCATGGTTACAGATTAGAATGCGCTTGATTCCTCAGTTACTTGCTCTTTCCGGTGCTTTGAGGCTCTTGGAATACAAATATGGTGGTGATCGGAGAACGTAGGAGGAGATTTATTAGGACTAGTGTTTTATTCACCAAGATTATAGAGGATCTGACACCTACTCAAAATTTGAGCTAAATATCTAAACATCCCTGAATTCTCCTGATTCCGACTCTTTTTTCTGTTTCGTAATAAAAATTAGTAATAATTAACAAAATTTAGATTTTCTCAAATGTCAGGCAGGGTTATATTTGTAATAGAGACCCCCATCTTGGGAAGTTGGGGGGTGGTGAGGCGTGGGCTTCTGATCTTCATTCCCTGGACCCCCCAGATAAAGATACTTCTTTTAGATCCTGAATCCGGATTTCTTCTAAATACGTAATTATGATTTTTATTGTGTATACAGATATTAATAAATATATTTATAAATCCCCTCACTGATGAGAAGAGCCCGGTGCCCACAGCTCCCTCTTACATACAAGCACTGATGCTCACCCTATGGTTTTACCATCTTCACTGTTGCTAGGCAACTTCCTTATAAGGTGAGAAGCTCCATATAAGATTCCCTCACAAGATTCCATGATGACATCACCCCTATTATGACATCAGAATTCACCACCACTACAGTTTCTTTCTTTTTAATGGTATGATATGAGTGACGATGAATAAATAAATAAATCTTCCATCACTTTTTTATTTTCCTTCTTTTTTGCCGCTCACTGTAGACAAATTAACTTTATTCTGCAGGTTGATACAATTACACAGATATCCAGTTTATTTTGCTTTTTTAATCATTGACCCATAACTTTCATTTTTCTGTTTAGATTTGACCAAGAGCTCAATGGAACGAGCTACAATATTTATGGGTAACAGTGCGCGGTACATGAGATGTTTTCATCATTTGGTTTTTTTTGTGAGGTGAGAAGAACAAAAAAAATTGTCTGCAAGAATTGGTGGAATCTTAATTTTTTTTATAGACTAAAAGGATTTTCCGGCCGCTTCCTTCCACATTGGGAGGTGAGTGAGCTGCCGTCTGAGGAACCTACCAAGTCACAGGCATGATGGCGGCCACACTTACACCGTCCCATCATGTATCTGTAGATGTGATGTCATCAGCGCTGTTCACTTCCCAGTATGGAAGTACGCGGCGCTGAACAAACCCTTGAAGATCCCATAGGTCCCAGGTGCACTATGCCATACCGTGCTGCCGCAGACCTGCTGATTTCAGCACTGCAGCGCTGCCATACTCACCACATAATGCTGCCTGGCTGCTGGCTGCTGCGGAGAGCTGTGCACAGACCCCTATCTTGGGAAGCGGATGTGGGGGGAGGTGTGGGCCTCTGAGCTGCAGTCTCTGATCCACCAGTAAATATACTTCTTTTAGCATCTGAATCTGGATTTCTTATAGAAATTATATATTTTTTATTATGTAGAACAGATGTAAATGATTGAATTTAAAACATAAAAATCACCCCCGCTGGTCAGAGGAGTAAAGCCCCCACAGGTCTTTCCTCCATGCCTGCACCTGGTACTGATGCTCAGCCTGTGATGATGCTGCTTGTGTTGCTAGGCAACTTACTTTTATGGAGAGAAGCTCCATATAAGGTAACATCTCAACATTCCATGATGATATCACTGCTATTATGACATCATAATGCACCAACAATACTTGTGCCAGTGTTTACAGCTACAGTGTCACTTTGACATTCCGGTGTCATTGTTGTTGGTGATTAACTACATAGCTAGTGATTTACTGACTGCGATTTGGATTTATTTGAAATGTCTGAAATTCCTTCAGACAATTTTCAGGTGTTAGCACTGCTGCAGGGGATTCTTACCACCTATGCCCCTGACATTGTGCTACCACTACCCAATGGCGTCCTCAGCTTCACTTACCGGCTGGTTATGGAGCTAGTGAGAGACTGCCTGACCAAATACCAGCAAGGTCGTATGAGCTCAGCATATCTTGAGCATTTACAGAAGAACATCAGGACATTGGTGCAACAGGTAAGTAGCAGAAATCTGCACAAAACATATAAAAGTAATAATGATGGAATATAAGTTTATTCACATAAAATTGTTCTTTAGGCCGACAGTAATATAGTATACTAGCTATTGAACCCATTCTACGCCCGGGTGGGGAGCATTTGTTACTGGTATATGGTCCCCTATCCTGGTTCATGATCCCCCATCCTGGTCCATGCTCCCCCATCCTCGTCCATGCTCCCCCATCCTGGTCTATGCTCCCCCATCCTGCTTCCCCATCCTGGTATATGCTCCCCCATCCTGGTATATGCTTCCCTATCCTGTTATGTGCTCCCCCATCCTGTTATGTGCTCCTCCATCCTGTTATGTGCTGCCCCCATTCTGGTCCATGCTCCCCCATCCTGTTATGTGCTCCCCCATCCTGTTATGTGCTCCCCATCCTGTTATGTGCTCTGCCATCCTGTTATGTGCTCCACCATCCTGCCCCCCCATCCTGTTATGTGCTCCCCATCCTGTTATGTGCTCCCCCATCCTGTTATGTGCTGCCCCCATCCTGTTATGTGCTCCCCCATCCTGTTATGTGCTCCCCATCCTGTTATGTGCTGCCCCTATCCTATGTGCTGCCCCCATCCTGTTAAGTGCTCCCCATCCTGTTATGTGCTCCCCCATCCTGTTATGTGCTTCCCATCCTGTTATGTGCTGCCCTTATACTATGTGCTGCCCCCATCCTGTTATGTGCTCTTCCATCCTATTATGTGCACCCCATCCTGTTATGTGCTCCACAATCCTGTTATGTGCTCCCCCATCCTGTTTTGTGCTCCCCCATCTTGCTCCCCCATCCTGTTATGTGCTACCCATCCTACTCACCTTTCCATCGCTCCCCGGAAGCGCGTCACCTGTGTTATTTTACTGAAATGACAATCGGAATCTGGCTCCATTTTAGTGAAGACACATTTACCGCATGTATTCAACAAAAAGGCGCCAGAGTACTCGCGTGCGCATACAGCGCTGTCCAGTGTCATTTTATTGAAGACACACTGCAAATCTGCTTTCACTGAAATGGCGCCAGATAGCGCGCTATGCACAAGCGCCGATTCCGACGTTGCATTCCTCCCCCGGCCTAGGTATGCGTAGGCTCTGAACGCAGTATGCCTTCAGTGCCTACGCATACTGCGATCTCCAGTGCCATATACTCATCTTATCTGTCACCTGTAATGGCTGGATGCATTCTTCTGTCTGGGGCCAGACTGTGCAGGCGCAGTCTATAGAGGCTTCGGACAGACGGACACATCCCTGATTATATTATAGACAACTGGCACCAAGTCACCAGATATGTAGTAATTGTAAAGTAGATCGCAGGAGTAAAGTGGTGGCATAACCGGCCTCCTCCATGTTCTCTCATGATTTTCCCTTTCTATTTATTTCCATCTTTATAGTCTGAAGAAAAATCCTCAAGTGGAGAATTGGCCTTTATTATACAACTGGCCCAAAATGTCCTGTATGTACTGGAGCGTCCGGCCGGCTCACTGGAGCGTCTGGTAAGGATCCATCACCTTCTATATCACACGTCCTGGTCTGATCTTCTCCAGATTAGCCGTCATACAGCAGAGGGGCAGATTTATGATGTCAGAGGTGCAGGATATTCTATGGCCGCCTGTCTCTACGGCTGCAGAGGTTGTGTTTCCGTCTCTGTCTCACTCCATCATCACAATCTTCCATCTTGTAAATGCTGCAGTTCTGATAATAGAAGTTATTAGAAAACAGCTGTAGATACAAGTCCCTTACAAATTCATGTGGATTTTCTGGAGGGAGCGGCCGTGTATGGTCCATCCAATACTGAGATTGTCCCGTAGATCCAGGTTTAGTACTTCCTCCCTTATGCATAGTCCGTCCAATACTGAGCTTATTCCCTAGGTCCTAGTTTAGTACTTCCTGACTTATGTACAGGTCGTCCCCTTGTCACAAACTAGATAAATCCTATAGGTTTGTTTGTAACCCAAATTTGTATATAAGTTAAAACAGGGTAAAAAAAAACAATAATTTTTTGCTCGCTGCCCGCCACCCGGTCCTCCTTTTTCCATCATAGTGCACCACATTTCCAGCCTCTTCACTATGGGGCAGGACTTCCAGCCTCATCCTTATGACCTTATGATGAACAGTGACCTCTGGGTCCTGAATGCGGCCAGAAGTCCTAGACAATAGTAAAGAGACCAGAGAAATGGCACATGACAGTGGAAAGGACTGGAGGGTGAATATTAGCTTTTTTTTCAACATCAACCCTTTGTATCTTGGAGTCGTTTGTAAGTCAGAAGTTCATAAGTCGAGGATGGACTGTGTACGGTAATTTAGTATTTGTGAAATGTTATATTAATTGCACATATTAAACCCATCAGGAAACATCAGAAGGTGACTCCGAAGAGGGGGAAAACCTGACTATCCCGGACCCTAATACCAGTCAGCAGGGGCTGAACACTGATCTGATGGAAGGTGAGCAATCATCTAATATTCTTACATTCACATATCGAGATATTATAGAGAACGGCAGAGAACATGTAGATTTACTCTCCAACCTCTGTATGAGGCCGGTGACGGCTCCGGAGCCCCTTATAGACTATAATGGAGGGGGCGCAGGTAATTCTGCTTCTCTCCTCTGTGCTCTTCTTTATCATGTACAAGGAGGCTCCTAGGTCCCCAATCATGTAATTGTTCTAGGATGAATCAGATCCTGAACAATGGCCATTTATGGTCCAGAATATCCATCTATGGAGGAGCCATAAATATATACGTTGTGTGCAGAATCCCATATACCAGTATTACACCGTGTACAGAGCCCGCCTCATCTCCTTCTTAATATGGATGTTATATATTATGTACTGATATCGTCTAATACAAAACGTTTCCTCATTATTATAGGAATATCTGTGCCACCAATTAATGACGGTGGAATATGTGAGACCCCCGAGGTCCAGGAATCTGTCAGTGTAAGTATCAGCGGAGACGTCTGTGTACCATCAGGTAACGGGGGTGAATTACACATATAATATTATCCCCCATATGACGAGGGGATATCCCTATTCTTCTTGTAGATCAGATCTATTGTGTGTGATGGCGGCATTATTATTCCTGCCCCCGCTGTGTGATCTCCCGTCTCCTCCCCTGCAGTACAGTGATGTCTGTGTATGGGGGATATCCCCTATATATAATGGTGTGTGTGGGGGTCTGGCTTGTATCACGTCCACATAATATACAGGAGAAGTTCCTGCATCCACAGATTTTATCTTTCTGCAGATTTTATGCTTTAATGCCATTTCTTATTATTTCTAGGCCTTGATCGGATCATTGAACCCAGGGAGAAATCCTTGTAAGAGCGACTACGAACAGATCAAACAGTTCAGCTGTGGAGCTTTTGGGTGAGCTTGATGTCGGCATAATATTCGGTTTCTAGGGCTCCTTATGATGATCCCTCTGTCTCTGTGCCCGTACAGTGTTACCATAGAGGAATTATTGGAGTCCACATCCCTGTTCTCTAGAGAAGAGCGGATCTGGCATAATTCACATTCGCCTGTTCATGCAGACTTTCCTGGGAAATGTGATTCACGAATTGAATGTCTTTTGTTATGGTCTGGGTTCTCTCCAGACCCCAGAGCCTAATAAATGTAAGATGTAAAAAGTGGACAATAGACTTATACTGACCTCACTGTTCACCTCTCCGACCCCTCTGCTTTTTACCAACATCCGTCCAGTCCTCACCACATCTTCAGATTGCCGCTGCTCACGCTGGGCCAGAACTTCTAGTTTTGAGGAGCTTCAGGAGGATTCTATGCAAGCTCATGAAGGTTCCCAACTCCACGACACCGTGACCTTTCATGCGTTTGTGCAGAATCCTCCTAGACCTCCTCAATGCCAGAAGTCCTGTCTCAGCCTTAGACATGTTTGGACTTCTGCACTGGCAGCAGAGATTTGAAAGTGCGGACCAGGCAGTTGAGGCAGAGGGGCCGGAGAGGTGAGGATAAGAATGTGTTTTTTTAACATTTTGAAGGCCTTTTAAGGTTTAGAAAATAGTGTTCACTTGCTCATCATTTTGCTGAATCCATGAGGAAGCAAATTACAAAATAAAATCGCCATTTTGGTGAATACAGATCATTGTAAAATATGAGTAGAATTCTATTTCACTGTAATTAATTCTCTCATCTCTTCTGTGCACATCTAATTGTCATTATTCAGTTCATTTACGATGGGGCATGGATGAGGACCTCCCAGTGGAGATCATCTATGTAGCGATGGCAGCATATCTAGTATTCACCATTAGTACAGGAGATGTGATGAGGTCTATAGACAGACTGTTAGTAAGAATACATTATAAACCACCGATTTTCTTCCTCTTCAGAACCGTCCACTTAGTGCGCCAAAAAGACTCCAAACAGTTATACGCCATGAAGAAACTGGACAAGCAGAAGCTGAAAGATCCAGTAAGACTTGAACGGGCCTTTCTAGAGAGGGACATCCTAACATTTGCAGATTGTCCCTTCGTGGCCTCCATGTTGTGCTCCTTTCCAACTACACGTCATCTGTGCATGGTCATGGAGTATGTACCAGGTAGGACATATCCATCGTATCTATATCCAGCGCTGGTCTGCTCATCTCTAGGACCTTCTCCATAAGCAGAATGTGACCACATAGATGGTTACATGTCCACACTGCTTTTACTATAAGTTATCTGTTAGCAACAGGCCAGAAAAATGAATTTGTCTGTGAAAGTCTTCAGGGTATGTCCTCACTGAGCATGGCAGAAATCTCCACTATGGAGAAAGGAGGATTTGACTGAATTTTAACAGTTTGCACCATGTTTCCTCAAAAATAACACAGGGTCTATAGTTTTTTGCTGTGAGAGATGGGTTCGTTGTTTTTCAGGGGATGTCTTATTGTTTTCCTCATGCACAACAATCCACATTTATTCTTGAAAAAAAGAAACATTTTTTCAAATATAACTATGTCATCAAACACACACACTGCACATACACACACTACATATTCACATGTACAGTTGTGCTCAAAAGTTTACATACCCCGGCAGAATTTTTCCTTTCTTGGCCTTGTTTCAGAGAATATGAATGATATCTTTTTCTCCACTCATGGTTATTGGTTGGGTGAAGCCATTTATTGTCAAACTCCTGTGTTTTCTCTTTTTAAATCTTAATGACAACCAAAAACATCCAAATGACCCTGATCAAAAGTTCACATACCCCAGTTCTTAATACCGTGTATTGCCCCCTCTAACATCAATGACAGCTTGGAGTCTTTTGTGGTAGTTGTGGATGAGGTTCTCTATTTTCTCAGATGGTAAAGCTGCCCATTCTTCTTGGCAAAAAGCCTCCAGTTCCTGTAAATTCCTGGGCTGTCTTGCATGAACTGCACGCTTGAGATTTCCCCAGAGTGGCTCAATGATATTGAGGTCAGGAGACTGAGATGGCCACTCCAGAACCTTCACTTTGTTCTGCTGTAGCCAATGACAGGTCGACTTGGCCTTGTGTTTTGGATCGTTTTCATGTTGGAACGTCCAAGTACGTCCCATCCGCAGCTTCCGGGCTGATGAGTGCAAATTTTCCTCCAGTATTTGCTGAGTTTGACAATAAATGGCTTCGCCCAACCAATAACCATGAGTGGAGAAATTTTTTTTTGTTATCATTCATACTCACTGAAACAAAACCAAGAAAGAAAAATTCTGCCGGGGTATGTAAACTTTTGAGCACAACTGTATACACAGAAACACTGCACATACACACATCACATACATACACATGTATATACACACACAGCAAATACATAGATATATATGTACATGCACACACAGCACATACATACACATGTTTATACACACATATACTGCACATACAGATGTATATACACACACAGCACATACATAGATATGTACATGCACACACAGCACATACATACACATGCCTATACACACACAGCACATACATAGATACGTACATGCACACAGCACATACATACACATGCCTATACACACACTGCATAAATGATACACAGTAGCCTGCCTCCCCTTCAGTTCATCTAGACTCTCTTGTAGTTAAAGGACCTATGGTCACATCATGGTCACATGACCATGATGTCACCAAAAGTCCTTAAGCAGTCTTAACCTCAGAATAAAAATGCTGGGAGCCCCTAAAAGAGTGCGGGCCCTGGGCAACTCCCAAGTGTCCCCCCCCCCCCTCCTAATGCTGGCCCTGACTGTAACTAGGGCTTATTTTTGGAGTAGGACTTATATTTCAAGCATACTCCAAAAATCCTGTAAAACCTTGCTAGAGCTTATTTTCGGGGTAGGTGTTATTTTCGGGGAACCACGGTAGATGAGCATTTCATAGAGAAATGAACCAGAGGCTCGTAGATGAAGCCCAGCTCTGTCTTTTTGTATAGGGTCGCTCTGCAGTATATAGTATACGCTCTACATAGTACAGTACATAAAGCAAAGCCACAAATGAGCAAAAGCTGTACAAATAAATGCCATAAAACAACCCCCTATATAAAAATATGAATCTTTATTAGTCCCATGGAATAAATAACTTAAACTAACAAGGTAACTCATAGAAAAAAGGGATACTAATACGGGCAAAAAAGTATAGTGTCTTACAATAAATAAGCGAGATAAATCTATAAATCATAGAAGATGTCAGCAATCTCATAGGATGGGGTAGTATATATAATATATTCTTGTTGATGGTAATATCCAGCCATGAAGGAGAGTGGATAGCTATATTTAAGAAAAAAAGTATGAGTACCGCGCTGCAACAAGCGTTTCATACTCCGTCAGATTATATTACACCATACTATGAGACGGCTGACACCTTCTATCAATTATAGATTTATTTAGGTTATTTATTGTAATATACATAGTATAGCTTCACATTTTTATATGGGACGTTGTTTCCTTGCACTTATTTCTGCAGCTTTTGCACATTTGTGGTTTTGCTTCATAGACATTCAGCGCAGTCCTAGTTACTATTAGGGTACGCTCCATTGTTTTTCTTTTGCATTATTCCACAGTATATCTCTATGTGTGACATCCTGCCCCAATGTCTGATCTTATTTCTCATTCACACGCATCATGTGTCATTTACATTGTAACAAACCCTCTCCTGTCATACTTGCTTTCTCCTGTAGGAGGAGACTGTGGCAGTCTTATGAACATCTATGGACCTTTACCTGTCCCCTTGGCCCGAAAGTACATTGCAGAAACAGTCCTGGCTGTGGAATACCTGCACAGCTTTGGTGTGGTGCACCGAGACCTGAAGCCTGAGAAGTAAGTGCCCCCTCTAGGAGGAAGAAAGTTAGAGATTGTCATAAAGTCTATGGGTTATTACTTGGGGCTGACACCGTCTGTTTTTTCACAGCCTCCTGGTATCGGCATCTGGTCATATTAAAGTCACGGACTTCGGACTTTCCAAACTCGGCCTCATGAGACCAACATCAGAAACCTACAAGGCTCCAACCGAGGACGTCACCAGAGAGTTCCGTGATGATGAGGTCGGCTTTACTTACAGGATCTTGTTCTTTACTCTTCTCATCTATTTCTTCTTCTCTGATATCTTCTCATCTAGAAAACGTTTTCCTCTGATGTTATTCGTCACAATTATTTTCTCAGCTCCTCATCTCCTTCTTCTGTTGCTTTCCAGATTGCTGGCTCCCCTGAATACATCGCCCCTGAAGTCATCTTACAGGAAGGCTATGGGCGGCCTGTGGACTGGTGGTCGGTAGGGATCATCCTACACGAATTCCTTCTATTCCGTGTACCATTTCATGGGGATTCCAAATATGACACTTACTGCAGTATATTAAGGGGTAAGTAAAATAATCTGAATGCGGTGTGGTGTCATTGTTATTTGCTTAGATTGGTTCTGTGGTTTAGTTACTTGTTGTGTTAATACAAAAGATTTTTGTGTTAATAAAGTAAATGAGGAGGTTTTATTTTCTGTAACATTTTCTTTTAATATAACAGATGAGATAACTTGGACATTTGATAATCGCACTCCTCCACCTGATGCTCAGGACATCATCACTGAGCTGCTCAGAAAAGATCCGGCACATAGACTTGGGACAGGTAATGTATATAATAGTATTAATAATGAATTATTACACATCTGTGACCAGACAAATGATCACGCCCCTGAGGATCAGCACTGAGGTTCTCTGCTTTACTTTCAGCAACTTTTCTTCACATCAGCTCTGTTACGTCTTTAGTTCAGAGTAACAAAAACTGTTCAGATATGGAGCTGTCTATCTGATAATGTCTAGATCACTTTTTATTGTCTTCCTTTCCCAGGAGGAGCGAAAGAGATCAAAATGCATCCATTCCTATGTGGCATAGACTTTGACAGTCTTCTAAGTAAAGAGCCACATTTCATTCCTGACTTTGAGTCAGAAGAGGACACTGGCTACTTTGACCGTAAGTAGAAGGAGACGTCATCTGCAGAAAGCTTTTGTGTGTCTTGTCTTTCATATTTTGTGACAATCAGTCCCAATCATTATTAGTGATAAAATGGTGACTTTCCGTGATCGGGTCTAATACTAATAATGTCTAATAACACTTGTGCTTTTCAGCTCAATGTAGCAATTACGAACTTATTGATTCAGATGAGGGGGACACAAGCGAGGATAATGACTGGCCAGAAAGCCTGAACTTTATATCATCGTCTCAAAGGCTTTCTAAAGTAAGTGTGACCGGTAAGATCTATAAAACTTATAATTAAAATAAAGTTTAAATATGTATTTATTTTATTTTTCTCTATGTTTTAGCTCTGTTCCACCAGTACCAGGGTGATGAACGATGAAGAACTGAAGCCACCTCCAGTGTATTCCCCAGAGAGTGCAAAACACTCAGACATGTGAGTAAATTATTATTATTATCGGGTTTGGATCTGATATATCAGAAGATAAACTGTAAGATAAGTGTAACTCAGCACTATATCCAGCGCCACCACCCCATGATTGATGATCACTGTGGTTCTGGCTTGTGATAACGCCGGCGATAACAGCCGATCATTACGACCAGTCAATCATTTCCAGCTCATTTCAGGCCAATATTACTAGCGATTCTCCATTCTTAGTGATAGAAGTGGGTCCTGAGCAGGGTGCCTCCTCCATGTTATCCAAATGTCCTAACCGGCCTTGCAGACGGGTGTTCGTCCATTTTGTATTGATTTCGCTTGTAATTTATGTTTTTCTTCTACCAAACAGGCAGCAAGAATCTTCCCCTTCTAAACCTGATGGAGACAAGCAGTGTTTTACTGCTAAGGACAGCGAGTCCTCCCCATTGTCAGGTGTGTACAGGTCTATATGACATCCTATCACAGTCTGTGGTCAATACATGTAATGTGAACGTGCACATAAAGGATCAGAAAATTACTACTTTTTTCTCCCTATAAAGCGATGAGCAGTTCATTCTGTAAAAATCTCCATTCTTTTATGCATTAAAAGTTCTAAGGGGCCATTCAGTCTTCTGCCAAACTGACCCGAATCCTGCGCCCACGGCCCCATATGGCCCATACTGACCCCTTTATGGCCTCAATGTTACACTGAGGTTTATGTAACTGATTATAAGGCAACACTGCGGCACATTACAAGTAATGTCATGGTAAGAAGGGACATAGCTCCTTGTCGAGACCCCACATGGCAGGTTTCATATTAATCAGTTCTCTGGGTAATCTAATTCTCACCCCTCTGCTGATGTTATGTATATGTGACATATTTCCCCCATTATGGGGCAATAATCGATTACCAGGGCTACAAGCCATGAGAATAACACCATCCTATAGAACCATACAAAGCTCATCTCTTAGGAGTTTATAATCAACATCTTTTTCTTGTTTTTTATTCGAATTTCCAGTTCAGGGGAAAAGAAAACCGAAAAAACAACAAAAACCAGAGAGAGAAGAAGAAGGGGAAAGGAGAAGAGGTGAGTGTGACAATAAGCCCCATGTTGTGTGGTGTCGGCCGTGGAGCAGATCTGTCAGTGGTGGGATTGTCACATGTATGATGGCGGACAATCCCCCCGTACCTGTGTATGGATGATTCCTCTGCCGTCCGGCCACAGTGACCGCACAGCCGTGTCCTCTGATATGGAGTCCTGTTACTGACATCAGTGTTACGTCTCTTCTCATAGGTTCTCTCTTCCGCCGGGTGATCTCATCCTGCCGGCGTGGACTATCCAGGGCTGCTCACTCCATCCGAGAAAGCTGCTTATTTGGTGTCTGTCACCGCGGCTCCATAAAAATCGCGAGGGCAGAAAACCGCCACGTCTAGCACCCTGAGGAAAGTACAGCGCGTCCACCATCAATGCTGTACCTGTATGGAAGGACTGGCACCATCTACATGTGGCCTCCTGACCAGCAAGGAACATCTGCTGAAGAAGGAGGCTCCTCCAAGAACATCTCCTCGTCCTTCCATGCAATTCTAAATTTAAAAATAAAACTTTTAAATTGATTAATGTCCCTTTGCATTTAATAGAATCCTCCTGACATTTATGGGGTGTCAGTTGTTTACGACATACATGTCTGATGGGTGGGCTACAAACAGGAGAACATCTGTTCCATGTCTCCCAGTAATCCTCCAGACTTCGGCCAAAAGTGGAGGAGAGGACCAGTGATTCTGTTACACCTAAAAATGACGGTCAATCTAGGAAAAACATGTTCTGATCCATAGATTTTATCCATAGACTCGGACCCTTTTACCTAAATGTGGCTCGACCTAAGTTTTATGCACAGGAACCAATTGGATTCGGTGCTGGGCGTCCTGGGGAGCCCAGGGGTCACATGCCCACTGTGACATAATAAGACCTTCTGTATTCTAGAGACCACCCTTCTCACCGGGGCTGTGGGGTCAGTAAGACAATCTCCACCTATAATAATGACTAATAGAAAATAATTGTGAATATTCAGCAATTTGTGCAGGAAAATCTTTAATATTACACAAGGTATCCCGTGATCCACCGCAGGGAGACAGCTGAGTTCATTTGTACTAGGTATGTACAGCACCGTTGGTTCCAGCATTCAGATGAATACAATTTTGTTAGCAGTCCTCCAGCTCCCACTCCATGGTAGTGACTATGGTAGGGTCCTCTGGCAAGGTGGAAATGTTGCGGGAGCAACATCCCGAATCTGCCCCTCTCCTGTGCCCGTCCGGAGTGATGTTCCAGCCGGAAGCGCTGTTGGTGAGTGGGGGACGTGAACAATTGTATTTATTTTTAGTTTTTCATTAATTTTTATTCAAATAAGAATGGTAAAGAATGGTAAAATGGGACAGTAAAAAAAGGAAGGAAAAGAGGGGAGAATTAAATACTCAGTGTGGACAGTACTATATAAAAAAAAATTCATAAAAACACTATGAAATTAATCCCCAAGGATTTTATAACCCCAGTTGTGGGATTAGAATGTGCTACCTGGGGAACAGGCATCAATGTCACCCATCGCTGTGTATGTATGAGAGTGCCATTGAAACAAGACGGAATTGGTATGCAGTTGTTAAAAATTGTTATATGCCTAACTCTAAAAAATGAATATTGTATATATATGTACATACAGTGGGGTAACTATAGTCTGATGGGCCCGGGATTGCGCCCCCCCCACATCCTGAATAAATGTATACAGTGGGTACGGAAAGTATTCAGACCCCTTTACATTTTTCACTCTTTGTTTCATTGCAGCCATTTGGTAAATTCTAAAAAGTTCATTTTTTTTCTCATTAAAGTACACTCTGCACCCCATCTTGACTGAAAAAAACAGAAATATAGAAATTTTTGCAAATTTATTAAAAAAGAAAAAAACTGAAATATCATAAGGTCATAAGAATTCAGACCCTTTGCTCAGACACTCATATTTAAGTCTCACGCTGTCCATTTCCTTGTGATCCTCCTTGAGATGGTTCTACTCCTTCATTGTGTCCAGCTGTGTTTAATTAAACTGATAGGACTTGATTTGGAAAGGCAAGCACCTGTCTATATAAGACCTCACAGCTCACAGTGCATGTCAGACCAAATGAGAATCATGAGCTCAAAGGAACTGCCCAAGGAGCTCAGAGACAGAATTGTGGCAAGGCAAAGATTTAGCCAGGGTTACAAAATAATTTCTGCATTACTCAAGGTTCCTAAGAGCACAGTGGCCTCCCTAATCCTTAAATGGAAGAAGTTTGGGACCACTAGAAGTCTTCATAGACTTGGCCATCCAGCCAAACTGAGCAATCGTGGGAGAAGAGCCTTGGTGAGAGAGGTAAAGAACAAACCCAATCACTGTGTCTGAGCTCCAGAGATGCAGTAGGGAGATGGGAGAAAGTTTTACAAAGTCAACTATCACTGCAGCCCTCCACCAGTTTGGCCTTCATGACAGAGTAGCCCGATGGAAGCCTCTCCTCAGTGTAAGACATATGAAAACCCGCCTAGAAGTTGCTCAAAAACACATGAAGGACTCCCAGACTATGAGAAATAAGATTCTCTGGTCTGATGAGATGAAGATAGAACTTTTTGGTGATAATTCTAAGCGGTATGGGTGGAGAAAACCAGGCACTGCTCATCACCTGCCCAATACAATCCCAACAGTGAAACATGGTGGTGGCAGCATCATGCTATGGGGGTGTTTTTCAGCTGCAGGGATAGGATGACTGGTTGCAATTGAAGGAAACATGAATGCGGCCAAGTACAGAGATATCCTGGATGAAAACCTCTTCCAGAGTGCTCTGGACCTCAGACTTGGCCGAAGGTTCACCTTTCAACAAGACAATGACCCTAATCACACAGCTAAAATAACAAAGGAGTGGCTTCAGAACAACTCTGTGACCGTTCTTGACTGGCCCAGCCAGAGCCCTGACCTAAACCCAATTGAGCATCTCTGGAGAGACCAGAAAATGGCTGTCCACCAACGTTCACCATCCAACTTGACGGAACTGGAGAGGATCTGAAAGGAAGAATGGCAGAGGATCCCCAAATCCAGGTGTGAAAAACTTGTTGCATCATTCCCAAGAAGATTCATGGCTGTACTAGCTCAAAAGGGGGCTTCTACTCAATACTGAGCAAAGGGTCTGAATACTTATGACCATGTGATATTTCAGTTTTTCTTTTTTAATAAATTTGGAAAAATTTCTACATTTCTGTTTTTTTTTTCAGTCAAGATGGAGTGTACTTTAATGAGAAAAAAATGAACTTTTTAGAATGCAATGAAACAAAGAGTGAAAAATTTAAAGGGGTCTGAATACTTTCTGTACCCAATGTATATAAAATAATATAATACACGCTAATCATGAGTAGATAGTATATATCGTGTCAAATATAAATAACCATAGAATTGTTACTCTATTCAATACTACCCTATTACGGACATATTAGGCTCCATCGCCATAAATTACAAATCCAACCAAAACAAAGCAACGAAAAAGGAGCCAATGGTTTTAAAGATATGCATCAAAATTTATTAGTACATAGATGATCAGACAAAAGCAGGAATCAGTGTGGAAAACACATGAGGAATAGAAACCCGCAACAACCCTCTCCACATGGCGGACACATGCAGGACCAAACAGTACAATTTAAGTCGGATATAGACTATCTAAGTATTTGAGGAGTAACACCATACATAGATGATATGTCAATACATATTTTCAAGTACAGCACCTATACTGGACTAGAATACCCATGCTGTTCTATACTGCTGAGTGTACGTTCCCTATCATATGCCAGATATAACCATAAGTGACCTGCTAAGTCACTATATATACATACCAGAGATATCAAGCTTCAGCAGAAGACAGTCAGGGAATAGTCAAAGATTTAGAGGTCCGTCTAAGGTCGGCACATGCGGAGCAGAGAAGCCCCGACGCGCGTTTTGGTGGTTCCCTTCGTCAGGGGGCATGTTTGCTGCCTCGCTGTCACTTGCTTATATTGGCGCCAGGCACATTTAAAGACCGGAAGTGATATCAGCGTCACTGCGGAGACCAGGACGCCAGCCGACATCCGCATCATGTGACAGCGGAGGGGCGGGGCTTAAGCCCTAACGCAACACACCGCTGAAACACACAGTGTCATTGCGGAGGTAGAACGCCGGCCGGCATCCGCGTCATGTGACAGCAGAGGGGCGGGGCATAATCCCTGACGCCACACACCGCTAGAACACAAAGACCGCGGGACCGGAAGTGACGTGTGCGTCACCATGGGGATCCGGACGCCGGCCAGCATCCGCGTCATGTGACAGAAGCGGGGGCTACAGAATAGCCACAACACCTCATGTCACTGGGACACGGAAAGCCGGCCGGCGCACAGACCCACATAGTCAGCACATTTGCCTGACTGTCTCCTTCACTAGACCAGGTATCATCGCAGCCCTCTCATTGAAATAACGAGAGTCAGTTCTATAAGGCCATGATGCCACATATCAAAGATTGTCTAAAAGATAAAATAAAGAAAGAAGGGAAAGAAAACATGATCCGGGGGGGGGAAGACCCAAGTGCGACATGTGAGGTAAAAAAATAAAAAAATAAAATAAAGAACAGATGATACCCATCCGGATATATTTGGCATCCCTGATTGTATATACATATCAGATCACAGGCACACACACAAATGATGTTATTTGTTATATCAACATAATTTTTAATTTTTTAGGGGGCCAACATTTGGCTGTGTCATCAGATATATACCCCATAATTCGCCCAAATACATACATGTGTGCGATGATGTCCATCAGTGTATATACACACATAAATAAACAAAATTGCGCCGTGTGCGCCCATATGTATGTGTGTACATAACATACATGACGGAGATATAACAGTACCCTGCACACCCATTGTGCAATAGACACCCAACATACTACAAAACATATGTTCATATGCAAGATACACAACATTAAGATACATAATATCGAAAAATGTCATTGAAGAAAATATCAGTCCACTTTTTCGTTTTATACAACATTATAGCATGAATTGATATTTACATGTAGTATAATAGATGTATCTATGAGTACAGATTATAATCTTACAGCTTTAATAATTTAATATCTCCACCATGCAGATTGTCGTCCATGATCCCCCGCAGATTCACATGGACTGAATGGAACACCATGTCCGGTAGAGGGCCCATTCTCACGGCCGGATCGAGAAACCACCCCCAGATAGTG
Source organism: Phyllobates terribilis (assembly GCF_046119375.1). NCBI lineage: Eukaryota > Metazoa > Chordata > Amphibia > Anura > Dendrobatidae > Phyllobates > Phyllobates terribilis. The sequence continues at coordinate 2,001,486 of NW_027362968.1, read as the reverse complement.
AAGAAAAGAAACGACCAGACAAAAGGTAAGAACTAATTATTGCAAGAAAAACAGTGAGTTAAAATCATTAAAACCATGTATATTGGATGTTAAGATTATAAAATCTAGCCTCAATTAACTGTGGCCACCTTAGATAGAACTTTGTGGTAGATACTAGGGATTAGAGAAAGGGGGAATAGCTAATGCTCTCATTGAGTCCCTTTGGGTGCAATGTGTTGAGGGACCAAATCCAACAGGATTCCATTTGGGCCAGTCGCTGACCCACCTTACCCCCCCGTATACTGGGTATTATGCAGTCGATGCCCCTTATTTTGAGCATCGACGCATCACAATTGTGGTGGATCTTAAAATGGCGAGGTAAGGTTTTGAGGGTGGATATGTCCGTGTGGTCAGCCGCAGCAATAATGTCCAAAACGTGCTCGCGGACACGCACTTTAAATTGACGGGTAGTCATGCCCACATATATAAGTCCACATGGACACGTGGCAAAGTATATAACATATCTAGTAGTACAGGTGATGTATCTATTGATCCTGTAGACCATCTTTGGTTTTTGAGAGGGATTATGGGAAGTACCGCTCGCCCGACCCTTACAGAAACTGCAAGATGTCAGTGAATAGTAAAGTTATTACAGGACTGGTTGACACTGCGGGGTCCCTGAAAAGATCCAGATCAGGGATCCTGGAGGTTGTCAGATCCTTCTACTCGCACCTCTTGGGGAAGAGGGATCTGGATTGGGATGAGATGTCGGCTTTTCTGGCTGAAGCCGTCCCCGAACCAGGGGTAGACCCCTCTCTTGGCGTTTTGACAGAGATGATCAGGGAAGAGGAAGTTAAGTTGGCGATTGAAGGGCTTGCCCTAAAGAAATCTCCCGGTCCAGATGGCTTAACATCTGAATTCTATAAGACCTTTAAGGACGCCTTGGTTCCCCTCTTGACTGAGGTATTCAATGAATGTCTTTCCTCGGGCACTCTGCCAAAGTCAATGAGGAGGTCTGCCCTGATTATCTTGTCAAAGGGTAAGGACTCATCTTGCATTGAGAATTGGCGTCCCATAGCGCTTCTCAATGCAGACAGGAAGGTTTTGGCAAAGGTGCTGTTTAATCGGCTCGTGAAATTTGCGCCCCGGCTCCTTTCGGGAGCCCAGCATTGCTCTGTTCCGGGCCGCAGTACAATTAGTGCTGTACTCTGTGTCCGAGAGGCGGTGGAGCAGAGTAGGGCTGGTCACTGGAAGGGGTACATGCTGTCATTGGACCAGGCAAAAGCGTTTGATCGGGTTAATCATGAGTACCTCTGGTCTGTCCTTCTGAGGTATGGCCAGCCGGGGGGGTTTGTTGATTGGCTTAAGACCTTGTACGCTGGGGCAGAGAGTTTCCCGCTTGTGAACGGTTGGATTGGCAGCTCTTTTGAGGTTGGGTGTGGTGTTCGCCAGGGTTGTTCCTTGAGCCCGCTGCTGTACGTGTTTGCGATTGACCCACTTCTTAGGAGGGTGGAGCGTGGACCATTGGCTGGGCTCGTGATGGACCGGGCAGCACCGGAAGCCACTCTGAGAGTGGTGGCGTATGCCGATGATGTCACCGTTTTTGTTTCCTCTGATGGGGAGGCAGAATGGCTGATGTCAGAGGTAAATCGCTACTCGGAGGCATCCGGGTCCAAGATCAACCGGGATAAGTGTGAGAGTCTCTGGCTGGGAGGAGGAGATTCTGGTTTTGATCTCCCGGACACCCTTCCAGAACCCAAAGTCTCTGCAAAAGTTCTTGGCATCAAATTTGGCCAGGGGGATTGCCCCAAACAAAATTGGGACAGCAGGCTACAGATCGCCATTCAGAAGGTGTACCAATGGAAGGGTTGGTCTTTGACCCTAAGGGAAAGGATAAACCTGATCAAAACTTACCTGCTCCCTGTGCTGATCTATCTGGGCAGTGTGTGCATCTTGCTGGAGCCTCTCTGGACTCGGGTCTACAGTTTGTTCTTCCAACTGTTATGGGGGAATAGACTGAACCTGGTCAAGAAGGAGGTTACTTACCATACGAGGAGACTAGGAGGGTAGGGTATGGTGAACCCTGTGGTATTCCTTGTGAATACCTTCATTAAGATCAATATTGCAAACCTCTGGAAAGAGAGGGCTCCTCTGTGGGTATTCTCCTGTAAGCGATGGTTTCAGCCTTTCTTCCAGGAATGGGAGACAGGAGCGCAAGTGAAAGATCTACGCACACCACATGGACATCTACCGGCTTACGCTACTGTGGTTCTGAAGGTAATTCGCAGGTGGGGTCTGGGAATGTGGGAGTTCAGGACTCTGCCAAGGAAGCTCCTTGACAAAAGGGTTCTCTTGACCCATTTTCAGAGGCCTCTGGCGCGCAGGGATTGCCCAAGTCGGGATCTTGGGGTGGGTCTGCATCTTTTGAATTCTTTCAGGATCACCTCAAAGTTTTGGTACTTGGCTTGGCGCTGCTTCCATGGGAAGCTGTGTGTGAGGGACAATCTGAAGAGTAGGAGCTCTGAGGACAGGAACTGTCCTCGGGAGCATTGTGTTACCATGCTTGAAAGCATGGACCACTTCCTGCTTCGTTGTCCCTTTAACACAGAGGTGTACAACAGGGTGGGCGCCTCCATTGGCTGGCCCCAGCTGGCCGGGCTCTCTTATGCGGAATTGGCCTATGGAGCATTCGGGGACCTGGGTGGTCAGGACCGCTGCACCTTATTTCTAGTTAGCGCAGTGGTTAGGTATCACACGTGGAACGCACGGTGCTTAGTATCGACGCAGCGGAAAATCCTCCCAGTGGACGATGTGTTTAGGACCATACTCGGTGACCTGGTGAAGGTACGTTCTCTGGAGTATGAGAGACTGGGTACACGGAGGGCCGCTCTCCTCTGGAGGGGCTTTTCTTTTAGTGTGCCCTAGTCTGGTCGTCTCCTCTCCTGGTGGTGGGCTGCTGCTGACACCATAGATTTTTGTTTTGTTTTGATCAGTAGACAGTGATGTAGGGCTGCAGGCGCCGAACTTGGGCTTTGTCAGTTGTGGTTATTGTATTGTTTGTTTCTGTATATATTGTATATATGGGTTTGGGTGTAGGTGTTAGGTTGGGTGGAGGGAAAAGGGGGGAGGTGGGTTCATCTTGTGGGACACTGGTTATTTGGGTGAAAAACTGGCACTGCCTGATCTGGCCTATGGACGTTGGACTGAGGCATGAGGTGCAGGACCAGCTCTCAGGTCAGTGCCGGGGAGGGACTGGTGGGCTTGAGTGTGGGGGGTTTTGTTTAGTAATGTTTACATTTGTATAGTTAGTATTTATTTTATATTAATATATATAAAAAAAATGTATATATTAGTTTCTATATATTTTTGTCGGTTATTGTTTATTTTACTTATTATATTGTTATTATTTTGTTTGGTAACCGGACCAGAAGTCTGCAATATGAGTAGTTATTATTGTGTATATATGTATAATATGTGTGTGAGGAGAGAGGGAGCGGCTGGACCAGTTCATTACATTGTTTATTTTGTGGTTGATAATTTTGTTATGTTTCTGTTATTATTATTGTTATGTTTTTCATTTTTATAATAAAAAGATCTACAGGATGTAACTCAGGATCAGTAATGTAATGTATGTACACAGTGACTGCACCAGCAGAATAGTGAGTGCAGCTCTGGAGTATAATACAGGATGTAAGTCAGGATCAGTATAGAATCAGTAATGGAATGTATTTACACAGTGACTGCACCAGCAGAATAGTGAGTGCAGCTCTGGAGTATAATACAGGATGTAACTCAGGATCAGTACAGAATCAGTAATGTAATGTATGTACACAGTGACTGCACCAGCAGAATAGTGAGTGCAGCTCTGGAGTATAATACAGGATGTAACTCAGGATCAGTACAGGATCAGTAATGTAATGTATGTACACAGTGACTGCACCAGCAGAATAGTGAGTGCAGCTCTGGAGTATAATACAGGATGTAACTCAGGATCAGTACAGGATCAATAATGTAATATATGTACACAGTGGCTGCACCAGCAGAACAGTGAGTGCAGCTCTGGATTATAATACAGGATGTAACTCAGGATAAGTAATGTAATGTATGTACACAGTGACTGCACCAGCAGAATAGTGAGTGCAGCTCTGGAGTATAATACATGATGTAACTCAGGATCAGCACAGGATCAGTAATGTATGTACACAGTGACTGCACCAGCAGAATAGTGAGTGCAGCTCTGGAGTATAATACAGGATGTAACTCAGGATCAGCACAGGATCAGTAATGTAATGTATGTACACAGAGACTGCACCAGCAGAATAGTGAGTGCAGCTCTGGAGTATAATACAGGATGTAACTCATGATCAGTACAGGATCAGTAATATAATGTATGTACACAGTGACTGCACCAGCAGAATAGTGAGTGCAGCTCTGGAGTATAATACAGGATGTAACTCAGGATCAGTACAGGATCAGTAATATAATGTATGTACACAGTGACTGCACCAGCAGAATAGTGAGTGCAGCTCTGGAGTATAATACAGGATGTAACTCAGGATCAGTACAGGATCAATAATGTAATATATGTACACAGTGGCTGCACCAGCAGAACAGTGAGTGCAGCTCTGGAGTATAAAACAGGATGTAACTCAGGATCAGTACAGGATCAGTAATGTAATGTATGTACACAGTGACTGCACCAGCAGAATAGTGAGTGCAGCTCTGGAGTATAATACAGGATGTAACTCAGGATCAGAACCGGATCAGTAATGTAATGCATGTGCACAGTGACTGCACCAGCAGAATAGTGAGTGCAGCTGTGGAGTATAATACAGGATATAACTCAGGATCAGTACAGGATCAGTAATGTAATGGATGTACACAGTGACTCCACCAGCAGAATAGTGAGTGCAGCTCTGAAGTATAATACAGGATGTATCTGAGGATCAGTAGAGGGTCAGTAATGTAATGTATGTGCACAGTGACTGCACCAGCAGAATAGTGAGTGCAGCTCTGGAGTATAATATAGGATGTAACTCAGGATCAGTACAGGATCAGTAATGTAATGTATGTACACAGTGACTGCACCAGCAGAATAGTGAGTGCAGCTCTGGAGTATAATAAAGGATGTAACTCAGGATCAGAACCGGATCAGTAATGTAATGCATGTGCACAGTGACTGCACCAGCAGAATAGTGAGTGCAGCTCTGGAGTATAATACAGGATGGAACTCAGGATCAGTAATGTAATGTATGTACACAGCGACTGCACTAGCAGAATAGTGAGTGCAGCTCTGGAGTATAATACAGGATGGAACTCAGGATCAGTAATGTAATGTATGTACACAGTGACTGCACTAGCAGAATAGTGTGTGCAGCTCTGGAGTATAATACAGGATGTAACTCAGGATCAGTACAGGATCAGTAATGTAATATATGTACACAGTGGCCGCACCAGCAGAATAGTGAGTGCAGCTCTGGAGTATAATACAGGATGTAACTCAGGATCAGTACAGGATCAGTAATGTAATGTATGTACACAGTGACTGCACCAGCAGAATAGTGAGTGCAGCTCTTCAGTATAATACAGGATGTAACTCAGGATCAGAACCGGATCAGTAATGTAATGTATGTGCAAAGTGACTGCACCAGCAGAATAGTGAGTGCAGCTCTGGAGTATAATACAGGATGGAACTCAGGATCAGTAATGTAATGTATGTACACAGTGACTGCACTAGCAGAATAGTGAGTGCAGCTCTGGAGTATAATACAGGATGGAACTAAGGATCAGTAATGTAATGTATGTACACAGTGACTGCACTAGCAGAATAGTGAGTGCAGCTCTGGAGTATAATACAGGATGTAACTCAGGATCAGTACAGGATCAGTAATGTAATATATGTACACAGTGGCTGCACCAGCAGAATAGTGATTGCAGCTCTGGAGTATAATACAGGATGTAACTCAGGATCAGTACAGGATCAGTAATGTAATGTATGTACACAGTGACTGCACCAGCAGAATAGTGAGTGCAGCTCTGGAGTATAATACAGGATGTAACTCAGGATCAGAACCGGATCAGTAATGTAATGTATGTGCACAGTGACTGCACCAGCAGAATAGTGAGTGCAGCTCTGGAGTATAATACAGGATATAACTCAGGATCAGTGCAGGATCAGTAATGTAATGTATGTACACAGTGACTCCACCAGCAGAATAGTGAGTGCAGCTCTGAAGTATAATACAGGATGTATCTGAGGATCAGTAGAGGGTCAGTAATGTAATGTATGTGCACAGTGACTGCACCAGCAGAATAGTGAGTGCAGCTCTGGAGTATAATACAGGATGTAAATCAGGATCAGTACAGGACCAGTAATGTAATATATGTACACAGTGACTGCACAAGCAGAATAGTGAGTGCAGCTCTGGATTATAAAACAGGATGTAACTCAGGATCAGTAATGTAATGTATGTACACAGTGACTGCACCAGCAGAATAGTGAGTGTAGCTCTGGAGTATAATATAGGATGTAACTCAGGATCAGTACAGGATCAGTAATGTAATGTATGTACACAGTGACTGCACCAGCAGAATAGTGAGTACAGCTCTGGAGTATAATACAGGATGGTACTCAGGATCAGTAATGTAATGTATGTACACAGTGACTGCACCAGCAGAATAGTGAGTTCAGCTCTCGAGTATAATACAGGATGTAACGCAGGATCAGTAATGTATGTACACAGTGACTGCACCAGCAGAATAGTGAGTGCAGCTCTGGAGTATAATACAGGATGTATCTCAGGATCAGTAATGTAATGTATGTACACAGTGACTGCACCAGCAGAATAGTGTGAGCAGCTCTGGATTATAGTAGAGGATGTAACTCAGGATCAGTAATATTATGTATGTACACAGTGACCCCACGAGCAGAATAGTGAGTGCAGCTCTGGAGTATAATACAGGATGGAACTCAGGATCAGTAATGTAATGTATGTACACAGTGACTGCACTAGCAGAATAGTGAGTGCAGCTCTGGGGTATAATAAGGGATGTAACTCAGGATCAGTACAGGATCAGTAATGTAATATATGTACACAGTGGCTGCACCAGCAGAATAGTGAGTGCAGCTCTGGAGTATAATACATGATGTAACTCAGGATCAGTACAGGATCAGTAATGTAATGTATGTACACAGTGACTGCACCAGCAGAATAGTGAGTGCAGCTCTGGAATATAATACAGGATGTAACTCAGGATCAGAACCGGATCAGTAATGTAATGTATGTACACAGTGACTGCACTAGCAGAATAGTAAGTGCAGCTCTGGAGTATAATAAAGGATGGAACTCAGGATCAGTAATGTAATGTATGTACACAGTGACTGCACTAGCAGAATAGTGAGTGCAGCTCTGGAGTATAATACAGGATGTAACTCAGGATCAGTACAGGATCAGTAATGTAATATATGTACACAGTGGCTGCACCAGCAGAATAGTGAGTGCAGCTCTGGAGTATAATACAGGATGGAACTCAGGAACAGGACCGGATCAGTAATGTAATGTATGTGCACAGTGACTGCACCAGCAGAATAGTGAGTGCAGCTCTGGAGTATAATACAGGATATAACTCAGGATCAGTGCAGGATCAGTAATGTAATGTATGTACACAGTGACTCCACCAGCAGAATAGTGAGTGCAGCTCTGAAGTATAATACAGGATGTATCTGAGGATCAGTAGAGGGTCAGTAATGTAATGTATGTGCACAGTGACTGCACCAGCAGAATAGTGAGTGCAGCTCAGGAGTATAATACAGGATGTAAGTCAGGATCAGTACAGGATCAGTAATGTAATATATGTACACAGTGACTGCACAAGCAGAATAGTGAGTGCAGCTCTGGATTATAAAACAGGATGTAACTCAGGATCAGTAATGTAATGTATGTACACAGTGACTGCACCAGCAGAATAGTGAGTGCAGCTCTGGAGTATAATATAGGATGTAACTCAGGATCAGTACAGGATCAGTAATGTAATGTATGTACACAGTGACTGCACCAGCAGAATAGTGAGTACAGCTCTGGAGTATAATACAGGATGGAGCTTAGGATCAGTAATGTAATGTATGTACACAGTGACTGCACCAGCAGAATAGTGAGTTCAGCTCTCGAGTATAATACAGGATGTAACTCAGGATCAGTAATGTAAGTACACAGTGACTGCACCAGCAGAATAGTGAGTGCAGCTCTGGAGTATAATACAGGATGTATCTCAGGATCAGTAATGTAATGTATGTACACAGTGACTGCACCAGCAGAATAGTGTGTGCAGCTCTGGATTATAATAGAGGATGTAACTCAGGATCAGTAATATTATGTATGTACACAGTGACCCCACGAGCAGAATAGTGAGTGCAGCTCTGGAGTATATTAAAGGAAGTAACTGAGGATGAGTAGAGGATCAGTAATGTAATGTATGTGCACAGTGACTGCACCAGCAGAATAGTGAGTGCAGCTCTGGAGTATAATACAGTATGTAAGTCAGGATCAGTACAGGATCAGTAATGTAATGTATGTGCACAGTGACTGCACCAGCAGAATAGAGAGTGCAGCTCTGGATTATAATACAAGATGTAACTCAGGATCAGTAATGTAATGTATGTACACAGTGACTGAACCAGCAGAATAGTGAGTGCTGCTCTGGAGTATAATACAGGATGTAACTCAGGATCAGTACAGGATCAATAATGTAATGTATGTACACAGTGACTGCACCAGCAGAATAGTGAGTGCAGCTCTGGAGTATAATACAGGATGTAACTCAGGATCAGTACAGAATCAGTAATGTAATGTATGTACACAGTGACTGCACCAGCAGAATAGTGAGTGCAGCTCTGGAGTATAATACAGGATGTAACTCAGGATCAGTACAGGATCAGTAATATAATGTATGTACACAGTGACTGCACCAGCAGAATAGTGAGTGCAGCTCTGGAGTATAATACAGGATGTAACTCAGGATCAGCACAGGATTAGTAATGTAATGTATGTACACAGTGACTGCACCAGCAGAATAGTGAGTGCAGCTCTGGAGTATAATACAGGATGTAACTCAGGATCAGTACAGGATCAGTAATGTAATGTATGTGCACAGTGACTGCACCAACAGAATAGTGAGAGCAGCTCTGGAGTATAATACAGTATATAACTCAGGATCAGTAATGTAATGTATGTACACAGAGAATGCACTAGCAGAATAGTGAGTGCAGCTCTGGAGTATAATACAGGATATAACTGAGGATCAGTAATGTAATGTATGTGCACAGTGACTGAACAAGCAGAATAGTGAGTGCAGCTCTGGAGTATAATACAGGATGCAAGTCAGGATCAGTACAAGATCAGTAATGTAATATATGTACACAGTGACTGCCCCAGCAGAATAGTGAGTACAGCTCATGATTATAATACAGGATGTAACTCAGGATCAGAAATGTAATGTATGTACACAGTGACTGCACCAGCAGAATAGTGAGTGCAGCTCTGGAGTATAATATAGGATGTAACTCAGGATCAGTAATGTAATGTATGTACACAGTGACTGCACCAGCAGAATAGTGAGTGCAGCTCTGGAGTATAATACAGGATGGAACTCAGGATCAGTAGTATAATGTATGTTCACAGTGACTGCACTAGCAGAATAGTGAGTGCAGCTCTGGGGTATAATAAGGGATGTAACTCAGGATCATTACAGGATCAGTAATGTAATATATGTACACAGTGACTGCACAAGCAGAATTGTGAGTGCAGCTCTGGAGTATAATACAGGATGGAACTCAGGATCAGTACAGGATCAGTAATGTAATATATGTACACAGTGGCTGCACTAGCAGAATAGTGAGTGCAGTTCTGGAGTATAATACAGGATGTAACTCAGGATCAGTACAGGATCAGTAATGTAATGTATGTACACAGTGACTGCACCAGCAGAATAGTGAGTGCAGCTCTGGAGTATAATACAGGATGTAACTCAGGATCAGAACCTGATCAGTAATGTAATGTATGTACACAGTGACTGCACCAGCAGAATAGTGAGTGCAGCTCTGGAGTATAATACAGGATGGAACTCAGGATCAGTAATGTAATGTATGTTCACAGTGACTGCACTAGCAGAATAGTGAGTGCAGCTCTGGAGTATAATACAGGATGTAACTCAGGATCAGTAATGTAATGTAAGTACACAGTGACTGCACTAGCAGAATAGTGAGTGCAGGTCTGGAGTATAATACAGGATGGAACTCAGGATCAGTAATGTAATGTATGAACACAGTGACTGCACTAGCAGAATAGTGAGTGCAGCTCTGGAGTATAATACAGGATGTAACTCAGGATCAGTACAGGATCAATAATGTAATATATGTACACAGTGGCTGCACCAGCAGAACAGTGAGTGCAGCTCTGGAGTATAATACAGGATGTAACTCAGGATCAGTACAGGATCAGTAATGTAATGTATGTACACAGTGACTGCACCAGCAGAATAGTGAGTGCAGCTCTGGAGTATAATACAGGATGTAACTCAGGATCAGAAACGGATCAGTAATGTAATGCATGTGCACAGTGACTGCACCAGCAGAATAGTGAGTGCAGCTCTGGAGTATAATACATTATATAACTCAGGATCAGTGCAGGATCAGTAATGTAATGTATGTACACAGTGACTCCACCAGCAGAATAGTGAGTGCAGCTCTGAAGTATAATACAGGATGTATCTGAGGATCAGTAGAGGGTCAGTAATGTAATGTATGTGCACAGTGACTGCACCAGCAGAATAGTGAGTGCAGCTCTGGAGTATAATACAGGATGTAAGTCAGGATCAGTACACGATCAGTAATGTAATATATGTACACAGTGACTGCACAAGCAGAATAGTGAGTGCAGCTCTGGAGTATAATACAGGATGTAACTCAGGATCAGTACAGGATCAGTAATGTAATTGTATGTACACAGTGACTGCACAAGCAGAATAGTGAGTGCAGCTCTGGAGTATAATACAGGATGTAACTCAGGATCAGTAATATTATGTATGTACACAGTGACCCCACGAGCAGAATAGTGAGCGCAGCTCTGGAGTATAATAAAGGAAGTAACTGAGGATGAGTAGAGGATCAGTAATGTAATGTATGTGCACAGTGACTGCACCAGCAGAATAGTGAGTGCAGCTCTGGAGTATAATACAGTATGTAAGTCAGGATCAGTACAGGATCATTAATGTAATGTTTGTGCACAGTGACTGCACCAGCAGAATAGAGAGTGCAGCTCTGGATTATAATACAAGATGTAACTCAGGATCAGTAATGTAATGTATGTACACAGTGACTGCACCAGCAGAATAGTGAGTGCAGCTCTGGATTATAATACAAGATGTAACTCAGGATGAGTAATGTAATGTATGTACACAGTGACTGCAGCAGCAGAATAGTGAGTGCAGCTCTGGAGTATAATACAGGATGGAACTCAGGATCAGTAGTGTAATGTATGTGCACAGTGACAGCACTAGCAGAATAGTGCGTGCAGCTCTGGGGTATAATAAGGTATGTAACTCAGGATCAGTAATGTAATGTATGTACACAGTGACTGCACTAGCAGAACAGTGAGTGCAGCTCTGGAGTATAATACAGGATGTAACTCAGGATCAGTACAGGATCAGTAATGTAATATATGTACACAGTGGCTGCACCAGCAGAATAGTGAGTGCAGCTCTGGAGTATAATACAGGATGGAACTCAGGAACAGAACCGGATCAGTAATGTAATGTATGTGCACAGTGACTGCACCAGCAGAATAGTGAGTGCAGCTCTGGAGTATAATACAGGATATAACTCAGGATCAGTGCAGGATCAGTAATGTAATGTATGTACACAGTGAATCCACCAGCAGAATAGTGAGTGCAGCTCTGGAGTATAATAAAGGAAGTAACTGAGGATGAGTAGAGGATCAGTAATGTAATGTATGTGCACAGTGACTGCACCAGCAGAATAGTGAGTGCAGCTCTGGAGTATAATACAGTATGTAAGTCAGGATCAGTACAGGATCAGTAATGTAATGTATGTGCACAGTGACTGCACCAGCAGAATAGAGAGTGCAGCTCTGGATTATAATACAAGATGTTACTCAGGATCAGTAATGTAATGTATGTACACAGTGACTGAACCAGCAGAATAGTGAGTGCTGCTCTGGAGTATAATACAGGATGTAACTCAGGATCAGTACAGGATCAATAATGTAATGTATGTGCACAGTGACTGCACCAGCAGAATAGTGAGTGCAGCTCTGGATTATAATACAAGATGTAACTCAGGATGAGTAATGTAATGTATGTACACAGTGACTGCACCAGCAGAATAGTGAGTACAGCTCTGGAGTATAATACAGGATGTAACTCAGGATCAGTAATGTAATGTATGTACACAGTGACTGCACCAGCAGAATAGTGAGAGCAGCTCTGGAGTATAATACAGTATATAACTCAGGATCAGTGCAGGATCAGTAATGTAATGTATGTACACAGTGACTCCACCAGCAGAATAGTGAGTGCAGCTCTGGAGTATAATACAGGATGTAACTGAGGATCAGTAGAGGATCAGTAATGTAATGTATGTGCACAGTGACTGCACAAGCAGAATAGTGAGTGCAGCTCTGGAGTATAATACAGGATGCAAGTCAGGATAAGTACAAGATTAGTAATGTAATATATGTACACAGTGACTGCACCAGCAGAACAGTGAGTACAGCTCAGGATTATAATACAGGATGTAACTCAGGATCAGTAATGTAATGTATGCACACAGTGACTGCACCAGCAGAATAGTGAGTGCAGCTCTGGAGTATAATATAGGATGTAACTCAGGATCAGTACAGGATCAGTAATGTAATGTATGTACACAGTGACTGCACCAGCAGAATAGTGAGTGCAGCTCTGGAGTATAATACAGGATGGAACTCAGGATCAGTAATGTAATGTATGTACACAGTGACTGCACTAGCAGATTAGTGAGTGCAGCTCTGGGGTATAATAAGGGATGTAACTCAGGATCAGTACAGGATCAGTAATGTAATATATGTACACAGTGGTGCACCAGCAGAATAGTGAGTGCAGCTCTGGAGTATAATACAGGATGTAACTCAGGATCAGTAGAGGATCAGTAATGTAATATATGTACACAGTGGTGCACAAGCAGAATAGTGAGTGCATCTCTGGAGTATAATACAGGATGTAACTCAGGATCAGAACCGGATCAGTAATGTAATGTATGTGCACAGTGACTGCACCAGCAGAATAGTGAGTGCAGCTCTGGAGTATAATACAGGATGGAACTCAGGATCAGTAATGTAATGTATGTACACAGCGACTGCACTAGCAGAATAGTGAGTGCAGCTCTGGAGTATAATACAGGATGGAACTCAGGATCAGTAATGTAATGTATGTACACAGCGACTGCACTAGCAGAATAGTGAGTGCAGCTCTGGAGTATAATACAGGATGTAACTCAGGATCAGTACAGGATCAGTAATGTAATGTATGTACACAGTGACTGCACCAGCAGAATAGTGAGTGCAGCTCTGGAGTATAATACAGGATGTAACTCAGGATCAGAACCGGATCAGTAATGTAATGTATGTGCACAGTGACTGCACCAGCAGAATAGTGAGTGCAGCTCTGGAGTATAATACAGGATGGAACTCAGGATCAGTAATGTAATGTATGTACACAGTGACTGCACTTGCAGAATAGTGAGTGCAGCTCTGGAGTATAATACAGGATGGAACTCAGGATCAGTAATGTAATGTATGTACACAGTGACTGCACTAGCAGAATAGTGAGTGCAGCTCTGGAGTATAATACAGGATGTAACTCAGGATAAGTACAGGATCAGTAATGTAATATATGTACACAGTGGCTGCACCAGCAGAATAGTGATTGCAGCTCTGGAATATAATACAGGATGTAACTCAGGATCAGTACAGGATCAGTAATGTAATGTATGTACACAGTGACTGCACCAGCAGAATAGTGAGTGCAGCTCTGGAGTATAATACAGGATGTAACTCAGGATCAGAACCGGATCAGTAATGTAATGTATGTGCACAGTGACTGCACCAGCAGAATAGTGAGTGCAGCTCTGGAGTATAATACAGGATATAACTCAGGATCAGTGCAGGATCAGTAATGTAATGTATGTACACAGTGACTGCACCAGCAGAATAGTGAGTGCAACTCTGGAGTATAATACAGGATGTAAGTCAGGATCAGTACAGGATCAGTAATGTAATATATGTACACAGTGACTGCACAAGCAGAATAGTGAGTGCAGCTCTGGATTATAAAACAGGATGTAACTCAGGATCAGTAATGTAATGTATGTACACATTGACTGCACCAGCAGAATAGTGAGTGCAGCTCTGGAGTATAATATAGGCTGTAACTCAGGATCAGTACAGGATCAGCAATGTAATGTATGTACACAGTGTCTGCACCAGCAGAATAGTGAGTACAGCTCTGGAGTATAATACAGGATGTATCTCAGGATCAGTAATGTAATGTATGTACACAGTGACTGCACCAGCAGAATATTGTGTGCAGCTCTGGATTATAATAGAGGATGTAACTCAGGATCAGTAATATTATGTATGTACACAGTGACCCCACGAGCAGAATAGTGAGTGCAGCTCTGGAGTATAATAAAGGAAGTAACTGAGGATGAGTAGAGGATCAGTAATGTAATGTATGTGCACAGTGACTGCACCAGCAGAATAGTGAGTGCAGCTCTGGAGTATAATACAGTATGTAAGTCAGGATCAGTACAGGATCAGTAATGTAATGTATGTGCACAGTGACTGCACCAGCAGAATAGAGAGTGCAGCTCTGGATTATAATACAAGATGTAACTCAGGATCAGTAATGTAATGTATGTACACAGTGACTGAACCAGCAGAATAGTGAGTGCTGCTCTGGAGTATAATACAGGATGTAACTCAGGATCAGTACAGGATCAATAATGTAATAAATGTACACAGGGACTGCACCAGCAGAATAGTGAGTGCAGCTCTGGAGTATAATACAGGATGTAACTCAGGATCAGAACCGGATCAGTAATGTAATGTATGTACACAGTGACTGCACTAGCAGAATAGTAAGTGCAGCTCTGGAGTATAATAAAGGATGGAACTCAGGATCAGTAATGTAATGTATGTACACAGTGACTGCACTAGCAGAATAGTGAGTGCAGCTCTGGAGTATAATACAGGATGTAACTCAGGATCAGTACAGGATCAGTAATGTAATATATGTACACAGTGGCTGCACCAGCAGAATAGTGAGTGCAGCTCTGGAGTATAATACAGGATGGAACTCAGGAACAGGACCGGATCAGTAATGTAATGTATGTGCACAGTGACTGCACCAGCAGAATAGTGAGTGCAGCTCTGGAGTATAATACAGGATATAACTCAGGATCAGTGCAGGATCAGTAATGTAATGTATGTACACAGTGACTCCACCAGCAGAATAGTGAGTGCAGCTCTGAAGTATAATACAGGATGTATCTGAGGATCAGTAGAGGGTCAGTAATGTAATGTATGTGCACAGTGACTGCACCAGCAGAATAGTGAGTGCAGCTCAGGAGTATAATACAGGATGTAAGTCAGGATCAGTACAGGATCAGTAATGTAATATATGTACACAGTGACTGCACAAGCAGAATAGTGAGTGCAGCTCTGGATTATAAAACAGGATGTAACTCAGGATCAGTAATGTAATGTATGTACACAGTGACTGCACCAGCAGAATAGTGAGTGCAGCTCTGGAGTATAATATAGGATGTAACTCAGGATCAGTACAGGATCAGTAATGTAATGTATGTACACAGTGACTGCACCAGCAGAATAGTGAGTACAGCTCTGGAGTATAATACAGGATGGAGCTCAGGATCAGTAATGTAATGTATGTACACAGTGACTGCACCAGCAGAATAGTGAGTTCAGCTCTCGAGTATAATACAGGATGTAACTCAGGATCAGTAATGTAAGTACACAGTGACTGCACCAGCAGAATAGTGAGTGCAGCTCTGGAGTATAATACAGGATGTATCTCAGGATCAGTAATGTAATGTATGTACACAGTGACTGCACCAGCAGAATAGTGTGTGCAGCTCTGGATTATAATAGAGGATGTAACTCAGGATCAGTAATATTATATATGTACACAGTGACCCCACGAGCAGAATAGTGAGTGCAGCTCTGGAGTATATTAAAGGAAGTAACTGAGGATGAGTAGAGGATCAGTAATGTAATGTATGTGCACAGTGACTGCACCAGCAGAATAGTGAGTGCAGCTCTGGAGTATAATACAGTATGTAAGTCAGGATCAGTACAGGATCAGTAATGTAATGTATGTGCACAGTGACTGCACCAGCAGAATAGAGAGTGCAGCTCTGGATTATAATACAAGATGTAACTCAGGATCAGTAATGTAATGTATGTACACAGTGACTGAACCAGCAGAATAGTGAGTGCTGCTCTGGAGTATAATACAGGATGTAACTCAGGATCAGTACAGGATCAATAATGTAATGTATGTACACAGTGACTGCACCAGCAGAATAGTGAGTGCAGCTCTGGAGTATAATGCAGGATGTAACTCAGGATCAGTACAGAATCAGTAATGTAATGTATGTACACAGTGACTGCACCAGCAGAATAGTGAGTGCAGCTCTGGAGTATAATACAGGATGTAACTCAGGATCAGTACAGGATCAGTAATATAATGTATGTACACAGTGACTGCACCAGCAGAATAGTGAGTGCAGCTCTGGAGTATAATACAGGATGTAACTCAGGATCAGCACAGGATTAGTAATGTAATGTATGTACACAGTGACTGCACCAGCAGAATAGTGAGTGCAGCTCTGGAGTATAATACAGGATGTAACTCAGGATCAGTACAGGATCAGTAATGTAATGTATGTGCACAGTGACTGCACCAACAGAATAGTGAGAGCAGCTCTGGAGTATAATACAGTATATAACTCAGGATCAGTAATGTAATGTATGTACACAGAGAATGCACTAGCAGAATAGTGAGTGCAGCTCTGGAGTATAATACAGGATATAACTGAGGATCAGTAATGTAATGTATGTGCACAGTGACTGAACAAGCAGAATAGTGAGTGCAGCTCTGGAGTATAATACAGGATGCAAGTCAGGATCAGTACAAGATCAGTAATGTAATATATGTACACAGTGACTGCCCCAGCAGAATAGTGAGTACAGCTCATGATTATAATACAGGATGTAACTCAGGATCAGAAATGTAATGTATGTACACAGTGACTGCACCAGCAGAATAGTGAGTGCAGCTCTGGAGTATAATATAGGATGTAACTCAGGATCAGTAATGTAATGTATGTACACAGTGACTGCACCAGCAGAATAGTGAGTGCAGCTCTGGAGTATAATACAGGATGGAACTCAGGATCAGTAGTATAATGTATGTTCACAGTGACTGCACTAGCAGAATAGTGAGTGCAGCTCTGGGGTATAATAAGGGATGTAACTCAGGATCATTACAGGATCAGTAATGTAATATATGTACACAGTGACTGCACAAGCAGAATTGTGAGTGCAGCTCTGGAGTATAATACAGGATGGAACTCAGGATCAGTACAGGATCAGTAATGTAATATATGTACACAGTGGCTGCACTAGCAGAATAGTGAGTGCAGTTCTGGAGTATAATACAGGATGTAACTCAGGATCAGTACAGGATCAGTAATGTAATGTATGTACACAGTGACTGCACCAGCAGAATAGTGAGTGCAGCTCTGGAGTATAATACAGGATGTAACTCAGGATCAGAACCTGATCAGTAATGTAATGTATGTACACAGTGACTGCACCAGCAGAATAGTGAGTGCAGCTCTGGAGTATAATACAGGATGGAACTCAGGATCAGTAATGTAATGTATGTTCACAGTGACTGCACTAGCAGAATAGTGAGTGCAGCTCTGGAGTATAATACAGGATGTAACTCAGGATCAGTAATGTAATGTAAGTACACAGTGACTGCACTAGCAGAATAGTGAGTGCAGGTCTGGAGTATAATACAGGATGGAACTCAGGATCAGTAATGTAATGTATGAACACAGTGACTGCACTAGCAGAATAGTGAGTGCAGCTCTGGAGTATAATACAGGATGTAACTCAGGATCAGTACAGGATCAATAATGTAATATATGTACACAGTGGCTGCACCAGCAGAACAGTGAGTGCAGCTCTGGAGTATAATACAGGATGTAACTCAGGATCAGTACAGGATCAGTAATGTAATGTATGTACACAGTGACTGCACCAGCAGAATAGTGAGTGCAGCTCTGGAGTATAATACAGGATGTAACTCAGGATCAGAAACGGATCAGTAATGTAATGCATGTGCACAGTGACTGCACCAGCAGAATAGTGAGTGCAGCTCTGGAGTATAATACAGGATATAACTCAGGATCAGTGCAGGATCAGTAATGTAATGTATGTACACAGTGACTCCACCAGCAGAATAGTGAGTGCAGCTCTGAAGTATAATACAGGATGTATCTGAGGATCAGTAGAGGGTCAGTAATGTAATGTATGTGCACAGTGACTGCACCAGCAGAATAGTGAGTGCAGCTCTGGAGTATAATACAGGATGTAAGTCAGGATCAGTACACGATCAGTAATGTAATATATGTACACAGTGACTGCACAAGCAGAATAGTGAGTGCAGCTCTGGAGTATAATACAGGATGTAACTCAGGATCAGTACAGGATCAGTAATGTAATTGTATGTACACAGTGACTGCACAAGCAGAATAGTGAGTTCAGCTCTCGAGTATAATACAGGATGTAACTCAGGATCAGTAATGTATGTACACAGTAACTGCACCAGCAGAATAGTGAGTGCAGCTCTGGAGTATAATACAGGATGTAACTCAGGATCAGTAATATTATGTATGTACACAGTGACCCCACGAGCAGAATAGTGAGCGCAGCTCTGGAGTATAATAAAGGAAGTAACTGTGGATGAGTAGAGGATCAGTAATGTAATGTATGTGCACAGTGACTGCACCAGCAGAATAGTGAGTGCAGCTCTGGAGTATAATACAGTATGTAAGTCAGGATCAGTACAGGATCATTAATGTAATGTTTGTGCACAGTGACTGCACCAGCAGAATAGAGAGTGCAGCTCTGGATTATAATACAAGATGTAACTCAGGATCAGTAATGTAATGTATGTACACAGTGACTGCACCAGCAGAATAGTGAGTGCAGCTCTGGATTATAATACAAGATGTAACTCAGGATGAGTAATGTAATGTATGTACACAGTGACTGCAGCAGCAGAATAGTGAGTGCAGCTCTGGAGTATAATACAGGATGGAACTCAGGATCAGTAGTGTAATGTATGTGCACAGTGACAGCACTAGCAGAATAGTGCGTGCAGCTCTGGGGTATAATACAGGATGGAACTCAGGATCAGTAATGTAATGTATGTACACAGTGACTGCACTAGCAGAACAGTGAGTGCAGCTCTGGAGTATAATACAGGATGTAACTCAGGATCAGTACAGGATCAGTAATGTAATATATGTACACAGTGGCTGCACCAGCAGAATAGTGAGTGCAGCTCTGGAGTATAATACAGGATGGAACTCAGGAACAGAACCGGATCAGTAATGTAATGTATGTGCACAGTGACTGCACCAGCAGAATAGTGAGTGCAGCTCTGGAGTATAATACAGGATATAACTCAGGATCAGTGCAGGATCAGTAATGTAATGTATGTACACAGTGAATCCACCAGCAGAATAGTGAGTGCAGCTCTGGAGTATAATAAAGGAAGTAACTGAGGATGAGTAGAGGATCAGTAATGTAATGTATGTGCACAGTGACTGCACCAGCAGAATAGTGAGTGCAGCTCTGGAGTATAATACAGTATGTAAGTCAGGATCAGTACAGGATCAGTAATGTAATGTATGTGCACAGTGACTGCACCAGCAGAATAGAGAGTGCAGCTCTGGATTATAATACAAGATGTAACTCAGGATCAGTAATGTAATGTATGTACACAGTGACTGAACCAGCAGAATAGTGAGTGCTGCTCTGGAGTATAATACAGGATGTAACTCAGGATCAGTACAGGATCAATAATGTAATGCATGTGCACAGTGACTGCACCAGCAGAATAGTGAGTGCAGCTCTGGATTATAATACAAGATGTAACTCAGGATGAGTAATGTAATGAATGTACACAGTGACTGCACCAGCAGAATAGTGAGTACAGCTCTGGAGTATAATACAGGATGTAACTCAGGATCAGTAATGTAATGTATGTACACAGTGACTGCACCAGCAGAATAGTGAGAGCAGCTCTGGAGTATAATACAGTATATAACTCAGGATCAGTGCAGGATCAGTAATGTAATGTATGTACACAGTGACTCCACCAGCAGAATAGTGAGTGCAGCTCTGGAGTATAATACAGGATGTAACTGAGGATCAGTAGAGGATCAGTAATGTAATGTATGTGCACAGTGACTGCACAAGCAGAATAGTGAGTGCAGCTCTGGAGTATAATACAGGATGCAAGTCAGGATAAGTACAAGATTAGTAATGTAATATATGTACACAGTGACTGCACCAGCAGAACAGTGAGTACAGCTCAGGATTATAATACAGGATGTAACTCAGGATCAGTAATGTAATGTATGCACACAGTGACT
Organism: Phyllobates terribilis; assembly: GCF_046119375.1. Classification (NCBI taxonomy): domain Eukaryota; kingdom Metazoa; phylum Chordata; class Amphibia; order Anura; family Dendrobatidae; genus Phyllobates; species Phyllobates terribilis. The sequence continues at coordinate 1,980,701 of NW_027362968.1, read as the reverse complement.
GCACCAGCAGAATAGTGAGTGCAGCTCTGGAGTATAATATAGGATGTAACTCAGGATCAGTACAGGATCAGTAATGTAATGTATGTACACAGTGACTGCACCAGCAGAATAGTGAGTGCAGCTCTGGAGTATAATACAGGATGGAACTCAGGATCAGTAATGTAATGTATGTACACAGTGACTGCACTAGCAGATTAGTGAGTGCAGCTCTGGGGTATAATAAGGGATGTAACTCAGGATCAGTACAGGATCAGTAATGTAATATATGTACACAGTGGTGCACCAGCAGAATAGTGAGTGCAGCTCTGGAGTATAATACAGGATGTAACTCAGGATCAGTAGAGGATCAGTAATGTAATATATGTACACAGTGGTGCACAAGCAGAATAGTGAGTGCATCTCTGGAGTATAATACAGGATGTAACTCAGGATCAGAACCGGATCAGTAATGTAATGTATGTGCACAGTGACTGCACCAGCAGAATAGTGAGTGCAGCTCTGGAGTATAATACAGGATGGAACTCAGGATCAGTAATGTAATGTATGTACACAGTGACTGCACTAGCAGAATAGTGAGTGCAGCTCTGGAGTATAATACAGGATGGAACTCAGGATCAGTAATGTAATGTATGTACACAGTGACTGCACTAGCAGAATAGTGAGTGCAGCTCTGGAGTATAATACAGGATGTAACTCAGGATAAGTACAGGATCAGTAATGTAATATATGTACACAGTGGCTGCACCAGCAGAATAGTGATTGCAGCTCTGGAATATAATACAGGATGTAACTCAGGATCAGTACAGGATCAGTAATGTAATGTATGTACACAGTGACTGCACCAGCAGAATAGTGAGTGCAGCTCTGGAGTATAATACAGGATGTAACTCAGGATCAGAACCGGATCAGTAATGTAATGTATGTGCACAGTGACTGCACCAGCAGAATAGTGAGTGCAGCTCTGGAGTATAATACAGGATATAACTCAGGATCAGTGCAGGATCAGTAATGTAATGTATGTACACAGTGACTGCACCAGCAGAATAGTGAGTGCAACTCTGGAGTATAATACAGGATGTAAGTCAGGATCAGTACAGGATCAGTAATGTAATATATGTACACAGTGACTGCACAAGCAGAATAGTGAGTGCAGCTCTGGATTATAAAACAGGATGTAACTCAGGATCAGTAATGTAATGTATGTACACATTGACTGCACCAGCAGAATAGTGAGTGCAGCTCTGGAGTATAATATAGGCTGTAACTCAGGATCAGTACAGGATCAGCAATGTAATGTATGTACACAGTGTCTGCACCAGCAGAATAGTGAGTACAGCTCTGGAGTATAATACAGGATGTATCTCAGGATCAGTAATGTAATGTATGTACACAGTGACTGCACCAGCAGAATATTGTGTGCAGCTCTGGATTATAATAGAGGATGTAACTCAGGATCAGTAATATTATGTATGTACACAGTGACCCCACGAGCAGAATAGTGAGTGCAGCTCTGGAGTATAATAAAGGAAGTAACTGAGGATGAGTAGAGGATCAGTAATGTAATGTATGTGCACAGTGACTGCACCAGCAGAATAGTGAGTGCAGCTCTGGAGTATAATACAGTATGTAAGTCAGGATCAGTACAGGATCAGTAATGTAATGTATGTGCACAGTGACTGCACCAGCAGAATAGAGAGTGCAGCTCTGGATTATAATACAAGATGTAACTCAGGATCAGTAATGTAATGTATGTACACAGTGACTGAACCAGCAGAATAGTGAGTGCTGCTCTGGAGTATAATACAGGATGTAACTCAGGATCAGTACAGGATCAATAATGTAATAAATGTACACAGGGACTGCACCAGCAGAATAGTGAGTGCAGCTCTGGAGTATAATACAGGATGTAACTCAGGATCAGTACAGAATCAGTAACGTAATGTATGTACACAGTGACTGCACCAGCAGAATAGTGAGTGCAGCTCTGGAGTATAATACAGGATGCAACTCAGGATCAGTACAGGATCAGTAATATAATGTATGTACACAGTGACTGCACCAGCAGAATAGTGAGTGCAGCTCTGGAGTATAATACAGGATGTAACTCAGGATCAGCACAGGATTAGTAATGTAATGTATGTACACAGTGACTGCACCAGCAGAATAGTGAGTGCAGCTCTGGAGTATAATACAGGATGTAACACAGGATCAGTACAGGATCAGTAATGTAATGTATGTGCACAGTGACTGCACCAGCAGAATAGTGAGAGCAGCTCTGGAGTATAATACAGTATATAACTCAGGATCAGTAATGTAATGTATGTACACAGAGAATGCACTAGCAGAATAGTGAGTGCAGCTCTGGAGTATAATACAGGATATAACTGAGGATCAGTAATGTAATGTATGTGCACAGTGACTGAACAAGCAGAATAGTGAGTGCAGCTCTGGAGTATAATACAGGATGCAAGTCAGGATCAGTACAAGATCAGTAATGTAATATATGTACACAGTGACTGCACCAGCAGAATAGTGAGTACAGCTCATGATTATAATACAGGATGTAACTCAGGATCAGAAATGTAATGTATGTACACAGTGACTGCACCAGCAGAATAGTGAGTGCAGCTCTGGAGTATAATATAGGATGTAACTCAGGATCAGTAATGTAATGTATGTACACAGTGACTGCACCAGCAGAATAGTGAGTGCAGCTCTGGAGTATAATACAGGATTGAACTCAGGATCAGTAGTATAATGTATGTACACAGTGACTGCACTAGCAGAATAGTGAGTGCAGCTCTGGGGTATAATAAGGGATGTAACTCAGGATCAGTACAGGATCAGTAATGTAATGTATGTACACAGTGACTGCACCAGCAGAATAGTGAGTGCAGCTCTGGAGTATAATACATGATGTAACTCAGGATCAGTACAGGATCAGTAATGTAATGTATGTACACAGTGACTGCACCAGCAGAATAGTGAGTGCAGCTCTGGAGTATAATACAGGATGTAACTCAGGATCAGAACCGGATCAGTAATGTAATGTATGTGCACAGTGACTGCACCAGCAGAATAGTGAGTGCAGCTCTGGAGTATAATACAGGATGGAACTCAGGATCAGTAATGTAATGTATGTTCACAGTGACTGCACTAGCAGAATAGTGAGTGCAGCTCTGGAGTATAATACAGGATGGAACTCAGGATCAGTAATGTAATGTATGTGCACAGTGACTGCACTAGCAGAATAGTGAGTGCAGCTCTGGAGTATAATACAGGATGTAACTCAGGATCAGTACAGGATCAATAATGTAATATATGTTCACAGTGGCTGCACCAGCAGAACAGTGAGTGCAGCTCTGGAGTATAATACAGGATGTAACTCAGGATCAGTACAGGATCAGTAATGTAATGTATGTACACAGTGACTGCACCAGCAGAATAGTGAGTGCAGCTCTGGAGTATAATACAGGATGTAACTCAGGATCAGAAACGGATCAGTAATGTAATGTATGTACACAGTGACTGCACCAGCAGAATAGTGAGTGCAGCTCTGGAGTATAATACAGGATATAACTCAGGATCAGTGCAGGATCAGTAATGTAATGTATGTACACAGTGACTCCACCAGCAGAATAGTGAGTGCAGCTCTGAAGAATAATACAGGATGTATCTGAGGATCAGTAGAGGGTCAGTAATGTAATGTATGTGCACAGTGACTGCACCAGCAGAATAGTGAGTGCAGCTCTGGAGTATAATACAGGATGTAAGTCAGGATCAGTACAGGATCAGTAATGTAATATATGTACACAGTGACTGCACAAGCAGAATAGTGAGTGCAGCTCTGGAGTAAAATACAGGATGTAACTCAGGATCAGTACAGGATCAGTAATGTAATTGTATGTACACAGTGACTGCACCAGCAGAATAGTGAGTACAGCTCTGGAGTATAATACAGGATGGAACTCAGGATCAGTAATGTAATGTATGTACACAGTGACTGCACCAGCAGAATAGTGAGTTCAGCTCTCGAGTATAATACAGGATGTAACTCAGGATCAGTAATGTATGTACACAGTGACTGCACCAGCAGAATAGTGAGTGCAGCTCTGGAGTATAATACAGGATGTATCTCAGGATCAGTAATGTAATGTATGTACACAGTGACTCCACCAGCAGAATAGTGAGTGCAGCTCTGGAGTATAATACAGTATGTAAGTCAGGATCAGTACAGGATCAGTAATGTAATGTATGTGCACAGTGACTGCACCAGCAGAATAGAGAGTGCAGCTCTGGATTATAATACAAGATGTAACTCAGGATCAGTAATGTAATGTATGTACACAGTGACTGCACCAGCAGAATAGTGAGTGCAGCTCTGGATTATAATACAAGATGTAACTCAGGATGAGTAATGTAATGTATGTACACAGTGACTGCAGCAGCAGAATAGTGAGTGCAGCTCTGGAGTATAATACAGGATGGAACTCAGGATCAGTAGTGTAATGTATGTGCACAGTGACAGCACTAGCAGAATAGTGAGTGCAGCTCTGGGGTATAATAAGGGATGTAACTCAGGATCAGTACAGGATCAGTAATGTAATATATGTACACAGTGGCTGCACCAGCAGAATAGTGAGTGCAGCTCTGGAGTATAATACATGATGTAACTCAGGATCAGTACAGGATCAGTAATGTAATGTATGTACACAGTGACTGCACCAGCAGAATAGTGAGTGCAGCTCTGGAATATAATACAGGATGTAACTCAGGATCAGAACCGGATCAGTAATGTAATGTATGTGCACAGTGACTGCACCAGCAGAATAGTGAGTGCAGGTCTGGAGTATAATACAGGATGGAACTCAGGATCAGTAATGTAAGGTATGTACACAGTGACTGCACTAGCAGAATAGTGAGTGCAGCTCTGGAGTATAATACAGGATGGAACTCAGGATCAGTAATGTAATGTATGTACACAGTGACTGCACTAGCAGAATAGTGAGTGCAGCTCTGGAGTATAATACAGGATGTAACTCAGGATCAGTACAGGATCAGTAATGTAATATATGTACACAGTGGCTGCACCAGCAGAATAGTGAGTGCAGCTCTGGAGTATAATACATGATGTAACTCAGGATCAGTACAGGATCAGTAATGTAATGTATGTACACAGTGACTGCACCAGCAGAATAGTGAGTGCAGCTCTGGAATATAATACAGGATGTAACTCAGGATCAGAACCGGATCAGTAATGTAATGTATGTGCACAGTGACTGCACCAGCAGAATAGAGAGTGCAGCTCTGGATTATAATACAAGATGTAACTCAGGATCAGTAATGTAATGTATGTACACAGTGACTGCACCAGCAGAATAGTGAGTGCAGCTCTGGATTATAATACAAGATGTAACTCAGGATGAGTAATGTAATGTATTTACACAGTGACTGCAGCAGCAGAATAGTGAGTGCAGCTCTGGAGTATAATACAGGATGGAACTCAGGATCAGTAGTGTAATGTATGTGCACAGTGACAGCACTAGCAGAATAGTGAGTGCAGCTCTGGGGTATAATAAGGGATGTAACTCAGGATCAGTACAGGATTAGTAATGTAATATATGTACACAGTGGCTGCACCAGCAAAATAGTGAGTGCAGCTCTGGAGTATAATACATGATGTAACTCAGGATCAGTACAGGATCAGTAATGTAATGTATGTACACAGTGACTGCACCAGCAGAATAGTGAGTGCAGCTCTGGAATATAATACAGGATGTAACTCAGGATCAGAACCGGATCAGTAATGTAATGTATGTACACAGTGACTGCACCAGCAGAATAGTGAGTGCAGGTCTGGAGTATAATACAGGATGGAACTCAGGATCAGTAATGTAATGTATGTACACAGTGACTGCACTAGCAGAATAGTGAGTGCAGCTCTGGAGTATAATACAGGATGTAACTCAGGATCAGTACAGGATCAGTAATGTAATATATGTACACAGTGGCTGCACCAGCAGAATAGTGAGTGCAGCTCTGGAGTATAATACAGGATGTAACTCAGGATCAGTACAGGATCAGTAATGTAATGTATGTGCACAGTGACTGCACCAGCAGAATAGTGAGTGCAGCTCTGGAGTATAATACAGGATATAACTCAGGATCAGTGCAGGATCAGTAATGTAATGTATGTACACAGTGACTCCACCAGCAGAATAGTGAGTGCAGCTCTGGAGTATAATACAGGATGTAACTCAGGATCAGTACAGGATCAGTAATGTAATATATGTACACAGTGACTGCACAAGCAGAATAGTGAGTGCAGCTCTGGATTATAAAACAGGATGTAACTCAGGATCAGTAATGTAATGTATGTACACATTGACTGCACCAGCAGAATAGTGAGTGCAGCTCTGGAGTATGATATAGGATGTAACTCAGGATCAGTACAGGATCAGCAATGTAATGTATGTACACAGTGTCTGCACCAGCAGAATAGTGAGTACAGCTCTGGAGTATAATACAGGATGTATCTCAGGATCAGTAATGTAATGTATGTACACAGTGACTGCACCAGCAGAATATTGTGTGCAGCTCTGGATTATAATAGAGGATGTAACTCAGAATCAGTAATATTATGTATGTACACAGTGACCCCACGAGCAGAATAGTGAGTGCAGCTCTGGAGTATAATAAAGGAAGTAACTGAAGATGAGTAGAGGATCAGTAATGTAATGTATGTGCACAGTGACTGCAACAGCAGAATAGTGAGTGCAGCTCTGGAGTATAATACAGTATGTAAGTCAGGATCAGTACAGGATCAGTAATGTAATGTATGTGCACAGTGACTGCACCAGCAGAATAGAGAGTGCAGCTCTGGATTATAATACAAGATGTAACTCAGGATCAGTAATGTAATGTATGTACACAGTGACTGAACCAGCAGAATAGTGAGTGCAGCTCTGGAGTATAATACAGGATGTAACTCAGGATCAGTACAGAATCAGTAACGTAATGTATGAACCCAGTGACTGCACCAGCAGAATAGTGAGTGCAGCTCTGGAGTATAATACAGGATGCAACTCAGGATCAGTACAGGATCAGTAATATAATGTATGTACACAGTGACTGCACCAGCAGAATAGTGAGTGCAGCTCTGGAGTATAATACAGGATGTAACTCAGGATCAGCACAGGATTAGTAATGTAATGTATGTACACAGTGACTGCACCAGCAGAATAGTGAGTGCAGCTCTGGAGTATAATACAGGATGTAACTCAGGATCAGTACAGGATCAGTAATGTAATGTATGTGCACAGTGACTGCACCAGCAGAATAGTGAGAGCAGCTCTGGAGTATAATACAGTATATAACTCAGGATCAGTAATGTAATGTATGTACACAGAGAATGCACTAGCAGAATAGTGAGTGCAGCTCTGGAGTATAATACAGGATATAACTGAGGATCAGTAATGTAATGTATGTGCACAGTGACTGAACAAGCAGAATAGTGAGTGCAGCTCTGGAGTATAATACAGGATGCAAGTCAGGATCAGTACAAGATCAGTAATGTAATATATGTACACAGTGACTGCACCAGCAGAATAGTGAGTACAGCTCATGATTATAATACAGGATGTAACTCAGGATCAGAAATGTAATGTTTGTACACAGTGACTGCACCAGCAAAATAGTGAGTGCAGCTCTGGAGTATAATATAGGATGTAACTCAGGATCAGTAATGTAATGTATGTACACAGTGACTGCACCAGCAGAATAGTGAGTGCAGCTCTGGAGTATAATACAGGATTGAACTCAGGATCAGTAGTATAATGTATGTACACAGTGACTGCACTAGCAGAATAGTGAGTGCAGCTCTGGGGTATAATAAGGGATGTAACTCAGGATCAGTACAGGATCAGTAATGTAATATATGTACACAGTGGCTGCACCAACAGAATAGTGAGTGCAGCTCTGGAGTATAATACATGATGTAACTCAGGATCAGTACAGGATCAGTAATGTAATGTATGTACACAGTGACTGCACCAGCAGAATAGTGAGTGCAGCTCTGGAGTATAATACAGGATGTAACTCAGGATCAGAACCGGATCAGTAATGTAATGTATGTGCACAGTGACTGCACCAGCAGAATAGTGAGTGCAGCTCTGGAGTATAATACAGGATGGAACTCAGGATCAGTAATGTAATGTATGTTCACAGTGACTGCACTAGCAGAATAGTGAGTGCAGCTCTGGAGTATAATACAGGATGGAACTCAGGATCAGTAATGTAATGTATGTGCACAGTGACTGCACTAGCAGAATAGTGAGTGCAGCTCTGGAGTATAATACAGGATGTAACTCAGGATCAGTACAGGATCAATAATGTAATATATGTTCACAGTGGCTGCACCAGCAGAACAGTGAGTGCAGCTCTGGAGTATAATACAGGATGTAACTCAGGATCAGTACAGAATCAGTAATGTAATGTATGTACACAGTGACTGCACCAGCAGAATAGTGAGTGCAGCTCTGGAGTATAATACAGGATGTAACTCAGGATCAGAAACGGATCAGTAATGTAATGCATGTGCACAGTGACTGCACCAGCAGAATAGTGAGTGCAGCTCTGGAGTATAATACAGGATATAACTCAGGATCAGTGCAGGATCAGTAATGTAATGTATGTACACAGTGACTCCACCAGCAGAATAGTGAGTGCAGCTCTGAAGTATAATACAGGATGTATCTGAGGATCAGTAGAGGGTCAGTAATGTAATGTATGTGCACAGTGACTGCACCAGCAGAATAGTGAGTGCAGCTCTGGAGTATAATACAGGATGTAAGTCAGGATCAGTACAGGATCAGTAATGTAATATATGTACACAGTGACTGCACAAGCAGAATAGTGAGTGCAGCTCTGGAGTATAATACAGGATGTAACTCAGGATCAGTACAGGATCAGTAATGTAATTGTATGTACACAGTGACTGCACCAGCAGAATAGTGAGTACAGCTCTGGAGTATAATACAGGATGGAACTCAGGATCAGTAATGTAATGTATGTACACAGTGACTGCACCAGCAGAATAGTGAGTTCAGCTCTCGAGTATAATACAGGATGTAACTCAGGATCAGTAATGTATGTACACAGTGACTGCACCAGCAGAATAGTGAGTGCAGCTCTGGAGTATAATACAGGATGTATCTCAGGATCAGTAATGTAATGTATGTACACAGTGACTCCACCAGCAGAATAGTGAGTGCAGCTCTGGAGTATAATACAGTATGTAAGTCAGGATCAGTACAGGATCAGTAATGTAATGTATGTGCACAGTGACTGCACCAGCAGAATAGAGAGTGCAGCTCTGGATTATAATACAAGATGTAACTCAGGATCAGTAATGTAATGTATGTACACAGTGACTGCACCAGCAGAATAGTGAGTGCAGCTCTGGATTATAATACAAGATGTAACTCAGGATGAGTAATGTAATGTATGTACACAGTGACTGCAGCAGCAGAATAGTGAGTGCAGCTCTGGAGTATAATACAGGATGGAACTCAGGATCAGTACTGTAATGTATGTGCACAGTGACAGCACTAGCAGAATAGTGAGTGCAGCTCTGGGGTATAATAAGGGATGTAACTCAGGATCAGTACAGGATCAGTAATGTAATATATGTACACAGTGGCTGCACCAGCAGAATAGTGAGTGCAGCTCTGGAGTATAATACATGATGTAACTCAGGATCAGTACAGGATCAGTAATGTAATGTATGTACACAGTGACTGCACCAGCAGAATAGTGAGTGCAGCTCTGGAATATAATACAGGATGTAACTCAGGATCAGAACCGGATCAGTAATGTAATGTATGTGCACAGTGACTGCACCAGCAGAATAGTGAGTGCAGCTCTGGAGTATAATACAGGATGGAACTCAGGATCAGTAATGTAATGTATGTACACAGTGACTGCACTAGCAGAATAGTGAGTGCAGCTCTGGAGTATAATACAGGATGGAACTCAGGATCAGTAATGTAATGTATGTACACAGTGACTGCACTAGCAGAATAGTGAGTGCAGCTCTGGAGTATAATACAGGATGGAACTCAGGATCAGTAATGTAATGTATGTACACAGTGACTGCACTAGCAGAATAGTGAGTGCAGCTCTGGAGTATAATACAGGATGTAACTCAGGATCAGTACAGGATCAGTAATGTAATATATGTACACAGTGGCTGCACCAGCAGAATAGTGAGTGCAGCTCTGGAGTATAATACATGATGTAACTCAGGATCAGTACAGGATCAGTAATGTAATGTATGTACACAGTGACTGCACCAGCAGAATAGTGAGTGCAGCTCTGGAATATAATACAGGATGTAACTCAGGATCAGAACCGGATCAGTAATGTAATGTATGTGCACAGTGACTGCACCAGCAGAATAGAGAGTGCAGCTCTGGATTATAATACAAGATGTAACTCAGGATCAGTAATGTAATGTATGTACACAGTGACTGCACCAGCAGAATAGTGAGTGCAGCTCTGGATTATAATACAAGATGTAACTCAGGATGAGTAATGTAATGTATGTACACAGTGACTGCAGCAGCAGAATAGTGAGTGCAGCTCTGGAGTATAATACAGGATGGAACTCAGGATCAGTAGTGTAATGTATGTGCACAGTGACAGCACTAGCAGAATAGTGAGTGCAGCTCTGGGGTATAATAAGGGATGTAACTCAGGATCAGTACAGGATCAGTAATGTAATATATGTACACAGTGGCTGCACCAGCAGAATAGTGAGTGCAGCTCTGGAGTATAATACATGATGTAACTCAGGATCAGTACAGGATCAGTAATGTAATGTATGTACACAGTGACTGCACCAGCAGAATAGTGAGTGCAGCTCTGGAATATAATACAGGATGTAACTCAGGATCAGAACCGGATCAGTAATGTAATGTATGTGCACAGTGACTGCACCAGCAGAATAGTGAGTGCAGGTCTGCAGTATAATACAGGATGGAACTCAGGATCAGTACAGGATCAGTAATGTAATGTATGTACACAGTGACTGCACTAGCAGAATAGTGAGTGCAGCTCTGGAGTATAATACAGGATGGAACTCAGGATCAGTACAGGATCAGTAATGTAATGTATGTACACAGTGACTGCACTAGCAGAATAGTGAGTGCAGCTCTGGAGTATAATACAGGATGGAACTCAGGATCAGTACAGGATCAGTAATGTAATTTATGTACACAGTGACTGCACCAGCAGAATAGTGAGTGCAGCTCTGGAGTATAATACAGGATGGAACTCAGGATCAGTGCAGGATCAGTAATGTAATGTATGTACACAGTGACTCCACCAGCAGAATAGTGAGTGCAGCTCTGAAGTATAATACAGGATGTATCTGAGGATCAGTAGAGGGTCAGTAATGTAATGTATGTGCACAGTGACTGCACCAGCAGAATAGTGAGTGCAGCTCTGGAGTATAATACAGGATGTAAGTCAGGATCAGTACAGGATCAGTAATGTAATATATGTACACAGTGACTGCACAAGCAGAATTGTGAGTGCAGCTCTGGATTATAAAACAGGATGTAACTCAGGATCAGTAATGTAATGTATGTGCACAGTGACTGCACCAGCAGAATAGTGAGTGCAGTTCTGGAGTATAATATAGGATGTAACTCAGGATCAGTACAGGATCAGTAATGTAATGTATGTACACAGTGACTGCACCAGCAGAATAGTGAGTACAGCTCTGGAGTATAATACAGGATGGAACTCAGGATCAGTAATGTAATGTATGTACACAGTGACTGCACCAGCAGAATAGTGAGTTCAGCTCTCGAGTATAATACAGGATGGAACTCAGGATCAGTAATGTATGTACACAGTGACTGCACCAGCAGAATAGTGAGTGCAGCTCTGGAGTATAATACAGGATGTATCTCAGGATCAGTAATGTAATGTATGTACACAGTGACTGCACCAGCAGAATAGTGTGTGCAGCTCTGGATTATAATAGAGGATGTAACTCAGGATCAGTAATATTATGTATGTACACAGTGACCCCACGAGCAGAATAGTGAGTGCAGCTCTGGAGTATAATAAAGAAGTAACTGAGGATGAGTAGAGGATCAGTAATGTAATGTATGTGCACAGTGACTGCACCAGCAGAATAGTGAGTGCAGCTCTGCAGTATAATACAGTATGTAAGTCAGGATCAGTACAGGATCAGTAATGTAATGTATGTGCACAGTGACTGCACCAGCAGAATAGAGAGTGCAGCTCTGGATTATAATACAAGATGTAACTCAGGATCAGTAATGTAATGTATGTACACAGTGACTGAACCAGCAGAATAGTGAGTGCTGCTCTGGAGTATAATACAGGATGTAACTCAGGATCAGTACAGGATCAATAATGTAATGTATGTACACAGTGACTGCACCAGCAGAATAGTGAGTGCAGCTCTGGATTATAATACAAGATGTAACTCAGGATGAGTAATGTAATGTATGTACACAGTGACTGCACCAGCAGAATAGTGAGTACAGCTCTGGAGTATAATACAGGATGTAACTCAGGATCAGTAATGTAATGTATGTACACAGTGACTGCACCAGCAGAATAGTGAGAGCAGCTCTGGAGTATAATACAATATATAACTCAGGATCAGTGCAGGATCAGTAATGTAATGTATGTACACAGTGACTCCACCAGCAGAATAGTGAGTGCAGCTCTGGAGTATAATACAGGATGTAACTGAGGATCAGTAGAGGATCAGTAATGTAATGTATGTGCACAGTGACTGCACAAGCAGAATAGTGAGTGCAGCTCTGGAGTATAATACAGGATGCAAGTCAGGATAAGTACAAGATTAGTAATGTAATATATGTACACAGTGACTGCACCAGCAGAATAGTGAGTACAGCTCAGGATTATAATACAGGATGTAACTCAGGATCAGTAATGTAATGTATGCACACAGTGACTGCACCAGCAGAATAGTGAGTGCAGCTCTGGAGTATAATATAGGATGTAACTAAGGATCAGTACAGGATCAGTAATGTAATGTATGTACACAGTGATTGTACCAGCAGAATAGTGAGTGCAGCTCTGGAGTATAATACAGGATGGAACTCAGGATCAGTAATGTAATGTATGTACACAGTGACTGCACTAGCAGAATAGTGAGTGCAGCTCTGGGGTATAATAAGGGATGTAACTCAGGATCAGTACAGGATCAGTAATGTAATATATGTACACAGTGGTGCACCAGCAGAATAGTGAGTGCAGCTCTGGAGTATAATACAGGATGTAACTCAGGATCAGTAGAGGATCAGTAATGTAATGTATGTGCACAGTGACTGCACCAGCAGAATAGTGAGTGCAGCTCTGGAGTATAATACAGGATGGAACTCAGGATCAGTAATGTAATGTATGTACACAGCGACTGCACTAGCAGAATAGTGAGTGCAGTTCTGGAGTATAATACAGGATGGAACTCAGGATCAGTAATGTAATGAATGTAGACAGTGACTCCACCAGCAGAATAGTGTGTGCAGCTCTGAAGTATAATAAAGGATGTAACTGAGGATGAGTAGAGAATCAGTAATGTAATATATGTGCACAGTGACTGCACCAGCAGAATAGTGAGTGCAGCTCTGGATTATAATACAAGATGTAACTCAGGATGAGTAATGTAATGTATGTACACAGTGACTGCACCAGCAGAATAGTGAGTACAGCTCAGGATTATAATACAGGATGTAACTCAGGATCAGTAATGTAATGTATGCACACAGTGACTGCACCAGCAGAATAGTGACTGCAGCTCTGGAGTATAATATAGGATGTAACTAAGGATCAGTACAGGATCAGTAATGTAATGTATGTACACAGTGACTGTACCAGCAGAATAGTGAGTGCAGCTCTGGAGTATAATACAGGATGGAACTCAGGATCAGTAATGTAATGTATGTACACAGTGACTGCACTAGCAGAATAGTGAGTGCAGCTCTGGGGTATAATAAGGGATGTAACTCAGGATCAGTACAGGATCAGTAATGTAATGTATGCACACAGTGACTGCACCAGCAGAATAGTGAGTGCATCTCTGGAGTATAATACAGGATGTAGCTCAGGATCAGAACCGGATCAGTAATGTAATGTATGTGCACAGTGACTGCACCAGCAGAATAGTGAGTGCAGCTCTGGAGTATAATACAGGATGGAACTCAGGATCAGTAATGTAATGTATGTACACAGTGACTGCACTAGCAGAATAGTGAGTGCAGTTCTGGAGTATAATACAGGCTGGAACTCAGGATCAGTAATGTAATGTATGTACACAGTGACTGCACTAGCAGAATAGTGAGTGCAGCTCTGGAGTATAATACAGGATGTAACTCAGGATCAGTACAGGATCAGTAATGTAATATATGTACACAGTGGCTGCACCAGCAGAATAGTGAGTGCAGCTCTGGAGTATAATACAGGATGTAACTCAGGATCGGTACAGGATCAGTAATGTAATGTATGTACACAGTGACTGCACCAGCAGAATAGTGAGTTCAGCTCTGGAGTATAATACAGGATGTAACTCAGGATCAGAACCGGATCAGTAATGTAATGTATGTGCACAGTGACTGCACCAGCAGAATAGTGAGTGCAGCTCTGGAGTATAATACAGGATGGAACTCAGGATCAGTAATGTAATGTATGTACACAGTGACTGCACTAGCAGAATAGTGAGTGCAGCTCTGGATTATAATACAGGATGGAACTCAGGATCAGTAATGTAATGTATGTACACAGTGACTCCACCAGCAGAATAGTGAGTGCAGCTCTGGAGTATAATAAAGGAATTAACTGAGGATGAGTAGAGGATCAGTAATGTAATGTATGTACACAGTGACTGCACCAGCACAATAGTGAGTGCAGCTCTGGAGTATAATACAGGATGTAACTAAGGATCAGTACAGGATCAGTAATGTAATATATGTACACAGTGACAGCACCAGCAGAAAAGTGAGTGCAGCTCTGGAGTATAATACAGGATGTAACTCATGATCAATACAGGATCAGTAATGTAATGTATGTACACAGTGACTGCACCAGCACAATAGTGAGTTCAGCTCTGGAGTATAATACAGGATGTAACTCAGGAACAGTACAGGATCAGTAATGTAATGTATGTACACAGTGACTACACCAGCAGAATAGTGAGTGCAGCTCTGGATTATAATACAGGATGTAACTCAGGATCAGTAATGTAATGAATGTACACAGTGACTCCACCAGCAGAATAGTGAGTGCAGCTCTGGAGTATAATAAAGGATGTAACTGAGGATGACTAGAGAATCAGTAATGTAATATATGTGCACAGTGACTGCACCAGCAGAATAGTGAGTGCAGCTCTGGAGTATAATGCAGGATGTAAGTCAGGATCAGTAATGTAATGAATGTAGACAGTGACTGCACCAGCAGAATAGTGAGTGCAGCTCTGAATTATAATACAGGATGTAACTCAGGATCAGTAATGTAATGAATGTAGACAGTGACTCCACCAGCAGAATAGTGAGTGCAGCCCTGGAGTATAATACAGGATGTAACTGAGGATCAGTAATGTAATGAATGTACACAGTGACTACACCAGCAGAATAGTGTGTGCAACTCTGGAGTATAATAAAGGATGTAACTGAGGATGAGTAGAGAATCAGTAATGTAATATATGTGCACAGTGACTGCACCAGCAGAATAGTGAGTGCAGCTCTGGAGTATAATGCAGGATGTAAGTCTGGATCAGTACAGGATCAGTAATGTAATATATGTACACAGTGACTGCACCAGCAGAATAGTGAGTGCAGCTCTGGATTATAATACAGGATGTAACTCAGGATCAGTAATGTAATTTATGTACACATTGAATGTACCAGCAGAATAGTGAGTGCAGCTCCGGAGTATAATGCAGGATGTATCTCATGGTCAGTAATGTAATGTATGTACACAGTAACTCCACCAGCAGAATAGTGAGTGCAGCTCTGGAGTATAATAAAGGAAGTAACTGAGGATGAGTAGAGGATCAGTAATGTAATGTATGTGCACAGTGACTGCACCAGCAGAATAGTGAGTGCAGCTCTGGAGTATAATACAGGACGTAACTCAGGATCAGTACAGGATCAATAATGTAATGTATGTACACATTGACTGCACCAGCAGAATAGTGAGTGCAGCTCTGGAGTATAATACAGGATGTAACTCAGGATCAGTACAGGATCAGTAATGTAATGTATGTACATAGTGACTGCACCAGCAGAATAGTGAGCGCAGCTCTGGAGTATAATACAAGATGTAACTCAGGATCAGTAATGTAATGTATGTACACAGTGACTGCACCAGCAGAATAGTGAGTGCAGCTCTGGAGTATAATACAGGACGTAACTCAGGATCAGTACAGGATCAATAATGTAATGTATGTACACATTGACTGCACCAGCAGAATAGTGAGTGCAGCTCTGGAGTATAATACAGGATGTAACTCAGGATCAGTAATGTAATGTATGTACACAGTGACTCCACCAGCAGCATACTGGGTGCAGCTCTGATCAGCTGCTAGTCAGTGTGCTGATTACGGGTGTGGTGGCTGCAGATCCTGCTGTGAGCTCCTGATCTCTGAGAACCAACACCTCTCCACCTGGGGACCTGCTCTCTCTCTTTCCCGGAGGGAGAGCTGGTTTCTGGGATGAGTGAAGGAGCCAAGTCCCAGGCTTCTGCTTCCCGAACCAGGCCGGCGGGGGGCAGAAGAAACCAGCAACCGGCCTGCACATCAGAGGACTCGGGGGTGAGACGCTGCACCAGGAGTCACAGCAATGTGGCTCCTACTCCCCCCGGGATTGTGGAGACCCCCAGAAGCCGCAAGGTTTCCAGCATGGAGGAAAAGCCTGACAGCGGCGTGCAAGATGGCGCTCCTTCCGGAGGAAAGCTGAGTGCTCACGGAGGTGAGGCCGACCTCCCTGAGGGGGGGTGGGCGCAGCAGGGACCCCGGGAGTCTGTGTCCACCTATGCCTCCCGGGTCATGATCCACCTCCGTGAGTATGAAGATGCCAGTAAGCTCATCAGGAGGCTACGGGAGGAGCTGCGCTGCACAAGCGCCAAAGCTGCAGGGGCCTCCAAACCAAGGAAGGCCAAGCTCCAAGCCAAGGTAAAAAGACTGAGCAGTGAAATTCAACGCCTGGAACTTAGGAAAGCCACCATCAGGGAGCAGAGTGGTCCTTTCAAAGAAAAACTTATAAATGAAGACTGCTTTAGAGAAATGGCTGATACCAGAGAGCAAAGGCAGATGGGGCTGCAGCCTGAGAGCCAGGTGGATGATGAGAGTGATGATGACCATCAGGAAGCCCCACCTGGTAGCCTGCAAAGTCACCCGCAGGCCACGTGCAGCGAGCTCCCTGCAGGACAGGCGACAGTGACATCCGGTCGCAGTTCTGCCGGCTCTGGGGAGGACAGTGACAGCAGCGGCCAGGGAGGGGCGCTAATGGCGGAGATTAAACTCCTGGAGTCCCCAGTGTGCCTCCAAAGCTTCCATCTTGGTGACGATCTACCAGAAGAGGCACCTGGGGGCCACAAAAAGGCAAAGAAGACCAAGCCAAAGCTGCAGGAAGCGGTAAGATACGTATATGCCCCCCTCCCTGTACCCCCTGAGTCGGCGGCAGGCTCAGCTCACTGTATAAGCCCCGTTGCTCAGCCCAGCCCGGGTTCTGCTGTGGATCCGGTGCAAAGGCGCGGGGAGATTACAGAGCGCGGTAGTGAGGCGCAGAGCTCCGTCTCTGCTTGTAGTAGTGGGGACGTAGCAGGAGGTGCATCAGCCGAGAGGCTGGACAGTGAGGGCGGCCCGGCGGCGGGCGTTCCATCAGGCCACGATGCTGTGGTGCGCTCCTCAGTGGGAGGGGGGAGCAGCCCGGTGTCGGGGGCAGCTCCGGTAGCCTCGGCTCCTCTGAATGCTGTTGCCGCTGATCACTTAGTTGAGAAGCGGCGGCAGTGTGAGGGGGCAGTTGGGGCTGAGCGCTCCGGTCCTCCCACGAAAGTGCTATTTTGTGTTGGCGTTGCTGGTCCGGAAGATCCTGATGCTAAAGATCAGCGGCGCCTAACTGCAGCTAGAGATCAGCGGCACATTATACCAAATGCCAAACAGCGGAAATTACCGACCGATGATGTGGAGGGCACACATAAGACCGCGGGTGAGGTCGCCTCCAGTTCTATGGAGGTGACTGAGCCCCTTGTGCCTGATACGGAGGTCAAAAGGTCATCCACCATTGTTACTGGTCCAGCAGGAATGAATGTGGTGGTGGAGGTGAATGAGGATAATTCATTGTCTGGTGGTGTGGTTGCTGGTTTGGTGGAGGGTAAGATGGAGGTGGGTAATGGTGATACTGTTGGGGCTGACGTGGTCACTGGTCCGGTTGCCCCCCCGGGGGTGGCAACACCTGTCCGGAGTTATGCCAGTGTCACCTCCGGGGCAAATAGGGCATCCTCCTCGTCTCCGGGCTTTGGGGACGGCATGTTGCAACGTCGCCTTCTGGAGGCTCTAAAGAAGGGGGAGAGATCACTAATGGTAGAGGGTCGAGAGGTTGATCTATCGTTCTGGATAGAGAGGCATGGCCTCGGGGCCTTCCGAGAGCAAAAAGGGGGAGATACAGTGTGGTCCCTCCCAACAGCCGGGCCAGGCAGTGTGCGTAGGAATGTGGTCCGTCTTCGGTGGAGGGACAGTGATGCATGTCCTCCAAGGTCTAAAGTTGAGGAGCTCCTGCTGAGGATGGGCTTCAAGGCGATTGACATCTACGTCTTGATACATCCCTATTCCACGCCTGAGTTTGATGTCAGCTTTGTTCGGCCGGAGGGGCTTGAGCTCTTCTGGGCGAATTATGAGTTGGCAAAAAATGAGCCCGGCTGGCGAGACTTTGCCGTTCAGGCAGTGTCTCGCCAAAACCAGATCAAGAAAGTGACCGTGATGACTCGTAATGAGTCGCTTTCTTGCTATGACATCATGACTTCGCTTGGTCGGTATGGAGAGGTGGTGGAGATGCCAAAGAAAAACCGCGACGAGTTTGGTATCTGGTCAGGGGCCTGGACGTTTATGGTAAAACTTAAGCGTTCAGGTGGTACGGTTGCCCACATTCCATCGTCTGCCTTCCTGGGTAGGGATCGTGTCCTGGTCTTCTACCAGGGGCAACCGAAGCTCTGTCACAGGTGCGGCGACCCCACACACTTCAGTGCAAACTGCACCGTGCAGAAATGCGCGTTGTGTGGGGGTGTCGGCCATCTTGACGCCTCTTGTGTGGAGATTAGGTGCCACCTGTGTGGTGAGTTAGGTCACCCATTCAGCCGTTGTCCTCGCTCCTTTGCTAATGCAGTCGAGACCCCGGTGGGAGTAAGCCGTGAGGCCGATTCTGCTGGGGAGGGGACTAGCAGGGGTGGGGGAGCTGAGGGGCCAGGGAAGAAAAGCAATAAAAAGACGCCTGCCCAGCTGAGGCGTCTAGACAAGCGCAGACAGGAGAGGGAGCGGGGCGAGCCCCAGACTACCGGGGCAGCCCCTGTCCTGGATGCCAGTCTTGCTGCTGAGGCCCCGAGGGATGATGAGTTGGATGAGGAGGTCAGGAGGATCCACAGGGAGGAAACTGCCTCTTCTTCAGAATCCTCCCATTATGAAAGTATGGATGAGGATAATAAGCGGTGGCTAGAGAACAAGCGTAAGCTCGGCACCAAAAAGAAGAAAAAGAAGGGAGATAAAACATCTTCTCCCGCTCTGACCAAGGTACCTAATGAAGTTAAAACCGACTCCCCTCTAGTTGGTCTTTCTAACCGGTTCCAAGCCCTTGATAACATTTCTTTCTCTGAGGAGGAGGCTGAGGGTGAGGATCCGGCTTCAGCGGAGCTTACAGGGGGCGCCGAGTCTCCTTCTCCTGGGGATGCAAGGTCCTTGGGGGGAGGGAATGGCCCAGAGTCCGGAGACGAGGACGAAAAAAGAAGGAAAAATGTGGGAATGGACACCTCTGTGTCATTAAAGAGGGGGAAGGATTCCTCCTCTGAGGCAGAGGATAAGGGGAGTGGGAAGAAGAAAGTCATCTAACTCAATCACCAATGATGGCGGTACCCACTCCGTTGACGCTGGCGTCCATTAATGTCGCCAGCATTAAGTCAAACATGGCTAGATTTGCGGCCTTTGATTTTCTCAGCCGGGTTGAAGCTGACATTTTCTTTTTGCAAGAGACCAGGCTGCCAAATATGGCAGAGGTGTTTATAGCTAAGAGGGAGTGGAGACTCGGGCCCTCCTATTGGTCTCTTGCGGCTGAGCCGTATAGCGGAGTGGCGGTCCTTTTTACCGCACCGGTAGAATGCCGACGGGTTATTGAGTTAGAAATGGGGAGGTGCCTGATATTAGATGTCCTCATGAAGGGACAAGAGCTTCGGCTCATTAACATCTATGGTCCCCAATCTAAATGGGACCGGAAGTGTCTCTTTATGAGGATCAAGCCCTACCTTTTTACGAGTCGGCAGGTCGTCTTTGGAGGGGACTTCAACACTGTCACGAGGCCCCGGGATAGAGGAGGTTCCAGAGACAAGCTGACTTATGATAGCGTCGCCCTTAATAGTATAGCTAGTGAGGCTCGCCTGGTGGATGTCCACATCCGGCACACCGCAGGCCACGAGGGGTTCACCTATCATAGAGGTAACTGTAGGTCCAAGATAGACAGGTTTTATTTAAAGGAGGAAGCCGTCTCTTCAGCAGTATCTGTTGTTGAGGTGGAGTTCTCCGATCACTGTTTGATTTTGTTTTCCCTGAATGTTACAGAGACCCCCCGGATGGGAAGAGGCTTTTGGAGGCTCAATTCGTCTCTCTTGGAAGAAGCGGAGATAAGACAGTCCTTTAAGGATTTTCTTCAGAGCCAGGTACCCTTACTGGATCTTTGTAGTAGTAAGTCAGAGTGGTGGGAGATGTTTAAGAAAAGGGTGGCGAGATTCTTCCGCCAGCTCTCGAGCCTCAGGAGCCTGGACAGGTACCGCCTGTATCAGGGCCTGAGGAGGAAACTCGAGCATCTTGTCTCAACTGGAGGTAGCCGCGAGGAGATCTCCAGAGTGAAATCTTTGCTAATGAGGTGTCAGTATGATAGACACGCATCTTTGGTTTTTGAGAGGGATTACGGGAAGTACCGCTCGCCCGACCCTTACAGAAACTGCAAGATGTCAGTGAATAGTAAAGTTGTTACAGGACTGGTTGACACTGCGGGGTCCCTGAAAAGATCCAGATCAGGGATCCTGGAGGTCGTCAGATCCTTCTACTCGCACCTCTTGGGGAAGAGGGATCTGGAATGGGATGAGATATCAGCTTTTCTGGCTGAAGCTGTCCCCGAACCAGGGGTAGACCCCTCTTTGGTGTTTTGACAGAGATGATCAGGGAAGAGGAAGTTAAGTTGGCGATTGAAGGGCTTGCCCTGAAGAAATCTCCCGGTCCGGATGGCTTAACATCTGAATTCTATAAGACCTTTAAGGGCGCCTTGGTTCCCCTCTTGACTGAGGTATTCAATGAGTGCCTTTCCTCGGGCACTCTGCCAAAGTCAATGAGGAGGTCTGCCCTGATCATCTTGTCAAAGGGTAAGGACCCATCTTGCATTGAGAATTGGCGTCCCATAGCGCTTCTCAATGCAGACAGGAAGGTTTTGGCAAAGGTTCTGTTTAATCGACTGGTGAAATTTGCACCCCAGCTCCTTTCGGGAGCCCAGCATTGCTCTGTTCCGGGCCGCAGTACAATTAGTGCTGTACTCTGTGTCCGAGAGGCGGTGGAGCAGGGGAGGGTTGGCCACTGGAAGGGGTACATGCTGTCATTGGACCAGGCAAAAGCGTTTGATCGGGTTAATCATGAGTACCTCTGGTCTGTCCTTCTGAGGTATGGCCTGCCGGGGGGGTTCGTTGATTGGCTTAAGACCTTGTACTCTGGGGCAGAGAGTTTCCCGCTTGTGAACGGTTGGATTGGCAGCTCTTTTGAGGTTGGGTGTGGTGTTCGCCAGGGTTGTCCCTTGAGCCCGCTACTGTACGTGTTTGCGATTGACCCACTTCTTAGGAGGGTGGAGCGTGGACCGTTGGCTGGGATCGGGATGGACCGGGCAGCACCGGAAGCCACTCTGAGAGTGGTGGCGTATGCCGATGACGTCACCGTTTTTGTTTCCTCTGATGGGGAGGCAGAATGGCTGATGTCAGAGGTAAATCGCTACTCGGAGGCATCCGGGTCTAAGATCAACCGGGATAAGTGTGAGAGTCTCTGGCTGGGAGGAGGAGATCCTGGTTTTGATCTCCCGGACACCCTTCCAGAACCCAAAGTCTCTGCAAAAGTTCTTGGCATCGAATTTGGCCAGGGGGATTACCCCAAACAAAATTGGGACAGCAGGCTAGAGATCGCCACTCAGAAGGTGAACCAATGGAAGGGTTGGTCTTTGACCCTAAGGGAAAGAATAAACCTGATCAAAACTTACCTGCTCCCTTTGCTGATCTATCTGGGCAGTGTGTGCATCTTGCCAGAGCCTCTCTGGACTCGGGTCTACAGTTTGTTCTTTCAACTGTTATGGGGGAATAGACTGAACCTGGTCAAGAGGGAGGTTACTTACCGTACGAGGAGACTAGGAGGGTTGGGTATGGTCAACCCTGTGGTATTCCTTGTGAATACCTTCATTAAGATCAATATTGCAAACCTCTGGAAAGAGAGGGCTCCTCTGTGGGTATTCTCCTGTAAGGGATGGTTTCAGCTTTTCTTCCAGGAATGGGAGACAGGA
Source organism: Phyllobates terribilis (assembly GCF_046119375.1). Classification (NCBI taxonomy): domain Eukaryota; kingdom Metazoa; phylum Chordata; class Amphibia; order Anura; family Dendrobatidae; genus Phyllobates; species Phyllobates terribilis. The sequence goes on along the minus strand of NW_027362968.1, from coordinate 1,957,848 downwards.
GGGCAAGTGAAGGATCTCCGCACACCGCATGGACATCTCCCGGCTTACGCTACCGTGGTTCTGAAGGTAATTCGCCGGTGGGGTCTGGGAATGTGGGAGGTCAGGACTCTGCCAAGGAAGCTCCTTGACAAAAGGGTTCTGTTGACCCATTTTCAGAGGCCTCTGGCGCTCAGGGATTGCCCAAGTCGGAATCTTGGGGTGGGTCTGCATCTTTTGAATTCTATCAGGATCCCCTCGAAGGTTTGGGACTTGGCTTGGCGCTGCTTCCATGGGAAACTGTGTGTGAGGGACAATCTGAAGTGTAGGAGCTCTGAGGACAGGAACTGTCCTCGGGAGCATTGTGGTACCATGCTTGAAAGCATGGACCACTTCCTGCTTCGTTGTCCCTTTAACACAGAGGTGTACAACAGGGTGGGCACCTCCATTGGCTGGCCCTGGCTGGCCGGTCTCTCTTATGCGGAATGGGCCTATGGAGCATTCGGGGACCTGGGTGGTCGGGACCGTTGCACCTTATTTCTAGTTAGCACAGTGGTTAGGTATCACACGTGGAACGCACGGTGCTTAGTATCGACGCAGCGGAAAATCCTCCCAGTGGACGATGTGTTTAGGACCATACTCGGTGACCTGGTGAAGGTGCGTTCTCTGGAGTATGAGAGACTGGGTACACGGAGGGCCGCTCTCCTCTGGAGGGGCTTTTCTTTTAGTGTGCCCTAGTCTGGTCATCTCCTCTCCTGGTGGTGGGCTGCTGCTGACACCATAGATTTTTGTTTTATTGATCAGTAGACAGTGATGTAGGGCTGCAGGCGCCGAACTTGGGCTTTGTCAGTTGTGGTTATTGTATTGTTTGTTTCTGTATATATTGTATATATGGGTTTGGGTGTAGGTGTTAGGTTGGGTGGAGGGAAAAGGGGGGAGGTGGGTTCATCTTTTGGGACACTGGTTATTTGGGTGAAAAACTGGCACTGCCTGATCTGTCCTATGGACGTTGGACATGGACTGAGGCGCAGGACCAGCTCTCAGGTCAGTGCCGGGGAGGGACTGGTGGGCTTGAGTGTGGGGGGTTTTGTTTTGTCTTGTATATATTTGTATAGTTAGTATTTATTTTAATTTATTTTATTTAATTTGTTTAAAAAAAAAAAAAAAAAAAAGAATGTATATATTAGTTTGTATATAATTTGTCGGTTATTGTTTATTATATTGTTATTATTTGTTTGGTAACCGGACCAGATGTCATGGTGTAGGTAGTTATTATTGTGTATATATGTATAATATGTGTGTGAGGAGAGAGGGAGCGGCTGGACCAGCAGAATAGTGAGTGCAGCTCTGGAGTATAATACAGGATGTAACTCAGGATCAGTAATGTAATGTATGTACACAGTGACTGCACCTGCAGAAAAGTGAGTGCAGCTCTGGACTATAGTACAGGATGTAACTCAGGATCAGTAATGTAATGTATGTACACAGTGACTGCACCTGCAGAAAAGTGAGTGCAGCTCTGGAGTATAATACAGGATGGAACTCTGGATCAGTAATGTAATATATGTACACAGTGACTGAACCAGCAGAATAGTGAGTGCAGCTCTGGAGTATAATACAGGATGTAGCTCAGGATCAGTAATGTAATGTATGTACACAGTGACTGCAGCAGCAGAATAATGAGTGCAGCTCTGGAGTATAATACAGGATGGAACTCAGGATCTGTAATGTAATGTATGTACACAGTGACTGCACCAGCAGAATAGTGAGTGCAGCTCTGGAGTATAAAACAGGATGTAACTCAGGATCAGTAATGTAATGTATGTACACAGTGACTGCAGCAGCAGAATAGTGAGTGCAGCTCTGGAGTATAATACAGGATGGAACTCAGGATCTGTAATGTAATGTATGTACACAGTGACTGCACCAGCAGAATAGTGAGTGCAGCTCTGGAGTATAATACAGGATGTAATGCAGAATCAATACAGGGTCAGTAATGTAATGTATGTACACAGAGACTGCACCAGCAGAATAGTGAATGCAGCTCTGGAGTATAATACAGGATATAACTCAGGATGAGTACAGGATCAGTAATGTAAAATATGTACACAGTGACTGCACCAGCAGAATAGTGAGTGCAGCTCTGGAGTATACTACAGGATGTAACTCAGGATCAGTAATGTAATGTATGTATGACGCGCCCCCTGGGCCAGTGTTGTTTGGGGGATACCCGGAGCCGGATCAGGTGGGGATTGTAGTCTCCAAGTGGCGGTGACCCGGTCCGTGCCCAGGGTGTCAAGCTCAGTGTGTGGCAGTCCTACAGATGTTACTGGATGTTCTTTAGTGTCGACTACGCCACCCGTTGATTTGCGGTCAGTACGGCCGCCGCTGCAGCAGGGTCCGCTGAAGCTGGTGGTGTGTGCGCAGCTCAGGTAGTATAACCCCCAACGGGAGGGGTATAGCCTCAGGGGGTCAGCTGTAGAGGGTGGTGGTTGTGGTGGTGCAGTGAGAGTAGTAATAAGACTCCGAGTCGGGCTGTGCAGTTCAGGGTTTTACTTACTGCTTTTGTGTTGGTCACTCCGGCCTTGAGTGACCGCCCGAGCCGTGCTGCGTCCACCAGGTCCTGGACTCGGCCAACCCCCAGGCGATTCCGGAGCGTGGTCCCGAGCTCCCTTTCTGACTTGTCCTTCTCTCTGGCCTTCCCCACCAGGGATCCACCTAAGTCCGGCTCCCTCGGGCCTCTTGTTGGTAAAACCCTTGTCTCTGGGTTCCCTGACCCTATTCACGGTTTGCCTTCCGGGTGGATTTAGTGGGTGGTCGTGGCAGATCCTGCCCACGACCTCCGGTCTCTGGCTAAGGATTAGGGCCCTCCACCAGCTTGGGATCCGGTACCCTTGTGCCAACTCTTCACCCTCTGGTCTAATTTTGGGTTCTTGGAGTTCCCTCTTCTCCCCCTCTGGGTCCTTCTTTCTCCTCTCTCTCTCTCTCTTGGCCTTGGAGCTGGCTGAGCTGCTCTGCTTCTCTGACTCAACTCTGACAGACTGACCCTGATCTAAGATGGTTCCCACCTTATATACTCCCTCTATGTGTGAGCTCAGGTGACCAGCACCCAATGAGCTCCTAGCATTACCCAGACTGCTCCCCCTATCTGCCCCTACACTACTGGGATGTTCCACCCCCCTCCCACTCCAGCCAGGGACAGACACTGTCGTACCTGCACATTTCTCTAGTGGGAGTACCATTGGTCTGTCCCCCGGAAATGGGATGTATGTAGTGCATGCAGCCTACTGAGCTCAGTTCCACATTCCATCCTCACCCGGGAGTGGAATACCACACCTCTGGCTTGAGGTGTAATACCCCTGTAGCAGCCGAATCCTCAGGGTGCTACATGTACACAGTGACTGCACCTGCAGAAAAGTGAGTGCAGCTCTGGAGTATAATACAGGATGGAACTGAGGATCAGCAATGTAATGTATGTACACAGTGACTGCAGCAGCAGAATAGTGAGTGCAGCTCTGCAGTGTAATACAGGATGTAACTCAGGATCAGTAAAGGATCAGTAATGTAATGTATGTACACAGTGACTCCACCAGCAGAATAGTGAGTGCAGCTCTGCAGTATAATACAAGATGTAACTCAGGATCAGTACAGGATCAGTGATGTAATGTATGTACACAGTGACTGCACCAGCAGAATAGTGAGTGCAGCTCTGGAGTATAATACAAGATGTAACTCAGGATCAGTACAGGATCAGTAATGTAATGTATGTACACAGTGACTGCACAAGCAGAATAGTGAGTGCAGCTCTAGAGTATAATACAGGATGTAACTCAGGATCAGGAATGTAATGTATGTACACAGTGACTGCACCAGCAGAATAGTGAGTGCAGCTCTGTAGTATAATACAGGAGGTAACTCAGGATCAGTAATGTAATGTATGTACACAGTGACTGCACCAGCAGAATAGTGAGTGCAGCTCTGGAGTATAATACAGGATGTAACTCAGGATCAGTAATATAATGTATGTACACAGTGACTGCACCAGCAGAATAGTGAGTGCAGCTCTGGAGTATAATACAGGATGTAACTCAGGATCAGTAATTTAATGTATGTACACAGTGACTGCACCAGCAGAATAGTGAGTGCAGCTCTGTAGTATAATACAGGAGGTAACTCAGGGTCAGTAATGTAATGTATGTACACAGTGACTGCACCAGCAGAATAGTGAGTGCAGCTCTGTAGTATAATACAGGATGTAACACAGGATCAGTAATTTAATGAATGTACACAGTGACTGCTCCAGCAGAATAGTGAGTGCAGCTCTGTAGTATAATACAGGAGGTAACTCAGGATCAGTAATGTAATGTATGTACACAGTGACTGAACCAGCAGAATAGTGAGTGCAGCTCTGGAGTATAATACAGGATGTAACACAGGATCAGTAATGTAATGTATGTACACAGTGACTGCACCAGCAGAATAGTGAGTGCAGCTCTGGAGTATAATACAGGATGCAACACAGGATCAGTAATTTAATGTATGTACACAGTGACTGCACCAGCAGAATAGTGAGTGCAGCTCTGTAGTATAATACAGCAGGTAACTCAGGATCAGTAATGTAATGTATGTACACAGTGACTGCACCAGTAGAATAGTGAGTGCAGCTCTGGAGTATAATACAGGATGTAACTCAGGATCAGTAATGTAATGTATGTACACAGTGACTGCACCAGCAGAATAGTGAGTGCAGCTCTGGAGTATAATACAGGATGTAACTCAAGATCAGTAATGTAATGTATGTACACAGTGACTGCACCAGCAGAATAGTGAGCGCAGCTCTGGAGTATAATACAAGATGTAACTCAAGATCAGTAATGTAATGTATGTACATAGTGACTGCACCAGCAGAATAGTGAGTGCAGCACTTGCTTGGGGCCACCACCATTTTATTTGTTATCCTCTGTTATGATACAATGACAATATAATATATTGTTGAATGAATTCCACTTAGAATGTTGGACTTTCTTATATGTGTTATATAGTCATATCTGGTTGCTCTTGGCTTGAGCGCTGTTGCATATCTTTGGGATAGGTCCATACGAGTATGAATATTATTAATGTATATTATTGATCCATTATTTAACCCTTACTTATACCACTACATAATGTTGACACTTCCACAATGTCCCCTATCACATGTGTGACATCTTCTGTCCTCAGGTTTTCTCCACTTTGCTTCTTCTGATCTTCATCTCTTGTGTCCATGGAGGAGAAGAGCAGGTCCCTGGCGCTGATGGCTGGGAGGCCCCTCTAGTGTCCGGCGGGGGATGTCTCTTCACACCGGACACCACATTTCCTCCACGTGTGAAGGTGGATATGAAGGTCGGCAGTCGGAGTTCTGCACAAGTAATGGCGGACAGTGTGAGGAGCCGCTCCATCTCTCCATGGGAATACAGGTGAATGTACATGGAGTAATGGCAGAAATAATAATAATGATATATGGGGGTCAGCAGGCCGGAGTATGGGGGACTAAACATGGTTACTCCTGTGTCCTGATTTCTATCATCTCCTTCCACCAGCTCTAATGTGGACAATAACAGATTCCCTGCGGTCATCAGCGAGGCCCGATGTCTCCACCGCGGATGTTTGGACCCGGAGGGTCATGTGGACCTCAGCATGAACTCAGTCCCCATCAGACAGGAGATCCTGGTCCTGCGTGGTGAGATGAGAGGATGTGTCCCACCTATAGGCTGGAGAAGCAGCTGGTGACGGTGGGCTGCACCTGTGTCCGGCCCATCATCCAGTACCTGGAGTAACAGACGCCATTGTCACGGAGCCTCAGCTGTCATGTAGCGTCTTTGTTACCCCTAGCGACCAATCAGAAATCACGTTTATTTATCTCGGGTAAATTACAAATGTAAAAGCTGAATTCTAATCGGTTGCTATCGGCAACGAGAGTTCAAGGATTATTTATACAGTGTAGAGAATAATGAAAGTGTTGCCCGTAGCAACCAGTCAGATTCCAGCCATCGATTCCGCACTGCAAGAGGCAAAACGGCAGAAATCTGATTGGTCGTCAGGAGCAGCAGCGACAAGAACTTTGTTACTTTTATAAATCGCTGAGTAATATTATTATAAGACGTATTTCTTGTTTTATAATTGAAATATTTATTATCATTTGTTGTATTTTTATATAAATGTTTCTCATATTTTTACAAATATTTATTAAAATCATTAAAACTATTAGTTAACCTTTGTGTTGTGAGTATATACAGTATATATAGTGGAAAGACAATCCTGGAATCATTTCTAGTTGTTAGAAGATCTTTTACAGTATTTTTTTTTATTTGGTTCCTTAAAATAAAAAATGAAACAAATTTGTAAATCTTGTGTAGTGTATACAGCTCTTATGCAGCCTATGTGTCTCCATGGTTACAGATTAGAATGCGCCTGATTCTTCACTTACTTTCTCTTTCCGGTGCTTTGAGGCTCTTGGAATACAAATATGGTGGTGATCGGAGAACGTAGGAGGAGATTTATTAGGACAAGTGTTTCATTCCCCAAGATTATAGAGGATCTGTCACTTGCTCAGAAAAAAATAGCTAAATATCTAAACATCCCTGAGCTCCACTGATTTCGACTCTTTTTTCTGTTTTGTAGAAAGAATTAAAAAGAAATAACTTAAAATGTAGAATTTCTCTAATGTCAGGCAGGGTTATTTATAATAGAGACCTGGGTGTGGTGGTGAGTAATAATTAGCGATGAGCGAGCGTGCTCGCAACTGCTCGGTACTCGCCACTCGTCACTGTAATGCTGCAGCCATGTTGGTTGTGGCATTACAGTGATTGGCTGGCCACACAGCGTCATCAGGTCTATATCAGACCCGGGACCCTATGCTCGTCACAGTCTACCCTTCAGACAGGCAGAGTAGGGAGAGCTGCTGCTGAGCGAGGGAGAGAATTGGCGGTTGATTTAGTCAGGTATTCCACAGCAATATACATCTATACTAACAGTCCTGCTAAGGACTAATCCAGATGCATATATTACTGGTGATAGCAGGAGTTAGGCAGAGTTTGTGGAGAGAGTATACAGCACAATAAATCCATTGAACTTTCTGTCTGCTGCTGTTACTCATATCCACAGCCTTAGATAACAGGTTTAATATTCTTTTTTCGCTTAATCCTAATTATTTGGTTGAAAAGCAATATAATACACCACTTTTACTGCTCCATTTGCTTGTTAGCAGCATACAGCCAGATTTGTTTGATTTTAATAGCATTGCTGTATTGTGGAAGCAGAGAAACTTGTCCATCTCAGGTGATACGATGTTACTGCGGTAATAATCCTGACATTTTTGGGAACGTGACAAATATTATACTCCATTTAAAATGGGCAAGGCACGTGGCAAGGGACTGGAAAGAGGACATGATGCTGATGGTGCACGCAGAGGCCGAGGTCGTGGGCAAGCTGAAATTATGCCTGCTGAGGGAGCACTAAAGCACCCATATCATGTCGACCTACCTTCCTGCCCTACTTTGAAGGGGGCCGCGAAACACCACTATTGAAGCCAAAGCAGTGTGAAAAGGTTGTTGGTTGGATAGCAGATAATGTTTCCAGTCAGTTTGCCACCACCACCACCCTGTCTTCCATATGGTCCAGTTTCAGTAGCTGTGAGCCTGGACCGCATATTCCTCATTCTGATCCTCCTTTCTCCCCCCATGCCGAGTGCCTGGAGACAACTGATCCCACACTTGGACACTCTGAAGAGCTGTTCACATTTCCATTTAGGGATTCAGGACTCTCGCCCGGCGCGCTTCAAGCGGGGCAAGAGGAGATCACATGTAGCGATGCCCATGTATTTGAGCAGCTACAGTCACATGAAGGCGATGGTGGGAAAATGCAATTACTGTCGCAAGAGGTGGATGATGATGAGACACAATTGCCAGCAAGTCATCAGGAGGCCCAGGGTGCGTACTTGGAAGACAAGGTGGTGGACAATGAAGTCACTGACCAACCTGGCAAGGTGACATGCATAGCGAGGACAGCAGCACACAGGGGGAGGGAGGTGTAAGCACCACAACAGGCAGGAACAAGCAGTGGGGTGGCCACAGACACAAGGCGGGCAACAGTTCTCCGGAACACCAACACGAGGGAAGTTACCAGTCCAACTGTTAGGTCTTCCATAGTCTGGCACTTTTTTAAAGACTGTCAAGTTAATTCCAAACAGGCCATTTGCAACATCTGCCATGCCAGCATCAGCAGGGGCTGCAAAACTACCAGCCTGACCACCACCAGCATGATCAGGCACATGACAGCAAAGCACCTGACTAATTGGACCAAATGCTAGGGTCCAGAAACAGTTTCTGTGGGGGACACCACTGCCTGTTCTGCTGTTGTGCGTGCACACCAATCCCCTGTCCATGGCGCAGGCAAAGATGCCTCTTTTTGCACACTTGCAACAACCACCATCAGTAACCACGTCCACGTCCTTGTCACAACGCAGTGTTCAGTTGTCCCTACCCCAGTCCTTTGAATGCAAGGGCAAATATGCAGCTAACGCCCCACAGGCCACAATACTAAACTGCCACATTTTTCAAATGCTTGCACTTGAAATGTTGCCTTTTAGGCTCGTGGAGACAGAATCTTTCGGCAAATTCATGGCGGCGGGTGCCCCTCGGTACTCGGTCCTCAGCCACCACTATTTCTCCCGGTGTGCCGTCCCTGCCTTACACAAGCACGTGTCCCAGAACATTTCACGTGCCCTTACCAGCACAGTCACTGGGAAGGTCCACCTAACCACGGGCACGTGGACAAGTGCTTGTGGCCAGAACGGATTGCGGGCCCAGGGTCAACCAGGGTTGCCCTCAGATTCTACAGCTTCTGAAACTCCTCCTCATCAGCCTCCATCTCCGAAATGACCACTTCAGTCGGAGACTGGAAGCACTATAGCACTGCTTCGGCCAAGTGTCAACAGGCACTGCTGAAGCTGATATGCTTAGGTGACAAACTGCACACCGCTGCAAAGTTGTTGACATCTGTAATAGAGCAGGCAGATCTGTGGCTGTCACTGTTGAACTTACAGCCAGGCAAGATCATGTTTGACAATGACCGGAACATGGTTGTGACTCTGAGGCTTGGCAAACTCGCACACATGCCATGCCTGGCCCATGTGATAAATCTAGTGGTTCAGCGGTTTCTCAAAACCTACACGGATCTGCATGACCTGCTTGTGAAAGAACGCCACGTGTGTGCCCATTTCAGGAAGTCACTTACAGCTTCCCCCACCCTAGCCATACCAACTCACTGACTCGTGTGCGATGTCACCACACGATGGAACTCAATCTTTCATATGTTGGGAAGGATTTGTGAGCAGCAGGTGGCAGTTGTTGAGTTCTAGCTTCAACATCCCCATCGGTATTCAGGTCAGCCTCCGCAAATTAGAGCTGATGAGTGGGCATGGATGTCTGACATCTGTGCAGTCCTCTAAAACTTTGAGGACTCCACCAAGATGATGAGCGGCGATGACGCCATAATTAGCATCACCATCCTGCCTCTCTGTCTACTGAAATGCTCTGTGCTCACAATTAAAGAGGAGTCATTGTAGGCGGAGCACGATGAGATGGAGCAAGGAACTATACAAGGTGATGTCACAAAGCCCAGCCTCATCTCATCTCAACATGGATTGGATGATAATGAGGAAGAGGAGGAGGAACAGGAGCTGTTTTCCTGCACTACAGACGGTACTACGCACACAACAGTCATACCGTTTGTTCAATGTGGATGGCCTGAGGAGCGGGAGAACAAGGAGGAGGACGAGGAGAGCATGGACAGTGGTCCTCTGGGTCAGGACAGGGAAGTCTTGGCTGTTGGCAGTCTGGCACACATAGCTGACTTTATGTTCCACTGCCTTTCCCGTGACCCACGCATTTTGGCCAACAATAATTACTGGTTTGTCACATTTCTAGACCCATGCTACAAGGACATCTTTCTATCTCTCCTTCTCGGGGCAGAGCGGTCTAATAAAATGTTGCAGTACCAGAAGGCCCTTGTTATAGAATTATTAAAAAAATTCCCATCTGAAAATGCTGGCAGCAAAGGTCACAGTTTGTTGGACAACCAAAGAGTACAGGTGAGGGAGACACAAATACGATGTGGCAGAGGTAGGGGAACACTGTCAAAGGTCTGGGACAGTTTTCTCAGACCCTCCCAGTGCCCCTGCCCTGATGCGTGGGGTACTCTGACAAGAAGGAGAAAGTTTTGGAAGATGCTGAAGGAGTACCTTGCCAAGTGTACCAACGTCTTCGGTGATTCCTCTGTGCCTTATAACTATTGGGTATCCAAGCTGGACGTGAGGCATGAACTGTCTCTCTACGCCTTGGAGGTCCTGGCCTACCCTGCCGCCAGCATTTTGTCAGAGCGGGTTTATTGTGCCACTGGGGGTATTATAACTGAAAAGTGCATCAGCCTGTCAACTGAAAATGCTGACAGGCTGACTATTATCAAAATGAACAAGGGCTGGATTAACCCAGACTTCTCAACACCACCGGATGATAGCAGCAGAACATAAAGTCAAATTCAGTGATTTTTGTTGGGGGGTCTATTTCCATGCACCTCTTCACACCCAGACATGGGTATACGCTTCCTGATTTTGTCTGTTTTATGTCACCCTCCTCCTTCTCCTTCTCCTCATCCACCATCACCATATCAACAGGGTGACCATCATGCAACACCCACATAATTTTTTTAAAAGGTGTTTAAGTTGCCCGTAGGAAATATTTTTAGGCCTACCTCTAACATTCTGTATGTTATACAGTATGGTCATGTATACCCCCAATGGGTAAATGTTTTTCAGCCCATGCGCTTAGTGCATGGGCATTACCAGTGTAGGAGACCCACTCCTTAATAATGGGAACAATTTTTTTAATGAGGACTTCCTCTACGTCTCTTCAAACGGGTATTTGGTTGCGTCCTAAATTTTGACAGCCTTTGCACTTAGTGCATAGGCATTACCAGTGTTGGAGACCCGCTCCTTAATAATGGGAACATTTTTTTTAATGTGGCCCTCTTCTACGTCTGTTCAAAGGGGGTATTGGAGTGCGTCCAAATTTTTGTAAGCCCTTGCAGTCACTGCTCATGCAATAACAGTATAGGAGACCCACTACTTTATAATGGGAACATTTTTTTAATAAGGCCCTCCTCTACGTCTCTTCAAAGGGGTATTGAAGTGTGTCCTAATTTTTGGCAGCCATTGCAGTCACTGCATATGCAATAACAGTATAGGAGACCCACTCCTTTATAATGGGAACAACAAAGCATAGCCGGCTGATGGCTCTCTAACAATAGTGAGGATAGACTGCTGGCCCTCTATCAATAGCAAGAGCTGCCTAATGACCTTGTAAATATAGGCTTTGTGACTTTTGACAGTCCCTCCTTCATAAATATAACAGGATTTGTCCGATCATGTCTCACACACCACATGACAAGATAAGGTAGTAAAATGTTAAAATTTCTTTTACTAATAAATGTATTTTTCACCATTGAAAGCAATGCAAAAGTGCAAAAATGCATCAAAAACGCTACTTGTGAACATAGCCCAAGGTGTGGAGGAGCCATTTTTGTTTTTGGTTATTTATTTTGCCTTATATATAAGTCATTACCCTGGAAAGGATGTTCCTTAACATTTTTTGTTGGAAAATCCATTTTGGTTTCGTAATTGTATGATTTATTGTGAGTCCGTAAAAAAGTGGCATAATACTCTGACAATATTGTTCACAGCAGTGGCCTGGGAGACAGAGATGCTTCCAGGGGTCTTCCCCATGCTGTTCCCATATCATGGCCAATTTATAGGCCCCCTCCAGACCCCGGGGAGGGGGGGGGGTGCCGAAAAAATGCTGAAGTTTCCCATTGGCTCACATTGGGCTCACTACTTGGGTTGAGCACCCAAGCATTATGATTTTCTTGACTCGAGCAACGAGCTCCCATGCACTTTAGTGCTTGATCATCACTAGTAATAATATACATTTTACTGTGTATAACAGATATAAATGATTTATCTTAGAACATAAAAATCCCCCCACTGGTCAGAGGAGTAAAGCCCCCACAGCTCTTTCCTCCATGTCTGCATCTGGTACTGATGCTCAGCCTGTAGTACTGCTGCCTTATTTCTTGCTAGGCAACCTCTTTATAAGGTGAGGTGCTCTATATAAGGCAACATCTCAAGATTCCATGATGACATTACTACAAGATTCCATGAATTTACCATCATTACTTATACCAGTGTTTATAGCAGGGCTGTGGAGTCGATAAGAGAAATGTCCGACTCCTCAATTTCCCAGAGTCCAACTCCCTCATACATAGCTCATGTTTAAGTGATAAATTTACTGTAGTAAAATGGTAACATCAGGCTTTTAATCATCATTATGATACAATAATCAAGCTCTTTTTATAGAACCTGAAATATTTTTATTGGAATACAACATTAAAATAAAAAAAGCGTCAATAAATTGTAAACATGCAATGCACTATGCAGTAAGTGGGAGCAAAAACAGTTTTCAACAGAAACAAACTGAATAACATTTGTGCAGTCTATGAATTTGTTCTAATATTTAAGCTTATTTTCCTTATGTAATGATAATGAAGCTTCTACCCAGACCGTTTTGAATAGATATGATGACATTTTTTACAGAAACAGTTTGAAGGGCTGTGGTTGTTTCTGGACCTAGGTGTGAATAACAGATTTCACTCCTGTAACAATTTATTCGCCCCTTTCTTATATTGATACATTTCTGGGTTCATGTAACAAAAGATAGAATCATAGATGACCTTGTGGTACAAAATTAGTGAAGTGTGTCATTGCAAATGAAAGTTTGGATACTTGGACATCCCCATAAGCAATGATAAAGATTTGCTCTTGGAGTTATTTGTTGTGTATAGTCCCATTCTATATCCCCTTGAGGGGGTCCGGTACGACCTGGGACAAACTTTTAGCCTCTTTTCTAGATACCTGGATGATTGAAGATATTTTTGTGCTTGAACTAAAGAATCCAATATGTTTGAATGAGTTAGATTTGGATCATCCATATTCCATATTTTGTCATTGGAGTTTGTGTTTAGTATTGTCTATAAGGGCATAGAGAAATGTATCATTCAAGGATACTTGTCCTTTCATTATATTCACTTTGGAAAGCCATTGAATGATTTGGGGTCCCAGTCTTGTTTTGTTAGATTAATGATGATGACAGATGTGATATAACTGGCTTATATTTGGATATTTTGCCATAATTTCGTCAATTTGGGCGCCTTGTGTGGTTAGTACCTAGTAGCGCCCCCTTTTGCAAGTATCACAGCTTGTAAACGCATTTTGTAACCAGACAAAAGTCTTTCAATTCTTATTTGAGGGATTTTCATCCATTCTTCCTTGGATTATAAGGCTGTGTGCCCACGATGCGTTTTTTAAGCGTTTCCACAGCTGCAATTCCGCCGCGGAAATGCTTAAAAAACGCTTGGTAGAAGGTCTGCAATGTTCCCAAATGATAATCCGCATGTGCTATGCACGTGCTGTGGAAATTTCTGCTGCGGATTATCATTGCGTAAAAATCCGCAGCACTACCATTAATTTTGCGTACCGCCATTGACTTGAATTGAATCGTATAATATCCACATGACTACATGTGCACATGAGGATATTAAGCGACTCAATGTGCGGATGGTACCCTGTTCTGGAGAAGAGGAGACTCTCATCCAGACCTGGGTACCATGGTACCTGCAAAAAAAAAGAATTTAAAATAAAAAATAAAACATTATACTCACCTTCTGATGGCCCCCTGTCTCCTTAGCGGTGTGTCCTGGGTCCCCGGCGGCTCGCAATGGTCTAAAAGGACCTTCCATGACGTCATTTAGTCATGTGAAGGGTCACGTGACCGCTGACGTCGACGGTCGCGTGACCTGTCACATGACTAAATGACGTCATGAAAGGTCCTTTTAGACCACTGTGAGCTGCCAAACACACTGGACGCACCGGAGAAGGAGACCGGGGGCCATCAGAAGGTAAGTATAATGTTTACTTTTTTACCATTCTTTTTAACTATTACTTGGTCACACTATATAAATTCATGACGGTTGCATAGATTTATATAGTGTGACCAAGTTGTCAAGCACTTTTCCAAGTGATGCTAAAATTGGTTGGAAAAGCGCTTATTACTCCGCATGCGAAATCGCATGTGAAAAAAGCGGGACATACGCTTGTCCCTGGCAGAACAAACGCATGTACAATCCGCATGTACAATCCGCATGCGTTTTTTCTGCCAGGGAGATGCAGAAATGCTCAGGAAAAAATCTGGAGCATTTCTGCATCATGAGCACATAGCCTTACTCCAGTTCTGTGAGATTCCTGGGTTGTCTTGCATGCACTGCTATTTTGAGGTTGAGCCAAAGATTTTCAATAATGTTCAGATCAGAGGACTGTGAGGGCCATTGTAAAACCTTCAGCTTGCTCCTTTTGAAGTCTATTGTGGATTGTGACATGTGCTTAGGATCATTATCATTTTTAGAAGCCATCCTCTTTTCAACTTCAATATATATATATATATATATATATATATATATATATATATTGCCTAAAATACAAAGGAAATGCGTCATCTTTAACTTTAGGCCTTTTAGAGATCAATTCATCTTCAACTTGCTTAGCTGTTCACTATAACATTAATTTTGACCAGGGGTGCCCAAACTTTAACATGTCACTGTATATCCCCAAATATTTCAGCGCTGTTTCAATCCAGCAGAACTGGAATCTCTTTGTCCATAGTGGCTTTGAAGGGCTTCTTAATAATAAGGTCTCAGTTTTGTCTATATCTAAGGTGTAACTCAATAGTCCTCCCAGTTCTTCTATTTCTTTAATAAGGAGTGCAGGCAGGGTCATATTTGTAGAGACCCCCATCTTGGGAAGTTGGGGGGTGGTGAGGCGTGGGCTTCTGACTTTCAGTCCGTGGACCCTCAGTAAAGATATTTCTTTTAGATCCTGAATCCGGATTTCTTATAAATACGTAATTATGATTTTTATTGTGTATACAGATATTAATAAATATATTTATAAATCCCCTCACTGATGAGAAGAGCCCGGTGCCCACAGCTCCCTCTTACATACAAGCACTGATGCTCACCCTATGGTTTTACCATCTTCACTGTTGCTAGGCAACTTCCTTATAAGGTGAGAAGCTCCATATAAGATTCCCTCACAAGATTCCATGATGACATCACCGCTATTATGACATCAGAATTCACCACCACTACAGTTTCTTTCTTTTTAATGGTATGATATGAGTGACGATGAATAAATAAATAAATCTTCCATCACTTTTTTATTTTCCTTTTTTTTGCCGCTCACTGTAGACAAATTATCTTTATTCTGCAGGTTGATACAATTACACAGATATCCAGTTTATTTTGCTTTTTTAATCATTGACCCATAACTTTCATTTTTCTGCTTAGATTTAGGCAAGAGCTTTTTTTAATGGAACGAGCTACAATATTTATGGGTAACAGTGCGCGGTACATGAGATGTTTTCATCATTTTTTTTTTGTGTAGTGAAAAGAACAAAAAATATTCTACACGGATTTGGTGGAATCTTTATTTCTTTTATAGATTAAAAGTGTTCTCCGGCCGCTTCCTTCCACATTGGGAGGTGAGTGAGCTGCCGTCTGAGGAACCTACCAAGTCACAGGCATGATGGCGGCCACACTTACACCGTCCCATCATGTATCTGTAGACGTGATGTCACCTCCCAGTATGGAAGTAAGCGGCGCTGAACAAACCCTTGAAGATCCCATAGGGGCCATTTATGTCACATGTGGTTGACTACAATCCTTTTGCCTTTGTAGAGAACCACAACTCACAGCATTTCTTGAATTTCTGCAGCTTCCAGGGCATTCTGGGGGTTATAATTCACCAAAGAAGTAGAGTCATTATTTTTTTACCTAGTGACATAGGAGTGGATGCAGGGCTTTTTTTAATAACTTATTAATGCTTGCCTCTGACACTTGCTTTATTTTTACCTCTGACAATGCTCACTGCCGACAGCCTATAGAGTTGCTGCTTGTGTTGCTAGGCAACTTCCTTTTATGGAGAGAAGCTCCATATATGGTAACATCTCAACATTCCGTGATGATATTATGACATCATAATGCACCACCATTACTTGTGCCAGTGTTTACAGCTCCAGTGTCACTTTGACATTCCGGTGTCATTGTTGTTGGTGATTAGCTACATAGCTAGTGATTTACTGACTGCGATTTGGATTTATTTGGATTTATTTGAAATGTCTGAAATTCCTTCAGACAATTTTCAGGTGTTGGCACTGCTGCAGGGGATTCTTACCACCTATGCCCCTGACATTGTGCTGCCGCTACCCGATGGCGTCCTCAGCTTCACTTACCGGCTGGTTATGGAGCTGTTGAGAGACTGCCTGACCAAATATCAGCAAGGTCGTATAAGCTCAGCATATCTTGAGCATTTACAGAAGAACATCAGGACATTGGTGCAACAGGTAAGTGGCAGAAATCTGCATAAAACATCGAAAAGTTATAATAACAGAATATAAGTTTATTCACATAAAATAGTTCTTTAGGCCGATAATAATATAATATATAACCGGCACTAAGTCACTAGATATGTAGTAATTGTAGAGCAGATCGCAGGAGTAAAGTGGTGACATAATCGGCCTCCTCCATGTTCTCTCATGATTTTCCTTTTCTATTTATTTCCATCTTTATAGGCTGAAGAAAAATCCACAAGTGGAGAATTGGCCTTTATTATACAACTGGCACAAAATGTCCTGTATGTACTGGAGCGTCCGGCCGGCTCACTGGAGCGTCTGGTAAGGATCCATCACTTTCTATATCACACGTCCTGGTCTAATCTTCTCCAGATTAGCCGTCAAATAGCAGAGTGGCAGATTTATGATGTCAGAGGCGCAGGATGTTCTATGGCAGCCTGTCTCTGCAGCTCAACCCTCTGTAGTGACATTCTGTACTCAGCGATGCAGAGGTTGTGTTTCCACCTCTGTCTCACTTCATCATCACAATCTTCATTCTTCTAAATGCTGCAGTTCTGACAATACAAGTTATTAGAGAACAGTTGTAGATACAAGTCCCTTATATATTCATGTTGATTTTCTGGAGGGAGCGGCCATGTATAGTCCGTCCAATACTGAGATTGTCCCATAGATCCAGGTTTAGTACTTCGTGCCTTATGTAGAGTCCGTCCAGTAATGAGATTATCCCATAGATCCAGGTTTAGTCCTTCCTGCCTTATGTACAGGCCGTCCTTGGGTTATGAACTAGATATATCCTATAGTTTTGTTTGTAACCCAAATTTGAATGTAAAATGGAAAGAGTAAAAAAAAACAATAATATTTTGCTCGCTGTCCGCCACCCGGTCCTCTTATTCCATCATAGTGTGCCACATTTCCAGCCTCTTCACTATGGGGCAGGACTTCCCGTCTCGTCCTTATGACCTTATGATGAGCAGTGAAATCTGGGTCCTGAATGTGGCCAGAAGTCCTGCACTATAGTGAAGAGACCGGAGAAGTAGCACATGACATTGGAAAGAAGAGGACTGGACGATAGGTGGTGAGCAGCGGGGCGGCCGGAGAGGAGAGTGGTGAATATTAGCTTTTTTTTTCATCATCAACCCTTTGTATCTTGGAGTCGTTTGTAAGTCAGATGTTTCTAAGTCGAGGACGGACTGTATACGGTGATTTAGTATTTGTGAAATGATACATTAATTGTACATATTGTGACGAACAGGAAACATCAGAAGGTGACTCTGAAGAGGGGGAAAACCTGACTATCCCGGACCCTAATACCAGTCAGCAGGGGCTGAACACTGATCTGATGGAAGGTGAGCAATCATCTAATATTCTTACATTCACATATCGAGATATTATAGAGAACGGCAGAGAACATGTAGATTTACTCTCCATCCTCTGTATGAGGCTGGTGACGGCTCCGGAGCCCCTTATAGACTATAATGGAGGGGGCGCAGGTAATTCTGCTTCTCTCCTCTGTGCTCTTCTCCATCATGTACAAGGAGGCTCCTAGGTCCCCAATCATGTAATTGTTCTAGGATGAATCAGATCCTGAACAATGGCCATTTATGGTCCAGAATATCCATCTATGGAGGAGCCATAAATATATACGTTGTGTGCAGAATCCCATATACCAGTATTACACCGTGTACAGAGACCGTCTCATCTCCTTCTTTATATGGATGTTATATATTATGTACTGATATCGTCTAATACAAAACGTTTCCTCATTATTATAGGAATATCTGTGCCGGCAATTACTGACGGTGGAATATGTGAGACCCCGAGGTCCAGGAATCTGTCAGTGTAAGTATCAGCGGAGACGTCTGTGTATGATCAGGTAACGGGGGTGAATTACACATATAATATTATCCCCCATATGACGAGGGGATATCCCTATTCTTCTTGTAGATCAGATCTATTGTGTGTGATGGCGGCATTATTATTCCTGCCCCCGCTGTGTGATCTCCTGTCTCCTCCCCTGCAGTACAGTGATGTCTGTGTATGGGGGATATCCCATATACATAATGTTGTCTGTGGGGGTCCGGCATCCACAGATGTTATCTTTCTGCAGTTTTTATGCTTTAATGCCATTTCTTATTATTTCTAGGCCTTGATCGGATCATTGAACCCAGGGAGAAATCCTTGTAAGAGCGACTACGAACAGATCAAACAGTTCAGCTGTGGAGCTTTTGGGTGAGCTTGATGTCGGCATAATATTCGGTTTCTAGGGCTCCTTATGATGATCCCTCTGTCTCTGTGCCCGTACAGTGTTACCATAGAGGAATTATTGGAGTCCACATCCCTGTTCTCTAGAGAAGAGCGGATCTGGCATAATTCACATTCGCCTTTCGTGCAGACTTTCCTGGGAAATGTGATTGACGTAGAAGTTATCACTCGGCAAATGTAATATCTCTTATTACGCTCTGGGTTCTCTCCAGACCCCAGATCTTAATAAATGTAAGATGTACAAAATGGAAAAAATACTCATACTGACCTTACTGCTCAGCTCTCCGACCCCTCCGCTTCTCAGCCTCATCTGTCCGATCCTCACCGCGTCTTCAGATTGCTGCCGCTCACGCTGGGCCAGAACTTCTAGCTTGGAGAAGGTCCAGGAGGATTCAATGCAAGAGCAGGAAGATTTGCAATGTCATGCCACCATGACCTTTTATGCGTTTGTGCAGAATCTTCCTAGACGTCATCAATGCCAGAAGTCCTGTCTCAGCCTTAGACATTTTCTTGTTCTTCAGCACTGGCAGCAGCTTTGAAAGTACAGTGAGGACCAAAAGGTTGAGATAGAGGAGCCAGAGAGGTAAGTGTAAGAGTTTGTTTATTTTTTAACATTTTGACGGACTTTTAAGGTTTAGAAAATAGTAGCCAATGTTCACCATTTTGCCGAATCCATGAGGAAGAGAATTACAAAAATTTCGCCATTTTGGCCAATGCGGATATATGTAAAATTTGAGTAGAATTCTAATCCATTGTATTTTATTCGCTCATCTCTTCTGTGCACATCTAATTGTCATTATTCAATTCATTTACGATGGGGCATGGATGAGGACCTCCCAGTGGAGATCATCTATGTAGCGACGGCAGCTCATCTAGTATTCACCATTAGTACAGGAGATGTGATGAGGTCTATAGACAGACTGTTAGTAAGAATACATTATAAACCACCGATTTTCTTCCTCTACAGAACCGTCCACTTAGTGCGCCAAAAAGACTCCAAACAGTTATACGCCATGAAGAAACTGGACAAGCAGAAGCTGAAAGATCCAGTAAGACTTGAACGGGCCTTTCTAGAGAGGGACATCCTAACATTTGCAGATTGTCCCTTCGTGGCCTCCATGTTGTGCTCCTTTCCAACTACACGTCATCTGTGCATGGTCATGGAGTATGTACCAGGTAGGACATCTCCATCGTATCTATATCCAGCGCTGGTCTGCTCATCTCTAGGACCTTCTCCATAAGCAGAATGTGACCACATAGATGGTTACATGTCCACACTGCTTTTACTATAAGTTATCTGTTAACAACATGCCAGAAAAATGATTATGTGGCAGAAATTTTCACTATAGATAAAGGAGGGTTTGACTGAATTTTTACAGTTTGTACAGGGTTTTTCCAAAAAATAAGACAGGGTCTTATATCAATTTTTTGCTCCAAAAGATGGGTTAGGGCTTATTTTTAGGGGATGCCTTATTGTTTTCTCATAAACAACAATACACATTTATTTAAAAAAAAAAAAGGACATATTTAAATATAATCATGTCATGACACACACACTGCACATACACAGCTATATACACATATACTGCACATACACAGCTATATACACATATACTGCACATACACAGCTATATACACATGTACTGCACATACACAGCTATATACACACACACTGCACATACACAGCTATATACACATATACTGCACATACACAGCTATATACACATATACTGCACATACACAGCTATATACACATATACTGCACATAGACAGCTATATACACATATACTGCACATACACATCTATATACACATATACTGCACATACACAGCTATATACACATATACTGCACATAGACAGCTATATACACATATACTGCACATACACATCTATATACACATATACTGCACATACACAGCTATATACACACACACTGCACATACACATCTATATACACATATACTGCACATACACAGCTATATACACATATACTGCACATAGACAGCTATATACACATATACTGCACATACACAGCTATATACACACACACTGCGCATACACAGCTATATACACATATACTGCACATACACAGCTATATACACATATACTGCACATAGACAGCTATATACACACACACTGCACATACACAGCTATATACACATATACTGCACATACACAGCTATATACACACACACTGCACATACACAGCTATATACACATATACTGCACATACACAGCTATATACACATATACTGCACATACACATCTATATACACATATACTGCACATACACAGCTATATACACATATACTGCACATACACATCTATATACACACACACTGCACATACACAACTATATACACATATACTGCACATACACAGCTATATACACATATACTGCACATACACATCTATATACACATATACTGCACATACACAGCTATATACACATATACTGCACATACACAGCTATATACACATATACTGCACATACACATCTATATACACATATACTGCACATACACAGCTATATACACATATACTGCACATACACAGCTATATACACATATACTGCACATACACAGCTATATACACATATACTGCACATACACATCTATATACACATATACTGCACATACACAGCTATATACACATATACTGCACATACACAGCTATATACACATATACTGCACATACACAGCTATATACACATATACTGCACATACACAGCTATATACACACACACTGCACATAGACAGCTATATACACACACACTGCACATACACAGCTATATACACATATACTGCACATACACAGCTATATACACATATACTGCACATACACAGCTATATACACATATACTGCACATACACAGCTATATACACATATACTGCACATACACAGCTATATACACATATACTGCACATACACAGCTATATACACATATACTGCACATACACAGCTATATACACATATACTGCACATACACAGCTATATACACATATACTGCACATACACAGCTATATACACATATACTGCACATACACATCTATATACACATATACTGCACATACACAGCTATATACACACACACTGCACATACACAGCTATATACACACACACTGCACATACACAGCTATATACACATATACTGCACATACACAGCTATATACACATATACTGCACATACACATCTATATACACACACACTGCACATACACATCTATATACACATATACTGCACATACACAGCTATATACACATATACTGCACATACACAGCTATATACACACACACTGCACATACACAGCTATATACACATATACTGCACATACACAGCTATATACACATATACTGCACATACACAGCTATATACACATATACTGCACATACACAGCTATATACACACACACTGCACATACACAGCTATATACACATATACTGCACATACACAGCTATATACACATATACTGCACATACACAGCTATATACACATATACTGCACATACACATCTATATACACATATACTGCACATACACAGCTATATACACATATACTGCACATACACAGCTATATACACATATACTGCACATACACAGCTATATACACACACACTGCACATACACAGCTATATACACATATACTGCACATACACAGCTATATACACATATACTGCACATACACATCTATATACACACACACTGCACATACACATCTATATACACATATACTGCACATACACAGCTATATACACATATACTGCACATACACATCTATATACACACACACTGCACATACACAGCTATATACACATATACTGCACATACACAGCTATATACACATATACTGCACATACACAGCTATATACACATATACTGCACATACACAGCTATATACACACACACTGCACATACACAGCTATATACACATATACTGCACATACACAGCTATATACACACACACTGCACATACAAAGCTATATACACACACACTGCACATACACAGCTATATACACATATACTGCACATACACATCTATATACACATATACTGCACATACACAGCTATATACACATATACTGCACATACACAGCTATATACACATATACTGCACATACACAGCTATATACACATATACTGCACATACACATCTATATACACACACACTGCACATACACATCTATAAACACATATACTGCACATACACAGCTATATACACATATACTGCACATACACATCTATATACACACACACTGCACATACACAGCTATATACACATATACTGCACATACACATCTATATACACATATACTGCACATACACAGCTATATACACATATACTGCACATACACAGCTATATACACATATACTGCACATACACAGCTATATACACACACACTGCACATACACAGCTATATACACATATACTGCACATACACAGCTATATACACACACACTGCACATACAAAGCTATATACACACACACTGCACATACACAGCTATATACACATATACTGCACATACACATCTATATACACATATACTGCACATACACAGCTATATACACATATACTGCACATACACAGCTATATACACATATACTGCACATACACAGCTATATACACACACACTGCACATACACAGCTATATACACATATACTGCACATACACAGCTATATACACATATACTGCACATACACAGCTATATACACATATACTGCACATACACAGCTATATACACACACACTGCACATACACAGCTATATACACATATACTGCACATACACAGCTATATACACACACACTGCACATACACAGCTATATACACACACACTGCACATACACAGCTATATACACATATACTGCACATACACAGCTATATACACATATACTGCACATACACATCTATATACACAAATACTGAACATACACAGCTATATACACATATACTGCACATACACAGCTATATACACATATACTGCACATACACAGCTATATACACATATACTGCACATACACAGCTATATACACACACACTGCACATACACAGCTATATACACATATACTGCACATACACAGCTATATACACATATACTGCACATACACATCTATATACACACACACTGCACATACACATCTATATACACATATACTGCACATACACAGCTATATACACATATACTGCACATACACAGCTATATACACATATACTGCACATACACAGCTATATACACATATACTGCACATACACAGCTATATACACACACACTGCACATACACAGCTATATACATATATACTGCACATACACAGCTATATACACACACACTGCACATACACAGCTATATACACATATACTGCACATACACAGCTATATACACACACACTGCACATACACAGCTATATACACACACACTGCACATACACAGCTATATACACATATACTGCACATACACATCTATATACACATATACTGCACATACACAGCTATATACACATATACTGCACATACACAGCTATATACACATATACTGCACATACACAGCTATATACACACACACTGCACATACACAGCTATATACACATATACTGCACATACACAGCTATATACACATATACTGCACATACACAGCTATATACACATATACTGCACATACACAGCTATATACACACACACTGCACATACACAGCTATATACACATATACTGCACATACACAGCTATATACACACACACTGCACATACACAGCTATATACACACACACTGCACATACACAGCTATATACACATATACTGCACATACACAGCTATATACACACACACTGCACATACACAGCTATATACACATATACTGCACATACACAGCTATATACACATATACTGCACATACACAGCTATATACACATATACTGCACATACACATCTATATACACATATACTGCACATACACAGCTATATACACATATACTGCACATACACAGCTATATACACATATACTGCACATACACAGCTATATACACACACACTGCACATACACAGCTATATACACATATACTGCACATACACAGCTATATACACACACACTGCACATACACAGCTATATACACATATACTGCACATACACAGCTATATACACATATACTGCACATACACAGCTATATACACACACACTGCACATACACATCTATATACATAGTATAGCTTCACATTTTTATATGGGACGTTGTTTCCTTGCACTTATTTCTGCAGCTTTTGCACATTTGTGGTTTTGCTTCATAGACATTCAGCGCAGTCCTAGTTACTATTGGGGTACGCTCCATTGTTTTTCTTTTGCATTATTACACAGTATATCTCTATGTGTGACATCCTGCCCCAATGTCTCCGCTTATTTCTCATTTACACGCATCAGGTGTAATTTACATTGTAACAAACCCTCTCCTGTCATATTTGCTTTCTCCTGTAGGAGGAGACTGTGGCAGTCTTATGAACATCTATGGACCTTTACCTGTCCCCTTGGCCCGAAAGTACATTGCAGAAACAGTCCTGGCTGTGGAATACCTGCACAGCTTTGGTGTGGTGCACCGAGACCTGAAGCCTGAGAAGTAAGTGCCCCCTCTAGGAGGAAGAAAGTTAGAGATTGTCATAAAGTCTATGGGTTATTACTTGGGGCTGACACCGTCTGTTTTCTCACAGCCTCCTGGTATCGGCATCTGGTCATATTAAAGTCACGGACTTCGGACTTTCCAAACTCGGCCTCATGAGACCAACATCAGAAACCTACGAGGCTCCAACCGAGGACGTCACCAGAGAGTTCCGTGATGATGAGGTCGGCTTTACTTACAGGATCTTGTTCTTTACTCTTCTCATCTATTTCTTCTTCTCTGATATCTTCTCATCTAGAAAACGTTTTCCTCTGATGTTATTCGTCACAATTATTTTCTCAGCTCCTCATCTCCTTCTTCTGTTGCTTTCCAGATTGCTGGCTCCCCTGAATACATCGCCCCTGAAGTCATCTTACAGGAAGGCTATGGGCGGCCTGTGGACTGGTGGTCGGTAGGGATCATCCTACACGAATTCCTTCTATTCCGTGTACCATTTCATGGGGATTCCAAATATGAGACTTACTGCAGTATATTAAGGGGTAAGTAAAATAATCTGAATGCGGTGTGGTGTCATTGTTATTTGCTTAGATTGGTTCTGTGGTTTAGTTACTTGTTGTGTTAATCCAAAAGATTTTTGTTTTAATAAAGTAAATGAAGAGGTTTTATTTTCTGTAACATTTTCTTTTAATATAACAGATGAGATAACTTGGACATTTGATAATCGCACTCCTCCACCTGATGCTCAGGACATCATCACTGAGCTGCTCAGAAAAGATCCGGCACATAGACTTGGGACAGGTAATGTATATAATAGTATTAATAATGAATTATTACACATCTGTGAGCAGACAAATGATCACACCCCTGAGGATCAGCACTGAGGTTTTCTGCTTTACTTTCAGCAACTTTTCTTCACATCAGCTCTGTTACGTCTTTAGTTCAGAGTAACATAAACTGTTCAGATATGGAGCTGTCTATCTGATAATGTCTAGATCACTTTTTATTGTCTTCCTTTCCCAGGAGGAGCGAAAGAGATCAAAATGCATCCATTCCTATGTGGCATAGACTTTGACAGTCTTCTAAGTAAAGAGCCACATTTCATTCCTAACTTTGAGTCAGAAGAGGACACTGGCTACTTTGACCGTAAGTAGAAGGAGACGTCATCTGCAGAAAGCTTTTGTGTGTCTTGTCTTTCATATTTTGTGACAATCAGTCCCAATCATTTTTAGTGATAAAATGGTGACTTTCCGTGATCGGGTCTCATACTAATAATCTCTAATAACACTTGTGCTTTTCAGCTCAATGTAGCAATTACGAACTTATTGATTCAGATGAGGGGGACACAAGCGAGGATAATAACTGGCCAGAAAGCCTGAACTTTATATCATCGTCTCAAAGGCTTTCTAAAGTAAGTGTGACCGGTAAGATCTATAAAACTTATAATTAAAATAAAGTTTAAATATACATTTATTTTATTTTTCTCTATGTTTTAGCTCTGTTCCACCAATACCAGGGTGATGAACGATGAAGAACTGAAGCCACCTCCAGTGTATTCCCCAGAGAGTGCAAAACACTCAGACATGTGAGTAAATTATTATTATTATTATCGGGTTTGGATCTGATATATCAGAAGATCAACTGTAAGATAAGTGTAACTCAGCACTATATCCAGCGCCACCACCCCATGATTGATGATCACTGTGGTTCTGGCTTGTCATAACGCCGGCGATAACAGCCGATCATTGCAACCAGTCAATCATTTCCAGTTCATTACAGGCCAATATTACTAGCGATTCTCCATTCTTAGTGATAGAAGTGGGTCCTGAGCAGGGTGCCTCCTCCATGTTATCCAAATGTCCTAACCGGCCTTGCAGACGGGTGTTCGTCCATTTTGTATTGTTTTCGCTTGTAATTTATGTTTTTCTTCTACCAAACAGGCAGCAAGAATCTTCCCCTTCTAAACCTGATGGAGACAAGCAGTGTTTCACTGCTAATTACAGCGAGTCCTCCCCATTGTCAGGTGTGTACAGGTCTATATGACATCCTATCACAGTTTGTGGTCAAAACATGTAATGTGAATGTGCACATAAAGGATCAGAAAATTACTACTTTTTTCTCCCTATAAAGCGATGAGCAGTTCATTCTGTAAAAATCTCCATTCTTTTATGCGTTAAAAGTTCTAAGGGGCCGTTCAGTCTTCTGCCAAACTGACCCGAATCCTGCGCCCACGGCCCCATATGGCCCATACTGACCCCTTTATGGCCTCAATGTTACACTGAGGTTTATGTAACTGATTATAAGGCAACACTGTGGCACATTACAAGTAATGTCATGGTAAGAAGGGACATAGCTCCTTGTCGAGACCCCACATGGCAGGTTTCATATTAATCAGTTCTCTGGGTAATCTAATTCTCACCCCTCTGCTGATGTTATGTATATGTGACATATTTCCCCCATTATGGGGCAATAATCGATTACCAGGGCTACAAGCCACGAGAATAACACCATCCTATAGAACCATACAAAGCTCATCTCTTAGGAGTTTATAATCAACATCTTTTTCTTGTTTTTTATTCGAATTTCCAGTTCAGGGGAAAAGAAAACCGAAAAAACAACAAAAACCAGAGAGAGAAGAAGAAGGGGAAAGGAGAAGAGGTGAGTGTGACAATAAGCCCCATGTTGTGTGGTGTCGGCCGTGGAGCAGATCAGTCAGTGGTGGGATTGTCACATGTATGATGGCGGACAATCCCCCCGTACCTGTGTATGGATGATTCCTCTGCCGTCCGGCCACAGTGACCGCACAGCCGTGTCCTCTGATATGGAGTCCTGTTACTGACATCAGTGTTACGTCTCTTCTCATAGGTTCTCTCTTCCGCCGGGTGATCTCATCCTGCCGGCGTGGACTATCCAGGGCTGCTCACTCCATCCGAGAAAGCTGCTTATTTGGTGTCTGTCACCGCGGCTCCATAAACATCGCGAGGGCAGAAAACCGCCACGTCTAGCGCCCTGAGGAAAGTACAGCACATCCACCATCAATGCTGTAGCTGTATGGAAGGACTGGCACCATCTACATGTGGCCTCCTGACCAGCAAGGAACATCTGCTAAAGAAGGAGGCTCCTCCAAGAACATCTCCTCGTCCTTCCATGCAATTCTTAATTTAAAAATAAAACTTTTAAATTGATTAATGTCCCTTTGTATTTAATAGAGTCCTCCTGACATTTATGGGGTGTCAGTTGTTTACGACATACATGTCTGATGGGTGGGCTACAAACAGGAAAACATCTGTTCCATGTCTCCCAGTAATCCTCCAGACTTCGGCCAAAAGTGGAGGAGAGGACCAGTGATTCTGTTACACCTAAAAATGATGGTCAATGTAGGAAAAACATGTTCTGATCCATAGATTTTATCCATAGACTCGGACCCTTTTACCTAAATGTGGCTCGACCTAAGTTTTATGCACAGGAACCAATTGGATTCGGTGCTGGGCGTCCTGGGGAGCCCAGGGGTCACATCCCCACTGTGACATAATAAGACCTTCTGTATTCTAGAGACCACCCTTCTCACCAGGGCTGTGGGGTCAGTAAGACAATCTCCACCTATAATAATGACTAATAGAAAATAATTGTGAATATTCAGCAATTTTTGCAGGAAAATCTTTAATATTACACAAGGTATCCCCTGATCCACCGCAGGGAGACAGCTGAGTTAATTTGTTCTAGGTATGTACAGCACCGTTGGTTCCAGCATTCAGATGAATACAATTTTGTTAGCAGTCCTCCAGCTCCCACTCCATGGTAGTGACTATGGTAGGGTCCTCTGGCAAGGTGGAAATGTTGCGGGAGCAACATCCCGAATCTGCCCCTCTCCTGTGCCCGTCCGGAGTGATGTTCCAGCCGGAAGCGCTGTTGCTGAGTGGGGGACGTGAACAATTGTATTTATTTTTAGTTTTTCATTAATTTTTATTCAAATAAGAATGGTAAAATGGGACAGTAAAAAAAGGAAGGAAAAGAGGGGAGAATTAAATACTCAGTGTGGACAGTACTATATAAAAAAAAATTCATAAAAGCACTATGAAATTAATCCCCAAGGATTTTATAACCCCAGTTGGGGGATTAAAATGTGCTACCTGGGGAACAGGCATCAATGTCACCCATCGCTGTATATGTATGAGAGTGCCATTGAAACAAGACGGAATTGGTATGCAGTTGTTAAAAATTAGCAAAAAAGAAGCAAGACAAAAATATATCTCATACCCTACCATAATTATATATAAATGTAAAGCAAAATTGCATAATAAATATAGGGTACTTAGTGAACTATTTTTGATCAAAAAAAGTATACAAGCCGTCCCACCAGCGGCAAGGTGACCCTAAATTGGGACGGTACCTATACTGCCTATATTAAAAACCTTACTGTATATCAAAGTTGAAGTAATGCATATAAAAGGGTAGACAAATAGGACCGGCTCCCAACTCCAGACCACCTAGGCCCGTGGTAAGCTACATATATACCAATCAGCTCAACAAAGGGCATGCCACACCCTTAAATTGCACAGAATGCAAACAAGTCAAAAAACCAGACAATGTGAACTGAGGTCTAAGATGGCAGACATACAAGAAACAGAGGCATGTTCACACTAGCAAAAAAGAAGCAAGACAAAAATATATCTCATACCCTACCATAATTATATATAAATGTAAAGCAAAATTGCATAATAAATATAGGGTACTTAGTGAACTATTTTTGATCAAAAAAAGTATACAAGCCGTCCCACCAGCGGCAAGGTGACCCTAAATTGGGACGGTACCTATACTGCCTATATTAAAAACCTTACTGTATATCAAAGTTGAAGTAATGCATATAAAAGGGTAGACAAATAGGACCGGGTCCCAACTCCAGACCACCTAGGCCCGTGGTAAGCTACATATATACCAATCAGCTCAACAAAGGGCATGCCACACCCTTAAATTGCACAGAATGCAAACAAGTCAAAAAACCAAAAAAAAAATTGTTATATGCCTAACTCTAAAAAATGAATATTGTATATATATGTACATACAGTGGGGTAACTATAGTCTGATGGGCCCGGGACCGCGCCCCCCCCCACATCCTGAATAAATATATACAGTGGGTACGGAAAGTATTCAGACCCCTTTAAATGTTTCACTCTTTGTTTCATTGCTGCCATTTTGTAAATTCTAAAAAGTTCATTCTTTTTTCTCATTAAAGTACACTCTGCACCCCATCTTGACTGAAAAAAACAGAAATATAGAAATTTTTGCAAATTTATTAAAAAAGAAAAAAACTGAAATATCACAAGATCATAAGAATTCAGACCCTTTGCTCAGACACTCATATTTAAGTCTCACGCTGTCCATTACCTTGTGATCCTCCTTGAGATGGTTCTACTCCTTCATTGTGTCCAGCTGTGTTTAATTAAACTGATAGTGTGGCACCCCAGGGGTCTGGTTTCCACAGTAACAGCAATGTTATGTCTGAGAGCAGGTGGGAGGTCTCTTGGTCAGGAATCCTATGCATGCCACACCTCCTGCCCAGTCCTGGGAGGGGAAGAACTTCCCCTATATAAACCTGGGGCTGAGGCAGGGTTAGAGAGTTCAGAGGGAGAGTTCAGCCAGGAGGGCTGACAGGGAGCTGTGGCTCCGGCTGGGCCCAGCTCCTGGTCCATGCCAGGAGTAGAGAAGAAGTAGAGACAGAGAAGAGAAGCAGATATAGGAAAGAACATCAGGAGCTCTGTGGGAGCAGTGCTACAAGGAGTCAGGGGCTGGCAGCTGCAGAGCTCGCCCTGACTGAGAAGTTATCACCGGACCCGGAGTCCGAGGCTGTGGGGACTAACTCCTATCCAGCAGCAGAAACCAACCGGCAGGGGATTGCAGGTCCTCTGGCCAAGAAACCCGAAGGCACGGTCACACGCGTGGGACCAGCACCGCCGTCGTGGAGCGGAAGCTACTAGAAGGCCCCGAGTCACCGGCCATACGGGTGAGCACCACACGGTACACTCAGGGACGTGGGCTACTTATACCCGCTTCTAGCAAGGTAGCCAGAAGAGTATCGTTAGTTTGGGAGGCCTACAACTCCGCCTGGCCAGGGGAGATCCCATCTGCTCAAGGACTGACCAGGCCCCAATCGCTAGCCAGTACTCCGGGAGGGTCTATCGTTGTCACCAGTAAAGACCCTGAACTACACCGTACCGTCTCTGAGTGGTTCCTGCTACCCCCATCATCCACGTCGACTGCCCTGAGGCCATACCCCTCCCGTTGGGGGTTATACTATCACGCTGCACAATCCTACCACCGGCCTCAGTGGTCTGCCCTGCAGCAGCAGCTCCTTAGCTGTACTCAACGGGTGGCGTAGTCGTCCAACATCTACCGCTAATACAGCGCCACTTAGTCTGACTCCCTGGGCACGGACCGGATCACCGCCACGAGACTACAACCCTCAAGAGATCCGGCTCCGGGTAAGCTCCCGCATGCGCAACGCAGCGCGACACAGGCCCAGGGGCGCGTCAACTTTTGGCGTAGTCGGCAGGATTTCGTGCCCGCAACCACCGGGTACTGCGTGCCTGAAAAAGACTGTTCAAACTTACCTGTGGTGAAGATTCCCGCCATCCGGCGCCATCTTCCGCTTCCTTCCCGCCATCGGTGGAGTTTTCCCGCCATCCGGCGCCATCTTCGGCCTTCTTCCCGCCATACGTGGAGTTTTCCCGCCATTGGACGCCATCTTGAGGACGCCGCGCGGGAAGAAGAGGGGCGTGGACTCCGAAAGCGCGCGAGAACTGAAGCCCCGCCTCACGTCCGGACGTTGCGTAAGGTCCTGGAAGGAGCCCAGCAGACGCCGACGTCACAGGAGCGCGACGGAAGGTCCTCAACCCTGACGATCCACTGCGGAGCCGCGGCCTACGGAAGAGGATCATCGCAAGGTAGGCCACGGTCCACTAGGGGGGAGAAGGATGCCGGATACGGAGGAGAGCTTCACCGCTTCAACCCCCGCCAGCGCCACCGCTGTTGCGGTCATGCCTTTCACCATGCCCTATATCCCGGGGGCAGCCTGGCTACCCCAGTACTCAGGGGAGTCACATACCCTGCATGACTTTAGAGAAAAGCTGGATAGCCTCTTCCAGGTGTATCCCCTCACAGGGGAGCAAAAAGTGAGCATCCTGGTGGCCCAATTAACCGGGGCAGCCCAAAGGGAGGTAAAGTCCTGGCCACCTGAGAGGAGGACTGTCGCAGAGATACTAACCCAGCTAACCGAGGAGGAGCTGCAGTACTACCAATACGAGGAAAGCCAAGAGGACCCGGACGGGTCTGAGGACTACCCTCAGGAGGGAGCACAAAGAGGACATAGCTACTGAAGGGAAGTAGCGTGAATAAAGAGCTGTAAATAGTTACCCGTAAGGGTACAATGACTGCTGCTAATTAAAATATGGTCCCCGTTGGGATTAGTGAATTGTTGCCCATGTGCCCCTATCTTAAACCAGGCTGAGGACTGTGAGCAGCCATTCCTTATCCCCACTGGCCGAGGACTGAGAGCGGCCATATCCTGTAAATAATTATGTGTTTCTAGTAATTTATGGGAGTCTTTGGTGGATTTGCCGGGAATCCTTTGTACATGGTTGGAGCGTAACCCAGGAATGGACTAAAGACTGTTAAGGACTCGGGGCAGGACAGACCCCTACCTGGTTACGTCTCCCTGTTTTGGTGAAATGGACACCTTGCTTTTCTTCAAAACTGCACCCGGTTGCGGACACGCCGTAACCATCTTTATGTGTTTTTCTTATTGTATTATTATTGTTTATACCTTGTTATGTTTTTCTAAAAATATGTTTAGTCCCGGAGTACTAAATTTCACTAGGGGGGAATGTGGCACCCCAGGGGTCTGGTTTCCACAGTAACAGCAATGTTATGTCTGAGAGCAGGTGGGAGGTCTCTTGGTCAGGAATCCTATGCATGCCACACCTCCTGCCCAGTCCTGGGAGGGGAAGAACTTCCCCTATATAAACCTGGGGCTGAGGCAGGGTTAGAGAGTTCAGAGGGAGAGTTCAGCCAGGAGGGCTGACAGGGAGCTGTGGCTCCGGCTGGGCCCAGCTCCTGGTCCATGCCAGGAGTAGAGAAGAAGTAGAGACAGAGAAGAGAAGCAGATATAGGAAAGAACATCAGGAGCTCTGTGGGAGCAGTGCTACAAGGAGTCAGGGGCTGGCAGCTGCAGAGCTCGCCCTGACTGAGAAGTTATCACCGGACCCGGAGTCCGAGGCTGTGGGGACTAACTCCTATCCAGCAGCAGAAACCGACTGGCAGGGGATTGCAGGTCCTCTGACCAAGAAACCCGAAGGCACGGTCACACGCGTGGGACCAGCACCGCCGTCGTGGAGCGGAAGCTACTAGAAGGCCCCGAGTCACCGGCCATACGGGTGAGCACCACACGGTACACTCAGGGACGTGGGCTACTTATACCCGCTTCTAGCAAGGTAGCCAGAAGAGTATCGTTAGTTTGGGAGGCCTACAACTCCGCCTGGCCAGGGGAGATCCCATCTGCTCAAGGACTGACCAGGCCCCAATCGCTAGCCAGTACTCCGGGAGGGTCTATCGTTGTCACCAGTAAAGACCCTGAACTACACCGTACCGTCTCTGAGTGGTTCCTGCTACCCCCATCATCCACGTCGGCTGCCCTGAGGCCATACCCCTCCCGTTGGGGGTTATACTATCACGCTGCACAATCCTACCACCGGCCTCAGCGGTCTGCCCTGCAGCAGCAGCTCCTTAGCTGTACTCAACGGGTGGCGTAGTCGTCCAACATCTACCGCTAATACAGCGCCACTTAGTCTGACTCCCTGGGCACGGACCGGATCACCGCCACGAGACTACAACCCTCAAGAGATCCGGCTCCGGGTAAGCTCCCGCATGCACAACGCAGCGCGACACAGGCCCAGGGGCGCGTCAATAGGACTTGATTTGGAAAGGCACACACCTGTCTATATAAGACCTCACAGCTCACAGTGCATGTCAGACCAAATGAGAATCATGAGCTCAAAGGAACTGCCCAAGGAGCTCAGAGACAGAATTGTGGCAAGGCACAGATCTGGCCAAGGTTACAAAATAATTTCTGCATTACTCAAGGTTCCTAAGAGCACAGTGGCCTCCCTAATCCTTAAATGGAAGAAGTTTGGGACCACCAGAAGTCTTCATAGACTTGGCCGTCCAGCCAAACTGAGCAATCGTGGGAGAAGAGCCTTGGTGAGAGAGGTAAAGAACAAACCCAAGATCACTGTGTCTGAGCTCCAGAGATGCAGTAGGGAGATGGGAGAAAGTTTTACAAAGTCAACTATCACTGCAGCCCTCCACCAGTTTGGCCTTTATGACAGAGTAGCCCGATGGAAGCCTCTCCTCAGTGCAAGACATATGAAAACACGCATAGAAGTTGCTCAAAAACACATGAAGGACTACCAGACTATGAGAAATAAGATTCTCTGGTCTGATGAGATGAAGATAGAACTTTTTGATAACTTTGGTGATAATTCTAAGCGGTATGGGTGGAGAAAACCAGGCACTGCTCATCACCTGCCCAATACAATCCCAACAGTGAAACATGGTGGTGGCAGCATCATGCTATGGGGGTGTTTTTCAGTTGCAGGGATAGGATGACTGGTTGCAATTGAAGGAAACATGAATGCGGCCAAGTACAGAGATATCCTGGATGAAAACCTCTTCCAGAGTGCTCTGGACCTCAGACTTGGCCGAAGGTTCACCTTTCAACAAGACAATGACCCTAATCACACAGCTAAAATAACAAAGGAGTGGCTTCAGAACAACTCTGTGACCATTCTTGACTGGCCCAGCCAGAGCCCTGACCTAAACCCAATTGAGCATCTCTGGAGAGACCTGAAAATGGCTGTCCACCAACGTTCACCATCCAACTTGACGGAACTGGAGAGGATCTGAAAGGAAGAATGACAGAGGATCCCCAAATCCAGGTGTGAAAAACTTGTTGCATCATTCCCAAGAAGATTCATGGCTGTACTAGCTCTAAAGGGGGCTTCTACTCAATACTGAGCAAAGGGTCTGAATACTTATGACCATGTGATATTTAAGTTTTTCTTTTTTAATAAATTTGGAAAAATTTCTACATTTCTGGGTACCCCCCCCCAGTTCATGTTTTCTTTCCCCTCTTTCTTTATTTTATCTTTTAGACAATCTTTGATATGTGGCATCATGGCCTTATAGAACTGACTCTCGTTATTTCAATGAGAGGGATGCGATGATACCTGGTCTAGTGAAGGAGACAGTCAGGCAAATGTGCTGACTATGTGGGTCTGTGCGCCGGCCGGCTTTCCGTGTCCCAGTGACATGAGGTGTTGTGGCTATTCTGTAGCCCCCGCTTCTGTCACATGACGCGGATGCTGGCCGGCGTCCGGATCCCCATGGTGACGCACACGTCACTTCCGGTCCCGCGGTCTTTGTGTTCTAGCGGTGTGTGGCATCAGGGCTTATGCCCCGCCCCTCTGCTGTCACATGACGCGGATGCCGGCTGGCGTCCTGGTCTCCGCAGTGACGCTGATATCACTTCCGGTCTTTAAATGTGCCTGGCGCCAATATAAGCAAGTGACAGCGAGGCAGCAAACATGCCCCCTGACGAAGGGAACCACCAAAACGCGCGTCGGGGCTTCTCTGCTCCGCATGTGCCGACCTTAGACGGACCTCTAAATCTTTGACTATTCCCTGACTGTCTTCTGCTGAAGCTTGATATCTCTGGTATGTATATATAGTGACTTAGCAGGTCACTTATGGTTATATCTGGCATATGATAGGGAACGTACACTCAGCAGTATAGAACAGCATGGGTATTCTAGTCCAGTATAGGTGCTGTACTTGAAAATATGTATTGACATATCATCTATGTATGGTGTTACTCCTCAAATACTTAGATAGTCTATATCCGACTTAAATTGTACTGTTTGGTCCTGCATGTGTCCGCCATGTGGAGAGGGTTGTTGCGGGTTTCTATTCCTCATGTGTTTTCCACACTGATTCCTGCTTTTGTCTGATCATCTATGTACTAATAAATTTTGATGCATATCTTTAAAACCATTGGCTCCTTTTTCGTTGCTTTGTTTTGGTTGGATTTGCCACTGTATATAAAGCCAAATAAATAACCAAAAGCAAAAATGCACCTCCAGACCTTGGGCTAAGTTCACACTTATCGTTTTTGATGTGTTTTTGCACTTTTGCATTTTTTTCAACGGTGAAAAATGCATTCACCCGCAAATGTCATTTTAACATTTTGCTACCTTATCTGGCCATGTGGTGTGTGAGATATGATCAAACACATCCAGAATGAACACTCATTTCCAGCTGATAATACCATCTAGCACCTGTCCCTATTTTAAAAGCAGCTAACAGCGTTCTCAATAGGGAATAGTTTTTTTCAAGCACGGAGTACAATGCAATAATCCCTGACTAGATGCCTGTAAAACGCTATCCCAACTGATATAGGTCTCCTGTACACGAATCTCAGATAAGAGAGGTAATATACAAGTGCATCTCACTAAATTAGAATATCATCAAAAAGTTAGTTTATTTCAGTTCTTCAATACAAAAAGTGAAACTCATATATTATGTAGAGTCATTACACACAGAGTGATCTATTTCAAGTGTTTATTTCTGTTAATGTTGATGATTATGGCTTGGTCAGTGTGGAGAGGTGGTGGAGATGCCAAATAAAAACCGCGACGAGTTTGGTATCTGGTCAGGGGCCTGGACGTTTATGGTAAAACTTAAGTGTTCAGGTGGTACGGTTGCCCACATTCCATCATCTGCCTTCCTGGGTAGGGATCGTATCCTGGTCTTCTACCTGGGGCAACCAAAGCTCTGTCACAGGTACGGCGACCCTACACACTTCAGTGCAAACTGCACTGTGCAGAAATGTGCGTTGTGTGGGGGTGTCGGTCATCTTGCTGCCTCTTGTGTGGAGATTAGGTGCCACCTGTGTGGTGAGTTAGGTCACCCAGTCAGCCGTTGTCCTCGCTCCTTCGCTAATGCAGTCGAGACCCCGGTGGGAGAAAGCCATGAGGCCGATTTTGCTGGGGAGAGGACTAGCAGGGGTGGGGGAGCTGAGGGGCCAGGGAAGAAAAACAATAAAAAGATGCCTGCCCAGCTGAGGCGTCTAGACAAGTGCAGACAGGAGAGGGAGCGGGGCGAGCCCCGGGCTACGGGGGCGGCCCCTGTCCTGGATGCCAGTGTTGCTGCTGAGGCCCCGAGGGATGATGAGTTTGATGAGGAGGTCAGGAGGATCCACAGGGAGGAAACCCCCTCTGCCTCAGAATCCTCCCAATATGAAAGTATGGATGAGGACAATAAGCGGTGGCTAGAGAACAAGCGTAAGCTCGGCACCAAAAAGAAGAGAAAGAAGGGAGATAAAATATCTTCTCCCGCTCTGACCAAGGTACCTAAGGAAGGTAAAACTGACTCCCCTCTAGTTGGTCTTTTTAACCGCTTCCAAGCCCTTGATAACATCTCTTCCTCAGAAGAGGAGGCTGAGGGTGAGGTTCTGGCTTCGGCGGAGCTTACAGGGGGCGCCGAGTCTCCTTCTCATGGGGATGCAAGGTCCTTGGGGGGAGGGACTGGCCCAGAGTCCGGAGACAAGGACGAAAAAAGAAGGAAAAATGTGGGAATGGACACCTCTGTATCATTAAAGAGGGGGAAGGATTCCTCCTCTGAGGCAGAGGATAAGGGGAGTGGAAAGAAGAAAGCTATCTAACTCAATCACCAATGATGGCGGTACCCACTCCGTTGACGCTGGTGTCCATTAATGTCGCCAGCATTAAGTCAAATATGGCTAGATTGGCGGCCTTTGATTTTCTCAGCCGGGTTGAAGCTGACGTTTTCTTTTTGCAAGAGACCAGGCTGCCAAATATGGCAGAGGGAGTGGAGACTTGGGCCCTCCTATTGGTCTCTTGCGGCCGAGCCGTATAGCGGAGTGGCGGTCCTTTTTACCGCACCGGTAGAATGCCGACGGGTTATTGAGTTAGAAATGGGGAGGTGCCTGATATTAGATGTCCTCATGAAGGGACAAGAGCTCTGGCTCATTAACATCTATGGTCCCCAATCTAAGTGGGACCGGAAGTGTCTCTTTATGAGGATCAAGCCCTACCTTTTTACGAGTCGGCAGGTCGTCTTTGGAGGGGACTTTAACACTGTCATGAGGCCCCGAGATAGAGGAGGTTCCAGAGACAAGCTGACTTATGATGGCGTCGCCCTTAATAGTGTAGCTAGTGAAGCTCGCCTGGTAGATGTCCACATCCGGCTCACCGCAGTCCACGAGGGGTTCACCTATCATAGAGGTAACTGTAGGTCCAGGATAGACAAGTTTTATTTAAAGGAGGAAGCCGTCTCTTCAGCAGTATCTGCTGTTGAGGTGGAATTCTCCGATCTCTGTTTGATTTTGTTTTTTCTGAATGTTACAGAGACTCCCCGGATAGGAAGAGGCTTTTGGAGGCTCAATTCGTCTCTCTTGGTAGAAGCGGAGATAAGACAGTCCTTTGAGGATTTTCTTCAGAGCCAGGTACCCTTACTGGATCTTTGTAGTAGTAAGTCAGAGTGGTGGGAGATGTTCAAGAAAAGGGTGGCGAGATTCTTCCGCCAGCTCTCGAGACTCTGGAGCCTGGACAGGTACCACCTGTATCAGGGCCTGAGGAGGAAACTAGAGCATCTTGTCTCAACTGGAGGTAGCCGCGAGGAGATCTCCAGAGTGAAATCTTTGCTAATGAGGTGTCAGTATGATAGACACGCATCTTTGGTTTTTGAGAGGGATTACGGGAAGTACCGCTCGCCCGACCCTTATAGAAACTGCAAGATGTCAGTGAATAGTAAAGTTGTTACAGGACTGGTTGACACTGCGGGGTCCTTGAAAAGATCCAGATCAGGGATCCTGGAGGTCGTCAGATCCTTCTACTCGCACCTCTTGGGGAAGAGGGATCTGGATTGGGATGAGATGCCGGCTTTTCTGGCTGAAGCCGTCCCCGAACCAGGGGTAGACCCCTCTCTTGGCGTTTTGACAGAGATGATCAGGGAAGAGGAAGTTAAGTTGGCGATTGAAGGGCTTGCCCTGAAGAAATCTCCCGGTCCGGATGGCTTAACATCTGAATTCTATAAGACCTTTAAGGACGCCTTGGTTCCCCTCTTGACTGAGGTATTCAATGAATGTCTTTCCTCGGGCACTATGCCAAAGTCAATGAGGAGGTCTGCCCTGATCATCTTGTCAAAGGGTAAGGACCCATCTTGCATTGAGAATTGGCCTCCCATAGCGCTTCTGAATGCAGACAGGAAGGTTTTGGCAAAGGTGCTGTTTAATCGGCTGGTGAAATTTGCACCCCAGCTCCTTTCGGGGGCCCAGCATTGCTCTGTTCCGGGCCGCAGTGCAATTAGTGCTGTACTCTGTGTCCGAGAGGCGATGGAGCAGGGTAGGGCTGGCCACTGGAAGGGGTAC
This sequence comes from Phyllobates terribilis, assembly GCF_046119375.1. Taxonomy (NCBI): domain Eukaryota; kingdom Metazoa; phylum Chordata; class Amphibia; order Anura; family Dendrobatidae; genus Phyllobates; species Phyllobates terribilis. Next base: position 1,917,961 of record NW_027362968.1, on the reverse strand, counting down.
ATGCTGTCATTGGACCAGGCAAAAGCGTTTGATCGGGTTAATCATGAGTACCTCTGGTCTGTCCTTCTGAGGTATGGCCTGCCGGGGGGGTTTGTTGATTGGCTTAAGACCTTGTACTCTGGGGCAGAGAGTTTCCCGCTTGTGAACGGTTGGATTGGCAGCTCTTTTGAGGTTGGGTGTGGTGTTCGCCAGGGTTGTCCCTTGAGCCCGCTACTGTACGTGTTTGCGATTGACCCACTTCTTAGGAGGGTGGAGCGTGGACCGTTGGCTGGGATCGGGATGGACCGGGCAGCACCGGAAGCCACTCTGAGAGTGGTGGCGTATGCCGATGACGTCACCGTTTTTGTTTCCTCTGATGGGGAGGCAGAATGGCTGATGTCAGAGGTAAATCGCTACTCGGAGGCATCCGGGTCTAAGATCAACCGGGATAAGTGTGAGAGTCTCTGGCTGGGAGGAGGAGATCCTGGTTTTGATCTCCCGGACACCCTTCCAGAACCCAAAGTCTCTGCAAAAGTTCTTGGCATCGAATTTGGCCAGGGGGATTACCCCAAACAAAATTGGGACAGCAGGCTAGAGATCGCCACTCAGAAGGTGAACCAATGGAAGGGTTGGTCTTTGACCCTAAGGGAGAGGGTAAACCTGATCAAAACTTACCTGCTCCCTTTGCTGATCTATCTGGGCAGTGTGTGCATCTTGCCAGAGCCTCTCTGGACTCGGGTCTACAGTTTGTTCTTTCAACTGTTATGGGGGAATAGACTGAACCTGGTCAAGAGGGAGGTTACTTACCGTACGAGGAGACTAGGAGGGTTGGGTATGGTCAACCCTGTGGTATTCCTTGTGAATACCTTCATTAAGATCAATATTGCAAACCTCTGGAAAGAGAAGGCTACTCCGTGGGTATTCTCCTGTAAGGGATGGTTTCAGCCTTTCTTCCAGGAATGGGAGACAGGAGGGCAAGTGAAGGATCTCTGCACACCGCATGAACATCTCCCGGCTTACGCTACCGTGGTTCTGAAGGTAATTCGCTGGTGGGGTCTGGGAATGTGGGAGGTCAGGACTCTGCCAAGGAAGCTCCTTGACAAAAGGGTTCTGTTGACCTATTTTCAGAGGCCTCTGGCGCTCAGGGATTGCCCAAGTCGGAATCTTGGGGTGGGTCTGCATCTTTTGAATTCTATCAGGATCCCCTCGAAGGTTTGGGACTTGGCTTGGCGCTGCTTCCATGGGAAACTGTGTGTGAGGAACAATCTGAAGTGTAGGAGCTCTGAGGACAGGAACTGTCCTCGGGAGCATTGTGGTACCATGCTTGAAAGCATGGACCACTTCCTGCTTAGTTGTCCCTTTAACACAGAAGTGTACAACAGGGTGGGCGCCTCCATTGGCTGGCCCCGGCTGGTCGGTCTCTCTTATGCGGAATGGGCCTATGGAGCATTCGGGGACCTGGGTGGTCGGGACCGCTGCACCTTATTTCTAGTTAGCGCAGTGGTTAGGTATCACACGTGGAACGCACGGTGCTTAGTATCGACGCAGCGGAAAATCCTCCCAGTGGACGATGTGTTTAGGACCATACTCGGTGACCTGGTGAAGGTGCGTTCTCTGGAGTATGAGAGACTGGGTACACGGAGGGCAGCTCTCCTCTGGAGGGGCTTTTCTTTTAGTGTGCCCTAGTCTGGTCATCGCCTCTCCTGGTGGTGGGCTGCTGCTGACACCATAGATTTTTGTTTTATTGATCAGTAGACAGTGATGTAGGGCTGCAGGCGCCGAACTTGGGCTTTGTCAGTTGTGGTTATTGTATTGTTTGTTTCAGTATATATTGTATATATGGGTTTGGGTGTAGGTATTAGGTTGGGTGGAGGGAAAAGGGGGGAGGTGGGTTCATCTTGTGGGACACTGGTTATTTGGGTGAAAAACTGGCACTGCCTGATCTGGCCTATGGACGTTGGACTGAGGCATGAGGCGCAGGACCAGCTCTCAGGTCAGTGCCGGGGAGGGACTGGTGGGCTTGAGTGTGGGGTGTTTTGTTTTGTCTTGCATATATTTGTATAGTTAGTATTTATTTTACTTATAATAAAAAAAAATAATAATAAAAAAAAAGAATGTATATATTAGTTTGTATATAATTTGTCGGTTATTGTTTATTATATTGTTATTATTTGTTTGGTAACCGGACCAGATGTCATGGTGTAGGTAGTTATTATTGTGTATATATGTATAATATGTGTGTGAGGAGAGAGGGAGCGGCTGGACCAGCAGAATAGTGAGTGCAGCTCTGGAGTATAATACAGGATATAACTCAGGATCAGTGCAGGATCAGTAATGTAATGTATGTACACAGTGACTGCACCAGCAGAATAGTGAGTGCAGCTCTGGAGTATAATACAGGAGGTAACTCAGGATCAGTAATGTAATGTATGTACACAGTGACTGCACCAGCAGAATAGTGAGTGCAGCTCTGGAGTATAATACAGGATGTAACTCAGGATCAGTAATGTAATGTATGTACACAGTGACTGCACCAGCAGAATAGTGAGTGCAGCTCTGGAGTATAATACAGGATATAACTCCGGATCAGTAATGTAATGTATGTACACAGTGACTGCACCAGCAGAATAGTGAGTGCAGCTCTTGAGTATAATACATGATGTAACTCAGGATCAGTAATGTAATGTATGTACACAGTGACTGCACCAGCAGAATAGTGAGTGCAGCTCTGGAGTATAATACAGGATATAACTCCGGATCAGTAATGTAATGTATGTACACAGTGACTGCACCAGCAGAATAATGAGTACAGCTCTGGAGTATAATACAGGATGTAACTCAGGATCAGTAATGTAATGTATGTACACAGTGACTGCACCAGCAGAATAATGAGTGCAGCTCTGGAGTATAATACAGGATGTAACTCAGGATCAGTAATGTAATGTATGTGCACAGTGACTGCACCAGCAGAATAGTGAGTGCAGCTCTGGAGTATAATACAGGATATAACTCCGGATCAGTAATGTAATGTATGTACACAGTGACTGCACCAGCAGAATAGTGAGTGCAGCTCTTGAGTATAATACATGATGTAACTCAGGATCAGTAATGTAATGTATGTACACAGAGACTACACCAGCAGAATAGTGAGTGCAGCTCTGGAGTATAATACAGGTTGTAACTCAGGATCAGTAATGTAATGTATGTACACAGTGAATGCACCAGCAGAAGAGTGAGTGCAGCACTTGCATGGGCTACCACCATTTTTTTTGTTATCCTGTGTTATGATATAATGACATGACAAATTCAGCCTTAAAGAACGAGTCATTACTACTTCAATCATAAAGTAAATATCAATATCAATTGTATTAATCACAAGAGAGACACACATATATGAGATTAGTTGGACGGGGGGGTGGGGGGTGGGGGAGGGGACGTGGTTTTAGTGGGGGTGCCAGACCAATTACATATCTGACATAGATATAGCAGTATCACATAGACCCCACAACAGTATTATAGTGCTTAGGTCCTAACTCAGTATAATTAAATCAAAATCAATAAAGAGGAGCAGCACACATCATATAGGTGGAGATTACATAAAAACAGGCACACAGGTGGTAAAACAGAGCGCCATGGCTGAAAGGGGATGTCCACTACTTTATATCCCCCCCATGTATCCCCCCGGGGCCCCTAAGACTTCTTGTAAATACCTTCTGTTGCAGATACGGCCTGTGAGTGGCGCTATCACTGGCCGCTCACAGGCATCATGTGACCCCCGGCTGCAGCCGGCTCTGACATCCGCTGATGTCACGACAAGTGCTGGCAGCAGCCGGGGGTCTTTGTCTTCCAGGTTCCAGGGTGGACGCCAGGCTGTGGGCGGGGTTACCCCTCCTCGTCACACCCAGCATCCACCACGCGCTCTGCCTCTCTCCATTCATTGGGAAAGCGCGCGGTGGATGCAAGGTGTGACGCGGGGGTAACCCCACCCACAACCCAGCGGCCACCGCGGGGACCCCAGTGCTGAGTCACGCCTCACTTGTCATGACGTCAGCGCGGAGTCACGTGATGCCTGTGAGAGGCAACCGATAGCGCCGCTCACAGGCATTATCAGCAACAGAAGGTATTCACAATAAGTCTTAGGGGCCCCGGGGGGGATACATAAAGTAGTGGACAACTTCTTGAATGTTAGAGATAAGTATACTGGTAATGAATGAGGCACTTACCCGTGAGTCCGCACGTCATGCCCAACTGCCCCAACGCACGCACCGGCACCCCCTGAGGAAGATTCGAAATGTGCATTGGGGCAGTTGGACATGACGTGCGGGGCTCATGGGTAAAAGAAGAAGTAATGACTCGTTCTTTAAGGTTGAATCTGCTTTGGTCTTTTGAGTCTACTTCACCTATAATGTACTAGCTATTGAACCACCCGTTCTACGCCCGGGTGGCGAGCATTTATATTGGTATATGGCCTCCATCCTTTCATGTGCTCCTCCCATCCTGTGCCCCCATCCTGGTATGTGCTGCTGCCATCCTGCGCCCCCATCCTGGTATGTGCTGCTATCCTGCGCCCCCATCCTGGTATGTGCTGCTGCCATCCTGTGCCCCCATCCTGGTATGTGCTGCTATCCTGCGCCCCCATCCTGTCATGTGCTGCTCCCATCCTGCGCCCCCATCCTGTCATGTGCTGCTGCTATCCTGTGCCCCCATCCTGGTATGTGCTGCCCCCATCCTGCGCCCCCATCCTGGTATGTGCTGCTATCCTGCGCCCCCATCCTGTCATGTGCTGCTCCCATCCTGCGCCCCCATCCTGTCATGTGCTGCTCCCATCCTGCGCCCCCATCCTGTCATGTGCTGCTCCCATCCTGCGCCCCCATCCTGTCATGTGCTGCTGCTATCCTGTGCCCCCATCCTGGTATGTGCTGCCCCCATCCTGTGCCCCTATCCTGGTATGTGCTGCTCCCATCCTGTGCCCCCATCCTGGTATGTGCTGCCCCCATCCTGTGCCCCCATCCTGGTATGTGCTGCTCTAATCCTGTGCTCCAATCCGGTCTTGTGCTGCTGCCATCCTGTGCCCCTATCCTGGTATGTGCTGCTATCCTGTGCCCCCATCCTGGTATGTGCTGCTCCCATCCTGTGCCCCCATCCTGGTATGTGCTGCCCCCATCCTGTGCCCCCATCCTGGTATGTGCTGCCCCCATCCTGTGCCCCTATCCTGGTATGTGCTGCTCCCATCCTGTGCCCCCATCCTGGTATGTGCTGCCCCCATCCTGTGCCCCCATCCTGGTATGTGCTGCTCTAATCCTGTGCTCCAATCCGGTCTTGTGCTGCTGAGATCCTGTGCCCCCATCCTGGTATGTGCTGCTATCCTGTGCCCCTATCCTGGTATATGCTGCTATCCTGCGCCCCCACCCTGGTATGTGCTGCTGCCATCCTGTGCCCCCATCCTACTATGTGCTGCTATCCTGTGCCCCCATCCTGGTATGTGCTGCTGCCATCCTGTGCCCCCATCCTGGTATGTGCTGTTCCCATAAAATAGTGCCTGAGTCAACGTGTGCGCATCTCACAATATCTGGCGCCATTTTCTTGAAGACACTGTGTCTGGGAATTTGCACACACAGTGTCTTCAGTAAAATGGCATCGTAGTGCAGTGTGCACACGCTCTGACTCAGGCACCACACTGCACAGCCGCCACCCATTTTGACTTTGAACAGAAAGACACATTCACTGTTATATATAACATTTTACATTTTATTAAACTATTAGCTGGAAAAAAAATTATTGTGCAAAAACTTCTGTGTAAAGAACATTTTTGGTGTAAACTCTGTGGTCTTTCTTTAAGTTGCCTCGTTGATCAGTAGCAAAAACTTTGACTTTGACTTGTTGGAAGGATTTTGTCCTTGAAGAGGCGACATAAAGTTGGCCCTGGCTGAAGGCTGGAGATGGCAAATATATGCCAACTGAATCCAGTGTTTGCCCTTGACTTTTGTTGATGGTCATAGCATAAGCCAGTCTTAAGGGAAACTGTTTTCGTTTTAAAGTAAAAGGAAGATGAGGATGGCTTGGGGCAGAATAACTCTGGGAATGATACCCTTGTACCTTTAAATGATCCGCTGAGGATTTCACAGTCAATGACTTTTGACATAATTTGCTTCACAACCATTCTGGTGCCATTGCAAAGACCTCTTCTTGAGTTAAGGTTTCTTAATAGCATGACTACTGCTCCAACTTTCAAATGTCATCTATGAGGAGGCATACCACCAGGCGTTAAGCTGTTTAAGAACTCCATCGGATAGTTTGCTGCTTCCTCAGCATTTGCAGTATCTTGCTGAATGGAATCAATACTGGTGTAGCATTTCAATTCAGACTGAATTCGTCTAAGAACATTTTCATTCAGTTCATGTGAATGTTGGTTTTTTGGAGTTAGGATTGCACGGTTTGCAATGCTTTTATCTTCTGGTTGTATGACTTGAGGAAAGACAGCATCAACAATACATCCATTTTCAATGCAGACAGAAGGAATTTCAAAGATACCTTCCTCTAGTCCTGGTTCTTGAAGTTTTCCATCTCCAAGGTTTAAAAGCCATTGGGAAAAGCCTTGATGTTCTTGGGGGACATTGTCCTCATTGGTACGCATGTTTAGGTCCAATTTGAGGACTTCAATATTCCTCCAACAATTGCTGTTCTTCATGCATGCTGAAATTATTTCGGTTCTGGTGCCATGTGGTACAACAGGAAGGATTTGTCGAAAATCTCCACCAAAAACAGACACTGCACCTCCGAACGTTTTTTTGGAGGGAACTTTTGGATCTTCAGCCATGAGTTCTTTGTAGAAGGTGTCAACTGCATTTACAGCATGAGCTGGAGCTGTAGAAGCTTCGTCCCAGATTATGAGTTTGGTGTTTTTCAACTCATTGGCAGTATTGCTGCCATGACGAATATTGCACGTCGACGTTTCATTAATTGGTATAGGCAGTTTGAACAGATTATGGGAAGTTCGGCCTCCTTCCAGCAAAGTAGCAGCAATGCCTGTAAATGTACATGGCAAGACTAATTCATTTTTGCTCTGAATGTAATGCATGATTGTATTATACAGGAATGTTTTACCACTTCCACCAGGTCCGTCAATAAAAAATAGACGTTGTTGCAAGTTGGAATCTCAGAAGCTTCTCTGATTTTTTCGAAAGCCTTTCGTTGTCCTGGGTTTAACATTTGGAATTTCTCCTCAAAGCCTTTTCCGCAACAGGGTCGTAATATTTGCCAGAATTGATTGGATCATCGTACTTGCCAACAGGAAGGTGTAGGCCAAAATCTTGTAATGACTTTCCATGTGTCCGTAACACAGGCTCAATTTCATGTAATGTCATATAGACGGCCTTTTCTACATGAGGGAAACGTCTGGTATAGTCTTCCATGAGATTTTTATTGTGCCTTTGAAACAATGCTGCAGCATTAGACGGCTCACACATGATGCAAATAAATGCAGACAATTGTGTAAGTTGTATTGGCATTTGATAAGTGGCAGCTTCTGTTAGGCGAGTATCCCATTCAGAGTCATCATCAGTTAACCCTCTTGCAATACAGGCTTCTTGGAAAGTAGCAAAACGGTTTCCTTCAGTTGTTCTGAGATCCTCAAAAGATGTTGCGCCTCTAACATTGAGAAGGAGAATTCGGAGAAAGTATTTTTCTCTGTCTAATGGACTAACGTTAAACATTCTGCCAATTGTGGTTTTATGACATTTGCAACGTGGTTTCCATTTAACGTTTTTTTCATCCCAAGTGAAATGTTCAGGGATTTCAATGTAGAAATATTGTTGGGCATTAGGATCTTCCCGATTCAGTTTAAACCCAGCAAGAAGTTTAGACTTGGTGCTTTTCCGCTGCACAGCTTCAGCTTCTTTACCTGCTATAAAGCATATTGTATGCTTGTCCTCAAGGTGGACATTTCATCTTTCCACATGGTCAGGTTGATGGTGCATTTTATATTCCCTGAGTCTCCAGCATGCTTCAGGTGCACTTACATATCGAGTTTCTAAGTCATTTTTTACTTCATCCCATTCAACCGTGGCTTCTTGTTCTGTGGCAGCAGTAACACACTGTAGATTTGCACAATCATGCCCTTTGTAAACATATTTGAACAAATATTTTACACTTTGTAGAACTGCAAATCTCAACGTTTATGTGAGCATTGTATTTTAAGGAAAGATAAGGATTGTAAGGTACAACCCATCTATTATCAACCCTGTTTCCACCAAGTTCAACAAAGTTGTTCTCATCCCGGCGTTGATATTTAGGGGATCCATTTACATTGCTATTAGTTTCGGAAGAGAAATCCTTGGGAAAACCTTGTACAGTTTCCATTGTCCATGCATGGTGCATTTGGATTAAGTGGACCACATGGACCGTGTATCATGCAAGATTGTACGATTTCATAAAGCTTCGGATGCGTGTCTTTGTGCGGGAGCTCTGCACAAACAATTTTGTCAATTCTTTCTTTTTCCCAGGCTTTGTATTCCGGGGCCATAAATGCCAATATGTGTCCATGAGGGAGCCCTCTTTTTTGGAACTCAATTACATACACCATACCATTAACACGTCCAAATCTGTGGTATGTGGTTAGGTCTCCAAGTAGCAATTTTAGTTTCATGTTAAATACTCGAGCTACTAAATCGGGCCTGTCGCATGGTTGCTGACTGGGAAGTAAGTTTTCCCTGATTTCCCTCCATTTTGGATTGCACGTTACTGTTACAAATAGGTCTGGTTTGCCATATTTCCTGACCATTGCCATGGCATCTTGGTAGTTTTGTGCCATATTTCTTGGACTTCCTTGGAAAGTCGATGGCTATATGACTTTTTTTCCAGGTAGGATATTTATGTTCATGAAACGGTGGTTGGTCATGAATTGGTGAAGGACGTCATATTCTTCAGCTCTTACAGTACTTTGATTTGTGCGCACCCAATTCAAACGGTTTGCCTCAGTTTTGCAATAGGCATCAACCATAAATTGGTGTGTCAGCTTTCCTGCATTAAGGAACTGGTTAAAGTACCATCACGAATGGCAAAGTGGTATGAATACCATTGAAGTGGAGTCACATTTCCTCGACCAACTGTTTTTTTTAGTTCTGTAGTCCACCCAGAGTCCCCATAAGGGAAAAGCAAAGCGTAGCTCATTGGGTCACAGAGTCTACTCAGAATAGATATATTTTGTAAAATTCCACTTTTTGGATGAATGGTAATGTCACGGTTTTCTGGGGGTGCACCATCTGTGCTGTGGAAAATGGCAGCAATTTCCCCTCTGGCAGTTGGAGCATTGATTCTGCCGGGGTGCATAGTATTTACTTTTTCTCTCACGAAAGTCATGCTATATTCAATTGGCATTCGGTTTTCTAGATTTGCTTTTAGCATTTCTTCTTGTTCAAATTGCAACATATTTTTGTATTCTCTGGAGAAAGGATTGATATCTTCCAGAATTCTTTGTAGATTTTGCATAAGATTACGAATGCATCCACTGTTGGCTGGATTGTGCCGAATCCAGAATATATAACTGGGCGTATGTTGGTGATTCACCTTGGTTAGGGTGCAACGCAGATGTTGCATGGTAAATTTGCCCATGGATTCTGTAACAGAAAGGACCTGATCGCCTGTTAATTGATTGGTCAATTTGTGCGCCCATGGATGCAAAAGCGTTTGCACTATTGTATGATCTTATGTTTTCCATGAAATTCTTGGAGTTTGGTTCTGATCTCTTCATGCAATTAGTAATATAGGGATGCATTCACACTTCTTCCAGTTTGATGGTTCCACTATGACAACAGTTTGTTGTAATTTCATTTTGGAAATGGTTGGCATTACAAAATGAGCATTTGTTGTTCATTGGGCCAAGATAGCATGCCCCAATGTCGTCTTCATTGAAGTTTTCAGTAAGCAAAGCAGTGTTGCGAGATCTTCCGTTTTTACCCCAGCGGGCAGGTTGTTTAGTACGGGCTCCTCTGTGTCTCTCACCATTGGCGCTGCGATGCTGCTGAAGCTCAGCGTCTGTCACACTCTCTGGGGCAGACCTATGCCTCTCTGGGGCAGACCTACGCCTCTCTGGGGCAGACCTATGCCTCTCTGGGGCAGACCTATGCCTCTCTGGGGCAGACCTACGCCTCTCTGGGGCAGACCTATGCCTCTCTGGGGCAGACCTACGCCTCTCTGGGGCAGACCTATGCCTCTCTGGGGCAGACCTATGCCTTTCTGGGGCAGACCTACGCCTCTCTGGGGCAGACCTATGCCTCTCTGGGTCAGACCTACGCCTCTCTGGGGCAGACCTATGCCTCTCTGGGGCAGACCTACGCCTCTCTGGGGCAGACCTACGCCTCTCTGGGGCAGACCTATGCCTCTCTGGGGCAGACCTACGCCTCTCTGGGGCAGACCTATGCCTCTCTGGGGCAGACCTATGCCTCTCTGGGGCAGACCTATGCCTCTCTGGGGCAGACCTACGCCTCTCTGGGGCAGACCTATGCCTCTCTGGGGCAGACCTACGCCTCTCTGGGGCAGACCTATGCCTCTCTGGGGCAGACCTATGCCTCTCAGCGTCAGCGTTGCGCATCTGTTGAGGCTTTTTTGGGGTGAGATTATGACGGGCAGCCTTTCTTCTGATAGTATTTTTTTCACGCTGCAATTTAAGGTGCTGTTTTTTACCCCTACTTCTACCAACCTTTTGAGCTTCAGCCCTTTTTGATTTTTTTGCCTGAGTTTCCTCCTCAGAAAGAACTTGCTGGCGTTTGGGGGCCATTATAATGGAATTACGGAACGAATAAGGTTGTAAACTTTAATTAAAATATTTAGCTCTGCTGACGTTTGATAAAGTGGCTGGATTGCTCCGCTGACGTAGTATATATATATATATATTCAGCAGAAAGTGGCCGGATTGCTCCGCTGATGTAGTATATATATATATATTCAGTAGAAAGTGGCTGGATTGCTCCACTGACGTATTATATATATTTATATTCAGTATAAAGTGGCTGGATTGCTCCGCTGACGTATTATATATATTTATATTCAGTAGAAAGTGGCTGGATTGCTCCGCTGACGTATTATATATATTCAGTAGAAAGTGGCTGGATCGCTCCGCTGACGTATTATATATATTCAGAGGAAAGTGGCTGGATTGCTCCGCTGACGTATTATATATATTTATATTCAGTAGAAAGTGGCTGGATTGCTCCGCTGACGTATTATATATATTCAGTAGAAAGTGGCTGGATTGCTCTGCTGACGTATTATATATATTCAGTAGAAAGTGGCTGGATTGCTCCGCTGACGTATTATATATATTCAGAGGAAAGTGGCTGGATTGCTCTGCTGACGTATTATATATATTCATAGGAAAGTGGCTGGATTGCTCCGCTGACGTATTATATATATTCAGAGGAAAGTGGCTGGATTGCTCTGCTGACGTATTATATATATTCATAGGAAAGTGGCTGGATTGCTCCGCTGACGTATTATATATATTCAGAGGAAAGTGGCTGGATTGCTCCGCTGACGTATTATATATATTCAGAGGAAAGTGGCTGGATTGCTCCGCTGACGTATTATATATATTCAGTAGAAAGTGGCTGGATTGCTCTGCTGACGTATTATATATATTCAGTAGAAAGTGGCTGGATTGCTCCGCTGACGTATTATATATATTCAGAGGAAAGTGGCTGGATTGCTCCGCTGACGTATTATATATATTCAGAGGAAAGTGGCTGGATCGCTCCGCTGACGTATTATATATATTCAGAGGAAAGTGGCTGGATTGCTCCACTGACGTATTATATATATTTATATTCAGTATAAAGTGGCTGGATAGCTCCGCTGACGTATTATATATATTCAGTAGAAAGTGGCTGGATTGCTCCGCTGACGTATTATATATATTCAGTAGAAAGTGGCTGGATTGCTCCGCTGACGTATTATATATATTCAGAGGAAAGTGGCTGGATCGCTCCGCTGACGTATTATATATATTCAGTAGAAAGTGGCTGGATCGCTCCGCTGACGTATTATATATATTCAGAGGAAAGTGGCTGGATTGCTCCGCTGACGTATTATATATATTTATATTCAGTAGAAAGTGGCTGGATTGCTCCGCTGACGTATTATATATATTCAGTAGAAAGTGGCTGGATTGCTCCGCTGACGTATTATATATATTTATATTCAGTAGAAAGTGGCTGGATTGCTCCGCTGACGTATTATATATATTCAGTATAAAGTGGCTGGATTGCTCCGCTGATGTATTATATGTATTCAGTAGAAAGTGGCTGGATCGCTCCGCTGACGTATTATATATATTCAGTAGAAAGTGGCTGGATTGCTCCGCTGACGTATTATATATATTCAGTATAAAGTGGCTGGATTGCTCCGCTGATGTATTATATATATTCAGAGGAAAGTGGCTGGATTGCTCCGCTGACGTATTATATATATTCAGAGGAAAGTGGCTGGATTGCTCCGCTGACTTATTATATATATTCAGTATAAAGTGACTGGATTGCTCCGCTGACGTATTATATATATTCAAAGGAAAGTGGCTGGATTGCTCCGCTCACGTATTATATATATTCAAAGGAAAGTGGCTGGATTGCTCTGCTGACGTATTATATATATTCAGAGGAAAGTGGCTGGATTGCTCCGCTGATGTATTATATATATTCAGAGGAAAGTGGCTGGATTGCTCCGCTGACGTATTATATATATTCAGAGGAAAGTGGCTGGATTGCTCCGCTGACGTATTATATATATTCAAAGGAAAGTGGCTGGATCGCTCCGCTGACGTATTATATATATTCAGTAGAAAGTGGCTGGATTGCTCCGCTGACGTATTATATATATTCAGTATAAAGTGGCTGGATTGCTCCGCTGATGTATTATATATATTCAGAGGAAAGTGGCTGGATCGCTCCGCTGACGTATTATATATATATTCAGTAGAAAGTGGCTGGATTGCTCCGCTGACGTATTATATATATTCAGAGGAAAGTGGCTGGATTGCTCCGCTGACTTATTATATATATTCAGTATAAAGTGACTGGATTGCTCCGCTCACGTATTATATATATTCAAAGGAAAGTGGCTGGATTGCTCCGCTCACGTATTATATATATTTATATTCAGTAGAAAGTGGCCGGATTTTTCCCCTGACGTATTATATGTATATATATATATATATATATATATATATATATATACATGTTCAGTATAAAGTGGCCGGATTGCTCCGCTGACGTATTATATATATTCAGTAGAAAGTGGCTGGATTGCTCCGCTGACGTATTATATATATTCAGTAGAAAGTGGCCGGATTGCTCCGCTGACGTATTATATATATTCAGTAGAAAGTGGCCGGATTTTTCCCCTGACGTATTATATATATATATGTTCAGTATAAAGTGGCTGCATTTCTCCGCTGACGTATTTTGTGTGGGATTGCCCCGCTGACGTATTTTGTGCGGGATTGCTCCGCTGACGTATTTTGTGAGGGATTGCTCCGCTGACGTATTTTGTGCGGGATTGCTCCGCTGACGTATTTTGTGCGGGATTGCTCCGCTGACGTATTTTGTGTGGGATTGCTCCGCTGAAGTTTTTTGTGCGGGATTGCTCCGCTGATGTATTCTGTGCGGGATTGCTCCGCTGAGGTATTTTGTGCGGGATTGCTCCGCTGATGTATTCTGTGCGGGATTGCTCCGCTGACGTATTTTGTGCGGGATTGCTCCGCTGACGTTTTTCTGTGCGGGATTGGTCCGCTGACGTATTTTGTGCGGGATTGGTCCGCTGACGTATTTTGTGCGGGATTGCTCCGCTGACGTTTTTCTGTGCGGGATTGGTCCGCTGACGTATTTTGTGCGGGATTGCTCCGCTGACGTTTTTCTGTGCGGGATTGGTCCGCTGACGTATTTTGTGCGGGATTGCTCCACTGACGTTTTTTGTGCGGGATTGCTCCGCTGACGTATTTTGTGCGGGATTGCTCCACTGACGTTTTTTTGTGCGGGATTGCTCCGCTGACGTATTTTGTGCGGGATTGCTCCGCTGATGTATTCTGTGCGGGATTGCTCCACTGACGTATTCTGTGTGGGATTGCTCCGCTGACGTATTTTGTGCGGGATTGGTCCGCTGACGTATTTTGTGCGGGATTGCTCCGCTGACGTATTTTGTGTGGGATTGCTCCGCTGACGTATTTTGTGCGGGATTGCTCCGCTGACGTATTTTGTGCGGGATTGCTCCGCTGAAATATTTTGTGTGGGATTGCTCCGCTGACGTATTTTGTGCGGGATTGCTCCGCTGACGTATTTTGTGCGGGATTGCTCCGCTGAAATATTTTGTGTGGGATTGCTCCGCTGAAGTTTTTTGAGCGGGATTGCTCCACTGACGTATTTTGTGCGGGATTGCTCCGCTGAAGTTTTTTGTGCGGGATTGCTCCGCTGACGTATTTTGTGCGGGATTGCTCCGCTGACGTATTTTGTGCGGGATTGCTCCGCTGACGTTTTTCTGTGCGGGATTGGTCCGCTGACCTATTCTGTGCGGGATTGCTCCGCTGACGTTTTTTGTGCGGGATTTCTCCGCTGACGTTTTTTGTGCGGGATTTCTCCGCTGGCTTTTTTTGTGCGGGATTGCTCCGCTGATGTTTTTTGTGCGGGATTGATCCGCTGACGTTTTTTTGTGCGGGATTGCTCCGCTGACGTATTTTGTGGGGGATTTCTCTACTGACGTATTTTGTGCGGGATTGCTCCGCTGACGTATTTTGTGGGGGATTTCTCTACTGACGTATTTTGTGTGGGATTGCTCTGCTGAAGTTTTTTGTGCGGGATTGCTCCGCTGACGTATTTTGTGCGGGATTGCTCCGCTGACGTATTTTGTGCGGGATTGCTCCACTGACGTATTTTGTGCGGGATTGCTCCGCTGACGTTTTTCTGTGCGGGATTGCTCCGCTGACGTATTTTGTGCGGGATTGCTCCGCTGACGTATTCTGTGCGGGATTTCTCCGCTGACGTTTTTTGTGCGGGATTGCTCCGCTGACGTATTTTGTGCGGGATTGCTCCGCTGACGTTTTTCTGTGCGGGATTGCTCCGCTGACGTATTTTGTGCGGGATTGCTCCGCTGACGTATTCTGTGCGGGATTTCTCCGCTGACGTTTTTTGTGCGGGATTGCTCCGCTGACGTATTTTGTGCGGGATTGCTCCGCTGACGTATTCTGTGCGGGATTTCTCCGCTGACGTTTTTTGTGCGGGATTGCTCCGCTGACGTTTTTCTGTGCGGGATTGGTCCGCTGACGTATTTTGTGCGGGATTGCTCCGCTGAGGTTTTTTGTGCGGGATTGCTCCGCTGACGTTTTTCTGTGCGGGATTGGTCCGCTGACGTATTCTGTGCGGGATTGCTCCGCTGAGGTTTTTTGTGCGGGATTGCTCCGCTGACGTATTTTGTGCGGGATTGCTCCGCTGACGTATTTTGTGGGGGATTGCTCCGCTGACGTATTTTGTGCGGGATTACTCCGCTGACGTTTTTTGTGCGGGATTTCTCCGCTGACGTTTTTTTGTGCGGGATTGCTCCGCTGACCTATTTTGTGGGGGATTGCTCCGCTGATGTTTTTTGTGCGGGATTGCTCCGCTGACGTATTTTGTGTGGGATTGCTCCGCTGACGTATTTTGTGTGGGATTGCTCCGCTGAGGTATTTTGTGTGGGATTGCTCCGCTGACGTTTTTTGTGCGGGATTGCTCCGCTGAGGTTTTTTTGTGCGGGATTTCTCCGCTGACGTTTTTTTGTGCGGGATTGCTCCTCTGAAGTTTTTTGTGCGGGACTGATCCGCTGACGTATTCTGTGCGGGATTGCTCCGCTGACGTATTTTGTGCGGGATTGCTCCGCTGACGTATTTTGTGCGGGATTGCTCCGCTGACGTATTTTGTGCGGGATTGCTCCGCTGAGGTTTTTTGTGCGGGATTGCTCCGCTGACGTATTTTGTGCGGGATTGCTCCGCTGATGGTTTTTGTGCGGGATTGCTCCGCTGACGTTTTTTGTGCGGGATTTCTCCGCTGAAGTTTTTTGTGCGGGATTGCTCCGCTAAGGTTTTTTTGTGCGGGATTGCTCCGCTGAGGTTTTTTGTGCGGGATTGCTCCGCTGAGGTTTTTTTGTGCGGGATTGCTCCGCTGAGGTTTTTGTGCGGGATTGCTCTGCTGACGTATTTTGTGCGGAATTGCTCCGCTGAAGTTTTTTGTGCTGGATTGCTCCGCTGAGGTTTTTTTGTGCGGGATTGCTCAGCTGAGGTTTTTTGTGCGGGATTGCTCCGCTGACGTATTTTGTGCGGGATTGCTCCGCTGATGTTTTTTGTGTGGGATTGCTCCGCTGACGTATTTTGTGCGGGATTGCTCCGCTGAGGTTTTTTGTGCGGGATTACTCTGCTGACGTATTTTGTGCGGAATTGCTCCGCTGAAGTTTTTTGTGCTGGATTGCTCCGCTGACGTATTTTGTGCGGGATTGCTCCGCTGATGTTTTTTGTGTGGGATTGCTCCGCTGACGTATTTTGTGCGGGATTGCTCCACTGAGGTTTTTTGTGCGGTATTACTCTGCTGAGGTTTTTTGTGCGGGATTGCTCCGCTGAAGTTTTTTGAGCGGGATTGCTCCGCTGAGGTTTTTTGTGCGGTATTACTCTGCTGAGGTTTTTGTGCGGGATTGCTCTGCTGACGTATTTTGTGCGGAATTGCTCCGCTGAAGTTTTTTGTGCTGGATTGCTCCGCTGAGGTTTTTTTGTGCGGGATTGCTCCGCTGACGTATTTTGTGCGGGATTGCTCCGCTGACGTATTTTGTGCGGGATTGCTCCGCTGATGTTTTTTGTGTGGGATTGCTCCGCTGACGTATTTTGTGCGGGATTGCTCCGCTGAGGTTTTTTGTGCGGGATTGCTCCGCTGAGGTTTTTGTGCGGGATTGCTCTGCTGACGTATTTTGTGCGGGATTGCTCCGCTGACGTATTTTGTGCGGGATTGCTCCGCTGATGTTTTTTGTGTGGGATTGCTCCGCTGACGTATTTTGTGCGGGATTGCTCCGCTGAGGTTTTTTGTGCGGGATTGCTCCGCTGAGGTTTTTGTGCGGGATTGCTCTGCTGACGTATTTTGTGCGGAATTGCTCCGCTGAAGTTTTTTGTGCGGGATTGCTCCGCTGACGTATTTTGTGCGGGATTGCTCCGCTGATGTTTTTTGTGTGGGATTGCTCCGCTGACGTATTTTGTGCGGGATTGCTCCACTGAGGTTTTTTGTGCGGTATTACTCTGCTGAGGTTTTTTGTGCGGGATTGCTCCGCTGAAGTTTTTTGAGCGGGATTGCTCCGCTGAGGTTTTTTTGTGCGGGATTGCTCCGCTGACGTATTTTGTGCGGGATTGCTCCGCTGAGGTTTTTTTGTGCGGGATTGCTCCGCTGACGTATTTTGTGCGGGATTGCTCCGCTGAAGTTTTTTGAGCGGCATTGCTCCGCTGAGGTTTTTTTGTGCGGGATTGCTCCGCTGACGTATTTTGTGCGGGATTGCTCCGCTGACGTATTTTGTGCGGGATTGCTCCGCTGAGGTTTTTTGTGCGGGATTGCTCCACTGACGTATTTTGTGCGGGATTGCTCCGCTGACGTATTTTGTGCGGGATTGCTCCGCTGACGTATTTTGTGCGGGATTGCTCCGCTGACGTATTTTGTGCGGGATTGCTCCACTGACGTATTTTGTGCAGGATTTCTCCGCTGACGTATTTTGTGCGGGATTACTCCGCTGAGGTTTTTTTGTGCGGGATTGCTCCGCTGACGTATTTTGTGCGGGATTGCTCCGCTGAGGTTTTTTGTGCGGGATTGCTCCGCTGACGTATTTTGTGCGGGATTGCTCCGCTGACGTATTTTGTGCGGGATTGCTCCGCTGACGTATTTTGTGCGGGATTGCTCCGCTGACGTATTTTGTGCGGGATTGCTCCGCTGACGTATTTTGTGCGGGATTGCTCCACTGACGTATTTTGTGCAGGATTTCTCCGCTGACGTATTTTGTGCGGGATTGCTCCGCTGATGTATTTTGTGCAGGATTTCTCCGCTGACGTATTTTGTGCGGGATTACTCCGCTGAGGTTTTTTTGTGCGGGATTACTCCGCTGACGTATTTTGTGCGGGATTGCTCCGCTGACGTATTTTGTGCGGGATTGCTCCGCTGACGTATTTTGTGCAGGATTTCTCCGCTGACGTATTTTGTGCGGGATTACTCCGCTGAGGTTTTTTTGTGCGGGATTACTCCGCTGACGTATTTTGTGCGGGATTACTCCGCTGACGTATTTTGTGCGGGATTGCTCCGCTGACGTATTTTGTGCGGGATTGCTCCGCTGACGTATTTTGTGCGGGATTGCTCCACTGACGTATTTTGTGCGGGATTGCTCCGCTGAGGTTTTTTTGTGCGGGATTTCTCCGCTGACGTATTTTGTGCGGGATTGCTCCGCTGACTGTGTTGGAGTACTCTGATAACTATTCTATATAGTATATATAGATATATATATTTGTATATAGTATCTTCTTTATATATAGATATATGTGTAATATATATATCTATATATACTACAAAATGTTTTTGTTTTTTTAAGCTAGAGACTGGAGGCGCTGTGTGACGCAGAAATCTTCTGTTTTTAAAATGGCGGCGAAGTGTGGGGGTGCGTTAGATATTTAAATGATTAGTGATGTCAGAAGAGGGCGGGGGAGAGCACTGACGCCGGATCAGCGCCTGCGCAGACCACGGTTTCCGGTGCCATCTTGTTGAAGACACACTTGCAATGTGTCTTCAATAAAACGGCGCCGGAAGTGCGCTATGCGCATGCGCCGGTACCGACGGTGGATCCCGGCCTTCTGCCTGAAGAGATGCCGTGGCAACTGACCTCCCGGATAGGTAAGTTGTTATGGTGCCGGAAATCGCGGTATGCGTTCAGTGCTTATGCGTACCGCGATTTCTGGCGCCACAATCCACATCCTCGTTTAGGATGGGGATGCGTGCCTCTGTGGGGGGTATAGCCTCAGCAGGCGCGTCACGCATGCGCAGTCTATCGAGGCTTCGGACAGAGACACGCCTCTGCCGTTATATTATAGATACTGTTGTCCTGAGCTTGGGTTTTTGGTCAATGACATGACAATCTATAATATAATGGGAGATGCGTGTCTCTGTCTGATGCCTTTATAGAATGCGCATGCGCGACGCACAGTCTGGCTTCAGACAGAAGGCCGCATCCAGCTGTTACAGGTAAGAGGAGTGTGTATGGCGCCGGAGATCGCGGTATGCGTAGACACTGAATGCATACCGCGATCTCTGGTGCCATACTTACATACTTACCTGACCAGGAGGAGCGTTGCTCTTCGCCAGAGACCGGGGCAGGAGTGAGGCGTCGGATAGGCGCATGTGCATAGTGCTATCCGGCGCCATTTTACTGAAGACACATTTGCAGTTTGTCTTCAGCAAAATGGCACCAGACAGTGCGGTATGGGCATGCACGTACCCCGGCGCCACACTCCTCCCCCGGCCTCCGGCAGAACAGGGCACAGCAGCGCTGGAGCACAGGGAAGAAAGGTGAGTATAAGTGATTATTTTTTTGCATGTGTGTACAGCGTGAAAGGGATGAGGTGGCCAAACATACCATGACTGGGGGGTGAGGGGGCCACACATACCAGGATTGGGGGGTGAGGGGGCCACACATACCAGGATTGGGGGTGAGGCGGCCACACATACCAGGATTTGGGGGATGAGGGGTACCAAGCTTACCAGGATTGTGGGGTGAGGGGACCATACATACCAGGATTGGGAGGTGAGGGGACCATGTATACCAGGATAAAGGGGTACTACACAAAAAAGGATTGGGGAATGAGGGGTGCCATGCATACCAGAATGAGGGATGGGGTGCCATGTATACCAGGATTGGGGGGTGAGGGCACCACACATACCAGGATTGGGGGTGAGGGGTCCACATATACCAGGATTTGGGGAATGAGGGGTACCAAGCATACCAGGATTGTGGGGAGAGCGGACCATGCATACCAGGATTGGGAGGTGAGGGGAAAATGCATATCAGGATTGCGAGGTGAGGGAACCATACATACCCGGATTGGGGGGTGAAGGGACTATGCATATCAGGATTGGGAGGTGAGGGGACCATGTACACCAGCATTGGGGGGTGAGAGGACCATGCATACCAGGATTAGGGGATGAGGGGTGCCATGCATACCAGAATAGGGATGAGGGGTACCATGTGTACCAGGATAAGGATGAGGGGTGCAATGCATACTAGAATGAGGGATTGGTTGTCATGCATACCAGGTTTCTGGGATGAGGAGGCCATACATAGCAGAATTGGGATGAGGGGTGCCATGCACACCAGGATGAGGGGTACCATACATACCAGAATAGAGATGAGGGGTACCATGCATAACAGGATGAGGGATGGAGTGCCATGCATACGAGGACGAGGGGTACCATACATACCAGGATAGTGATGAGGGGTACCATGTATACCAGGATTGGGGATGAGGGGCCCATGCTTACCAGGATAGGGATGAGGAGTGCCATGCATACCAAGATAGGGATGAGGAGTGCCTTGCATATCAAGATAGTGGATGACGGAGCCATGCATACCAGGATTGGAGATAAGGCGTAACATGAATACCAGGATTGGGGATGAGGAAACCATGCATACCAGGATTGGGGACGAGGGGTGCCATGCATACCAGGATTGGGGATGAGGGAGCCACGCATACCAGAATTGAGGATGAGAGGTGCTATGCATAATAGGATTGGGGATGAGGGGTGCCATGCATACAAGGATTGGGGATGATGGGTGCCTTGCATACCAGGATTGGGGATAAGGGAGCCATGTATACCAGGATTGGGGATGAGTGGTGCCATGAATAACATTATTGGGGATGAGGGGTGCCATGCATACCAGGATTGGGGATGAGGGAGCCATGCATACCAGGATTGGGGATGAGGGGAGCCATGCATACCAGGATTGGGGATGAGGGAGCCATGCATACCAGGACTGGGGATGAGTGGTGCCATGCATAACAGGATTGGGGATGAGGGGTGCCACTCATACCAGAATTGAGGATGAGAGGTGCTATGCATAATAGGATTGGGGATGAGGGAGCCATGCATACCAGGATTGGGGATTATGGAGCCATGCATACCAGGATTGGGGATGAGGGAGCCACGCATACCAGGACTGGGGATGTGGGAGCCATGCATACCACGATTGGGGTTGAGGGGAGCCATGCATACCAGGATTGGGGAAGAGGGGGCCATGCAGACCAGGATTGGGGATGAGGGATGCCATGCTTACCAGGATTGAGGATGAAGGATGCTATGCATACCAGGATTCGGTTGAGGGGCCATGCATACCAGGATAGGGATGAGGAGTGCCATGCATACCAGGATGGGGGTGAGGGAGCCATGCATACCAGGATTGAGGATGATTGGTGCCATGCATAACAGGATTGGGGATTAGGGGTGCCATGCATACCAGGATTGGGGATGAGGGATGCCATGCATACCAGGATTGAGGATGAGGGAGCCATGCATGCCAAATTGGGGATGAGTGTTGCCATGCATAACAGGATTGGGGTTGAGGGGTGCCATGCAAAACAGGATTGGGGATGAGGGGTGCCATGCATACCAGGATTGGGGGGTGAGGGAAAATGCATATCAGGATTGCGAGGTGAGGGGACCATACATACCAGGATTGGGGGGTGAAGGGACTATGCATATCAGGATTGGGGGGTGAGGGGACCATGTATACCAGCATTGGGGGGTGAGAGGACCATGCATACCAGGATTGGGGGTTGAGGGGACCATGCATGCCAGGATTAGGGGATGAGGGGTGCCATGCATACCAGAATAGGAATGCGGGGTGCCATGCATACCAGGATGAGGGATGGGGTGCCATGCATACCAGGATGAGGGGTACCATGCATACCAGAATAGGGATGAGGGGTACCATGCATACCAGGATAAGGATGAGGGGTGCCATGCATACTAGGATGAGGGATTGGGTGTCATGCATACCAGGTTTCTGGGATGAGGAGGCCATACATAGCAGAATTGGGATGAGGGGTGCCATGCACACCAGGATGAGGGGTACCATGCATACCAGAATAGGGATGAGGGGTACCATGCATACCAGGATGAGTGATGGAGTGCCATGCATACGAGGATGAGGGGTGCAATACATACCAGGATAGTGATGAGGGGTACCATGTATACCAGGATTGGGAATGAGGGGCCCATGCTTACCAGGATAGGGATGAGGAGTGCCATGCATACCAAAATAGGGATGAGGAGTGCCTTGCATATCAGGATTGTGGATGACGAAGCCATGCATACCAGGATTGGGGATGAGGGGTACCATGAATACCAGAATTGGGGATGAGGGAGCCATGCATACCAGGATTGGGGTTGAGGGGTGCCATGCATACCAGGATTGGGGATGAGGGAGCCATGCATACCAGGATTGGGATTGAGGGGTGCCATGCATACCAGGATTGGGGATGAGGGAGCCATGCATACCAGAATTGGGGGGTGAGGGATGCCATGCATACCAGGATTGGGGATGAAGGGAGCCATGCATACCAGGATTGGGGAAGAGAGGTGCCATGCATACCAGGATTAGGGATGAGGGATGGCATGCATACCAGGATGGGGGTGAGGGAGCCATGCATACCAGGATTGAGAATGAGTGGTGCCATGCATAACAGGATTGGGGATTAGGGGTGCCATGCATACCAGGATTGGGTATGAGGGATGTCATGCATTCCAGGATTGAGGATGAGGGAGCCATGCATACCAAATTGGGGATGAGCGGTGCCATGCATAACAGGATTGGGGATGAGGGGTGCCATGCATAACAGGATTGGGGATGAGGGGTGCCATGCTTCCCAGGATTGGGGATGAGGGATGCCATGCATACCAGGATTGGGGATGAGGGAGCCATGCATACCAGGATTGGGGATCAGTGAGCCATGCATACCCAGGACTGGGGATGTGGGAGCCATGCATACCAGGATTGGGCATGAGGGTTGCCATGCATACCAGGATTGGGGAAGAGGGGGCCATGCATACCAGGATTGGGGATGAGGGAGCCATGCATACCAGGATTGGGGGGTGAGGGGTGCCATGCATACCAGGATTGGGGATGAAGGGTGCCATGCATAGCAGGATTGGGGATGAGGGGTGCCATGCATACCAGGATTGGGGATGAGGGATGCCATGCATACCAGGATTGGGGATGAGGGGTGCCATGCATACCAGGATTCGGATGAGGGGCCATGCATACCAGCATAGGGATGAGGAGTGCCATGCATACCAGGATGGGAGTGAGGGATGCCATGCATACCAGGATGTGGGTGAGGAGTGCCATGCATACCAGGATGTGGGTGAGGGGCCCATGCATGCAAGGATGAGGGATACCATACGTACCAGGATAAGGATGAGGGATGGGGTACCCTGCATACCAGGATTGGGATGAGGAGTACCACACATACTAGGATTGGGGATGAGGGGTGCCATGCATACCAGGATTGGGGGTGAGCGGTGCTATGCATACCAGGATTGGGGGTGAGGGGTGCCATGCATACCAGGATGAGGGATACCATACATACCAGGATAGGGATGAGGAGTACCACACATACCAGGAGTGGGGATGAGGGGTGCCAGGCATACCACTATTGGGGATGAGGGGTGCCATGCCTTCCAGGATTGGGGGTGAAGGATGCCATACATTACAGGATGGGGGGTGAAGGGTGCCATCTATTACAGGATAGGGATGAAGGGTGCCATGCATACCAGGATAGGGATGAGGGGTGCCATGCATACCATGATAGGGATGAGGGGTGCCATGCATACCAGGATAGGGATGAGGGGTGCCATGCATTACAGGATAGGGATGAGGGGTGCCATGCATACCAAGATAGGGATGAGGGGTGCCATGCATACCAGGATAGAAAGGCGGGGACAGGATTGGGGCAGCACAAATACCAGGAGGGGTGCAGCACATACCAGCCTGGGAGACCATATACCAATGAAAATGCTCGCCACCCGGGAGTAGAACGGGTTCTATATCTAGTCTATAATATAACCTGCGATGCGTGTCTCTGTCTAAAGCCTCGATAGACTGTGCATGCGCGATGCGCAGTCTGGCTCCAAACAGAATCATACATCCAGCCGTTACAGATAAGAGGAGTATATGGCGCCGGAGATCGCGGTATGCGTAGAAACTGAACGCATCCCGCGATCTCCATACATACATACTTACCTGACTGGGGGAAGCGTTGCCACGGCGCCTCTTTTCGCCGAAGTCCGGGGCAGGAGTGAGGCATCGGATCGGCTCATGCGCATAGCGCTATCCGGCGCCATTTTACTGAAGACACATTTGCAGTGTGTCTTCAGCAAAATGGCGCCGGACAGCGCAGTGCTCCAGCGCCGCACTCCTCCCCAGGCCCCCGGCAAAACAGGACGCAGCAGCGCTGGAGCACAGAGAAGAAAGATGAGTATAACTGTTTATTTTTTTTGTATGTGTGTACAGAGTGAAAGGGATGAGGGGGCCACACATACCAGGATTGGTGGTGAGGGGACCATGCATTCCAGGATTGTGGGGCGAGGGGATCATGCATACCAGGATGAGGGGTACCACACATACCAGAATTGGGTGGTGAGGGGACCATGCATACCATGATTGGGGGGTGAGGGGTACCACACATACCAGGATTGGGGGGTGAGGGGACCATGCATACCAGGATTGGGGGGTGATGGGTACCACACATACCAGGATTGGGGGGTGAGGGGGCCATGCATGCCAGGATTGGTGGGTGAGGAAACCATACATACCAGTATTGGGAGGTGAGGGGTACCACACATATCAGGATTGGGGGGTGAGGGGACTATGCATACCAGGATGAGGGCTACCACACATACCATTATTGGGGGATGAGTGGCCCATGCATACCAGGATTGGGAGGTGAGGGGACCATGCATGCCAGGATTGGGGGTTGAGGGGACCATGCATACTAGGATTGGGGGGTGAGGGGACCATGCAAACCAGGATTGGGGGGTGAGGGGACCATGCATACCAGGATTGGGGGGGTGAGGGGTGCCATGCATACCAGAATAGGGATGAGGGGTACCAAGCATGCTAGGATAGGAATGCGGGGTACCATGCATACCAGGATGAGGTATGGGGTGCCATGCGTACCAGGATGAGGGGTATCTTGCATACCAGGATAAGGATGAGGGGTACCATGCATTCTAGGATGAGGGATTGGGTGCCATGCATACCAGGTTTCTGGGATGAGGATGCCATACATACCTGAATTGGGATGAGGGGTACCAAGCACACCAGGATGAGGGGTACCATACATATCAGGAGAGGGATGAGGGGTACCATGTATGCCAGGATAGGGATAAGGTGTACCATGTATAACATTATTGGGGATGAGGGGCCCATGCATACCAGGATTGGGATGAAGAGTGGCATTCATACCAGGATTGGGAATGAGGGGTGCCATACATACCGGTATTGGGGATAAGGGGTGCCATG
Organism: Phyllobates terribilis; assembly: GCF_046119375.1. Taxonomy (NCBI): domain Eukaryota; kingdom Metazoa; phylum Chordata; class Amphibia; order Anura; family Dendrobatidae; genus Phyllobates; species Phyllobates terribilis. The sequence continues at coordinate 1,892,386 of NW_027362968.1, read as the reverse complement.
CATACCGGGATTGGGGATGAGGGGTGCCATGCATATCGGGATTGGGGATGAGGGGTGCCATGCATACCAGGATTGGGCATGAGGGGTGCCATGCATACCAGGATTGGGCATGAGGGGTGCCATGCATACCAAGATTGGGCATGAGGGGTGCGATGCATATCGGGATTGGGGTTGAGGGGTGCCATGCATACCAGGATTGGGGGGTGAGGGGTACTATGCATACCAGGATTGGGGTTGAGGGGTGCCATGCATACCAGGATAGGGGGATGAGGGGTACCATGCATACCAGGATTGGGGGATGAGGGTTGCCATGCATACCAGGATTGGGGGATGAGGGGGGCCATGCATACCAGGATTGGGGATGAGGGGTGCCATGCATACCAGGATTGGGGAAGAGGGGGGCCAGGCATACCAGGATTGGGGATGAGGGGGGCCATGCATACCAGGATTGGGCATGAGGGGTGCCATGCATACCAGGATTGGGCATGAGGGGTGCGATGCATACCGGGATTGGGGTTGAGGGGTGCCATGCATACCAGGATTGGGGTGATGGGTGCCATGCATACCAGGATTGGGGGGTGAGGGGTACTATGCATACCAGGATTGGGGTTGAGGGGTGCCATGCATAGCAGGATAGCTGGATGAGGGGTACCATGCATACCAGGATTGGGGGATGAGGGTTGCCATGCATACCAGTATTGGGGTATGAGGGGGGCCATGCATAGCAGGATTGGGGATGAGGGGTGCCATGCACACCAGGATTGGGGATGAGGGGGACCATGCATACCATTATTGTGGATGAGGGGGCCATGCATGCCAGGATTGGGGATGAGGGGTGCCATGCATACCAGAATGGGGGATGAGGAGAGCCACGCATACCAGGATTGGGGTAAGCGGTGTCATGCATACCAGGATTGGGGGTGAGGAGTGCCATGCATACCAGGATTGGGGATGAGGGGTGCCATGCATACCAGGATTGGGGTTGAGGTGTGCCATGCATACCAGGATAGGATCGTGGGGACAGGATGGGGGCAGCACAAATACCAGGAGGGGGGCACACATACTCATACGATATATGGGAGACCATATATCAATAAAAATGCTCGCCACCTGGGCTTAGAACGGGTTCAATAGCTAGTATAATAGATTGTTGAATGAATTCCACTTAGAATGTTGGACTTTCTTATATGTGTTATATAGTCATATCTGGTTGCTCTTGGCTTGAGCGCTGTTGCATATCTTTGGGATAGGTCCATACGAGTATGAATATTATTAGTGTATATTATTGATCCATTATTTAACCCTTACTTATACCACTACATAATGTTGACACTTCCACAATGTCCCCTATCACATGTGTGACATCTTCTGTCCTCAGGTTTTCTCCACTTTGCTTCTTCTGATCTTCATCTCTTGTGTCCATGGAAGAGAAGGGCAGGTCCCTGGCGCTGATGGCTGGGAGGCCCCTCTAGTGTCCGGCGGGGGATGTCTCTTCACACCGGACACCACATTTCCTCCACATGTGAAGGTGGATATGAAGGTCGGCAGTCGCAGTTCTGCACAAGTAATGGCGGACAGTGTGAGGAGCCGCTCCATCTCTCCATGGGAATACAGGTGAATGTACATGGAGTAATGGCAGAAATAATAATAATGATATATAGGGGTCAGCAGGCCGGAGTATGGGGGACTAAACATGGTTACTGCTGTGTCCTGATTTCTCTCATCTCCTTCCACCAGCTCTAATGTGGACAATAACAGATTCCCTGCGGTCATCAGCGAGGCCCGATGTCTCCACCGCGGATGTTTGGACCCGGAGGGTCATGTGGACCTCAGCATGAACTCAGTCCCCATCAGACAGGAGATCCTGGTCCTGCGTGGTGAGATGAGAGGATGTGTCCCCACCTATAGGCTGGAGAAGCAGCTGGTGACGGTGGGCTGCACCTGTGTCCGGCCCATCATCCAGTACCTGGAGTAACAGACGCCATTGTCACGGAGCCTCAGCTGTCATGTAGCATCTTTGTTACCCCTAGCGACCAATCAGAAATCACGTTTATTTTTCTTGTGTAAATTACAAATGTAAAAGCTGAATTCTAATCGGTTGCTATCGGCAACGAGAGTTCAAGGATTATTTATACAAACAGTGTAGAGAATAATGAAAGTGTTGCCCGTAGCAACCAGTCAAATTCCAGCCATCGATTCCGCACTGCAAGAGGCAAAACGGCAGAAATCTGATTGGTCGTCAGGAGCAGCAGCGACAAGAACTTTGTTATTTTTATAAATCGCTGAGTAATATTATTATAAGACGTATTTCTTGTTTTATAATTGAAATATTTATTATCATTTGTTGTATTTTTATATAAATGTTTCTCATATTTATACAAATATTTATTACAGAAAATCATTAAAACTATTAGTTAACCTTTGTGTTGTGAGTATATACAGTATATATAGTGGAAAGACAATCCTGGAATCATTTCTAGTTGTTAGAAGATCTTTTACAGTATTTTTTTTTACTTGGTTCCTTAAAATAAAAAATGAAACAAATTTGTAAATCTTGTGTAGTGTATACAGCTCTTATGCAGCCTATGTGTCTCCATGGTTACAGATTAGAATGCGCCTGATTCTTCACTTACTTTCTCTTTCCGGTGCTTTGAGGCTCTTGGAATACAAATATGGTGGTGATCGGAGAACGTAGGAGGAGATTTATTAGGACTAGTGTTTTTTTCACCAAGATTATAGAGGATCTGTCACTTGCTCAAAATTTGAGCTAAATATCTAAACATCCCTGAATTCTCCTGATTCCGACTCTTTTTTTCTGTTTCGTAATAAAAATTAGTAATAATTAACAAAATTTAGATTTTCTCAAATGTCAGGCAGGGTTATATTTGTAATATTGGGAGATTGGGGGAGATGGTGAGGCGTGTGCTTCTGACTTTCAGTCCCTGGACCCCCCAGATAAAGATACTTCCTTTAGATCCTGAATCCGGATTTCTTATGAATACGTAATTATGATTTTTATTGTGTATACAGATATTAATAAATATATTTATAAATCCCCTCACTGATGAGAAGAGCCCGGTGCCCACAGCTCCCTCTTACATACAAGCACTGATGCTCACCCTAGGGTTTTACCATCTTCACTGTTGCTAGGCAACTTCCTTATAAGGTGAGAAGCTCCATATAAGATTCCATCACAAGATTCCATGATGACATCACCGCTATTATGACATCAGAATTCACCACCTCTACAGTTTCTTTCTTTTTTAATGGTATGATATGAGTGACGATGAATAAATAAATAAATCTTCCATCACTTTTTTATTTTCCTTCTTTTTTGCCGCTCACTGTAGACAAATTATCTTTATTCTGCAGGTTGATACAATTACACAGATATCCAGTTTATTTTGCTGTTTTACTCATTGACCCATAACTTTCATTTTTCTGTTTAGATTTGACCAAGAGCTCAATGGAACGAGCTACAATATTTATGGGTAACAGTGCGCGGTACATGAGATGTTTTCATCATTTGTTTTTTTTTGTGAGGTGAGAACAAAAAAAATCGTCTGCAAGAATTGGTGGAATCTTAATTTTTTTTATAGACTAAAAGGATTTTCCGGCCGCTTCCTTCCACATTGGGAGGTGAGTGAGCTGCCGTCTGAGGATACCTACCAAGTCACAGGCATGATGGCGGCCACACTTACACCGTCCCATCATGTATCTGTAGATGTGATGTCATCAGCGCTGTTCACTTCCCAGTATGGAAGTACGCGGCGCTGAACAAACCCTTGAAGATCCCATAGGTCCCAGGCACACTATGCCATACCGTGCTGCCGCAGACCTGCTGATTTCAGCACTGCAGCGCTGCCATACTCACCACATAATGCTGCCTGGCTGCTGGCTGCTGCGGAGAGCTGTGCACAGACCCCTATCTTGGGAAGCGGATGTGGGGGGAGGTGTGGGCCTCTGAGCTGCAGTCTCTGATCCACCAGTAAATATACTTCTTTTAGCATCTGAATCTGGATTTCTTATAGAAATGATATATTTTTTATTATGTAGAACAGATGTAAATGATTGATTTTAAAACATAAAAATCTCCCCGCTGGTCAGAGGAGTAAAGCCCCCACAGCTCTTTCCTCCATGCCTGCACCTGGTACTGATGCTCAGCCTGTGATGATGCTGCTTGTGTTGCTAGGGAACTAACTTTTATGGAGAGAAGCTCCATATAAGGTAACATCTCAACATTCCGTGATGATATCACTGCTATTATGACATCATAATGCACCACCAATACTTGTGCCAGTGTTTACAGCTACAGTGTCACTTTGACATTCCGGTGTCATTGTTGTTGGTGATTAACTACATAGCTAGTGATTTACTGACTGCGATTTGGATTTATTTGAAATGTCTGAAATTCCTTCAGACAATTTTCAGGTGTTAGCACTGCTGCAGGGGATTCTTACCACCTATGCCCCTGACATTGTGCTACCACTACCCGATGGCGTCCTCAGCTTCACTTACCGACTGGTTATGGAGCTAGTGAGAGACTGCCTGACCAAATACCAGCAAGGTCGTATGAGCTCAGCATATCTTGAGCATTTACAGAAGAACATCAGGACATTGGTGCAACAGGTAAGTAGCAGAAATCTGCACAAAACATATAAAAGTAATAATGATGGAATATAAGTTTATTCACATAAAATTGTTCTTTAGGCCGACAGTAATATAGTATACTGGCTATTGAACCCGTTCTACGCCCGGGTGGGGAGCATTTTTACTGGTATATGGTCCCCTATCCTGGTTCATGATCCCCCATTCTGGTCCATGCTCCCCCATCCTCGTCCATGCTCCCCCATCCTGGTCCATGCTCCCCCATCCTGCTTCCTCATCCTGTTATGTGCTTCCCCCTTCCTGGTATATGCTTCCCCATCCTGGTATATGCTCCCCCATCCTGGTATATGCTTCCCTATCCTGTTATGTGCTACCCCATCCTGTTATGTGCTCCTCCATCCTGTTATGTGCTGCCCCCATTCTGGTCCATGCTCCCCCATCCTGTTATGTGCTCCCCCATCCTGTTATGTGCTCCCCATCCTGTTGCGTGCTCTGCCATCCTGTTATGTGCTCCACCATCCTGCCCCCCCATCCTGTTATGTGCTCCCCATCCTGTTATGTGCTCCCCCATGCTATTTTGTGCTGCCCCCATCCTGTTATGTGCTGCCCCCAACCTGTTATGTGCTCCCCCATCCTGTTATGTGCTCCCCATCCTGTTATGTGCTCCCCCATCCTATTTTGTGCTGCCCCCATCCTGTTAAGTGCTCCCCATCCTGTTATGTGCTCCCCCATCCTGTTGTGCTCCCCATCCTGTTATGTGCTGCCCTTATCCTATGTGCTGCCCCCATCCTGTTATGTGCTCTTCCATCCTATTATGTGCACCCCATCCTGTTATGTGCTCCCCCATCCTGTTATGTGCTCCCCCATCCTGTTTTGTGCTCCCCCATCTTGCTCCCCCATCCTGTTATGTGCTACCCATCCTACTCACCTTTCCATCGCTCCCCGGAAGCGCGTCACCTGTGTTATTTTCCTGAAATGACAATCGGAATCTGGCTCCATTTTAGTGAAGACACATTTACCGCATGTATTCAACAAAAAGGCGCCAGAGTACTCGCGTGCGCATACAGCGCTGTCCAGTGTCATTTTATTGAAGACACACTGCAAATCTGCTTTCACTAAAATGGCGCCAGATAGTGCGCTATGCACAAGCGCCGATTCCGACGTTGCATTCCTCCCCCGGCCTAGGTGTGCATAGGCACTGAACGCAGTATGCCTTCAGTGCCTACGCATACTGCGATCTCCAGTGCCATATACTCATCTTATCTGTCACCTGTAATGGCTGGATGCATTCTTCTGTCTGGGGCCAGACTGTGCAGGCGCAGTCTATAGAGGCTTCGGACAGACGGACACATCCCTGATTATATTATAGACAACTGGCACCAAGTCACCAGATATGTAGTAATTGTAGAGTAGATCGCAGGAGTAAAGTGGTGGCATAACCGGCCTCCTCCATGTTCTCTCATGATTTTCCCTTTCTATTTCTTTCCATCTTTATAGTCTGAAGAAAAATCCTCAAGTGGAGAATTGGCCTTTATTATACAACTGGCCCAAAATGTCCTGTATGTACTGGAGCGTCCGGCCGGCTCACTGGAGCGTCTGGTAAGGATCCATCACCTTCTATATCACACGTCCTGGTCTGATCTTCTCCAGATTAGCCGTCATACAGCAGAGGGGCAGATTTATGATGTCAGAGGTGCAGGATATTCTATGGCCGCCTGTCTCTACGGCTGCAGAGGTTGTGTTTCCGTCTCTGTCTCACTCCATCATCACAATCTTCCATCTTGTTAATGCTGCAGTTCTGATAATAGAAGTTATTAGAAAGCAGCTGTAGATACAAGTCCCTTACAAATTCATGTGGATTTTCTGGAGGGAGCGGCCGTGTATGGTCCATCCAATACTGAGATTGTCCCGTAGATCCAGGTTTAGTACTTCCTGCCTTTTGCATAGTCCGTCCAATACTGAGCTTATCCCCTAGGTCCTGGTTTAGTACTTCCTGACTTATGTACAGGTCGTCCCCTTGTCACAAACTAGATAAATCCTATAGGTTTGTTTGTAACCCAAATTTGTATATAAGTTAAAACAGGGTAAAAAAAAAACAATAATTTTTTGCTCGCTGCCCGCCACCCGGTCCTCCTTTTTCCATCATAGTGCACCACATTTCCAGCCTCTTCACTATGGAGCAGGACTTCCAGCCTCATCCTTATGACCTTATGATGAATAGTGACCTCTGGGTCCTGAATGCGGCCGGAAGTCCTAGACTATAGTAAAGAGACCAGAGAAACGGCACATGACAGTGGAAAGGACTGGAGGATGAATATTAGCTTTTTTTTCAACATCAACCCTTTGTATCTTGGAGTCATTTGTAAGTCAGAAGTTCATAAGTCGAGGATGGACTGTATACGGTAATTTAGTATTTGTGAAATGTTATATTAATTGCACATATTAAACCCATCAGGAAACATCAGAAGGTGACTCCGAAGAGGGGGAAAACCTGACTATCCCGGACCCTAATACCAGTCAGCAGGAGCTGAACACTGATCTGATGGAAGGTGAGCAATCATCTAATATTCTTACATTCACATATCGGGATATTATAGAGAATGGCAGAGAACATGTAGATTTACTCTCCATCCTCTGTATGAGGCCGGTGACGGCTCCGGAGCCCCTTATAGACTATAATGGAGGGGGCGCAGGTAATTCTGCTTCTCTCCTCTGTGCTCTTCTTTATCATGTACAAGGAGGCTCCTAGGTCCCCGATCATGTAATTGTTCTCGGATGAATCAGATCCTGAACAATGGCCATTTATGGTCCAGAATATCCATCTATGGAGGAGCCATAAATATATACGTTGTGTGCAGAATCCCATATACCAGTATTACACCGTGTACAGAGCCCGTCTCATCTCCTTCTTTATATGGATGTTATATATTATGTACTGATATCGTCTAATACAAAACGTCTCCTCATTATTATAGGAATATCTGTGCCGGCAATTAATGACGGTGGAATACGTGAGACCCCCGAGGTCCAGGAATCTGTCAGTGTAAGTATCAGCGGAGACGTCTGTGTATGATCAGGTAACGGGGGTGAATTACACATATAATATTATCCCCATATGACGAGGGGATATCCCTATTCTTCATGTAGATCAGATCTATTGTGTGTGATGGCAGCATTATTATTCCTGCCCCCGCTGTGTGATCTCCCGTCTCCTCCCCTGCAGTACAGTGATGTCTGTGTATGGGGGATATCCCCTATATATAATGTTGTCTGTGGGGGTCCGGCTTGTATCACATCCACATAATATACAGAAGTTCCTGCATCCACAGATTTTATCTTTCTGCAGATTTTATGCTTTAATGCCATTTCTTATTATTTCTAGGCCTTGATCGGATCATTGAACCCAGGGAGAAATCCTTGTAAGAGCGACTACAAACAGATCAAACAGTTCAGCTGTGGAGCTTTTGGGTGAGCTTGATGTCGGCATAATATATGTTTTCTAGGGCTCCTTATGACGATCCCTCTGTCTCTGTGCCCGTACAGTGTTACCATAGAGGAATTATTGGAGTCCACATCCCTGTTCTCTAGAGAAGAGCGGATCTGGCATAATTCACATTCGCCTGTTCATGCAGACTTTCCTGGGAAATGTGATTCACAAATTGAATGTCTTTTGTTATGGTCTGGGTTCTCTCCAGACCCCAGAGACTAATAAGTGTAAGATGTAAAAAGTGGACAATAGACTTATACTGACCTCACTGATCACCTCTCCGACCCCTCTGCTTTTTACCAACATCCGTCCAGTCCTCACCACATCTTCAGATTGCCGCTGCTCACGCTGGGCCAGAACTTCTAGTTTTGAGGAGCTTCAGGAGGATTCTATGCAAGCTCATGAAGGTTCCCAACTCCACGACACCGTGACCTTTCATGCGTTTGTGCAGAATCCTCCTAGACCTCCTCAATGCCAGAAGTCCTGTCTCAGCCTTAGACATGTTTGGACTTCTGCACTGGCAGCAGAGATTTGAAAGTGCGGACCAGGCAGTTGAGGCAGAGGGGCCGGAGAGGTGAGGATAAGAATGTGTTTTTTTTTTAACATTTTGAAGGCCTTTTAAGGTTTAGAAAATAGTGTCCACTTGCTCATCATTTTGCTGAATCCATGAGGAAGCAAATTACAAAATAAAATCGCCATTTTGGTGAATCCAGATCTTTGTAAAATATGAGTAGAATTCTATTTCACTGTAATTAATTCTCTCATCTCTTCTGTGCACATCTAATTGTCATTATTCAGTTCATTTACGATGGGGCATGGATGAGGACCTCCCAGTGGAGATCATCTATGTAGCGATGGCAGCATATCTAGTATTCACCATTAGTACAGGAGATGTGATGAGGTCTATAGACAGACTGTTAGTAAGAATACATTATAAACCACCGATTTTCTTCCTCTTCAGAACCGTCCACTTAGTGCGCCAAAAAGACTCCAAACAGTTATACGCCATGAAGAAACTGGACAAGCAGAAGCTGAAAGATCCAGTAAGACTTGAACGGGCCTTTCTAGAGAGGGACATCCTAACATTCGCAGATTGTCCCTTCGTGGCCTCCATGTTGTGCTCCTTTCCAACTACACGTCATCTGTGCATGGTCATGGAGTATGTACCAGGTAGGACATATCCATCGTATCTATATCCAGCGCTGGTCTGCTCATCTCTAGGACCTTCTCCATAAGCAGAATGTGACCACATAGATGGTTACATGTCCACACTGCTTTTACTATAAGTTATCTGTTAACAACATGCCAGAAAAATGAATTTGTCTGTGAAAGTCTTCAGGGTATGTCCTCACTGAGCATGGCAGAAATCTCCACTATGGAGAAAGGAGGATTTGACTGAATTTTAACAGTTTGCACCATGTTTCCTCAAAAATAACACAGGGTCTATAGTTTTTTGCTGTGAGAGATGGGTTCGTTGTTTTTCAGGGGATGTCTTATTGTTTTCCTCATGCACAACAATCCACATTTATTCTTGAAAAAAAGAAACATTTTTTCAAATATAACTATGTCATCAAACACACACACTGCACATACACACACTACATATTCACATGTACAGTTGTGCTCAAAAGTTTACATACCCCGGCAGAATTTTTCCTTTCTTGGCCTTGTTTCAGAGAATATGAATCATAACTTTTTCTCCACTCACGGTTATTGGTTGGGTGAAGCCATTTATTGTCAAACTACTGTGTTTTCTCTTTTTAAATCTTAATGACAACCAAAAACATCCAAATGACCCTGATCAAAAGTTCACATACCCCAGTTCTTAATACCGTGTATTGCCCCCTCTAACATCAATGACAGCTTGAAGTCTTTTGTGGATGAGGTTCTCTATTTTCTCAGATGGTAAAGCTGCCCATTCTTCTTGGCAAAAAGCCTCCAGTTCCTGTAAATTCCTGTGATGTCTTGCATGAAATGCGCGCTTGAGATTTCCCCAGAGTGGCTCAATGATATTGAGGTCAGGAGACTGAGATGGCCACTCCAGAACCTTCATTTTGTTCTGCTGTAGCCAATGACAGGTCGACTTGGCCTTGTGTTTTGGATCGTTGTCATGTTGGAACGTCCAAGTACGTCCCATCCGCAGCTTCCGGGCTGATGAGTGCAAATTTTGCTCCAGTATTTGCTGAGTTTGACTATAAATGGCTTCGCCCAACCAATAACCATGAGTGGAGAAAAAGTTTATTTGTGATCATTCATACTCACTGAAACAAAGCCAAGAAAGAAAAATTCTGCCGGGGTATGTAAACTTTTGAGCACAACTGTATACACACAAACGCTGCACATACACACATCACATACATACACATGTATATACACACACAGCAAATACATAGATATATATGTACATGCACACACAGCACATACATACACATGTTTATACACACATATACTGCACATTCAGATGTATATACACACACAGCACATACATAGATATGCACATGCACACACAGCACATACATACACATGCCTATACACACACAGCACATACATAGATATGTACATGCACACACAGCACATACATACACATGTATATACACACACAGCACATACATATGTGACACCCCAGGGGTCTGGTTGCCACAGTGATAGAGATATTACGTCTGAGAGCAGGTGGGAGGTCTCTTGGTCAGGGATCCTGTGCATGCCACACCTCCTGCCCAGTCCTGGGAGGGGAAGAACTTCCCCTATATAAACCTAGGGCTGAGGCAGGGTGAGTGAGTAGAGAAGAAGCAGAGAAAAGAAGCAAATATAGGAAGAAACAACAGGAGCTCTGTGGGAGCAGTGCTACAAGGAGTCAGGGGCTGGCAGCTGCAGAGCTCGCCCTGACTGAGAAGTTATCACCGGACCCGGAGTCCGAGGCTGTGGGGACTAACTCCTATCCAGCAGCAGAAACCGACCGGCAGGGGATTGCAGGTCCTCTGGCCCAGAAACCCGAAGGCACGGTCACACGCGTGGGACCAGCACCGCCGTCGTGGAGCGAAAGCTACTAGAAGGCCCCGAGTCACCGGCCATACGGGTGAGCACCACACGGTACACTCAGGGACGTGGGCTACTTATACCCGCCTCTAGCAAGGTAGCCAGAAGAGTATCGTTAGTTTGGGAGGCCTACAACTCCGCCTGGCCAGGGGAGATCCCATCTGCTCAAGGACTGACCAGGCCCCAATCGCTAGCCAGTACTCCGGGAGGGTCTATCTTTGTCACCAGTAAAGACCCTGAACTACACCGTACCGTCTCCGAGTGGTTCCTGCTACCTCCATCATCCACGTCGGCTGCCCTGAGGCCATACCCCTCCCGTTGGGGGTTATACTATCACGCTGCACAATCCTACCACCGGCCTCAGCGGTCTGCCCTGCAGCAGCAGCTCCTTAGCTGTACTCAACGGGTGGCGTAGTCGTCCAACATCTACCGCTGATACAGCGCCACTTAGTCTGACTCCCTGGGCACGGACCGGATCACCGCCACGAGACTACAACCCTCAACAGATCCGGCTCCGGGTAAGCTCCCGCGTGCGCAACGCTGCGCGACACAGGCCCAGGGGCGCGTCACATACACATGTTTATACACACATATACTGCACATACAGATGTATATACACACACAACACATACATACATATGTACATGTACACACAGCACATACATACACATGCCTATACACACACAGCATAAATGATACACAGTAGCCTGCCTCCCCTTCAGTTCATCTAGACTCTCTTGTAGTTAAAGGACCTATGGTCACATCATGGTCACATGACCATGATGTCACCAAAGGTCCTTAAGCAGTCTTAACCTCGGAATAGAAATGTTGGGAGCCCCTAAAAGAGTGCGGGCCCTGGGCAACTGCCAAGTCCCACCCCTCCTAATGCTGGCCCTGACTGTAACTAGGGCTTATTTTTGGAGTAGGACTTATATTTCAAGCATACTCCAAACATCCTGTAAAACCTTGCTAGAGCTTATTTTCGGGGTAGTTGTTATTTTCGGGGAACCACGGTAGATGAGCATTTCATAGAGAAATGAACCAGAGGCTCGTAGATGAAGCCCAGCTCTGTCTTTTTGTATAGGGTCGCTCTGCAGTATATAGTATACGCTCTACATAGTACAGTACATAAAGCAAAGCCACAAATGAGCAAAAGCTGTACAAATAAATGCCATAAAACAACCCCCTATATAAAAATATGAATCTTTATTAGTCCCATGGAATAAATAACTTAAACTAACAAGGTAACTCATAGAAAAAAGGGATACTAATACGGCCGAAAAAGTATAGTGTCTTACAATAAATAAGCGAGATAAATCTATAAATCATAGAAGATGTCAGCAATCTCATAGCATGGGGTAGTATATATAATATATTCTTGTTGATGGTAATATCCAGCCATGAAGGAGAGTGGATAGCTATATTTAAGAAAAAAAGTATGAGTACCGCGCTGCAACAAGCGTTTCATACTCCGTCAGATTATATTACACCATACTATGAGACGGCTGACACCTTCTATCAATTATAGATTTATTTAGGTTATTTATTGTAATATACATAGTATAGCTTCACATTTTTATATGGGACGTTGTTTCCTTACACTTATTTCTGCAGCTTTTGCACATTTGTGGTTTTGCTTCATAGACATTCAGCGCAGTCCTAGTTACTATTAGGGTACGCTCCATTGTTTTTCTTTTGCATTATTACACAGTATATCTCTATGTGTGACATCCTGCCCCAATGTCTCCGCTTATTTCTCATTCACACGCATCATGTGTCATTTACATTGTAACAAACCCTCTCCTGTCATACTTGCTTTCTCCTGTAGGAGGAGACTGTGGCAGTCTTATGAACATCTATGGACCTTTACCTGTCCCCTTGGCCCGAAAGTACATTGCAGAAACAGTCCTGGCTGTGGAATACCTGCACAGCTTTGGTGTGGTGCACCGAGACCTGAAGCCTGAGAAGTAAGTGCCCCCTCTAGGAGGAAGAAAGTTAGAGATTGTCATAAAGTCTATGGGTTATTACTTGGGGCTGACACCGTCTGTTTTTTCACAGCCTCCTGGTATCGGCATCTGGTCATATTAAAGTCACGGACTTCGGACTTTCCAAACTCGGCCTCATGAGACCAACATCAGAAACCTACAAGGCTCCAACCGAGGACGTCACCAGAGAGTTCCGTGATGATGAGGTCGGCTTTACTTACAGGATCTTGTTCTTTACTCTTCTCATCTATTTCTTCTTCTCTGATATCTTCTCATCTAGAAAACGTTTTCCTCTGATGTTATTCGTCACAATTATTTTCTCAGCTCCTCATCTCCTTCTTCTGTTGCTTTCCAGATTGCTGGCTCCCCTGAATACATCGCCCCTGAAGTCATCTTACAGGAAGGCTATGGGCGGCCTGTGGACTGGTGGTCGGTAGGGATCATCCTACACGAATTCCTTCTATTCCGTGTACCATTTCATGGGGATTCCAAATATGACACTTACTGCAGTATATTAAGGGGTAAGTAAAATAATCTGGATGCGGTGTGGTGTCATTGTTATTTGCTTAGATTGGTTCTGTGGTTTAGCTACTTGTTGTGTTAATCCAAAAGATTTTTGTTTTAATAAAGTAAATGAAGAGGTTTTATTTTCTGTAACATTTTCTTTTAATATAACAGATGAGATAACTTGGACATTTGATAATCACACTCCTCCACCTGATGCTCAGGACATCATCACTGAGCTGCTCAGAAAAGATCCGGCACATAGACTTGGGACAGGTAATGTATATAATAGTATTAATAATGAATTATTACACATCTGTGAGCAGACAAATGATCACGCCCCTGAGGATCAGCACTGAGGTTTTCTGCTTTACTTTCAGCAACTTTTCTTCACATCAGCTCTGTTACGTCTTTAGTTCAGAGTAACATAAACTGTTCAGATATGGAGCTGTCTGTCTGATAATGTCTATATCACTTTTTATTGTCTTCCTTTCCCAGGAGGAGCTAAAGAGATCAAAATGCATCCATTCCTATGTGGCATAGACTTTGACAGTCTTCTAAGTAAGGAGCCACATTTCATTCCTGACTTTGAGTCAGAAGAGGACACCGGCTACTTTGACCGTAAGTAGAATGAGACGTCATCTGTTGTGTGTCTTGTCTTTCATTTTATGTGACAACCAGTCCCCATCATTATTAGTAATAAAATGGTGACTTTCCGTGACCGGGTCTTATACCAATAATCTCTAATAACACTTATACCTTGCAGCTCAATGTAGCAATTATGAACATATTGATTCAGATGAGGGAGACACAAGTGAGGACAATGTCTGGCCAGAAAGCATGAACTTTATATCATCGTCTCAAAGGCTTTCTAAAGTAAGTGTGACTGGTAAGATCTATAAAACCTATAATTAAAATAAAGTTTAAATAGATATTTATTTTATTTTTCTCTATGTTTTAGCTCTGTTCCACCAATGCCAGGGTGATGAACGATGAAGAACTGAAGCCACCTCCAGTGTATTCCCCAGAGAGTGCAAAACACTCAGACATGTGAGTAAATTATTATTATAGGGTTTGGATCTGATATATCAGAAGATCAACTGTAAGATAAGTGTAACTCAGCACTATATCCAGCGCCACCACCCCATGATTGATGATCACTGTGGTTCTGGCTTGTGATAACGCCGGCGATAACAGCCGATCATTGCAACCAGTCAATCATTTCCAACTCATTACAGGCCAATATTACTAGCGATTCTCCATTCTTAGTGATAGAAGTGGGTCCTGAGCAGGGTGCCTCCTCCATGTTATCCAAATGTCCTAACCGGCCTTGCAGACGGGTGTTCTTATTGTTTTTACTTGTAATTTATATGTTTTTCTTCTACCAAACAGGCAGCAAGAATCTTCCCCTTCCAAACCTGATGGAGACAAGCAGTGTTTTACTGCTAAGGACAGCGAGTTCTCCCCATTGTCAGGTGTGTACAGGTCTATATGACATCCTATTACAGCCTATGATCAAAACGTGTAATGTGAACGTGCACATAAAGTATCAGAAAATTACTACTTTTTTCTCCCTATAAAACAATGAGCAGTTCATTCTGTAAAAATCTCCATTCTTTTATGCGTTAAAAGTTATAAGGGTCCTTTTAGTCTTCTGCCAAACTGACCCGAATCCTGCGCCCACGGCCCCATATGGCCCATACTGAACCCTTTATGGCCTCAATGTTACGCTGAGGTTTATATAACTGATTATAAGGCAACACTGCGGCATATTACAAGTAATGTCATGTTAATAAGGGTCACCTGTGTATGGATGATTCCTCTGCCGTCCGGCCACAGTGACCGCACAGCCGTGTCCTCTGATATGGAGTCCTGTTACTGACATCAGTGTTACGTCTCTTCTCATAGGTTCTCTCTTCCGCCGGGTGATCTCATCCTGCCGGCGTGGACTATCCAGGGCTGCTCACTCCATCCGAGAAAGCTGCTTATTTGGTGTCTGTCACCGCGGCTCCATAAACATCGCGAGGGCAGAAAACCGCCACGTCTAGCACCCTGAGGAAAGTACAGCGCGTCCACCATCAATGCTGTACCTGTATGGAAGGACTGGCACCATCTACATGTGGCCTCCTGACCAGCAAAGAACATCTGCTGAAGAAGGAGGTTCCTCCAAGAACATCTCCTCGTCCTTCCATGCAATTCTTAATTTAAAAATAAAACTTTCAAATTGATTAATGTCCCTTTGGATTTAATAGACATTTATGGGGCGTTAGTACTATACGTTATACATGTTTGATGGGTGGGCTCCAAACAGGAGAATATCTGTTACCTGTCTCCCATTAATCCTCTAAACCTCAAGCAAAAGTGTAGGCGAGGACCAGTGATTCTGTTACACCTAAGAATGACGGTCAATGTAGAAAAAACATGTTCTGATCCATAGATTTTATCCATAGACTTGAACCTTTTTACCTAATATGGCTCTACATAAGTGTTATGCACAGGGACCAGTTGGATTCGGTGCTGGGCATCCTGGGGAGCCCAGGGGTCACATCCCCACTGTCACATAACCTTCTGTATTCTAGTGATCACTTCTGAGACCACCCTTCTCACTAGGGCTGTGGGGTCAGTAAGACAATCTCCACCTGTAATAATGACTAATAACAAATTTATAACAGCAAATAATAAAGAATATTCAGCAACTTATGCCGGAAAATCATTTATATTACACAATATTAACAACATGGACGGTTTTACATTTTTCTACCTGGAGTAGGGGGCGGTACGTTCCTCTGATTTAGGTGCCTGGTGAATGGTGGGATCTACTTACATAGGACCTCCAGTGCTGATGACTGACCATTTCATACACAATGCCCCCATAGCATTATCAGCCACACAGTGCCTCCATAACATTGCCGTTGATGCCATGCGAGCCACATTGTGTGCCATTAGCGCTGTCTTGTCCATGCTGGGCATCACTTTAAGCCACAAGCCAGAGAAGATACATGGGAGCAGTCGATAGCGGGTGCTGACCCGGATCTCACAAGGTCTTCAGGGCAGAGAGTGTGGCACGGCCATCTACATACTGTGGAGCCCGGGCTGCATGTTGCGCTCACGTGGCCTAAATGTCCCTTAGCCCTGGTGCACATTATAGCTCCGGCTCCTCTTCCTCTCAATGACCCAGCGTTTTATATAATAACACAATACGGGCAATACATGAACCAGGAGACATGTCGGAGACCAAATAGATGACCCTGAAAGAATCATAGCATAGACACACGTAAGTGAAGACATTGGGGGACTTTTTGGCAATCATTGTCTTGAGTCCTGGATAAGTCTATAGGTCTGGACAATCCCTGCCATGTTCCCCAATCCTCACTTAAGCTTCAGGTTTATCCACGCGTCCTTTATTGGGTTGATTTGGTCAGTGACCCCACCACATTGTTGTTTTTCAGTCCATTCTGTGTAGTTTTGGTTTTACGGTCTGAGTTCTCGCTTTGCTGGAAGATAAATCTGCTCACGGGTCGTCACCTGCAGAAGGTTTTCTCCAGGATTTCCCTGTTTTCCTCAGAACCCATTTTACTCCTTACCTTCACGCGTCTTCCAGAGCCTTAGACAGAACATGATGCTGCCATATCCTTATTTTAGTATAAGGGTGATCAGTGATGTATCCAGAAGCTCAAGGGCCCAGATGCTAAATCTCCATCAGTTCCTCCAACTGACACAGGTCTTTAGTAGTAATAATCTAGACTCTTTATATATGGGACAAAGGGACCTTTTTGGCTCCCCTAGTCTCTAGGGCACGAAGGAGACAGTAAACCCTGCACTTATTATAGGCAAGCCCCTGGGAGAGGTGGGTTTTTGGTGGTGTGTAGTAATGGACTTACCAAAATCTTTCATCATAGCTTTTTTTATCAGAAAACTGGCGTAATCTGCTTTGAAAGGTATTCAAAAAAATTGAGCAAAGAGGAGTTATACAGAAATATTCCGAGTTTTAAAAATTTTTTTCGGCAGTTTGAAGAAACTCCGCCAAAATGGGCAGAGCTAGAGAGGAGCCGGGACTGGATGGGACATGGCTATGTCCACCTGTCAAATTCTGCAAGAGCGTTGGCGTTTCTTCTGCCAGTAATGCTACTTCAGTCCGTGCACAACTTTAGTCTTAATATATCGGCCTCACAGTATTTTATAATGGCCAGAAAACTGATTTTCAGCCATGTCAGAAACTTTCAAGATAATTTATAGTCTCATCCGCCATCTTGTCCGTGTCTTGGATCCTGAGAATGAGTGCTAGTCTGGGCAATCCAACAATCCCATACATAATGAGGGGTCCGCATACTTGACCTCCACTCCATTCATTATGGAGCCCACATTTGGGATTAGTGGGGTCTTTAGTGATTGGGCCCCAAGCGATCAGTAATTATCCCCTGTCCTATGGATAAGTGATAACTCACCATCTTGTTCCAAACCTTTATGGTGAAGGCCCATTTGCACATCGCCTGTAGAGCGTCACACCGATTCCCTCATATTACGGAGCAGCAGACGTTCTGCCATATTAGATTTCTTTTTATGGAGGAACTTTCCCTAGAAACATTGTATTGGAATCTAAAGAAGAAAAGACGCGTCCATATGAACTTGAGGACACCTGAAGGAGCAGCATGGCCCTATACAATGAGAATATACGGCATGTGTCCTCTGATGATACCAGTATTTTCCACCATAACATGGACCTGTGTAATGGACAAGTAGCTACTACCAAACCCCAAAATCTATTGTAACCAGAGATAACACTATAAAAAAATTAAAGTTGCTTTTATTTTATTATTTAAATAAAAAATTCTTAAGAAATCTTATAAGTTGACAATCAGGCGTCCACCATCCATATTTCCACATATTCAGTAATAGCTGATGGTTGGTGTGACACATGTGCAGCCCAGAGTCACCACCTCGCCCTCCAGTCTGTAGGAGAAGCTGCAGCCTTTCTGCTCCCGTCGTAGGACCATCACCTCCTGCTGGATGGGGAAGGAGATCAGGTCTGGACTTTCATGGCCATCAGCGTCTACACAAGCAAAAGTCAGACAATCGGCCTCGGCAATGACGATAGGGAACCTGTTGGGATCTGTGCAGAGACTGGGAATAAAAATACACAGTGAGAGAAGCTGTGTAACACCTGGTCCATGTCCGCGCTCCTTGTCCTCATCCTGCAGATTCTCGAGGCTTTTTCTTCAGTCTTCTATAAATCTCCAGTTTCTCCCTCCATACAAGGTTATTCCGGGTGATGTCAGAGCCGTGCCGCGCGCTCTCAGCTTCTCTCCTTCATGTTTTATTCCTAATAACTGCAGCTGCATCTCCCTCCTCCCCAGGGGAGAAGTCCTGAGGAGATAATTTGCATATTCCCACTGCATTTTGGGGTAAGTGAAGAGTCTCCGCGAGCTCAAAGAACACTGGATTTTGGCTGTTGGAGCTGAAAAGAGGACATCGGTAAACCAGGGGAGGAGTCCTGAGGAGATAGTTTGCATATTCCCACTGCATTTTGGGGTAAGTGAAGAGTCTCCGCGAGCTCAAAGAACACTGGATTTTGGCTGTTGGAGCTGAAAAGAGGACATCGGTAAACCAGGGGAGGAGTCCTGAGGAGATAGTTTGCATATTCCCACTGCATTTTGGGGTAAGTGAAGAGTCTCCGCGAGCTCAAAGAACACTGGATTTTGGCTGTTGGAGCTGAAAAGAGGACATCGGTAAACCAGGGGAGGAGTCCTGAGGAGATAATTTGCATATTCCCACTGCATTTTGGGGTAAGTGAAGAGTCTCCGCGAGCTCAAAGAACACTGGATTTTGGCTGTTGGAGCTGAAAAGAGGACATCGGTAAACCAGGGGAGGAGTCCTGAGGAGATAATTTGCATATTCCCACTGCATTTTGGGGTAAGTGAAGAGTCTCCGCGAGCTCAAAGAACACTGGATTTTGGCTGTTGGAGCTGAAAAGAGGACATCGGTAAACCAGGGGAGAAGTCCTGAGGAGATAATTTGCATATTCCCACTGCATTTTGGGGTAAGTGAAGAGTCTCCGCGAGCTCAAAGAACACTGGATTTTGGCTGTTGGAGCTGAAAAGAGGACACCGGTAAACCAGGGGAGGAGTCCTGAGGAGATAATTTGCATATTCCCACTGCATTTTGGGGTAAGTGAAGAGTCTCCGCGAGCTCAAAGAACACTGGATTTTGGCTGTTGGAGCTGAAAAGAGGACATCGGTAAACCAGGGGAGGAGTCCTGAGGAGATAATTTGCATATTCCCACTGCATTTTGGGGTAAGTGAAGAGTCTCCGCGAGCTCAAAGAACACTGGATTTTGGCTGTTGGAGCTGAAAAGAGGACATCGGTAAACCGCGCGCATTTTGAAGCTTTTTTCACTGTTTTCAGAACATTAACAGTAAGAACATGGACGAGTCCAGGAGCCATTTGGTGAGCTGCATATCCTGCTACATGTTCACAGACTTGCCAGTGGAAAAGCCAAACTTCACATGCCAGAAATGCAAGCTTGTGTCCCTGTTGGAGGAAAAGTTGCGAAATCTAGAAGAGAGGTTAACTACCTTGAAAATCATTAAGGAAGGTGAAGAGTTCTTAGACAGAGCAGAATTATCTCTTCATGATTCAGAAAGAGAAGAAATTCGAACTGCACCTGACGAAACAGAGGAATGGAAGCATGTGACCCACAGAAGCAGGAGGATCGAGAGGCAGTCAGCACCCATACTGCTCAGGAACCAGTACCAGGCTCTCACGCAGGAGAACCATGAAGAAATACAGCAAAATAAGACTTTGCCAGCAATGAATAACCTTGTAAGCCCTCAGAATCCTCCTGGATGGAGAAAGAAGAATGTTGTGAAGAAAAAACGGAGAGTGGTGGTCATGGGGGATTCCCTGTTAAGAGGAACAGAGGCCGCTATCTGCAGACCAGACATAACCTCAAGAGAAATGTGCTGTCTTCCAGGAGCAAAAATTAAAGATGTGTCTGACAGGATATCAAGACTCTTCAGACCTACAGATCACTACCCATTCCTGCTAATACATGTGGGGACAAATGACACCGCAAGAAAGGACCTGGAAACCATCTGCAGTGACTTTGAAGACTTAGGCAAGAAAGTGAAAGAATTGGGAGCGCAGGTGGTCTTCTCATCCATCCTCCCAGTGGATGGCCATGGAACAATGAGGTGGAATAAGATTCTACAGGTGAACAACTGGCTACGTCGATGGTGCCGTCAACAAGGATTTGGATTTCTGGATCACGGAATGAATTACCTATACGATGGACTACTTGCTAGAGATGGGGTGCACCTTACGAAGACTGGAAAACATGTATTTGGAAGTCGCCTTGCTACACTCATCAGAAGAGCTTTAAACTAGAACAATGTGGGAAGGGAAGCAAAAGGCCAGAAAAAGCCATACAGCTGACAAATACTATTGAGATCTCTGCTACTGGAAGTGGAAAGGAAGAACAAAGACAAAACAATTTAAATAATAAAAATATGGGAGGAAGAGAAACCAATCACAAACTAAAATGTTTTTATACAAATGCACAAAGCATGGGCAACAAACAAGGAGAATTGGAACTACTAATGCAGGAAAAGGAATATGATGTCATTGGAATCACTGAAACTTGGTGGGACGATACACATGATTGGAATAAAAGGCTAAAAGGATACAACTTATTTGCAAGAAACAGACTTGATAAACGAGGAGGAGGTGTTGCATTGTATGTTAGAAAAGCGTATATCTGCACAGAGATTGAAGCTTCAGAGACTGGGAGTTCTGTGGAAACTGTTTGGGTAAGAATACAAGGAGAGAACAACGGAAAGGACACCATTGTAGGCATTTACTACAGGCCACCTGGGCAAGCTGAAGATATGGATGAACTCTTTATGTATCAAATGACCAAGTTCTCAAAAAAATATGACGTAGTGGTCATGGGAGATTTCAACTATCCAGACATTTGTTGGGAATCTCTCTCAAGTAAAACTAACAGGTCAAGCAAATTCTTATCCTCTCTTGCTGACAACTTTATCTTCCAAAAGGTAGGGGAGAAAACAAGGGGATCTGCTACTTTGGATCTAATCCTTATAAACAGGGAGGAAATGGTTGAGGAGGTAAAGGTGGCTGGGACCCTAGGAGGCAGCGATCATGCTATTATAGAATTTTGGATAACTAGAGGAGGAAGACATGTGAAGACTCAAACTTCAAGGTTAGATTTTAGAAAGGCAGATTTTAAGAGACTCAGAAAGAGAATAGGAGGGATCCAATGGCTGGATGTCCTTAAGGACAAAAATGTCCAGGAAGGATGGGAAATTTTTAAAAATGAGATTCTCAAAGCACAATCGTTAACAATCCCGAAAAGTAGGAAGAATGGGAAGCATTTAAGGAAACCAGGATGGATGAACACAGAACTTAAACACATGCTAAAAAGAAAGAAAGAAATGTTTATTAAATGGAAAGAGGGAGGCATATCTAAAGAAGATTATAATGCAGTCTGCAGATCCTGTAGGGCACGTATCAGGTTAGCTTAAGCTGACAATGAATTAAGGCTTGCAAGAGATGTCAAAAGCAATAAAAAAGGATTTTGGGGGTATGTCAAAAGTAAAAGAAAAGTCAAAGATGCTATAGGATTTTTACAGGATGAAAATGGAGAAATGGTAAGAGAGGATGTTGAGAAGGCCGAACTTTTTAATTCCTATTTTGCATCTGTTTTCTCTCAGAAACAAAATGTAACATCAACTGATCTTCACTGTCCTTTTAAAGGAATAGAGGAATCCAAGTTATCTGTAAACAGAAAGATTGTGAGGGAATTTTTAGCTAACATAAATGAGTTCAAGTCTCCAGGTCCAGATGAATTACACCCCAGAGTACTGAAGGAGATCATAGAAGAAATTTTAGAACCACTCTCCATAATCTTTGAAAATTCTTGGAGAACAGGAGAAGTCCCAGAAGACTGGAGAAGAGCAAATGTTGTTCCTATCTTCAAAAAGGGGAAGAAGGTGGACCCAGGGAACTATAGGCCGGTGAGTCTGACTTCTATACCAGGAAAGATCTTTGAACAAATTATTAAACAACATGTAGGTAAGTACATGGATAAGAATGAAGTGATTAACCAGAGTCAGCATGGGTTTGTAACTAACAAGTCATGTCAGACTAACTTAATTTCCTTCTATGACAGAATCACTGACTGGGTGGATCAGGGAAATGCTGTAGATATAGTATATCTTGACTTCAGCAAAGCATTTGACAAAGTATCTCACACCATCCTTATTGAAAAAATGACCAAGTATGCAATGGACCAGGCAACTGTTAGGTGGATTCATAACTGGCTTAGTGATCGGACTCAAAGGGTGGTTGTAAATGGCTTCACATCCAGCTGGATGAATGTCTCAAGTGGGGTACCACAGGGCTCCGTCCTGGGACCTGTATTGTTCAACATCTTTATCAATGATTTAGATGAAGGAATTGAGGGTAAACTGATTAAATTTGCTGATGACACAAAGCTAGGAGGGATAGCTAATACTAGAGAAGAGAGAGAGAGGATTCAAAAAGACCTAAATAAACTGGAGCAGTGGGCAGCAACCAACAGAATGGTTTTTAACAGGGAAAAATGCAAAGTACTACATCTGGGCAATAAAAATGAAAAAAGCATATACAGAATGGGAGGAATAGAGCTAAGCAACAGTACATGTGAAAAAGACTTAGGTATACTAATAGATCATAGACTGAACATGAGTCAACAGTGTGATGCAGCAGCAAAAAAGTCAAATACAATTCTGGGATGTATTAACAGAAGCATACAGTCTAGATCACGTGAAGTCATTATCGGTCTTTACTCCTCTTTGGTCAGACCTCATCTGGAATACTGTGTACAGTTTTGGGCACCACATTTTAAAAAAGACATAGACAAACTGGAGCAAGTTCAGAGAAGAGCAACCAGAATGGTGACTGGTCTGCAAACCATGTCCTATGAGGAACGGTTGCAGGATTTGGGAATGTTTAGCTTGCAAAAAAGAAGACTGAGAGGAGACTTAATAGCTGTCTACAAATATGTCAAGGGCTGTCACATTGTAGAAGGATCATCTTTATTCTCATTTGCACAAGGAAAGACTAGAAGCAATGGGATGAAACTAAATGGGAGGAGACACAGATTAGATGTTAGAAAAAACTTTTTGACAGTTAGGGTGATTAATGAGTGGAACAGGCTGCCACGAGAGGTGGTGAGTTCCCCTTCAATGGACGTCTTCAAACAGAGGCTGGACAGACATCTGTCTGAGATGATCTAGTGAATCCTGCTTTGAGCAGGGGTGTAACATACCTGGCGGCGTCCTTGCATGGTGGTCCATCTCCCACTGTGCAAGAGGGCGCACTTGATCTCCTGTCCAGAATGTCTCTCTGGCTTCCCTCCATGCTGTCTGTTTGTGTCTGTTTCTGCTGCTTAAGGGCGGCGCCCGATCACTTCCTGCCTTTTGTACCTGCTGTGGGTCACACCCCTTGTGCGTCCTCAGCCTATTGCTGTCTGTCACTTGGTATATAGCTCAGCAGCTCCCTTCTATCCCTGCCTGAGCATAGTGTTTCCTTCAGTGTGTGCTTGCACTCTGAAGGTGCCAGGTCCCGTCTCTTGTCTCCTGCTTTTTGTATCAGTTCCCGTGTCTGAACTGAGTCCTGTATGTCTCCTGCTTTGCGGTATCAGCTCCCGTGTCTGAACTTAGTCCTGTATGTCTCCTGCTTTGCGGTATCAGCTCCCGTGTCTGAACTGAGTCCTTTCTGTGTTCTCTTGTCTGTCCTGTCTGAACACGCTCCTAGCCTGTTCCTCCTGCCTTCTAGGGGCCGATTACCTAGATCCGTTCCTGTATCTTGTCTGACCTGTCTGAACACGCTCCTTGCCTGTTCGTTCCGCCTTTTAGTGGCCGATTTCCTAGACCCGCTCCTGTGTCTGGTCTGTCCTGTCTGAACACGCTCCTTGCCTGTTCGTTCCGCCTTTTAGTGGCCGATTTCCTAGACCCGCTCCTGTGTCTGGTCTGTCCTGTCTGAACACGCTCCTTGCCTGTTCGTCCCGCCTCTCTGGGGGCCGTATTCCCAGACCCGCTCCTGTATCCCTCTGCAGTGTCGGTCTCCTCCGTACACTCAGTTCCAGTCTGAACTCTCTCCTGTCCTTTACCTGTTTTGCCTCTATGTCCGTTCCCTTCCTTTTTCTGCAGAGTCTGAACTCGTACCTAACTCCTGCTTGTTGTCTCTGCAAGTACTGTGTGAGTATCTGGCTCTGTCTTTCCCTTCCTGTCTGTTCCGTGTGAACAGAGCCCTGTCCTCCCTGCTCAGCCTTGTCTGCACTCTAGCTGTGCTTGCCTGTAACCCTCTGCCTGTATTGTTCCTGAGTCCCGGTGTGTACTGGGTCCTATCCCGCCTGTGTTCCTACCTGCTAGTGCCTCCCTGTCTGCACTCTAGCTGTGCTTGCCTTTACCCCCCTGCCTGCATACCCGCCTGCCTTCATACCAGTCGTGCCTGCCTATACCCTCCAGTCTGTGTGCCAGCCTACCAGCCTGTTCCTGTATTTCCCTGTGTGGGTCAACAGCCGTGTCCGGGGTCTGTCCTGGAGTAGCACCTGGTCCCTCTGCTCGGTTCCTCCTTGGTGCACTGGCGTCGTATGCCGTCGTGCGACCCTGGTCGGATCGGGTGAATACTTAGTCACGCCCCTCCAGGCATTCACTCTCCGGCACAGTCCAGTGGAATCACTACCAATCACACGCACACGCCGCTTAGCCCGGGCGTGTGCATAACAAGGGGGTTGGACCAGATGACCCAGGAGGTCCCTTCCAACTCTACCATTCTATGATTCTATGATTCTATGATTCTAAGTCTATTTGGGGACAGGGGAGATTTCTGAACGGTTACTGGGAGCTTGTAGGCAGGAAAAGAAGAACGAGAGGCGGCTAGAAGGTGGGAAGACGTTATTCTCCACTAAAGGGTTATAAAAACATTCCGACAAGCTATTCCCTGCTATTGTAACTCTACTGAAAAGATTATTTTCTTTCTATACTTTACTAGACGTCCTTCTATAGGAGACTCCGGGAATCTCCACCGGACTGTATCACTATTCAGCGCTGCTTGTAATGTGACAGGTTGTGATATTACCTGTATTCCCAGTGGGACAGAGAGCGGGTGGGACCGTCCTCCATCTGCACCGAGCCGTCCATAGAGCTGCTGTCAATCAGACTGGTGTCCACTGTCATACTGGTCGGCAGGTGCCGGTTCCTTCTTCCAGGACATCTCTGTCTGCCCTCTAGAGGGAGCTCTTCACCCCTAGATCCTTCCTGATCATGGGGCAAATCCTCCTCTGGTAGAAAGGCCGATGAGCTGAAGGAGACCAGGACGGCCGCCTGAGAGATAGGGAAAGATGGGGAGAACATGGGGAATAATTCCAAAAATAGGGGAAACTTGTCTTGTGCAGATGACGTTTGCCTTGAAGGGGTTGTCCCCTTTCAGAATAGTGACTATCATGGGCTACAGTGGCTGTAACAAAACAAACTGAGTATTACTCCCCCTCCCTGGGTCTAACTCCAGCTCTCCGCTGCTGCCGGATCTCTGCTGATTGTCTGCAGCACTGACATCACATCGACAACTCTGCAGCCAATCATGGCTGTGTTCAGCTCACTGATTGGTTGCAATGCTGTCAACTTGATGTCAGCACTGGAGACAATCAGCACAGACCAGGCAGTGTCGGAAAGCTGGAGTTAGACCTGGGGAGGGTGAGCAATACTTGGTTTGTTTTCTTTATATATATATAAAACAGTTTCTTACAACCCCTTTAACAAGGCTGAGTCTATTATCTACCTTTAGAGGGAGAATTACAAATATTATGTGTCCTGTCTCTTTAAGAAATGTAACGTCACCACTAGTGATGGGAGCAGCGGTAAATCAGTGAATAAATGAAATCTTCTCCATCTTTGTGTTATTACACTTTGTGTTTCATCTCTCACCATCTTCAGGATCTCTGCTTGATGTCAGTGAATGAGGACGGTTCTGTTTCCATTCGGAGGCCGTAATCCTGCACATTGCTGCTCCTGCTCTCAGCGGATACATTGTATCCAGTCTAGAAAATGCTCCTGAGCACAATATATATCAGCCACAATCTAATAGCTTGTTACAATGTATCAGTCTGGAGTTTTGCTCACAGAGCATTGTCTGCACTGGATACAATTGTATCCGCTTCTCGACTAGATACAGACAGGTTTACTGCCTCTGAATGGAAACAGCAGTGTTCTCATTCACTGACAGCAAACTAATATCTTTAAAATTGGGAGCAATTGAAACATAAAGGGTCCGGTTTATCATTTGCATTTTTTTTTCTTTTTTTTGTCATTTGGTTTTCATTGCGCCAAAGTCATCAAAATGGCCCAAACGTTTCATCAACTTTGCTCAAAATCAAAAAATGCTTTTTACTTTAACCTGTCTTGCAACTTTTTAGCTTAAAAATGTTCTGCTAAAATGTTGCAAAATATGGGCAAGATTTTTTGAAAAGTCACAAATGATAAATCAGACGAAAACATCTGGAAACCCTAAACTCCGCAATGTAGCGAAAAAAAGAAGCGAACAAACAAAAAAAGGACGAAAACATAAAAAAGGGACTGAAACAAAAGGTGTAAATGTTAAGATGAATACGCCACAAACAAAAATAAAAGGTGCCGAACACCAAAAACTCGGCAAAAAACAGTCACCAAAGAATCGGCTCCAAAGTATAATAGAAAGATATAGAACTTTTCATTTATAAACTGTTTTATTAACCCCGAGCTGAAAAATCATTTTAAAATAACTATTTAGGATCAGAGTCCTGCCTTTCTCCTCTTCTGATTTCATAAAAGCATTCAATATAATCTTACCTCTTCATAGAAAAATTCCTTTAACTATTATTTTATCAAATACTTGCAAGTGCTATAAATCATGGAACTTTTTCCAGACTATTGGAATTAACATTTGAATTCTGGATATCATCTCCCTTACTGAACACAATAGTATAACATGGTCCCTATAATACTCACAAGCATAGGCGGATTATAATGAGGTCAATCCGGGCTACCGCCCGGGGCCTAGGGCTGCCATGGGGCCCGGGACTCCCAGGGGCATGTGGCCGGATTGACCTCATTATAATGTGTGACAGGAGGGCCCGGGAGCCGGAAGATGGAATCTGCTCTGCTGTGTCCCGCGGCGCTGCGAGGATGACTCACCAGGTGCTGACTGTGTAAGTGCAGTAGAGGAGGCTCCGCCCACCTGCTCCAGCCTCCCGCAGAGCACAGAGACAGCTTACAGCATGGCCACTGCTCCCCCTGCCCCCTACCCGGGTCTGAATGTTACCTCTCCGCTCTCCCCCTCCTGCCCAGCAATTACACCGAGAACTCTGCAGTCGGGCCCCAAGAGGAGGGGAGGCTGCCCCACAGGGAAGATGAAAGAACCTGCATAATGTACAGAAAGGGTAAGTCCATGTGCAGTGTGTGTGTGTTATATATATATATATATATATATATATGTGTATGTATGTATATGTGTATGTATGTATATGTGTGTGTGTATGTATATGTGTGTGTGTATGTATTTGTGGACCATCAGGGGGGCTCACTCTCTGTTGTGGCCCGGGCTGCTTCCCCCGTGCAGGACCGCTGGCACTTCACCTGACATGGCCGTGAGCTGTGTGGCTGTGTCTGGTATTAATGACACGGCTGGGGCGACACTGCGCCTATAATTGTGCTTGTGTATTGCCCCTGCCGCGCCATTACTACCAGACTCAACCGCACAGCGCACGGCCATGTCAGGTGAAGTGTCGGCAATCAAGCAGCGCTAGAGGTCCTACACAGATGCTGTAGAAGCAGCCCAGGCCCCAACGGCGAGTGGGCCCCTCTGAAAGCAGGGCCATGTCTGTGACATGCTGGTGGCCCTGCACTGAGACATGCCTGAGGAGCTGCTGGACAGGACAGTTTTATGTGTTTGTAAGATATGTACGTATGCCTGTATGCATGTGTCTGTGCGCATATCTGCGTACCGCGTGCATGTGTGCGCATATCTGCGTATTGTGCGTGCGCACGTGTGCTGGCCCGGCCGCATCACAGCTAGAAGACACGGCCCTGTGCGCGGCAGTGTCTGCTAGCATGACGTCATGCAGTGCGCCCTGCACTGCTTCTTACCACCAGAGAGGAGCTGGACGACTGGAGCCGAGCAGGGGGACGGTGAGTGATGTGTCAGTGTGTGCCGATATCATTGTGTGATATGTCTCTTTATATGTATTTTTCTGTTTCAAATGTGTTTATGGCTATGTGCCCACCATGCAGAAATGCTGCAGATTTTTTCCGCTTCTCCCTGGCAGGAAAAACGCATGCGGATTGTACGTGCTTATTGTGCATGCGCTTTTCCCACCAGGTAGAAGCGTTTGTCAAGCGTTTTTGCAGCATTCATGCATGCAGGTTATCAAGCACTTTCCTAGAGATTTCAGCATCACTTGGAAAGTGCTTGACAACTTGGTCACACTATATAAATCCATGCAACCGGCAACCGGCATATATAGTGTGACCAAGTAATAGTTATAAAAAAGAATGAGAATGGTAAAAAATAAAGATTATACTTAGCTTCCGATGGCCCCCGGTCTCCTCAGCGGTGCGTCCGGTGTCTTCGGCGGATCACGGTGGTGTGAAAGGACCTTTCATGATGTCATTTAGTCATGTGACAGGTCACGCGACAGCCGATGTCAGCTGTCGTGTGACCTGTCACATGACTAAATGACATCATGGCAGGTCCTTTCACACCACCGCGACGCATACAACAGACTGGACGTATTGCTGAGGAGACCGGGGGCCAACGGAAGGTAAGTATAATCTTTATTTTATTTATTTTAAATTCTT
The DNA here is from genome assembly GCF_046119375.1 of Phyllobates terribilis. Taxonomy (NCBI): domain Eukaryota; kingdom Metazoa; phylum Chordata; class Amphibia; order Anura; family Dendrobatidae; genus Phyllobates; species Phyllobates terribilis. Next base: position 1,862,873 of record NW_027362968.1, on the reverse strand, counting down.
TTTTTTACAGGTTCTATGGTACCCGGGTCTGGATGACAGTCTCCTCTTCTCAAAACCCGGGTACCATCCGCACATTGAGTCGCTTAATATCCGCATGTGCACATGTAGTCATACGGATATTAAGCGATTCAATGCAAGTCAATGGCGGCAATTACACTGCATGTCCGCAAAATGAATGGACATGCTGCGGATTTTTCCGCAATGATAATCCGCATTATCATTAGGATTAGGATTATCATTAGGGACCATGGGGCACGTATTACCAAGAGTTTTTTCAGCGTTTTCGCTGCGGAAATTCCGTGGCAAAAACGCTTGAAAAACGCACAGTGGGAACGCAGCCTATGCGTGTATATATTTGTCTTTGTATATGTCTGTATATGTTTGTTTGTGTGTGTGCGGCCTCCTGCTGTATCTGGGGGGGGCACCGTGCGGCCTCCTGCTGTATCTGGGGGGGGGCACCGTGCGGCCTCCGCCTGTATCTGGGGGGGGGCACCGTGCGGCCTCCTGCTGTATCTGGGGGGGGCGCCGTGCGGCCTCCGCCTGTATCTGGGGGGGGTGCCGTGCGGCCTCCAGCTGTATCTGGGGGGGGGCGCCGTGCGGCCTCCAGCTGTATCTGGGGGGGGCGCCGTGCGGCCTCCTGCTGTATCTGGGGGGGCACCGTGCGGCCTCCGCCTGTATCTGGGGGGGGAGCGCCGTGCGGCCTCCGCCTGTATCTGGGGGGGGAGCGCCGTGCGGCCCCCGGCTGTATCTGGGGGGGGAGCGCCGTGCGGCCTCCGGCTGTATCTGGGGGGGGGCGCCTTGCGGCCTCCGGCTGTATCTGGGGAGGGGGGGGCCGTGCGGTCTCCGGCTGTATCTCGATGGGCGCCTTGCAGCCTCCGGCTGTATCGGGGGAGCGCCGTGCGGCCTCCGGCTGTATCTGGGGGGGGGGAGCGCCGTGCGGCCTCCGGCTGTATCTGGGGGGGAGCGCCATGCGGCCTCCGGCTGTATCTGGGGGGGGAGCGCTGTGCGGCCTCCTGCTGTATCTGGGGGGGGGCGCCGGGCGGCCTCCGGCTGTATATGGGGGGGGAGCGCCGTGCGGCCTCCCGCTGTATCTGGGGGGGGCGCCGGGCGGCCTCCTGCTGTATCTGGGGAGGGGGGGGGCCGTGCGGTCTCCGGCTGTATCTCGATGGGCGCTTTGCAGCCTCCGGCTGTATCGGGGGAGCGCCGTGCGGCCTCCTGCTGTATCTGGGGGGGGGGGCGCCGGGCGGCCTCCTGCTGTATCTGCGGGGGGGGAGGGGGGGCGTGCGGTCTCCTGCTGTATCTGGGGGGGGAGCGTCGTGCGGCCTCATGCTGTATCTGGGGGGGGGAGCGCCGTGCGGCCTCCTGCTGTATCTGGGGGGGGGAGCGCCGTGCGGCCTCCTGCTGTATCTGGGGGGGGAGCGCCGTGCGGCCTCCTGCTGTATCTGGGGGGGGGGGGGCGCCGGGCGGCCTCCTGCTGTATCTGCGGGGGGGGGGGGAGCGCCGTGCGGCCTCCTGCTGTATCTGGGGGGGGAGCGCCGTGCGGCCTCCTGCTGTGTATAGGAGGATTATGTGAAAGCTCATATTATACAGTATGAGACCCTACATACATAGGGGGATGTCAGCATACTTAATTGTGCTCAATATTAAGTCATACAATTAATATAAAAAAATAATTATAATTAACCCCTTTCCAACCCTTGCCGTATTAGTACGCACATTTGCGTACCCCCGGTTCAGTGAGGGCTCCGGCGCTGAGCCCGCACTGAACCGAGCACATGTCAGCTGATTCTTACAGCTGACATGTGCCCGCAACAGCCGCGGGTGGAATCGCGATCCACCCGCGGCTGTTAACATGTTAAATGCCGCTGTCAATCTCCGACAGCGACATTAAACGCGCGCTTCTGGGTTGCGCGTCATAAGCCCCGCCCACCGGCGACCCCGTCACGTGATCGCGGGTAACCGATGGGCGTGCATGACAACCCAGGGTCTGCAGCAGACGCCTGTGGTTGTCATGATCTCGTCGCTATGAGCGCCACCTAGTGGTCGGCGCTCATAGCACAGGACCATTTCTGCTATATGCAGGGGATCTGCTGGTCCCCTGTATCTAGCAGAGACGATCAGACAACTGCTGCTTCTAGTCTCCTATGGAGACTATAGAAGCATGCAGTAAGTGAAAAAAAAATGTTTTTAAAAATATAAAAAAAATATAAAAGTTTAAATCACCCCCCTTTCACCCCATTCAAAATAAAATATATAAAAAAAAAAACCCACATACACATATTTGGTATCGCCGCGTTCAGAATCGCCCGATCTATCAAAATAAAAACGGTGTAATGAGAAAAAAATTCTAAACGCCAGAATTACGTTTTTTGGTCGCCGCAAAATTGCAATAAAATGCAATAACGGGCGATCAAAACATCTGATCTACCCCAAAATGTTATCAATAAAAACGTAAGCCCGACGCGCAAAAAATAAGCCCTCACCCAGCCCCAGATCCCGAAAAATGGAGACGCTACAGGTCTCGGAAAATGGCGCTATTTTTTTTAAAAAAAATGTACCAAATTTGGAATTTTTTTTCACCACTTAAATATAAAATAACCTATACATGTTTGGTGTCTACGAACTTGTAATGATCTGGAGAATAAGAATGGCAAGTCAGTTTTAGCATTCAGTGAAAGTGGTAAAAAAAATAAATAAAAAACAACTGTGGTATTGGACTTTTTTTGCAATTTTACCACACTTGGAATTTTTTTACCGTTTTCCCGTACATGCTATGGTAAAACTAGTAGTGGCGTTGAAAAGTACAACTTGTCCCGCAAAAAATAAGCCCTCAGACGGCCATATTGTCCAAAAAATAAAGACGCTATGGCTCTGGGAACAAGGGGAGCAAAAAACGAAAAAGCAAAAACGACAAAACCCAAGGTTGCGAAGGGGTTAATATATTAATATTGTGCAGAATTAATTTCACATGAACTATTACATGATCTATCAAAGGGGGATCATGTCACAAGTCACGTGATACATCAGGTGTGTGTGTGTGGGGGGGGCCATGCCATCTAAACTGCCCGGGGCCCTTGCTACTCTTAATCCACCCCTGCTCACAAGGATAAGAGATGTTCTTGTAAGGACCATCCTGCTTCTTCCGGTCTCTCTATATTCCGGTGGATCTCCTGTCTGATCCTTCCATCCCCGTCCCTCTCGCTATTTATACCACTTTTTGCTCCAGTTGGAGTCTCCATATCAGGAATCAGAGTTTTCCTAAAAGTTTCTGTAAGTTCCCGCAGAGTCTGTGACCGGTGAGGAATGGAGGCCGTCACTGTGGACTGTCCGACTCTGCCCTATAATGTCCGATTATAAAAGAGAGAAACCAGCGTCAGATCCCAGCACTTCCCTAAATCACGGCCATCGTTTATCTGAACTCTCCGCTTATCTGGGGCCTCAGAGATAATAACTCACAGCAGTGACGGACCTCGGGGTTTCCTAATATAACTATCCCCCCATCATTGCTTTCCTGTAATGTAACTATTAAAGATGATGAAATGTATTCGACTGGAATTCTCATTGAATTTTGAATTGTACAAAACTCCGTTTTCTCCAGAATATAAGTTTTATTGCATATTCAACATAACGACAGCCGGCTGCAGCCGCCATCTTGCTGAACCATAGAGGGCAAACGGTTACAATAGATTAAAGATATTACAATAGAGACCCCATAATGAGGAAGATTCAATTAGCAGAGAATAACTTTGCTGCAAATCAAATTTCCCTGTAAAATTCTCACATTTTGACAAATAGAAATCCTGGCAGATTCCATCATCTCTAGTAACTTTATATCAATGATTCATGAACTCTGCACTAAAGAAAAACATTTCCTTTATTTTTATTAAAACTTTTTTTTGCCTTTCTTCAGCACAATAAGTTGCACATTTTGCACCCCCCCCCCCCGCCCAAAATAAAAAATAAACTAGCATACATAAAATCACTCAAGGGAGGGAGAGGAGAGAGGAGTGACGCGCCCCATGGGCCGTGGGGTACTCGGTAGCCGGGCCGGTCCTGTATTGTCACGGTGGCGGTGACCCGGTCCATGGCCCAGGGCGGTCAAATGAAGAACAGTGAAAGTCAATTTGGGAATAAAGAAAAGGGGAATAAAATTTGTGACGCCACCCGTGGTATGCGGCTATAGGGGGCACCGCTGCGGTGCAGATCCTCTGGAGCTGATGGTGACGCAGCAGAGATAGTGCAGCTCTCCACCGGCAGAGCTCAGCTCCAGGGCAGGATATAGTATTTGATGAGGTTGATGTTGGTGTAGTGCAAGGCAGGTGGTGCAGCAATTAGTCAAGGACACAGCGGGTGCAGTCTTCAGGTTTTACTCACAGTTGTCAAGATCCTCCAGGTTACAACTGCCGAATTATAACCGCCCACGTCGTCCTGTGTCCTCCAGGGAAGTGATCCAGCAGACTCTCAGTTAATTTGGGTGCACTTGAATGGACCCCCTGTGTACCTCTACACAGGGACAGGGGCTGTGATCTCCCTCAGGAGCAATCTTGCCCTTCCCTAATGAGGTGGTGTAGTGTTGGATGTGAGTGTGTGGGTCCCGGGTAGTGCTCCCTCCTTACCTGAGAGTGGGGTACCACACTTCTGGCTGAGATGCAGTACCCCTGTGGAGACTGAACCACCCGCAGGGGCGCCACAAGTGCATATCTGCAAAACTTTTGTAACTTTTCAGAAAGTCGTAAATGATGAACCGGAAGAAAACATCTGGAAAGGCAAAACCTCACCGGCAACGGAGAACATAAAAACCAACAGATGAAGAAATAAAACAGTGGCGATAAAAAAGGGCAAATGAAAAGATGAATATGGCACAAACAAAAAACAGACACAAGGCAATGATGAATTGGCTTTATGGGCTTTCTGTTTAATTAGGTGGAAGCAGCAGGACTGTCAGGCTTTCTCCATGAGTCGGGGTGGAGCGGGGAAAGACCGCCGAGCATTCATACGATCATACATAAAGCACTGACACCCCTCATTTATGGTGTTTTATATATTGTTTCCCCAATTAATTATACCCAGAATTACCCCCGTCACACCACTCACACGCCTATAAGGCAGTCTACTACATCTGACATCCCCCGCAGTCCGCAGATGCCCCTCTGAGTATATGGAGTGACAGAACGTCTTCTGCTTCTCACACCTGTTATTACAAGTCCGCGCTCGGGTTTATGACTCTTCTTATCTTCATCATGGAATATTATTTCTGTGTCCGCTCTGCAGGTTAATTAGTGATTAAGGGATTCCACAGCGGAGATGATCCGGACCTTTCCATTCTCCCAGTGTTTCCCATTACTAAAGATTAGGAAAAATAAATCATAAAAAATACACAAAGTCATTGAAACCTGAATATCCGGTAATGAACTTTCCAGGAAAGGCCAGAAACAAGTGTGACCCTTATATAATGTGTCCTGGAGTCGGGGTCACAGCCCAGTCCAGCAGCAGAACCGCAGCAGAGCACATCCAGGAGAACAATGGCCGCACCATCCCTGGTAAGAGCAGCGGCCCCTCTCTGATCACCACATCTGGGGTCTATTAATGTTACATTGTTATTTACTAACAGAACAAACGCTACAATGAATCCAGAGCGTTATATATAATATACTGTAATATTACAGGACAGTGAGGTTTCTCCAATGTTCAAGAGGGAATGTTGTTAGAAAGGGTTTGTCGAATTGTGAGACGCATATTACTGCTTAAATATATTGTATTACTTATCATTACAACCAGTATAATACTCCAGAGCTGTATTCATAATTCTCTCCGATTAGTAATGTAATGTATGTACACAGTGACTGTACCAGCAGAATAGTGAGTGCAGCTCTGGAGTATAATACAGGATGTAACTCAGGATCAGTAATGTAATGTATGTACACAGTGACTGCACCAGCAGAATAGTGAGTGCAGCTCTGGAGTATAATACAGGATGTAACTCAGGATCAGTGCAGCATCAGTAATGTAATGTATGTACATAGTGACTGCACTGGCAGAATAGTGAGTGCAGCTCTGCAGTATAATACAGGATGTAAGTCAGGATCAGTGCAGGATCAGTAATGTAATGCATATACACAGTGACTACACCAGCAGAATAGTGAGTGCAGCTCTGGGGTATAAAACAGGATGTAACCCAGGATCAGTAATGTATTGTATGTACACAGTGACTGCACTGGCAGAATAGTGAGTGCAGCTCTGGAGTATAATACAGGATGTAACTCAGGATCAGTGCAGGATCAGTAATGTAATATATGTACACAGTGACTGCACCAGCAGAATAGTGAGTGCAGCTCTGGAGTATAACACAGGATGTAACTCAGGATCAGTAATGTAATGTATGTACACAGTGACTGCACCAGCAGAATAGTGTGTGCAGCTCTGGAGTATAATACAGGATGTAACTCAGGATCAGTAATGTAGTGTATGTACCCAGTGACTACACCAGCAGAATAGTGAGTGCAGCTCTGGGGTATAATACAGGATGTAACTCAGGATCAGTAATGTAATGTATGTACACAGTGACTGCTCCAGCCGATTAGTGAGTGCAGCTCTGGAGTATAATACAGGATGTAACTCAGGATCAGTGCAGGATCAGTAATGTAATGTATGTACATAGTGACTGCACTGGCAGAATAGTGAGTGCAGCTCTGGGGTAAAATACAGGATGTAACTCAGGATCAGTAATATAATGTATGTACACAGTGACTGCAGCAGCAGAATAGTGAGTGTAGCTCTGGAGTATAATACAGGAAGTAACTCAGGATCAGTAATGTAATATATGTACACAGTGACTGCAGCAGCAGAATAGTGAGTGCAGCTCTGGACTATAATACAGGATGTAACTCAGGATCAGTAATGTAATGTATGTACACAGTGACTGCACCAGCATAATAGTGAGTGCAGCTCTGGAGTATAATACAGGATGTAACTCAGGATCAGTACAGGATCAGTAATGTAATGTATGTCCATAGTGACTGCACTGGCAGAATAGTGAGTGCAGCTCTGGAGTATAATACAGGATGTAACTCAGGATCAGTGCAGGATCAGTAATGTAATATATGTGCACAGTGACTACACCAGCAGAATAGTGAGTGCAGCTCTGGGGTATAATACAGGATGTAACTCAGGATCAGTAATGTAATGTATGTACACAGTGACTGCACCAGCAGAATAGTGAGTGCAGCTCTGGAGTATAACACAGGATGTAACTCAGGATCAGTGCAGGATCAGTAATGTAATATATGTACACAGTGACTGCACAAGCAGAATAGTGAGTGCAGCTCTGGGGTATAATACAGGATGTAACTCAGGATCAGTAATGTAATGTATGTACATAGTGACTGCACTTCCAGAATAGTGAGTGCAGCTCCGGAGTATAATACAGGATGTATCTCAGGATCAGTACAGGATCAGTAATGTAATGTAATGTTTGTACACAGTGACTGCACCAGCAGAATAGTGAGTGCAGCTCTGGGGTAAAATACAGGATGTAACTCAGGATCAGTAATGTAATGTATGTACACAGTGACTGCTCCAGCAGAATAGTGAGTGCAGCTCTGGAGTATAATACAGGATGTAACTCAGGATCAGTAATGTAATGTATGCACACAGTGACTCCACCAGCAGCATACTGGGTGCAGCTCTGATCAGCTGCTAGTCAGTGTGGTGATTGCGGGTGTGGTGGCTGCAGATCCTGCTGTGTGCTCCTGATCTCTGAGAAACCAACACCTCTCCACCTGGGGACCTGCTCTCTCTCTTTCCCAGGGAGGGAACGGGTTTCTGGGATGAGTGATGGAGCCAAGTCCCAGGCTTCTGCTTCCCGAACCAGGCCGGCGGGGGGCAGAAGAAACCAGCAACCGGACTGCACATCAGAGGACTCGGGGGTGAGACGCTGCACCAGGAGTCGCAGCAATGTGGCTCCTACTCCCCCCGGGATTGTGGAGACCCCCAGAAGCCGCAAGGCTTCCAGCATGGAGGAAAAGCCTGACAGCGGCGTGCAAGATGGCGCTCCTTACGGAGGAAAGCTGAGTGCTCACGGAGGTGAGGCCGACCTCCCTGAGGGGGAATGGGTGCTGCAGGGACCCCGGGAGTCTGTGTCCACCTATGCCTCCCGGGTCATGATCCGCCTCCGTGAGTATGAAGATGCCAGCAAGCTCATCAGGAGGCTCCGGGAGGAGCTGCGCTGCAGAAGCGCCAAAGCTGTGGGGGCCTCCAAACCAAGGAAGGCAAAACTCCAAGCCGAGGTAAAAAGACTGAGCAGTGAAATTCAACGCCTGGAACTTAGGAAAGCCACCATCAGGGAGCAGAGTGGTCCTTTCAAAGAAAAACTTATAAATGAAGACCGCTTTAGAGAAATGGCTGATACCAGAGAGCAAAGGCAGATAGGGCTGCAGCCTGAGAGCCAGGTGGATGATGAGAGTGATGATGACCAGCAGCAAGCCCCACCTGGCAGCCTGCAAAGTCACCCGCAGGCCACGTGCAGCGAGCTCCCTGCAGGACAGGCGACAGTGACATCCGGTCGCAGTTCTGCCGGCTCTGGGGAGGACAGTGACAGCAGCGGCCAGGGAGGGGCGCTAATGGCGGAGATTAAGCTCCTGGAGTCCCCAGTGTGCCTCCAAAACTTCCATCTTGGTGACGATCTACCAGAAGAGGCACCTGGGGGCCACAAAAAGGCAAAGAAGACCAAGCCAAAGCTGCAGGAAGCGGTAAGATACGTATATGCCCCCCTCCCTGTACCCCCTGAGTCGGCGGCAGGCTCAGCTCGCTGTATAAGCCCCGTTGCCCAGCCCAGCCCGGGTTCTGCTGTGGATCCGGTGCAAAGGCGCGGGGAGATTACAGAGCGCGGTAGTGAGGCGCAGAGCTCCGTCTCTGCTTGTAGTAGTGGGGACGTAGCAGGAGGTGCATCAGCCGAGAGGCTGGACTGTGAGGGCAGCCCGGCGGCGGGCGTTCCATCAGGCCACGATGCTGTGGTGCGCTCCTCAGTGGGAGGGGGGAGCAGCCCGGTGTCGGGGGCAGCTCCGGTAGCCTCGGTGCCGACGAATGCTGTTGCCGCTGATCACTTAGTTGAGAAGCGGCGGCAGTGTGAGGGGGCAGTTGGGGCTGAGCGTTCCGGTCCTCCCACGAAAGTGCTATTTTGTGTTGGCGTCGCTGGTCCGGAAGATCCTGATGCTAAAGATCAGCGGCGCCTAACTGCAGCTAGAGATCAGCTGCACATTATACCAAATGCCAACAGCGGAAATTACCGACCGATGATGTGGAGGGCACACATAAGACCGGGGGTAAGGTCGCCTCCAGTTCTATGTAGGTGACTGAGTCCCTTGTGCCTGATGAGGAGGTCAAAAGGTCATCCACCATTGTTACTGGTCCAGCAGGAATGAATGTGGTGGTGGAGGTGAATGAGGATAATTCATTGTCTAGTGGTGTGGTTGCTGGTTTGGTGGAGGGTGAGATGGAGGTGGGTAATGGTGATACTGTTGGGGCTGATGTGGTCACTGGTCCGGTTGCCCCCCCGGGGGTGGCAACACCTGTCCAGAGTTATGCCAGTGTCACCTCCGGGGCAAATAGGGCATCCTCCTCGTCTCCGGGCTTTGGGGACGGCATGTTGCAACGGCGCCTTCTGGAGGCTCTAAAGAAGGGGGAGAGATCACTAATGGTAGAGGGTCGAGAGGTTGATCTATCCTTCTGGATAGAGAGGCATGGCCTCGGGGCCTTCCGAGAGCAAAAAGGGGGAGATACAGTGTGGTCCCTCCCAACAGCCGGGCCAGGCAGTGTGCGTAGGAATGTGGTCCGTCTTCGGTGGAGGGGCAGTGATGCATGTCCGCCAAGGTCTAAAGTTGTGGAGCTCCTGCTGAAGATGGGCTTCAAGGCGATTGACATCTACGCCTTGATACATCCCTATTCCATGCCTGAGTTTGATGTCAGCTTTGTTCGGCCGGAGGGGCTTGAGCTCTTCTGGGCGAATTATGAGTTGGCAAAAAATGAGCCCGGCTGGCGAGACTTTGCCGTTCAGGCAGTGTCTCGCCAAAACCAGATCAAGAAAGTTACCGTGATGACTCGTAACGAGTCGCTTTCTTGCTATGACATCATGACGTGGCTTGGTCGGTATGGAGAGGTGGTGGAGATGCCAAAGAAAAACCGCGACGAGTTTGGTATCTGGTCAGGGGCCTGGACGTTTATGGTAAAACTTAAGCATTCAGGTGGTACGGTTGCCCACATTCCATCGTCTGCCTTCCTAGGTAGGGATCGTATCCTGGTCTTCTACCTGGGGCAACCGAAGCTCTGTCACAGGTGCGGCGACCCCACACACTTCAGTGCAAACTGCACCGTGCAGAAATGCGCGTTGTGTGGGGGTGTTGGCCATCTTGCCGCCTCTTGTGTGGAGATTAGGTGCCACCTTTGTGGTGAGTTAGGCCACCCATTCAGCCGTTGTCCTAGCTCCTTTGCTAATGCAGTCGAGACCCCGGTGGGAGTAAGCCGTGAGGCCGATTCTGCTGGAGAGGGGACTAGCAGGGGTGGGGGAGCTGAGGGGCCAGGGAAGAAAAGCAATAAAAAGACGCCTGCCCAGCTGAGGCGTCTAGACAAGCGCAGACAGGAGACGGAGAGGGGCGAGCCCCAGACTACCGGGGCAGCCCCTGTCCTGGATGCCAGTGTTGCTGCTGAGGCCCCGAGGGATGATGAGTTGGATGAGGAGGTCAGGAGGATCCACAGGGAGGAAACTGCCTCTGCTTCAGAATCCTCCCATTATGAAAGTATGGATGAGGATAATAAGCGGTGGCTAGAGCACAAGCGTAAGCTCGGCACCAAAAAGAAGAAAAAGAAGGGAGATAAAACATCTTCTCCCGCTCTGACCAAGGTACCTAAGGAAGGTAAAACCGACTCCCCTCTAGTTAGTCATTCTAACCGGTTCCAAGCCCTTGATAACATCTCTTCCTCTGAGGAGGAGGCTGAGGTTCCGGCTTCAGCGGAGCTTACAGGGGGCGCCGAGTCTCCTCCTCCTGGGGATGCAAGGTCCTTGGGGGGAGGGACTGGCCCAGAGTCCAGAGACGAGGACGAAAAAAGAAGGAAAAATGTGGGAATGGACACCTCTGTGTGGTGGAAGGATTTCTCCTCTGAGGCAGAGGATAAGGGGAGTGGGAAGAAGAAAGCCATCTAACTCAATCACCAATGATGGCGGTACCCACTCCGTTGACGCTGGCGTCCATTAATGTCGCCAGCATTAAGTCAAACATGGCTAGATTTGCGGCCTTTGATTTTCTCAGCCGGGTTGAAGCTGACATTTTCTTTTTGCAAGAGACCAGGCTGCCAAATATGGCAGAGGTTTTTATAGCTAAGAGGGAGTGGAGACTCGGGCCCTCCTATTGGTCTCTTGCGGCCGAGCCGTATAGCGGAGTGGCGGTCCTTTTTACCGCACCGGTAGAATGCCGACGGGTTATTGAGTTAGAAATGGGGAGGTGCCTGATATTAGATGTCCTCATGAAGGGACAAGAGCTTCGGCTCATTAACATCTATGGTCCCCAATCTAAATGGGACCGGAAGTGTCTCTTTATGAGGATCAAGCCCTACCTTTTTACAAGTCGGCAGGTCGTCTTTGGAGGGGACTTCAACACTGTCACGAGGCCCCGGGATAGAGGAGGTTCCAGAGACAAGCTGACTTATGATAGCGTCGCCCTTAATAGTATAGCTCGTGAGGCTCGCCTGGTGGATGTCCACATCCGGCACACCGCAGGCCACGAGGGGTTCACCTATCATAGAGGTAACTGTAGGTCCAGGATAGACAGGTTTTATTTAAAGGAGGAAGCCGTCTCTTCAGCAGTATCTGTTGTTGAGGTGGAGTTCTCCGATCACTGTTTGATTTTGTTTTCCCTGAATGTTACAGAGACCGCCCGGATGGGAAGAGGCTTTTGGAGGCTCAATTCGTCTCTCTTGGAAGAAGCGGAGATAAGACAGTCCTTTGAGGATTTTCTTCAGAGCCAGGTACCCTTACTGGATCTTTGTAGTAGTAAGTCAGAGTGGTGGGAGATGTTTAAGAAAAGGGTGGCGTGATTCTTCCGCCAGCTCTCGAGCCTCAGGAGCCTGGACATGTACCGCCTGTATCAGGGCCTGAGGAGGAAACTCGAGCATCTTGTCTCAACTGGAGGTAGCCGCGAGGAGATCTCCAGAGTGAAATCTTTGCTAATGAGGTGTCAGTATGATAGACACGCATCTTTGGTTTTTGAGAGGGATTACGGGAAGTACCGCTCGCCCGACCCTTATAGAAACTGCAAGATGTCAGTGAATAGTAAAGTTGTTACAGGACTGGTTGACACTGCGGGGTCCTTGAAAAGATCCAGATCAGGGATCCTGGAGGTCGTCAGATCCTTCTACTCGCACCTCTTGGGGAAGACGGATCTGGATTGGGATGAGATGTCGGCTTTTCTGGCTGAAGCCGTCCCCGAACCAGGGGTAGACCCCTCTCTTGGCGTTTTGACAGAGATGATCAGGGAAGAGGAAGTTAAGTTGGCGATTGAAGGGCTTGCCCTGAAGAAATCTCCCGGTCCGGATGGCTTAACATCTGAATTCTATAAGACCTTTAAGGACGCCTTGGTTCCCCTCTTGACTGAGGTATTCAATGAGTGTCTTTCCTCGGGCACTCTGCCAAAGTCAATGAGGAGGTCTGCCCTGATCATCTTGTCAAAGGGTAAGGACCCATCTTGCATTGAGAATTGGCCTCCCATAGCGCTTCTGAATGCAGACAGGAAGGTTTTGGCAAAGGTGCTGTTTAATCGGCTGGTGAAATTTGCACCTCAGCTCCTTTCGGGGGCCCAGCATTGCTCTGTTCCGGGCCGCAGTACAATTAGTGCTGTACTCTGTGTCCGAGAGGCGGTGGAGCAGGCAAAAGCGTTTGATCGGGTTAATCATGAGTACCTCTGGTCTGTCCTTCTGAGGTATGGCCTGCCGGGGGGGTTTGTTGATTGGCTTAAGACCTTGTACTCTGGGGCAGAGAGTTTCCCGCTTGTGAACAGTTGGATTGGCAGCTCTTTTGAGGTTGGGTGTGGTGTTCGCCAGGGTTGTCCCTTGAGCCCGCTACTGTACGTGTTTGCGATTGACCCACTTCTTAGGAGGGTGGAGCGTGGATCGTTGGCTGGGATCGGGATGGACCGGGCAGCACCGGAAGCCACTCTGAGAGTGGTGGCGTATGCCGATGACGTCACCGTTATTGTTTCCTCTGATGGGGAGGCAGAATGGCTGATGTCAGAGGTAAATCGCTACTCGGAGGCATCCGGGTCTAAGATCAACCGGGATAAGTGTGAGAGTCTCTGGCTGGGTGGAGGAGATCCTGGTTTTGATCTCCCGGACACCCTTCCAGAACCCAAAGTCTCTGCAAAAGTTCTTGGCATCGAATTTGGCCAGGGGGATTACCCCAAACAAAATTGGGACAGCAGGCTAGAGATCGCCACTCAGAAGGTGAACCAATGGAAGGGTTGGTCTTTGACCCTAAGGGAGAGGGTAAACCTGATCAAAACTTACCTGCTCCCTTTGCTGATCTATCTGGGCAGTGTGTGCATCTTGCCAGAGCCTCTCTGGACTCGGGTCTACAGTTTGTTCTTTCAACTGTTATGGGGGAATAGACTGAACCTGGTCAAGAGGGAGGTTACTTACCGTACGAGGAGACTAGGAGGGTTGGGTATGGTCAACCCTGTGGTATTCCTTGTGAATACCTTCATTAAGATCAATATTGCAAACCTCTGGAAAGAGAGGGCTCCTCCGTGGGTATTCTCCTGTAAGGGATGGTTTCAGCCTTTCTTCCAGGAATGGGAGACAGGAGGGCAAGTGAAGGATCTCTGCACACCGCATGAACATCTCCCGGCTTACGCTACCGTGGTTCTGAAGGTAATTCGCTGGTGGGGTCTGGGAATGTGGGAGGTCAGGACTCTGCCAAGGAAGCTCCTTGACAAAAGGGTTCTGTTGACCCATTTTCAGAGGCCTCTGGCGCTCAGGGATTGCCCAAGTCGGGATCTTGGGGTGGGTCTGCATCTTTTGAATTCTATCAGGATCCCCTCGAAGGTTTGGGACTTGGCTTGGCGCTGCTTCCATGGGAAACTGTGTGTGAGGGACAATCTGAAGTGTAGGAGCTCTGAGGACAGGAACTGTCCTCGGGAGCATTGTGGTACCATGCTTGAAAGCATGGACCACTTCCTGCTTCGTTGTCCCTTTAACACAGAGGTGTACAACAGGGTGGGCGCCTCCATTGGCTGGCCCCGGCTGGTCGGTCTCTCTTATGCGGAATGGGCCTATGGAGCATTCGGGGACCTGGGTGGTCGGGACCGTTGCACCTTATTTCTAGTTAGCACAGTGGTTAGGTATCACACGTGGAACGCACGGTGCTTAGTATCGACGCAGCGGAAAATCCTCCCAGTGGACGATGTGTTTAGGACCATACTCGGTGACCTGGTGAAGGTGCGTTCTCTGGAGTATGAGAGACTGGGTACACGGAGGGCCGCTCTCCTCTGGAGGGGCTTTTCTTTTAGTGTGCCCTAGTCTGGTCATCGCCTCTCCTGGTGGTGGGCTGCTGCTGACACCATAGATTTTTGTTTTATTGATCAGTAGACAGTGATGTAGGGCTGCAGGCGCCGAACTTGGGCTTTGTCAGTTGTGGTTATTGTATTGTTTGTTTCTGTATATATTGTATATATGGGTTTGGGTGTAGGTATTAGGTTGGGTGGAGGGAAAAGGGGGGAGGTGGGTTCATCTTGTGGGACACTGGTTATTTGGGTGAAAAACTGGCACTGCCTGATCTGGCCTATGGACGTTGGACTGAGGCATGAGGCGCAGGACCAGCTCTCAGGTCAGTGCCGGGGAGGGACTGGTGGGCTCGAGTGTGGGGGGTTTTGTTTTGTCTTGTATATATTTGTATAGTTAGTATTTATTTTATTTTATTTATTTAAAAAAAAAAAAAAAAAAAGAAGAATGTATATATTAGTTTGTATATAATTTGTCGGTTATTGTTTATTATATTGTTATTATTTGTTTGGTAACCGGACCAGATGTCATGGTGTAGGTAGTTATTATTGTGTGTATATGTATAATATGTGTGTGAGGAGAGAGGGAGCGGCTGGACCAGCAGAATAGTGAGTGCAGCTCTGGAGTATAATACAGGATGGAACTCAGGATCAGTAATGTAATGTATGTACACAGTGACTGCACCTGCAGAAAAGTGAGTGCAGCTCTGGACTATAGTACAAGATGTAACTCAGGATCAGTAATTTAATGTATGTACACAGTGACTGCACCTGCAGAAAAGTGAGTGCAGCTCTGGAGTATAATACAGGATGGAACTCTGGATCAGTAATGTAATATATGTACACAGTGACTGAACCAGCAGAATAGTGAGTGCAGCTCTGGAGTATAATACAGGATGTAACTCAGGATCAGTAATGTAATGTATGTACACAGTGACTGCAGCAGCAGAATAGTGAGTGCAGCTCTGCAGTATAATACAGGATGTAACTCAGAATCAGTAATGTAATGTATGTACACAGTGACTGTACCAGCAGAATAGTGAGTACAGCTCTGCAGTATAATACAGGATGTAACTCAGGATCAGTAATGTAATGTATGTACACAGTGAATGCACCAGCAGAATAGTGAGTGCAGCTCTGGAGTATAATACAGGATGTAACGCAGGATCAGTACAGGATCAGTAATGTAATGTATGTACACAGTGACTGCACCAGCAGAATAGTGAGTGCAGCTCTGGGGTATACTACAGGATGTAACTCAGGATCAGTAATGTAATGTATGTACACAGTGACTGCACCAGCAGAATAGTGAGTGCAGCTCTGGAGTATAATACAGGATGTAACTCAGGATCAGTACAGGATCAGCAATGTAATGTCTGTACACAGTGACTGCACCAGCAGAATAGTGAGCGCAGCTCTGGAGTATAATACAGGATGTAACTCAGGATCAGTACAGGATCAGAAATATAATGTATGTACACAGTGACTGCACAAGCAGAATAGTGAATGCAGCTCTGGAGTATAATACAGAATGTAACTCAGGAGCAGTAATGTAATGTATGTACACAGTGACTGCACCAGCAGAATAGTGAGTGCAGCTCTGGAGTATAATACAGGATGTAACTCAGGATCAGTAAAGGATCAATAAAGTAATGTATGTACACAGTGACTGCACCAGCAGAATAGTGAGTGCAGCTCTGGAGTATAATACAGGATGTAACTCAGGATCAGTACAGGATCAGTAATGTAATGTATGTACACAGTGACTCCACCAGCAGAATAGTGAGTGCAGCTCAGGAGTATAATACAGGAGGTAACTCAGGATCAGTACAGGATCAGTAATGTAATGTATGTACACAGTGACTGCACCTGCAGAAAAGTGAGTGCAGCTCTGCAGCATAATACAGGCTGTAACTCAGGATCAGTACAGGATCAGCAATGTAATGTCTGTACACAGTGACTGCACCAGCAGAATAGTGAGCGCAGCTCTGGGGTATAATACAGGATGTAACTCAGGATCAGTACAGGATCAGTAATGTAATATATGTACACAATGACTGCACCAGCAGAATAGTGAGTGCAGCTCTGGGGTATAATACATGATGTAGCTCAGGATCAGTAATGTAATGTATGTACACAGTGACTACACCAGCAGAATAGTGAGTGCAGCTCTGGAGTATAATACAGGATGTAACTCAGGATCAGTACAGGATCAGTAATGTAATGTATGTACACAGTGACTGCACCAGCAGAATAGTGAGCGCAGCTCTGGGGTATAATACATGATGTAGCTCAGGATCAGTAATGTAATGTATGTACACAGTGAATGCACCAGCAGAATAGTGAGCGCAGCTCTGGAGTATAATACAGGATGTAACTCAGGATCAGTACAGGATCAGTAATGTAATGTATGCACACAGTGACTGCACCAGCAGAATAGTGAGTGCAGCTCTGGAGTATAATACAGGATGTAACTCAGGATCAGTACACGATCATCAATGTAATGTCTGTACACAGTGACTGCACCAGCAGAATAGTGAGCGCAGCTCTGGAGTATAATACAGGATGTAACTCAGGATCAGTACAGGATCAGAAATATAATGTATGTACACAGTGACTGCACAAGCAGAATAGTGAATGCAGCTCTGGAGTATAATACAGAATGTAACTCAGGATCAGTAATGTAATGTATGTACACAGTGACTGCACCAGCAGAATAGTGAGTGCAGCTCTGGAGTATAATACAGGATGTAACTCAGGATCAGTACAGGATCAATAAAGTAATGTATGTACACAGTGACTGCACCAGCAGAATAGTGAGTGCAGCTCTGGAGTATAATACAGGATGTAACTCAGGATCAGTACAGGATCAGTAATGTAATGTATGTACACAGTGACTCCACCAGCAGAATAGTGAGTGCAGCTCAGGAGTATAATACAGGAGGTAACTCAGGATAAGTACAGGATCTGTAATGTAGTGTATGTACACAGTGACTGCACCTGTAGAAAAGTGAGTGCAGCTCTGCAGCATAATACAGGCTGTAACTCAGGATCAGTACAGGATCAGTAATATAATGTATGTACACAATGACTGCACCAGCAGAATAGTGAGTGCAGCTCTGGAGTATAATACATGATGTAGCTCAGGATCAGTAATGTAATGTATGTACACAGTGACTACACCAGCAAAATAGTGAGTGCAGCTCTGGAGTATAATACAGGATGTAACTCAGGATCAGTACAGGATCAGTAATATAATGTATGTACACAGTGACTGCACCAGCAGAATAGTGAGCGCAGCTCTGGGGTATAATACATGATGTAGCTCAGGATCAGTAATGTAATGTATGTACACAGTGAATGCACCAGCAGAATAGTGAGCGCAGCTCTGGAGTATAATACAGGATGTAACTCAGGATCAGTACAGGATCAGTAATGTAATGTATGTACACAGTGACTGCACCAGCAGAATAGTGAATGTAGCTCTGGAGTATAATACAGGATGTAACTCAGGATCAGTGCAGGATCAGTAATGTAATGTAAGTACACAGTGACTGCACCTGCAGAAAAGTGAGTGCTGCTCTGGAGTATAATACAGGATGGAACTCAGGATCAGTAATGTAATGTATGTGCACATTGACTGCACCAGCAGAATAGTGAGTGCAGCTCTGGAGTATAATACAGGATGGAACTCAGGATCAGTAATGTAATGTATGTACACAGTGAATGCACCAGCAGAATAGTGAGTGCAGCTCTGGAGTATAATACAGGATGTAACTCAGGATCAGTAATGTAATGTATGTACACAGTGAATGCACCAGCAGAATAGTGAGTGCAGCTCTGGAGTATAATACAGGATGTAACTCAGGATCAGTAATGTAATGTATGTACACAGTGACTACACCAGCAGAATAGTGAGTGCAGCTCTGGAGAATAATACAGGATGTAACTCAGGATCAGTACAGGATCAGTAATGTAATGTATGTACACAGTGACTGCACCAGCAGAATAGTGAGCGCAGCTCTGGAGTATAATACAGGATGGAACTCAAGATCAGTGCAGGATCAGTAATGTAATATATGTACCCAGTGACTGCACCAGCAGAATAGTGAGTGCAGCTCTGGAGTATAATACAGGATGTAACTCAGGATCAGTAATGTAATGTATGTACACAGTGAATGCACCAGCAGAATAGTGAGTGCAGCTCTGGAGTATAATACAGGATGTAACTCAGGATCAGTAATGTAATGTATGTGCACAGTGACTCCACCAGCAGAATAGTGAGTGCAGCTCTGGAGTATAATACAGGATGTAACTCAGGATCAGTACAGGATCAGTAATGTAATGTATGTACACAGTGACTGCACCAGCAGAATAGTGAATGCAGCTCTGGAGTATAATACAGGATGTTTCTCAGGATCAGTACAGGATCAGTAATGTAATGTAAGTACACAGTGACTGCACCTGCAGAAAAGTGAGTGCTGCTCTGGAGTATAATACAGGATGGAACTCAGGATCAGTAATGTAATGTATGTGCACAGTGACTGCACCAGCAGAATAGTGAGTGCAGCTCTGGAGTATAATACAGGATGTAACTCAGGATCAGTGCAGGATCAGTAATGTAATATATGTACACAGTGACTGCACCAGCAGAATAGTGAGTGCAGCTCTGGAGTATAATACAGGATGGAACTCAGGATCAGTAATGTAATGTATGTACACAGTGACTGCACCAGCAGAACAGTGAGTGCAGCTCTGGAGAATAATACAGGAGGTAACTCAGGATCAGTACAGGATCAGTAATGTAATGTATGTACACAGTGACTGCACGAGCAGAATAGTGAGTGCAGCTCTGCAGTATAATACAGGATGTAACTCTGGATCAGTACAGGAACAGTAATGTAATGTATGCACACAGTGACTGCTCCAGCAGAATAGTGAGTGCAGCTCTGGAGTATAATACAGGATGTAACTCAGGATCAGTGCAGGATCAGTAATGTATTATATGTACACAGTGACTGCTCCAGCAGAATAGTGAGTGCAGCTCTGCAGTATAATACAGGATGTAACTCTGGATCAGTACAGGAACAGTAATGTAATGTATGCACACAGTGACTGCTCCAGTAGAATAGTGAGTGCAGCTCTGGAGTATAATACAGGATGTAACTCAGGATCAGTACAGGATCAGTAATGTAATGTATGTACACAGTGACTGCACCTGCAGAAAAGTGAGTGCAGCTCTGGAGTATAATACAGGATGGAACTCAGGATCAGTAATGTAATGTATGTACACAGTGACTGCACTGGCAGAATAGTTAGAGCAGCTCTGGAGTATAATACAGGATGTAACTCAGGATCAGTACAGGATCAGTAATGTAATGTATGTACACAGTGACTGCACCAGTAGAATAGTGAGTGCAGCTCTGGAGTATAATACAGGATGTAACTCAGGATCAGTAATGTAATGTATGTACACAGTGACTTCACCAGTAGAATAGTGAGTGCAGCTCTGGAGTATAATACAGGATGTAACTCAGGATCAGTGCAGGATCAATAATGTAATATATGTACACAGTGACTGCACCTGCAGAAAAGTGAGTGCAGCTCTGGAGTATAATACAGGATGGAACTCAGGATCAGCAATGTAATGTATGAACACAGTGACTGCAGCAGCAGAATAGTGAGTGCAGCTCTGCAGTGTAATACAGGATGTAACTCAGGATCAGTAAAGGATCAGTAATGTAATGTATGTACACAGTGACTGCACCAGCAGAATAGTGAGTGCAGCTCTGCAGTATAATACAAGATGTAAATCAGGATCAGTACAGGATCAATAATGTAATATATGTACACAGTGACTGCACCTGCAGAAAAGTGAGTGCAGCTCTGGAGTATAATACAGGATATAACTCATGATCAGTAATGTAATGTATGTACACAGAGACTGCACCAGCAGAATAGTGAATGCAGCTCTGGAGTATAATACAGGATATAACTCAGGATGAGTACAGGATCAGTAATGTAATGTATGTACACAGTGACTGCACCAGCAGAATAGTGAATGCAGCTCTGGAGTATAATACAGGATGTAACTCAGGATCAGTACAGGATCAGTAATGTAATGTAAGTACACAGTGACTGCACCTGCAGAAAAGTGAGTGCTGCTCTGGAGTATAATACAGGATGGAACTCAGGATCAGTAATGTAATGTATGTGCACAGTGACTGCACCAGCAGAATAGTGAGTGCAGCTCTGGAGTATAATACAGGATGTAACTCAGGATCAGTGCAGGATTAGTAATGTAATATATGTACACAGTGACTGCACCAGCAGAATAGTGAGTGCAGCTCTGGAGTATAATACAGGATGGAACTCAGGATCAGTAATGTAATGTATGTACACAGTGACTGCACCAGCAGAATAGTGAGTGCAGCTCTGGAGAATAATACAGGAGGTAACTCAGGATCAGTACAGGATCAGTAATGTAATGTATGTACACAGTGACTGCACGAGCAGAATAGTGAGTGCAGCTCTGCAGTATAATACAGGATGTAACTCTGGATCAGTACAGGAACAGTAATGTAATGTATGCACACAGTGACTGCTCCAGCAGAATAGTGAGTGCAGCTCTGGAGTATAATACAGGATGTAACTCAGGATCAGTGCAGGATCAGTAATGTATTATATGTACACAGTGACTGCTCCAGCAGAATAGTGAGTGCAGCTCTGCAGTATAATACAGGATGTAACTCTGGATCAGCACAGGAACAGTAATGTAATGTATGCACACAGTGACTGCTCCAGTAGAATAGTGAGTGCAGCTCTGGAGTATAATACAGGATGTAACTCAGGATCAGTACAGGATCAGTAATGTAATGTATGTACACAGTGACTGCACCTGCAGAAAAGTGAGTGCAGCTCTGGAGTATAATACAGGATGGAACTCAGGATCAGTAATGTAATGTATGTACACAGTGACTGCACTGGCAGAATAGTTAGTGCAGCTCTGGAGTATAATACAGGATGTAACTCAGGATCAGTACAGGATCAGTAATGTAATATATGTACACAGTGGCTGCACCAGCAGAATAGTGATTGCAGCTCTGGAGTATAATACAGGATGTAACTCAGGATCAGTACAGGATCAGTAATGTAATGTATGTACACAGTGACTCCATCAGCAGAATAGTGAGTGCAGCTCTGGAGTATAATACAGGATGTAACTCAGGATCAGTAATGTAATGTATGTACACAGTGACTTCACCAGTAGAATAGTGAGTGCAGCTCTGGAGTATAATACAGGATGTAACTCAGGATCAGTGCAGGATCAATAATGTAATATATGTACACAGTGACTGCACCTGCAGAAAAGTGAGTGCAGCTCTGGAGTATAATACAGGATGGAACTCAGGATCAGCAATGTAATGTATGAACACAGTGACTGCAGCAGCAGAATAGTGAGTGCAGCTCTGCAGTGTAATACAGGATGTAACTCAGGATCATTAAAGGATCAGTAATGTAATGTATGTACACAGTGACTGAACCAGCAGAATAGTGAGTGCAGCTCTGCAGTATAATACAAGATGTAAATCAGGATCAGTACAGGATCAATAATGTAATATATGTACACAGTGACTGCACCTGCAGAAAAGTGAGTGCAGCTCTGGAGAATAATACAGGATGGAACTCAGGATCAGTAATGTAATGTATGTACACAGTGACTGCACCAGCAGAATAGTGAGTGCAGCTCTGGAGTATAATACAGGATGTAAGACAGGATCAGTAATGTAATGTATGTACACAGTGACTGCACCAGCAGAATAGTGAGTGCAGCTCTGGAGTATAATACAGGATGTAACTCAAGATCAGTAATGTAATGTATGTACACAGTGACTGCACCAGCAGAATAGTGAGTGCAGCTCTGGAGTATAATACAGGATGGAACTCAGGATCAGTAATGTAATGTATGTACACAATGACTGGACCAGCAGAATAGTGAGTGCAGCTCTGGAGTATAATACAGGATGGAACTCAGGATCAGTAATGTAATGTATGTACACAGTGTCTACACCTGCAGAAAAGTGAGTGCAGCTCTGGAGTATAATACAGGATGTAACTCAGGATCAGTGCAGGATCAATAATGTAATATATGTACACAGTGACTGCACCTGCAGAAAAGTGAGTGCAGCTCTGGAGTATAATACAGGATAGAACTCAAGATCAGCAATGTAATGTATGAACATAGTGACTGCAGCAGCAGAATAGTGACTGCAGCTCTGCAGTGTAATACAGGATGTAACTCAGGATCAGTAAAGGATCAGTAATGTAATGTATGTACACAGTGACTGTACCAGCAGAATAGTGAGTGCAGCTCTGCAGTATAATACAAGATGTAACTCAGGATCAGTACAGGATCAATAATGTAATATATGTACACAGTGACTGCACCTGCAGAAAAGTGAGTGCAGCTCTGGAGTATAATACAGGATGGAACTCAGGATCAGCAATGTAATGTATGTACACAGTGACTGCACCAGCAGAATAGTGAGTGCAGCTCTGGAGTATAATACAGGATGTAACACAGGATCAGTAATGTAATGTATGTACACAGTGACTGCACTAGCAGAATTGTGAGTGCAGCTCTGGAGTATAATACAGGATGTAACACAGGATCAGTAATGTAAGGTATGTACACAGTGACTGCATCAGCAGAATAGTGAGTGCAGCTCTGGAGTATAATACAGGATGTAACTCAAGATCAGTAATGTAATGTATGTACACAGTGACTGCACCAGCAGAATAGTGAGTGCAGCTCTGGAGTATAATACAGGATGGAACTCACGATCAGTAATGTAATGTATGTACACAGTGACTGGACCAGCAGAATAGTGAGTGCAGCTCTGGAGTATAATACAGGATGGAACTCAGGATCAGTAATGTAATGGATGTACACAGTGTCTACACCTGCAGAAAAGTGAGTGCAGCTCTGGAGTATAATACAGGATATAACTCATGATCAGTAATGTAATGTATGTACACAGTGACTGCACCAGCAGAATAGTGAGTGCAGCTCTGGGGTATACTACAGGATGTAACTCAGGATCAGTAATGTAATGTATGTACACAGTGACTGCACCAGCAGAATAGTGAGTGCAGCTCTGGAGTATAATACAGGATGTAACTCCGGATCAGTACAGGATCAGCAATGTAATGTCTGTACACAGTGACTGCACCAGCAGAATAGTGAGCGCAGCTCTGGAGTATAATACAGGATGTAACTCAGGATCAGTACAGGATCAGAAATATAATGTATGTACACAGTGACTGCACAAGCAGAATAGTGAATGCAGCTCTGGAGTATAATACAGAATGTAACTCAGGATCAGTAATGTAATGTATGTACACAGTGTCTACACCAGCAGAATAGTGAGTGCAGCTCAGGAGTATAATACAGTAGGTAACTCAGGATCAGTACAGGATCAGTAATGTAATGTATGTACATAGTGACTGCACCAGCAGAATAGTGAGTGCAGCTCTGGAGTATAATACAGGATGTAACTCAGGATCAGTACAGGATCAGTAATGTAATCTATGTACACAGTGACTGCACCAGCAGAATAGTGAGTGCAGCTCTGGGGTAAAATACAGGATGTAACTCAGGATCAGTAATGTAATGTATGTACACAGTGACTGCACCAGCAGAAAAGTGAGTGCAGCTCTGGAGTATAATACAGGATGGAACTCAGGATCAGTAATGTAATGTATGTACACAGTGACTGCACCAGCAGAATAGTGAGTGCAGCTCTGGAGTATAATACAGGATGTAACTCAGGATCAGTACAGGATCAGTAATGTAATGTATGTACATAGTGACTGCACCAGCAGAATAGTGAGTGCAGCTCTGGAGTATAATACAGGATGTAACTCAGGATCAGTACAGGATCAGTAATGTAATGTATGTACACAGTGACTGCACCAGCAGAATAGTGAGTGCAGCTCTGGGGTAAAATACAGGATGTAACTCAGGATCAGTAATGTAATGTATGTACACAGTGACTGCACCAGCAGAATAGTGAGTGCAGCTCTGCAGTGTAATACAGGATGTAACTCAGGATCAGTAAAGGATCAGTAATGTAATGTATGAACACAGTGACTTCACCAGCAGAATAGTGAGTGCAGCACTGCAGTATAATACAGGATGTAACTCAGGATCAGTAAAGGATCAGTAATGTAATGTATGTACACAGTGACTGCACCAGTAGAATAGTGAGTGCAGCTCTGGAGTATAATACAGGATGTAACTCAGGATCAGTGCAGGATCAGTAATGTAATGTATGTACACAGTGACTGCTCCAGCAGAAAAGTGAGTGCAGCTCTGGAGTATAATACAGGATGTAACTCAGGATCAGTGCAGGATCAATAATGTAATATATGTACACAGTGACTGCACCTGCAGAAAAGTGAGTGCAGCTCTGGAGTATAATACAGGATGGAACTCAGGATCAGCAATGTAATATATGTACACAGTGACTGCACCAGTAGAATAGTGAGTGCAGCTCTGGAGTATAATACAGGATGTAACACAGGATCAGTAATGTAATGCATGTACACAGTGACTGCACCAGCAGAATAGTGAGTGCAGCTCTGGAGTATAATACAGGATGTAACACAGGATCAGTAATGTAATGTATGTACACAGTAACTGCACCAGCAGAATAGTGAGTGCAGCTCTGGAGTATAATACAGGATGTAACTCAAGATCCGTAATGTAATGTATGTACACAGTGACTGCGCCAGCAGAATAGTGAGTGCAGCTCTGGAGTATAATACAGGATGTAACTCAAGATCAGTAATGTAATGTATGTACACAGTGACTGCACCAGCAGAATAGTGAGTGCAGCTCTGGAGTATAATACAGGATGGAACTCAGGATCAGTAATGTAATGTATGTACATGACGCGCCCCCTGGGACATATTCCTTTTTGAGGGGAATACCCGGCACCGGATCAGATGGGGGGTTGTAGTCTCCGAGCGGCTGTGACCCGGCCCCGTGCCCAGGGCGTCAAGCTCAGTGTTATGTGGCAGTCCTACAGATGTTATTAAGAGTTCTTTTGTGTCGACTACGCCACCCGTTGTGATGCGGTCACTGTGGCCGCCGCTGCAGCAGGGTCCGCTGAGGCTGATGGTGGGTGCGCAGCTTGGTGGTATAACCCCCAACGGGTGGGGTATAGCCTCAGGGGGGACAGGTGCAGAGGATGGGGGTTGTGGTGGTGCAGTGCAGACGGCAGTGAAGACAGAGTCGGGTTGTGCAGTTAAGGGTGTTTACTTACTGCAGATGTTGTACTGGTCACTCCAGCTCCGAGTGACCACCCGAGCCGTGCTGCGTCCACCAGGTCCTGGATCCAGCCAACCCCCAAACAAGTCCGGAGCGTGGCCCTGAGCTCTCCTTCTGTCCCGTTCTCTGGCCGTCCCCACCAGTGATCCACCTAGGTCCAGCTCCCTCGGGCCTTCTGTTGGGACACCCTTGGCCTTGGGCTCCCTGACCCTTCATGTGGTGTGCCTTCGGGGTGGATGTGGTGGGTGACCGTGGCAAACGCTGCCCACGGTCTCCGGTCTCTGGCTTGGGAATGTTTTTACCCCCACCAGCTTGGGTTCCGGTACCCTGTGCTGACTCTTCACCCGGGGTTTTAATTTGGGATCTTAGAGTCCTGTTCTTCTGTGCCTCTGGGTCTCTCTCTCTCCTCTCTCACTCTGGGTCTTTCCTTCTCCTCTGCTCCTGACTTGTTTTCTGCATCTGACCCTGTTCTTAGTTGGTGCCCACCTTATATACACCCTCTATGTGTGAGCTCAGGTGACCAGCACCCAATGAGCTCCTAACTTTACCCAGGCTGCTCCCCCTATCTGCCCCTACACTACTTGGGATGTACCACCCCCCTCCCACTCCAGCCAGGAACAGACTCGGTCGTACCTGCACATTTCTAAGTGGGAGTACCGTCGGTCTGCTCCTCGGAAATGGGATGTGTGTAGTGCATGCAGCCTACCGAGCTCAGTTCCACACTCCATCCTTACCCGGGAGTGGAATATCACACCTCTGGGTTGAGGTGCAATACCCCTGTAGCAGCCGAATCCTCAGGGTGCTACATTCCCCCCTGGTAAATCACAGCACGTCCTCGGGCTGTAAGACATAAAACATCTCCAAAACATACAAATTTTTCATATGAACATATAAAACATATAAAAAACATTATATATATATATAAAACTTTTCATATAACATTCTCGTCGTCTCTTGTTTCTGGTTTCTCCTCCTCCGGACACTGTGCAACGTGTGTCCGGGAAAAGTGCGACAGTCTCTTAGAAAAACTGGTTTTCCTATAAACCCGGTAGGGGGCGCTTTAGGAAGCGCAACTATATACAGGGGAAGTTGGCCGCTCCCAGTCCTCGGCCAGGTAAGGAGGGAAAGGGAATGGCTGCTCACAGTCCTCAGCCTGTGGGATTAAGGGGTTAACGGGTAAACAGTTCACTCAGCTGGTCCCAACGGGGACTATATATATGTAGCAACAGTTTCAGTTTCTTTATACCCCGATCGGGTAACTTATTTACAGCACCTGCTCTGCCGCACTCAACGGCGTCTTCCTCCTGCTCGTTGCTTGTAGCTGTTGGTAACTTCAGACCCGTCCGGGTCCTCTTGCTCCTCCTCCTCGCACCGCAACTCCTCCTCCGTCAGGCGGTGTACGTGGAGGGCGTAAGGTCCTTTGGCACACTTGTGCCGGGTGAAGGTGACCTCGTCTCCGATGTAGAGGTCACGACCTCTGTGCCCCTCCGGCAGATGGGACTCAACGTCTCTGCGCGTTACAAAAACGTCGCCGGGGGTGTTGTGGTCTCTGATGAAGCCCCACCCATGCTGCTGGTTGAACTTGATCACTGTCCCGATGGTGCGGGGACAATGCGCTGCACGGGGGTCCCTCCTGGTCCGGCTCTTCTGCTCGGCGCTCCGTACTTGGGCCTGTTGCTCCCGGACCCGCCTCTCTCTCCGCTCCCTCGCAAACTCTTCGAGCTGCTGTCGGCAACACTCAGCACGCCCTGCTGCAGCTGCCCTGGTTTCCTGAGTGAACCCCATTAGGTCTTCTCCGGTGGGGTCCCACT
Organism: Phyllobates terribilis; assembly: GCF_046119375.1. Lineage (NCBI taxonomy): Eukaryota > Metazoa > Chordata > Amphibia > Anura > Dendrobatidae > Phyllobates > Phyllobates terribilis. The sequence goes on along the minus strand of NW_027362968.1, from coordinate 1,835,187 downwards.
CAAATTGGGCTTCTTCCAGAGGAGGCGAGATCCTAATCACGGGCTTCGGAGCCGGAATCAGGGGTGCACACATGGCCCCAACCCTCCTCTGGTGCTCCAGTTCGTAATACTTCTGGGGCCAGATGAAAGGCTGCCCGTCCGGCCACGTGTGCTGGGCAAACAAGTCCTCTCCCAGACGCGGCACCCTTGGTTTTACGGGTGCGGGCGCGGTGGTGGTGGCGCCCGGGTTGCCCAGGCCTTGCGGCCAGGCCTGGGGCACCTGGAAGGTGAAGGGCACCGTTAGGACGGCGGCACCCTGGGCTACCTGGCCTTGCGGCCAGGCCGGAGGCTCCGCGGAGGTAGGGGGCGCTGTTGGTATTGCGGCGCCCGGGGGTACTAGGCCTTGCGACCAGGCTGGTGGTACTTCCTGCTTGGTCACGCTCGGGGTCGAGGCGTGTGACGTCACAGGGGTCGCGGCGGCGGCTTCCGGTTGGGGCCTAGTCTGCGTCGGTGACATGGCGTTTTCGGGCACAGCAGGGGGACTTTCGGGCTCTGCGACGGGGAGCTGGGGCAGGTGGGCGGTGTCCCGGCTTGGGGTATAGACGTCCCCTTTACCTGCCTCCATGCGTTCGGCTCCCTTCTCGGCGCCGTCTCCGGCCTTTGGTCCTCCCGCGCCATCCTCAGAGGCGGTCTGTCTCCTCATCTTGGCTGGCGTGCTCCGGGTCTTGGTTTCAGCTTGCTGGGCCATCTCCCGGCTCCATTCCGCCAATATCTCGCGCTGTACCCGGGCCATCCTCCGTGCGAGGCCCTCCAGGGCAGTCTGTGCACACTCCCGGTCTCGGGGGAGCTGTGCAAGGACCTCCACTAGGCCTAGTGGGGTCGTGGTGTCTAGCAGGCTCCTGACCAACGGGTCGGTGCTGCTCTGCTCTTCTTCCAGCAGGCTCCTGGCCAGCGGGCCGGTGCTGCTCTGCTCTCTGGACATCTCCGGGTGAGCTTCTCTGCTACTCCTCTCCAGGCTTCTTGCCTCCGGGTGCGCTCGCTCCAGACTGCTCCAGGCGGCACCCATCTTCGTTCTTTTCTTTCGTCTCCTCCCACTTCGAGGGCGGTCCCGGGGCAACTCGGTGACTGTCAGCTCCAGGGGTAGTTCTTTCACGCTGACAGACACCTCTAGCATCACAGTCTCCGTTGGTGGGGGCGGTTTCCACTTTTGGCGCCATTTTCTGTCCCGGCCCACGATGGGAGGCGGCCTCTCGCCCTCCTTTGGCACGCCCATAATGGCGTCCGCTGCTCTTCCAAGGCGGGAAATCTTCGGATTTGGCGGGAAGCGTCGCCCAGTGGCGGGAAACTCTGCAGATGGCGGGAACAAGCTGGAAATGGCGGACAATCGGCGGGAAACGACCTGTGATGGGGTCCGATGGCGTGGACCCTCCGGAACCGGCGGGAGACTTCTTTCTGAGGTAAACTTGCACTTTTCTTCAGGCACGCAGTACCCGGGTGTTGCGGGCACGTAATCCTGCCGACTACGCCAAAGTTGACGCGCCCCCTGGGACATATTCCTTTTTGAGGGGAATACCCGGCACCGGATCAGATGGGGGGTTGTAGTCTCCGAGCGGCTGTGACCCGGCCCCGTGCCCAGGGCGTCAAGCTCAGTGTTATGTGGCAGTCCTACAGATGTTATTAAGAGTTCTTTTGTGTCGACTACGCCACCCATTGTGATGCGGTCACTGTGGCCGCCGCTGCAGCAGGGTCCGCTGAGGCTGATGGTGGGTGCGCAGCTTGGTGGTATAACCCCCAACGGGTGGGGTATAGCCTCAGGGGGGACAGGTGCAGAGGATGGGGGTTGTGGTGGTGCAGTGCAGACGGCAGTGAAGACAGAGTCGGGTTGTGCAGTTAAGGGTGTTTACTTACTGCAGATGTTGTACTGGTCACTCCAGCTCCGAGTGACCACCCGAGCCGTGCTGCGTCCACCAGGTCCTGGATCCAGCCAACCCCCAAACAAGTCCGGAGCGTGGCCCTGAGCTCTCCTTCTGTCCCGTTCTCTGGCCGTCCCCACCAGTGATCCACCTAGGTCCAGCTCCCTCGGGCCTTCTGTTGGGACACCCTTGGCCTTGGGCTCCCTGACCCTTCATGTGGTGTGCCTTCGGGGTGGATGTGGTGGGTGACCGTGGCAAACGCTGCCCACGGTCTCCGGTCTCTGGCTGGGGAATGTTTTTACCCCCACCAGCTTGGGTTCCGGTACCCTGTGACGACTCTTCACCCGGGGTTTTAATTTGGGATCTTAGAGTCCTGTTCTTCTGTGCCTCTGGGTCTCTCTCTCTCCTCTCTCACTCTGGGTCTTTCCTTCTCCTCTGCTCCTGACTTGTTTTCTGCATCTGACCCTGTTCTTAGTTGGTGCCCACCTTATATACACCCTCTATGTGTGAGCTCAGGTGACCAGCACCCAATGAGCTCCTAACTTTACCCAGGCTGCTCCCCCTATCTGCCCCTACACTACTTGGGATGTACCACCCCCCTCCCACTCCAGCCAGGAACAGACTCGGTCGTACCTGCACATTTCTAAGTGGGAGTACCGTCGGTCTGCTCCTCGGAAATGGGATGTGTGTAGTGCATGCAGCCTACCGAGCTCAGTTCCACACTCCATCCTTACCCGGGAGTGGAATATCACACCTCTGGGTTGAGGTGCAATACCCCTGTAGCAGCCGAATCCTCAGGGTGCTACATACACAGTGTCTACACCTGCAGAAAAGTGAGTGCAGCTCTGGAGTATAATACAGGATGTAACTCAGGTTCAGTACAGGATCAGTAATGTAATGTATGTACATAGTGACTGCACCAGCAGAATAGTGAGTGCAGCTCTGGAGTATAATTCAGGATGTAACTCAGGATCAGTACAGGATCAGTAATGTAATGTAAGTACACAGTGACTGCACCTGCAGAAAAGTGAGTGCAGCTCTGGAGTATAATACAGGATGGAACTCAGGATCAGTAATGTAATGTATGTACACAGTGACTGCACCAGCAGAATAGTGAGTGCAGCTCTGGAGTATAATACAGGATGTAACTCAGGATCAGTACAGGATCAGTAATGTAATGTATGTACATAGTGACTGCACCAGCAGAATAGTGAGTTCAGCTCTGGAGTATAATACAGGATGTAACTCAGGACCAGTAATATAATGTATGTACACAGTGACTGCACCAGCAGAATAGTGAGTGCAGCACTTGCTTGGGGCCACCACCATTTTATTTGTTATCCTCTGTTATGATACAATGACAATATAATATATTGTTGAATGAATTCCACTTAAAATGTTGGACTTTCTTATATGTGTTATATAGTCATATCTGGTTGCTCTTGGCTTGAGCGCTGTTGCATATCTTTGGGATAGGTCCATACGAGTATGAATATTATTAGTGTATATTATTGATCCATTATTTAACCCTTACTTATATCACTACATAATGTTGACACTTCCACAATGTCCCCTATCACATGTGTGACATCTTCTGTCCTCAGGTTTTCTCCACTTTGCTTCTTCTGATCTTCATCTCTTGTGTCCATGGAGGAGAAGAGCTGGTCCCTGGCGCTGATGGCTGGGAGGCCCCTCTAGTGTCCGGCGGGGGATGTCTCTTCACACCGGACACCACATTTCCTCCACGTGTGAAGGTGGATATGAAGGTCGGCAGTCGGAGTTCTGCACAAGTAATGGCGGACAGTGTGCGGAGCCGCTCCATCTCTCCATGGGAATACAGGTGAATGTACATGGAGTAATGGCAGAAATAATAATAATGATATATGGGGGTCAGCAGGCCGGAGTATGGGGGACTAAACATGGTTACTGCTGTGTCCTGATTTCTCTCATCTCCTTCCACCAGCTCTAATGTGGACAATAACAGATTCCCTGCGGTCATCAGCGAGGCCCGATGTCTCCACCGCGGATGTTTGGACCCGGAGGGTCATGTGGACCTCAGCATGAACTCAGTCCCCATCAGACAGGAGATCCTGGTCCTGCGTGGTGAGATGAGAGGATGTGTCCCACCTATAGGCTGGAGAAGCAGCTGGTGACGGTGGGCTGCACCTGTGTCCGGCCCATCATCCAGTACCTGGAGTAACAGACGCCATTGTCACGGAGCCTCAGCTGTCATGTAGCGTCTTTGTTACCCCTAGCGACCAATCAGAAATCACGTTTATTTATCTCGTGTAAATTACAAATGTAAAAGCTGAATTCTAATCGGTTGCTATCGACAACGAGAGTTCAAGGATTATTTATACAAACAGTGTAGAGAATAATGAAAGTGTTGCCCATAGCAACCAGTCAGATTCCAGCCATCGATTCCGCACTGCAAGAGGCAAAACGGCAGAAATCTGATTGGTCGTCAGGAGCAGCAGCGACAAGAACTTTGTTATTTTTATAAATCGCTGAGTAATATTATTATAAGACGTATTTCTTGTTTTATAATTGAAATATTTATTATCATTTGTTGTATTTTTATATAAATGTTTCTCATATTTATACAAATATTTATTACAGAAAATCATTAAAACTATTAGTTAACCTTTGTGTTGTGAGTATATACTGTATATATAGTGGAAAGACAATCCTGGAATCATTTCTAGTTGTTAGAAGATCTTTTACAGTATTTTTTTTTACTTGGTTCCTTAAAATAAAAAATGAAACAAATTTGTAAATCTTGTGTAGTGTATACAGCTCTTATGCAGCCTATGTGTCTCCATGGTTACAAATTAGAATACGCCTGATTCTTCACTTACTTTCTCTTTCCGGTGCTTTGAGGCTCTTGGAATACAAATATGGTGGTGATCGGAGAATGTAGGAGGAGATTTATTAGGACTAGTGTTTCATTCCCCAAGATTATAGAGGATCTGTCACCTGCTCAAAAAAAATTAGCTAAATATCTAAACATCCCTGAGCTCCACTGATTTCGACTCTTTTTTCTGTTTTGTAGAAAGAATTAAAAAGAATTAAATTAAAATTTAGAATTTCTCAGGCAGGGTTATTTATAATAGAGACCTGGGTGTGGTGGTGAGTAATAATTAGCGATGAGCGAGCGTGCTCGGTACTCGCCACTCGTCACTGTAATGCTGCAGCCATGTTGGTTGTGGCATTACAGTGATTGGCTGGCCACACAGCGTCATCAGGTCTATATCAGACCCGGGACCCTATGCTCGTCACAGTCTACCCTTCAGACAGGCAGAGTAGGGAGAGCTGCTGCTGAGTGAGGGAGAGAATTGGCGGTTGATTTAGTCAGGTATTCCACAGCAATATACATCTATACTAACAGTCCTGCTAAGGACTAATCCAGATGCATATATTACTGGTGATAGCAGGAGTTAGGCAGAGTTTGTGGAGAGAGTATACAGCACAATAAATCCATTGAACTTTCTGTCTGCTGCTGTTACTCATATCCACAGCCTTAGATAACAGGTTTAATATTCTTTTTGCGCTTAATCCTAATTATTTGGTTGAAAAGCGATATAATACACCACTTTTACTGCTCCATTTGCTTGTTAGCAGCATACAGCCAGATTTGTTTGATTTTAATAGCATTGCTGTATTGTGGAAGCAGAGAAACTTGTCCATCTCAGGTGATACGATGTTACTGCGGTAATAATCCTGACATTTTTGGAAATGTGACAAATATTATACTCCATTTAAAGTCTGTCAGTTGTGTGCTGTTCAAACCTATTCACACTTGGACGCTAACCAATACCATACTATAAGGCCACTGCTTAAAACCGTGGTCATCAGACGTGATCCGATATTACTGCTGTAATAATCCTGACATTTTTGGGAACGTGACAAATATTATACTTCATTTAAAATGGGCAAGGCACGTGGCAAGGGACTGGAAAGAGGACATGATGCTGATGGTGCACGCAGAGGCCGAGGTCGTGGGCAAGCTGAAATTATGCCTGCTGAGGGAGCACTAAAGCACCCATATCATGTCGACCTACCTTCCTGCCCTACTTTGAAGGGGGCCGCGAAACACCACTATTGAAGCCAAAGCAGTGTGAAAAGGTTTTTGGTTGGATAGCAGATAATGTTTCCAGTCAGTTTGCCACCACCACCACCCTGTCTTCCATATGGTCCAGTTTCAGTAGCTGTGAGCCTGGACCGCATATTCCTCACTCTGATCCTCCTTTCTCCCCCCATGCCGAGTGCCTGGAGACAACTGATCCCACACTTGGACACTCTGAAGAGCTGTTCACATTTCCATTTAGGGATTCAGGACTCTCGCCCGGCGCGCTTCAAGCGGGGCAAGAGGAGATCACATGTAGCGATGCCCATGTATTTGAGCAGCTACAGTCACATGAAGGCGATGGTGGGAAAATGCAATTACTGTCGCAAGAGGTGGATGATGATGAGACACAATTGCCAGCAAGTCATCAGGAGGCCCAGGGTGCGTACTTGGAAGACAAGGTGATGGACAATGAAGTCACTGACCAACCTGGCAAGGTGACATGCATAGCGAGGACAGCAGCACACAGGGGGAGGGAGGTGTAGCACCACAACAGGCAGGAACAAGCAGTGGGGTGGCCACAGACACAAGGCGGGCAACAGTTCTCCGGAACACCAACACGAGGGAAGTTGCCAGTCCAACTGTTAGGTCTTCCATAGTCTGGCACTTTTTTAAAGACTGTCAAGTTAATTCCAAACAGGCCATTTGCAACATCTGCCATGCCAGCATCAGCAGGGGCTGCAAAACTACCAGCCTGACGACCACCAGCATGATCAGGCACATGACAGCAAAGCACCTGACTAATTGGACCAAATGCTAGGGTCCAGAAAGTTTCTGCGGGGGACACCACTGCCTGTTCTGCTGTTGTGCGTGCACACCAATCCCCTGTCCATGGCGCAGGCAAAGATGCCTCTTTTGCACACTTGCAACAACCACCATCAGTAACCACGTCCACGTCCTTGTCACAACGCAGTGTTCAGTTGTCCCTACCCCAGTCCTTTGAATGCAAGGGCAAATATGCAGCTAACGCCCCACAGGCCACAATACTAAACTGCCACATTTTTCAAATGCTTGCACTTGAAATGTTGCCTTTTAGGCTCGTGGAGACAGAATCTTTTGGCAAATTCATGGCGGCGGGTGCCCCTCGGTACTCGGTCCCCAGCCACCACTATTTCTCCCGGTGTGCCGTCCCCGCCTTACACAAGCACGTGTCCCAGAACATTTCACCTGCCCTTACCAACACAGTCACTGGGAAGGTCCACCTAACCACGGGCACGTGGACAAGTGCTTGTGGCCAGAACGGATTGCGGGCCCAGGGTCAACCAGGGTTGCCCTCAGATTCTACAGCTTCTGAAACTCCTCCTCATCAGCCTCCATCTCCGAAATGACCACTTTAGTCGGAGACTGGAAGCACTATAGCACTGCTTCGGCCAAGTGTCAACAGGCACTGCTGAAGCTGATATGCTTAGGTGACAAACTGCACACCGCTGCAAAGTTGTTGACATCTGTAATAGAGCAGGCAGATCTGTGGCTGTCACTGTTAAACTTACAGCCAGGCAAGATCATGTTTGACAATGACCGGAACATGGTTGTGACTCTGAGGCTTGGCAAACTCACACACATGCCGTGCCTGGCCCATGTGATCAATCTAATGGTTCAGCGGTTTCTCAAAACCTACACGGATCTGCATGACCTGCTTGTGAAAGAACGCCACGTGTGTGCCCATTTCAGGAAGTCACTTACAGCTTCCCCCACCCTAGCCATACCAACTCACTGACTCGTGTGCGATGTCACCACACGATGGAACTCAATGTTTCATATGTTGGGAAGGATTTGTGAGCAGCAGATGGCAGTTGTTGAGTTCTAGCTTCAACATCCCCATCGGTATTCAGGTCAGCCTCCGCAAATTAGAGCTGATGAGTGGGCCTGGATGTCTGACATCTGTGCCGTACTCTAAAACTTTGAGGACTCCACCAAGATGATGAGCGGCGATGACGCCATAATTAGCATCACCATCCTGCCTCTCTGTCTACTGAAATGCTCTGTGCTCACAATTAAAGAGGAGGCATTGTAGGCGGAGCACGATGAGATGGAGCAAGGAACTATACAAGGTGATGTCACAAAGCCCAGCCTCATCTCATCTCAACATGGATTGGGTGATAATGAGGAAGAGGAGGAGGAACAGGAGCTGTTTTCCTGCACTACAGACGGTACTACGCACACAACAGTCATACCGTTTGTTCAATGTGGATGGCCTGAGGAGAGGGAGAACAAGGAGGAGGACGAGGAGAGCATGGACAGTGGTCCTCTGGGTCAGGACAGGGAAGTCTTGGCTGTTGGCAGTCTGGCACACATAGCTGACTTTATGTTCCACTGCCTTTCCCGTGACCCACGCATTTTGGCCACGAATAATTACTGGTTTGTCACATTTCTGGATCCACGCTACAAGGACATCTTTCTATCTCTCCTTCTCGGGGCAGAGCGGTCTAATAAAATGTTGCAGTACCAGAAGGCCCTTGTTGTAGAATTATTAAAAAAATTCCCATCTGAAAATGCTGGCAGCAAAGGTCACGATGTAGCAGAGGTAGGGGAACACTGTCAAAGGTCTGGGACAGTTTTCTCAGACACTCCCAGTGCCCCTGCCCTGATGCGTGGGGTACTCTGACAAGGAGGAGAAAGTTTTGAAAGATGCTGAAGGAGTACCTTGCCAACTGTACCAACGTCTTCTGTGATTCCTCTGTGCCTTATAACTATTGGGTATCCAAGCTGGACATGAGGCATGAACTGTCTCTCTACGCCTTGGAGGTCCTGGCCTACCCTGCCGCCAGCATTTTATCAGAGCGGGTTGACTCTTATCAAAATGAACAAGGGCTGGATTAGGCCAGACTTCTCAACACCACCGGATGATAGCAGCAGAACATAAAGTCAAATTCAGTGTTTTTTGTTGGGGGGGTCTATTCCCATGCGCCTCTTCACACCCAGACATGGGTATACGCTTCCTGATTTTGTCTGTTTTATGTCACCCTCCTCCTTCTCCTTCTCCTCATCATCCATCACCATATCAACAGGGTGACCATCATGCAACACCCACATAATTTTTTTAAAAGGTGTTTAAGTTGCCCGTAGGAAATATTTTTAGGCCTACCTCTAACATTCTGTATGTTATACAGTATTGTCATGTATACCCCCCATGGGTAAATGTTTTTCAGCCCATGCGCTTAGTGCATGGGCATTACCACTGTAGGAGACCCACTCCTTAATAATGGGAACAATTTTTTTAATGAGGACTTCCTCTACGTCTGTTCAAAGGGGTATTTGGTTGCGTCCTAAATTTTGACAGCCTTTGCACTTAGTGCATAGGCATTACCAGTATTGGAGACCCGCTCCTTAATAATGGGAAATTTTTTTTAATGTGGCCCTCTTCTACGTCTGTTCAAAGGGGGTATTGGAGTGCGTCCAAATTTTTGTAAGCCCTTGCAGTCACTGCTCATGCAATAACAGTATAGGAGACCCACTACTTTATAATGGGAACATTTTTTTAATGAGGCCCTCCTCTACGTCTCTTCAAAGGGGTATTGAAGTGTGTCCTAATTTTTGGCAGCCATTGCAGTCACTGCATATGCAATAACAGTATAGGAGACCCACTCCTTTATAATGGGAACAACAAAGCATAGCCGGCTGATGGCTGTCTAACAATAGTGAGGATCGACTGCTGGCCCTCTAACAATAGTAAGAGCCGCCTAATGGCCTTGTAAATATAGGCTTTGTGACTTTTGACAGTCCCTCCTTCATAAATATAACAGGATTTGTCCGATCATGTCTCACACACCACATGACAAGATAAGGTAGTAAAATGTTAAAATTTCTTTTACTAGTAAATGTATTTTCCACCATTGAAAGCAATGCAAAAGTGCAAAAATGCATCAAAAACGCTACTTGTGAACATAGCCCAAGGTGTGGAGGAGCCATTTTTGTTTTTGGTTATTTATTTTGCCTTATATATAAGTCATTACCCTGGAAAGGATGTTCCTTAACATTTTTTGCAGGAAAATCCATTTTGGTTTCGTAATTGTATGATTTATTGTGAGTCCGTAAAAAAGTGGCATAATACTCTGACAATATTGTTCACAGCAGTGGCCTGGGAGACAGAGATGCTTCCAGGGGTCTTCCCCATGCTGTTCCCATATCATGGCCAATTTATAGGCCCCCTCCAGACCCCGGGGAGGGGGGGGGTGCCGAAAAAATGCTGAAGTTTCCCATTGGCTCACATTGGGCTCGCTACTTGGGTTGAGCACCCAAGCATTATGATTTTCTTGACTCGAGCAACGAGCTCCCATGCACTTTAGTGCTTGATCATCACTAGTAATAATATACATTTTACTGTGTATAACAGATATAAATGATTTATCTTAGAACATAAAAATCCCCCCACTGGTCAGAGGAGTAAAACCCCCACAGCTCTTTCCTCCATGTCTGCATCTGGTACTGATGCTCAGCCTGTAGTACTGCTGCCTTATTTCTTGCTAGGCAACCTCTTTATAAGGTGAGGTGCTCTATATAAGGCAACATCTCAAGATTCCATGATGACATTACTACAAGATTCCATGAATTTACCATCATTACTTATACCAGTGTTTATAGCAGGGCTGTGGAGTCGAGAAGAGAAATGTCCGACTCCTCAATTTCCCAGAGTCCAACTCCCTCATACATAGCTCATGTTTAAGTGATAAATTTACTGTAGTAAAATGGTAACATCAGGCTTTTAATCATCATTATGATACAATAATCAAGCTCTTTTTATAGAACCTGAAATATTTTTATTGGAATACAACATTAAAATAAAAAAAGCGTCAATAAATTGTAAACATGCAATGCACTATGCAGTAAGTGGGAGCAAAAACAGTTTTCAACAGAAACAAACTGAATAACATTTGTGCAGTCTATGAATTTGTTCTAATATTTAAGCTTATTTTCCTTATGTAATGATAATGAAGCTTCTACCCAGACCGTTTTGAATAGATATGATGACATTTTTTACAGAAACAGTTTGAAGGGCTGTGGTTGTTTCTGGACCTAGGTGTGAATAACAGATTTCACTCCTGTAACAATTTATTCGCCCCTTTCTTATATTGATACATTTCTGGGTTCATGTAACAAAAGATAGAACCATAGATGACCTTGTGGTACAAAATTAGTTAAGTGTGTCATTGCAAATGAAAGTTTGGATACTTGGACATCTCCATAAGCAATGATAAAGATTTGCTTTTGGAGTTATTTGTTGTGTATAGTCCCATTCTATATCCCCTTGAGGGGGTCCGGTACGACCTGGGACAAACTTTTAGCCTCTTTTCTAGATACCTGGATGATTGAAGATATTTTTGTGCTTGAACTAAAGAATCCAATATGTTTGAATGAGTTAGATTTGGATCATCCATATTCCATATTTTGTCATTGGAGTTTGTGTTTAGTATTGTCTATAAGGGCATGGAGAAATGTATCATTCAAGGATATTTGTCCTTTCATTATATTCACTTTGGAAAGCCATTGAATGATTTGGGGTCCCAGTCTTGTTTTGTTAGATTAGTGATGATGACAGATGTGATATAACTGGCTTATATTTGGATATTTTGCCATAATTTCGTAAATTTTTGTAACCAGACAAAAGTCTTTCAATTCTTATTTGAGGGATTTTCATCCATTCTTCCTTGGATTATAAGGCTGTGTGCCCACGATGCGTTTTTTAAGCGTTTCCGCAGCAGCAATTCCACCGCAAAACGCTTAACAAACGCATGGTAGAAGGTCTGAAATGTTCCCCAATGATAATCCGCATGTGCTATGCACGTGCTGTGGAAATTTCTGCTGCGGATTATCATTGCGTAAAAATCCGCAGCACTACCATTAATTTTGCGTACCGCCATTGACTTGAATTGAATCGTATAATATCCACATGACTACATGTGCACATGAGGATATTAAGCGACTCAATGTGCGGATGGTACCCGGGTCTGGAGAAGAGGAGACTCTCATCCAGACCTGGGTACCATGGTACCTGCAAAAGAATTTAAAATAAAAAATAAACATTATACTCACCTTCTGATGGTCCCCGGTCTCCTTAACATTCTTTTTAACTATTATCTTGGTCACACTATATAAATCCAAGCCGGTTACATGGATTTATAAAGTGTGAACAAGTTGTCAAGCACTTTTCCAAGTGATGCTAAAATTGCTTGGAAAAGCGCTTGACAACCCGCATGCCAAATCGCATGTGAAAAACGCGGTACATACGCTTGTCTCTGGCAGAAAAAACGCATGTACAATCCGCATGTACAATCCGCATGCGTTTTTTCTGCCAGGGAGATGCAGAAATGCTCAGGAAAAAATCCGGAGCATTTCTGCATCGTGGGCAAATAGCCTTACTCCAGCTCTGTGAGATTCCTGGGTTGTCTTGCATGCACTGCTATTTTGAGGTCGAGCCAAAGATTTTCAATGATGTTCAGATCAGGGGACTGTGAGGGCCATTGTAAAACCTTCAGCTTGCTCCTGTTGAAGTCTATTGTGGATTGTGACATGTGCTTAGGATCATTATCAATTTGTAGAAGCCATCCTCTTTTCAACTTCAGCTTTTTTACAGATGATGTTATGTTGGCATCAAGAATTTGTTGAAATTTCATTTAATTCATTCTTCCCTCTACCCGTGAAATGATCCCCGTGCCATTGGCTGTAACACAGCCCCAAAGCATGATTGATCCACCCCCATGCTTAAGGGTTGGCAAGATGTTCTTTTCCTGAAATTCCGTGCCCTTTTTTCTCCACACAGACCTTTGATCATTGTGGCCAAAGAGTTCTATTTTAACCTCATCGGTCCACAGGACTTGTTTCCAAAATGCATCAGGCTTGTTTAGATGCTCTTTTGCATACTTTTGATGCTGAATTTTATGGTGAGAAGTCGGACGCAGGAGAGGTTTTCTTCTGATGACTCTTCCATGAAGGCCATATTTGTGCAGGTGTCTCTAATCAGTAGAACAATGTATCACAACTCCAAAGTCTGCTAAATCTTTCTGAAGTTTTTTTGCAGTCAATCAGGGTTCTGATTTGCCTCTCTAGCAACCGTACGAGTGGCTCTTACTGAAATTTTGTTTGGTTTTCCAGACTTTATCTTGACCTCCAATGTTCCTGGTAGCTGCCATTTTTTAATTACAATTCAAACTGAGGAAAGGGCAACTTGAAAACGCTTTGCTATCTTCTTATAGCCTTCTCCTGCTTTGTGGGCCTCCACCATTTTCATTTTCAGAGTGCTAGGCAGCTGCTTAGAAGAACCCATGGCTGCTGGTTTTTGTCACAAGCTTAGAGGAGGTTGGGTTTTTATAAAGCTGGGAAATTTGCATCACCTGGACTTTCCTAACCATGATAATGAACAAGCCATAACCCTAACAGGCTAATTAAGGTCTGAAATCTTGGTCAACAAAGGTATCTGAGCACACTAATCTCCAAGGGTGCCCAAAGTTTTGCATCGGCCCATTTTCCTTTTTGTAATTTTTGAAAAGTAAAAACTGACTATATATATATATATATATATATATATATATATATATATATATATATATATATATTGCCTAAAATACAAAGGAAATGCGTCATCTTTATCTTTAGGCCTTTTAGAGATCAATTCATCTTCAACTTGCTTAGCTGTTCACTATAACATTAATTTTGACCAGGGGTGCCCAAACTTTAACATGTCACTGTATATCCCCAAATATTTCAGCGCTGTTTCAATCCAGCAGAACTGGAATCTCTTTGTCCATAGTGGCTTTGAAGGGCTTCTTAATAATAAGGTCTCAGTTTTGTCTATATCTAAGGTGTAACTCAATAGTCCTCCCAGTTCTTCTATTTCTTTAATAAGGAGTGCAGGCAGGGTCATATTTGTAGAGACCCCCATCTTGGGAAGTTGGGGGGTGGTGAGGCGTGGGCTTCTGACTTTCAGTCTGTGGACCCTCAGTAAAGATACTTCTTTTAGATCCTGAATCCGGATTTCTTATAAATACGTAATTATGATTTTTATTGTGTATACAGATATTAATAAATATATTTATAAATCCCCTCACTGATGAGAAGAGCCCGGTGCCCACAGCTCCCTCTTACATACAAGCACTGATGCTCACCCTATGGTTTTACCATCTTCACTGTTGCTAGGCAACTTCCTTATAAGGTGAGAAGCTCCATATAAGATTCCATCACAAGATTCCATGATGACATCACCGCTATTATGACATCAGAATTCACCACCACTACAGTTTCTTTCTTTTTTAATGGTATGATATGAGTGACGATGAATAAATAAATAAATCTTCCATCACTTTTTTATTTTCCTTTTTTTTGCCGCTCACTGTAGACAAATTATCTTTATTCTGCAGGTTGATACAATTACACAGATATCCAGTTTATTTTGCTTTTTTAATCATTGACCCATAACTTTCATTTTTCTGCTTAGATTTAGGCAAGAGCTTTTTTTAATGGAACGAGCTACAATATTTATGGGTAACAGTGCGCGGTACATGAGATGTTTTCATCATTTTTTTTTTGTGTAGTGAAAAGAACAAAAAGTATTCTACACGTATTTGGTGGAATCTTTATTTCTTTTATAGATTAAAAGTGTTCTCCGGCCGCTTCCTTCCACATTGGGAGGTGAGTGAGCTGCCGTCTGAGGAACCTACCAAGTCACAGGCATGATGGCGGCCACACTTACACCGTCCCATCATGTATCTGTAGACGTGATGTCACCTCCCAGTATGGAAGTAAGCGGCGCTGAACAAACCCTTGAAGATCCCATAGGGGCCATTTATGTCACATGTGGTTGACTACAATCCTTTTGCCTTTGGAGAGAACCACAACTCACAGCATTTCTTGAATTTCTGCAGCTTCCAGGGCATTCTGGGGGTTATAATTCACCAAAGAAGTAGAGTCATTATTTTTTTACCTAGTGACATAGGAGTGGATGCAGGGCTTTTTTTAATAACTTATTAATGCTTGCCTCTGACACTTGCTTTATTTTTACCTCTGACAATGCTCACTGCCGACAGCCTATAGAGTTGCTGCTTGTGTTGCTAGGCAACTTCCTTTTATGGAGAGAAGCTCCATATATGGTAACATCTCAACATTCCGTGATGATATTATGACATCATAATGCACCACCATTACTTGTGCCAGTGTTTACAGCTCCAGTGTCACTTTGACATTCCGGTGTCATTGTTGTTGGTGATTAGCTACATAGCTAGTGATTTACTGACTGCGATTTGGATTTATTTGGATTTATTTGAAATGTCTGAAATTCCTTCAGACAATTTTCAGGTGTTGGCACTGCTGCAGGGGATTCTTACCACCTATGCCCCTGACATTGTGCTGCCGCTACCCGATGGCGTCCTCAGCTTCACTTACCGGCTGGTTATGGAGCTGTTGAGAGACTGCCTGACCAAATATCAGCAAGGTCGTATAAGCTCAGCATATCTTGAGCATTTACAGAAGAACATCAGGACATTGGTGCAACAGGTAAGTGGCAGAAATCTGCATAAAACATCGAAAAGTTATAATAACAGAATATAAGTTTATTCACATAAAATAGTTCTTTAGGCCGATAATAATATAATATATAACCGGCACTAAGTCACTAGATATGTAGTAATTGTAGAGCAGATCGCAGGAGTAAAGTGGTGACATAATCGGCCTCCTCCATGTTCTCTCATGATTTTCCTTTTCTATTTATTTCCATCTTTATAGGCTGAAGAAAAATCCACAAGTGGAGAATTGGCCTTTATTATACAACTGGCACAAAATGTCCTGTATGTACTGGATCGTCCGGCCGGCTCACTGGAGCGTCTGGTAAGGATCCATCACTTTCTATATCACACGTCCTGGTCTAATCTTCTCCAGATTAGCCGTCAAATAGCAGAGTGGCAGATTTATGATGTCAGAGGCGCAGGATGTTCTATGGCAGCCTGTCTCTGCAGCTCAACCCTCTGTAGTGACATT
Organism: Phyllobates terribilis; assembly: GCF_046119375.1. Taxonomy (NCBI): domain Eukaryota; kingdom Metazoa; phylum Chordata; class Amphibia; order Anura; family Dendrobatidae; genus Phyllobates; species Phyllobates terribilis. Next base: position 1,819,206 of record NW_027362968.1, on the reverse strand, counting down.
CTGTACTCAGCGATGCAGAGGTTGTGTTTCCACCTCTGTCTCACTTCATCATCACAATCTTCATTCTTCTAAATGCTGCAGTTCTGACAATAGAAGTTATTAGAGAACAGTTGTAGATACAAGTCCCTTATATATTCATGTTGATTTTCTGGAGGGAGCGGCCATGTATAGTCCGTCCAATACTGAGATTGTCCCATAGATCCAGGTTTAGTACTTCGTGCCTTATGTGGAGTCCGTCCAGTAATGAGATTATCCCATAGATCCAGGTTTAGTCCTTCCTGCCTTATGTACAGGCCGTCCTTGGGTTATGAACTAGATATATCCTATAGTTTTGTTTGTAACCCAAATTTGAATGTAAAATGGAAAGAGTAAAAAAAAACAATAATATTTTGCTCGCTGTCCGCCACCCGGTCCTCTTATTCCATCATAGTGTGCCACATTTCCAGCCTCTTCACTATGGGGCAGGACTTCCCGTCTCGTCCTTATGACCTTATGATGAGCAGTGAAATCTGGGTCCTGAATGTGGCCAGAAGTCCTGCACTATAGTGAAGAGACCGGAGAAGTAGCACATGACATTGGAAAGAAGAGGACTGGACGATAGGTGGTGAGCAGCGGGGCGACCGGAGAGGAGAGTGGTGAATATTAGCTTTTTTTTTCATCATCAACCCTTTGTATCTTGGAGTCGTTTGTAAGTCAGATGTTTCTAAGTCGAGGACGGACTGTATACGGTGATTTAGTATTTGTGAAATGCTACATTAATTGTACATATTGTGACGAACAGGAAACATCAGAAGGTGACTCTGAAGAGGGGGAAAACCTGACTATCCCGGACCCTAATACCAGTCAGCAGGGGCTGAACACTGATCTGATGGAAGGTGAGCAATCATCTAATATTCTTACATTCACATATCGGGATATTATAGAGAACGGCAGAGAACATGTAGATTTACTCTCCATCCTCTGTATGAGGCCGGTGATGGCTCCGGAGCCCCTTATAGACTATAATGGAGGGGGCGCAGTTAATTCTGCTTCTCTCCTCTGTGCTCTTCTCCATCATGTACAAGGAGGCTCCTAGGTCCCCGATCATGTAATTGTTCTAGGATGAATCAGATCCTGAACAATGGCCATTTATGGTCCAGAATATCCATCTATGGAGGAGCCATAAATATATACGTTGTATGCAGAATCCCATATACCAGTATTACACCGTGTACAGAGCCCGTCTCATCTCCTTCTTTATATGGATGTTATATATTATGTACTGATATCGTCTAATACAAAACGTTTCCTCATTATTATAGGAATATCTGTGCCGGCAATTACTGACGGTGGAATATGTGAGACCCCCGAGGTCCAGGAATCTGTCAGTGTAAGTATCAGCGGAGACGTCTGTGTATGATCAGGTAACGGGGGTGAATTACACATATAATATTATCCCCCATATGACGAGGGGATATCCCTATTCTTCTTGTAGATCAGATCTATTGTGTGTGATGGCGGCATTATTATTCCTGCCCCCGCTGTGTGATCTCCCGTCTCCTCCCCTGCAGTACAGTGATGTCTGTGTATGGGGGATATCCCATATACATAATGTTGTCTGTGGGGGTCCGGCATCCACAGATGTTATCTTTCTGCAGATTTTATGCTTTAATGCCATTTCTTATTATTTCTAGGCCTTGATCGGATCATTGAACCCAGGGAGAAATCCTTGTAAGAGCGACTACGAACAGATCAAACAGTTCAGCTGTGGAGCTTTTGGGTGAGCTTGATGTCGGCATAATATTCGGTTTCTAGGGCTCCTTATGACGATCCCTCTGTCTCTGTGCCCGTACAGTGTTACCATAGAGGAATTATTGGAGTCCACATCCCTGTTCTCTAGAGAAGAGCGGATCTGGCATAATTCACATTCGCCTTTCGTGCAGACTTTCCTGGGAAATGTGATTGACGTAGAAGTTATCACTCAGCAAATGTAATATCTCTTATTACGCTCTGGGTTCTCTCCAGACCCCAGATCTTAATAAATGTAACATGTACAAAATGGAAAAAATACTCATACTGACCTTACTGCTCAGCTCTCCGACCCCTCCGCTTCTCAGCCTCATCTGTCCGATCCTCACCGCGTCTTCAGATTGCTGCCGCTCACGCTGGGCCAGAACTTCTAGCTTGGAGAAGGTCCAGGAGGATTCTCTGCAAGAGCAGGAAGATTTGCAATGTCATGCCACCATGACCTTTTATGCGTTTGTGCAGAATCTTCCTAGACGTCATCAATGCCAGAAGTCCTGTCTCAGCCTTAGACATTTTCTTGTTCTTCAGCACTGGCAGCAGCTTTGAAAGTACAGTGAGGACCAAAAGGTTGAGATAGAGGAGCCAGAGAGGTAAGTGTAAGAGTTTGTTTATTTTTTAACATTTTGACGGACTTTTAAGGTTTAGAAAATAGTAGCCAATGTTCACCATTTTGCCGAATCCATGAGGAAGAGAATTACAAAAATTTCGCCATTTTGGCCAATGCGGATATATGTAAAATTTGAGTAGAATTCTAATCTATTGTATTTTATTCGCTCATCTCTTCTGTGCACATCTAATTGTCATTATTCAATTCATTTACGATGGGGCATGGATGAGGACCTCCCAGTGGAGATCATCTATGTAGCGACGGCAGCTCATCTAGTATTCACCATTAGTACAGGAGATGTGATGAGGTCTATAGACAGACTGTTAGTAAGAATACATTATAAACCACCGATTTTCTTCCTCTACAGAACCGTCCACTTAGTGCGCCAAAAAGACTCCAAACAGTTATACGCCATGAAGAAACTGGACAAGCAGAAGCTGAAAGATCCAGTAAGACTTGAACGGGCCTTTCTAGAGAGGGACATCCTAACATTCGCAGATTGTCCCTTCGTGGCCTCCATGTTGTGCTCCTTTCCAACTACACGTCATCTGTGCATGGTCATGGAGTATGTACCAGGTAGGACATCTCCATCGTATCTATATCCAGTGCTGGTCTGCTCATCTCTAGGACCTTCTCCATAAGCAGAATGTGACCACATAGATGGTTACATGTCCACACTGCTTTTACTATAAGTTATCTGTTAACAACAGGCCAGAAAAATGATTATGTGGCAGAAATTTTCACTATAGATAAAGGAGGGTTTGACTGAATTTTTACAGTGTGTACAGGGTTTTTCCAAAAAATAAGACAGGGTCTTATATCAATTTTTTGCTCCAAAAGATGGGTTAGGGCTTATTTTTAGGGGATGCCTTATTGTTTTCTCATAAACAACAATACACATTTATTTAAAAAAAAAAAAGGACATATTTAAATATAATCATGTCATGACACACACACTGCACATACACAGCTATATACACATATACTGCACATACACAGCTATATACACATATACTGCACATACACAGCTATATACACATATACTGCACATACACAGCTATATACACACACACTGCACATACACAGCTATATACACATATACTGCACATACACAGCTATATACACACACACTGCACATACACAGCTATATACACATATACTGCACATACACAGCTATATACACACACACTGCACATACACAGCTATATACACATATACTGCACATACACAGCTATATACACATATACTGCACATACACATCTATATACACATATACTGCACATACACATCTATATACACATATACTGCACATACACAGCTATATACACATATACTGCACATACACAGCTATATACACATATACTGCACATACACAGCTATATACACATATACTGCACATACACATCTATATACTCATATACTGCACATACACATCTATATACACACACACTGCACATACACAGCTATATACACACACACTGCACATACACAGCTATATACACACACACTGCACATACACAGCTATATACACATATACTGCACATACACAGCTATATACACATATACTGCACATACACATCTATATACACATATACTGCACATACACATCTATATACACATATACTGCACATACACAGCTATATACACATATACTGCACATACACAGCTATATACACATATACTGCACATACACAGCTATATACACATATACTGCACATACACATCTATATACACATATACTGCACATACACATCTATATACACACACACTGCACATACACAGCTATATACACACACACTGCACATACACAGCTATATACACATATACTGCACATACACAGCTATATACACATATACTGCACATACACAGCTATATACACATATACTGCACATACACAGCTATATACACACACACTGCACATACACAGCTATATACACATATACTGCACATACACAGCTATATACACATATACTGCACATACACAGCTATATACACATATACTGCACATACACAGCTATATACACACACACTGCACATACACAGCTATATACACACACACTGCACATACACAGCTATATACACATATACTGCACATACACAGCTATATACACATATACTGCACATACACAGCTATATACACATATACTGCACATACACAGCTATATACACATATACTGCACATACACATCTATATACACATACACTGCACATACACAGCTATATACACATATACTGCACATACACAGCTATATACACATATACTGCACATACACAGCTATATACACATATACTGCACATACACAGCTATATACACACACACTGCACATACACAACTATATACACATATACTGCACATACACAGCTATATACACATATACTGCACATGCACAGCTATATACACATATACTGCACATACACAGCTATATACACACTGCACATACACAGCTATATACACACACACTGCACATACACAACTATATACACATATACTGCACATACACAGCTATATACACATATACTGCACATACACAGCTATATACACATATACTGCACATACACAGCTATATACACATATACTGCACATACACATCTATATACACATATACTGCACATACACAGCTATATACACACTGCACATACACAGCTATATACACACACACTGCACATACACAACTATATACACATATACTGCACATACACAGCTATATACACATATACTGCACATACACAGCTATATACACATATACTGCACATACACAGCTATATACACATAAACTGCACATACACATCTATATACACACACACTGCACATACACAGCTATATACACACACACTGCACATACACAGCTATATACACACACACTGCACATACACATCTATATACACATATACTGCACATACACAGCTATATACACATATACTGCACATACACAGCTATATACACATATACTGCACATACACAGCTATATACACATATACTGCACATACACAGCTATATACACATATACTGCACATACACAGCTATATACACACACACTGCACATACACAGCTATATACACATATACTGCACATACACAGCTATATACACATATACTGCACATACACAGCTATATACACATATACTGCACATACACAGCTATATACACACACACTGCACATACACAGCTATATACACATATACTGCACATACACAGCTATATACACACACACTGCACATACACAGCTATATACACACACACTGCACATACACAGCTATATACACATATACTGCACATACACAGCTATATACACATATACTGCACATACACAGCTATATACACACACACTGCACATACACAGCTATATACACATATACTGCACATACACAGCTATATACACATATACTGCACATACACAGCTATATACACATATACTGCACATACACAGCTATATACACACACACTGCACATACACAGCTATATACATATATACTGCACATACACAGCTATATACACATATACTGCACATACACATCTATATACACATATACTGCACATACACAGCTATATACACATATACTGCACATACACAGCTATATACACATATACTGCACATACACAGCTATATACACACACACTGCACATACACAGCTATATACACATATACTGCACATACACAGCTATATACACATATACTGCACATACACAGCTATATACACATATACTGCACATACACATCTATATACACATATACTGCACATACACAGCTATATACACATATACTGCACATACACTGCTATATACACACACACTGCACATACACAGCTATATACACACACACTGCACATACACAGCTATATACACATATACTGCACATACACAGCTATATACACATATACTGCACATACACATCTATATACACATATACTGCACATACACAGCTATATACACATATACTGCACATACACATCTATATACACATATACTGCACATACACAGCTATATACACACACACTGCACATACACAGCTATATACACACACACTGCACATACACAGCTATATACACATATACTTCACATACACAGCTATATACACATATACTGCACATACACAGCTATATACACACACACTGCACATACACATCTATATACATAGTATAGCTTCATATTTTTATATGGGACGTTGTTTCCTTGCACTTATTTCTGCAGCTTTTGCACATTTGTGGTTTTGCTTCATAGACATTCAGCGCAGTCCTAGTTACTATTAGGGTACGCTCCATTGTTTTTCTTTTGCATTATTACACAGTATATCTCTATGTGTGACATCCTGCCCCAATGTCTCCGCTTATTTCTCATTCACACGCATCATGTGTCATTTACATTGTAACAAACCCTCTCCTGTCATATTTGCTTTCTCCTGTAGGAGGAGACTGTGGCAGTCTTATGAACATCTATGGACCTTTACCTGTCCCCTTGGCCCGAAAGTACATTGCAGAAACAGTCCTGGCTGTGGAATACCTGCACAGCTTTGGTGTGGTGCACCGAGACCTGAAGCCTGAGAAGTAAGTGCCCCCTCTAGGAGGAAGAAAGTTAGAGATTGTCATAAAGTCTATGGGTTATTACTTGGGGCTGACACCGTCTGTTTTTTCACAGCCTCCTGGTATCGGCATCTGGTCATATTAAAGTCACGGACTTCGGACTTTCCAAACTCGGCCTCATGAGACCAACATCAGAAACCTACAAGGCTCCAACCGAGGACGTCACCAGAGAGTTCCGTGATGATGAGGTCGGCTTTACTTACAGGATCTTGTTCTTTACTCTTCTCATCTATTTCTTCTTCTCTGATATCTTCTCATCTAGAAAACGTTTTCCTCTGATGTTATTCGTCACAATTATTTTCTCAGCTCCTCATCTCCTTCTTCTGTTGCTTTCCAGATTGCTGGCTCCCCTGAATACATCGCCCCTGAAGTCATCTTACAGGAAGGCTATGGGCGGCCTGTGGACTGGTGGTCGGTAGGGATCATCCTACACGAATTCCTTCTATTCCGTGTACCATTTCATGGGGATTCCAAATATGAGACTTACTGCAGTATATTAAGGGGTAAGTAAAATAATCTGAATGCGGTGTGGTGTCATTGTTATTTGCTTAGATTGGTTCTGTGGTTTAGTTACTTGTTGTGTTAATACAAAAGATTTTTGTTTTAATAAAGTAAATGAAGAGGTTTTATTTTCTGTAACATTTTCTTTTAATATAACAGATGACATAACTTGGACATTTGATAATCGCACTCCTCCACCTGATGCTCAGGACATCATCACTGAGCTGCTCAGAAAAGATCCGGCACATAGACTTGGGACAGGTAATGTATATAATAGTATTAATAATGAATTATTACACATCTGTGACCAGACAAATGATCACGCCCCTGAGGATCAGCACTGAGGTTTTCTGCTTTACTTTCAGCAACTTTTCTTCACATCAGCTCTGTTACGTCTTTAGTTCAGAGTAACATAAACTGTTCAGATATGGAGCTGTCTATCTGATAATGTCTAGATCACTTTTTATTGTCTTCCTTTCCCAGGAGGAGCGAAAGAGATCAAAATGCATCCATTCCTATGTGGCATAGACTTTGACAGTCTTCTAAGTAAAGAGCCACATTTCATTCCTAACTTTGAGTCAGAAGAGGACACTGGCTACTTTGACCGTAAGTAGAAGGAGACGTCATCTGCAGAAAGCTTTTGTGCGTCTTGTCTTTCATATTTTGTGACAATCAGTCCCAATCATTTTTAGTGATAAAATGGTGACTTTCCGTGATCGGGTCTCATACTAATAATCTCTAATAACACTTGTGCTTTTCAGCTCAATGTAGCAATTACGAACTTATTGATTCAGATGAGGGGGACACAAGCGAGGATAATGACTGGCCAGAAAGCCTGAACTTTATATCATCGTCTCAAAGGCTTTCTAAAGTAAGTGTGACCGGTAAGATCTATAAAACTTATAATTAAAATAAAGTTTAAATATATATTTATTTTATTTTTCTCTATGTTTTAGCTCTGTTCCACCAATACCAGGGTGATGAACGATGAAGAACTGAAGCCACCTCCAGTGTATTCCCCAGAGAGTGCAAAACACTCAGACATGTGAGTAAATTATTATTATTGGGTTTGGATCTGATATATCAGAAGATCAACTGTAAGATAAGTGTAACTCAGCACTATATCCAGCGCCACCACCCCATGATTGATGATCACTGTGGTTCTGGCTTGTGATAACGCCGGCGATAACAGCCGATCATTGCAACCAGTCAATCATTTCCAGCTCATTAGAGGCCAATATTACTAGCGATTCTCCATTCTTAGTGATAGAAGTGGGTCCTGAGCAGGGTGCCTCCTCCATGTTATCCAAATGTCCTAACCGGCCTTGCAGACGGGTGTTCGTCCATTTTGTATTGTTTTCGCTTGTAATTTATGTTTTTCTTCTACCAAACAGGCAGCAAGAATCTTCCCCTTCTAAACCTGATGGAGACAAGCAGTGTTTCACTGCTAATTACAGCGAGTCCTCCCCATTGTCAGGTGTGTACAGGTCTATATGACATCCTATCACAGTTTGTGGTCAAAACATGTAATGTGAACGTGCACATAAAGGATCAGAAAATTACTACTTTTTTCTCCCTATAAAGCGATGAGCAGTTCATTCTGTAAAAATCTCCATTCTTTTATGCGTTAAAAGTTCTAAGGGGCCGTTCAGTCTTCTGCCAAACTGACCCGAATCCTGCGCCCACGGCCCCATATGGCCCATACTGACCCCTTTATGGCCTCAATGTTACGCTGAGGTTTATGTAACTGATTATAAGGCAACACTGCGGCACATTACAAGTAATGTCATGGTAAGAAGGGACATAGCTCCTTGTCGAGACCCCACATGGCAGGTTTCATATTAATCAGTTCTCTGGGTAATCTAATTCTCACCCCTCTGCTGATGTTATGTATATGTGACATATTTCCCCCATTATGGGGCAATAATCGATTACCAGGGCTACAAGCCACGAGAATAACACCATCCTATAGAACCATACAAAGCTCATCTCTCAGGAGTTTATAATCAACATCTTTTTCTTGTTTTTTATTCGAATTTCCAGTTCAGGGGAAAAGAAAACCGAAAAAACAACAAAAACCAGAGAGAGAAGAAGAAGGGGAAAGGAGAAGAGGTGAGTGTGACAATAAGCCCCATGTTGTGTGGTGTCGGCCGTGGAGCAGATCTGTCAGTGGTGGGATTGTCACATGTATGATGGCGGACAATCCCCCCGTACCTGTGTATGGATGATTCCTCTGCCGTCCGGCCACAGTGACCGCACAGCCGTGTCCTCTGATATGGAGTCCTGTTACTGACATCAGTGTTACGTCTCTTCTCATAGGTTCTCTCTTCCGCCGGGTGATCTCATCCTGCCGGCGTGGACTATCCAGGGCTGCTCACTCCATCCGAGAAAGCTGCTTATTTGGTGTCTGTCACCGCGGCTCCATAAACATCGCGAGGGCAGAAAACCGCCACGTCTAGCACCCTGAGGAAAGTACAGCACATCCACCATCAATGCTGTAGCTGTATGGAAGGACTGGCACCATCTACATGTGGCCTCCTGACCAGCAAAGAACATCTGCTGAAGAAGGAGGCTCCTCCAAGAACATTTCCTCGTCCTTCCATGCAATTCTTAATTTAAAAATAAAACTTTTAAATTGATTAATGTCCCTTTGTATTTAATAGAGTCCTCCTGACATTTATGGGGTGTCAGTTGTTTACGACATACATGTCTGATGGGTGGGCTACAAACAGGAGAACATCTGTTCCATGTCTCCCAGTAATCCTCCAGACCTCGGCCAAAAGTGGAGGAGAGGACCAGTGATTCTGTTACACCTAAAAATGATGGTCAATGTAGGAAAAACATGTTCTGATCCATAGATTTTATCCATAGACTCGGACCCTTTTACCTAAATGTGGCTCGACCTAAGTTTTATGCACAGGAACCAATTGGATTCGGTGCTGGGCGTCCTGGGGAGCCCAGGGGTCACATGCCCACTGTGACATAATAAGACCTTCTGTATTCTAGAGACCACCCTTCTCACCAGGGCTGTGGGGTCAGTAAGACAATCTCCACCTATAATAATGACTAATAGAAAATAATTGTGAATATTCAGCAATTTTTGCAGGAAAATCTTTAATATTACACAAGGTATCCCGTGATCCACCGCAGGGAGACAGCTGAGTTCATTTGTTCTAGGTATGTACAGCACCGTTGGTTCAAGCATTCAGATGAATACAATTTTGTTAGCAGTCCTCCAGCTCCCACTCCATGGTAGTGACTATGGTAGGGTCCTCTGGCAAGGTGGAAATGTTGCGGGAGCAACATCCCGAATCTGCCCCTCTCCTGTGCCCGTCCGGAGTGATGTTCCAGCCGGAAACGCTGTTGGTGAGTGGGGGACGTGAACAATTGTATTTATTTTTAGTTTTACATTAATTTTTATTCAAATAAGAATGGTAAAATGGGACAGTAAAAAAAGGAAGGAAAAGAGGGGAGAATTAAATACTCAGTGTGGACAGTACTATATAAAAAAAAATTCATAAAAACACTATGAAATTAATCCCCAAGGATTTTATAACCCCAGTTGTGGGATTAGAATGTGCTACCTGGGGAACAGGCATCAATGTCACCCATCGCTGTATATGTATGAGAGTGCCATTGAAACAAGACGGAATTGGTATGCAGTTGTTAAAAATTGTTATATGCCTAACTCTAAAAAATGAATATTGTATATATATGTACATACAGTGGGGTAACTATAGTCTGATGGGCCCGGGATTGCGCCCCCCCCCACATCCTGAATAAATGTATACAGTGGGTACGGAAAGTATTCAGACCCCTTTACATTTTTCACTCTTTGTTTCATTGCAGCCATTTGGTAAATTCTAAAAAGTTCATTTTTTCTCATTAAAGTACACTCTGCACCCCATCTTGACTGAAAAAAACAGAAATATAGAAATTTTTGCAAATTTATTAAAAAAGAAAAAAACTGAAATATCATAAGGTCATAAGAATTCAGACCCTTTGCTCAGACACTCATATTTAAGTCTCACGCTGTCCATTTCCTTGTGATCCTCCTTGAGATGGTTCTAGTCCTTCATTGTGTCCAGCTGTGTTTAATTAAACTGATAGGACTTGATTTGGAAAGGCAAGCACCTGTCTATATAAGACCTCACAGCTCACAGTGCATGTCAGACCAAATGAGAATCATGAGCTCAAAGGAACTGCCCAAGGAGCTCAGAGACAGAATTGTGGCAAGGCAAAGATTTAGCCAGGGTTACAAAATAATTTCTGAATTACTCAAGGTTCCTAAGAGCACAGTGGCCTCCATAATCCTTAAATGGAAGAAGTTTGGGACCACTAGAAGTCTTCATAGACTTGGCCATCCAGCCAAACTGAGCAATCGTGGGAGAAGAGCCTTGGTGAGAGAGGTAAAGAACAAACCCAATCACTGTGTCTGAGCTCCAGAGATGCAGTAGGGAGATGGGAGAAAGTTTTACAAAGTCAACTATCACTGCAGCCCTCCACCAGTTTGGCCTTCATGACAGAGTAGCCCGATGGAAGCCTCTCCTCAGTGTAAGACATATGAAAACCCGCCTAGAAGTTGCTCAAAAACACATGAAGGACTCCCAGACTATGAGAAATAAGATTTTCTGGTCTGATGAGATGAAGATAGAACTTTTTGGTGATAATTCTAAGCGGTATGGGTGGAGAAAGCCAGGCACTGCTCATCACCTGCCCAATACAATCCCAACAGTGAAACATGGTGGTGGCAGCATCATGCTATGGGGGTGTTTTTCAGCTGCAGGGATAGGATGACTGGTTGCAATTGAAGGAAACATGAATGCGGCCAAGTACAGAGATATCCTGGATGAAAACCTCTTCCAGAGTGCTCTGGACCTCAGACTTGGCCGAAGGTTCACCTTTCAACAAGACAATGACCCTAATCACACAGCTAAAATAACAAAGGAGTGGCTTCAGAACAACTCTGTGACCATTCTTGACTGGCCCAGCCAGAGCCCTGACCTAAACCCAATTGAGCATCTCTGGAGAGACCAGAAAATGGCTGTCCACCAACGTTCACCATCCAACTTGACGGAACTGGAGAGGATCTGAAAGGATGAATGGCAGAGGATCCCCAAATCCAGGTGTGAAAAACTTGTTGCATCATTCCCAAGAAGATTCATGGCTGTACTAGCTCAAAAGGGGGCTTCTACTCAATACTGAGCAAAGGGTCTGAATACTTATGACCATGTGATATTTCAGTTTTTCTTTTTTAATAAATTTGGAAAAATTTCTACATTTCTGTTTTTTTTTTCAGTCAAGATGGGGTGTAGAGTGTACTTTAATGAGAAAAAAATGAACTTTTTAGAATGCAATGAAACAAAGAGTGAAAAATTTAAAGGGGTCTGAATACTTTCTGTACCCAATGTATATAAAATAATATAATACACGCTAATCATGAGTAGATAGTATATATCGTGTCAAATATAAATAACCATAGAATTGTTACTCTATTCAATACTACCCTATTACGGACATATTAGGCTCCATCGCCATAAATTACAAATCCAACCAAAACAAAGCAACGAAAAAGGAGCCAACGGTTTTAAAGATATGCATCAAAATTTATTAGTACATAGATGATCAGACAAAAGCAGGAATCAGTCAAAGATTTAGAGGTCCGTCTAAGGTCGGCACATGCGGAGCAGAGAAGCCCCGACGCGCGTTTTGGTGGTTCCCTTCGTCAGGGGGCATGTTTGCTGCCTCGCTGTCACTTGCTTATATTGGCGCCAGGCACATTTAAAGACCGGAAGTGATATCAGCGTCACTGCGGAGACCAGGACGCCAGCCGACATCCGCATCATGTGACAGCGGAGGGGCGGGGCTTAAGCCCTAACGCCACACACCGCTGAAACACACAGTGTCATTGGGGAGGTAGAACGCCGGCCGGCATCCGCGTCATGTGACAGCAGAGGGGCGGGGCATAATCCCTGACGCCACACACCGCTAGAACACAAAGACCGCAGGACCGGAAGTGACGTGTGCGTCACCATGGGGATCCGGACGCCGGCCAGCATCCGCGTCATGTGACAGAAGCGGGGGCTACAGAATAGCCACAATACCTCATGTCACTGGGACACGGAAAGCCGGCCGGCGCACAGACCCACATAGTCAGCACATTTGCCTGACTGTCTCCTTCACTAGACCAGGTATCATCGCAGCCCTCTCACTGAAATAACGAGAGTCAGTTCTATAAGGCCATGATGCCACATATCAAAGATTGTCTAAAAGATAAAATAAAGAAAGAAGGGAAAGAAAACATGATCCGGGGGGGGGGGAAGACCCAAGTGCGACATGTGAGGTAAAAAAATAAAAAAATAAAATAAAGAACAGATGATACCCATCCGGATATATTTGGCATCCCTGATTGTATATACATATCAGATCACAGGCACACACACAAATGATGTTATTTGTTATATCAACATAATTTTTAATTTTTTAGGGGGCCAACATTTGGCTGTGTCATCAGATATATACCCCATAATTCGCCCAAATACATACATGTGTGCGATGATGTCCATCAGTGTATATACACACATAAATAAACAAAATTGCGCCGTGTGCGCCCATATGTATGTGTGTACATAACATACATGACGGAGATATAACAGTACCCTGCACACCCATTGTGCAATAGACACCCAACATACTACAAAACATATGTTCATATGCAAGATACACAACATTAAGATACATAATATCGAAAAATGTCATTGAAGAAAATATCAGTCCACTTTTTCGTTTTATACAACATTATAGCATGAATTGATATTTACATGTAGTATAATAGATGTATCTATGAGTACAGATTATAATCTTACAGCTTTAATAATTTAATATCTCCACCATGCAGATTGTCGTCCATGATCCCCCGCAGATTCACATGGACTGAATGGAACACCATGTCCGGTAGAGGGCCCATTCTCACGGCCGGATCGAGAAACCACCCCCAGATAGTGAAGAAAAGAAACGACCAGACAAAAGGTAAGAACTAATTATTGCAAGAAAAACAGTGAGTTAAAATCATTAAAACCATGTATATTGGATGTTAAGATTATAAAATCTAGCCTCAATTAACTGTGGCCACCTTAGATAGAACTTTGTGGTAGATACTAGGGATTAGAGAAAGGGGGAATAGCTAATGCTCTCATTGAGTCCCTTTGGGTGCAATGTGTTGAGGGACCAAATCCAACAGGATTCCATTTGGGCCAGTCGCTGACCCACCTTACCCCCCCGTATACTGGGTATTATGCAGTCGATGCCCCTTATTTTGAGCATCGACGCATCACAATTGTGGTGGATCTTAAAATGGCGAGGTAAGGTTTTGAGGGTGGATGTGTCCGTGTGGTCAGCCGCAGCAATAATGTCCAAAACGTGCTCGCGGACACGCACTTTAAATTGACGGGTAGTCATGCCCACATATATAAGTCCACATGGACACGTGGCAAAGTATATAACATATCTAGTAGTACAGGTGATGTATCTATTGATCCTGTAGACCATCTTTGGTTTTTGAGAGGGATTATGGGAAGTACCGCTCGCCCGACCCTTACAGAAACTGCAAGATGTCAGTGAATAGTAAAGTTATTACAGGACTGGTTGACACTGCGGGGTCCCTGAAAAGATCCAGATCAGGGATCCTGGAGGTCGTCAGATCCTTCTACTCGCACCTCTTGGGGAAGAGGGATCTGTATTGGGATGAGATGTCGGTTTTTCTGGCTGAAGCCGTCCCCGAACCAGGGGTAGACCCCTCTCTTGGCGTTTTGACAGAGATGATCAGGGAAGAGGAAGTTAAGTTGGCGATTGAAGGGCTTGCCCTAAAGAAATCTCCCGGTCCAGATGGCTTAACATCTGAATTCTATAAGACCTTTAAGGACGCCTTGGTTCCCCTCTTGACTGAGGTATTCAATGAATGTCTTTCCTCGGGCACTCTGCCAAAGTCAATGAGGAGGTCTGCCCTGATTATCTTGTCAAAGGGTAAGGACTCATCTTGCATTGAGAATTGGCATCCCATAACGCTTCTCAATGCAGACAGGAAGGTTTTGGCAAAGGTGCTGTTTAATCGGCTGGTGAAATTTGCGCCCCGGCTCCTTTCGGGAGCCCAGCATTGCTCTGTTCCGGGCCGCAGTACAATTAGTGCTGTACTCTGTGTCCGAGAGGCGGTGGAGCAGAGTAGGGCTGGTCACTGGAAGGGGTACATGCTGTCATTGGACCAGGCAAAAGCGTTTGATCGGGTTAATCATGAGTACCTCTGGTCTGTCCTTCTGAGGTATGGCCGGCCGGGGGGGTTTGTTGATTGGCTTAAGACCTTGTACGCTGGGGCAGAGAGTTTCCCGCTTGTGAACGGTTGGATTGGCAGCTCTTTTGAGGTTGGGTGTGGTGTTCGCCAGGGTTGTCCCTTGAGCCCGCTGCTGTACGTGTTTGCGATTGACCCACTTCTTAGGAGGGTGGAGCGTGGACCATTGGCTGGGATCGTGATGGACCGGGCAGCACCGGAAGCCACTCTGAGAGTGGTGGCGTATGCCGATGATGTCACCATTTTTGTTTCCTCTGATGGGGAGGCAGAATGGCTGATGTCAGAGGTAAATCGCTACTCGGAGGCATCCGGGTCCAAGATCAACTGGGATAAGTGTGAGAGTCTCTGGCTGGGAGGAGGAGATTCTGGTTTTGATCTCCCGGACACCCTTCCAGAACCCAAAGTCTCTGCAAAAGTTCTTGGCATCAAATTTGGCCAGGGGGATTACCCCAAACAAAATTGGGACAGCAGGCTACAGATCGCCATTCAGAAGGTGTACCAATGGAAGGGTTGGTCTTTGACCCTAAGGGAAAGGATAAACCTGATCAAAACTTACCTGCTCCCTGTGCTGATCTATCTGGGCAGTGTGTGCATCTTGCTGGAGCCTCTCTGGACTCGGGTCTACAGTTTGTTCTTCCAACTGTTATGGGGGAATAGACTGAACCTGGTCAAGAAGGAGGTTACTTACCATACAAGGAGACTAGGAGGGTAGGGTATGGTGAACCCTGTGGTATTCCTTGTGAATACCTTCATTAAGATCAATATTGCAAACCTCTGGAAAGAGAGGGCTCCTCTGTGGGTATTCTCCTGTAAGCGATGGTTTCAGCCTTTCTTCCAGGAATGGGAGACAGGAGGGCAAGTGAAAGATCTACGCACACCACATGGACATCTACCGGCTTACGCTACTGTGGTTCTGAAGGTAATTCGCAGGTGGGGTCTGGGAATGTGGGAGTTCAGGACTCTGCCAAGGAAGCTCCTTGACAAAAGGGTTCTGTTGACCCATTTTCAGAGGCCTCTGGCGCGCAGGGATTGCCCAAGTCGGGATCTTGGGGTGGGTCTGCATCTTTTGAATTCTTTCAGGATCCCCTCAAAGTTTTGGTACTTGGCTTGGCGCTGCTTCCATGGGAAGCTGTGTGTGAGAGACAATCTGAAGAGTAGGAGCTCTGAGGACAGGAACTGTCCTCGAGAGCATTGTGTTACCATGCTTGAAAGCATGGACCACTTCCTGCTTCGTTGTCCCTTTAACACAGAGGTGTACAACAGGGTGGGCGCCTCCATTGGCTGGCCCCGGCTGGTCGGTCTCTCTTATGCGGAATGGGCCTATGGAGCATTCGGGGACCTGGGTGGTCGGGACCGTTGCACCTTATTTCTAGTTAGCACAGTGGTTAGGTATCACACGTGGAACGCACGGTGCTTAGTATCGACGCAGCGGAAAATCCTCCCAGTGGACGATGTGTTTAGGACCATACTCGGTGACCTGGTGAAGGTGCGTTCTCTGGAGTATGAGAGACTGGGTACACGGAGGGCCGCTCTCCTCTGGAGGGGCTTTTCTTTTAGTGTGCCCTAGTCTGGTCGTCTCCTCTCCTGGTGGTGGGCTGCTGCTGACACCATAGATTTTTGTTTTGTTTTGATCAGTAGACAGTGATGTAGGGCTGCAGGCACCGAACTTGGGCTTTGTCAGTTGTGGTTATTGTATTGTTTGTTTCTGTATATATTGTATATATGGGTTTGGGTGTAGGTGTTAGGTTGGGTGGAGGGAAAAGGGGGAGGTGGGTTCATCTTGTGGGACACTGGTTATTTGGATGAAAAACTGGCACTGCCTGATCTGGCCTATGGACGTTGGACTGAGGCATGAGGCGCAGGACCAGCTCTCAGGTCAGTGCCGGGGAGGGACTGGTGGGCTTGAGTGTGGGGGGTTTTGTTTAGTAATGTTTACATTTGTATAGTTAGTATTTATTTTATATTAATATATATAAAAAAAATGTATATATTAGTTTCTATATATTTTTGTCGGTTATTGTTTATTTTACTTATTATATTGTTATTATTTTGTTTGGTAACCGGACCAGAAGTCTGCAATATGAGTAGTTATTATTGTGTATATATGTATAATATGTGTGTGAGGAGAGAGGGAGCGGCTGGACCAGTTCATTACATTGTTTATTTTGTGGTTGATAATTTTGTTATGTTTCTGTTATTATTATTGTTATGTTTTTCATTTTTATAATAAAAAGATCTACAGGATGTAACTCAGGATCAGTAATGTAATGTATGTACACAGTGACTGCACCAGCAGAATAGTGAGTGCAGCTCTGGAGTATAATATAGGATGTAACTCAGGGTCAGTACAGGATCAGTAATGTAATGTATATACACAGTGACTGCACCTGCAGAATAGTGAGTGCAGCTCTGGAGTATAATACTGGATGGAACTCAGGATCAGTAATGTAGTGTATGTACACAGTGACTGCACTACCAGAATAGTGAGTGCAGCTCTGGAGTATAATACAGGATTTAACTCAGGATCAGTACAGGATCAGTAATGTAATGTATGTACATAGTGACTGCACCAGCAGAATAGTGAGTGCTGCTCTGGAGTATAATACAGGATGTAAGTCAGGATCAGTATAGAATCAGTAATGGAATGTATTTACACAGTGACTGCACCAGCAGAATAGTGAGTGCAGCTCTGGATTATAATACAGGATGTAATTCAGGATAAGTAATGTAATGTATGTACACAGTGACTGCACCAGCAGAATAGTGAGTGCAGCTCTGGAGTATAATACATGATGTAACTCAGGATCAGCACAGGATCAGTAATGTATGTACACAGTGACTGCACCAGCAGAATAGTGAGTGCAGCTCTGGAGTATAATACAGGATGTAACTCAGGATCAACACAGGATCAGTAATGTAAAGTATGTACACAGTGACTGCACCAGCAGAATAGTGAGTGCAGCTCTGGAGTATAATACAGGATGTAACTCAGGATCAGTACAGAATCAGTAATGTAATGTATGTACACAGTGACTGCACCAGCAGAATAGTGAGTGCAGCTCTGGAGTATAATACAGGATGTAACTCAGGATCAGTACAGGATCAGTAATATAATGTATGTACACAGTGACTGCACCAGCAGAATAGTGAGTGCAGCTCTGGAGTATAATACAGGATGTAACTCAGGATCAGCACAGGATTAGTAATGTAATGTATGTACACAGTGACTGCACCAGCAGAATAGTGAGTGCAGCTCTGGAGTATAATACAGGATGTAACTCAGGATCAGTACAGGATCAGTAATGTAATGTATGTGCACAGTGACTGCACCAGCAGAATAGTGAGAGCAGCTCTGGAATATAATACATTATATAACTCAGGATCAGTAATGTAATGTATGTACACAGAGAATGCACTAGCAGAATAGTGAGTGCAGCTCTGGAGTATAATACAGGATATAACTGAGGATCAGTAATGTAATGTATGTGCACAGTGACTGAACAAGCAGAATAGTGAGTGCAGCTCTGGAGTATAATACAGGATGCAAGTCAGGATCAGTACAAGATCAGTAATGTAATATATGTACACAGTGACTGCACCAGCAGAATAGTGAGTACAGCTCAGGATTATAATACAGGATGTAACTCAGGATCAGAAATGTAATGTATGTACACAGTGACTGCACCAGCAGAATAGTGAGTGCAGCTCTGGAGTATAATATAGGATGTAACTCAGAATCAGTAATGTAATGTATGTACACAGTGACTGCACCAGCAGAATAGTGAGTGCAGCTCTGGAGTATAATACAGGATGGAACTCAGGATCAGTAGTATAATGTATGTACACAGTGACTGCACTACCAGAATAGTGAGTGCAGCTCTGGGGTATAATAAGGGATGTAACTCAGGATCAGTACAGGATCAGTAATGTAATATATGTACACAGTGGCTGCACCAGCAGAATAGTGAGTGCAGCTCTGGAGTATAATACATGATGTAACTCAGGATCAGTACAGGATCAGTAATGTAATGTATGTACACAGTGACTGCACCAGCAGAATAGTGAGTGCAGCTCTGGAGTATAATACAGGATGTAACTCAGGATCAGAACCGGATCAGTAATGTAATGTATGTGCACAGTGACTGCACCAGCAGAATAGTGAGTGCAGCTCTGGAGTATAATACAGGATGGAACTCAGGATCAGTAATGTAATGTATGTTCACAGTGACTGCACTAGCAGAATAGTGAGTGCAGCTCTGGAGTATAATACAGGATGGAACTCAGGATCAGTAATGTAATGTATGTACACAGTGACTGCACTAGCAGAATAGTGAGTGCAGCTCTGGAGTATAATACAGGATGTAACTCAGGATCAGTACAGGATCAATAATGTAATATATGTACACAGTGGCAGCACCAGCAGAACAGTGAGTGCAGCTCTGGAGTATAATACAGGATGTAACTCAGGATCAGTACAGAATCAGTAATGTAATGTATGTACACAGTGACTGCACCAGCAGAATAGTGAGTGCAGCTCTGGAGTATAATACAGGATGTAACTCAGGATCAGAACCGGATCAGTAATGTAATGCATGTGCACAGTGACTGCACCAGCAGAATAGTGAGTGCAGCTGTGGAGTATAATACAGGATATTACTCAGGATCAGTGCAGGATCAGTAATGTAATGTATGTACACAGTGACTCCACCAGCAGAATAGTGAGTGCAGCTCTGAAGTATAATACAGGATGTATCTGAGGATCAGTAGAGGGTCAGTAATGTAATGTATGTGCACAGTGACTGCAACAGCAGAATAGTGAGTGCAGCTCTGGAGTATAATACAGGATGTAACTCAGGATCAGTACAGGATCAGTAATGTAATTGTATGTACACAGTGACTGCACCAGCAGAATAGTGAGTACAGCTCTGGAGTATAATACAGGATGGAACTCAGGATCAGTAATGTAATGTATGTACACAGTGACTGCACCAGCAGAATAGTGAGTTCAGCTCTCGAGTATAATACAGGATGTAACTCAGGATCAGTACAGGATCAGTAATGTAATTGTATGTACACAGTGACTGCACCAGCAGAATAGTGAGTACAGCTCTGGAGTATAATACAGGATGGAACTCAGGATCAGTAATGTAATGTATGTACACAGTGACTGCACCAGCAGAATAGTGAGTGCAGCTCTGGAGTATAATACAGGATGTATCTCAGGATCAGTAATGTAATGTATGTACACAGTGACTCCACCAGCAGAATAGTGAGTGCAGCTCTGGAGTATAATACAGGATGTAACTCAGGATCAGTACAGGATCAGTAATGTAATGTATGTACACAGAGACTGCACAAGCAGAATAGTGAGTGCAGCTCTGGAGTATAATACAGGATGTAACTCAGGATCAGAACCGGATCAGTAATGTAATGTATGTACACAGAGACTGCACAAGCAGAATAGTGAGTGCAGCTCTGGAGTATAATACAGGATGTAACTCAGGATCAGTACAGGATCAGTAATGTAATGTATGTACACAGAGACTGCACAAGCAGAATAGTGAGTGCAGCTCTGGAGTATAATACAGGATGTAACTCAGGATCAGAACCGGATCAGTAATGTAATGTATGTACACAGAGACTGCACAAGCAGAATAGTGAGTGCAGCTCTGGAGTATAATACAGGATGTAACTCAGGATCAGTACAGGATCAGTAATGTAATGTATGTACACAGAGACTGCACAAGCAGAATAGTGAGTGCAGCTCTGGAGTATAATACAGGATGTAACTCAGGATCAGAACCGGATCAGTAATGTAATGTATGTGCACAGTGACTGCACCAGCAGAATAGTGAGTGCAGCTCTGGAGTATAATACAGGATGGAACTCAGGATCAGTAATGTAATGTATGTACACAGCGACTGCACTAGCAGAACAGTGAGTGCAGCTCTGGAGTATAATACAGGATGGAACTCAGGATCAGTAATGTAATGTATGTACACAGTGACTGCACTAGCAGAATAGTGAGTGCAGCTCTGGAGTATAATACAGGATGTAACTCAGGATCAGTACAGGATCAGTAATGTAATATATGTACACAGTGGCCGCACCAGCAGAATAGTGAGTGCAGCTCTGGAGTATAATACAGGATGTAACTCAGGATCAGTACAGGATCAGTAATGTAATGTATGTACACAGTGAGTGCACCAGCAGAATAGTGAGTGCAGCTCTGGAGTATAATACAGGATGTAACTCAGGATCAGAACCGGATCAGTAATGTAATGTATGTGCAAAGTGACTGCACCAGCAGAATAGTGAGTGCAGCTCTGGAGTATAATACAGGATGGAACTCAGGATCAGTAATGTAATGTATGTACACAGTGACTGCACTAGCAGAATAGTGAGTGCAGCTCTGGAGTATAATACAGGATGGAACTCAGGATCAGTAATGTAATGTATGTACACAGTGACTGCACTAGCAGAATAGTGAGTGCAGCTCTGGAGTATAATACAGGATGTAACTCAGGATCAGTACAGGATCAGTAATGTAATATATGTACACAGTGGCTGCACCAGCAGAATAGTGATTGCAGCTCTGGAGTATAATACAGGATGTAACTCAGGATCAGTACAGGATCAGTAATGTAATGTATGTACACAGTGACTGCACCAGCAGAATAGTGAGTGCAGCTCTGGAGTATAATACAGGATGTAACTCAGGATCAGAACCGGATCAGTAATGTAATGTATGTGCACAGTGACTGCACCAGCAGAATAGTGAGTGCAGCTCTGGAGTATAATACAGGATATAACTCAGGATCAGTGCAGCATCAGTAATGTAATGTATGTACACAGTGACTCCACCAGCAGAATAGTGAGTGCAGCTCTGAAGTATAATACAGGATGTATCTGAGGATCAGTAGAGGGTCAGTAATGTAATGTATGTGCACAGTGACTGCACCAGCAGAATAGTGAGTGCAGCTCTGGAGTATAATACAGGATGTAAGTCAGGATGAGAACAGGACCAGTAATGTAATATATGTACACAGTGACTGCACAAGCAGAATAGTGAGTGCAGCTCTGGATTATAAAACAGGATGTAACTCAGGATCAGTAATGTAATGTATGTACACAGTGACTCCACCAGCAGAATAGTGTGAGCAGCTCTGGATTATAATAGAGGATGTAACTCAGGATCAGTAATATTATGTATGTACACAGTGACCCCACGAGCAGAATAGTGAGTGCAGCTCTGGAGTATAATAAAGGAAGTAACTGAGGATGAGTAGAGGATCAGTAATGTAATGGATGTGCACAGTGACTGCACCCGCAGAATAGTGAGTGCAGCTCTGGAATATAATACAGTATGTAAGTCAGGATCAGTACAGGATCAGTAATGTAATGTTTGTGCACAGTGACTGCACCAGCAGAATAGAGAGTGCAGCTCTGGATTATAATACAAGATGTAACTCAGGATCAGTAATGTAATGTATGTACACAGTGACTGCACCAGCAGAATAGTGAGTGCTGCTCTGGAGTATAATACAGGATGTAACTCAGGATCAGTACAGGATCAATAATGTAATGTATGTACACAGTGACTGCACCAGCAGAATAGTGAGTGCTGCTCTGGAGTATAATACAGGATGTAACTCAGGATCAGTACAGGATCAGTAATGTAATGTATGTACACAGTGACTGCACTAGCAGAATAGTGAGTGCAGCTCTGGATTATAATACAGTATGTAAGTCAGGATCAGTACAGGATCAGTAATGTAATGTTTGTGCACAGTGACTGCACCAGCAGAATAGAGAGTGCAGCTCTGGATTATAATACAAGATGTAACTCAGGATGAGTAATGTAATGTATGTACACAGTGACTGCACCAGCAGAATAGTGAGTGCAGCTCTGGAGTATAATACAGGATGCAAGTCAGGATAAGTACAAGATCAGTAATGTAATATATGTACACAGTGACTGCACCAGCAGAATAGTGAGTACAGCTCAGGATTATTATACAGGATGTAACTCAGGATCAGTAATGTAATGTATGCACACAGTGACTGCACCAGCAGAATAGTGAGTGCAGCTCAGGAGTATAATATAGGATGTAACTCAGGATCAGTACAGGATCAGTAATGTAATGTATGTACACAGTGACTGCACCAGCAGAATAGTGAGTGCAGCTCTGGAGTATAATACAGGATGGAACTCAGGATCAGTAATGTAATGTATGTACACAGTGACTGCACTAGCAGAATAGTGAGTGCAGCTCTGGGGTATAATAAGGGATGTAACTCAGGATCAGTACAGGATCAGTAATGTAATATATGTTCACAGTGGTGCACCAGCAGAATAGTGAGTGCAGCTCTGGAGTATAATACAGGATGTAACTCAGGATCAGTACAGGATCAGTAATGTAATGTATGTACACAGTGACTGCACCAGCAGAATTGTGAGTGCAGCTCTGGAGTATAATACAGGATGTAACTAAGGATCAGAACCGGATCAGTAATGTAATGTATGTGCACAGTGACTGCACCAGCAGAATAGTGAGTGCAGCTCTGGAGTATAATACAGGATGGAACTCAGTATCAGTAATGTAATGTATGTACACAGTGACTGCACTAGCAGAATAGTGAGTGCAGCTCTGGAGTATAATACAGGATGTAACTCAGGATCAGTACAGGATCAGTAATGTAATATATGTACACAGTGGCTGCACCAGCAGAATAGTGAGTGCAGCTCTGGAGTATAATACAGGATGTAACTCAGGATCAGTACAGCATCAGTAATGTAATGTATGTACACAGTGACTGCACCAGCAGAATAGTGAGTGCAGCTCTGGAGTATAATACAGGATGGAACTCAGGATCAGTACAGGATCAGTAATGTAATGTATGTACACAGTGACTGCACCAGCAGAATAGTGAGTGCAGCTCTGGAGTACAATACAGGATGTAACTCAGGATCAGTACAGGATCAGTAATGTAATGTATGTACACAGTGACTGCACCAGCAGAATAGTGAGTGCAGCTCTGGAGTATAATACAGGATTTAACTCAGGATCAGTACAGGATCAGTAATGGAATGTATTTACACAGTGACTGCACCAGCAGAATAGTGAGTGCAGCTCTGGATTATAATACAGGATGTAACTCAGGATAAGTAATGTAATGTATGTACACAGTGACTGCACCAGCAGAATAGTGAGTGCAGCTCTGGAGTATAATACAGGATGTAACTCAGGATCAGCACAGGTTCAGTAATGTAATGTATGTACACAGTGACTGCACCAGCAGAATAGTGAGTGCAGCTCTGGAATATAATACAGGATGTAACTCAGGATCAGTACAGAATCAGTAATGTAATGTATGTACACAGTGACTGCACCAGCAGAATAGTGAGTGCAGCTCTGGAGTATAATACAGGATGTAACTCAGGATCAGTACAGGATCAGTAATATAATGTATGTACACAGTGACTGCACCAGCAGAATAGTGAGTGCAGCTCTGGAGTATAATACAGGATGTAACTCAGGATCAGCACAGGATTAGTAATGTAATGTATGTACACAGTGACTGCACCAGCAGAATAGTGAGTGCAGCTCTGGAGTATAATACAGGATGTAACTCAGGATCAGTACAGGATCAGTAATGTAATGTATGTGCACAGTGACTGCACCAGCAGAATAGTGAGAGCAGCTCTGGAGTATAATACAGTATATAACGCAGGATCAGTAATGTAATGTATGTACACAGAGAATGCACTAGCAGAATAGTGAGTGCAGCTCTGGAGTATAATACAGGATATAACTGAGGATCAGTAATGTAATGTATGTGCACAGTGACTGAACAAGCAGAATAGTGAGTGCAGCTCTGGAGTATAATACAGGATGCAAGTCAGGATCAGTACAAGATCAGTAATGTAATATATGTACACAGTGACTGCACCAGCAGAATAGTGAGTACAGCTCATGATTATAATACAGGATGTAACTCAGGATCAGAAATGTAATGTATGTACACAGTGACTGCACCAGCAGAATAGTGAGTGCAGCTCTGGAGTATAATATAGGATGTAACTCAGGATCAGTAATGTAATGTATGTACACAGTGACTGCACCAGCAGAATAGTGAGTGCAGCTCTGGAGCATAATACAGGATGGAACTCAGGATCAGTAGTATAATGTATGTACACAGTGACTGCACTAGCAGAATAGTGAGTGCAGCTCTGGGGTATAATAAGGGATGTAACTCAGGATCAGTACAGGATCAGTAATGTAATATATGTACACAGTGGCTGCACCAGCAGAATAGTGAGTGCAGCTCTGGAGTATAATACATGATGTAACTCAGGATCAGTACAGGATCAGTAATGTAATGTATGTACACAGTGACTGCACCAGCAGAATAGTGAGTGCAGCTCTGGAGTATAATACAGGATGTAACTCAGGATCAGAACCGGATCAGTAATGTAATGTATGTGCACAGTGACTGCACCAGCAGAATAGTGAGTGCAGCTCTGGAGTATAATACAGGATGGAACTCAGGATCAGTAATGTAATGTATGTTCACAGTGACTGCACTAGCAGAATAGTGAGTGCAGCTCTGGAGTATAATACAGGATGGAACTCAGGATCAGTAATGTAATGTATGTACACTGTGACTGCACTAGCAGAATAGTGAGTGCAGCTCTGGAGTATAATACAGGATGTAACTCAGGATCAGTACAGGATCAATAATGTAATATATGTACACAGTGGCTGCACCAGCAGAACAGTGAGTGCAGCTCTGGAGTATAATACAGGATGTAACTCAGGATCAGTACAGGATCAGTAATGTAATGTATGTACACAGTGACTGCACCAGCAGAATAGTGAGTGCAGCTCTGGAGTATAATACAGGATGTAACTCAGGATCAGAAACGGATCAGTAATGTAATGCATGTGCACAGTGACTGCACCAGCACAATAGTGAGTGCAGCTCTGGAGTATAATACAGGATATAACTCAGGATCAGTGCAGGATCAGTAATGTAATGTATGTACACAGTGACTCCAACAGCAGAATAGTGAGTGCAGCTCTGAAGTATAATACAGGATGTATCTGAGGATCAGTAGAGGGGCAGTAATGTAATGTATGTGCACAGTGACTGCACCAGCAGAATAGTGAGTGCAGCTCTGGAGTATAATACAGGATGTAAGTCAGGATCAGTACAGGATCAGTAATGTAATATATGTACACAGTGACTGCACAAGCAGAATAGTGAGTGCAGCTCTGGAGTATAATACAGGATGTAACTCAGGATCAGTACAGGATCAGTAATGTAATTGTATGTACACAGTGACTGCACCAGCAGAATAGTGAGTACAGCTCTGGAGTATAATACAGGATGGAACTCAGGATCAGTAATGTAATGTATGTACACAGTGACTGCACCAGCAGAATAGTGAGTTCAGCTCTCGAGTATAATACAGGATGTAACTCAGGATCAGTAATGCATGTACACAGTGACTGCACCAGCAGAATAGTGAGTGCAGCTCTGGAGTATAATACAGGATGTATCTCAGGATCAGTAATGTAATGTATGTACACAGTGACTCCACCAGCAGAATAGTGTGAGCAGCTCTGGATTATAATAGAGGATGTAACTCAGGATCAGTAATATTATGTATGTACACAGCGACCCCACGAGCAGAATAGTGAGCGCAGCTCTGGAGTATAATAAAGGAAGTAACTGAGGATGAGTAGAGGATCAGTAATGTAATGTATGTGCACAGTGACTGCACCAGCAGAATAGTGAGTGCAGCTCTGGAGTATAATACAGTATGTAAGTCAGGATCAGTACAGGATCAGTAATGTAATGTATGTGCACAGTGACTGCACCAGCAGAATAGAGAGTGCAGCTCTGGATTATAATACAAGATGTAACTCAGGATCAGTAATGTAATGTATGTACACAGTGACTGCACCAGCAGAATAGTGAGTGCTGCTCTGGAGTATAATACACGATGTAACTCAGGATCAGTACAGGATCAATAATGTAATGTATGTACACAGTGACTGCACCAGCAGAATAGTGAGTGCAGCTCTGGATTATAATACAGGATGTAACTCAGGATGAGTAATGTAATGTATGTACACAGTGACTGCAGCAGCAGAATAGTGAGTGCAGCTCTGGAGTATAATACAGGATGGAACTCAGGATCAGTAGTGTAATGTATGTGCACAGTGACAGCACTAGCAGAATAGTGAGTGCAGCTCTGGGGTATAATAAGGGATGTAACTCAGGATCAGTACAGGATCAGTAATGTAATATATGTACACAGTGGCTGCACTAGCAGAATAGTGAGTGCAGCTCTGGAGTATAATACATGATGTAACTCAGGATCAGTACAGGATCAGTAATGTAATGTATGTACACAGTGACTGCACCAGCAGAATAGTGAGTGCAGCTCTGGAATATAATACAGGATGTAACTCAGGATCAGAACCGGTTCAGTAATGTAATGTATGTGCACAGTGACTGCACCAGCAGAATAGTGAGTGCAGCTCTGGAGTATAATACAGGATGGAACTCAGGATCAGTAATGTAATATATGTACACAGTGACTGCACTAGCAGAATAGTGAGTGCAGCTCTGGAGTATAATACAGGATGGAACTCAGGATCAGTAATGTAATATATGTACACAGTGACTGCACTAGCAGAATAGTAAGTGCAGCTCTGGAGTATAATACAGGATGGAACTCAGGATCAGTAATGTAATGTATGTACACAGTGACTGCACTAGCAGAATAGTGAGTGCAGCTCTGGAGTATAATACAGGATGTAACTCAGGATCAGTACAGGATCAGTAATGTAATATATGTACACAGTGGCTGCACCAGCAGAATAGTGAGTGCAGCTCTGGAGTATAATACAGGATGGAACTCAGGAACAGAACCGGATCAGTAATGTAATGTATGTGCACAGTGACTGCACCAGCAGAATAGTGAGTGCAGCTCTGGAGTATAATACAGGATATAACTCAGGATCAGTGCAGGATCAGTAATGTAATGTATGTACACAGTGACTCCACCAGCAGAATAGTGAGTGCAGCTCTGAAGTATAATACAGGATGTATCTGAGGATCAGTAGAGGGTCAGTAATGTAATGTATGTGCACAGTGACTGCACCAGCAGAATAGTGAGTGCAGCTCTGGAGTATAATACAGGATGTAAGTCAGGATCAGTACAGGATCAGTAATGTAATATATGTACACAGTGACTACACAAGCAGAATAGTGAGTGCAGCTCTGGATTATAAAACAGGATGTAACTCAGGATCAGTAATGTAATGTATGTACACAGTGACTGCACCAGCAGAATAGTGAGTGCAGCTCTGGAGTATAATATAGGATGTAACTCAGGATCAGTACAGGATCAGTAATGTAATGTATGTACACAGTGACTGCACGAGCAGAATAGTGAGTACAGCTCTGGAGTATAATACAGGATGGAACTCAGGATCAGTAATGTAATGTATGTACACAGTGACTGCACCAGCAGAATAGTGAGTTCAGCTCTCGAGTATAATACAGGATGTAACTCAGGATCAGTAATGTATGTACACAGTGACTGCACCAGCAGAATAGTGAGTGCAGCTCTGGAGTATAATACAGGATGTATCTCAGGATCAGTAATGTAATGTATGTACACAGTGACTGCACCAGCACAATAGTGTGTGCAGCTCTGGATTATAATAGAGGATGTAACTCAGGATCAGTAATATTATGTATGTACACAGTGACCCCACGAGCAGAATAGTGAGTGCAGCTCTGGAGTATAATAAAGGAAGTAACTGAGGATGAGTAGAGGATCAGTAATGTAATGTATGTGCACAGTGACTGCACCAGCAGAATAGTGAGTGCAGCTCTGGAGTATAATACAGTATGTAAGTCATGATCAGTACAGGATCAGTAATGTAATGTATGTGCACAGTGACTGCACCAGCAGAATAGAGAGTGCAGCTCTGGATTATAATACAAGATGTAACTCAGGATCAGTAATGTAATGTATGTACACAGTGACTGAACCAGCAGAATAGTGAGTGCTGCTCTGGAGTATAATACAGGATGTAACTCAGGATCAGTACAGGATCAATAATGTAATGTATGTACACAGTGACTGCACCAGCAGAATAGTGAGTGCAGCTCTGGAGTATAATACAGGATGTAACTCAGGATCAGTACAGAATCAGTAATGTAATGTATGTACACAGTGACTGCACCAGCAGAATAGTGAGTGCAGCTCTGGAGTATAATACAGGATGTAACTCAGGATCAGTACAGGATCAGTAATGTAATGTATGTGCACAGTGACTGCACCAACAGAATAGTGAGAGCAGCTCTGGGGTATAATACAGTATATAACTCAGGATCAGTAATGTAATGTATGTACACAGAGAATGCACTAGCAGAATAGTGAGTGCAGCTCTGGAGTATAATACAGGATATAACTGAGGATCAGTAATGTAATGTATGTGCACAGTGACTGAACAAGCAGAATAGTGAGTGCAGCTCTGGAGTATAATACAGGATGCAAGTCAGGATCAGTACAAGATCAGTAATGTAATATATGTACACAGTGACTGCACCAGCAGAATAGTGAGTACAGCTCATGATTATAATACAGGATGTAACTCAGGATCAGAAATGTAATGTATGCACACAGTGACTGCACCAGCAGAATAGTGAGTGCAGCTCTGGAGTATAATATAGGATGTAACTCAGGATCAGTAATGTAATGTATGTACACAGTGACTGCACCAGCAGAATAGTGAGTGCAGCTCTGGAGTATAATACAGGATGGAACTCAGGATCAGTAGTATAATGTATGTACACAGTGGCTGCACCAGCAGAATAGTGAGTGCAGTTCTGGAGTATAATACATGATGTAACTCAGGATCAGTACAGGATCAGTAATGTAATGTATGTACACAGTGACTGCACCAGCAGAATTGTGAGTGCAGCTCTGGAGTATAATACAGGATGGAACTCAGGATCAGTAATGTAATGTATGTACACAGTGACTGCACAAGCAGAATAGTGAGTTCAGCTCTCGAGTATAATACAGGATGTAACTCAGGATCAGTAATGTATGTACACAGTGACTGCACCAGCAGAATAGTGAGTGCAGCTCTGGAGTATTATACAGGATGTATCTCAGGATCAGTAATGTAATGTATGTACACAGTGACCCCACGAGCAGAATAGTGAGTGCAGCTCTGAAGTATAATACAGGATGTATCTCAGGATCAGTAATGTAATGTATGTACACAGTGACTCCACCAGCAGAATAGTGTGAGCAGCTCTGGATTATAATAGAGGATGTAACTCAGGATCTGTAATATTATGTATGTACACAGTGACCCCACGAGCAGAATAGTGAGCGCAGCTCTGGAGTATAATAAAGGAAGTAACTGAGGATGAGTAGAGGATCAGTAATGTAATGTATGTGCACAGTGACTGCACCAGCAGAATAGTGAGTGCAGCTCTGGAGTATAATACAGTATGTAAGTCAGGATCAGTACAGGATCAGTAATGTAATGTATGTGCACAGTGACTGCACCAGCAGAATAGAGAGTGCAGCTCTGGATTATAATACAAGATGTAACTCAGGATCAGTAATGTAATGTATGTACACAGTGACTGCACCAGCAGAATAGTGAGTGCAGCTCTGGATTATAATACAAGATGTAACTCAGGATGAGTAATGTAATGTATGTACACAGTGACTGCAGCAGCAGAATAGTGAGTGCAGCTCTGGAGTATAATACAGGATGGAACTCAGGATCAGTAGTGTAATGTATGTGCACAGTGACAGCACTAGCAGAATAGTGAGTGAAGCTCTGGGGTATAATAAGGGATGTAACTCAGGATCAGTACAGGATCAGTAATGTAATATATGTACACAGTGGCTGCACCAGCAGAATAGTGAGTGCAGCTCTGGAGTATAATACATGATGTAACTCAGGATCAGTACAGGATCAGTAATGTAATGTATGTACACAGTGACTGCACCAGCAGAATAGTGAGTGCAGCTCTGGAATATAATACAGGATGTAACTCAGGATCAGAACCGGATCAGTAATGTAATGTATGTGCACAGTGACTGCACCAGCAGAATAGTAAGTGCAGGTCTGGAGTATAATACAGGATGGAACTCAGGATCAGTAATGTAATGTATGTACACAGTGACTGCACTAGCAGAATAGTGAGTGCAGCTCTGAAGTATAATACAGGATGTATCTGAGGATCAGTAGAGG
The DNA here is from genome assembly GCF_046119375.1 of Phyllobates terribilis. Taxonomy (NCBI): domain Eukaryota; kingdom Metazoa; phylum Chordata; class Amphibia; order Anura; family Dendrobatidae; genus Phyllobates; species Phyllobates terribilis. Next base: position 1,787,085 of record NW_027362968.1, on the reverse strand, counting down.
GTCAGTAATGTAATGTATGTGCACAGTGACTGCACCAGCAGAATAGTGAGTGCAGCTCTGGAGTATAATACAGGATGTAAGTCAGGATCAGTACAGGATCAGTAATGTAATATATGTACACAGTGACTGCACAAGCAGAATAGTGAGTGCAGCTCTGGATTATAAAACAGGATGTAACTCAGGATCAGTAATGTAATGTATGTACACAGTGACTGCACCAGCAGAATAGTGAGTGCAGCTCTGAAGTATAATATAGGATGTAACTCAGGATCAGTACAGGATCAGTAATGTAATGTATGTACACAGTGACTGCACCAGCAGAATAGTGAGTACAGCTCTGGAGTATAATACAGGATGGAACTCAGGATCAGTAATGTAATGTATGTACACAGTGACTGCACCAGCAGAATAGTGAGTTCAGCTCTCGAGTATAATACAGGATGTAACTCAGGATCAGTAATGTATGTACACAGTGACTGCACCAGCAGAATAGTGAGTGCAGCTCTGGAGTATAATACAGGATGTATCTCAGGATCAGTAATGTAATGTATGTACACAGTGACTGCACCAGCAGAATAGTGTGTGCAGCTCTGGATTATAATAGAGGATGTAACTCAGGATCAGTAATATTATGTATGTACACAGTGACCCCACGAGCAGAATAGTGAGTGCAGCTCTGGAGTATAATAAAGGAAGTAACTGAGGATGAGTAGAGGATCAGTAATGTAATGTATGTGCACAGTGACTGCACCAGCGGAATAGTGAGTGCAGCTCTGGAGTATAATACAGTATGTAAGTCAGGATCAGTACAGGATCAATAATGTAATGTATGTGCACAGTGACTGCACCAGCAGAATAGTGAGTGCAGCTCTGGATTATAATACAAGATGTAACTCAGGATCAGTAATGTAATGTATGTACACAGTGACTGAACCAGCAGAATAGTGAGTGCTGCTCTGGAGTATAATACAGGATGTAACTCAGGATCAGTACAGGATCAATAATGTAATGTATGTGCACAGTGACTGCACCAGCAGAATAGTGAGTGCAGCTCTGCATTATAATACAAGATGTAACTCAGGATGAGTAATGTAATGTATGTACACAGTGACTGCACCAGCAGAATAGTGAGTACAGCTCTGGAGTATAATACAGGATGTAACTCAGGATCAGTAATGTAATGAATGTACACAGTGACTCCACCAGCAGAATAGTGAGTGCAGCTCTGGAGTATAATACAGGATGTAACTGAGGATCAGTAGAGGATCAGTAATGTAATGTATGTGCACAGTGACTGCACAAGCAGAATAGTGAGTGCAGCTCTGGAGTATAATACAGGATGCAAGTCAGGATAAGTACAAGATTAGTAATGTAATATATGTACACAGTGACTGCTCCAGCAGAATAGTGAGTACAGCTCAGGATTATAATACAGGATGTAACTCAGGATCAGTAATGTAATGTATGCACACAGTGACTGCACCAGCAGAATAGTGAGTGCAGCTCTGGAGTATAATATACGATGTAACTCAGGATCAGTACAGGATCAGAAATGTAATGTATGTACACAGTGACTGCACCAGCAGAATAGTGAGTGCAGCTCTGGAGTATAATACAGGATGGAACTCAGGATCAGTAATGTAATGTATGTACACAGTGACTGCACTAGCAGAATAGTGAGTGCAGCTCTGGGGTATAATAAGTGATGTAACTCAGGATCAGTACAGGATCAGTATTGTAATATTTGTACACAGTGGTGCACCAGCAGAATAGTGAGTGCAGCTCTGGAGTATAATACAGGATGTAACTCAGGATCAGAACCGGATCAGTAATGTAATGTATGTGCACAGTGACTGCACCAGCAGAATAGTGAGTGCAGCTCTGGAGTATAATACAGGATGGAACTCAGGATCAGTAATGTAATGTATGAACACAGCGACTGCACTATCAGAATAGTGAGTGCTGCTCTGGAGTATAATACAGGATGGAACTCAGGATCAGTAATGTAATGTATGTACACAGCGACTGCACTAGCAGAATAGTGAGTGCAGCTCTGGAGTATAATACAGGATATAACTCAGGATCAGTACAGGATCAGTAATGTAAAATATGTACACAGTGGCTGCACCAGCAGAATAGTGATTGCAGCTCTGGAGTATAATACAGGATGTAACTCAGGATCAGTACAGGATCAGTAATGTAATGTATGTACACAGTGATTGCACCAGCAGAATAGTGAGTGCAGCTCTGGAGTATAATACAGGATGTAACTCAGGATCAGAAACGGATCAGTAATGTAATGTATGTGCACAGTGACTGCACCAGCAGAATAGTGAGTGCAGCTCTGGAGTATAATACAGGATATAACTCAGGATCAGTGCAGGATCAGTAATGTAATGTATGTACACAGTGACTCCACCAGCAGAATAGTGAGTGCAGCTCTGAAGTATAATACAAGATGTATCTGAGGATCAGTAGAGGGTCAGTAATGTAATGTATGTGCACAGTGACTGCACCAGCAGAATAGTGAGTGCAGCTCTGGAGTATAATACAGGATGTAAGTCAGGATCAGTACAGGATCAGTAATGTAATATATGTACACAGTGACTGCACAAGCAGAATAGTGAGTGCAGCTCTGGATTATAAAACAGGATGTAACTCAGGATCAGTAATGTAATGTATGTACACAGTGACTGCACCAGCAGAATAGTGAGTGCAGCTCTGGAGTATAATATAGGATGTAACTCAGGATCAGTACAGGATCAGCAATGTAATGTATGTACACAGTGACTGCACCAGCAGAATAGTGAGTTCAGCTCTCGAGTATAATACAGGATGTAACTCAGGATCAGTAATGTATGTACACAGTGACTGCACCAGCAGAATAGTGAGTGCAGCTCTGGAGTATTATACAGGATGTATCTCAGGATCAGTAATGTAATGTATGTACACAGTGACCCCACGAGCAGAATAGTGAGTGCAGCTCTGGAGTATAATACAGGATGTATCTCAGGATCAGTAATGTAATGTATGTACACAGTGACTGCACCAGCAGAATAGTGTGTGCAGCTCTTGATTATAATAGAGGATGTAACTCAGGATCAGTAATATTATGTATGTACACAGTGACCCCACGAGCAGAATAGTGAGTGCAGCTCTGGAGTATAATAAAGGAAGTAACTGAGGATGAGTAGAGGATCAGTAATGTAATGTATGTGCACAGTGACTGCACCAGCAGAATAGTGAGTGCAGCTCTGGAGTATAATACAGTATGTAAGTCAGGATCAGTACAGGATCAGTAATGTAATGTATGTGCACAGTGACTGCACCAGCAGAATAGAGAGTGCAGCTCTGGATTATAATACAAGATGTAACTCAGGATCAGTAATGTAATGTATGTACACAGTGACTGAACCAGCAGAATAGTGAGTGCTGCTCTGGAGTATAATACAGGATGTAACTCAGGATCAGTACAGGATCAATAATGTAATGTATGTACACAGTGACTGCACCAGCAGAATAGTGAGTGCAGCTCTGGAGTATAATACAGGATGTAACTCAGGATCAATACAGAATCAGTAATGTAATGTATGTACACAGTGACTGCACCAGCAGAATAGTGAGTGCAGCTCTGGAGTATAATACAGGATGCAACTCAGGATCAGTACAGGATCAGTAATATAATGTATGTACACAGTGACTGGACCAGCAGAATAGTGAGTGCAGCTCTGGAGTATAATACAGGATGTAACTCAGGATCAGCACAGGATTAGTAATGTAATGTATGTACACAGTGACTGCACCAGCAGAATAGTGAGTGCAGCTCTGGAGTATAATACAGGATGTAACTCAGGATCAGTACAGGATCAGTAATGTAATGTATGTGCACAGTGACTGCACCAGCAGAATAGTGAGAGCAGCTCTGGAGTATAATACAGTATATAACTCAGGATCAGTAATGTAATGTATGTGCACAGTGACTGAACAAGCAGAATAGTGAGTGCAGCTCTGGAGTATAATACAGGATGCAAGTCAGGATCAGTACAAGATCAGTAATGTAATATATGTACACAGTGACTGCACCAGCAGAATAGTGAGTACAGCTCATGATTATAATACAGGATGTAACTCAGGATCAGAAATGTAATGTATGTACACAGTGACTGCACCAGCAGAATAGTGAGTGCAGCTCTGGAGTATAATATAGGATGTAACTCAGGATCAGTAATGTAATGTATGTACACAGTGACTGCACCAGCAGAATAGTGAGTGCAGCTCTGGAGTATAATACAGGATGGAACTCAGGATCAGTAGTATAATGTATGTACACAGTGACTGCACTAGCAGAATAGTGAGTGCAGCTCTGGGGTATAATAAGGGATGTAACTCAGGATCAGTACAGGATCAGTAATGTAATATATGTACACAGTGGCTGCACCAACAGAATAGTGAGTGCAGCTCTGGAGTATAATACATGATGTAACTCAGGATCAGTACAGGATCAGTAATGTAATGTATGTACACAGTGACTGCACCAGCAGAATAGTGAGTGCAGCTCTGGAGTATAAAACAGGATGTAACTCAGGATCAGAACCGGATCAGTAATGTAATGTATGTGCACAGTGACTGCACCAGCAGAATAGTGAGTGCAGCTCTGGAGTATAATACAGGATGGAACTCAGGATCAGTAATGTAATGTATGTTCACAGTGACTGCACTAGCAGAATAGTGAGTGCAGCTCTGGAGTATAATACAGGATGTATCTCAGGATCAGTAATGTAATGTATGTACACAGTGACTGCACCAGCAGAATATTGTGTGCAGCTCTGGATTATAATAGAGGATGTAACTCAGGATCAGTAATATTATGTATGTACACAGTGATCCCACGAGCAGAATAGTGAGTGCAGCTCTGGAGTATAATAAAGGAAGTAACTGAGGATGAGTAGAGGATCAGTAATGTAATGTATGTGCACAGTGACTGCACCAGCAGAATAGTGAGTGCTGCTCTGGAGTATAATACAGGATGTAACTCAGGATCAGTACAGGATCAATAATGTAATGTATGTACACAGTGACTGCACCAGCAGAATAGTGAGTGCAGCTCTGGAGTATAATACAGGATGTAACTCAGGATCAATACAGAATCAGTAATGTAATGTATGTACACAGTGACTGCACCAGCAGAATAGTGAGTGCAGCTCTGGAGTATAATACAGGATGCAACTCAGGATCAGTACAGGATCAGTAATATAATGTATGTACACAGTGACTGCACCAGCAGAATAGTGAGTGCAGCTCTGGAGTATAATACAGGATGTAACTCAGGATCAGCACAGGATTAGTAATGTAATGTATGTACACAGTGACTGCACCAGCAGAATAGTGAGTGCAGCTCTGGAGTATAATACAGGATGTAACTCAGGATCAGTACAGGATCAGTAATATAATGTATGTACACAGTGACTGCACCAGCAGAATAGTGAGTGCAGCTCTGGAGTATAATACAGGATGTAACTCAGGATCAGCACAGGATCAGTAATGTAATGTATGTGCACAGTGACTGCACCAGCAGAATAGTGAGAGCAGCTCTGGAGTATAATACAGTATATAACTCAGGATCAGTAATGTAATGTATGTGCACAGTGACTGAACAAGCAGAATAGTGAGTGCAGCTCTGGAGTATAATACAGGATGCAAGTCAGGATCAGTACAAGATCAGTAATGTAATATATGTACACAGTGACTGCACCAGCAGAATAGTGAGTACAGCTCATGATTATAATACAGGATGTAACTCAGGATCAGAAATGTAATGTATGTACACAGTGACTGCACCAGCAGAATAGTGAGTGCAGCTCTGGAGTATAATATAGGATGTAACTCAGGATCAGTAATGTAATGTATGTACACAGTGACTGCACCAGCAGAATAGTGAGTGCAGCTCTGGAGTATAATACAGGATGGAACTCAGGATCAGTAGTATAATGTATGTACACAGTGACTGCACTAGCAGAATAGTGAGTGCAGCTCTGGGGTATAATAAGGGATGTAACTCAGGATCAGTACAGGATCAGTAATGTAATATATGTACACAGTGGCTGCACCAACAGAATAGTGAGTGCAGCTCTGGAGTATAATACATGATGTAACTCAGGATCAGTACAGGATCAGTAATGTAATGTATGTACACAGTGACTGCACCAGCAGAATAGTGAGTGCAGCTCTGGAGTATAATACAGGATGTAACTCAGGATCAGAACCGGATCAGTAATGTAATGTATGTGCACAGTGACTGCACCAGCAGAATAGTGAGTGCAGCTCTGGAGTATAATACAGGATGGAACTCAGGATCAGTAATGTAATGTATGTTCACAGTGACTGCACTAGCAGAATAGTGAGTGCAGCTCTGGAGTATAATACAGGATGGAACTCAGGATCAGTAATGTAATGTATGTGCACAGTGACTGCACTAGCAGAATAGTGAGTGCAGCTCTGGAGTATAATACAGGATGTAACTCAGGATCAGTACAGGATCAATAATGTAATATATGTACACAGTGGCTGCACCAGCAGAACAGTGAGTGCAGCTCTGGAGTATAATACAGGATGTAACTCAGGATCAGTACAGGATCAGTAATGTAATGTATGTACACAGTGACTGCACCAGCAGAATAGTGAGTGCAGCTCTGGAGTATAATACAGGATGTAACTCAGGATCAGAACCGGACCAGTAATGTAATGTATGTGCACAGTGACTGCACCAGCAGAATAGTGAGTGCAGCTCTGGAGTATAATACAGGATATAACTCAGGATCAGTGCAGGATCAGTAATGTAATGTATGTACACAGTGACTCCACCAGCAGAATAGTGAGTGCAGCTCTGAAGTATAATACAAGATGTATCTGAGGATCAGTAGAGGGTCAGTAATGTAATGTATGTGCACAGTGACTGCACCAGCAGAATAGTGAGTGAAGCTCTGGAGTATAATACAGGATGTAAGTCAGGATCAGTACAGGATCAGTAATGTAATATATGTACACAGTGACTGCACAAGCAGAATAGTGAGTGCAGCTCTGGATTATAAAACAGGATGTAACTCAGGATCAGTAATGTAATGTATGTACACAGTGACTGCACCAGCAGAATAGTGAGTGCAGCTCTGGAGTATAATATAGGATGTAACTCAGGATCAGTACAGGATCAGCAATGTAATGTATGTACACAGTGACTGCACCAGCAGAATAGTGAGTACAGCTCTGGAGTATAATACAGGATGTATCTCAGGATCAGTAATGTAATGTATGTACACAGTGACTGCACCAGCAGAATATTGTGTGCAGCTCTGGATTATAATAGAGGATGTAACTCAGGATCAGTAATATTATGTATGTACACAGTGACCCCACGAGCAGAATAGTGAGTGCAGCTCTGGAGTATAATAAAGGAAGTAACTGAGGATGAGTAGAGGATCAGTAATGTAATGTATGTGCACAGTAACTGCACCAGCAGAATAGAGAGTGCAGCTCTGGATTATAATACAAGATGTAACTCAGGATCAGTAATGTAATGTATGTACACAGTGACTGAACCAGCAGAATAGTGAGTGCTGCTCTGGAGTATAATACAGGATGTAACTCAGGATCAGTACAGGATCAATAATGTAATGTATGTACACAGTGACTGCACCAGCAGAATAGTGAGTGCAGCTCTGGAGTATAATACAGGATGTAACTCAGGATCAGTACAGAATCAGTAATGTAATGTATGCACACAGTGAGTGCACCAGCAGAATAGTGAGTGCTGCTCTGGAGTATAATACAGGATGTAACTCAGGATCAGTACAGGATCAATAATGTAATGTATGTACACAGTGACTGCACCAGCAGAATAGTGAGTGCAGCTCTGGAGTATAATACAGGATGCAACTCAGGATCAGTACAGGATCAATAATGTAATGTATGTACACAGTGACTGCACCAGCAGAATAGTGAGTGCAGCTCTGGAGTATAATACAGGATGCAACTCAGGATCAGTACAGGATCAGTAATATAATGTATGTACACAGTGACTGCACCAGCAGAATAGTGAGTGCAGCTCTGGAGTATAATACAGGATGCAACTCAGGATCAGTACAGGATCAATAATGTAATGTATGTACACAGTGACTGCACCAGCAGAATAGTGAGTGCAGCTCTGGAGTATAATACAGGATGCAACTCAGGATCAGTACAGGATCAGTAATATAATGTATGTACACAGTGACTGCACCAGCAGAATAGTGAGTGCAGCTCTGGAGTATAATACAGGATGTAACTCAGGATCAGCACAGGATTAGTAATGTAATGTATGTACACAGTGACTGCACCAGCAGAATAGTGAGAGCAGCTCTGGAGTATAATACAGTATATAACTCAGGATCAGTAATGTAATGTATGTACACAGAGAATGCACTAGCAGAATAGTGAGTGCAGCTCTGGAGTATAATACAGGATATAACTGAGGATCAGTAATGTAATGTATGTGCACAGTGACTGAACAAGCAGAATAGTGAGTGCAGCTCTGGAGTATAATACAGGATGCAAGTCAGGATCAGTACAAGATCAGTAATGTAATATATGTACACAGTGACTGCACCAGCAGAATAGTGAGTACAGCTCATGATTATAATACAGGATGTAACTCAGGATCAGAAATGTAATGTATGTACACAGTGACTGCACCAGCAGAATAGTGAGTGCAGCTCTGGAGTATAATATAGGATGTAACTCACGATCAGTAATGTAATGTATGTACACAGTGACTGCACCAGCAGAATAGTGAGTGCAGCTCTGGAGTATAATACAGGATGGAACTCAGGATCAGTAATGTAATGTATGTGCACAGTGACTGCACTAGCAGAATAGTGAGTGCAGCTCTGGAGTATAATACAGGATGTAACTCAGGATCAGTACAGGATCAATAATGTAATATATGTACACAGTGGCTGCACCAGCAGAACAGTGAGTGCAGCTCTGGAGTATAATACAGGATGTAACTCAGGATCAGTACATGATCAGTAATGTAATGTATGTACACAGTGACTGCACCAGCAGAATAGTGAGTGCAGCTCTGGAGTATAATACAGGATGTAACTCAGGATCAGAAACGGATCAGTAATGTAATGCATGTGCACAGTGACTGCACCAGCAGAATAGTGAGTGCAGCTCTGGAGTATAATACAGGATATAACTCAGGATCAGTGCAGGATCAGTAATGTAATGTATGTACACAGTGACTCCACCAGCAGAATAGTGAGTGCAGCTCTAAAGTATAATACAGGATGTATCTGAGGATCAGTAGAGGGTCAGTAATGTAATGTATGTGCACAGTGACTGCACCAGCAGAATAGTGAGTGCAGCTCTGGAGTATAATACAGGATGTAAGTCAGGATCAGTACAGGATCAGTAATGTAATATATGTACACAGTGACTGCACAAGCAGAATAGTGAGTGCAGCTCTGGAGTATAATACAGGATGTAACTCAGGATCAGTACAGGATCAGTAATGTAATTGTATGTACACAGTGACTGCACCAGCAGAATAGTGAGTACAGCTCTGGAGTATAACACAGGATGGAACTCAGGATCAGTAATGTAATGTATGTATACAGTGACTGCACCAGCAGAATAGTGAGTTCAGCTCTCGAGTATAATACAGGATGTAACTCAGGATCAGTAATGTATGTACACAGTGACTGCACCAGCAGAATAGTGAGTGCAGCTCTCGAGTATAATACAGGATGTATCTCAGGATCAGTAATGTAATGTATGTACACAGTGACTCCACCAGCAGAATAGTGAGTGCAGCTCTGGAGTATAATACAGTATGTAAGTCAGGATCAGTACAGGATCAGTAATGTAATGTATGTGCACAGTGACTGCACCAGCAGAATAGAGAGTGCAGCTCTGGATTATAATACAAGATGTAACTCAGGATCAGTAATGTAATGTATGTACACAGTGACTGCACCAGCAGAATAGTGAGTGCAGCTCTGGATTATAATACAAGATGTAACTCAGGATGAGTAATGTAATGTATGTACACAGTGACTGCAGCAGCAGAATAGTGAGTGCAGCTCTGGAGTATAATACAGGATGGAACTCAGGATCAGTAGTGTAATGTATGTGCACAGTGACAGCACTAGCAGAATAGTGAGTGCAGCTCTGGGGTATAATAAGGGATGTAACTCAGGATCAGTACAGGATCAGTAATGTAATATATGTACACAGTGGCTGCACCAGCAGAATAGTGAGTGCAGCTCTGGAGTATAATACATGATGTAACTCAGGATCAGTACAGGATCAGTAATGTAATGTATGTACACAGTGACTGCACCAGCAGAATAGTGAGTGCAGCTCTGGAGTATAATACAGGATGGAACTCAGGATCAGTAATGTAATGTATGTACACAGTGACTGCACTAGCAGAATAGTGAGTGCAGCTCTGGAGTATAATACAGGATGGAACTCAGGATCAGTAATGTAATGTATGTACACAGTGACTGCACTAGCAGAATAGTGAGTGCAGCTCTGGAGTATAATACAGGATGTAACTCAGGATCAGTACAGGATCAGTAATGTAATATATGTACACAGTGGCTGCACCAGCAGAATAGTGAGTGCAGCTCTGGAGTATAATACAGGATGGAACTCAGGAACAGAACCGGATCAGTAATGTAATGTATGTGCACAGTGACTGCACCAGCAGAATAGTGAGTGCAGCTCTGGAGTATAATACAGGATATAACTCAGGATCAGTGCAGGATCAGTAATGTAATGTATGTACACAGTGAATCCACCAGCAGAATAGTGAGTGCAGCTCTGAAGTATAATACAGGATGTATCTGAGGATCAGTAGAGGGTCAGTAATGTAATGTATGTGCACAGTGACTGCACCAGCAGAATAGTGAGTGCAGCTCTGGAGTATAATACAGGATGTAAGTCAGGATCAGTACAGGATCAGTAATGTAATATATGTACACAGTGACTGCACAAGCAGAATTGTGAGTGCAGCTCTGGATTATAAAACAGGATGTAACTCAGGATCACTAATGTAATGTATGTACACAGTGACTGCACCAGCAGAATAGTGAGTACAGCTCTGGAGTATAATACAGGATGGAACTCAGGATCAGTAATGTAATGTATGTACACAGTGACTGCACCAGCAGAATAGTGAGTTCAGCTCTCGAGTATAATACAGGATGGAACTCAGGATCAGTAATGTATGTACACAGTGACTGCACCAGCAGAATAGTGAGTGCAGCTCTGGAGTATAATACAGGATGTATCTCAGGATCAGTAATGTAATGTATGTACACAGTGACTGCACCAGCAGAATAGTGTGTGCAGCTCTGGATTATAATAGAGGATGTAACTCAGGATCAGTAATATTATGTATGTACACAGTGACCCCACGAGCAGAATAGTGAGTGCAGCTCTGGAGTATAATAAAGGAAGTAACTGAGGATGAGTAGAGGATCAGTAATGTAATGTATGTGCACAGTGACTGCACCAGCAGAATAGTGAGTGCAGCTCTGGAGTATAATACAGTATGTAAGTCAGGATCAGTACAGGATCAGTAATGTAATGTATGTGCACAGTGACTGCACCAGCAGAATAGAGAGTGCAGCTCTGGATTATAATACAAGATGTAACTCAGGATCAGTAATGTAATGTATGTACACAGTGACTGAACCAGCAGAATAGTGAGTGCTGCTCTGGAGTATAATACAGGATGTAACTCAGGATCAGTACAGGATCAATAATGTAATGTATGTACACAGTGACTGCACCAGCAGAATAGTGAGTACAGCTCTGGAGTATAATACAGGATGTAACTCAGGATCAGTAATGTAATGTATGTACACAGTGACTGCACCAGCAGAATAGTGAGAGCAGCTCTGGAGTATAATACAAGATGTAACTCAGGATCAGTGCAGGATCAGTAATGTAATGTATGTACACAGTGACTCCACCAGCAGAATAGTGAGTGCAGCTCTGGAGTATAATACAGGATGTAACTGAGGATCAGTAGAGGATCAGTAATGTAATGTATGTGCACAGTGACTGCACAAGCAGAATAGTGAGTACAGCTCTGGAGTATAATACAGGATGCAAGTCAGGATAAGTACAAGATTAGTAATGTAATATATGTACACAGTGACTGCACCAGCAGAATAGTGAGTACAGCTCAGGATTATAATACAGGATGTAACTCAGGATCAGTAATGTAATGTATGCACACAGTGACTGCACCAGCAGAATAGTGAGTGCAGCTCTGGAGTATAATATAGGATGTAACTAAGGATCAGTACAGGATCAGTAATGTAATGTATGGACACAGTGACTGTACTCGCAGAATAGTGAGTGCAGCTCTGGAGTATAATACAGGATGGAACTCAGGATCAGTAATGTAATGTATGTACACAGTGACTGCACTAGCAGAATAGTGAGTGCAGCTCTGGAGTATAATACAGGATATAACTGAGGATCAGTAATGTAATGTATGTGCACAGTGACTGAACAAGCAGAATAGTGAGTGCAGCTCTGGAGTATAATACAGGATGCAAGTCAGGATCAGTACAAGATCAGTAATGTAATATATGTACACAGTGACTGCACCAGCAGAATAGTGAGTACAGCTCATGATTATAATACAGGATGTAACTCAGGATCAGAAATGTAATGTATGCACACAGTGACTGCACCAGCAGAATAGTGAGTGCAGCTCTGGAGTATAATATAGGATGTAACTCAGGATCAGTAATGTAATGTATGTACACAGTGACTGCACCAGCAGAATAGTGAGTGCAGCTCTGGAGTATAATACAGGATGGAACTCAGGATCAGTAGTATAATGTATGTACATAGTGGCTGCACCAGCAGAATAGTGAGTGCAGTTCTGGAGTATAATACATGATGTAACTCAGGATCAGTACAGGATCAGTAATGTAATGTATGTACACAGTGACTGCACCAGCAGAATTGTGAGTGCAGCTCTGGAGTATAATACAGGATGGAACTCAGGATCAGTAATGTAATGTATGTACACAGTGACTGCACAAGCAGAATAGTGAGTTCAGCTCTCGAGTATAATACAGGATGTAACTCAGGATCAGTAATGTATGTACACAGTGACTGCACCAGCAGAATAGTGAGTGCAGCTCTGGAGTATTATACAGGATGTATCTCAGGATCAGTAATGTAATGTATGTACACAGTGACCCCACGAGCAGAATAGTGAGTGCAGCTCTGGAGTATAATACAGGATGTATCTCAGGATCAGTAATGTAATGTATGTACACAGTGACTCCACCAGCAGAATAGTGTGAGCAGCTCTGGATTATAATAGAGGATGTAACTCAGGATCAGTAATATTATGTATGTACACAGTGACCCCACGAGCAGAATAGTGAGCGCAGCTCTGGAGTATAATAAAGGAAGTAACTGAGGATGAGTAGAGGATCAGTAATGTAATGTATGTGCACAGTGACTGCACCAGCAGAATAGTGAGTGCAGCTCTGGAGTATAATACAGTATGTAAGTCAGGATCAGTACAGGATCAGTAATGTAATGTATGTGCACAGTGACTGCACCAGCAGAATAGAGAGTGCAGCTCTGGATTATAATACAAGATGTAACTCAGGATCAGTAATGTAATGTATGTACACAGTGACTGCACCAGCAGAATAGTGAGTGCAGCTCTGGATTATAATACAAGATGTAACTCAGGATGAGTAATGTAATGTATGTACACAGTGACTGCAGCAGCAGAATAGTGAGTGCAGCTCTGGAGTATAATACAGGATGGAACTCAGGATCAGTAGTGTAATGTATGTGCACAGTGACAGCACTAGCAGAATAGTGAGTGAAGCTCTGGGGTATAATAAGGGATGTAACTCAGGATCAGTACAGGATCAGTAATGTAATATATGTACACAGTGGCTGCACCAGCAGAATAGTGAGTGCAGCTCTGGAGTATAATACATGATGTAACTCAGGATCAGTACAGGATCAGTAATGTAATGTATGTACACAGTGACTGCACCAGCAGAATAGTGAGTGCAGCTCTGGAATATAATACAGGATGTAACTCAGGATCAGAACCGGATCAGTAATGTAATGTATGTGCACAGTGACTGCACCAGCAGAATAGTGAGTGCAGGTCTGGAGTATAATACAGGATGGAACTCAGGATCAGTAATGTAATGTATGTACACAGTGACTGCACTAGCAGAATAGTGAGTGCAGCTCTGAAGTATAATACAGGATGTATCTGAGGATCAGTAGAGGGTCAGTAATGTAATGTATGTGCACAGTGACTGCACCAGCAGAATAGTGAGTGCAGCTCTGGAGTATAATACAGGATGTAAGTCAGGATCAGTACAGGATCAGTAATGTAATATATGTACACAGTGACTGCACAAGCAGAATAGTGAGTGCAGCTCTGGATTATAAAACAGGATGTAACTCAGGATCAGTAATGTAATGTATGTACACAGTGACTGCACCAGCAGAATAGTGAGTGCAGCTCTGAAGTATAATATAGGATGTAACTCAGGATCAGTACAGGATCAGTAATGTAATGTATGTACAGTGACTGCACCAGCAGAATAGCGAGTACAGCTCTGGAGTATAATACAGGATGGAACTCAGGATCAGTAATGTAATGTATGTACACAGTGACTGCACCAGCAGAATAGTGAGTTCAGCTCTCGAGTATAATACAGGATGTAACTCAGGATCAGTAATGTATGTACACAGTGACTGCACCAGCAGAATAGTGAGTGCAGCTCTGGAGTATAATACAGGATGTATCTCAGGATCAGTAATGTAATGTATGTACACAGTGACTGCACCAGCAGAATAGTGTGTGCAGCTCTGGATTATAATAGAGGATGTAACTCAGGATCAGTAATATTATGTATGTACACAGTGACCCCACGAGCAGAATAGTGAGTGCAGCTCTGGAGTATAATAAAGGAAGTAACTGAGGATGAGTAGAGGATCAGTAATGTAATGTATGTGCACAGTGACTGCACCAGCGGAATAGTGAGTGCAGCTCTGGAGTATAATACAGTATGTAAGTCAGGATCAGTACAGGATCAATAATGTAATGTATGTGCACAGTGACTGCACCAGCAGAATAGTGAGTGCAGCTCTGCATTATAATACAAGATGTAACTCAGGATCAGTAATGTAATGTATGTACACAGTGACTGAACCAGCAGAATAGTGAGTGCTGCTCTGGAGTATAATACAGGATGTAACTCAGGATCAGTACAGGATCAATAATGTAATGTATGTGCACAGTGACTGCACCAGCAGAATAGTGAGTGCAGCTCTGCATTATAATACAAGATGTAACTCAGGATGAGTAATGTAATGTATGTACACAGTGACTGCACCAGCAGAATAGTGAGTACAGCTCTGGAGTATAATACAGGATGTAACTCAGGATCAGTAATGTAATGAATGTACACAGTGACTCCACCAGCAGAATAGTGAGTGCAGCTCTGGAGTATAATACAGGATGTAACTGAGGATCAGTAGAGGATCAGTAATGTAATGTATGTGCACAGTGACTGAACCAGCAGAATAGTGAGTGCAGCTCTGGAGTATAATACAGGATGCAAGTCAGGATAAGTACAAGATTAGTAATGTAATATATGTACACAGTGACTGCACCAGCAGAATAGTGAGTACAGCTCAGGATTATAATACAGGATGTAACTCAGGATCAGTAATGTAATGTATGCACACAGTGACTGCACCAGCAGAATAGTGAGTGCAGCTCTGGAGTATAATATACGATGTAACTCAGGATCAGTACAGGATCAGAAATGTAATGTATGTACACAGTGACTGCACCAGCAGAATAGTGAGTGCAGCTCTGGAGTATAATACAGGATGGAACTCAGGATCAGTAATGTAATGTATGTACACAGTGACTGCACTAGCAGAATAGTGAGTGCAGCTCTGGGGTATAATAAGTGATGTAACTCAGGATCAGTACAGGATCAGTAATGTAATATTTGTACACAGTGGTGCACCAGCAGAATAGTGAGTGCAGCTCTGGAGTATAATACAGGATGTAACTCAGGATCAGAACCGGATCAGTAATGTAATGTATGTGCACAGTGACTGCACCAGCAGAATAGTGAGTGCAGCTCTGGAGTATAATACAGGATGGAACTCAGGATCAGTAATGTAATGTATTTACACAGCGACTGCACTATCAGAATAGTGAGTGCAGCTCTGGAGTATAATACAGGATGGAACTCAGGATCAGTAATGTAATGTATGTACACAGCGACTGCACTAGCAGAATAGTGAGTGCAGCTCTGGAGTATAATACAGGATATAACTCAGGATCAGTACAGGATCAGTAATGTAAAATATGTACACAGTGGCTGCACCAGCAGAATAGTGATTGCAGCTCTGGAGTATAATACAGGATGTAACTCAGGATCAGTACAGGATCAGTAATGTAATGTATGTACACAGTGATTGCACCAGCAGAATAGTGAGTGCAGCTCTGGAGTATAATACAGGATGTAACTCAGGATCAGAAACGGATCAGTAATGTAATGTATGTGCACAGTGACTGCACCAGCAGAATAGTGAGTGCAGCTCTGGAGTATAATACAGGATATAACTCAGGATCAGTGCAGGATCAGTAATGTAATGTATGTACACAGTGACTCCACCAGCAGAATAGTGAGTGCAGCTCTGAAGTATAATACAAGATGTATCTGAGGATCAGTAGAGGGTCAGTAATGTAATGTATGTGCACAGTGACTGCACCAGCAGAATAGTGAGTGCAGCTCTGGAGTATAATACAGGATGTAAGTCAGGATCAGTACAGGATCAGTAATGTAATGTATGTACACAGTGACTGCACCAGCAGAATAGTGAGTGCAGCTCTGGAGTATAATATAGGATGTAACTCAGGATCAGTACAGGATCAGCAATGTAATGTATGTACACAGTGACTGCACCAGCAGAATAGTGAGTACAGCTCTGAAGTATAATACAGGATGTATCTCAGGATCAGAAATGTAATGTATGTACACAGTGACTGCACCAGCAGAATATTGTGTGCAGCTCTGGATTATAATAGAGGATGTAACTCAGGATCAGTAATATTATGTATGTACACAGTGACCCCACGAGCAGAATAGTGAGTGCAGCTCTGGAGTATAATAAAGGAAGTAACTGAGGATGAGTAGAGGATCAGTAATGTAATGTATGTGCACAGTGACTGCACCAGCAGAATAGTGAGTGCAGCTCTGGAGTATAATACAGTATGTAAGTCAGGATCAGTACAGGATCAGTAATGTAATGTATGTGCACAGTGACTGCACCAGCAGAATAGAGAGTGCAGCTCTGGATTATAATACAAGATGTAACTCAGGATCAGTAATGTAATGTATGTACACAGTGACTGAACCAGCAGAATAGTGAGTGCTGCTCTGGAGTATAATACAGGATGTAACTCAGGATCAGTACAGGATCAATAATGTAATGTATGTACACAGTGACTGCACCAGCAGAATAGTGAGTGCAGCTCTGGAGTATAATACAGGATGTAACTCAGGATCAATACAGAATCAGTAATGTAATGTATGTACACAGTGACTGCACCAGCAGAATAGTGAGTGCAGCTCTGGAGTATAATACAGGATGCAACTCAGGATCAGTACAGGATCAGTAATATAATGTATGTACACAGTGACTGCACCAGCAGAATAGTGAGTGCAGCTCTGGAGTATAATACAGGATGTAACTCAGGATCAGCACAGGATTAGTAATGTAATGTATGTACACAGTGACTGCACCAGCAGAATAGTGAGTGCAGCTCTGGAGTATAATACAGGATGTAACTCAGGATCAGTACAGGATCAGTAATGTAATGTATGTGCACAGTGACTGCACCAGCAGAATAGTGAGAGCAGCTCTGGAGTATAATACAGTATATAACTCAGGATCAGTAATGTAATGTATGTGCACAGTGACTGAACAAGCAGAATAGTGAGTGCAGCTCTGGAGTATAATACAGGATGCAAGTCAGGATCAGTACAAGATCAGTAATGTAATATATGTACACAGTGACTGCACCAGCAGAATAGTGAGTACAGCTCATGATTATAATACAGGATGTAACTCAGGATCAGAAATGTAATGTATGTACACAGTGACTGCACCAGCAGAATAGTGAGTGCAGCTCTGGAGTATAATATAGGATGTAACTCAGGATCAGTAATGTAATGTATGTACACAGTGACTGCACCAGCAGAATAGTGAGTGCAGCTCTGGAGTATAATACAGGATGGAACTCAGGATCAGTAGTATAATGTATGTACACAGTGACTGCACTAGCAGAATAGTGAGTGCAGCTCTGGGGTATAATAAGGGATGTAACTCAGGATCAGTACAGGATCAGTAATGTAATATATGTACACAGTGGCTGCACCAACAGAATAGTGAGTGCAGCTCTGGAGAATAATACATGATGTAACTCAGGATCAGTACAGGATCAGTAATGTAATGTATGTACACAGTGACTGCACCAGCAGAATAGTGAGTGCAGCTCTGGAGTATAAAACAGGATGTAACTCAGGATCAGAACCGGATCAGTAATGTAATGTATGTGCACAGTGACTGCACCAGCAGAATAGTGAGTGCAGCTCTGGAGTATAATACAGGATGGAACTCAGGATCAGTAATGTAATGTATGTTCACAGTGACTGCACTAGCAGAATAGTGAGTGCAGCTCTGGAGTATAATACAGGATGTATCTCAGGATCAGTAATGTAATGTATGTACACAGTGACTGCACCAGCAGAATATTGTGTGCAGCTCTGGATTATAATAGAGGATGTAACTCAGGATCAGTAATATTATGTATGTACACAGTGACCCCACGAGCAGAATAGTGAGTGCAGCTCTGGAGTATAATAAAGGAAGTAACTGAGGATGAGTAGAGGATCAGTAATGTAATGTATGTGCACAGTGACTGCACCAGCAGAATAGTGAGTGCTGCTCTGGAGTATAATACAGGATGTAACTCAGGATCAGTACAGGATCAATAATGTAATGTATGTACACAGTGACTGCACCAGCAGAATAGTGAGTGCAGCTCTGGAGTATAATACAGGATGTAACTCAGGATCAATACAGAATCAGTAATGTAATGTATGTACACAGTGACTGCACCAGCAGAATAGTGAGTGCAGCTCTGGAGTATAATACAGGATGCAACTCAGGATCAGTACAGGATCAGTAATATAATGTATGTACACAGTGACTGCACCAGCAGAATAGTGAGTGCAGCTCTGGAGTATAATACAGGATGTAACTCAGGATCAGCACAGGATTAGTAATGTAATGTATGTACACAGTGACTGCACCAGCAGAATAGTGAGTGCAGCTCTGGAGTATAATACAGGATGTAACTCAGGATCAGTACAGGATCAGTAATATAATGTATGTACACAGTGACTGCACCAGCAGAATAGTGAGTGCAGCTCTGGAGTATAATACAGGATGTAACTCAGGATCAGCACAGGATCAGTAATGTAATGTATGTGCACAGTGACTGCACCAGCAGAATAGTGAGAGCAGCTCTGGAGTATAATACAGTATATAACTCAGGATCAGTAATGTAATGTATGTGCACAGTGACTGAACAAGCAGAATAGTGAGTGCAGCTCTGGAGTATAATACAGGATGCAAGTCAGGATCAGTACAAGATCAGTAATGTAATATATGTACACAGTGACTGCACCAGCAGAATAGTGAGTACAGCTCATGATTATAATACAGGATGTAACTCAGGATCAGAAATGTAATGTATGTACACAGTGACTGCACCAGCAGAATAGTGAGTGCAGCTCTGGAGTATAATATAGGATGTAACTCAGGATCAGTAATGTAATGTATGTACACAGTGACTGCACCAGCAGAATAGTGAGTGCAGCTCTGGAGTATAATACAGGATGGAACTCAGGATCAGTAGTATAATGTATGTACACAGTGACTGCACTAGCAGAATAGTGAGTGCAGCTCTGGGGTATAATAAGGGATGTAACTCAGGATCAGTACAGGATCAGTAATGTAATATATGTACACAGTGGCTGCACCAACAGAATAGTGAGTGCAGCTCTGGAGTATAATACATGATGTAACTCAGGATCAGTACAGGATCAGTAATGTAATGTATGTACACAGTGACTGCACCAGCAGAATAGTGAGTGCAGCTCTGGAGTATAATACAGGATGTAACTCAGGATCAGAACCGGATCAGTAATGTAATGTATGTTCACAGTGACTGCACTAGCAGAATAGTGAGTGCAGCTCTGGAGTATAATACAGGATGGAACTCAGGATCAGTAATGTAATGTATGTGCACAGTGACTGCACTAGCAGAATAGTGAGTGCAGCTCTGGAGTATAATACAGGATGTAACTCAGGATCAGTACAGGATCAATAATGTAATATATGTACACAGTGGCTGCACCAGCAGAACAGTGAGTGCAGCTCTGGAGTATAATACAGGATGTAACTCAGGATCAGTACAGGATCAGTAATGTAATGTATGTACACAGTGACTGCACCAGCAGAATAGTGAGTGCAGCTCTGGAGTATAATACAGGATGTAACTCAGGATCAGAACCGGACCAGTAATGTAATGTATGTGCACAGTGACTGCACCAGCAGAATAGTGAGTGCAGCTCTGGAGTATAATACAGGATATAACTCAGGATCAGTGCAGGATCAGTAATGTAATGTATGTACACAGTGACTCCACCAGCAGAATAGTGAGTGCAGCTCTGAAGTATAATACAAGATGTATCTGAGGATCAGTAGAGGGTCAGTAATGTAATGTATGTGCACAGTGACTGCACCAGCAGAATAGTGAGTGAAGCTCTGGAGTATAATACAGGATGTAAGTCAGGATCAGTACAGGATCAGTAATGTAATATATGTACACAGTGACTGCACAAGCAGAATAGTGAGTGCAGCTCTGGATTATAAAACAGGATGTAACTCAGGATCAGTAATGTAATGTATGTACACAGTGACTGCACCAGCAGAATAGTGAGTGCAGCTCTGGAGTATAATATAGGATGTAACTCAGGATCAGTACAGGATCAGCAATGTAATGTATGTACACAGTGACTGCACCAGCAGAATAGTGAGTACAGCTCTGGAGTATAATACAGGATGTATCTCAGGATCAGTAATGTAATGTATGTACACAGTGACTGCACCAGCAGAATATTGTGTGCAGCTCTGGATTATAATAGAGGATGTAACTCACGATCAGTAATATTATGTATGTACACAGTGACCCCACGAGCAGAATAGTGAGTGCAGCTCTGGAGTATAATAAAGGAAGTAACTGAGGATGAGTAGAGGATCAGTAATGTAATGTATGTGCACAGTAACTGCACCAGCAGAATAGAGAGTGCAGCTCTGGATTATAATACAAGATGTAACTCAGGATCAGTAATGTAATGTATGTACACAGTGACTGAACCAGCAGAATAGTGAGTGCTGCTCTGGAGTATAATACAGGATGTAACTCAGGATCAGTACAGGATCAATAATGTAATGTATGTACACAGTGACTGCACCAGCAGAATAGTGAGTGCAGCTCTGGAGTATAATACAGGATGTAACTCAGGATCAGTACAGAATCAGTAATGTAATGTATGCACACAGTGACTGCACCAGCAGAATAGTGAGTGCTGCTCTGGAGTATAATACAGGATGTAACTCAGGATCAGTACAGGATCAATAATGTAATGTATGTACACAGTGACTGCACCAGCAGAATAGTGAGTGCAGCTCTGGAGTATAATACAGGATGCAACTCAGGATCAGTACAGGATCAATAATGTAATGTATGTACACAGTGACTGCACCAGCAGAATAGTGAGTGCAGCTCTGGAGTATAATACAGGATGCAACTCAGGATCAGTACAGGATCAGTAATATAATGTATGTACACAGTGACTGCACCAGCAGAATAGTGAGTGCAGCTCTGGAGTATAATACAGGATGTAACTCAGGATCAGCACAGGATTAGTAATGTAATGTATGTACACAGTGACTGCACCAGCAGAATAGTGAGTGCAGCTCTGGAGTATAATACAGGATGTAACTCAGGATCAGTACAGGATCAGTAATGTAATGTATGTGCACAGTGACTGCACCAGCAGAATAGTGAGAGCAGCTCTGGAGTATAATACAGTATATAACTCAGGATCAGTAATGTAATGTATGTACACAGAGAATGCACTAGCAGAATAGTGAGTGCAGCTCTGGAGTATAATACAGGATATAACTGAGGATCAGTAATGTAATGTATGTGCACAGTGACTGAACAAGCAGAATAGTGAGTGCAGCTCTGGAGTATAATACAGGATGCAAGTCAGGATCAGTACAAGATCAGTAATGTAATATATGTACACAGTGACTGCACCAGCAGAATAGTGAGTACAGCTCATGATTATAATACAGGATGTAACTCAGGATCAGAAATGTAATGTATGTACACAGTGACTGCTCCAGCAGAATAGTGAGTGCAGCTCTGGAGTATAATATAGGATGTAACTCACGATCAGTAATGTAATGTATGTACACAGTGACTGCACCAGCAGAATAGTGAGTGCAGCTCTGGAGTATAATACAGGATGGAACTCAGGATCAGTAATGTAATGTATGTGCACAGTGACTGCACTAGCAGAATAGTGAGTGCAGCTCTGGAGTATAATACAGGATGTAACTCAGGATCAGTACAGGATCAATAATGTAATATATGTACACAGTGGCTGCACCAGCAGAACAGTGAGTGCAGCTCTGGAGTATAATACAGGATGTAACTCAGGATCAGTACAGGATCAGAAATGTAATGTATGTACACAGTGACTGCACCAGCGGAATAGTGAGTGCAGCTCTGGAGTATAATACAGGATGTAACTCAGGATCAGAAACGGATCAGTAATGTAATGCATGTGCACAGTGACTGCACCAGCAGAATAGTGAGTGCAGCTCTGGAGTATAATACAGGATATAACTCAGGATCAGTGCAGGATCAGTAATGTAATGTATGTACACAGTGACTCCACCAGCAGAATAGTGAGTGCAGCTCTGAAGTATAATACAGGATGTATCTGAGGATCAGTAGAGGGTCAGTAATGTAATGTATGTGCACAGTGACTGCACCAGCAGAATAGTGAGTGCAGCTCTGGAGTATAATACAGGATGTAAGTCAGGATCAGTACAGGATCAGTAATGTAATATATGTACACAGTGACTGCACAAGCAGAATAGTGAGTGCAGCTCTGGAGTATAATACAGGATGTAACTCAGGATCAGTACAGGATCAGTAATGTAATTGTATGTACACAGTGACTGCACCAGCAGAATAGTGAGTACAGCTCTGGAGTATAACACAGGATGGAACTCAGGATCAGTAATGTAATGTATGTACACAGTGACTGCACCAGCAGAATAGTGAGTTCAGCTCTCGAGTATAATACAGGATGTAACTCAGGATCAGTAATGTATGTACACAGTGACTGCACCAGCAGAATAGTGAGTGCAGCTCTCGAGTATAATACAGGATGTATCTCAGGATCAGTAATGTAATGTATGTACACAGTGACTCCACCAGCAGAATAGTGAGTGCAGCTCTGGAGTATAATACAGTATGTAAGTCAGGATCAGTACAGGATCAGTAATGTAATGTATGTGCACAGTGACTGCACCAGCAGAATAGAGAGTGCAGCTCTGGATTATAATACAAGATGTAACTCAGGATCAGTAATGTAATGTATGTACACAGTGACTGCACCAGCAGAATAGTGAGTGCAGCTCTGGATTATAATACAAGATGTAACTCAGGATGAGTAATGTAATGTATGTACACAGTGACTGCAGCAGCAGAATAGTGAGTGCAGCTCTGGAGTATAATACAGGATGGAACTCAGGATCAGTAGTGTAATGTATGTGCACAGTGACAGCACTAGCAGAATAGTGAGTGCAGCTCTGGGGTATAATAAGGTATGTAACTCAGGATCAGTACAGGATCAGTAATGTAATATATGTACACAGTGGCTGCACCAGCAGAATAGTGAGTGCAGCTCTGGAGTATAATACATGATGTAACTCAGGATCAGTACAGGATCAGTAATGTAATGTATGTACACAGTGACTGCACCAGCAGAATAGTGAGTGCAGCTCTGGAATATAATACAGGATGTAACTCAGGATCAGAACCGGATCAGTAATGTAATGTATGTGCACAGTGACTGCACTAGCAGAATAGTGAGTGCAGCTCTGGAGTATAATACAGGATGGAACTCAGGATCAGTAATGTAATGTATGTACACAGTGACTGCACTAGCAGAATAGTGAGTGCAGCTCTGGAGTATAATACAGGATGGAACTCAGGATCAGTAATGTAATGTATGTACACAGTGACTGCACTAGCAGAATAGTGAGTGCAGCTCTGGAGTATAATACAGGATGTAACTCAGGATCAGTACAGGATCAGTAATGTAATATATGTACACAGTGGCTGCACCAGCAGAATAGTGAGTGCAGCTCTGGAGTATAATACAGGATGGAACTCAGGAACAGAACCGGATCAGTAATGTAATGTATGTGCACAGTGACTGCACCAGCAGAATAGTGAGTGCAGCTCTGGAGTATAATACAGGATATAACTCAGGATCAGTGCAGGATCAGTAATGTAATGTATGTACACAGTGAATCCACCAGCAGAATAGTGAGTGCAGCTCTGAAGTATAATACAGGATGTATCTGAGGATCAGTAGAGGGTCAGTAATGTAATGTATGTGCACAGTGACTGCACCAGCAGAATAGTGAGTGCAGCTCTGGAGTATAATACAGGATGTAAGTCAGGATCAGTACAGGATCAGTAATGTAATATATGTACACAGTGACTGCACAAGCAGAATTGTGAGTGCAGCTCTGGATTATAAAACAGGATGTAACTCAGGATCACTAATGTAATGTATGTACACAGTGACTGCACCAGCAGAATAGTGAGTACAGCTCTGGAGTATAATACAGGATGGAACTCAGGATCAGTAATGTAATGTATGTACACAGTGACTGCACCAGCAGAATAGTGAGTTCAGCTCTCGAGTATAATACAGGATGGAACTCAGGATCAGTAATGTATGTACACAGTGACTGCACCAGCAGAATAGTGAGTGCAGCTCTGGAGTATAATACAGGATGTATCTCAGGATCAGTAATGTAATGTATGTACACAGTGACTGCACCAGCAGAATAGTGTGTGCAGCTCTGGATTATAATAGAGGATGTAACTCAGGATCAGTAATATTATGTATGTACACAGTGACCCCACGAGCAGAATAGTGAGTGCAGCTCTGGAGTATAATAAAGGAAGTAACTGAGGATGAGTAGAGGATCAGTAATGTAATGTATGTGCACAGTGACTGCACCAGCAGAATAGTGAGTGCAGCTCTGGAGTATAATACAGTATGTAAGTCAGGATCAGTACAGGATCAGTAATGTAATGTATGTGCACAGTGACTGCACCAGCAGAATAGAGAGTGCAGCTCTGGATTATAATACAAGATGTAACTCAGGATCAGTAATGTAATGTATGTACACAGTGACTGAACCAGCAGAATAGTGAGTGCTGCTCTGGAGTATAATACAGGATGTAACTCAGGATCAGTACAGGATCAATAATGTAATGTATGTACACAGTGACTGCACCAGCAGAATAGTGAGTGCAGCTCTGGATTATAATACAAGATGTAACTCAGGATGAGTAATGTAATGTATGTACACAGTGACTGCACCAGCAGAATAGTGAGTACAGCTCTGGAGTATAATACAGGATGTAACTCAGGATCAGTAATGTAATGTATGTACACAGTGACTGCACCAGCAGAATAGTGAGAGCAGCTCTGGAGTATAATACAGTATATAACTCAGGATCAGTGCAGGATCAGTAATGTAATGTATGTACACAGTGACTCCACCAGCAGAATAGTGAGTGCAGCTCTGGAGTATAATACAGGATGTAACTGAGGATCAGTAGAGGATCAGTAATGTAATGTATGTGCACAGTGACTGCACAAGCAGAATAGTGAGTGCAGCTCTGGAGTATAATACAGGATGCAAGTCAGGATAAGTACAAGATTAGTAATGTAATATATGTACACAGTGACTGCACCAGCAGAATAGTGAGTACAGCTCAGGATTATAATACAGGATGTAACTCAGGATCAGTAATGTAATGTATGCACACAGTGACTGCACCAGCAGAATAGTGAGTGCAGCTCTGGAGTATAATATAGGATGTAACTAAGGATCAGTACAGGATCAGTAATGTAATGTATGTACACAGTGACTGTACTCGCAGAATAGTGAGTGCAGCTCTGGAGTATAATACAGGATGGAACTCAGGATCAGTAATGTAATGTATGTACACAGTGACTGCACTAGCAGAATAGTGAGTGCAGCTCTGGGGTATAATAAGGGATGTAACTCAGGATCAGTACAGGATCAGTAATGTAATATATGTACACATTGGTGCACCAGTAGAATAGTGAGTGCAGCTCTGGAGTATAATACAGGATGTAACTCAGGATCAGTAGAGGATCAGTAATGTAATGTATGTACACAGAGACTGCACAAGCAGAATAGTGAGTGCATCTCTGGAGTATAATACAGGATGTAACTCAGGATCAGAACCGGATCAGTAATGTAATGTATGTGCACAGTGACTGCACCAGCAGAATAGTGAGTGCAGCTCTGGAGTATAATACAGGATGGAACTCAGGATCAGTAATGTAATGTATGTACACAGTGACTGCACTAGCAGAATAGTGAGTGCAGTTCTGGAGTATAATACAGGATGGAACTCAGGATCAGTAATGTAATGTATGTACACAGTGACTGCACTAGCAGAATAGTGAGTGCAGCTCTGGAGTATAATACAGGATGTAACTCAGGATCAGTACAGGATCAGTAATGTAATATATGTACACAGTGGCTGCACCAGCAGAATAGTGAGTGCAGCTCTGGAGTATAATACAGGATGTAACTCAGGATCAGTACAGGATCAGTAATGTAATGTATGTACACAGTGACTGCACCAGCAGAATAGTGAGTTCAGCTCTGGAGTATAATACAGGATGTAACTCAGGATCAGAACCGGATCAGTAATGTAATGTATGTGCACAGTGACTGCACCAGCAGAATAGTGAGTGCAGCTCTGGAGTATAATACAGGATGGAACTCAGGATCAGTAATGTAATGTATGTACACAGTGACTGCACTAGCAGAATAGTGAGTGCAGCTCTGGAGTATAATACAGGATGGAACTCAGGATCAGTAATGTAATGTATGTACACAGTGACTCCACCAGCAGAATAGTGAGTGCAGCTCTGGAGTATAATAAAGGAATTAACTGAGGATGAGTAGAGGATCAGTAATGTAATTTATGTACACAGTGACTGCACCAGCACAATAGTGAGTTCAGCTCTGGAGTATAATACAGGATGTAACTAAGGATCAGTACAGGATCAGTAATGTAATATATGTACACAGTGACAGCACCAGCAGAAAAGTGAGTGCAGCTCTGGAGTATAATACAGGATGTAACTCATGATCAGTACAGGAACAGTAATGTAATGTATGTACATAGTGACTGCACCAGCACAATAGTGAGTTCAGCTCTAGAGTATAATACAGGATGTAACTCAGGATCAGTACAGGATCAGTAATGTAATGTATGTACACAGTGACTGCACCAGCAGAATAGTGAGTGCAGCTCTGGATTATAATACAGGATGTAACTCAGGATCAGTAATGTAATGTATGTACACAGTGACTGCACCAGCAGAATAGTGAGTGCAGCTCTGGAGTGTAATACAGGATGTAACTCAGGATCAGTAATGTAATGAATGTACACAGTGACTCCACCCAGGGGCGGACACAGACTGTAGTGGGCCCCTGTGCAAGAACTTTTTGGGGGCCCCCCCCTGCCCTTCATAGGGGGCATGAAGGACCCCCCCCTCCCCGTGCATCTCTCATCCCCTCGTGCATCTCTGATTCCCCCCACTCCTAGTTAATTAATTGTATTTAAAAAAAATAAAACTTGTTATACTTACCCCCAGGGCCGGCTCCAGATTTTTGTGGGCCCTGGGCGACAGAGTTTCAGTGGCCCCTTTAACACATACCATGATTCATGATGCTCAGATACCACAGATAAATATATATGTATAGTACAAGGCCAAGGATTTCACTTACTACATTACATGAGCGATATCTATTGTAAATTCTACAATAGCTCAGAAGCCGGCGAATCCTCACAGCGCACAGTGCAGACCGGACAGTATAGTCCTCCATACAGTATTATGGGCCCCATATAATGCTCCATACAGGATACTGACCCCCTTATAATGCTCCATACAGGATACTGGTCCCCATATAATGCTCCATACAGGATACTGGTCCCCATATAACGCTCCGTACAGGATACTGTCCCCCATATAACGCTCCATACAGAATACTGACCCCCATATAACACTCCATACAGAATATTGGCCCCCATGTAACGCTTCATGCAGGCTGTTCCCCCCTTATAATGCTTCATATAGGATGACACCCCCCTTTTAATGCCCTATGCAGGATGTCACCTCTACCCCCCATAAAATGCCCCATGCAAGATGTCACCCCCCCATATAATGCCCCATGCAGGATGTCACCTCTACCCCCCATATAATACCCCATGAAGGATGTCACCTCTACCCCCCATATAATGCTCCATGCAGGATGTCACCTCTACCCCCATATAATGCCCCATGCAGGATGTCACCTCTACCCCCCATATAATGCCCCATGCAGGATGTCACCTCTCCCCCCATATAATGCCCCATGCAGGATGTCACCCCCCATATAATGCCCCATGCAGGATATCACCCCCCCATATAATGCCCCATGCAGGATGTCACCCCCCCATATAATGCCCCATGCAGGATGTCACCTCCCCCATATAATACCCCATGCAGGATGTCACCTCTACCCCCCATATAATGCCCCATGCAGGATGTCACCTCTCCCTCCATATAATGCTCCATGCAGGATATCACCCCCCCATATAATGCCCCATGCAGGATGTCACACCCTCTCTCTCCCCACCATATAATGCCCCATGCCCCCATACATGAAAAAAATAAAAAAAACAATACTCACCTCACTTCTTACCTGCTGCTGGCGCTGCTCCGGACTCCAGCGTTGCCCGCGTCTTCCCGCTCTGCACTGTGACAGGTCAGGAGAGAGCGCGCGCGGTGTAAAGACATCACCGCGCCCTCTGACCTGAGACATCACAGTCAGAGGACGCGTAAGACGCTGCGGAGGCACGGGGAGGGGTAAGTATTGTGCCGGCGCCGTCACATGACCGGAGATGTCCCTGTGCTCAGCATGGGGCCGGGGGCCCATGCTGAGCACAGGGACATTTCCGGTCATGTGATGGCGGGGGGGGCCCCATGAGGAGACGCACAAGAGGGGGGCCCCGAGGGGGCCCCGACTGGCTGGGCCCCTTGTTGGTGTCAGGGCAGTCATTCTCTGATGGCGGCCCTGCTGGAGGCTGGAGGGGCCCCCTCTCCCTCGGGGGCCCCCGTTCAATGAACCGGCTGCACGGGCGATAGGTCCGCCCATGATTGTCCTGTTAAAAAATAAATGATGGTCCAACTAAACGCAAACCGGTTGGAATAGCATGCCGCTGCAAGACGCTGTGGTAGCCATGGTGGTTCAGTATGCCTTCAATTTTGAATAAATCCCCAACAGTGTAACCAGCAAAGCAGCCCCACACCATCACACCTCCTCCTCCATGCTTCACGGTGGGGACCAGGCATGTAGAGTCCATCCGTTCACCTTTTCTGCATCGCACAAAGACACGGTGGTTGGAACCAAAGATCTCAAATTTGGACTCTCAGACCAAAGCACAGATTTCCACTGGTCTAATGTCCATTCCTTGTGTTCTTTAGCTCAAACAAGTCTCTTCTGCTTGTTGCCTGTCCTTAGCAGTGGTTTCCTAGCAGCTATTTTACCATGAAGGCCTGCTGCACAAAGTCTCCTCTTAACAGTTGTTGTAGAGGTGTGTCTGCTGCTAGAACTCTGTGTGGCATTGACCTGGTCTCTAATCTGAGCTGCTGTCAACCTGCGATTTCTGAGGCTGGTGACTCGGATAAACTTATCCTCAGAAGTAGAGGTGACTCTTGGTCTTCCTTTCCTGGGGCGGTCCTCATGTGAGCCAGTTTCTTTGTAGCGCTTGATGGTTTTTGCAACTGCACTTGGGGACACTTTCAAATTTTTCCCAATTTTTCAGACTGCCTGACCTTCATTTCTTAAAGTAATGATGGCCACTTGTTTTTCTTTACTTAGCTGCTTTTTTCTTTCCAAAATACAAATTCTAACAGTCTATTCAGTAGGACTATCAGCTGTGTATCCACCAGACTTCTGCACAACACAACTGATGATCCCAACCCCATTTATAAGGCAAGAAATCCCACTTATTAAACCTGAC
Organism: Phyllobates terribilis; assembly: GCF_046119375.1. Taxonomy (NCBI): domain Eukaryota; kingdom Metazoa; phylum Chordata; class Amphibia; order Anura; family Dendrobatidae; genus Phyllobates; species Phyllobates terribilis. The sequence continues at coordinate 1,756,430 of NW_027362968.1, read as the reverse complement.
AGGGCACACCTGTGAAGTGAAAACCATTTCCGGTGACTACCTCTTGAAGCTCATCAAGAGAATGCCAAGAGTGTGCAAAGCAGTCATCAAAGCAAAAGGTGGCTACTGTGAAGAACCTAGAATATAAGACATATTTTCAGTTGTTTCACACTTTTTTGTTAAGTTTATAATTCCACATGTGTTAATTCATAGTTTTGATGCCTTCAGTGTGAATGTACAATTTTCATAGTCATGAAAATACAGAAAAATCTTTTAATGAGAAGGTCTGTCCAGACTTTTGGTCTGTACTGTATATATGCTCTTTCCCTCCCCCCTCCCATTCCATGTATATATGCTCTTTCCCTCCCCCCTCCCATTCCATGTATATATGCTCTTTCCCCCATTCCATGTATATATGCTCTTTCCTTCCCCCCTCCCATTCCATGTATATATGCTCTTTCCCTCCCCCTCCCATTCCATGTATATATGCTCTTTCCCTCCCCCCTCCCATTCCATGTATATATGCTCTTTCCCTCCCCCCTCCCATTCCATGTATATATGCTCTTTCCCTCCCCTCCTATTCCATGTATATATGCTCTATCCCTCCCCCCTCCCATTCCATGTATATATGCTCTTTCCCTCCCCTCCCATTCCATGTATATATGCTCTTTCCCTCCCCCTCCCATTCCATGTATATATGCTCTATCCCTCCCCCCTCCCATTCCATGTATATGTAGCACCCTGAGGACTCGGCTGCTACAGGGGTATTACACCTCAAGCCAGAGGTGTGGTATTCCACTCCCGGGTAAGGATGGAGTGTGGAACTGAGCTAGTAGGCTGCATGCACTACATACATCCCATTTCCGGGGGACAGAACTACGGTACTCCCACCAAGTATATGTGCAGGTACGACAGCGTCTGTCCCTGGCTGGAGTGGGAGGGGGGTGGAACATCCCAGTAGTGTAGGGGCAGATAGGGGGAGTAGTCTGGGTAAAGATAGGAGCTCATTGGGTGCTGGTCACCTGAGCTCACACATAGAGGGAGTATATAAGGTGGGCACCATCTTAGAACAGAGTCAGTCAGTGAGAGTCTTTAGCCTGAGGAGCAGAGCAGAGGAGCTCAGCCAGGAGGGCTGACAGGGAGCTGTGGCTCCGGCTGGGCCCAGCTCCAGAACAGAGCCTGCTGAGAGAGAGAGAGAGGAGTCAGAAGGACCCAGAGAGGAAACAAGAAGGAACCCCAAGATCCCAGAATAAGGACAGAAGGGTGAATGGTTGGCGGACCAGGGTACCGGAACCCAAGCTGGCAGAGGCCAAAGCACACCTTAGCCAGGAACCGGAGGTCGTGGGCAGGATCTGCCACGACCCTCACCAAATCCACTAGAAAGGCACACCGAGCATAGGGTCAGGGAGCCCAGAGGAGGCTTGACCAACAAGAGACCCGAGGGAGCCGGCCAAAAGTGGATCCCTGGTGGGAACGGCCAGAGGAAGGGAGAGTCAGAAAGGAGCTCAGGACCACGCTCCGGAATTGCCTGGGGGTTGGCCGAGTCCAGGACCTGGTGGACGCAGCACGGCTCGGGTGGTCACTCAAGGCCAGAGTGACCAAAAGAACACCAGTAAGTAAAAGCCCTGAACTGCATCTCCTGACTCTGAGTCTCCTTGCTGCACCTTCACAACCACCATCCTCCACGTCTGACCCCCTGAGGCTATACCCCTCCCGTTGGGGGTTATACTACCACAGCTGCACACCACCACCAGCCTCAGCGGACCATCCTGCAGCGGCGGCCTTTTGACCGCAAATCAACGGGTGGCGTAGTTGACACTAAGAACATCTGCAAGGACTGCCGCACACTGAGTTTGACACCCTGGGCACGGACCGGGTCACAGCCACTCGGAGACTACAACCCCCATCTGATCCGGCTCCGGGTATCCCTAACAACATGGCCCAGGGGGCGCGTCATATATATGCTCTTTCCCTCCCCCTCCCATTCCATGTATATATGCTCTATCCCTCCCCCCTCCCATTCCATGTATATATGCTCTATCCCTCCCCCCTCCCATTCCATGTATATATGCTCTTTCCCTCCCCCCTCCCATTCCATGTATATATGCTCTTTCCCTCCCCCTCCCATTCCATGTATATATGCTCTTTCCCTCCCCCCTCCCATTCCATGTATATATGCTCTTTCCCTCCCCCTCCCATTCCATGTATATATGCTCTTTCCCTCCCCTCCTATTCCATGTATATATGCTCTATCCCTCCCCCCTCCCATTCCATGTATATATGCTCTTTCCCTCCCCTCCTATTCCATGTACATATGCTCTTTCCCTCCCCCCTCCCATTCCATGTATATATGCTCTATCCCTCCCCCCTCCCATTCCATGTATATGACGCGCCCCCTGGGCCATGTTCAAGGGATACCCAGAGCCGGATCTAGATAGGGGTAGTAGTCCTTGTGGCGGTGACCCGGTCCGTGCCCAGGGTGGTCAAACTAAGTGTGTGGCAGTCTTGGTAGATGTTGTTTCTGTGTCGACTACGCCACCCGTTGATTTGCGGTACAAGGCCGCCGCTGCAGAACAGTCCGCTGAGGCCGGTAGTATGGGTGCAGCGATGGTGGTATAACCCCCAACGGGAGGGGTATGGCCTCAGGGCAGCTGGTGTGGATGATGGGGGTAGTGATAGTGCAGAAAGGAGAGTCAGAGACGTGAGATGCAGTTTCAGGGTTTTTACTCACAGGTGTTCCTTCAGTCACTCTGGCCTTGAGTGACCACCCGAGCCGTGCTGCATCCACCAGGTGCTGGACTCGGCCAACCCCCAGGCAGTTCCGGAGCGTGGTCCTGAGCTTCCCTCTCTCTCTCTTTCTCCTGGCCGTCCCCACCAGGGATCCACCTTTGTCCGGTTCCCTTGGGCCTTCTATGGTAAAACCTTCTCTGGCTTTCCTGACCCTACTCTTGGTGTACCTTCCTGGTGGATGTGGTGAGGGTCGTGGCAAAGCTTGCCCACGACCTCCGGTTCCTGGTTAAGGGTTACTTTTGCCTCCGCCAGCTTGGAATCCGGTGCCCTCTTCTGCCAACCCTTCACCCTTTTTGGTTTGCTTCTGGGATCTTAGGGTTCCCTCTTTTCTGCGTCTCTGGGCCTTCCTTCTTCCTCTCCACTACAAGCCTGGCCCTGGAGCTGGGCCCAGCCGGAGCCACAGCTCCCTGTCAGCCCTCCTGGCTGAGCTCCTCTGCTCTGCTTCTCCTCAGACTGAACTCGACCCTGTCCTAAGATGGTGCCCACCATATATACTCCCTCTATGTGTGAGCCCAGGTGACCAGCACCCAATGGGCTCCTATCTCTATGCCCAGAGCCCCTCCCCTATCTGCCCCTACACTACTGGGATGTTCCACCCCCCCCCCACTCCAGCCAGGGACAGACGCTGTCGTACCTGCACATCTACTTGGTGGGAGTACCGTAGTTCTGTCCCCCGGAAATGGGATGTATGTAGTGCATGCAGCCTACTGAGCTCAGTCCCACACTCCATCCTTACCCGGGAGTGGAATACCACACCTCTGGCTTGAGGTGTAATACCCCTGTAGCAGCCGAATCCTCAGGGTGCTACATATATATGCTCTTTCCTTCCCCCCTCCCATTCCATGTATATATGCTCTTTCCCTCCTCCTCTCATTCCATGTATATATGCTCTTTCCCTCCTCCTCTCATTCCATGTATATATGCTCTTTCCCTCCCCCCTCCCATTCCATGTATATATGCTTTTTCCCTCCCCCCTCCCATTCCATGTATATATGCTCTTTCCCTCCCCCTCCCATTCCATGTATATATGCTCTATCCCTCCCCCCTCCCATTCCATGTATATATGCTCTTTCCCTCCCCTCCCATTCCTTGTATATATGCTCTTTCCCTCCCCCCTCCCATTCCATGTATATATGCTCTTTCCCTCCTCCCTCCCATTCCATGTATATATGCTCTTTCCCTCCCCCCTCCCATTCCATGTATATATGCTCTATCCCTTCCCCCCTCCCATTCCATGTATATATGCTCTTTCCCTCCCCCCTCCCATTCCATGTATATATGCTCTTTCCCTCCCCCCTCCCATTCCATGTACATATGCTCTTTCCCTCCCCCCTCCCATTCCATGTATATATGCTCTTTCCCTCCCCCTCCCATTCCATGTATATATGCTCTTTCCCTCCCCCCTCCCATTCCATGTACATATGCTCTTTCCCTCCCCCCTCCCATTCCATGTATATGACGCGCCCCCTGGGACATATTCCTTTTAGAGGGGAATACCCGGCACCGGATCAGATGGGGGGTTGTAGTCTCCGAGCGGCTGTGACCCGGCCCCGTGCCCAGGGCGTCAAGCTCAGTGTTATGTGGCAGTCCTACAGATGTTATTAAGAGTTCTTTTGTGTCGACTACGCCACCCGTTGTGATGCGGTCACTGTGGCCGCCGCTGCAGCAGGGTCCGCTGAGGCTGATGATGCAGGTGCAGCTTGTGATGATAACCCCCAACGGGAGGGGTATAGCCTCAGGGGGGACAGGTGCAGAGGATGGGGGTTGTGGTGGTGCAGTGCAGACGGCAGTGAAGACAGAGTCGGGTTATGCAGTTAAGGGTGTTTACTTACTGCAGATGTTGTACTGGTCACTCCGGCTCCGAGTGACCACCCGAGCCGTGCTGCGTCCACCAGGTCCTGGATCCAGCCAACCCCCAAACAAGTCCGGAGCGTGGCCCTGAGCTCTCCTTCTGTCCCGTTCTCTGGCCGTCCCCACCAGTGATCCACCTAGGTCCAGCTCCCTCGGGCCTTCTGTTGGGACACCCTTGGCCTTGGGTTCCCTGACCCTTCATGTGGTGTGCCTTCGGGGTGGATGTAGTGGGTGACCGTGGCAAACGCTGCCCACGGTCTCCGGTCTCTGGCTGGGGAATGTTTTTACCCCCACCAGCTTGGGTTCCGGTACCCTGATGCCGACTCTTCACCCGGGGTTTTAATTTGGGATCTTAGAGTCCTGTTCTTCTGTGCCTCTGGGTCTTTCTTCTCCTCTCTCACTCTGGGTCTTTCCTTCTCCTCTGCTCCTGACTTGTTCTCTGCATCTGACCCTGTTCTTAGTTGGTGCCCACCTTATATACACCCTCTATGTGTGAGCTCAGGTGACCAGCACCCAATGAGCTCCTAACTTTACCCAGGCTGCTCCCCCTATCTGCCCCTACACTACTTGGGATGTACCACCCCCCTCCCACTCCAGCCAGGAACAGACTCGGTCGTACCTGCACATTTCTAAGTGGGAGTACCGTCGGTCTGCTCCTCGGAAATGGGATGTGTGTAGTGCATGCAGCCTACCGAGCTCAGTTCCACACTCCATCCTTACCCGGGAGTGGAATATCACACCTCTGGCTTGAGGTGTAATACCCCTGTAGCAGCCGAATCCTCAGGGTGCTACATATATATGCTCTTTCCCTCCTCCCTCCCATTCCATGTATATATGCTCTTTCCCTCCTCCCTCCCATTCCATGTATATATGCTCTTTCCCTCCCCCCTCCCATTCCATGTATATATGCTCTATCCCTTCCCCCCTCCCATTCCATGTATATATGCTCTTTCCCTCCCCCCTCCCATTCCATGTATATATGCTCTTTCCCTCCCCCCTCCTATTCCCTGTATATATGCTCTTTCCCTCCCCCCTCCCATTCCATGTATATATGCTCTTTCCCTCCCCCCTCCCATTCCATGTATAAATGCTCTTTCCCTCCCCCCTCCCATTCCATGTATATATGCTCTATCCCTTCCCCCCTCCCATTCCATGTATATATGCTCTTTCCCTCCCCCCTCCCATTCCATGTATATATGCTCTTTCCCTCCCCCCTCCTATTCCCTGTATATATGCTCTTTCCCTCCCCCTCCCATTCCATGTATATATGCTCTTTCCCTCCCCCCTCCCATTCCATGTATATATGCTCTTTCCCTCCCCCCTCCTATTCCCTGTATATATGCTCTTTCCCTCCCCCTCCCATTCCATGTATATATGCTCTTTCCCTCCCCCCTCCCATTCCATGTATAAATGCTCTTTCCCTCCCCCCTCCCATTCCATGTATATATGCTCTTTCCCTCCCCCCTCCCATTCCATGTATATATGCTCTTTCCCTTCCCCCCTCTCATTCCATATATATATGCTCTATCCCTTCCCCCCTCCCATTCCATGTATACATGCTCTTTCCCTCCCCCCTCCCATTCCATGTATATATGCTCTTTCCCTCCCCCCTCCCATTCCATGTATATATGCTCTTTCCTTCCCCCCTCCCATTCCTTGTATATATGCTCTTTCCCTCCCCCCTCCCATTCCATGTATATATGCTCTTTCCCTTCCCCCCTCTCATTCCATATATATATGCTCTATCCCTTCCCCCCTCCCATTCCATGTATATATGCTCTTTCCCTCCCCCCTCCCATTCCATGTATATATGCTCTTTCCCTCCTCCCTCCCATTCCATGTATATATGCTCTTTCCCTCCCCCCTCCCATTCCATGTATATATGCTCTTTCCCTCCCCCCTCCCATTCCATGTATATATGCTCTTTCCCTCCCCCCTCCCATTCCATGTATATATGCTCTATCCCTCCCCCCTTCCATTCCATATATACAGTACAGACCAAAAGTTTGGACACACCTTCTCATTTAAAGATTTTTCTGTATTTTCATGACTATGAAAATTGTACATTCACACTGAAGGCATCAAAACTATGAATTATCACATGTGGAATTATATACTTAACAAAAAAGTGTGAAACAACTGAAAATATGTCTTATATTCTAGGTTCTTCAAAGTAGCCACCTTTTGCTTTGATGACTGCTTTGCACACTCTTGGCATTCTCTTGATGAGCTTCAAGAGGTAGTCACCGGAAATGGTCTTCCAACAATCTTGAAGGAGTTCCCAGAGATGCTTAGCACTTGTTGGCCCTTTTGCCTTCACTCTGCAGTCCAGCTCACCCCAAACCATCTCGATTGGGTTCAGGTCTGGTGACTGTGGAGGCCAGGTCATCTGGCGTAGCACCCCATCACTCTCCTTCTTTGTCAAATAGCCATTACACAGCCTGGAGGTGTGTTTGGGGTCATTGTCCTGTTGAAAAATAAATGATGATCCAACTAAACGCAAACCGGATGAAATAGCATGCCGCTGCAAGATGCTGTGGTAGCCATGCTGGTTCAGTATGCCTTCAATTTTGAATAAATCCCCAACAGTGTCACCAGCAAAGCACCACCACACCATCACACCTCCTCCTGCATGCTTCACGGTGGGAACCAGGCATGTAGAGTCCATCCGTTCACCTTTTCTGCGTCGCACAAAGACACGGTGGTTGGAACCAAAGATCTCAAATTTGGACTCATCAGACCAAAGCACAGATTTCCACTGGTCTAATGTCCATTCCTTGTGTTCTTTAGCCCAAACAAGTCTCTTCTGCTTGTTGCCTGTCCTTAGCAGTTGTTTCCTAGCAGCTATTTTGCCATGAAGGCCTGCTGCACAAAGTCTCCTCTTAACAGTTGTTGTAGAGATGAGTCTGCTGCTAGAACTCTGTGTGGTATTGACCTGGTCTCTAATCTGAGCTGCTGTTAACCTGGGATTTCTGAGGCTGGTGACTCGGATAAACTTATCCTCAGCAGCAGAGGTGACTCTTGGTCTTCCTTTTCTGGGGCGGTCCACATGTGAGCCAGTTTCTTTGTAGCGCTTGATGGCTTTTGCAACTGCACTTGGGGACACTTTCAAAGTTTTCCCAATTTTTCGGACTGATTGACCTTCATTTCTTAAAGTAATGTTGGCCACTCGTTTTTATTTACTTAGCTGCTTTTTTCTTGCCATAATACAAATTCTAACAGTCTATTCAGTAGGACTATCAGCTGTGTATCCACCAGACTTCTGCACAACACAACTGATGGTCCCAACCCCATTTATAAGGCAAGAAATCCCACTTATTAAACCTGACAGGGCACACCTGTGAAGTGAAAAACATTTCCGGTGGCTACCTCTTGAAGCTCATCAAGAGAATGCCAAGAGTGTGCAAAGCAGTCATCAAAGCAAAAGGTGGCTTCTTTGAAGAACCTAGAATATAAGACATATTTTCAGTTGTTTCACACTTTTTTGTTAAGTATATAATTCCACATGTGTTAATTCATCGTTTTGATGCCTTCAGTGTGAATGTACAATTTTCATAGTCATGAAAATACAGAAAAATCTTTAAATGAGAAGGTGTGTCCAAACTTTTGGTCTGTACTGTATATGACGCGCCCCCTGGGCCATATTCTTTAGGGGGAATATCCGGAGCCGGATCAGATGGGAGTTGTAGTCTTCCGAGTGGCTGTGACCCGGTCCGTGCCCAGGGTGTCAAACTCAGTTGTATGTGGCAGTCCTACAGATGTTATAAAGTTCTTTATGTCGACTACGCCACCCGTTGTATTGCGGTCACTACGGCCGCCGCTGCAGCAGGGTCCGCTGAGGCTGATGGTGTAGGTGCAGCTTTTGGTGGTATAACCCCCAACGGGTGGGGTATAGCCTCAGGGGGTCAGGTGCAGAGGATGGGGGTTGCGGTGGTGCAGCATAGATGTGAAAGGAAGACAGAGTCGGGTTGTGCAGTTTAGGGTATTTACTCACTGCTGATGTTCCGGTCACTCCAGCTTCAAGTGACCACCCGAGCCGTGCTGCGTCCACCAGGTCCTGGATCCAGCCAACCCCCAAACAAGTCCGGAGCGTGACCCTGAGCTCTCCTTCTGTCCTTTCCTCTGGCCGTCCCCACTAGTGATCCACCCAGGTCCAGCTCCCTCGGGCCTTCTGTTGGGACACCCCTGGCCTTGGGTTCCCTGACCCTCCACGTGGTATGCCTTCGGGGTGGATGCGGTGGGTGGCCGTGGCAGACGCTGCCCACGGCCTCCGGTCTCTGGCTAGGGTGTGCTTTTGCCCCCACCAGCTTGGGATCCGGTACCCTTTTGCCAACTCTTCACCCGCTGATGGACTTTGGGTTCTCAGAGTTCCTTTTCTGTTTCCCCCTCTGGGTCTTTCTTGCTTTCTCCTCTCTCTCTCTCTGGGGCTTCTCTGCTCCTCTTCCTGACTCTGACAGACTGACCGATTGTGGCAGACTGACTCCTCTGCAAAGACTGACTCTGTTCTTTGATGGTGCCCACCTTATATACACCCTCTATGTGTGAGCTCAGGTGACCAGCACCCAATGAGCTCCTATCTTTACCCAGGCTGCTCCCCCTATCTGCCCCTACACTACTTGGGATGTTCCACCCCCCTCCCACTCCAGCCAGGAACAGACTCGGTCGTACCTGCACATTTCTAAGTGGGAGTACCGTCGGTCTGCTCCTCGGAAATGGGATGTGTGTAGTGCATGCAGCCTACCGAGCTCAGGTCCACACTCCATCCTTACCCGGGAGTGGAATATCACACCTCTGGGTTGAGGTGCAATACCCCTGTAGCAGCCGAATCCTCAGGGTGCTACATTCCCCCCTGGTAAATCACAGCACGTCCTCGGGCTGTAAGAACAAAACACCAAAAACATACAAATTTTTGCATAAACATATAAAACATCATATATATATATATTAATAAAACTTTTCATATAAAACTTTCTCGTCGCCTCTGGCTCCTCCTCCGGTCACTGTGCAACTTGTGACCGGGTAAAGTGCGACAGTCTCTCTAGACAAATGGTTTTCCTATAAAACCGGTAGGGGGCGCTTTAGGACGCGCAACTATATACAGGGGTAGTGGCCGCTCTCAGTCCTCGGCCAAGTATTAGGGAGGAATGACCGCTCTCAGTCCTCGGTCAGTGGGATTTAGGGAATTACGGGTAACAGTTCACACATGCTGGTCCCAACGGGGACTACATTAGCAACAGTAACAGTTTCAGTTCACGGTGCCCCGACGGGCAACTATATACAGCTTCTACTCTGCTGTACTTAACGACGGCGTCCTCCTGCTCTTTCTTTATGGTTACCTTTAACTCTAGTTTCAGACCCGTCCGGGTCCTCTTGTTCTTCCTCCTCACACCGCAGCTCTTCCTCCGTCAGACGATGCACATGGAGGGCGTAGGGTCCTTTGGCACACTTGTGCCGGGTGAAGGTGACCTCGTCCCCGATGTAAAGGTCACGACCTCTGTGTCCCTCCGGTAGGTGGGACTCAACGTCTCTCCTGGTCACGAAGACGTCGCCTAGGGTGCGGTGGTCTCGGATGAAGCCCCACCCATGCTGCATGTTAAACTTTATCACAGTCCCGGTGGTGCGGGGACTATGCGCTGCACGGGGGTCTCTCCTGGCCCGGCTCTTCTGCTCCGCGCTCCTTATTTGAGCTTGCTGTTCCCGGACCCGCCTCTCTCTCCGCTCCCTCTCAAAGTCCTCGAGCTGTTGGCGGCAGCACTCAGCACGCTCCGCTGCAGCTGCCCGAGTCTCTTGAGTGAACCCCATGAGATCTTCTCCGGTGGGGTCCCACTCAAACTGCGCTTCTGCTAGCGGGGGCGAGATCCTCTTTACGGGCTTTGGAGCCGGGATCAGGGGTTCATCCAGGGGTCTCTCTCTCCGGAGTCGGGGATGGTGGAACTCCGGTGGCCATATAAATGGCTGCCCATCCGGGCACGTATGCTGGGCGTACAGGTCCTCTCCCAGATGCGGCACTCTTGGTCTTATGGGCGCGGTGGTGTTAGCGCCCGGGTTGCCCGGGCCTTGCGGCCAGGCCTGGGGTATCTGGAAGGTAAAGGGCACCGTAAGGACGGCGGCACCCTGGGCTACTTGGCCCTGCGACCAGGCCGGGGGCTCCGCGGAGGTAGGGGGCGCTGTTGGTATTGCGGCGCCCGGGGGTACTAGGCCTTGCGACCAGGCTGGTGGTACTTCCTGCTTGGTCATGCTCGGGGTCGAGGCGTGTGACGTCACAGGGGTCGCGGCTCCCGTTTGAGGCCTAGTCTGCGGCGGTGACGTTGCAGCGACGGGCACGGCAGGATAGACTTCGGGCTCTGCGACGGGGAGCTGGGGCAGGTACGCGGTTTCCCGGTTTGGGGTATAGACGTCCCCTTTACCTGCCTCCACTCGTTCGGCTCCCTTCTCGGCGCCGTCTCCGGCCTTCAATCCTCCCGCGCCATCCTCAGAGGCGGTCTGTTTCCTCGTCTCGGGTGGCGTGCTCCGCTGACAGGTCTCGGTCTGCTGGGCCATCTCACGGCTCCACTCCGCCAACGTCTCTCGCTGCACCCGGGCCATCCTCCTTGCGAGGCCCTCCAGAGCGGTCTGTGCACACTCCCGGTCTCGGGGGAGCTGTGCTAGGACCTCCACTAGGCCTAGTGGGGTCGTTGCTTCCAGCAGGCTCCTGACCAACGGGTCGGTGCCGCTCTGCTCTCCTTCAGTTGTCTCCAGCAGGCTCCTGACCAACGGGCCGGTGCTGCTCTGCTCTCCCTCTTCTGTTGTCTCCAGCAGGCTCCTGGCCAGCGGGCCGGTGCTGCTCTGCTTTCTCGCCATCTCCGGGTAAGCTCCTCCGATACTCTTCTCCAGGCTTCTTGCCTCCGGGTGCGCTCGCTCTCGACTGCTCCAAGCGACACCCATCTTTGTTCTCTCCTTTCGTCTCCTCCCCCTTCGAGGGCGGTCCCGGGGCCACTTGGTGATTGTCAGCTCCAGGGGCTGTTCTTTCACGCTGACAGACACCTCTAGCATCACAGTCTCTGTTGGTGGGGGCGGTTTCCACTTTTGGCGCCATTTTCGGTCCTGGCCCACGATGGGAGGCGGCCTCTTGCCATCCTCTGGCACGCCCATAATGGCGTCCGCTCTGACAAGGCGGGAAACCTTTGTAAATGGCGGGAATCGTCTCCCAGTGGCGGGAAACTCTGCAGATGGTGGGAAAAAGCTGTTAATGGCGGACAACCGGCGGAAATCGACCTGTGATGGAGTCCGATGGCGGGGACCCTCCGGAACCGGCAGGAGACTTCTTTTTGAGGTAAACTTGTTCTTTTCTTCAGGCACGCAGTACCCGGTTGTTGTGGGCACGTAATCCTGCCGACTACGCCAAAGTTGACGCGCCCCCTGGGCCATATTCTTTAGGGGGAATATCCGGAGCCGGATCAGATGGGAGTTGTAGTCTTCCGAGTGGCTGTGACCCGGTCCGTGCCCAGGGTGTCAAACTCAGTTGTATGTGGCAGTCCTACAGATGTTATAAAGTTCTTTATGTCGACTACGCCACCCGTTGTATTGCGGTCACTACGGCCGCCGCTGCAGCAGGGTCCGCTGAGGCTGATGGTGTAGGTGCAGCTTTTGGTGGTATAACCCCCAACGGGTGGGGTATAGCCTCAGGGGGTCAGGTGCAGAGGATGGGGGTTGTGGTGGTGCAGCATAGATGTGAAAGGAAGACAGAGTCGGGTTGTGCAGTTTAGGGTATTTACTCACTGCTGATGTTCCGGTCACTCCAGCTTCAAGTGACCACCCGAGCCGTGCTGCGTCCACCAGGTCCTGGATCCAGCTAACCCCCAAACAAGTCCGGAGCGTGACCCTGAGCTCTCCTTCTGTCCTTTCCTCTGGCCGTCCCCACTAGTGATCCACCCAGGTCCAGCTCCCTCGGGCCTTCTGTTGGGACACCCCTGGCCTTGGGTTCCCTGACCCTCCACGTGGTATGCCTTCGGGGTGGATGTGGTGGGTGGCCGTGGCAGACGCTGCCCACGGCCTCCGGTCTCTGGCTAGGGTGTGCTTTTGCCCCCACCAGCTTGGGATCCGGTACCCTTTTGCCAACTCTTCACCCGCTGATGGACTTTGGGTTCTCAGAGTTCCTTTTCTGTTTCCCCCTCTGGGTCTTTCTTGCTTTCTCCTCTCTCTCTCTCTGGGGCTTCTCTGCTCCTCTTCCTGACTCTGACAGACTGACCGATTGTGGCAGACTGACTCCTCTGCAAAGACTGACTCTGTTCTTTGATGGTGCCCACCTTATATACACCCTCTATGTGTGAGCTCAGGTGACCAGCACCCAATGAGCTCCTATCTTTACCCAGGCTGCTCCCCCTATCTGCCCCTACACTACTTGGGATGTTCCACCCCCCTCCCACTCCAGCCAGGAACAGACTCGGTCGTACCTGCACATTTCTAAGTGGGAGTACCGTCGGTCTGCTCCTCGGAAATGGGATGTGTGTAGTGCATGCAGCCTACCGAGCTCAGGTCCACACTCCATCCTTACCCGGGAGTGGAATATCACACCTCTGGGTTGAGGTGCAATACCCCTGTAGCAGCCGAATCCTCAGGGTGCTACATATATATATATATATATATATATATATATATATATATATATATATACACACACTGCATATACGTTTACATACAGTTATCAGATGCGCGGCCGATATTTAAATTTGGCGCCCAAATCGTTGATTGGTGCGGGCAGCGCCAGCGACCAATCAGCGATTTTTAACACAAATGTCCGGACCTTTGTAACACCATGAGGATACTGTGGGGACATCAGCGGCTAGCGTGTCAAGGGAGGACCGGGGAGCAGCGCTGCGGGTCAGGATACTTCTGCTGCGAGCAGTCGCTCATGTCCCGTGTTCTCGCAGCGGAAGTACCCGCACAGGCCGTGGCGCTCCCCGGTCCTCACCAATACGATTCCGCTCCCCGGTCCTCACCAATACGCAGGCTTGGTCTGGCCTGGCGCGCGCCGGGAAATTTCCCGGTGGGCCCCGGGCCCCATGCAGAGGGAACTGAAGAATTAAAAAAAAAAAAAAAAGTGGTCGTGGGCCCTTTAAGGGCGCGCGCACGCACTTTCACCGACGCGATGCCCAGGACAGTAGCGGGAGGGGCCTGGGAGCAGGAGAGCAGGGGCTGCACTGCAGCGTCACACTCAGCAGACAGGGAAGCACGTCTGCTAAAAGTGACGTCACAGCGCGCCCTGCACTGCAGTCTCCCACATTAGGAGCGTGTCTGTGGGCTGGAGACAAGCCAAGGTACTGTAATATTTGTGTGTTTGTATGGATTTTTATGTATATGCTGCCTGCATGTGTGTGTGTACAGTGTGTGTATATGCCTGTGTGTGTACAGTGTGTGTGTATATGCCTGTGTGTGTACAGTGTGTGTATATGCCTGTGTGTGTACAGTGTGTGTGTATATGCGTGTGTGTGTACAGTGTGTGTGTATATGCCTGTGTGTGTGTGTATATGCCTGTGTGTACAGTGTGTGTGTATATGCCTGTGTGTGTACAGTGTGTGTGTATATGCCTGTGTGTGTACAGTGTGTGTGTATATGCGTGTGTGTGTACAGTGTGTGTGTATATGCCTGTGTGTGTATATGCCTGTGTGTGTGTGACGCGCCCCTGGGCCTGCTGTGTCGCGCAGCGTCTCGCGCACGGGGGCTTACCCGGAACCGGATCAGATGAGGGTTGTAGTCTCCGAGTGGCGGGGACCCGGTCCGTGCCCAGGGAGTCAACTCAGTGTGTGGCAGTCTTGATAGATGTTATTTGAGTGTCGACTACGCCACCCGTTGATTTGCAGCTATGGAGCTGCCGCTGCAGGGCAGACCGCTGAGGCCGGTGTAGAATTGTGCAGCGTGATAGTATAACCCCCAACGGGAGGGGTATGGCCTCAGGGCAGCCGACGTGGAAGATGAGGGTAGCAGGAACCACTCAGAGACGGTGCGGTGTAATTCAGGGTCTTTACTGGTAACAACGATAGACCCTCCCGGAGTACTTGCTAGCGAATGGGGCCTGGTCAGTCCTTGAGCAGATGGGATCTCCCCTGGCCAGGCGGAGTTGTAGGCCTCCCAAACTGACTGTACTCTTCTGGCTACCTTGCTAGAAGCGGGTATAAGTAGCCCACGTCCCTGAGTGTACCGTGTGGTGCTCACCCGTATGGCCGGTGACTCGGGGCCTTCTAATGGCTTCCGCTCCACGATGGCGGCGCTGGTCCCACGCGTGTGACCGTGCCTTCGGGTTTCTGGGCCTGAGGACCTGAAATCCCCTGCCGATCGGCTTCTGCTGCTGGGTAAGAGTTAGTCCCCACAGCCTCGGACGCCGGGTCCGGTAAGAAAGCTTCTCAGTCAGGGCGAGCTCTGCAGCTGCCAGCCCCTGACTTGTAGTAGTATTGCTCCCACTGAGCTTCTGCTGTTTCTTCCTGTGACTGTTTCTTGTCTCTACTCTCCTTGACTCCTAACCCTGCTTCAGCCCCGGGTTTATATAGGGGAAGTTCTTCCCCTCCCAAGACTGGGCAGGAGGTGTGGCATGCACAGGATCCCTGACCAAAGGACCTCCCACCTGCTCTCAGACATAACATTACATTACTGTGGAAACCAGACCCCTGGGGTGCCACATTCCCCCCTAGTGAAATTTAGTACTCCGGGACTAAACATATTTTAGAAAAACATAGCAAGATATAACAATACAATAAAGAAACACATAAAGGTGGTCACGGCATGTCCGTAACCGGGTGCAGTCTTTGAAGAAACAAAGGTGTCCATTTCACCAAAACAGGGAGACGTAACCAGGTAGGGGTCCGTCCTACCCCGAGTCCTTAACAGTCTCTAGTCCATCCTGGGTTACGCTCCAACTAATTGTACAAGGATTCCCGGTAGATCCACCAAGGATTCCTAAAAATAACTAGAAACACAAAATTATACACAAGCAACAATACACAGGTAAACATAAATAAAACAATTTATACACTTTAAATCCTCCAGCGTGCGGGTAACTGGCCTCTAGTGGCCCTAGTGGACCTACGGAGCTGACTGCCTAGCCCTGAACTACAGGGTGTAGGAGCTGTCAAGGGCAAACTGGGCAGCTGTCTACCGGCTCTTTGGCTCACTAGGGATATGGCAGGCTCACTGCAAGCAGAGGGTTGATCCTCCTGGGTTGCGGGTGTGGGGTCTTCTGCCTCCTGGACCGGCTGTTCTTCCAGCTCTACCTGTTGCTCCGTAGGTGCTTGGGATGCTGGTTGGAGGAAGGTGAGTACGGGTACCACAACTACACCATTGACTTGAGTCCAAGACCGAGGGAAGTCCCCGAGCACAGTACTAACCATATCTTCCCTTTCCTCTACGGGTCGATGGTCTTCTTGTTCCTCCTCAGGGTTCCTCAGTTGTTCGGGACACTTCTTCAGGTGGTCCCGGGATACAATGGCTGTGGTTTCCCCTCCATCTTTACTGATGGTACAAACCTTCGGGTTTTCGTGGCTTGAGGGCAGTACGGTGTACGGGTCCTTTTCCCACTGGTCGTCCAACTTGTGGAGCCGTCTCTTCCTCTTCAAGACCTGCTCTCCAGGTACCAGGGGAACAGCGGGAGCATACTGGTTGTAAGTTTTCTCTTGTCTTTCCCTAGCCTGACAGAGACTTCGTTCCACGCTCTCCTGTACTCTCCGGTACTGCTGCTGCCACTCTGTGTCCCAGTCTGTTTCTGGTGAAGTGTCCTCGGGTGTCAGGACTCCCATTTCCAGGTCAACAGGTAACTTACCAGGTCTTGCCCTCATTAGGTAAGCCGGGGTACAGTTGGTGGAACCTACCGGGATGTGGTTGTATAGGTCCACCAGATCGGGCAACTTCTCAGGCCACAGACTGCGTTCTTCCAGGGGCAACGTTTTTAGAAGATCCATTACCACCTGGTTCATTTTCTCACAAAGTCCATTAGTTTGCGGATGGTAGGGTGTCGTCCTTATCTTCCGGCAGCCATACAGATTGCAGAATTCCTGGAAGACCTCTGCTTCAAAGGCAGGTCCCTGGTCCGTCAGCACTTGGTCCGGGTACCCGTGTGGACGGCAGAAGTGCTGCTGGAAGGCTCTAGCTGCTGTTTGAGCCATTAAGTCCTTGACGGGGACGACAACCAAGAACCGGGAGTAATGATCCACGATGGTTAACGCGTAGACGTAGCCACTTCTGCTTGGGGTCAGTTTTACATGATCCAAGGCTACCAGTTCCAACGGTTGCCGGGTGACGATGGACTGCAGGGGAGTCTTCTGGCTGGCACGGTCCTTCCTTCTCAGGTTGCACGGGCCACAGTCTCTGCACCACTTCTCGATGGTTCCCCTCATGCCTACCCAGTGGAACCGCTCGCGCAGCAGGAACTCCAGCTTCTTCCACCCGAAGTGTCCAGCTCCGTCGTGGTATGCCTCCATCACCATGGCTGCGTCTCTTCGTGGCACCACTACTTGCCAGAGTAATTCATGCGTCCGGGAGTTAACCATTCGGCGGCACAACTTCCCTTTGTAAAGGAACAGTCGACTCTTCTCTGCCCATAGTTGTTTGGCTTCCTCCGGAGCGTCTGGTTCAAGGCGAGCCTCCGGCCGAGTCAGCATCTCCTTCACCAGTCGAACGGCAGGGTCGCTGTCTTGCGTTTCCGCCCAGTTGTAGTGGGGTAAGGGGTTCAACGTAGCAGCCTGCTTACTCCTTACCCGGTGGGAATACTGGATAGTCCCATGACGGTGGAACGCAGGGAGTTCAACTTCTTCCAGTCCCTCCGGATCTTCTCCTCCGTCCGGCAGGTTGGGCATCCTGGACAGGGCGTCCGCGTTGGTATTGGAGCGTCCTGCCCGGTATTTGATTGTGAACTCGTAGTTGGACAGACGGGCCATCCACCTCTGCTCCAGGGCACCGAGTCTTGCCGTGTCCAGGTGTGTCAACGGGTTGTTATCCGTGTACACGGTGAACCGGGAAGAAGCGAGGTAATGCTTAAAGCGCTCGGTGACTGCCCATACTACGGCCAGGAACTCCAGCTTAAATGAGCTGTAATTCTCGGGGTTCCTTTCGGTGGGTCGCAGTTTTCGGCTGGCGTAGGCGATTACTCGTTCCTTCCCCTGCTGGATCTGGGACAGTACGGCTCCTAGCCCGATGTTACTGGCGTCGGTGTAGAGGATAAAGGGCTGGCTATAATCCGGGTACGCCAGGATTTCGTCCCCCGTGAGGGCCATCTTCAGCTGGCGGAAGGACTCTTCTTCCAGCTCCTCCCATTTGAAGGGCGGCTTCTGGTTCTTGGCCTTCCGGGACTGGCCTATCAGGAGGTCCTGCATAGGTGCTGCCTTTTTGGTGAAACCGGGAATAAACCTTCGGTAGTAGCCTACCAACCCGAGGAACTGCCGCACTTCTTTTACGCTGGAGGGGCTTGGCCATTCCTTAATTGCGGTGATCTTATCAGGGTCGGGAGCCACTCCGTCAGCGCTCACCACGTGTCCCAGGTACTGCACCTTTGGTTTCAGGAGGTGACACTTGGAGGGTTTCACCTTTAGGCCGTAACTCGCCAGAGCTTCGAACACTTCCGCCAGGTGTTTCAGGTGGTCCTCATACGTCTTGGAATATACGATGACATCGTCCAGGTACAACAGGACCGTCTCGAAGTTTCTGTGGCCCAGACAACACTCCATTAGTCGTTGGAAGGTTCCTGGTGCGTTGCAGAGTCCGAACGGCATGCAGGTGAACTCGCTAAGTCCCATCGGGGTGGTGAATGCGGTCTTCTCCCGGTCCGCCTCTGCTACAGGAACCTGCCAGTACCCGCTAGTGAGATCCAAGGTAGAGAAGAAGTTAGCAGATCTTAAAGCAGCCAATGACTCCTCTATCCTTGGTAAGGGGTACGCATCCTTGTGTGTGATACGGTTGATTTTCCGGTAATCTACACACATCCTCATGGTGTTGTCTTTTTTTATGACTAAGACTAGTGGAGCTGCCCAGGGGCTACAGCTATCCCTAATCACCCCAGCCTCCTTCATGTCTCTAAGCATCCCCTTGGCGTGTTGGTAGTGGGCAGGGGGTACGGGTCGATACCTCTCTTTTATAGGAGGATGGTCTCCCGTGGGGATGTGGTGTTCTACCCCCTTGACTCGCCCGAAGTCTAACGGGTGTTTACTGAACACTCTCTCGTACTCTTGAACCACCCGATAGACTCCTTGTTTCTGGTGTGCGGGAGTGGAGTCAGTACCCAGATGTAGTTGCTGACACCAGTCCTCCATGTTTTTCTTAGAGCCGTTACCTTCCTTCGGGTGAGATGGAGGCAAGGGTTCCACAGATTGTATAGAATTTTGGTTAATGGTATATAATTTGGCTAGCGTGGCATACCGGGGCAGGTACACTTCCCTCTCCCCGATATTTATTATGCGAACGGGCACCCTCCCATGGCGTACATCAACCACCCCCCGTGCTGTCAAAATGGTGGGCCTACTGTCCGAGTAAACTGGTTCTACCATTGCCTGGTAATCCCTACCTCTCAGACCAATAGCTGCCCGGCACCAAATCATCATTTCACTTTTTGGGGGCATGGCTATAGGAAAAGGGTCACACATTCTTACGCTACCAATCTCACCGCCGGAGAGTTCCACCTGTTGCCGTCGCATCAGTGCCCGGATCTCTTTCTGGAGCACCCGCTGCTCGCCGGAGCTGGCGTTCTTGGCAACCTGCTGTAAAAGGAAAATCACCTCTGCAAGACAATTTTCAATTACATTAGTTCCTAGAGTTATTTTTGGGTGACTCTCATGTTTGTCAATATCTACAATGATCAGTCCCTGTGCTGCCAGTTCGACTCTACCGATTTTGATGGTCACCTCTTTAAATCCGATCTGTGGCACGGGCTGGCCATTGCTGGCGATGATACTCAAGTCGTCGTCAGGGTAGCGGGTAATATCCGAGTCATTCCAGTACTGCTTAAAGAGCACGTACGGGATGGTGGTGACCTGTGACCCGGTGTCCAGTAGGGCACTCATGGGAATGCCATCCAGTACCACAGGCAAGACTGGACGTCCTCCCACATATCTGTCGCGCCAGTTCGATGGGCCTGGTGATCTTTTTCCTGGGGGTTGGCCCTCTACCCCAGGTTGTGCCCGTTTAAAGAACAGTACCTTGCCATATGTCCGGGTTGATTGCAGCGGCGGCAGATGGGTCGTCCGTCCTCGCTGTATCGGTCACTGGGTCTTCCTCTGGCCGGTGGGGTCCTCCTTGGTCGACGCCACGGGATGTCCTCCGGTCCGGATGCCAGCTGGATCTTCCCTGGGGTGGAAGCCTGTAAAGACTGCACAGTTCGGGTTAGCGCAGCAACGCTCTTAGCTAGCTCTTGGACCTGATGGTGTAGGTCTGGAGCCGGGTCATTGTCCAAAGCCTGCGCATCAGCTCCCACAGGCCCTGCCGACAAAGGCGCCGCCTCCTGGTGGTAAGTGATAGCAGGGCGCCTGTGGGTCACAACGCCACCCGGTGCCAGTTCTCGGAGCACCCGGATGGCTCTGTCCTTGAACTGTGCAAAGCCCAGATGGGGATCCTGTAAGGCCATTGCCCGCAACTGGGTTCGGTGGGTATTACAATATAGTCCCTCTATAAACTGTTCGGTCAACAGCCTGTCCTCGTTTCCCACTCCATCAGGGTCGGTCTGCTTAATGGCCCTCAGGGCCTCTTGTAGGTTTAGTGCATAGTCCCTTATACTCTCATGCGCTCGCTGCTTGCACCCGTAGAATCTAAGCTTAATCTCGGCTGAGGTGCGGGTATCAAAGCTGTCCTTCAGCCGGGTTAGTATCCCTGCGACAGTCTTCCTCCCAGGTGGCCAGGATTTTACTTCCCTTTTGGCTGCCCCGGTTAGTTGGGCCACCAGGATGCTCACTTTTTTCTCTTCTGTGAGGGGGTACACCTGGAAGAGGCTATCCAGCTTTTCTCTAAAGTCATGCAGGGTATGTGACTCCCCTGAGTACTGGGGTAGCCAAGCTGCTCCCGGGATATAGGGCATGGTGAAGGGCATAACTGCAGCAGCGGTAGCGCTGGCGGGGGTTGAGGCAGTGAAGCTCTCCTCCGTATCCGACATCTTCCTCCCCCCTAGTGGACCATGGCCTACCTTGCGATGATCCTCTTCCGTAGGCCACGGCTCCGCAGTGGAAGGTTGAGGACCTTCCGTCGCGCTCCTGTGACGTCGGCGTCTGCTGGGCTCCTTCCAGGACCTTACGCAACGTCCGGACGTGAGGCGGGGCTTCAGTTCTCGCGCGCTTTCGGAGTCCACGCCCCTCTTCTTCCCACGCGGCGTCCTCAAGATGGCGTCCAATGGCGGGAAAACTCCACGGATGGCGGGAAGAAGGCAGAAGATGGCGCCGGATGGCGGGAAACTTCACCGATGGCGGGAAGAAGGCTGAAGATGGCGCCGGATGGCGGGAATCTTCACCACAGGTAAGTTTGAAAAGTCTCTTTTTCAGGCACGCAGTACCGGGTGGTTGCGGGCACGAAATCCTGCCGACTACGCCAAAGTTGACGCGCCCCTGGGCCTGCTGTGTCGCGCAGCGTCTCGCGCACGGGGGCTTACCCGGAACCGGATCAGATGAGGGTTGTAGTCTCCGAGTGGCGGGGACCCGGTCCGTGCCCAGGGAGTCAACTCAGTGTGTGGCAGTCTTGATAGATGTTATTTGAGTGTCGACTACGCCACCCGTTGATTTGCAGCTATGGAGCTGCCGCTGCAGGGCAGACCGCTGAGGCCGGTGTAGAATTGTGCAGCGTGATAGTATAACCCCCAACGGGAGGGGTATGGCCTCAGGGCAGCCGACGTGGAAGATGAGGGTAGCAGGAACCACTCAGAGACGGTGCGGTGTAATTCAGGGTCTTTACTGGTAACAACGATAGACCCTCCCGGAGTACTTGCTAGCGAACGGGGCCTGGTCAGTCCTTGAGCAGATGGGATCTCCCCTGGCCAGGTGGAGTTGTAGGCCTCCCAAACTGACTGTACTCTTCTGGCTACCTTGCTAGAAGCGGGTATAAGTAGCCCACGTCCCTGAGTGTACCGTGTGGTGCTCACCCGTATGGCCGGTGACTCGGGGCCTTCTAATGGCTTCCGCTCCACGATGGCGGCGCTGGTCCCACGCGTGTGACCGTGCCTTCGGGTTTCTGGGCCTGAGGACCTGAAATCCCCTGCCGATCGGCTTCTGCTGCTGGGTAAGAGTTAGTCCCCACAGCCTCGGACGCCGGGTCCGGTAAGAAAGCTTCTCAGTCAGGGCGAGCTCTGCAGCTGCCAGCCCCTGACTTGTAGTAGTATTGCTCCCACTGAGCTTCTGCTGTTTCTTCCTGTGACTGTTTCTTGTCTCTACTCTCCTTGACTCCTAACCCTGCTTCAGCCCCGGGTTTATATAGGGGAAGTTCTTCCCCTCCCAAGACTGGGCAGGAGGTGTGGCATGCACAGGATCCCTGACGAAAGGACCTCCCACCTGCTCTCAGACATAACATTACATTACTGTGGAAACCAGACCCCTGGGGTGCCACATGTGTACAGTGTGTGTGTATATGCCTGTGTGTACAGTGTGTGTGTATATGCCTGTGTGTACAGTGTGTGTGTATATGCCTGTGTGTGTGTGTGTACAGTGTGTGTCTATATGCCTGTGTGTGTGTGTACAGTGTGTGTGTATATGCGTGTGTGTGTACAGTGTGTGTCTATATGCCTGTGTGTGTGTGTGTACAGTGTGTGTGTATATGCATGTGTGTGTACAGTGTGTGTGTATATGCCTGTGTGTGTGTGTACAGTGTGTGTGTATATGCCTGTGTGTGTACAGTGTGTGTGTATATGCGTGTGTGTGTACAGTGTGTGTGTATATGCCTGTGTGTGTATATGCCTGTGTGTGTGTACAGTGTGTGTGTATATGCCTGTGTGTGTGTGTACAGTGTGTGTATATGCCTGTGTGTGTGTGTACAGTGTGTATATACCTCTGTGTGTGTGTACAGTGTGTGTATATGCCTGTGTGTACAGTGTGTGTATATATGCCTGTGTGTACAGTGTGTGTATATATGCCTGTGTGTACAGTGTGTGTGTATATGCCTGTGTGTGTGTGTGTACAGTGTGTGTATATGCCTGTGTGTGTACAGTGTGTGTGTATATGCCTGTGTGTGTACAGTGTGTATATGCCTGTGTGTGTACAGTGTGTGTGTATATGCCTGTGTGTACAGAGTGTGTATATGCCTGTGTGTGTACAGTGTGTGTATGTCTCTGTGTGTGTGTGTGTATATACCTGTGTGTGTGTGTACAGTGTGTGTGTGTGTACAGTGTGTGTGTGTGTACAGTGTGTTTATATGCCTGTGTGTGTGTATATGCCTGTGTGTACAGTGTGTGTATATGCCTGTGTGTGTACAGTGTGTGTATATGCCTGTGTGTGTACAGTGTGTGTACAGTGTGTGTATATGCCTGTGTGTGTACAGTGTGTGTATATGCCTGTGTGTGTGTGTGTGTATATGCCTGTGTGTGTATATGCCTGTGTGTGTGTATATGCCTGTGTGTGTACAGTGTGTGTACAGTGTGTGTATATGCCTGTGTGTGTACAGTGTGTGTACAGTGTGTGCATATGCCTGTGTGTGTGTGTGTGTGTGTATATGCCTGTGTGTGTATATGCCTGTATGTGTGTGTGTGTGTATATGCCGGTGTGTGTGTATATGACTGTGTGTTTATGTGTCTTCACACATATGTGTGTGTGTGCTTCCCTGCGTGTCTGCATTTTTGTGTGTGATTGTCTGAGTGTGTCTGTGCATTTCTGTGTGTGCTTGCCTGTGTGTGTACTTGTCCCCATTTCTGTGAGTATCTGTATCTGCGTGTGTATATTAGGGCTCTTTCACATGTCCTGATATTTACGGGACTGGAAATATCCGTGTCCACCTGTGTGTCATCCGTGTGACACGTACCAGCGCTTGGGAATCAGTATACAGTTAGCGCTGTTCCCAAGAGCCGGGCGCTGAGCGCTGCCCTCATCATAGATCCCTGCAGGCGCTGTGATCAGCAGCAGCGGGGTCAATGATGAGAGTAGTAGTCTACTCCCACCGTGTCCGTGTCCAACTGTAAAAATAAGAATAAAATAAAAAAATCCTTATACTCACCTCTCCTAAGTGTCACCTGCTGTAATCCGTGCGAGCGCTCACGCCGAGGAGAATGACTCCTGCAGCGAGCTTGCTCCAGAGCTGCGCTTAGTGAATGACAGGGCACCGCTTGTTGAGCGCAGCTCCGGAGCCCACTCGCTGCAGGAGACATTCTCCTCGGCGTGAACGCTCGCACGGATTACAGCGGGTGACACTTAGTAGAGGTTAGTATAAGGTTTTTTTTAATTTATTCTTTTTACAGTTGGACATGGCGGGAGTAGACTACTACTCTCATCATTGACCCTGCTGGTACTGATCGCAGCGCCTGCAGGGATCTATGATGAGGGCAGCGCTCAGCGCTCTTCCCAAGCACCGGGTGCTAACTGTCATCAGTGTGCGGGACTTTTTGCGGTCTGGACAGCAGGTAAAAAACAGACATGTCAGCGTGATTTGCCCACAGACACCACATGGTCTGTAGAAAGTGGAAACACACTGACATGTGCACATACGCATTCATGTGAATGGGTCTACGTGTGTCAGTGTCTCTGGTACGTGTGGAAACGGTCACCGCATGTACTGACGTGTGAAAGAGCCCTTAGTATGTGTCTGTGTGCGCTTTTGTGTGTGTAAGCGCGCTTCTGCATGTCTGTGTGCTCTTCCGAAGATTTATTATATTTGGAGAGAGATGGGAGAGAAATTTTAGGAGACAGAATGGGGAGATATGTGAAGAAACAGTATGGTGAACTAGGGGAGGGGTGGGAATGAGTGCAGGAACAGAATGGGGAAGGGGGATGTGTGAGGAAACAGTATGGAGAGTGGGGGAATAGTGTGAGGAGACAGTATGGGGAGAGAAAAGTGTGAGGTGACACAGCACAGAGACTAGGTAGTGTGGGGGAAGGTATAGAGATGCGGCAGTATGGGGGAAACAGTGTGAGGGCACAGAAAGGAGGGAACAGTATGCTGAGGAGGGGGAGTGTGATGAAGGGGCACAGTATAGAGACTGGGTAGTATAGGGGGGACACCGTGTGAGAGGACAATGTGAAGAGGGGGCCCAGTATGGTAAGGATAGGACAGTGTGGAGAGCAGGTACCATAAGAGGGGTAGAGTGTATGTCATGTTTTGTGCAGGGAGCATTGTAAGAGTTAGGTTTATTCAGGGGCTCAGTGTAGATATTGTTATTCAGGAGCATTATAATCTTTAAGGGCATCTTGTCGGGATGTGCTGCAGAAGACCGGAGAAGATGGAAGTCTGCAGAGACGAGCTGTGGATGAGAAAAGTCATCATGGAGACTGGACAAGAGGAAGAAAAGAAAGAGAACGACTCTAATCAGAGAAGACGTCTCAGGTAAGATACCTGGATGTAAATGTTCATTTGTGATCCTGCCTGTGTCTCATCAGTACTGTGGTTCCTGTATGGTCCGCAGTCTGATGATGACTGATAACTCCCAGTATCTCTATTGTTAATTACATACTGGGAGTTGTAGGTTTATGCGATACAAAGATATATGGGGCTGACCTGACATTACAAATGATGGTGGTTCAGATGATGTATTCATGTACTGATGTGTTTGTGCGCGTCTGCGTATCTGGAATAGTATGTATTTTTGTAAGATGTGTGTATGTAACTGTGCATTGTGGTGTGTAATAACATTCATATGCTTGAGGCACCTTTACTAAATCTATTAGGACTCACTCACATGTGTTAGGGAATTCCATTTGTCTTTCCACATTTAGGAACAGACAAGTGAAATTTGCTAACCTTGTCATAACTGTCACCATTGGGTTGTACTTGTATGGAGCGGGTTCAGGAGCTGAGCCTGCTCCATACCAGGCAGATGTCGGCTGTGTTACATAGCCGGCGTCTGCCTGTAACAGCAGTGATCAGAGCTCGCCTTGATTGCTGCTGTTTTGAGTATTTAAGTGCCCTTGTCAATCACTGACAGCAGCATTTAGGTAGCACAATGCCCGGTGCATGCAGTCACCTGCTCCCTTCTGCCCCCTGTGACGCAGTTGCAGGTTGCTGATGGGTTGCCAGTAGTGCTTAGTGAGTGTGGTCAGATAAGGTGTGATCCCTGCATGCTCGGGTGTTATCCAGGTATCTTGTAGTGCTCTGCTAATATGCTCGAGTCCCTGCGGTAACATGTTTTGCAGCAGTAGATAGAAGCAACATATGCAGGGATTACCTAACAAACAGGCAATTCCTGCATGTGTTGCGTCTGTCTACTGCCGCAAAACATGCTACCCTGGGGACTCGAGCATATTAGCAGAGCACTACAAGATACCTGGATAACACCCGAGCATGCTGGGATCACACCTTATCTGACCATTCTCGCTCAGCACTAGTTACCAGGTGCTGCTGCCATGTTAGTCATTCAATGAAGCTCAGCCTGAGGTTGGGCTCCATGGAAGTGTCACAATCCAGGTGCCGGACGTTATTGCAGCACCCTCACTTTGTAGTTCACGGTGACTGTAATGTCTCCCTCCTTGCACCGATCCTATGACAGGAAGCGAGTGGCGGCAGGGAGAATAAAACGTAATTTTCTCTGTGTAGCCAACGCTTTTCCATTAAGCCGTCTAACCAGGCTTTAAACCCTATTTACCTGCAGATTACCCCTATATCTGCAGATAAATAGCGTTTTTCAAGGTGACAAGTTACCATTATAGAGACTCTGGCAGTATGGAATGACTGTTCGAAGAAAGTCCTGCCGCTCAGTGCTCCACAGTGCAGCCAATCATGTAACTATAGTGCATTATAGACAAGCATAACAAGTAATAATACCGTTTATGGTCGGCTGTAGTGTGGGCCCCTAGAGTCAGTTCCCCTGGTGGGCCCTAGGCACCCCAGTCCGACCCTGCCAATACGATTTGCTGATTGGTCGCGCTCTCCGCCTGCGACCAATCAGTGATCTTGGCGCTAAAGTTAAACACCGCTCTGCTGATTGGTCACCAATTTGGGCGCCACATTTAAATAGCAGCCGCGACCAATCACCGATCTTGCCGCCAAATTTAAACAACGCTCTGCTGATTGGTCGCGGTCTCCAGCCGCGACCAATCAGCGAGATTGGCGCCAAATTTAAACAATGCTCTGCTGATTGGTCGTGGATGACAGCCGACCGCGACCAATCAGCGAGATTAGCGCAAAATGTAAACAATGCTCTATTTTCTCCCAACGGCAAATGTGAACGGAGAACCGAGGAGCGGCACCGCCGGTCGGGATGCTTCTGCTGCGAGCAGCCGCTCATCTCCCAGCTGCTGGCAGCGGAAGTACTCGCACAGGCAGCGCTGCTCCCCGGTCCTCACTAATACGACGCTGATTGGTTGCGGCTGCCGGCCCCGACCAATCAGCGATTTTGGGGGCAAATTGAAACACCGCTCTGCTGATTGGTCGCTACTGCCGGGCGTGACCAATCAGCGATTTTGGCGTCAAATGTAAACCCGCTCTGCTGATTGGTCGCGGTGGCCGGCCGCGACCAATCAGCAATTTTGGTGCTAAATTTAAACAACGCTCTGCTTATTGGTCGCGGTCGCCGGCCGCGACCAATCAGCAGTATTGGCGCCAAATTTAAACCTCGCTCTGCTGATTAGTCGCAACCACCGGCCGTGACCAATCAGCGATATTGGCGCCTAATTTAAACACCGCTTCGCTGATTGGTCGCGGTGGCCGGCCGTGACCAATCAGCGATATTGGTGCCAAATTTTAACACCGCTCTGCTGCTTGCGCCCGGTCGGCCGCATACCTATTCTAGAGTACCCGATGCGTTAGAATCGAGCCACCATCAAGTATTGTTATAAATCCCTCAACATTGAAATTGTAAAACCAAGAAGGAAAACTCCTGAATTACAGAAATCACAGGATATAAATATACTGGAAATAAATCATTTCTTCTGGTGTCGCCGGATCCTGAGAGCAGAAAGTTTTATATTTTTTAGGCAATGAAGTTATAGGAGGGCTTCATTTCTGCGTGACAAGATGTCGCTCCATTCTCTGATAGATTCGTCTTTTGGATAATTCATTCTACACTTTTTTGGAGGTGAAATGTAGAGAAGAAACAACAATTCTGTGTTATTTTACCCCCTGTTCACTCCTCAGTATAACGGACAGATCAGCTTTTCTCCTGCAGTAGAAATGATAATAACAATATACAATTTATATCCTTCTTATATTTTACTGCCTTTACACAAAATAAATCATCTTTTTCGTGGGGTTCATTGTATTCCAAGACTCAGACATTTTCTTTCATCTTCTGCAGATCAGTGACGTCTCCATCCTGGGATTTCCAGAATTCCACCACTTCTCCTTCTTGCTACAATTTCCATGTTGAGGAATGTAAAAAAAGGGCATGTATATTATATTATATTATATGTGGCCCTAAAAATGTCATTACTTGTTATCATTATGTAATGAATACACGATAAAAAAGAAAATGTAGTATCACCGTATAAAACCACCCACATTATACCGCCATATGGTGAACACATACTACCGCCAAACTGAGCGGACGTCCTCTCTCTAGAGGGATGGCAAATATTGTCATATCATTTTTAATACTTCCATCTATGTTCCCTATATTTATAGGGTCCAGTATGGTATAAATGTCCCCGGCAGTGTACTATGTGACATGAGGAGTGAAAACCTCTCTATGGTCAGTATTGAGCGGCAATACGGCGATGGTACTATTGTCAAGATAAAATATATATATTATAGAAAATCAATTAGTTTCTTTTAATAGATTACCTAATCAGTGTGAATTAATATAGAGATGATGGAATAATCTATGTGTATGTATGTATGCAAATGTGAATATGCACATGGATTATGTTAATAGTTAATGAATATATAACTAACAGTTTCTGTTCTTATTGTAGGCATGAACAACTAAATGATTTCCTGGGAACGACGTATGCATGTACATGGCTGATAACAGAGAGATTCATGTCAAGTTGACAAAGATGGCGCTGAGAGACGAACTCACCCCCTCCCATCAGAATTCCTAAGGCGTTACTGAGGCCAAGAGATACATGGATGAGCAAATTGCAGTGTGCCAAGTTATCAGAAAGAGAAATGAATTTTACTAATCCCACCTAGGAGTGGAATACTCTATAACCCCTTGTCTACATAATAAAGTATGCCATTTTGCACGGTTCAGTCTCTGAGTGAAGCTTTTTAACCAGATTAGCAGATTTGGTTAATTAGCTTCTTTGCATGCACACGGACATCTTTAATTTGGAGGAGAGCAGTTACCTGGTGTATCTTAAATTGGTGAAACCTCCACAAATGGTGCCGTGACTCGGATCACACTCGAGGGTACTCTAGGTCTTGGGGTGCCCATCACCGGACCACCTACAGACGAGCCGGTACTGCTCAAAGCGAGAACCTGATCAACTCTCATCACTGAATACGGTAAGTCTGCAGATTTAATGAATCCGTAGTGCTTATTCGTATTTTGAGCAGTCTCTGGTGAGTTTGTGATGTCTAGATTGGCCCTTAGGGACGGCCCGGTGCGACTGGGCGGTCCCCGCTGTGTGATTCCAAGAACTCTGGTGTGTAGTCGCTCCTGGCTAACTGCTGCTCTGTGGATTCTGAGGTGTTCAGTCCCATTAGAACGATCTTTGTACGCAGGGGAGTACAAGTATACACTTGAGAATTTAGGAAAATTTCTTTGTTTATAACGCGGGAACGCGGGGAGTGAGAATGCTGATAAGTCGTGTATTAAGACGCCATTAGGGCGCGGGCACACGGGGCCAACCAATCCTCTATTAAGTTGTGTATTAAGTCGTGGGACACGCAGGGAGTGAAGTTGCTGATAAGTCGTGTATTAAGACGCTATTAGGGCGTGGACAAGCGGGGTCAACTAATCCTCTATTAAGACGTGTAATACTCGGGGAGCCAACTGCATCGTTAAGAGGCATATTACGATGTCACTAGGACGTGGGTGCGCGGGGTGCTCAGTGCTTCATTAAGTCGTAAAATAATCAATTCAGTGCTTGGTAGGGAGTGTAGGGACCTGTTACAATTCTACTTGTGTATCAGCTGCCTGGTCTGATCATAAGTCTAAGGGGACGGGACACCTGGAGCCAAAATCCTGGAAAAACTAAAGACATTGTTTGTGTGGCAGGGGTCGCTCGATCAGGAGCTACAAGACCCCAAAGATATAGTTGCTAGAAGAGAAGGAAGGAAATATGTAGAGAAAACCAAAAAAGTTATGTCATTGTGTGGGTTGTACCTGGGGGGTAGATTACAGTACGAGATGTTGAATGCAGCAATTTGTGAAAACAGGGGAAAACTGGAAGATAATGGGTTGTTGCAAAGTGCATACATGTGGAGAAAGGTTGCGCTGAGTTTATCGAAAGAAGGGTTTGTGGAAATTGAGGATAGGGATAACAAAAGGAACATAACTGGTTATTTCTATGTTAGAGAGATGCCTCCGCCACCGCCCTATAATAGCGGCGCAATGAATTGTTGGGTGTGTTCTAATTGTGGCCAACAGAATCCAATGTCAGCGGAGTATTGTGTTGCATGTCATGCGCCCCGTCCAGGAGGCCCACCCCTCGCTA
Source organism: Phyllobates terribilis (assembly GCF_046119375.1). Classification (NCBI taxonomy): domain Eukaryota; kingdom Metazoa; phylum Chordata; class Amphibia; order Anura; family Dendrobatidae; genus Phyllobates; species Phyllobates terribilis. The sequence continues at coordinate 1,726,146 of NW_027362968.1, read as the reverse complement.
CTACCCAAGCCACTCCTAGTGCCCCATCTTCATCTGTTATACCTATGTCCGCCCAAAGTTCCAACCCTTCCTGCAGCGGCCATGTTACTACACCCATTGCATCACCTCCAGCCTCTGACCAGATGTCAGTGGGTGTGCTTCCTCCCAGTGGCACGCACCCTTCCGGTAGTGTGCTTCCTTCCAGTGGCGGCCATCTTGGCGCACCCGGAATACAGGCCGCAATACACATTACACCCGGAACATCAACCGCAACATTTACTCCTATACCAGTGTGTCCGGTTGTCACTCCGGATGGTGCGTACTATGTCCCAAAAGACTATGTTCCTCTCTATCCTCATTTGCCCAGTGCTGAAACTCTATTTAATAGTCCGGAGTTCCGGCAGGCCCTTAACCGAAGGAGAAATACAATTGAACCGGGGGAGCCGGGGGATGAAGAGGCGGCAGCACTACCACCACCACCATCAGCACCATCAGCGTCCACACCCATAAGCGATACAGAAGGTAAACCATCTGGTGTGACATTTCGTACACCAATATCAGAATTCACTCCTGATCGGGAGAATTCCCGTACCACCCTTTCAGATGAAGAATATCCACAGGTGTTGAAACCATGGACAGAAAGAATGATTTGGAAGTCATCAACGGTACTAACAGCAGGTCTGGGGGATCTGGTAACACAGCGGGTGGATGCTATAGTTAATGCAGCAAACCCTAGGTTACAACATAGGGGAGGAGTGGCTAAGACTATTGTGCAAGCCGGAGGTAATGCTATTCAGGAAGACTGTAAGGCTGAGTTCACACGATGCGTTTTTCATGCGTTTCCGCAGTGTTTTTGCAGTTGCGTAAACGCCGCGGAAACGCATGAAAAACGCATGGTAGAAGGGAAGCAATGTTCCCCAATTGAAATCTGCATGTGCTGTGCCCATGATGCGGATTTTTCCGCAGCGTAAACGCTGCCGTCAAAAATCCGCAAAATGTCAATTAATTTTGCGGAAACGCTGCTCTTTTGCCGCCATTGACTTGCATTAGACCGCATGGAATCCGCATCACTGTATATGTTGATGCGCTTTTCATGCGGTCTAATGTGCGGATGGTACCCAGGTGTGGAGGAGAAGACTCTCATCCAGACCCAGGTACCATTAAAAAAAAAAGAATAAAATAAAAAATATATATATTCTCACCTTCTGACGGCCCGCGCAGCGCTCCTGCTTGGTTCGCGGCTGAATGAAGAAGGACCTTCGCTGATGTCAGAGTCATGTGACGGGTCACGTGACGCTGACGTCGGAAGGTCCTAAAGTCTTCACTGCCGGCAGCCGGGACCGAGCGAAGCAGGACACCGGGGGCCATCAGAGGGTAAAGTATAGATTTATTTTTTATTTTTTGACATTCACACACTATATAAATCCATGCCAGTTGCATGGATTTATATAGTGTGAAGTTGACAAGCACTTTCCAAGTGATGCTAAAATCGCTTGGGAAGCGCTTGTCAACCCGCATGCGGAAATGAAAGTGAAGACCGCTTCATTTCCGCATGTCCCTGGCAGGAAACCGCATGTACAATCCGCATGCGTTTTTTCCTGCCAGAGAGATGCAGAAACGCTCAGGAAAAAATCCTGAGCATTTCTGCATCGTGTGCACATACCCTAACAGCATTGTACATTCTTCATGACCGGTGGAGGCAACAGACCTGGTAGCCACCAGACCAGGGAGATTACTGACGCGCCCCTGGGCCTGTGCTGAGTAGCGTTGCGCACGCGGGGGCCTACCCGGAGCCGGATCTGATAGGGGTAGTAGTCTCGTGGCGGTGACCCGGTCCGTGCCCAGGGAGTCAAACTGAGTGGCAGTATTTAGCAGAAGATGGTACGGTGTTCGACTACGCCACCCGTTGAATGTGGCTATGAAGCCGCCGCTGCAGGGCAGACCGCTGAGGCCGGTGGTAAGGTTGTGCAGCGTAGCTGGTAGAACCCCCAACGGGAGGGGTATGGCCTCAGGGCAGCCGACGTGTTTGAAGGGGGGTAGCAGGAACCACTCAGAGACGGTGCGGTGTAGTTTTGGGTCTTTACTGGTGACAAGGTAGACCCTCCCGGAGTACTGGCTAGCGATCGGGGCCTGGTCAGTCCGTGAGCTGATGGGATCTCCCCTGGCCAGGCGGAGTTGTAGGCCTCCCCAACTAATCGTACTCTTCTGGCTACCTTGCTAGAGGCTGATAAAAGTAGCCCACGTCCCTGAGTGTACCGTGCGGTGCTCACCCGTATGGCCGGTGACTCGGGGCCTTCTGGTAGCTTCCGCTCCACGTCGCGGTGCTGGTCCCTTGCGTGTGACCGTGCCTTTGGGTTTCTTGGCCAGAGGACCTGAAATCCCCTGCCGGGCGGTTTCTGCTGCTGGGTAAGGATTAATCCCCACAGCCTCGGACTCCGGGTCCGGTAAGAACTCTTCAATCAGGGCGAGCTCTACAGCTTCCAGCCCCTGATCTCTTTTAGCACAGCTCCCACAGAGCTCCTGATCTTTCTTGTTCCTAAAGCTGCTCCACTACAGACCAGACTGTGTCTCTGTCTGTGTTCTCTGCTCTTTCTCACCCTAACCCTGCCTCAGCCCCAGCTTTATATAGGGGAAGTTCTTCCCCTCCCAGGACTGGGCAGGAGGTGTGGCATGCATAGGATGTCTGACCAGGAAACCTCCCACCTGCTCACAGACGTAATATTGCTATTACTGTGGGAACCAGACCCCTGGGGTGCCACATTCCCCCCTAGTGAAATTTAGTACTCCGGGACTAAACATATTTTTGTAAAACATAACAAGTAAAAACAGAAACAGTACAATAAAGAAAAACACATTAGGATGGTCACGGCATGTCCACAACCGGATGCAGTCTTTGAAGAAAACAAAGGTGTCCATTTCACCAAGAGACCGGGAGCCGTAACCAGGTAGGGGTCTGTCCTGCCCCGAGTCCTTAACAGTCTTTAGTCCATTCCTGGGTTACGCTCCAACATATGTACAAAGGATTCCGGATAATCCCTAAACGACACCTATAAAATAACTAAAAATACACAATTATTTACAAGTAACAGAAAACAGGTAAATACAAATAAACAGTTTAAACACCTAGATCCTCCAACGTACGGGCAACTGGCCTTTAGTGACCCTAGTGGACCTACGGAGCTGACTGACTGGTCCTGAGCTACGGGTGGTAGGAGCTATCAAAACTAAACTGGGCAGCTGTCTACGGGCTCTTTGGCTCACTAGGGGTACGGCAGGCTCACTATAAGCAGAGGGTTGATCCTCCTGGTCTGCTTGTGTGGGGTCTTCTGCCTCCTGGACCGGCTGCTCTTCCAGCTCTACCTGTCTCTCCGTAGGTACTTGAGATGCTGGTTGGAGGAAGGTGAGGACGGGTACCACAACAGCGCCATTGACTTGAGTCCAAGACCGAAGGAAGTCTCCGAGCACAGTACTGACCATATCTTCCCTTTCCTCTGAGGGTCGAGGGTCTTCTTGCTCTTCTTCAGGGCTTCGTAGCTGTTCGGGACACTTCTTCAGGTGATCTCGGGAGACAATGGCTGTGGTTTCTCCTCCGTCCTTACTGATTATGCAGACTTTCGGGTTCTCATGGCTTGAGGGCAGTACGGTGTACGGGTCCTTCTCCCACTGGTCGTCCAACTTGTGGAGGCGTCTCTTCCTCTTCAAGACCTGCTCTCCAGGTACCAGGGGAACAGCGGGAGCATACTGGTTGTAAGTCTTCTCCTGTCTTTCTCTAGCTTGACAGAGACTTCGCTCCACGCTCTCCTGTACCTTCCGGTACTGCTGCTGTCTTTCTGTGTCCCAGTCTGCTTCTGGTGAAGTGTCCTCGGGTGTCAGGACTCCCATCTCCAGATCAACAGGAAGCTTACCAGGTCTTGCTCTCATTAGGTAAGCCGGGGTACAGTTGGTAGAACCTACCGGGATGTGGTTGTATAGGTCCACCAGATCAGGCAGTTTCTCAGGCCACAGACTGCGTTCTTCCAGGGGCAATGTTTTCAGAAGATCCATCACCACCTGGTTCATTTTCTCGCAGAGCCTATTGGTTTGCGGATGATAGGGTGTTGTTCTTATCTTCCGGCAGCCATACAGAGTACAGAACTCCTGGAAGACTTCCGCTTCAAAGGCAGGTCCTTGGTCCGTTAGCACCTGCTCTGGGTATCCGTGTGGACGGCAGAAGTGCTGCTGGAAGGCTCTAGCTGCTGTTTGAGCCGTTAAGTCCTTGACGGGGACGACAACCAAGAACCGGGAGTAGTGATCCACGATGGTTAACGCATAGACGTAGCCACTTCTGCTGGGGGTCAGTTTTACATGGTCCAGGGCTACCAGTTCCAGTGGCTGTCGGGTGATGATGGGCTGCAAGGGAGTCTTCTGGCTAGCACGGTCCTTCCTTCGTAGGTGGAACGGTCCACAGTCTCTGCACCACCTCTCGATGGTTCCTCTCATGCCTACCCAGTGGAACCGCCCGCGCAGCAGGAACTCCAGCTTCTTCCATCCGAAGTGCCCAGCTCCGTCGTGGTATGCCTCCAGTACCATAGCCGCATCTCTTCTTGGCACCACTACTTGCCAGATCAGTTCATGCGTCCGGGCGTTAACCATTCTGCGGCACAACTTCCCCTTGTAAAGGAACAGTCGACTCTTCTCAGCCCACAGTTGCTTGGTCTCCTCCGGAGCGTCTGGGTCAAGGCGGGCATCTGGCTGAGTCAGCATCTCCTTCACCAGCCGGACGGCGGGGTCACTGTCTTGCGTTTCCGCCCAGTTGTAATGAGGTAAGGGGTTGAACGTAGCAGATTGCTTACTCCTTACACGGTGGGAATACTGGATAGTCCCATGACGGTGGAACGCGGGGAGTTCAACTTCTTCCAGTTCCTCTGGATCTTCCCCTACGTCCGGTAGGTTTGGCATTCTGGACAAGGCATCCGCGTTTGTATTGGAGCGTCCTGCCCGGTACTTGATCGTGAACTCGTAGTTGGACAGGCGGGCCATCCATCTCTGCTCCAGGGCACCGAGTCTTGCCGTATCCAGGTGTGTCAACGGGTTGTTATCCGTGTACACGGTGAACCGGGAAGAGGCGAGGTAGTGCCTAAAGCGTTCGGTGACTGCCCACACCACTGCCAGGAACTCTAGCTTGAATGAGCTGTAATTCTCAGGGTTTCTTTCGGTGGGTCGCAGTTTTCGGCTGGCGTAAGCAATTACCCGTTCTTTCCCCTGCTGGATCTGGGACAGTACGGCTCCTAGCCCGATGTTACTTGCGTCGGTGTAGAGGATAAAGGGCTGGCTGTAATCAGGGTACGCCAGGATTTCATCCCCCGTGAGGGCCATCTTCAGCTGGCGGAAGGACTCTTCTTCCAGCTTCTCCCATTTGAAGGGCGGCTTCTGGTTCTTGGCCTTCCTGGACTGGCCTATCAGGAGGTCCTGCATAGGAGCTGCCTTTTTGGTGAAACCGGGAATGAATCTTCGGTAGTAGCCTACCAACCCGAGTAACTGCCGCACTTCCTTTACGCTGGAGGGGCTTGGCCATTCCTTAATTGCGGTGATCTTATCAGGGTCGGGAGCCACTCCGTCAGCACTCACCACGTGTCCCAGGTATTGCACCTTTGGTTTCAGGAGGTGACACTTGGAGGGTTTCACCTTTAGGCCGTAGTTTGCCAGAGCTTCGAACACTTCTGCCAGGTGTTTCAGGTGGTCCTCGTAGGTCTTGGAGTAGACGATGACATCGTACAGGTATAACAGGACCGTCTCGAAGTTTCGGTGTCCCAGACAGCATTCCATCAATCGTTGGAAGGTTCCTGGTGCGTTGCAGAGTCCGAACGGCATGCAGGTAAACTCGCTAAGTCCCATCGGGGTGGTGAATGCGGTCTTCTCCCGGTCCGCCTCTGCTACAGGAACCTGCCAGTACCCGCTAGTGAGATCCAAAGTGGAGAAGAAGTTAGCAGATTTTAAAGCAGCCAAAGACTCCTCTATCCTTGGTAAGGGGTACGCATCTTTGTGTGTGATACGGTTGATTTTCCGGTAATCTACACACATTCTCATGGTGTTGTCTTTCTTTTTAACCAAGACTAGTGGAGCTGCCCAGGGGCTACAGCTATCCCTGATTACCCCAGCCTCCTTCATGTCTCTAAGCATCCCCTTGGCGTGTTGGTAGTGTGCAGGGGGTACGGGTCGGTATCTCTCCTTTATGGGAAGATGGTCTCCCGTGGGGATATGGTGTTCTACCCCCTTTACTTGCCCGAAGTCTAACGGGTGTTTACTAAACACTCTCTCGTACTCTTGAACCACCCGATAGACTCCTTGTTTCTGGTGTGAGGGAGTGGAGTCAGTACCCAGGTGTAGTTGCTGACACCAGTCCTCCATTGGTTTCTTAGAGCCGTTACCTTCCTCTGGTTGGGATGGAGGTAAGGGTTCCACGGCCTGTACAGAATTCTGATTGATGGTATACAATTTGGCTAGCGTAGCATACCGAGGCAGGTACACTTCCCTTTTCCCGATGTTTATTATGCAAACGGGCACCCTCCCATGGCGTACATCAACCACCCCCCGTGCTGTCAAAATGGTGGGCCTACTGTCTGAGTAGACGGGTTCTACCATTGCTTGGTAGTCTCTACCTCTTAGACCAATAGCTGCCCGGCACCAAATCATCATTTCACTTTTTGGGGGCATGGCAATAGGGAAAGGGTCACACATTCTCACGCTTCCAATCTCACCACCGGAGAGTTCCACCTGTTGCCGCCGCATCAGTGCCCGGATCTCTTTTTGGAGCACTCGCTGCTGGCCGGAGCTGGCGTTCTTGGCAACCTGCTGTAAAATGAAAATCACCTCTGCAAGACAATTTTCAATCACATTAGTTCCTAGAGTTATCTTTGGGTAACTCTCGCGCTTGTCAATGTCTACAATGATCAGTCCCTGTGCTGCCAGTTCGACTCTACCGATTTTAATGGTCATCTCTTTGAATCCGATCTGTGGCACGGGTTGACCATTGCTGGCGATGATACTCAAGTCGACGTCAGGGTAGCGGGTTATATCCGAGTCATTCCAGTACTGCTTGAAGAGCACGTACGGGATTGTGGTGACCTGTGACCCGGTGTCAAGTAGGGCACTCATAGGAATGCCATCCAGTACCACAGGCAAGACTGGACGTCCTCCCACATATTTGTCACGCCAGTTCGATGGGCCTGGTGATCTTATTCCTAGGGGTCGGCCCTCTACCCCAGGTTGTGCCAGTTTAAAGGACAGTACCTTGCCATATGTCCGGGTTGATTGCAGCGGCGGCAGATGGGTTGTCCGTCCTCGTTGTATCGGTCGCTGGGTCTTCCTCTGGCCGGTGGGGTCCTCCTTGGTCGACGCCACGGGATGTCCTCCGGTCCGGATGCCAGCTGGATCTTCCCTGGAGCAGAAACCTGTAAAGACTGCACAGTTCGGGTTAGCGCAGCTACGCTTTTAGCTAGCTCTTGGACCTGATGGTGCAGGTCTGGAGCCGGGTCATTGTTCAAAGCCTGCGCGTCAGCTCCCACAGGCCCTGCCGACAAGGGCGCCGCCTCCTGGTGGTAAGCGGTAGTAGGGCGCCTGTGGGTCACCACGCCACCCGGTGCCGGTTCTCGGAGCACCCGGATGGCTCTGTCCTTGAACTGTGCAAAGTCCAGATGAGGATCCTGTAAGGCCATTGCCCGCAACTGGGTTCGGTGGGCATTGCAATATAGTCCCTCTATAAATTGTTCGGTCAACAGCCTGTCCTCGTTTCCCACGCCGTCAGGGTCGGTCTGCTTAATGGCTCTCAGGGCCTCTTGTAGATTTAGTGCATAGTCCCTTATATTCTCATGTGCTTGCTGTTTGCACCCGTAGAATCTAAGCTTAATCTCGGCTGAGGTGCTTGTATCAAAGGTGTCCTTCAGCCGGGTTAATATCCCTGCGACAGTCCTCCTCCCAGGTGGCCAGGACTTTACCTCCCTTTGGGCTGCCCCGGTTAGTTGGGCCACCAGGATGCTCACTTTTTGCTCTTCTGTGAGGGGGTACACCTGGAAGAGGCTATCCAGCTTTTCTCTAAAGTCATTCAGGGTATGTGACTCCCCTGAGTACTGGGGTAGCCAGGCTGCCCCCGGGATATAGGGCATAGTGAAAGGCATGACCGCAGCAGCGGTGGCGCTGGCGGTGGCTGCGGCAGTGAAGCTCTCCTCTGTATCCGACATCTTCCTCCCCCCTAGTGGACCGTGGCCTACCTTGCGATGATCCTCTTCCGTAGGCCGCGGCTCCACAGTGGATCGTCAGGGTCGAGGACCTTCCGTCGCGCTCCTATGACGTCGGCGTCTGCTGGGCTCCTTCCAGGACCTTACGCAACGTCCGCACGTGAGGCGGGGCTTCAGTTCTCGCGGGCTTTTCGGAGTCCACGCCCCTCTTCTTCCCGCGCGGCGTCTTCAAGATGGCGTCCAACGGCGGGAAAACTCCACGGATGGCGGGAAGAAGGCAGAAGATGGCGCCGGATGGCGGGAAAACTTCACGGATGGCGGGAAGAAGGCAGAAGATGGCGCCGGATGGTAAGTTTAAAAGTCTCTTTTTCAGGCACGCAGTACCCGGTGGTTGCGGGCACGAAATCCTGCCGACTACGCCAAAAGTTGACGCGCCCCTGGGCCTGTGCTGAGTAGCGTTGCGCACGCGGGGGCCTAACCGGAGCCGGATCTGATAGGGGTAGTAGTCTCGTGGCGGTGACCCGGTCCGTGCCCAGGGAGTCAAACTGAGTGGCAGTATTTAGCAGAAGATGGTACGGTGTTCGACTACGCCACCCGTTGAATGCGGCTATGAAGCCGCCGCTGCAGGGCAGACCGCTGAGGCCGGTGGTAAGGTTGTGCAGCGTAGATGGTAGAACCCCCAACGGGAGGGGTATGGCCACAGGGCAGCCGACGTGTTTGAAGGGGGGTAGCAGGAACCACTCAGAGACGGTGCGGTGTAGTTTTGGGTCTTTACTGGTGACAAGGTAGACCCTCCCGGAGTACTGGCTAGCGATCGGGGCCTGGTCAGTCCGTGAGCTGATGGGATCTCCCCTGGCCAGGCGGAGTTGTAGGCCTCCCCAACTAATCGTACTCTTCTGGCTAACTTGCTAGAGGCTGATAAAAGTAGCCCACGTCCCTGAGTGTACCGTGTGGTGCTCACCCGTATGGCCGGTGACTCGGGGCCTTCTGGTAGCTTCCGCTCCACGTCGCGGTGCTGGTCCCTTGCGTGTGACCGTGCCTTCGGGTTTCTTGGCCAGAGGACCTGAAATCCCCTGCCGGGCGGTTTCTGCTGCTGGGTAAGGATTAATCCCCACAGCCTCGGACTCCGGGTCCGGTAAGAACTCTTCAATCAGGGCGAGCTCTACAGCTTCCAGCCCCTGATCTCTTTTAGCACAGCTCCCACAGAGCTCCTGATCTTTCTTGTTCCTAAAGCTGCTCCACTACAGACCAGACTGTGTCTCTGTCTGTGTTCTCTGCTCTTTCTCACCCTAACCCTGCCTCAGCCCCAGCTTTATATAGGGGAAGTTCTTCCCCTCCCAGGACTGGGCAGGAGGTGTGGCATGCATAGGATGTCTGACCAGGAAACCTCCCACCTGCTCACAGACGTAATATTGCTATTACTGTGGGAACCAGACCCCTGGGGTGCCACATTACCATGCAGGCTTATCATTCATGCAGTAGGTCCAGTGTATGATGAAGATCATCATGATCACTGTGTGTCACAACTTAGAGCTACAATCAACAAATATTCTGAACTATGCTGGAACAAGGAACCTTACTTCTATTGCTCTTCCTGCTGTAAGTTCTGGAATGTATGGATTTCCTATGCAAGCCTGTGCCCAAGCAATAGTCCAAGCTATACGGGAGTATAGAGGACTAAATAAGTTGGAGGAGATAAGACTAATCAGCAATGATTATCATAAATCTCAAATTCTCACCCAGCTAGATCAGACCCACTCAGCCGCCAGATGACCTCAGAATATAACCCAAATGAACTATTTCCTAGACAAACAAGCCCACCTCCTATTGCTGTGTTGCCAGTATCTCCCTTAACATCTTCTCAGTCAGAATCTCCAGTGCCAGATCACCATAATAGATATGTGGCATTCACACCCTGGCAAGTTAATCTAGTGATTAGTCAACTACCTGACCCAGACAGACACCCTATGGCGTTCTACAGAAGAATCAGACAAATTCAACTAACTTATTCAGCCACTTGGAAAGATCTTCATGAAATCATTAGCATTAGAGCGGGAGATGCCTATCCCCTAAAATTGTAAAGTGCTGCGAAATATGTTGGCACTAAAAAAATAAAAATGATGATTATTATTATGCCTTCTGGCCAATAATTCAAGTAGCTCTGAATGACAGCCAAGTGACAGACAAGGAGACTTACCAATCAGGAGGAGCTTTTTGTCAACAACTACAGCAATGGGCCAAGGAGCGGCTCACAGACTCATCTACCAGTGTATCGGACTGTACTCAAGAATCAGGGGAGAATGTCGAAAAATTTTACACCAGAATCCATACTCTGTTCAAGGATCAAGGGTTCGATGAAGGTCAGAGGATCCAACAAAATCTGCTAGTCACTTCATTTGTTAGGGGACTCAGAGAGAAAATCTCAGCAAAGCTTACAGACTCCAGACCAGAATATGTGGACATGTCCCCGCGAAAGGTACTCCTTATTGCTAAAGCTATAGAGAAACAATTGGATGCTGTACCAAGGCCTGCTCCAAGGCCTGCTCCAGAGCCTGCTCCAGCACCTGCACCGACTCCTGTTCCTGCTCCTGCTGCTCTAGCAATCTATCTGTGCCACCCCAGGCCTGGATGCCACAAATATTAAAGGCTGTGTCTGAGAGCAGGAGGGAGGTTCCCTGGTTAGGGACCATTAGCATGCAGCACCTCCTGTCCCAGGCCAGTAGGGGGAGCTGGCTGCCCCTATAAAAGCTGGAACTGGGGCAGGGTTAGAGAGACCAGAACCCACTTCTGAAGTGTCCAGAAGGGTTCTCAGAGAAAAGGGACAGGTCAGCAGCAGCTGAGGAGTCCATGGGGCAGAGGAGAAACTACAAGCCAGGGACAGAGGCGACGAGAGCCGGTCCTGGCTGAGAGAACGAATCTAACCGGACATTGGGGTCCGAGGCTGCCCGGGTTATCAAGCCCAGCAGAAGAGAACCAACCCGCGAGGGATTTCAAGTCCCTTGGCCTAAGAAGCCTGGAGGCTCCGCCACACAGAGGGACCAGTACAGCAAAGAGAAAGCAAAAGGTACACAAGGCCCGAGTCACAAGCCATACAGGCGAGAAGTACACGGCCAGCTCAGGGACGTGGGCTATTACACCACGAAGAGGGGGATAGTCAGAAAGAGCATAGAGAGAACGGTAGGCCTACACACTCACCCTGACCAGTGGGCTCGCCCATATGCTCTCAGACACCCAGGCCCATTCCTAACCGGTACTACTGTTGGGTCATTAATAATTCCTACAATAAAGACCCTGGACTGTTTGAAGTGGACTCTGAACTCTTACTATTGCGGCCTGCACTATCACCCCCAGCGTCCACCTACACTGCCCTGAGGCTACACTCATCCCGTGGGGTGTTATCCTACCCCTGTGCTGCACACCAACACCAGCCTCAGCGGTCTGCCTAGCAGCGGCGGTTATCCCTGACTGCAATCCACGGGTGGCGTAGTCGGACATTCAAAACACTGATAAATAGACTGCCACCATTTGGTCTGACCACCCTGAGCCACGGGATCGGGTTGCCACTACTACCCCCAGCATCATACAGAAGGCCTGGTTCCGGGTACCCCACGGCCCAGGGGGCGAGTCATATCAACCTGCAGATAATCAACAAGAACAGTTGCCATATCCCCCAGGATACCCACAACAACTATACCGCTCACCCCCACGATGGATGGTTCCTCAACAAATGTACAGAGGAGTGAGTTTAAGACTAAGGGAACCAATCTGTCACCATTGCAACCAATCAGGTCATTTCAGAAGAGAATGTCCAGAGAATAGAGGGGATCCTTTCTATGGCTCGATGCCACTCTCCTACAACCCGCAATTTGAAAGAAGAGATTCTTCACGCTACCAAGGGAATCCACGGTACTCCCGCCAAGAGTATAGACAGCCATCACGGCAGCCACCACAGAGAGAATATGAGACAATGCCAAGAGAACCTGTGCAGAATTACAGAGACCAGCCACCGCAACAGATGTACCAAAATAACAGGGACCCACCACGCCGGTTTGTGGGGGAAGACCAGAATTACCCCCCATAGGACAGTGGCAAACCCGTGCTCACCTTGACCTCAGTTGAAAACGTCCCCACTAAATCTGGACTGATTTCTACTGTCAAAATAGATGTAGGGGACAGAACTTTACCTTTTTTAGTAGACACGGGTGCAGCCAGATCAGTAATACGGTCAAGAGATTTACCCTATGAATCGCTTATATCTGATGATTTCCTTTCTTGTGTGGGAGTGGATGGAAAACCACACTCATCCCGACTAACATTTCCATTGCCTATTGGGAAAGAACAGAAGCTGCTGGCCAGATTGCTCGTTTCAGACACCTGCCCGCTTAATTTGTTGGGAGCAGATCTACTCCAGAAGTTAAATGCTCAGATATCATATAATGAGAATGGAAAGCATCTAGATGTCTCTACTCCGTTATCATTAGAGGAACAAACAAAGGTACATGCCCTCCCATTGTGTGTCATCCAATTTGCAACAACCGCCATACCACAGCATTATCTTGACTGCATACCACCTGAACTCTGGTCTCAAGGTCCTGATGATATAGGCCGGCTACCTGTCCCACCAGTTCAAGTTTTCCTGAAAGAAGGTTCACGGATTCCCAGACTCCCACAGTACCCACTGAAAGCAGCCCAAGAAGCGTCATTAGATGCCCAGATCCAAGAATTACTCAAGAAAGGAGCATTACTGCCCTGTGTTTCTCCTGCTAATACTCCATTGTTTCCAGTGAAGAAGAAAACTGCAAGAGGAGAACCGGACAAATTTAGGATGGTGCAAGATCTGAGAGCTGTGATGCCAAATCCACATACATTACTCAGTGAAATTCCCCCTGAGGCAACGCATTTTACAGTAATCAACTTGGCAAACGCCTTCTTCAGTGTGTCTCTGGAGAGTGGGAAGAAGACTATGTCTGCCAAGAGCACTGTATCCTGCGGTGGTTCAGTGGGCTCATGGAAAGGTACATAGAGGGAAGAATCAGATGATTTCAGTTATCAATAAACTCTACATTTCACCAGAGATCTCAGTTCTTGCTACAAACTATACTAGGAACTGTGAGATTTGTAACACTTGTAATCCCGGAAGAACAGAACATGTGCCAAAGAAGAAACTGGCAAAGTCACAGTATCCTTTCCAGAGAATCCAAATTGATCATATGCAATTACCCAAGAGTGGAAGATATGAGTATGTTCTGGTGGTGGTGGATATGTTTTCCAGCTGTACAGAAGCATACCCAGTAGCCAACTTGACTGCTAGAACTACAGTGAAAAGGCTTCTGGCAGAACTTATCTGCAGATTCGGGATTCCAGAAGTGATTGAAAGTGATCAAGGACCCACCTTCACTGCAGAAGTTACCAAATCAATCTTGGAGATGATTGGGGCGGATTTGGGCCTGCATACTCCTTATCGTCCTCAAAGTAACGGCAAAGTTGAAAGGATGAATGGCACTTTAAAAAACAAAATTCTTAAAGCCATTAAAGAATTGTCACTTCCATGGCAGGAGGTGCTGCCTATTGCCCTATACTCAGTCCGAAATACCCCGAGACAACCCACAGGGCTCACACCATATGAGATCTTGTTTGGGGGGCCACCTAGAATGGGTCGATATTACCCAGAGCAGCTTAGTTCAGGGAATGATAAGCTTGTGAATTTTGTTGTCGGACTTGCTAAAGAGTTAAAACTAACACTCTTCTATTCCAGACTCAGATCTTGAACCAGGTACTCACAGCATCCAGCCTGGAGAATTTGTCTGGATAAAGAATCACGTGCGAGGCACACTGGATGCCAGATATGAAGGGCCCTACCAAGTGTTGCTTACATCACCTACGGCTGTGAAGGTCGAAGACCGAACATCATGGGTCCACACATCCCATTGCAAGAAGGTGGTCTCAGACCCACAACCCTGATGTTCCTTTGTCTGATGACAGTAGCTGGGGGGGGGGGCCTTTGTTACGGTAACACGTGCATTCCAAGCAATTATTACTAAACAGAATGATATTCCAGTTTTCTGGTACAACACTTCCTTGAATGTGGTGACATGAAGATTAGGATTAGACTGGAGGGCAAATGGACTGGGGAGTGTGCCATAACTAAAGCAATAATGTCTGTTTACCTTATATCTGAGTCCCAGGAATCCAAAGAGGAAATAAAGGCTGTGTTTGCAGGTACATACAGGGCCAAGAGAGAAGTTAACCCCAAAGGCAGTTTTGACCCACACATATATATTAATGTTCTCAGAGTGCTTAGGGGGGTGCCAGACAAATTCAAGGCCCGAGACCAAGTGAAGGCGGGATTTGAGCCCATAATAGCCATAATAACCATTAACAAGAACGTAGATTGCATAAATTACATATATTATAGCCAACATTGATTTGTCAATTGCACCAAAGATGCATTGCACGGGATAGCTGACCAACTAGAACCCACATCTACCATGGCCTTCCAAAACAGAATAACTCTGGATATGTTACTTGCAGAGAAGGAGGGGTATGCAAAATGATAGATGAGCATTGTTGTACGTATATCCCAGAAAATATCGGCCCCACAGGGAAAGTTACTAAGGCTCTCAAAATCTATGAACAAACAGTTCTCCTTAGAACAAAAGTGTTGTACCAGAGAGATTACCGGAAGTAAATGAGTTTGTAAAGTTAATATCCATATTTCTGTGTTAGGGGTGGCCCTCGATTACCCAGTCACTAGATCTTTTAGGGTCTCCATCCCTTTCCTGTAGGTCTTCGTATGAGTTAGATTTAGGAACGTCAGTGGGTCCGTCTAAAATGGACGGGGCGCCCGTCACATCGTAGGGTTCCAGAATAGCCTTAACATACGGTCAATTCTTCTCCCCCTCTGATTTTTAGCATATGGATATTAAAAGCAAATAATTGATTTTAGGGGGGTCTGTCAAGGTAAAATATATATTATAGAAAATCAATTAGTTTCTTTTAATAGATTACCTAATCAGTGTGAATCAATATAGAGATGATGGAATAATCTATGTGTATGTACAGTATGTATGCAAATGTGTATATGCACATGGATTATGTTAATAGTTAATGAATATATAACTAATAGATTCTATTCTTTTTGTAGATACGAACAACTAAATGATTTCCTGGGAATGACGTATGCATGTGCACGGCTGATAACAGAGAGATTCATGTCGAGCTGGCAAAGATGGCGCTGAGAGACGAACTCGCCCCTCCCATCGGAATTCCTAAGGAGTTACTAAGGCCAAGAGATACATGAATGAGCAAATTGCAGTGTGCCAATTTTACTAATCCCACCTAGAAGGAGAATACTATATAACCCCATGTCTACGTAATAAAGTATGCCATTTTGTGTGGTTCTGTCTCTGAGTGAAGTTTTTCAACCAGATTAGCAGATTGGGTTAATTAGCTTCTCTGCATGCACTCGGACATCTTTAATTTGGAGGAGAGCAGTTACCTATTGTATCTTAAATTGGTGAAACCTTCACAGTATTATGTGTGCTTTATATTGTAGTATTATGTGAGCTTTGTATTGTAGTATTATGTGAGCTTTGTATTGTAGTATTATGTGGGCTCTGTATTGTAGTATTATGTGGGCTCTTTATTATAGTATTGTATGAGCTTTGTATTGTAGTATTATGTGAGCTTTGTATTGTAGTATTATGTGGGCTCTGTATTATAGTATTATGTGAGCTTTGTTTTGTAGTATTATGTGAGCTTTATATTGTAGTATTAAGTGAGCTTTGTATTGTAGTTTTATATGGGCTTTGTATTGTAATATTATGTGAGCTTTGTATTGTAGCATTATGTGAGCTTTGTATTGTAGTATTATGTGAGCTTTGTATTGTAGTATTAAGTGAGCATTGTATTGTAGTATTATGTGGGCTTTGTATTGTAGTATTAAGTGAGCTTTGTATTGTAGTATTATGTGAGCTTTGTATTGTAGTATTATGTGAGCTTTGTATTGTAGTATTAAGTGAGCTTTGTATTGTAGCATTATGTGAGCTTTGTATTGTAGTACTATGCGGGCTTTGTATTGTAGTATTATGTGAGCTTTTTTATTATAGTATTAAGTGAGCTTTGTATTTTAGTATTATGTGGACTTTGTTTTGTAGTATTATGCTGGCTTTGTTTTGTAGTATTATGTGAGCTTCATATTGTAGTATTAAGTGAGGTTTGTATTGTAGTATTATGTGAGCTTTGTATTTTAGTATTATGTGAGCTTTGTATTGTAGTATTAAGTGAGCTTTGTATTGTAGTATTATGATTGCTTTGTATTGTAGTATTATGCGGGCTTTGTATTGTAGTATTATGTGAGCTTTGTATTATAGTATTAAGTGAGCTTTGTATTGTAGTATTATGGGGACTTTGTATTATAGTATTATGCTGGCTTTGTATTGTAGTATTATGTGAGCTTTGTATTGTAGTATTATGTGAGCTTGATATTGTAGTATTATTTGGGCTTTGTATTGTAGTATTATGTGAGCATGGTATTGTAGTATTATGTGAGCTTGATATTGTAGTATTATGTGGGCTTTTTATTGTAGTATTATTTGAGCTTTGTATTGTAGTATTATGTAGGCTTTTTATTGTAGTATTATGTGAGCTTTGTATTGTAGTATTATATGAGCTTTGTATTGTAGCATTATGTGGGCTTTGTATTGTAGTATTATGTGGGTGCTCTAGTGTAGTATTATGTGGGTGATGTAGGGTAGTATTATGTGTGCTCTTATTGTAGTATTATGTGGGCTTTCTGTTGTAGTATTATGTGAGCTTTGTATTGTAGTATTATGTGGGCTCTATGTTGTAGTATTATGCGGGCTTTGTATTGTAGTATTATATGGGCTCTGTATTGTAGTATTATGTGGGCTCTGTATTGTAGTATTATGTGAGCTTTGCATTGTAGCATTATGTGAGCTTTGTATTGTAGTATTATGTGGGTGCTCTAGTGTAGTATTATGTGGGTGATGTAGGACAGTATTATGTGTGCTCTTATTGTAGTATTATGTGGGCTTTGTATTGTAGTATTATGTGAGCTTTGTATTGTGGTATTATGTGGGCTCGAAGTTGTAGTATTATGCGGGCTTGGTACTGTAGTATTATATGGGCTCGGTATTGTAGGATTATGTGGGCTATGTATTGTAGTATTATGTGAGCTTTGTATTGCAGCATTATGTGAGCTTTGTATTGTAGTATTATGTGAGCTTTGTATTGTAGTATTATGTGAGCTTTGTATTGTAGTATTATGTGAGCTCTATGTTGTAGGATTATGCAGGCTTTGTATTGTAGTATTATATGGGCTCTGTATTGTATTATTATCTGGGCTCTGTATTGTAGCATTATGTGAGCTTTGTATTGTAGTATTATGTGAGCTTTGTATTGTAGTATTAAGTGAGCTTTGTATTGTAGTATTATGCTTTCTTTGTATTGTAGTATTATGCGGCCTTTGTATTGTAGTATTATGTGAGCTTTGTATTATAGCTAGTGTTGAGCGATACCTTCCGATATCAGGAAATATCGTATCGATTGGATCGGACCGATACTCAAAAAGTATCGGATATCGCCGATTCCGATACCGGAAACCAATGCAAGTCAATGGGACACAAATATCGGAATGAAAATAAACCCTTTCTTTCCTTGTAGGTTAATTCTACATGAAGTAAAACAACTAAGAATAATGTAGAATGTATTATGCGAAAAGCCGGCAATTCATCAGCGCATACACCGTTACCCGACAATTTACAACAGAAAGAATAGAGCTTCACACATAGATTAGATAGATAGAAACATGTCAGTCACATATATATGAAGTACAGTGACAGTGTTGCTTACTGTACTTGTCATTTAGTGTAAAGGATTTCTTAAAAAAAATAATAGTGTTTTCATGGACCGTCTCTTTAAAAAAGCCGGCCGGCAATTCAGCATCTGTACCCGACAATTTATAACAGACAGAATAGAGCTTCACACATAGATTAGATAGATAGAAACATGTCAGTCACATATATATGAAGTACAGTGACAGTGTTGGTTACTGTACTTGTCATTTAATGTTAAAATAAAGGATTTATTTAAAAAAAAATTGGCGTGGGGTTCCCCTTAATTTTAGTCTCTAGCGGAGGTTAAGCAGACGGCTGGGGCAGATGTTTGAAGCCTGGGAAGGGGGTAATACCCACGGAGCTTCCCAGGCTACTAATATCAGCCCCCAGCTGAATACCTAGCCTATACTAGCTATTAAAATGGGGGACCCCCCAAAAAAATGAAGTGGGGTCCCCCCTAATTTAATAGCTAGCAAAGGCTAGGCAGACAGCTGGGGGCTGTTATTAATAGCCCAGGAAGGGTGCCATGAATATTGGCCCCCTCCCAGGCTAGAAACACCAGCCGTCAGCCGCCCCAGAAATGGCGCATCCATAGGATGCGCCAATTCTGGCACTTAGCCTCACTCTTCCCACTGCCCTGTAGCGGTGGCAGTGGGGTAATAGGGCTGGGGTTGATGTCAGCTTATAATGCCAGCTGACATCAAGCCCAGGTTAGTAATGGAGAGGCGTCTATAAGACACCCCCATTACTAACCCCATAGTCAAAGTTACAAAAAAGCACAAATACCCAGAATAAAGTCCTTTAATTGAAATAAACACACAATTCTTTATTGTTCTAAATTAAACTATACTTACCATCACGCCCATTCCAGCTGAAGCCAACGATCTCCTGCAATAAAAGTAAAAAAATAAACCAACATCATCCTTACCTTTCCATGGATCCCACGACAGCTTCAGCTCTGCTACATCGAGATGACAGGCTGGACCGCAGCAGAACGCTGCCATCCAGCCTGTCATCCCGCGGACACTGAGAGGCGCAGGCATGCTTGTGCTCCTCAGTGTCTCTCTGTGACGGCATCCAGATGAGCCGACAATGAACTCGGCTCACCTCATGCACGTCACTGACAGCGTGGGAGAATTCTCCTGCACTCAGCGCTTCAGCGTGAGAATTTTCCCACGCTGTCAGTGACGTGCATGAGGCGAGGTCATGTCCAATGAACTCAGCTCACCTCATGCACGTCACTGACAGCGTGGGAGAATTCTTACGCTGAAGCGCTGAGTGCAGGAGAATTTTCCCACGCTGTCAGTGACGTGCATGAGGTGAGCTGAGTTCATTGGACATGACCTCGCCTCATGCACGTCACTGACAGCGTGGGAAAATTCTCCTGCACTCAGCGCTTCAGCGTGAGAATTTTCCCACGCTGTCAGTGACGTGCATGAGGTGAGCCGAGTTCATTGGACATGACCTCGGCTCATCTGGATGCCGTCACAGAGAGACACTGAGGAGCGCAAGCATGCCTGCGCTTCTCAGTGTCTGCGGGATGACAGGCTGGATGGCAGCGTTCTGCTGCGGTCCAGCCTGTCATCTCGATGTAGCAGAGCTGAAGCTGTCATGGGAACCATGGGAAGGTAAGGATGAGGTTGGTTTATTATTTTACTTTTATTGCAGGAGATCGTTGGCTGCAGCTGGAATGGGCGTGATGGTAAGTATAGTTTAATTTAGAACAATAAAGAATTGTGTCTTTATTTCAATTAAAGGACTTTTTTCTGGGTGTTGTGTTTTTTTTAAATACTTTACTAGAAATTCATGGTGGTCATGTCTAATATTGGCGTGACCCCATGAATTTCGGGCTTAGGGCCAGCTGATAATGCCAAGCTGGCCTTAATCCCTTTATTACCCAGTGAGCCACCGCACCAGGGCCCTGGATGAGTTGGGTACAGCGCCAGAAGATGGCGCTTCTATGAACGCGCCATTTTCCGGGGCGGCTGCGGACTGCAATTTGCAGCGGGTGGGGCCCAGAAAGTTTGGGCCTCCCTGCGCTGCAGATTCCAGTCCCCAGCTGCCTAGTTGTACCTGGCTGGACACAAAAATAGGGCGAAGCTCCACGTATTTTTTTTTTAAATTATTTCATGAAATTCATGAAATAATTAAGAAAAAAAGGGCTTCCCTATATTGTTGTGTCCGGCCAGGTACAAATAGGCAGCTGGTAGTTGGGGGCAGCCGGTTCCTGCCTGCTGTACCTGGCTGGACACAAATATAGGGCGAAGCCCCACATCAATTTTTTTTTAATTATTTCATGAATTTCCTTAAATAATTTAAAAAAAAAATACGTGGGGCTTCTCCCTATTTTTGTGTCCAGCCAGGTACAACTAGGCAGCTGGGGGATGGAATCTGCAGCGCAGGGAGACCGAAGCTTTCTGGGCCCCCCCCCCCGCTGCAAATTGCAGTCCGCAGCCACCCCGGAAAATGGCGCGTTCATAGAAGCTGGATGCTGTACCTGGCTGGCATACAAAAATATAGCAAAGCCCACGTCAAAATTTTTGGGAAAAATTAATTAAAAAATAAATAATAACTTAGGGACTGCATCTTTATTAACTCCTCAAATGTCATTTAGTGTTAAAATAAAGGATTTATTTAAAAAAAAATTGGCGTGGGATCCCCCATAATTTTAGTCTCTAGCGGAGGTTAAGCAGATGGCTGGGGCAGATGTTTGAAGCCTGGGAAGGGGGTAATACCCACGGAGCTTCCCAGGCTACTAATATCAGCCCCCAGCTGAATACATAGCCTTTACTAGCTATTAAAATGGGGGACCTCCCAAAAAAAATGACGTAGGGTCCCCCCTATTTTAATAGCTAGCAAAGGCTAGGCAGACAGCGGGGGGCTGATATTAATAGCCCAGGAAGGGTGCCATGAATATTGGCCCCCTCCCAGGCTAGAAACACCAGCCGTCAGCCGCCCCAGAAATGGCGCATCCATAGGATGCGCCAACTCTGGCACTTAGCCTCGCTCTTCCACGCTGCCCTGGTGCGGTGGCAGGGGGTAATAGGGCTGGGGTTCATGTCAGCGCCAGCTGCCATGAAGCCCAGGTTAGTAATGATGGGCGTCTATAAGACACCCCCATTACTAACCTACAAAGTGTTAAAAAGAAAAAACACACACTACACCCAGAAAAAAATTATTTATTTGAAATAAAACACACCATTTTGTTTAATTCTTAGTTTACTAAAAAAAATAGTTACCTGTCCACGTTCCTGCGCTGATCTCCCATGCACAGCTGTCACATCTGGAGATGGTGACAGCTGTGCATGGCTGCTGTAAGCTCACACTGCCGGGAACACGTCCGCTCCCGGCAGCGGGAGCCCCTGACTGAGGTCACCGGAGTGCATTCAGTCAGCGTAGCTCCGGAGACCTCCTTTACGGCACTGCTGTGCCGTGGGAATTTCTCCCGGTACAGCGGGGCCGTAAAGCAGCTTACCGGAGCAGCGCTGCCTGAACTCCGGCGAACCCGCTTATGCAATGACGGGGCTGCTTTACGGCCCCATCATTCTAGCGGCGGCAGCGGTTCAGAGCGGTCACATTCTATGTGGCTGCTCTGAACTGGAGATCTTCGTGGGACACTCGTGGACTACTACGGAGGGGTAAGGATAAGGTTGTGGTTTATTATTTTATATTTTATTACAGGAGATCGATGGCTTCGGGGAATTAGGTGTCTAGGTGCGTATAGGTGTAGTTTTTTACTTTTTACTTTATTTTAGGTGCCGATCGGCGGGGACAGGTAATGTATAAACTAATTTATTGTAGGTAACCACTGGCCACCAATGACATGTATTTAACATTTATTGGGGACACAGTAGGGCAATTTATATAGCAGGATCAGGCTGATGGGAACTACTGCTCCCATCGAGCTGATCCTGCTGGCACGAGTGGACGGGGGACAGACATAGGCCGATGGGAGTAGTAGTGTCACATCGGCCTATGTCTGCCTGCACGCACACACCCCCAGACATCGCACAGACACCGCGCACACCCGCACACACCCCCAGACATCGCACAGACACCGCGCACACCCGCACACACTCGCAGACATCGCACAGACACCGCGCACACCCGCACACCCGCAGACATCGCACAGACACCCGCACACACCAATCATGACGGGCTGATGGTCTGGGAGGTGAAGCTGACCTGTGCGGCCGTGGGAAAGTTCATGCGAGTTCATGCAGTGAAGCATGAACTCACATGAACCCTCTGAGGGCACCGCGGCGACTTCAAATGAACAGCTGATCGGCATCACCTGATACCTCAGCTGTTCATTTGAAATAACTGGCGGGAAAGCGCAGCACAGAACGGGAAAGCCGGTGGTGAAGTCTTTTCACTGCCGGCTTCCCCGCCCGGGTCCTTCGCTCCCCGCTCCTTTGTGCTGCGCTCCCCGCCCCGGTCCTAACTTACGATCAGGATGGGAGGTGGCGAGGGGAGCGTAGGATCGGGGTGGGAGGCTTCGGGGAAGCAGTATGGGGCCGTGTGATTGTTTAAAAGCCGGCGGCTTTTTACCGCGCGCCGGCTTTTAAACAATCAGGAGAATTCTGGGATGGCATTCTGATGACAGGCTGGATCTCAGCTGAGCGCTGCCATCCAGCTTGTCATCCTTCCGAGACACTGCAGAGCGCAGGCATTATGGGAACTTCCGATTCCGGTATTCGATATTGTAAAAGTATCGGAATTAAGTATCGGAATTCCGATACCGCGAATATCAGGCGATACCCGATATTTCAGTATCGGAATGCTCAACACTAATTATAGCATTAAGTGAGCTTTGTATTTTAGTATTATGTGGACTTTGTATTGTAGTATTATGCTAGCTTTGTATTATAGAATTATGTGAGCTTTGTATTGTAGTATTAAGTGAGCTTGATATTGTAATATTATGTAAGCTTTGAATTGTAGTATTATGTGAGCTTGGTTTTGTAGTATTATGTGAGCTTGATATTGTAGTATTATGTGGGCATTGTATTGCAGTATTATGTGACCTTGGTATTGTAGTATTATGTGAGCTTTGTATTGTAGTATTATGTGAGCTTTGCATTGTAGTATTATGTGGGCTCTGTATTGTAGTATTATGTGGGCTTTTTATTGTAGTATTATGTTAACTTTGTATTGTAGTATTATGTGGGTTTTTTATTGTAGTATTATGTGAGCTTTGTATTGTAGTATTATGTGGGTGCTCTAGTGTAGTATTATGTGGGTGATGTAGGGTAGTATTATGTGTGTTCTTATTGTAGTATTATGTGAGCTTTGTATTGTAGTATTATGTGAGCTTTGTATTGTAGTATTATGTGAGCTTTGTATGGTAGTATTATGTGGGCTTTGTATTGTAGTATTATGTGGGTGCTCGAGTGTAATATTATGTGGGTGATGTAGGGTAGTATTATGTGTCCTCTTATTGTAGTATTATGCTGGCTAGGTATTGTAGTATTATGCGAGCTTTGTATTGTTGTATTGTGTGTGCTTTGTATTGTAGTATTATGTGAGCTTTGTATTGTAGTATTATATGGGCTCAGTATTTTAGAATTATGTGAGCTTTGTATTGTAGCATTATGTGAGCTTTCTATTGTAGTATTATGTGAGCTTTGTATTGTAGTATTATGTGAGCTTTGTATTGTAGTATTATGTGGGCTTTGTATTGTAGTATTATGTGGGTGCTCTAGTGTAGTATTATGTGGGTGATGTAGGGTAGTATTATGTGTGCTCTTATTGTAGTATTATGTGGGCTTTGTATTGTAGTATTATGTGAGCTTTGTATTGTAGTATTATGTGAGCTTTGTATTGTAGTATTATATTGGCTTTTTATTGTAGTATTATGTGAGCTTTATATTGTAGTATTATGTGAGCTTTGTATGGTAGTATTATGTGAGCTTTGTATTGTAGTATTATGTGGGCTCTGTATTGTAGTATTATGTGGGCTTTTTATTGTAGTATTATGTGGGTGCTCTAGTGTAGTATTATGTGGGTGATGTAGGGTAGTATTATGTGTGTTCTTATTGTAGTATTATGTGAGCTTTGTATTGTAGTATTATGTGAGCTTTGTATTGTAGTATTATGTGAGCTTTGTATGGTAGTATTATGTGGGCTTTGTATTGTAGTATTATGTGGGTGCTCTAGTGTAATATCATGTGGGTGATGTAGGGTAGTATTATGTGTCCTCTTAGTGTAGTATTATGCTGGCTCTGTATTGTAGTATTATGCGAGCTTTGTATTGCTGTATTGTGTGTGCTTTGTATTGTAGTATTATGTGAGCTTTGTATTGTAGTATTATATGGGCTCTGTATTTTAGTATTATGTGAGCTTTGTATTGTAGCATTATGTGAGCTTTGTATTATAGTATTATGTGAGCTTTGTATTGTAGTATTATGTGGGCTCTGTATTGTAGTATTATACGGGCATTGTATTGTAGTATTATGCGGGTTTTGTATTGTAGTATTATGTGAGCTTTGTATTATAGTATTATGTGAGCTTTGTATTGTAGTATTATGTGAGATTTGTATTGTAGTATTAAGTAAGCTTTGTATTGTAGCATTATGTGGGCTTTGTATTGTACTATTATGTGGGCCTTCTATTGTAGTATCATGTGAGCTTAGTATTGTAGTATTATGTGAGCTATGTATGGTAGTATTATGTGTGCTTTGTATTGTAGTATTATGCGGGCTTTTTATTGTAGTATTATATGGGCTCTGTATTCTAGTATTATGTGGGCTCTGTATTGTAGTATTATGTGAGCTTTGTATTGTAGCATTATTTGAGCTTTGTATTGTAGCATTATGTGGGCTTTGTATTGTAGTATTATGCAGGCTTTTTATTGTAGTATTATGTGAGCTTTGTATTGTAGTATTATGTGAGCTTTGTATTGTAGTATTAAGTGAGCTTTGTATTGTAGCATTATGTGAGCTTTGTATTGTAGTATTAAGTGAGTTTTGCATTGTAGTATTATGTGAGCTTTGTATTGCAGTGTTATGTGGGCTTTGTATTGTAGTATTAAGTGAGCTTTGTATTGTAGTATTATGCTGGCTCTGTATTGCAGTATTATGTGGGCTCTGTATTGCAGTATTATGCGGGCTTTCTATTTTAGTATTATGTGAGCTTTGTATTGTAGTATTATGTGAGCTTTGTATTGTAGTATTATACGGGCTTTGTATTGTAGTTATATGCGGGTTTTGTATTGTAGTATTATGTGAGATTTGTATTGTAGTATTAAGTGAGCTTTGTATTGTAGTATTATGTGAGCTTTGTATTGTAGTATTATGTGAGCTTTGTATTGTAGTATTAAGTGAGCTTTGTATTGTAGTATTATGTGAGCTTTGTATTGTAGTATTATGTAAGCTTTGTATTGTAGTATTAAGTGAGCTTTGTATTGTAGTATTATGCTTTCTTTGTATTGTAGTATTATACGGGCTTTGTATTGTAGTATTATGTGAGCTTTGTATTATAGTATTAAGTGAGCTTTGTATTGTAGTATTATGTGAGCTTTGTATTGTAGTTTTATGTGAGCTTTGTATTGTAGTATTAAGTGACCTTTGTATTGTAGTATTATGCGGGCTCTGTATTGCAGTATTATGTGAGCTTTGTATTGTAGTATTATGAGGTTTTGTGTTGTAGTATTATGCTGGCTTTGTATTGTAGTATTATGTGAGCTTTGTATTGTAGTTTTATGCGGGCTTTGTATTGTAGTATTATGCGAGCTTTGTATTGTAGCATTATGTGTGCTTTGTATTGTAGTATTATGTGAGCTCTGTATGGTAGTATTATGTGGGTGCTATATAGTAGTATTATATAGACACTTTATTGCAATATTATGTGGGCTCTGTATTGTAGTATTATGTGAGTTTGCATTGTAGTATTATGTGGGATTTGTATTGTAGTATTATGTGAGCTCTGTATTGTATTATGTGAGCTCTGTATTGTAGTATTATGTGGGTTCTATACAGTAGTATTATATAGACACTTTATGGCAATAAATATGTGGGCTCTGTATTGTAGTATTATGTGAGCTCTGTATGGTATTATGTGGGTGCTATATAGTAGTATTATATAGACACTTTATGGTAATAAATATGTGAGCTCTGTATGGTAGTATTATGTGGTTGCTATATAGTAGTATTATATAGACACTTTTTATGGCAATATTATGTGGGCTCTGTATTGTAGTATTATGTGAGCTCTGTATAGTAGTATTATGTGGGTGCTATATAGTAGTATTATATAGACACTTTATGGCAATATTATGTGAGCTCTGTATTGCAGTATTATATAGGCTCTGTATGGCGGTATTATGTAGGTGCCATGTAGTAGTATTATGTGGACATTTTATGGTAGCATTATATAGGCTCTATATGGCGGTATTCGTTGTGCACTGACATTACTAATTTTTAATGTTTTCAACCTATAATAATCCCAAATAGTAACATTTATAACCCCCCCCCCATATTAGTACCAACCCCACAGTACCATACAATACTGCCGGTATAATGTTTCCACTCCAGGGCCTGTATCTGATAAAACATGTTCCCCGGTTCATTCATTTTGCTCCTGAGATTCTTCGGCTTTTTGTGGTTTTGATTGGTGCCGACCAACTCCGCCAACTTTGTAAAAACCAGGTTAAGCTTAGCCAGGATGGGGCGTAGCCGCGCGCCGCCGACAAATTAATCATAATTTATGGCACAAAAGTGGTGAAAATTATAAGAGAAAAATTCTCCAGTTCCCAAATGAGGAGCATTTCTTGTGGTGGCAAAAGGCAGCTGTAAGTAAATTTATTAAAGGGGAAGTGCCCAGTGATTGGCTGCAGCGCTCTATGTCCCTGAATTTGTCCATACAGGCTATACAGGGGATGCAGCTCAGTGGTAGAGCGCATGCTTTGCATGTATAAGTCCTTGGCTTCAGTCCCCGACATCTCCGTTTATTGTGATAAATAGCTGGAAAAGCTTCCAAATATTCCGGGAACTGATAAATGTGCAGAACTTCATCTCTCTGGATGTAACAGAAGATTAGTGAGAAATGTCATCCAAACATGTTCTTAAAGGGGTTTTCTTTAAAAAAACCATGGTGGTATCTAAAAAAAACCCATAATAATAATAATTGCCTTCACGATTGTGCTGCACCACTGTCTGTGTTTCCTGCCGGTCACCTCATTTTCTGTTCTGGCGTGGGTAAAATGTTACCATTGATTGACTGCAGTGGTCACGTGACATCCCCAATCAGAAAACGAAGAGATGAGACCGGAAGGAATATGGAAGATAAGTATCTGCTCCTTTATATTGTTGGACAACCATGGATTCATTTTTAAATACTAGTTTAAAACCCCTTTAATTTGGAGGATTTTATGTAAAGTAACTTACAGACACCAGGGGGCAGACTTGTAGACACAAGGCACGTATGATCTACGCCCGTCCATCCCAACAAAGAAAGTTATAAAAAATGTAAAAATAGTATTACATGAGCCGTTGTCGCCTGTCACACAGAGACATCACATCCCACCCCAAGCATGAGGGACTCGAACATGCGATACCACCCATACTACACTGTACTACCTATGAAGTGCAGAGAATCACCCAACCTGTCACTGTTTAACTGTCAATTAACTTATATCCTCACCTCCAGCGGGATCTGATAGGGTGATAAGGATCTGATGATGAAGCATACACTACCTACCACCTACCATTATATGGACCCGATATAATGCTCCATACAGAATAATGGGCCCCATATAATGCTCCATACAGAATAATGGACCCCATATAATGCTCCATACAGAATAATGGGCCCCATATAATGCTCCATACAGGATAATGGACCCCATATAATGCTCCATACAGAATAATGGGCTCATTATAATGCTCCATACAGAATAATGGACCCCATATCATGCTCCATACAGAATAATGGACCCGATATAATGCTCCATACAGAATAATGGGCCCATATAATGCTCCATACAGGATAATGGACCCCATATAATGCTCCATACAGAATAATGGGCTCATTATAATGCTCCATACAGAATAATGGACCCCATATCATGCTCCATACAGAATAATGGACCCCATATAATGCTCCATACAGAATAATGGGCCCCATATAATGCTCCATACAGACTAATGGACCCCATATCATGCTCCATACAGAATAATGGGCCCCATATAATGTTCCAAACAAAATAATGGACCCTATATAATGCTCCATACAGAATAATGGCCCCCATATAATTCTCCATGCAGTATGGGCCCCATGTAATGATCCATACAGTATGGGCCCCATATATTGCTCCATACAGTATGAGCCCCATATAATTCTTCATCCAGTATGGGCCCCATATAATGCTCCATACAGTATGGGCCCCATATAATGCTCCAGAGTCGGAAGACACCGAACTGCGGAGGAACGTGGAGAGATGAGTATCGCGAGCAGTTTAAAGCAATGTGGGACGCGGTGCCAGCGCCCGTGCTGTACTGCTCTGCCAGCTGTATAGTGGCCGCTTCCAGGTACTGCACAGCTGACCCTATTCATATGAATAGAGTGGATCTGCAGTACCCGCTGTGGCCACTATGCTGTTGTCGGTGCTGTGCTGTTCCAGTCTGCAAATAATCACATCCAACCGGCACCAAGAACAGCTGATCACGCGTGCCGGGGGTCACGTCCCCATTAATCTGATATTGGTCGCCTATCCTAAGGGTAAGCCATCAATATAAGAGTGCTGGACATCCCCTTTAACTGTTGCCACTACCCCTATACCAACTAATGGTAAATCTCTCCCTCACTTATCATTATGTGCTGCTAATGTTACGTAACAACATTCTATATAGTGAAGTCACAACCAGACATAGAGATGGTAAATATTATTTATTTTTAGGAATATTTGGACAAATAATGGAATATATGAGGATATCACAGTCTGGGGCTGCAGCTGTTATCAGCATCTCTGCACATGATGGAATCAGGGTCTCTATGAAGCAGATGAGGGATCTGTGGATCATTATGGAAATGATCTGTAACTTCTGCAGATTTCTGTAAAGAGAAGACGCCAAATTATTACATCTCATCAATAGATTCCCAGTAAAAAGTTAATAATCAGCTGGAAAATATAAAAAAGCAAATTCTAATATCTACTTACATGAAGGACAAGTCATTCTGATCTAATTCCTCAATGTTCTCCAGACTTGGATCATCCTTCTATGAAAAGGAGAAAAGAACAATTACTTATATGTCACATGTGATCTAGATATCATGGGGCAGCGGGAATGAGAGGTGACTTACCATCGGGTGTTTTTGGGGTGTTCATGGCCCTTCATGCTTGGTAAGATGTTGACCAAAGCTGATGGTAAACTAAAGAGAGATCAGAACAGCAGGAGGTTAAAGGTGATATTTTTTACAGTTTTGTAATGAATGTAGTGTTAATGTATGCATTGCTCCCTTACCTGGGCTGGGGTCAGTATGTTCTCCACCACTGTCTGCACCATGAACATGGTGCTTCAATGGAAGCAGTGGTTACGGCACAGGGGGCACAGAGGGTTGGAGCGGAGCCATCTAGTAATACATCCCTGATGGAAGGTGTGGTCACATGGAAGGACCGTGACCTGCTCTCCGATCTCATATTCGGTCATACAGATGATACATGACTCGGCCTCCTCCTGTGCGGTTACATCCCTTGTTGGGAGATTTGCAATTAGCAGTGCTCTCCTGCGAACCCAATGCTGCCGCCTCTGCCGCACAGGTAGGTTTTGTGCAGGTGGCTCCACAGCATTGCTGTCGCTCTGACGTCCATCACTGGTAGAAGGTCTTTCCTCGTCTCTTGGAGGAGACCGTCCATCACTGGTAGAAGGTCTCTCCTGCACAGGTAGGTTTTGTGCAGGTGGCTCCACCTGTGGCAGTGGTGGTGTCATCACACCCACTTCTTCCAGTTGAATGGGTGGGAGGGGACGGCCGCCATCCCTGCTGCTCTCTCCGGAGGGCTCTGCAGGGGCTGGTCTTAGAGGAGAGCGGCTTCTATCCCTGCTCTCTTCCTGTCCTCTACGCCGTGGAGGATCTCTGGCCCGTCTCCCTCTCCTCTCAGTGACAGCATTGCTGTCTCTCTGACGTCCATCACTGGTAGAAGGTCTTTCCTGATCTCTTGGAGGAGACCTCCTTCCATCACTGGTAGAAGGTCTTTCCTGATCTCTTGGAGGAGACCTCCTCCGTCCATGGACAATTATGGCCTGACCTATAAACAAATAAGAATTTATCAGAATTATTTCCAATTTTAGCAAACACTTTTGGGCTATAGTGATGGGTCCTTCTACTGCCGTGGTGTTTAGGGCGAGGGGAACCCTAGAAAGAATTGACTTTATTTTGGCCTTAGTTAACCTGCACTGTCTGTCCTGAAATGTGTCCCCTCATACCCCAGGGATATCTCCTCCCAGGAAAGCCCTATAGTGTGGGAATATTGTGGATCTCCCCCAAATATTTCACTTACCTTGATTTTCTGGTCGGCGCAGCCATGCCTCATTGTCAGCAATCAGCTGGCGCAGCTCCCGGGCGCTCATGACTTAGGTACCTGGAGCTGGCTGATAGAATATTGGAGAACTAAGCTCTCCGGTGGCACCGGTGTTATTGTGCTCTGATCAAAGATCAAGAAGAATAAATGGAAGTAATCACCAGATGTGTAACACAAACTAGTTTGCTCTTCCACAACCAAAGTGAAGTCTCAGCAAAAGCATCAACTCAAGAAATGGCGCTGATGTCACAGTGCTCAGAGATTATATACCCTCAGGACATTCCATGATGTCATTATGACATCATAACTGAGTGACCCCCTAATCCTGAGCATTGTGACATCAGAGCAGCCAGGCCGCCATGTTTGCTGCCAACTGGTGAATGAGGCAGAGAATGTGGAATAGAAATATCCCATCTGATTAATAGAATATAAATCTATATAAATCTGTGTTGGAAAAGATAGAAAAATCAGTTTTCTCCATGTTTGTAGAATAGTCGTTTTTTCGCTTTGGTAGATATTATATACATGTTATATATGGTGTAAATTATCCTCTGCTGTAAATGATAAGAATGGAATGTTATTCTTTATCATTTATAGTTGTGGGTGATACATTATTGCTAAACAATAAACAACTCACCGACCTGTCAGGGAAATGATCAGGTTATATAAATGAGTGAAAATAGAATAAATAATAATAGAAGGTAAAGTATACAAATGCCTCTAAAAAAAAAGTCATCAGTGTTTTTACTTTTCTGTACCACCAGGGCCATCCTACAAGATATACACGGATTTTATGTGGGTGTCACGTGCCCCTATAATAATGTGTCCCTATCACTCAGTTACCCCAAATCCACAAAACTATCTATTAGAACAGGACCTGGACTGGTAATCTTCCTACCTGGCAGATTCCCTGTGGACACCTCGGGTGGGCTGGTCAGTGGATCACCAGCAAGGTGTAGATGTAGCAGAAGGAGATGGTGAAATTGCCCTCCTAAAGTATAACAATAGTAACTATAACAATAGTATGTTTGCATATTATAGCGCTACAGATTGCTACTTTATTTGTTGGTTATATATGGAGATGGCTACTCTTAGTAAGCACCTGTACACACCGGTTTTCTGTTTTGGAAGTGAGGAGTGAGGGTCAGTCTTTTGATATTTGTATACATTTACATACATATACATATATTTGTAGGATTTCTCACTGATCACTCCATCCCTAAGCCTCAGGAGGTTTTAATTATAGCAGGATCTTACCCTCCCGTATACATGTAGATTTAAGTATAAGATTGGATTCACACCAGGTAGGTTCCAGGTGACGAGAGTCGCCTTACCGTGGCTGTCGGATACACATGAATTGGCCAATTTATGCGCTAAGAATTCTCATTTATTTCTATTTTCTAGAGCAGTAATGCTATTCAAATTTCATATATTTCATGTTTGCATGCTATAGCGCTACAGAGTGCTACTTTATTTGTTAGTTATATATAGAGATGGCTACCCTTAGTAAGCACCTGTACAGACCAGTTTTCTGTTTTGGAAGTGACGGTCAGTCTTTTGATAGCTGTTATTGATAAACAGGGAACATTTTGGGCTAATGGCCCCTTTCCCTGGCTAGTAATATCAGCCCCCAGCACACGGCTTTCCCTCTGCTGGTTATGAAAATTTGGCCAGAGCCCACTCTGTTTTTTTAAATTTAATTCTTTATTTTACACATAATGTACCCTGGGGGTGCTGACTACAATTTCCATCATTGTCTCTTGCTCGGCGCTGATCTCAGGCAACAATGATGTGAGCTGCATTCAGCTCCCGGCGCCTGTCCGGCACTCCGGCATTCAAAAGTCCCACATTAGAGCTACTGTCAGACCTGGTGGCTTGAACTCCAGTAACCTTGTAGAGTTCAAAGCCAACGGGTCTCCCGGCAGCTGCAAGGCCCAGAAATCTCATGGGAAACTTTGAGGGACATTTTAGGTTTTGGGAGTTTCCAGCTGCTGGAGCACCTAGAGGCTGCGAACTAAGGTTACCTTAGGTGTCTATTTTACTGTGCTTGTTAATAAAAAAAAAATAAGTGGGGTCCCTCGTCATTTTCATAATCAGCAAAGGGAAAGTCAACGGCTGGTGGCTGATATTAATATTCTGGGAACAGGTCAATACCCATTAAGGTTCCCAGGCTATTAATATCAGCGCACAGCTGTTTGCTTAGCCTTTATTGATTATTAAAGGGGAGACCCCAAACAAAAATTGATGTGGGGTCCCCCTATATTCACTAACCATCAAAGGCTAAACAGACAGCTGCGGGCTGATATTAATAGCTTAGGAAGTGGCCATGGTTATTGGCCCCCTCCTAGACTAAAAACATCAGCTCTCAGCCGCCCCAGAAATCGTACATCAATAAAATGTGCCAAATCTGATGCTTAGCCTCCGATTTTCCCACTTGCCCTGATGCGATGACAAGTGGGTTAATGATTGTGGGGTTGACGTCAGCTGTTTTATGACCGCTAATATCAAGTCCACAAGTTAGTAATGGAGAGGCATCTATAAGACGCCCTATTACTAACCCAATAGTCAGATTGTAAAAAAAAACACCCAGAATAAAGTCCTTTATTTTAAATAAAGACAAACACTCTTTTATTGAAATAAAAATAAAAAAGTATTATACTCACCTTTATGTCTAATCCACCGAAGTCCTTGTCCCCGGTAAAAGAGAAAAAATTAAAAAACACCATAATGCTCACCTTAACACCTAATCCCTGATGCCCTTGTCACCAGTAAACTACAAAAAATAGTAAACCACCATAATACTCACCTGTCCGCCGTGAATATAATCCATACTGTCCCATGACAGTCCGGATGACTTGGAGAGCAGTCACATCAGCAGTCACTAATGTGACTGCTCTCGACGACAGCCCGCTCACACTGACACAAGAGTGTAATCTCTCCTGCAGGTGATGCCGCCTTTCTACCGCCGCTGATGGCCTGCAACCAATCATCAGACATAAGCAATGTCAGGAGATCATCATGGGGTGCAGTGCTTGTCACGGTGCGTATCTGGGAGGTAAGTGCTCTTTGCTTTCTTTTTATTTGATTGGGACAATCGAAAAGCGCCATCCAGTAGGGAACAATCTCTTTAAAATATGGGAAAAGGAGAATTGCATTTTTTTTTAATCTGTTCAAAAAAAGATGTAAAAAATAAAATCGCTTCCTTTTTTCCCCATATTTTAAATATAAACAAATAATAAAAAATTAAAGAAAAATAGTTTTGTCTTGTCCCTAATAGTCCAGACTATGAGAATATGATGTTATTTATGCTGCATGATTATAAAAGAGAAAAAATAATAGAGAAAATCTATTAGTAGATAGTCATAGATTAGTGACTCTTGTAGATGAGAACAAATCCCTGGGTGTCCATACAGGGGATGTAGCTCAGTGGTAGAGCGCATGCTTTCCCTGTATGAGGCCCTGGGTTCAATCCCCAGCATCTCCATGTTTTGTGATAAAAAAAAAAACTAGAAAAGTTTCCAAACATTCAGGAATCTGATACGTGTGAGTATACAGCGGTTCATCTGTCTGGGTGTAACACAGAAACTGCACACAGCACTAAATATCAGAAAGGGACTAGTGTTGAGCGACACTAAAATGCTCGGGTGCTCGAAGCTCGGCCCGAGCTCGCCGTGATACTCGGTTGCCGGACCCGAGCAATGAACCCAATGTCCCTATGGGAGACCCAAGCATTTTTGCGGCGGCACCCCCGGCAGTCTGTAGAAAGCCTAAAAAGTGCCCAAAACGATAGTGACAGTGCTCAAATGAGATGGGGACAGCATGGGGATCGCCCCAGGAAGCATTTCTGACCCCCAGGTCACTGCTGTCAATAACGTGGTCAGAAGTATTAAGCCACTTTTACGGGCTCACAATAGAAGGTCCAAAAATGAAACTGAAACTGTTTTCCTGTGAAATATGTTAAGGAACATCCTTTCCAGGGTAATGACTTGTGTATAAGGTAAAATAAATAACCAAAAACAAAAATACTCCTCCACACCTTGGGCTATGTTCACAAGTAGCATTTTTTATGCGTTTTTGCACTTTTGCATTGCTTTCAACCGTGACAAATGCAATCACCGGGAAATGTCATTTTAACATTTTACAACCTTATCTGGCCATGTGCTGTGTGACACATGCATACAGTGCTGAAAAGACATGGGAACAGCATGGGGAAGACCCCTGGATGCATCTCTGACACCTAGGTCACTGCCTAAAAGTGTGCCCATCAGAAATGATCCTTGCCGCATCAGAAGATGCAGACTTGCAACTATCCCCGTGCAAGTCCTTGTCCCAGGGCAGTGTTCAATTGTACCTCCCCCATTCCTTGCAATGAAAGAGCAAGTATGCAGCCTGCCACCCACTCACCCACCCCCAGGCTGCAATACCATACTGCTTGCTTGCTTGCACTTGAAATTGGGCCTTTTAGGCATGTGGAGGCGGAATCTGGCCACCACGTCATGGCTGCGTCGGCGGCCTGGTATCCATACTCAGTCCCCAGCCGCCCGGCGGCCGGGTGTCCACGCTTGGTCCGCAGCCGCCGGGGGTGGTCGGGTGTTTACGCTTGGTCCCCATCCGCCAGGGGGCGGCCGGGTGTCCATACTCGGTCCCCAGCCGCCCCGCGGCCGGGTGCCCACACACGGTCCCCAGCCGCCTGGGGGCGGCTGGGTGTCCATAAACGATCCCCAGCTGCCCCTATTTGTCTCGGTGCGCCTTATACACAAGCGCGCATACCAAAACATTACCTGTGACCTCCCCAGTGCATTTAGTGGGAAGGACAGCCTAACCACAAACACGTGGACAAGTGAATGTGGCCAGGGATGGTCCATCTCACTGACGCCTTCACACTGGGTTAATATTGTGGAAGCCGGGATACAGCTGGACACTGTGATGCAACACGTCCTCCAGACATAGAGGATTGCGGGTCCTGGGTCAATCAGGCTTCAACACAAAGTTCAGAAGGTAAACAGCAGCAATGGTCGGCCTCCTACACAACGAGTAAATTATTTATGATCATGAGGCTATCCATCTCATTAGCTTTCTGTTCCTTGGAATGCAAGCTCATGTATGTAGTAGCGGCTAGGCCTGAGGTGGTCAACGTTTTGACGCATATCCTACCTCCTCTGAGGATTTCTGGATGTTTTCCTGCTACTATCCCAGTTCTATGACTCCTGTTAAAACAAAGCTT
The DNA here is from genome assembly GCF_046119375.1 of Phyllobates terribilis. Lineage (NCBI taxonomy): Eukaryota > Metazoa > Chordata > Amphibia > Anura > Dendrobatidae > Phyllobates > Phyllobates terribilis. The sequence continues at coordinate 1,690,356 of NW_027362968.1, read as the reverse complement.
CAGGTGATGAATGATGGATGAGGTGGTGGCAAAGGAGAAAGAGCAGGAGGAACAGGGACCATTCACATCAATATCAGGCCAGTCAACCACACATGTCTTGTAGGATATGTTTCTGTACCAAAAGGAGCGGTTCGGCTACACAGTTATAGGGCATACAGTGAGTGCAATGCCTACCAAAAATTTCGAGGCACTCCAATGCCCCTTGGAAGTGACATGGAGGTCAGAGGGCCTTAACTAAACCATTTTTTCCATTTATAGCAACTGGGACTCCAGTACACTGTTGGCCTTAGCAGTGAATGGAAGAGTCGTGGAGGTTAGAGGTAACTGAAAACAACATTTCAATGCCCCTTGGAAGAGCTGTGTAGTTCACAGTGGTTTAACAAGACCATTTTAATGCCCCTTGGAAGAGAAGTGGAGGTCACAGTAGCTTAACAAGACCGTTTTAATGCCCCTTGGAAGAGACGTGGAGGTCACAGTAGCTTAACAAGATGGTTTTAATGCCCCTTAGGAGAGACATGGAGGTCACAGTAGCTTGACAAGATGGTTTTAATGCCCCTTGGAAGAGTGGTGGAGGTTACAGTGGAATAAAAAGACAATATCAATGCCCCTTGGAAGAGACGTGGAGTTCAGAGTGGTTTAACAAGACGGTTTTAATGCCCCTTGGAAGAGACGTGGAGTTCAGAGTGGTTTAACAAGACGGTTTTAATGCCCCTTGGAAGAGACGTGGAGGTCACAGTAGCTTAACAAGACGGTTTTAATCCCCCTTGGAAGAGACGTGGAGTTCAGAGTGGTTTAACAAGATGGTTTTAATGCCCCTTGGAAGAGACGTGGAGGTCACAGTATCTTAACAAGACCATTTAAATGCCCCTTGGAAGAGACATGGAGGTCACAGTAGCTTAACAAGACGGTTTTAATGCCCCTTGGAAGAGACGTGGAGTTCAGAGTGGTTTAACAAGACGGTTTTAATGCCCCAACCAACCGCGACCAATCAGCGAGATTGGCGCCTAATTTAAACAGCGCTATGAGCTCCCGACGGCAAGTGTGAACGGAGGACCGAGGAGCGGCACCGCTGGTCGGGATGCTTCTGCTGCGAGCAGCCGCTCATCTCCCAGCTGCTGGCAGCGGAAGTACCCGCACAGGCAGCACCGCTCCTCGGTCCTCACTAATACGACGCTGATTGGTTGCGGCCGCCGGCCCCGACCAATCAGCGATTTTGGTGGCAAATTGAAACACCGCTCTGCTGATTGGTCACTACCGCCAGCCGCGACCAATCAACGATTTTGGCGAAAAATTTAAACAATGCTCTGTTGATTGGTCGCGGATTCCAGCCGCGACCAATCAGCGAGATTGGCACCAAATTTAAACAACGCTCTGCTGATTGGTCGCGGACGGCAGACGCGACCAATCAGCGAGATTGACGCCAAATTTAAATAATGCTCTGCTAATTGGTCGCAGTCGCCGGCCGCGAACAATCAGCAGTATTGCCGCAAAATTTAAATTCCGATCTGCTGATTGGTCGCGACCGCCGGGCGTGACCAATCAGCGATTCTGGCGCCAAATGTAAACCCCGCTCTGCTGATTGATCGCGGTGGCCGGCCGCGACCAATCAGCAATTTTGGTGCCAAATTTTAACAACACTCTGCTGATTGGTCGCTGTCGCCGGCCGCAACCAATCAGCAGTATTAGCGCCAAATTTAAACACCGCTCTGCTGATTAGTCGCAACCAATATTTAGAAAGGATATAAACGAGCTTGAAAAGGTACAAAGGAGGGTAACAAAATTAATAAGTGGAATGGAGGGACTGCAATACCCAGAGAGGTTGGCAAAACTAGGACTATTCAGCCTGGAAAAGAGAAGGTTGAGGGGGGACATAATAAATGTGTACAAATATGTTAGGGGACAGTATAGAGACCTTGCCCGGGATTTGTTCAAAAGGAGGGATATTACGGTAACAAAAGGGCATTCATTAAGACTGGAAGAGAAAAGCTTCCAGCACCAGCATAGGAAGGGGTTCTTTACGGTAAGAGCAGTGAAAATATGGAATTCACTGAGTGAGAAGACGGTAATGTCGGATTCACTAAACCAGTTCAAGCAGGGACTGGATGCATTTCTAGATACCAGGCAGATTTCAGCATATACTTAAAAATAGAATAAAATAGTAAGTTGATACAGGGATTTATTCTGACTGCTGGTTTCAGAGTCGGGAGGGAATTTTTCCTCAGGTGAAGATTGGCCAAATCATTTGGGGTTTTTGCCCTCCTCTGGATCAACTTTAGCAACTACAGAACTTACAGGTCGAACTTGATGGACGCAAGTCTTTATTAGGCTTTACAAACTATATAGTGATGTCACAGTACAGAGATAATGCACATAGTGAGGTCACAGTACAGAGGTAATGCACATAGTGAGGTCAAAGTACAGAGATAATAAACACAGTGAGGTCACAGTACAGAGATAATACACATAGTGATGTCACAATACAGAGATAATGCACATAGGGATGTCACAGTACATAGATAATGCACATAGTGAGGTCACAGGACATAGATAATGCACATAGTGATGTCACAATACAGAGATAATGCACATAGGGATGTCACAGTACATAGATAATGCACATAGTGAGGTCACAGTACATAGATAATGCACATAGTGATGTCACAGTAGAGAGATAATAAACACAGTGATGTCACATTACAGACATAATACACATAGTGAGGTCACAGTGCAGAGATAATGGACATAGTGAGGTCACAGTAGAGAGATAATAAACACAGTGATGCCACATTACAGAGATAATACACATAGTAATGTCACAGTAGAGAGATAATAAACACAGTGATGCCACATTACAGAGATAATACACATAGTGATGTCACAGTGCAGAGATAATGCACATAGTGAGGTCACAGTACAGAGATAATACACATAGTAATGTCACAGTAAAGAGATAATAAGCACAGTGATGTCACATTACAGAGATAATACACATAGTGATGTCACAGTACAGAGATAATGCACATAGTGATGTCACAGTGCAGAGATAATGCAGATAGTGAGGTCACAGTACAGAAATAATGAACATAGTGAGGTCACAGTGCAGAGATAATGCAAATAGTGAGGTCACAATACAGAGATAATGCACATAGTGAGGTCACAGTACAGAGATAATGCACATAGTGAGGTCACAGTAGAGAGATAATAAACACAGTGATGTCACATTACCGAGATAATACACATAGTGATGTCACAGTACAGAGATAATACACATAGTGAGGTCACAGTACAGAGATAATGCACATAATGAGGTCACAGTAGAGAGATAATGCACATAGTGAGGTCACAGTAGAGAGATAATGCACATAGTGAGGTCACAATACAGAGATAATGCACATAGTGAGGTCACAGTACAGAGATAATGCACATAGTGAGGTCACAGTACAGAGATAATGCACATAGTGATGTCACAGTGCAGAGATAATGCACATAGTGAGGTCACAGTACAGAGATAATGCACATAGTGAGGTCACAGTACAGAGATAATGCACATAGTGAGGCCACAGTGCAGAGATAATGCACATAGTGAGGTCACAGTACAGAGATAATGCACATAGTGAGGTCACAGTGCAGAGATGATGCACATAGTGAGGTCACAGTACTGAGATAACACACATAGTGAGGTCACAGTAGAGAGATAATAAACACAGTGATGTCACATTACCGAGATAATACACATAGTGATGTCACAGTACAGAGATAATGCACATAGTGATGTCACAGTACATATAAAATGAACATAGTGAGGTCACAGTACAGAGATAATGCACATAGTGAGGTCACAGTACAGAGATAATAAACACAGTGATGTCACAGTACAGAGATAATAAACACAGTGATGTCACAGTACAGGGATAATACACATAGTGATGTCACAGTACAGAGTCACTAAACACAGTGATATCACATTACAGAGATAATACACATAGTGATGTCACAGTACAGAGAAAATGCACATAGTGATGTCACAGTACAGAGATAATGCACATAGTGAGGTCACAGTACAGAGATAATAAACAAAGTGATGTCACAGTACAGGGATAATAAACAAAGTGTTGTCACATTACAGAGATAATACACATAGTGATGTCACAGTACAGAGATAATGCACATAGCGATGTCACAGTGCAGAGATAATGCACATAGTGAGGTCACAGTACAGGGATAATGCACATAGTGAGGTCACAGTAGAGAGATAATAAACACAGTGATGTCACATTACAGACATAATACACAGTGAGGTCACAGTACAGAGATAATGCACATAGTGAGGTCACAGTACAGGGATAATGCACATAGTGAGGTCACAGTAGAGAGATAATAAACACAGTGATGTCACATTACAGAGATAATACACATAGTGATGTCACAGTATACAGATAATAAACACAGTGATGTCACGTTACAGAGATAATGCACATAGTGATGTCACAGTACAGAGATAATAAACACAGTGATGTCACGTTACAGAGATAATGCACATAGTGATGTCACAGTACAGAGATAATGCACATAGTGAGATCACTGTACAGAGATAATGCACATAGTGAGGTCACAGTACAGAGATAATAAACACAGTGATGTCACAGTACAGGGATAATACACATAGTGATGTCACAGTACAGAGATAATGCACATAGTGATGTCACAGTACAGAGATAATGCACATAGTTAGGTCACAGTACAGAGATAATAAACACAGTGATGTCACAGTACAGGGATAATACACATAGTGATGTCACAGTACAGGGATAATGCACATAGTGATGTCACAGTACATAGATAATGCACATAGTGATGTCACAGTACATAGATAATGCACATAGTGAGGTCACAGTACATAGATAACGCACATAGTGAGGTCACAGTACTAGTGTTGAGCCACCCCCGTAGTGTTCGAGTTCGGTTCGGTTCGTCGAACACCTTCGAACACCGTTAAAACCAATGGCAGGCAAACAAAAACACATAGAAACACATAGAAAACACCTTCAAAGGTGTCCAAAAGCTGACAAACTGCTCAGAAGACACAACTAACACATGGAAAAGTGACAAGTACATATAGTCATGCGAAAAAAAAAGAGGTGGAGGAGTAAAAGGAGGGGGAGACACAGATATAGGCATGTCATGCCCTTCTAAAATCCAAAAAGTGAGAAGCCGACACGTTCAGTCCGCTCCTGCCCGTGCCACCTCCGTGTCGCCGGGTTTGTGCCAGAGCCGCGGTGAACCCTGACGGCCAGCCCCCCTCTCCCAATACTGGTGCCTGTCCGCTGGTGGGTCGAGCGAGCCCCCCTGTGGTGGAGGCAGCTCTAAGCTTTTTAATTTAAATTGTCTCTCTAATTTGAATGAATACACTTTAAATCCATTTACAAGGATCTATTGGAGGGCAAGTCTCATGCCAGCAGCCGCGGTAATTCCAGCTCCAGTAGCGTCAACTAAAGCTGCTGCAGTTAAAAAGCTTTTATAAGGATCGAGCTTGGCGGTCCACTGCAAGGCGTGCTACCGCCAGTCCCAGCCCCTGTGGCTTGGGGTGCCTCCTGATGCTCTTCACTGAGTATCCCGTGGTCCCGAAGCATTTCCTTTGAAAAAATTAAGTGTCCAAACTACAGGTGGTGTAGCTTGCTTAACAGCCGGGATAATCCGCTGACTAGCAGACACTGCTACTAGGCACAAAGTATTTCCTGGGCTAGATGCAGTTAAAAATTTGTAATTAGATTCTCTCGTTGGATGCTGAGAAAGCATTCCATAGAGTCTCCTGGCACGCCATATATGATTCTCTTAAAAAGCTTGGGGTAGGGGTCTAGGGGACCCTTTTATAGCCAAAATCACGGCCCTGTATCGCAATACGTCACCTAGGCTGAAGATAAATGGAACTGTAGCACCCTGAGGGCTCGGTTGCTACAGAGGTATTGCACCTCACCCAGAGGTGTGATATCTCACTCTCAGGTAAGGATGGAGTGTGGATCAGGACCCGACACATGCATGCATTACACCACATTGCCGTGGGGCAGGGCGACCAATATGCCCCTGAGATGGGCACGACAGTCCCTGTCCCTGACTGGAGTGGGGGGAGGGAATACTGAGGAAGGGGAACCCTGTAGTGCAGGAGCAGGGAGGAAGCAGTTCCTGGGTGCATTGAGAAGGGAGTATAAAAGGTGGGCACCATCTTAGTTCAGTGCAGAGAAGTCTGAGCAGAAGTGGCAGGGAGCAGGGGCTCTGCATGAGCTCTGCTCCGGAGGTGGGCCTAGTAACAGAGGCCCAGGCCTGGAAGAGGGAGAAGGAAGGAAGAGGAGCGGAGAAGGCTCCAGGAACAAGGAACGAAGGGATCCCAGGCGTGCGGACGGGCGAGTCGCCACCGCACGCCCGAATCCACCTGCGTGGAGGGGTCAGGCCAAAGGGGGAGACCGGTCCACGAAACTAGTGGAGGCAGGAAATGACCCTCAGCTAGAAACCGGAGTCTGTGACATTTTATGTGGCGCAGCCCCTCGCTACACCCGCTAGGAAGGCACCACATAGGGTCAGGGAAACTGGCGCCAAGTTTACCAAGAGGAGGCCCGAGGCAGCCGGACAGAAGGGTTGGTAAGAAAGGCCAGACAAAGGACACACAAAGGGGGTCCTGTGAAGCGCTCCAAAGTTATCTGGGAGTTGTCTGAGCCCCTCACCTGGTGAGCACAGTACGACGTGGGCAGCCGTTACCTGCAGACGTGGTCTGGATAATAAGAACTGTGAGTAAAGGCCCTGGACTGCATCACTGACTCCGTGTCGTTACTGCTGCTGCCCTGCACCATCACCCCCATCCTCCGCATACACTGCCCTGAGGCTATACTCCTCCCGTGGGGAGTTATGCTACGCTCTGCTGCACCCACAACACCAGCCTCAGCGGTCTGCCCTGCAGCGGCGGTTCACTCTGACCGCAATCCACGGGTGGCGTAGTCAGACATTTAAACATCAAAACCACATAAATAGTTCCGCCACTGGTTTGACCGCCCTGAGCCACGGAACCGGGTCGCCGCCACGGAGACTACAACCACCAGCATCCACCAAAAAGGGTCCGGCTCCGGGTGTCCCAAGGCCCAGGGGGTGCATCAGAACATTTTCATCACCTTTCACAATCACCAATGGGACAAGGGAGGGATGTCCTCTGTCCCCTCTCTTATACATCCTAGTGACGGAGCACCTGCTCTCATCAATTCGCCATAACCCCAATATTAGGTGGATTGAGGTGGGAGGCACCGAGTACAAGTGCTCTCTATTTGCTGATGATGTCCTAGTATATATCACTCAATCACATATATCCATCCATGCTGTTATGGCTGAAATAGATCACTTTGTTACATGGTCAAATTTTAAAATCAATGCAGCGAAGTCTGAGGCCCTCGATGTCTCCCTCCCCAAATCCATATAGGATTCCATCCAGTCCAACTTTCCCTTTGCCTGGTCCTCACAGGGTATCAAATACTTAGGAATTCCTATTCATAGAGACCTCTCCCATCTATGTTATCTTAATTTTGGGCCCTTTATTGAACAACTCCATACAGACCACGGTTGGCAAGTTAGAACTGTAAGATTCACTACGTGAACCACTGGTGTTTTGTGGAAAAGCACATGTACACTGTGTTCCAAATTATTATGCAAAAAGTGTTTAGGAGTGATAAGGGAAGAATTTGTTTGTTTGTCAGTTAAACTCATTGATGGTGATGTTTGTCAGGGCTCTTTATATCACTGTAAGCAATTGCAGACACCTGTGCTAATTAGTTTGGCAGGTGTGTCCAATGAAAGGCAAGACTACTTAAGAAGGCTGTCCCACATTATTAAGTAGCCTACATTTTCTGCCAAAATGGGAAAGAAAAAGGATGTGTCGGCTGCTGTGAAGCAACAAATTGTGGAGTGTTTAGGTCAAGGCATGACTACAATCAACATTGTGCGATGATCAGGATGAAGTGTCTTGGCAATCAAGAAGTATGTAGCTGATTCACAGTACACATGTGTGCGTGCTGATAAGGGGAAATTGAGGACTCTTTCCTACAGGCAATTATGTCAGGTTAAAAGAGCAGCGGCAAAAAAGCCTTGTCATAGCAGCAGACAAGTTTTTGAAGCTGCTGGTGCCTCCAACGTCCCCCGAACAACAAGATGCAGGGTCCTTCAGAGGTTTGCAGCTGTGCATACGCCATCCTGTCGACCTCCTCTATCCACTTCACACAAGCAGAAACGGCTCCAGTGGGCCAAAGATTACATGAAGACTGATTTCAAAACTGTTTTGTTCACGGATGAGTGCCGTGCAGCGCTCGATGGTCCAGATGGATGGAGTGGAGGATGGCTGGTTGATGGACACCCCACGCAAACACGGCTACAGCGCCAACAAGGAGGAGGTGGAGTAATGTTTTGGGCTGGAATCATGGGGAGAGAGATTGTCGGCCCCTTTAGGATCCCTGAAAGGGTAAAGATGAACTCCATAATGTATGTGGATTTTCTCAAACAGCACTTCCTGCCATGGTTCAAGAAGAAGAACCGTGTATTCCACAGCAAGATCATTTTTATTCATGATAATGCACCATCTCATGCTGCACATAAAACATCTGCATCTCTGGCTGATATGGGCATAAAAGGGGACAAACTTATGGTGTGACCCCCATGCTCCCCTGACCTCTACCCCATTCAGAACCTCTGGAGCATCATCAAAAGGAGTGTCTATGATGGCGGGAGGCAGTTCCCAACTAAGCAACAGCTCTGGGAGGGTATTCTGTCCTCATGCAAAACGATTGAAGCAGAAACCATCCAAAACCTGACAAATTCAATGGACGAGAGAGTTCAGAAGCTCCTTTCGAACAAGGGGTCCTATGTGAAAATGTAACATCACCTAGAATAAAGTTTTGAGTTGAAAACTGTTTGATTTCAGTTTCTAATAACCTGCTAATGCTTATAATTTCAAAAATGACCATTTTTTTGGTCTTTATTAAAATGAAAAGGTTGATCGAAAAGTTTGGGGGATCTAAGAGTGTGGCAACCCAGTATTCATGATTACTTCGAATTCTGACAATATGAGGGTCATGTTGCAGGTAGTGCAGCAAGAAGGCACTTATGTGTCTTGCGCATCTCGGAGCCCCAAATTTATTTTCTGGGCTAGATGCAGCTAAAAATTATTATTAATTTTAAATCTGGTGGAGCTTAGTATAGATGGCCTAATAGGATCAGTGCTGCACACTACTACAAAGCCCAAATTATTTTCCAGCCAAGATACAGATAAACATGATTAGTAATTTTAAATCTGGTGGAGCTTATTATAGATGGCCTAATAGAATCAGTGCTGCACACTGCTACAAAGCCCAAATTATTTTCCAGCCAAGATACAGATAAACATGATTAGTAATTTGAAAGCTTAAAACGGTTGGTGAGGTGATTTTAACCAATCATCAAGCTTTTACTCTCCCCAGGATGACACAGGGGTAGAAAAGTCATTTCGGATCCATGATTTGTTCATCTTTATGAACGTGAGTCTGTCTACATTATCAGTGGAGAGCCGCGTGCGCTTATCTGTCAGCACACCACCAGCAGCGCTGAACACACGTTCAGACAGAACGCTGGCTGCGGGGCATGACAAGATCTCCAAGGCGTAAGTGGCGAGCTCCGGCCATTTATCCAGATTGGAAGCCCAAAAAGAGCAAGGGTACAGTGACACAGTCATGGCTTCAATGTTTACTTGGAGATATTCCTGTACCATCGTCTCTAGGCGTTGACTATGTGTCAGACTTCTTGTCTCCTGTGGCCTTGCAAAGGATGGGCTAAAAAAGTGGTGAAATGATTCCGCAAAATTGATGTTACCAGCAGATACTGTGGTTCTGTTACGGTTTGAGTGCTGAACACTCGACGGTCCCACGGTTGGCAAGTTGGAACTGTGAGATTCACTACGTGCACCACTGGTGTTTTGTGGAAAAGCACATGTAACATTCTGATACTCCTGCATGCGTGCATCCCTTTCTATGGCAGGAATAATTTCTGCAAATTTACTTTTGTACCGGGGATCTAACAGTGTGGCAACCCAGTAGTCAGGATTATTTCTAATTCTCCCATTTCGAGGGTCATGTTGCAGGTAGTGCAGCAAGAAGGCACTCATGTGTGTTGTGCATCCAGGAGCACCAAGTCCCTGTTGTGTGGATGGCGAAGTAACAATCATGCTTCCTTCCTCTGTCCTCTCCCCCCAACCTCGCACAACAGAAATTTGATCAAGGTCTCCCTCATCTGATCAGTCTTCCATCAGTTCGTCCTCCACTTCTTCCTGGGCTCCTGCACCTTCCTCACTAGTTTGGCTGCTACCATGCGCCCTGGTAAAACCATCTCCCCCACCCTCACATGCCTGCCGCCTTGGTGCTGCCGACCGTCTGGACCTTGCAGATGTTAGCCCTTCCGCATACAACTCCTCCTCCTCTACTTCCTCCACCTCCTCTTGTCGCACCACCTGACTCCGAATTCTGTTTAACATGTGCTCCAGCATGTAAATCACCGGAATAGTCATGCTGATAATGGCATCGTCAGCACTAAACATCTTCGTCGCCATTTCAAAACTGTGCAGAAGGGTGCATAGGTCCCTGATCTGAGACCACTCCTCCAGCGTGATTTGCCCCACCTCTGGATCTCGTTGGCCCAGGCTATACGTCAGAACGTATTGCACCAGGGCTTGTCGGTGCTGCCACAGTCGCTGCAACATGTGCAGAGTTGAATTCCACCGGGTAGGCACATCGCATTTTAGCCGGTGAAGTGGCAGGCCCAACGACTTTTGTAGAGATGTAAGTCGCTGAGCTGCGGGATGCGAACGGTGGAAGTGAGCACACAGCGACCGTGCCCTCTGCAGAAGGCCATCTAGTCCGGGATAGTGGGCTAAAAATCGCTGGACAACCAGGTTCAACACGTGAGCCATACAAGGCACGTGTGTGACATTGCCCCGGCGAAGGGCCGCACCCAGGTTTGCAGCATTGTCGCACACGGCCTTCCCTGGTTTCAGGTCCAGTGGAGACAACCATTCATGAAACTGGTTCTCCAGAGCTGACCACAACTCCTCAGCTGTGTGACTCACATTTCCCAGACATTTCAAAGTAAAAACCGCCTGATGACGTTGAGCCCTACTGCCAGCATAGTAAGGAGGTGTGCAGGATCCCTTCTGCGCAGTTAGAAAGCTTGTGGCACGACCAGACAGGCTTTGGGTGCAGGTGGAGGACCGAGAGGAGGTTGAGGAGGCAGAAGCAGTGGAGGAACTTTGAGATAAAGAGGATTGACACACAACTCGTGGGGACGGCAAGACTTGGACAGCAGCCCCTTGTCCTGCTGTCACCATAGTTACCCAGTGCCCAGTCAGCGACATGTAACGCCCCTGTCCATGCCTACTCGTCCAAGTGTCTGTGGTGAAATGCACCCTGTCACACACAGAGTTTCTCAAAGAAGCGGTGATGTTGTGTGCGACATGCTGGTGGAGCGCAGGCACACCTTTCTTTGAGAAGTAGTGCCGACTGGGCATCTGGTACTGGGGCACTGCGACGGACATAAGGTCTCGAAAATCCTCTGTGTCCACCAGGCGGAAAGGCAGCATTTCTGTAGCCAAGAGCTTGCAGATGGTGAAATTCAACCTCTTAGCTTTCTCATGGCTAGGAGGAAATGGTCTTTTACTTGTCCACATCTGAGGGACCGAGGGCTGGCTATTGTGCTTAGACGGGGTTGATAAGGGTGTCCCCGGCAAACTGCCGGCCTGTGAGGAAGATGCAGGCGGACATGTTAGGTTGCCTTGATCCAAAGGTGGTGCTATCAATGTCGGACAGCGCTCAACACCAGCTGGTGTTACCACCTCCAAAGAAAATGATGACCTGCCAATCACGCTGGCTGTTGCGGGTAAAGAGGTGGCAGGTCTGCACCCCAAAACAGGTGTGACTGCTGTCCCCCCAGTCACAGAGGATGAAGAGGCCGCGGATGCACAAGATATGGCAGACGGTGGTTGGCCCGGCCGGCTAGGCCGCATTGTAGCACAGTGAGCTTCCCACTGCAACTTATGCTTCATGTCCATGTGCCGGTTCATGCATGAAGTACTCAAACTATGTATTTTTTGGCCTCTACTTAGATTTTGCTGACAAATGTTACAGATAACACGAGTTGGGTCATCTTTATCGATCTGAAAAAATGCCCAGGCTATGCAAGGCTTAGCACCCATGCGACCTGAAGAGCCACCACGACTTGTGGTCAGAGGCAGAGTTGTGTTTGAGGATGCAGTTGTTGACGTGCTTCCAGTACTACGTCTCTGTCCAGGAAGGCACAACCTGACCTCGTCGTCACTAGCATCTTCCTCCACCTCCTCTGCTGACCTCATCTCTTGGCTGACTGTGGGTTGACAGTAAGTGGGATCTCCAACCTCATCATCATCACCCTTTGCGTTATCACACCCGTCGTCCTCAGAGCCAACCTGTTCCTGCCCTGACAAAAAACTAAAGTTGTCGCTCCAATCAGGTATTTGAGTCTCATCATCGTCTTCCTCATTGTCTCCACCAACAGGAGTTACAGTTTGGGAATGAGGGTCTACATTATGGTCAGAACCTTCTGCGTCTGGTCCTGGATCCGACTCATAAAGATTCTGGGCATCAATGCAGATCATTTCCTCGTCTGGATTCACAGAAGCGCTGGAGTCGACCTCTGATTCCCAGGCTATAGTATGAGTAAACAGCTCTGCAGACTCAACCATCTGTGTTACCCCATACTCAGACGGGCAGCTGGAGATTTGGGAGCTGTGAGGAAGCAAGTGCGATTGGGGTGACACCTTTGAGGACTGGAGTATTTGTGATGTTGAAGTTGATGTGGAGGAGAGCCCACTTAAAGGAGCACTTGATATCCGTTGAAGCACCTGCTGTTTTTGTGCCTCATCTGGAATTTGTAGCGATTGGCGTGGCCGTAAGAAAGGGATCTTATCACATTGTCCGCTAAAAGAAGTAGACATTTTAGTTTGGCTGGAAGATGGTCTTTCTTCTGCACCTACCCCACGGACACAACCTTTTTTCCCCTTCCCAACACGCCTATTCCCCTTTCCACCAGCAGCAGGCCTTTTTCCACTCATTTTGGTGGTTAACTAATTCACAACTCTGGAGTTGTTTGCGCAAAAAAACAATGGATGGGAACCGAGCAGAGCTGAGTGGCCAAACTGTGGTATTAGGCCAAAACTATTGGCTGGGTTAGATGCAGAAAAAAATTATATATAATTTGCAACCTGATGGAGGTCAGTATAGATGGACTAATACAACAAGTCCCACACACAGCTAGAAGCCCAAATATTTTTTCAGAGGTAGATGCAGAAAAAAATATATTCAGTTTGCAACCTGATGGAGGTCAGTATAGATGGACTAATAGAGAAAGTCCCACACACTGCTAGAAGGCCAAATATTTTTTCAGAGGTAGATGCAGATAAAAATTATTTTTAATTTGCAACCTGATGGAGGTCAGTATAGATGGACTAATAGAATGATGCTATGCCCAAAAGATTTTACTTCACTAGGTGCAGTAAAAAAATTGGTATTCTATACACAGGTGGTATATCTTGCAACACAGATAGGCTACTCCACTGACTAACACACTCTGCAATAGGTCAAAAAGGATTAGCTTTGCTAGATTCAGCCAAATGCTGTGAAAAAAACTTGCACAGCACTGGCACAGACCTGCCTGGCAAAAACTGATAGGAACTGATGTAACCTAGTCCTGAAAAGGACTGCAATTACAATTAGTCTTTACTCCCACAACCTATCTATTTAAGAGCACAGACCTGCCTGATAAAAGTCATAGGAAATGCTGTAACCTAGTCCTTAAAAGGACTGCAATCACAACTATTCCCTACTCCCAAGCTATCTGTAGATTTGTGCGAAAATTGGCTTGAAATTAACAAGGTATAGCGCACACAGCAACAGCGGTGCCGTCTAACACGCAGCTGCAGCAGTGAGAAAATGGTGGCAACGGGGAAAATGGCTTGGTCTTATAGGGCAAGGACATGTGACATACACTGCCAATGACACATGCCCTTGCTTGTGTGAAAAAAAGCACTTCGCTCCGTGTGTGCGCTGCTGATAGGCTGACAGATTGCACCTCCACACTGTAAATGCGGGAAAGAGAAAAAAAAATGGAGATCTTCATTGTTCCTGCAGAGATCCATCCCCTGCCCCTCCCCCCACCCCGCTGTACACTCAAACTGCGTATTAACATTAATTTTCATCATTACTGAGAAAAAATCCAGTTATGATTTTGGTGCACGAACAGTTATCGAACATAACCTCGAACAGCCGAATTTTTCTCAAATCGTTCGTGTTCGCCGAACGGCTTGAACACCGCCCAAAACAGCTCGAATTTGAGATTGGCGAACAGTTCGAGTGGAACAACGCTCATCTTTAATAGTGATGTCACATTACAGAGATAATACACATAGTGAGGTCACAGTACATAGATAATGCACATAGTGAGGTCAGAGTACAGAGATAATGCACATAGTGAGGTCAGAGTACAGAGATAATGCACATAGTGATGTCACATTACAGAGATAATAAACATAGTGAGGTCACAGTACATAGATAATGCACATAGTGAGGTCACAGTACAGAGATTATAAACACAGTGATGTCACATTATAGAGATAATGAACATAGTGAGGTCAGAGTACAGAGATAATGCACATAGTGATGTTCAGTACATAGATAATGCACATAGTGAGGTCACAGTAAATAGATAATGCACATAGTGATGTCACAGTACAAATATAATGCACATAATGACGTCACAGTACATAGATAATGCACATAGTGATGTCACAGTACAAAGATAATGCACATAGTGATGTCACATTACAGAGATAATAAATACAGTGATGTCACATTACAGAGATAATACACATAGTGATGTCACAGTACAGAGATAATGCACATAGTGAGGTCACAGTACAGAGATAATGCATATAGTGAGGTCACAGTACATAGATAATGCACATAGTGAGGTCAAAGTAGAGAGAAAATAAACACAGTGATGTCACATTACAGAGATAATGCACATAGTGATGTCACAGTACAGAGATAACACACATAGTGAGGTCAAAGTAGAGAGAAAATAAACACAGTGATGTCACATTACAGAGATAATATACATAGTGATGTCACAGTACATAGATAATGCACATAGTGAGGTCACAGTACAGAGATAATGCATATAGTGAGGTCACAGTACATAGATAATGCACATAGTGATGTGACAGTATAGAGATAATGCAAATAGTGAGGTCACAGTAGAGAGATAATAAACACAGTGATGTCACATTACAGAGATAATACACATAGTGAGGTCACAGTACATAGATAATGCACATAGTGATGTCACAGTACATAGATAATGCACATAGTGAGGTCACAGTACATAGATAACGCAAATAGTGTGGTCACAGTACAGAGATAATGCACATAGTGATGTCACAGTACATAGATAACACACATAGTGAGGTCACAGTACATAGATAATGCACATAGTGTGGTCACAGTACAGAGATAATGCACATAGTGATGTCACAGTACATAGATAATGCACATAGTGAGGTCACAGTACATAGATAATGCACATAGTGAGGTCACAGTACAGAGATAATGCACATAGTGAGGTCACAGTACAGAGATAATGCACATAGTGAGGTCACAGTAGAGATATCATAAACACAGTGATGTCACGCTACAGAGATAATAGACATAGTGAGGTCACAGTACAGAGATTATAAACACAGTGATGTCACATTACAGAGATAATACACATAGTGAGGTCAGAGTACATAGATAATGCACATAGTGATGTCACAGTACATAGATAATGCACATAGTGATTTCACAGTACATAGATAACGCACATAGAGAGGTCACAGTACAGAGATAATGCATATAGCGATGTCACAGCACATAGATAATGCACATAGTGAGGTCACAGTAAATAGATAATGCACATAGTGATGTCACAGTCCAGAGATAATGCACATAGTGAGGTCACAGTACATAGATAATGCACATAGTGATGTCACAGTACAGAGATAATGCACATAGTGAAGTCACATTACAGAGATAATAAATACAGTGATGTCACATTACAGAGATAATACACATAGTGATGTCACAGTTCAGAGATAATGCACATAGTGAGGTCACAGTAGAGAGATAATAAACACAGTGATGTCACATTACAGAGATAATAGACATAGTGATGTCACAGTACAGAGATAATAAGAACAGTGATGTCACGTTACAGAGATAATGCACATAGTGAGTTCACAGTACATAGATAATGCACATAGTGAGGTCACAGTACATAGATAATGCACATAGTGAGGTCATAGTACATATATAATGCACATAGTGAGGTCACAGTACAGAGATAATGCACATAGTGAGGTCACAGTAGTGAGAAAATAAACACAGTGATGTCACATTACAGAGATAATACACATAGTGATGTCACAGTACAGAGATAATAAACACAGCGATGTCACATTACAGAGATAACACACATAGTGATGTCACAGTATAGAGATAACGCAAATAGTGAGGTCACAGTAGAGAGATAATAAACACAGTGATGTCACATTACAGAGATAACACACATAGTGATGTCACAGCACAGAGGTAATGCACATAGTGATGTCACATTACATAGATAATGCACATAGTGAGGTCACAGTACATAGATAATGCACATAGTGAGGTCACAGTACAGAGATAATGCACATAGTGAGGTCACAGTAGAGAGATAATAAACACAGTGATGTCACATTAGAGAGATAATACACATAGTGATGTCACAGTGCATAGATCATGCACATAGTGATGTCACAGTACATAGATAATGCACATAGTCAGGTCACAGTACATAGATAACGCACATAGTGAGGTCACAGTACAGAGATAATGCACATAGTGATGTCACAGTACATAGATAATGCACATAGTGAGGTCACAGTACATAGATAATGCACATAGTGATGTCACAGTACAGAGATAATGCACATAGTGATGTCACATTACAGAGATAATAAACACAGTGATGTCACATTACAGAGATAATACACATAGTGAGGTCACATTACATAGATAATGCACATAGTGAGGTCACAGTACAGAGATAATGCACATAGTGAGGTCACAGTAGAGAGATAATAAACACAGTGATGTCACATTACAGAGATAATACAAATAGTGAGGTCACAGTACATAGATAATGCACATAGTGAGGTCAGAGTACAGAGATAATGCACATAGTGAGGTCACACTACAGAGGTAATGCACACAGTGAGGTCACAGTACATAGATAACGCAAATAGTGTGGTCACAGTAGAGAGATAATGCACATAGTGATGTCACAGTACATAGATAATGCACATAGTGATGTCACAGTACATAGATAATGCACATAGTGAGGTCACAGTACATAGATAATGCACATAGTGAGGTCATAGCACAGAGATAATACACATAGTGAGGTCACATTACATAGATAATGCACATAGTGAGGTCACAGTACATAGATAATGCACATAGTGAGGTCATAGTACAGAGATAATGTACATAGTGATGTCACATTACAGAGATAATAAATACAGTGATGTCACATTACAGAGATAACACACATAGTGAGGTCACAGTACAGAGATAATGCACATAGTGAGGTCAGAGTACAGAGATAATGCACATAGTGAGGTCACAGTACATAGATAATACACATAGTGAGGTCACAGTACATAGATAATGCACATAGTGAGGTCACCGTAGAGAGATAATAAACACAGTGATGTCACATTACAGGGATAATACAAATAGTGATGTCACAGTACATAGATAATGCACATAGTGAGGTCAGAGTACAGAGATAATGCACGTAGTGAGGTCACAGTACAGAGATAATGCACATAGTGATGTCACATTGCAGAGATAATACACATAGTGAGGTCAAAGTACATAGATAATGCACATAGTGAGGTCAGAGTACAGAGATAATGCACATAGTGAGGTCAGAGTACAGAGATAATGCAAATAGTGAGGTCACATTGCATAGATAATGCACATAGTGAGGTCAAAGTACATAGATAATGCACATAGTGAGGTCAAAGTACAGAGATAATGCAAATAGTGAGGTCACACTACTGAGATAATGCACATAGTGAGGTCACAGTACATAGATAATGCACATAGTGAGGTCAGAGTACAGAGATAATGCACGTAGTGAGGTCACAGTACAGAGATAATGCACATAGTGATGTCACATTGCAGAGATAATACACATAGTGAGGTCACATTGCATAGATAATGCACATAGTGAGGTCACATTACATAGATAATGCACATAGTGAGGTCAGAGTACAGAGATAATGCATAGTGAGGTCACACTACAGAGATAATGCACATAGTGATGTCACAGCACATAGATAATGCACATAGTGAGGTCACAGTACATAGATAATGCATATAGTGAGGTCACAGTACAGAGATAATGCACATAGTGAGGTCACCGTAGAGAGATAATAAACACAGTGATGTCACATTACAGGGATAATACAAATAGTGATGTCACAGTACATAGATAATGCACATAGTGAGGTCAGAGTACAGAGATAATGCACGTAGTGAGGTCACAGTACAGAGATAATGCACATAGTGATGTCACATTGCAGAGATAATGCACATAGTGAGGTCAGAGTACAGAGATAATGCAAATAGTGAGGTCACATTGCATAGATAATGCACATAGTGAGGTCAAAGTACATAGATAATGCACATAGTGAGGTCAAAGTACAGAGATAATGCAAATAGTGAGGTCACACTACTGAGATAATGCACATAGTGAGGTCACAGTACATAGATAATGCACATAGTGATGTCACATTACAGAGATAATAAATACAGTGATGTCACATTACAGAGATAACACACATAGTGAGGTCACAGTACAGAGATAATGCACATAGTGAGGTCACCGTAGAGAGATAATAAACACAGTGATGTCACATTACAGGGATAATACAAATAGTGATGTCACAGTACATAGATAATGCACATAGTGAGGTCAGAGTACAGAGATAATGCACGTAGTGAGGTCACAGTACAGAGATAATGCACATAGTGATGTCACATTGCAGAGATAATACACATAGTGAGGTCAAAGTACATAGATAATGCACATAGTGAGGTCAGAGTACAGAGATCATAAACACAGTGATGTCACATTATAGAGATAATACACATAGTGAGGTTACAGTACATAGATAATGAACATAGTGAGGTCAGAGTACAGAGATAATGCACATAGTGATGTCACAGTACATAGATAATGCACATAGTGAGGTCACAGTAAATAGATAATGCACATAGTGATGTCACAGTACAAATATAATGCACATAATGACGTCACAGTACATAGATAATGCACATAGTGATGTCACAGTACAAAGATAATGCACATAGTGATGTCACATTACAGAGATAATAAATACAGTGATGTCACATTACAGAGATAATACACATAGTGATGTCACAGTACAGCGATAATGCACATAGTGAGGTCACAGTACAGAGATAATGCACATAGTGAGGTCACAGTACATAGATAATGCACATAGTGAGGTCACAGTACAGAGATAATGCACATAGTGAGGTCAAAGTAGAGAGAAAATAAACACAGTGATGTCACATTACAGAGATAATACACATAGTGAGGTCACAGTACATAGATAATGCACATAGTGATATCACAGTACATAGATAATGCACATAGTGAGGTCACAGTACATAGATAACGCACATAGAGATGTCACAGTACAGAGATAATGCACATAGTGAGGTCACAGTACATAGATAATGCACATAGTGAGGTCACAGTAGAGAGATAATAAACACAGTGATGTCACATTACAGAGATAATAGACATAGTGATGTCACAGTACAGAGATAATAAGCACAGTGATGTCACGTTATAGAGATAATACACATAGTGATGTCACAGTACAGAGATAATGCACATAATGAGGTCACAGTACATAGATAATGCACATAGTGAGGTCACAGTACAGAGATAATGGACATAGTGAGGTCACAGTAGTGAGAAAATAAGCACAGTGATGTCACATTACAGAGATAATACACATAGTAATGTCACAGCACAGAGATAATGAACATAGTGATGTCACAGTACATAGATAATGCACATAGTGAGGTCACAGTACAAAGATAATGCACATAGTGAGGTCACAGTAGGGAGATAATAAACACAGTGATGTCACATTAGAGAGAAAATACACATAGTGATGTCACAGTATATAGATCATGCACATAGTGATGTCACAGTACATAGATAATGCACATAGTCAGGTCACAGTACATAGATAACGCACATAGTGATGTCACAGTACAGAGATAACGCACATAGTGATGTCACAGTACAGAGATAACGCACATAGTGATGTCACAGTACATAGATAATGCACATAGTGAGGTCACATTACATAGATAATGCACATAGTGAGGTCACAGTACAGAGATAATGCACATAGTGAGGTCACAGTAGAGAGATAATAAACACAGTGATGTCACATTACAGAGATAATACAAATAGTGAGGTCACAGTACAGAGATAATAAACAGAGTGATGTCACATTACAGAGATAATACACATAGTGATGTCAGAGTACAGAGATAATGCACATAGTGATGTCACATTACAGAGATAATAAATACAGTGATGTCACATTACAGAGATAATAGACATAGTGAGGTAACATTACATAGATAATGCACATAGTGAGGTCACAGTTCAGAGATAATGCACATAGTGAGGTCACAGTAGAGAGATAATAAACACAGTGATGTCACATTACAGAGATAATAGACATAGTGATGTCACAGTACAGAGATAATAAGCACAGTGATGTCACGTTAAAGAGATAATACACACAGTGATGTCACAGTACAGAGATAATGCACATAGTGAGGTCACAGTACAGAGATAATGCACATAGTGATGTCACATTACAGAGATAATAAATACAGTGATGTCACATTACAGAGATAATAGACATAGTGAGGTAACATTACATAGATAATGCACATAGTGAGGTCACAGTTCAGAGATAATGCACATAGTGAGGTCACAGTAGGGAGATAATAAACACAGTGATGTCACATTACAGAGATAATGCACATAGTGAGGTCACAGTACAAAGATAATGCACATAGTGATGTCACAGTACAAAGATAAAGCACATAGTGAGGTCACAGTAGAGAGATAATAAACCCAGTGATGTCACATTACAGAGATAATAGACATAGTGATGTCACAGTACAGAGATAATAAGCACAGTGATGTCACGTTACAGAGATAATACACATAGTGATGTCACAGTACAGAGATAATGCACATAGTGAGGTCACAGTACATAGATAATGCACATAGTGAGGTCACAGTACATAGATAATGCACATAGTGAGGTCACAGTACATAGATAATGCACATAGTGAGGTCACAGTACATATATAATGCACATAGTGAGGTCACAGTACAGAGATAATACACATAGTGAGGTCACAGTAGTGAGAAAATAAACACAGTGATGTCACATTACATAGATAATGCACAGAGTGAGGTCACAGTACATATATAATGCACATAGTGAGGTCACAGTACAGAGATAATGCACATAGTGAGGTCACAATACATAGATAATGCACATAGTGATGTCACAGTACAAAGATAACACACATAGTGATATCACAGTATAGATATAATGCAAATAGTGAGGTCACAGTAGAGAGATAATAAACACAGTGATGTCACATTACAGAGATAATAGACATAGTGATGTTACAGTACAGAGATAATATACATAGTAATGTCACAGCACAGAGATAATGCACATAGTGATGTCACAGTACATAGATAATGCACATAGTGAGGTCACAGTACATAGATAATGCAAATAGTGAGGTCACAGTACATAGATAATGCACATAGTGATGCCACAGTACAGAGATAATGCACATAGTGATGTCACATTACAGAGATAATAAATACAGTGATGTCACATTACAGAGATAATACACATAGTGATGTCACAGTACAGAGATAATGCACATAGTGAGGTCACAGTAGAGAGATAATAAACACAGTGATGTCACATTACAGAGATAATAGACATAGTGATATCACAGTACAGAGATAATAAGCACAGTGATGTGACGTTACAGAGAAAATACACATAGTGATGTCACATTACAGAGATAATACACATAGTGATGTCACAGTACATAGATAATGCACATAGTGATGTCACAGTACATAGATAATGCACATAGTGAGGTCACAGTAAATAGATAATGCACATAGTGATGTCACAGTACAGAGATAATGCACATAGTGAGGTCACAGTACCTAGATAATGCACATAGTGAGGTCACAGTACAGAGATAATGCACATAGTGATGTCACATTACAGAGATAATAAATACAGTGATGTCACATTACAGAGATAATAGACATAGTGAGGTAACATTACATAGATAATGCACATAGTGAGGTCACAGTTCAGAGATAATGCACATAGTGAGGTCACAGTAGAGAGATAATAAACACAGTGATGTCACATTATAGAGATAATAGACATAGTGATGTCACAGTACAGAGATAATAAGCACAGTGATGTCACGTTAAAGAGATAATACACATAGTGATGTCACAGTACAGAGATAATGCATAGTGAGGTCACAGTACAGAGATAATGCACATAGTGATGTCACATTACAGAGATAATAAATACAGTGATGTCACATTACAGAGATAATAGACATAGTGAGGTAACATTACATAGATAATGCACATAGTGAGGTCACAGTTCAGAGATAATGCACATAGTGAGGTCACAGTAGGGAGATAATAAACACAGTGATGTCACATTACAGAGATAATGCACATAGTGAGGTCACAGTACAAAGATAATGCACATAGTGATGTCACAGTACAAAGATAAAGCACATAGTGAGGTCACAGTAGAGAGATAATAAACCCAGTGATGTCACATTACAGAGATAATAGACATAGTGATGTCACAGTACAGAGATAATAAGCACAGTGATGTCACGTTACAGAGATAATACACATAGTGATGTCACAGTACAGAGATAATGCACATAGTGAGGTCACAGTACATAGATAATGCACATAGTGAGGTCACAGTACATAGATAATGCACATAGTGAGGTCACAGTACATAGATAATGCACATAGTGAGGTCACAGTACATATATAATGCACATAGTGAGGTCACAGTACAGAGATAATACACATAGTGAGGTCACAGTAGTGAGAAAATAAACACAGTGATGTCACATTACATAGATAATGCACATAGTGAGGTCACAGTACATATATAATGCACATAGTGAGGTCACAGTACAGAGATAATGCACATAGTGAGGTCACAATACATAGATAATGCACATAGTGATGTCACAGTACAAAGATAACACACATAGCGATATCACAGTATAGATATAATGCAAATAGTGAGGTCACAGTAGAGAGATAATAAACACAGTGATGTCACATTACAGAGATAATACACATAGTAATGTCACAGCACAGAGATAATGCACATAGTGATGTCACAGTACATAGATAATGCACATAGTGAGGTCACACTACAGAGATAATGCACATAGTGAGGTCACAGTACATAGATAATGCACATAGTGATGTCACAGTACATAGATAATGCACATAGTGAGGTCACAGTACATAGATAATGCACATAGTGAGGTCATAGCACAGAGATAATACACATAGTGAGGTCACATTACATAGATAATGCACATAGTTAGGTCACAGTACAGAGATAATGCACGTAGTGAGGTCACAGTACAGAGATAATGCACATAGTGATGTCACATTACAGAGATAATAAATACAGTGATGTCACATTACAGAGATAATACACATAGTGAGGTCACAGTACAAAGATAATGCACATAGTGATGTCACAGTAGAGAGATAATAAACACAGTGATGTCACATTACAGGATAATACAAATAGTGATGTTACAGTACATAGATAATGCACATAGTGAGGTCAGAGTACAGAGATAATGCAAATAGTGAGGTCACACTACTGAGATAATGCACATAGTGATGTCACAGTAGAGAGATAATAAACACAGTGATGTCACATTACAGGATAATACAAATAGTGATGTTACAGTACATAGATAATGCACATAGTGAGGTCAGAGTACAGAGATAATGCAAATAGTGAGGTCACACTACTGAGATAATGCACATAGTGAGGTCACAGTACAGAGATAATGCACATAGTGAGGTCACAGTACATAGATAATGCACATAGTTAGGTCACAGTACAGAAATAATGCACATAGTGAGGTCACAGTAGAGAGATAATAAACACAGTGATGTCACGTTACAGAGACAATACACATAGTGATGTCACAGTAAAGAGATAATGCACATAGTGAGGTCACAGTACATAGATAATGCACATAGTGAGGTCAGAGTACAGAGATAATGCAAATAGTGAGGTCACACTACAGAGATAATGCACATAGTGAGGTCACAGTACAGAGATAATGCACATAGTGAGGTCACATTAGAGAGATAATAGACACAGTGATGTCACATTACAGAGATAATACACATAGTGAGGTTACAGTACATAGATAATGCACATAGTGAGGTCAGAGTACAAAGATAATGCACATAGTGAGGTCACAGTACAGGGATAATGCACATAGTGAGGTCACAGTACAGAGATAATGCACATAGTGATGTCACATTACAGAGATAATAAATACAGTGATGTCACATTACAGAGATAATGCACATAGTGAGGTCACAGTAGAGAGATAATAAACACAGTGATATCACATTACAGAGATAATACACATAGTGATATCACAGTACATAGAAAATGCACATAGTGAGGTCACAGTACATAGATAACGCACATAGTGAGGTCACAGTACAGAGATAATGCACATAGTGATGTCATAGTACATAGATAATGCACATAGTGATGTCACAGTACAGAGATAATACACATAGTGATGTCACAGTACATAGATAATGCACATAGTGATGTCACAGTACATAGATAATGCACATAGTGAGGTCACAGTACATAGATAATGCACATAGTGAGGTCACAGTACAGAGATAATGCACATAGTGATGTCATAGTACATAGATAATGCACATAGTGATGTCACAGTACAGAGATAATACACATAGTGATGTCACAGTACATAGATAATGCACATAGTGATGTCACAGTACATAGATAATGCACATAGTGAGGTCACAGTACATAGATAATGCACATAGTGAGGTCACAGTACAGAGATAATGCACATAGTGATGTCACAGTACATAGATAATGCACATAGTGAGGTCACAGTAAATAGATAATGCACATAGTGATGTCACAATACAGAGATAATGCACATAGTGAGGTCACAGTACATAGATAATGCACATAGTGATGTCACAGTACAGAGATAATACACATAGTGATGTCACAGTACATAGATAATGCACATAGTGATGTCACAGTACAGAGATAATACACCTAGTGATGTCACAGTACAGAGATAATGCACATAGTGATGTCATAGTACATAGATAATGCACATAGTGATGTCACAGTACAGAGATAATACACATAGTGATGTCACAGTACATAGATAATGCACATAGTGATGTCACAGTACATAGATAATGCACATAGTGAGGTCACAGTACATAGATAATGCACATAGTGAGGTCACAGTACAGAGATAATGCACATAGTGATGTCACAGTACATAGATAATGCACATAGTGAGGTCACAGTAAATAGATAATGCACATAGTGATGTCACATTACAGAGATAATAAATATAGTGATGTCACATTACAGAGATAATACACATAGTGAGGTAACATTACATAGATAATGCACATAGTGAGTTCACAGTACAGAGATAATGCACATAGTGAGGTCACAGTAGAGAGATAATAAACACAGTGATGTCACGTTACAGAGATAATACACATAGTGAGGTCACAGTACATAGATAATGCACATAGTGAGGTCACAGTACATACATAACGCACATAGTGAGGTCACAGTACAGAGATAAAGAACATAGTGATGTCACAGTACATAGATAATGCACATAGTGAGGTCACAGTACAGAGATATTGCACGTAGTGGGGTCACAGTACAGAGATAATGCACATAGTGAGGTCACAGTACAGAGATAATGCACATAGTGAGGTCACAGTAGAGAGATAATAAACACAGTGATGTCACATTACAGAGATAATACACATAGTGAGGTCACAGTACAAGAGATAAAGAACATAGTGATGTCACAGTACAGAGATAATGCACATAGTGAGGTCACAGTACAGAGATATTGCACGTAGTGGGGTCACAGTACAGAGATAATGCACATAGTGATGTCACATTACAGAGATAATAAATACAGTGATGTCACATTACAGAGATAATGCACATAGTGAGGTCACATTACAGAGATAATACACATAGTGATGTCACAGTACATAGATAATGCACATTGTGAGTCACAGTACATAGATAATGCACATAGTGATGTCACAGTACATAGATAATGCATATAGTAATGTCACAGTACAGAGATAATGCACATAGTGAGGTCACAGTACAGAGATAATGCTCATAGTGATGTCACATTACAGAGACAATAAATACAGTGATGTCACATTACAGAGATAATACACATAGTGAGGTAACGTTACATAGATAATGCACATAGTTAGGTCACAGTACAGAGATAATGCACATAGTGAGGTCACAGTAGAGAGATAATAAACACAGTGATGTCACGTTACAGAGACAATACACATAGTGATGTCACACTAAAGAGATAATGCACATAGTGAGGTCACAGTACATAGATAATGCACATAGTGAGGTCACAGTACATAGAAAATGCACATAGTGAGGTCACAGTACAGAGATAATGCACATAGTGAGGTCACAGTAGAGAGAAAATCAACACAGAGATGTCACATTACAGAGATAATACACATATTGATGTCACAGTAGAGAGATAATAAACACGTGATGTCACATTACAGAGATAATACACATAGTGATGTCACAGTACAGAGATAATAAACACAGTGATGTCACATTACAGAGATAATACACATAGTGATGTCAAAGTACATTGATAATGCACATAGTGAGGTCACAGTACAGAGATAATGTACATAGTGAGGTCACAGTAGAGAGATAATAAACACAGTGATGTCACAACACAGAGATAATGCACATAGTGATGTCACAGTACATTGATAATGCACATAGTGAGGTCACAGTACAGAGATAATGCACATAGTGAGGTCACAGTAGAGAGATAATAAACACAGTGATGTCACATTAGAGAGATAATACACATAGTGATGTCACAGTACATAGATAATGCACATAGTGATGTCACAGTACCTAGATAATGCACATAGTGAGGTCACAGTACATAGATAACGCAAATAGTGTGGTCACAGTAGAGAGATAATGCACATAGTGATGTCACAGTACATAGATAACGCACATAGTGAGGTCACAGTACATAGATAATGCACATAGTGAGGTCACAGTACAGAGATAATACACATAGTGAGGTCACATTACATAGATAATGCACATAGTGAGGTCAGAGTACAGAGATAATGCACATAGTGAGGTCACAGTAGAGAGATAATAAACACAGTGATGTCACATTACAGAGATAAAACACATAGTGAGGTCACAGTACAGAGATTATAAACACAGTGATGTCACATTACAGAGATAATTCACATAGTGATGTCAAAGTACATTGATAATGCACATAGTGAGGTCACAGTACAGAGATAATGTACATAGTGAGGTCACAGTAGAGAGATAATAAACACAGTGATGTCACAGCACAGAGATAATGCACATAGTGATGTCACAGTACATTGATAATGCACATAGTGAGGTCACAGTACATAGATAATGCACATAGTGAGGTCAGAGTACAGAGATAATGCACATAGTGAGGTCACAGTACAGAGATAATGCACATAGTGAGGTCACAGTACATAGATAATGCACATAGTGAGGTCACAGTACATAGATAATGCACATAGTGAGGTCAGAGTACAGAGATAATGCACATAGTGAGGTCACAGTACATAGATAATGCACATAGTGATGTCACAGTACATAGATAATGCACATAGTGAGGTCACAGTACATAGATAATGTACATAGTGAGGTCATAGCACAGAGATAATACACATAGTGAGGTCACATTACATAGATAATGCACATAGTTAGGTCACAGTACAGAGATAATGTACGTAGTGAGGTCACAGTACAGAGATAATGCACATAGTGATGTCACATTACAGAGATAATAAATACAGTGATGTCACATTACAGAGATAATACACATAGTGAGGTCACAGTACAAAGATAATGCACATAGTGAGGTCACAGTAGAGAGATAATAAACAAAAGTGATGTCACATTACAGGGATAATACAAATAGTGATGTTACAGTACATAGATAATGCACATAGTGAGGTCACAGTACATAGATAATGCACATAGTGAGGTCAGAGTACAGAGATAATGCAAATAGTGAGGTCACACTACTGAGATAATGCACATAGTGAGGTCACAGTACATAGATAATGCACATAGTGAGGTCAGAGTACAGAGATAATGCAAATAGTGCGGTCACACTACAGAGATAATGCACATAGTGAGGTCACAGTACAGAGATAATGCACATAGTGAGGTCACATTAGAGAGATAATAGACACAGTGGTGTCACATTACAGAGATAATACACATAGTGAGGTTACAGTACATAGATAATGCACATAGTGAGGTCAGAGTGCAAAGATAATGCACATAGTGAGGTCACAGTACAGGGATAATGCACATAGTGAGGTCACAGTACAGAGATAATGCACATAGTGATGTCACATTACAGAGATAATAAATACAGTGATGTCACATTACAGAGATAATGCACATAGTGAGGTCACAGTAGAGAGATAATAAACACAGTGATGTCACATTACAGAGATAATACACATAGTGATATCACAGTACATAGATAATGCACATAGTGAGGTCACAGTACATAGATAACGCACATAGTGAGGTCACAGTACAGAGATAATGCACATAGTGATGTCATAGTACATAGATAATGCACATAGTGATGTCACAGTACAGAGATAATACACATAGTGATGTCACAGTACATAGATAATGCACATAGTGATGTCACAGTACATAGATAATGCACATAGTGAGGTCACAGTACATAGATAATGCACATAGTGAGGTCACAGTACAGAGATAATGCACATAGTGATGTCACAGTACATAGATAATGCACATAGTGAGGTCACAGTAAATAGATAATGCACATAGTGATGTCACAATACAGAGATAATGCACATAGTGAGGTCACAGTACATAGATAATGCACATAGTGATGTCACAGTACAGAGATAATACACATAGTGATGTCACAGTACATAGATAATGCACATAGTGATGTCACAGTACAGAGATAATACACCTAGTGATGTCACAGTACAGAGATAATGCACATAGTGATGTCATAGTACATAGATAATGCACATAGTGATGTCACAGTACAGAGATAATACACATAGTGATGTCACAGTACATAGATAATGCACATAGTGATGTCACAGTACATAGATAATGCACATAGTGAGGTCACAGTACATAGATAATGCACATAGTGAGGTCACAGTACAGAGATAATGCACATAGTGATGTCACAGTACATAGATAATGCACATAGTGAGGTCACAGTAAATAGATAATGCACATAGTGATGTCACAATACAGAGATAATGCACATAGTGAGGTCACAGTACATAGATAATGCACATAGTGATGCCACAGTACAGAGATAATGCACATAGTGATGTCACATTACAGAGATAATAAATACAGTGATGTCACATTACAGAGATAATACACATAGTGAGGTAACATTACATAGATAATGCACATAATGAGGTCACAGTACAGAGATAATGCACATAGTGAGGTCACAGTAGAGAGATAATAAACACAGTGATATCACATTACAGAGATAATACACATAGTGAGGTCACAGTACATAGATAACGCACATAGTGAGGTCACAGTACATACATAACGCACATAGTGAGGTCACAGTACAGAGATAAAGAACATAGTGATGTCACAGTACATAGATAATGCACATAGTGATGTCACAGTGCAGAGATAATGCACATAGTGAGGTCACAGTACAGAGATATTGCACGTAGTGGGGTCACAGTACAGAGATAATGCACTTAGTGATGTCACATTACAGAGATAATAAATACAGTGATGTCACATTACAGAGATAATGCACATAGTGAGGTCACAGTAGAGAGATAATAAACACAGTGATATCACATTACAGACATAATACACATAGTGATGTCACAGTACATAGATAATGCACATAGTGAGGTCACAGTGCATAGATAATGCATATAGTAATGTCACAGTACAGAGATAATGCACATAGTGAGGTCACAGTACAGAGATAATGCTCATAGTGATGTCACATTACAGAGACAATAAATACAGTGATGTCACATTACAGAGATAATACACATAGTGAGGTAACGTTACATAGATAATGCACATAGTTAGGTCACAGTACAGAGATAATACACATAGTGATGTCACAGTACAGAGATAATAAACACAGTGATGTCACATTACAGAGATAATACACATAGTGATGTCACAGTATAGAGATAATGCAAATAGTGAGGTCACAGTAGAGAGATAATAAACACAGTGATGTCACATTACAGAGATAATACACATAGTGATGTCAAAGTACATTGATAATGCACATAGTGAGGTCACAGTACAGAGATAATGTACATAGTGAGGTCACAGTAGAGAGATAATAAACACAGTGATGTCACAGCACAGAGATAATGCACATAGTGATGTCACAGTACATTGATAATGCACATAGTGAGGTCACAGTACAGAGATAATGCACATAGTGAGGTCACAGTAGAGAGATAATAAACACAGTGATGTCACATTAGAGAGATAATACACATAGTGATGTCACAGTACATAGATAATGCACATAGTGATGTCACAGTACATAGATAATGCACATAGTGAGGTCACAGTACATAGATAACGCAAATAGTGTGGTCACAGTAGAGAGATAATGCACATAGTGATGTCACAGTAAATAGATAACGCACATAGTGAGGTCACAGTACATAGATAATGCACATAGTGAGGTCACAGTACAGAGATAATACACATAGTGAGGTCACTTTACATAGATAATGCACATAGTGAGGTCACAGTACAGAGATAATGCACATAGTGAGGTCACAGTACATAGATAACGCACATAGTGATGTCACAGTACATAGATAATGCACATAGTGAGGTCACAGTAAATAGATAATGCACATAGTGATGTCACAGTACAAATATAATGCACATAGTGACGTCACAGTACATAGATAATGCACATAGTGATGTCACAGTACAAAGATAATGCACATAGTGATGTCACATTACAGAGATAATAAATACAGTGATGTCACATTACATAGATAATGCACATAGTGAGGTCACAGTAGAGAGATAATAAATACAGTGATATCACATTACAGAGATAATACACATAGTGATGTCACAGTACATAGATAATGCACATAGTGAGGTCACAGTACATAGATAACGCACATAGCGAGGTCACAGAACAGAGATAATGCACATAGTGATGTCACAGTACATAGATAATGCACATAGTGATGTCACAGTACAGAGATAATGCACATAGTGAGGTCACAGTACAGAGATAATGCACATAGTGATGTCACATTACAGAGATAATAAATACAGTGATGTCACATTACAGAAATAATACACATAGTGAGGTAACGTTACATAGATAATGCACATAGTGAGGTCACAGTACAGAGATAATGCACATAGTGAGGTCAAAGTAGAGAGATAATAAACACAGTGATGTCACGTTACAGAGACAATACACATAGTGATGTCACAGTAAAGAGATAATGCACATAGTGAGGTCACAGTACATAGATAATGCACATAGTGAGGTCACAGTACAGAGATAATGCACATAGTGATGTTACAGTACAGGGATAATAAACACAGTGATGTCACAGCACAGAGATAATGCACATAGTGTAGTCACAGCACATAGATAATGCACATAGTGAGGTCACAGTACATAGATAATGCACATAGTGAGGTCACAGTACAGAGATAATGCACATAGTGAGGTCACAGTAGAGAGATAATAAAGACAGTGATGTCATATTACAGAGATAATGCACATAGTGAGGTCAGAGTACAGAGATAATGCACATAGTGAGGTCACAGTACAGAGATAATGCACATAGTGAGGTCACAGTAGAGAGATAATAAACACAGTGAAGTCACATTAGAGAGATAATACACATAGTGATGTCACAGTACATAGATAATGCACATAGTGATGTCACAGTACATAGATAATGCACATAGTGAGGTCACAGTACATAGATAACGCACATAGTGAAGTCACATTACAGAGATAATAAATACAGTGATGTCACATTACAGAGATAATGCACATAGTGATGTCACAGTACATAGATAATGCACATAGTGAGGTCACAGTACATAGATAACGCAAATAGTGTGGTCACAGTAGAGAGATAATGCACATAGTGATGTCACAGTACATAGATAACGCACAAAGTGAGGTCACAGTACATAGATAATGCACATAGTGTGGTCACAGTACAGAGATAATGCACATAGTGATGTCACAGTACATAGATAATGCACATAGTGAGGTCACAGTACATAGATAATGCACATAGTGAGGTCACAGTACAGAGATAATACACATAGTGAGGTCACATTACATAGATAATGCACATAGTGACTTCACAGTACAGAGATAATGCACATAGTGAGGTTACAGTAGAGAGATAATAAACACAGTGAGGTCACAGTACAGAGATAATGCACATAGTGAGGTCAGAGTACATAGATAATGCACATAGTGAGGTCACAGTACATAGCTAACGCAGATAGTGAGGTCACAGTACATAGATAACGCACATAGTGAGGTCACAATACAGAGATAATGCACATAGTGAGGTCACAGTAAATAGATAATGCAGATAGTGAGGTCACAGTACATAGATAACGCACATAGTGATGTCACAGTACATAGATAATGCACATAGTGAGGTCACAGTAAATAGATAATGCACATAGTGATGTCACAGTACATAGATAATGCACATAGTGACGTCACAGTACATAGATAATGCACATAGTGACGTCACAGTACATAGATAATGCACATAGTGATGTCACAGTACAAAGATAATGCACATAGTGATGTCACATTACAGAGATAATAAATACAGTGATGTCACATTACAGAGATAATACACATATTGAGGTAACATTACATAGATAATGCACATAGTGAGGTAGCAGTACATAGATAATGCACATAGTGAGATAACAGTACAGAGATAATAATCACAGTGATGTCACAGTAGAGAGATAATAAACACAGTGATGTCACATTACAGAGATAATACACATAGTGATGTTACAGTACAGGGATAGTAAACATAGTGATGTCACAGTACATAGATAATGCACATAGTGAGGTCACAATACATAGATAATGCACATAGTGAAGTCACAGTACAGAGATAATGGACATAGTGACGTCACAGTACATAGATAATGCACATAGTGAGGTCACAGTACAGAGATAATACACATAGTGATGTTACAGTACAGGGATAATACACACAGTGATGTCACATTACAGAGATAATACACATAGTGAGGTAACGTTACATAGATAATGCACATAGTGAGGTCACAGTACAGAGATAATGCACATAGTGAGGTCACAGTAGAGAGATAATAAACACAGTGATGTCACGTTACAGAGACAATACACATAGTGATGTCACAGTAAAGAGATAATGCACATAGTGAGGTCACAGTACATAGATAATGCACATAGTGAGGTCACAGTACATACATAATGCACATAGTGAGGTCACAGTACATAGATAATGGACATAGTGAGGTCACAGTACAGAGATAATGCACATAGTGAGGTCACAGTAGAGAGAAAATAAACACAGTGATGTCACATTACAGAGACAATACACATAGTGAGGTCACAGTAGAGAGATAATAAACACAGTGATGTCACAGCACAGAGATAATGCACATAGTGATGTCACAGTACATTGATAATGCACATAGTGAGGTCACAGTACAGAGATAATGCACATAGTGAGGTCACAGTAGAGAGATAATAAACACAGTGATGTCACATTAGAGAGATAATACACATAGTGATGTCACAGTACATAGATAATGCACATAGTGATGTCACAGTACATAGATAATGCACATAGTGAGGTCACAGTACATAGATAACGCAAATAGTGTGGTCACAGTAGAGAGATAATGCACATAGTGATGTCACAGTACATAGATAACGCACATAGTGAGGTCACAGTACATAGATAATGCACATAGTGAGGTCACAGTACAGAGATAATACACATAGTGAGGTCAGATTACATAGATAATGCACATAGTGAGGTCACAGTAAATAGATAATGCACATAGTGAGGTCACAGTACATAGATAATGCACATAGTGATGTCACAGTACAAAGATAATGCACATAGTGAGGTAACATTACATAGATAATGCACATAGTGAGGTAACAGTACAGAGATAATGCACATAGTGAGGTCACTGTAGAGAGATAATAAACACAGTGATGTCACATTACAGAGATAATGGACATAGTGATGTCACAGTACAGAGATAATAAGCACAGTGTTGTCACGTTACAGAGATAATACACATAGTGATGTCACAGTACAGAGATAATGCACATAGTGAGGTCACAGTACATAGATAATGCACATAGTGAGGTCACAGTACATAGATAATGCACATAGTGAAGTCACAGTACAGAGATAATACACATAGTGAGGTAACGTTACATAGATAATGCACATAGTGAGGTCACAGTACAGAGATAATGCACATAGTGAGGTCACAGTAGAGAGATAATAAACACAGTGATGTTACATTACAGAGATAATACACATAGTGATGTCACAGTACATAGATAATGCACATAGTGATGTCACAGTACATAGATAATGCACATAGTGAGGTCACAGTACATAGATAACGCACATAGTGATGTCACATTACAGAGATAATAAATACAGTGATGTCACATTACAGAGATAATACACATAGTGAGGTAACGTTACATAGATAATGCACATAGTGAGGTCACAGTACAGAGATAATGCACATAGTGAGGTCACAGTAGAGAGATAATAAACACAGTGATGTCACGTTGCAGAGACAATACACATAGTGATGTCACAGTAAAGAGATAATGCACATAGTGAGGTCACAGTACATAAATAATGCACATAGTGAGGTCACAGTACAGAGATAATGCACATAGTGAGGTCACAGTAGAGAGAAAATAAACACAGAGATGTCACATTACAGAGATAATACACATAGTGATGTCACAGTACAGAGATAATGCAAATAGTGAGGTCACAGTAGAGAGATAATGAACACAGTGATGTCACATTACAGAGATAATACACATAGTGATGTCAGAGCACAGAGATAATGCACATAGTGATGTCACAGTACATTGATAATGCACATAGTGAGGTCACAGTACATAGATAAATCACATAGTGAGGTCACAGTAGAGAGATAATAAACACAGTGATGTCACACTACAGAGATAATACACATAGTGATGTCACAGCACAGAGATAATGCACATAGTGATGTCACAGTACATTGATAATGCACATAGTGAGGTCACAGTAGAGAGATAATAAACACAGTGATGTCACATTACAGAGATAATACACATAGTGATGTCAAAGTACATAGATAATGCACATAGTGATGTCACAGTACATAGATAATGCACATAGTGAGGTCACAGTACATAGATAACGCAAATAGTGTGGTCACAGTAGAGAGATAAAGGACATAGTGATGTCACAGTACATAGATAATGCACATAGTGAGGTCACAGTACATAGATAATGCACATAGTGTGGTCACAGTACAGAGATAATGCACATAGTGATGTCACAGTACATAGATAATGCACATAGTGAGGTCACAGTACATAGATAATGCACATAGCGAGGTCTCAGTACAGAGATAATACACATAGTGAGGTCACATTACATAGATAATGCACATAGTGAGGTCACAGTACATAGATAATGCACATAGTGATGTCACAGTACAGAGATAATGCACATAGTGATGTCACATTACAGAGATAATAAACACAGTGATGTCACATTAGAGAGATAATGCACATAGTGATGTCACAGTACATAGATAATGCACATAGTGAGGTCACATTGCATAGATAATGCACATAGTGAGGTCACAGTACAGAGATAATGCACATAGTGAGGTCACAGTACAGAGATAATAAACACAGTGATGTCACATTACAGAGATAATACAAATAGTGAAGTCACAGTACATAGATAATAAACAGAGTGATGTCACATTACAGAGATAATGCGCATAGTGAGGTCAGAGTACAGAGATAATGCACATAGTGAGGTCACACTGCAGAGATAATGCACATAGTGAGGTCACAGTAGAGAGATAATAAACACAGTGATGTCCCATTACAGAGATAATGCACATAGTGAGGTCACAGTGCAGAGATAATGCACATAGTGAGGTCACAGTACAGAGATAATGCACGTAGTGGGGTCACAGTACAGAGATAATGCACATAGTGATGTCACATTACAGAGATAATAAATACAGTGATGTCACATTACATAGATAATGCACATAGTGAGGTCACAGTAGAGAGATAATAAACACAGTGATATCACATTACAGAGATAATACAAATAGTGAGGTCACAGTACATAGATAATGCACATAGTGAGGTCACAGTACATAGATAATGCATATAGTGAGGTCACAGTACATAGATAACGCACATAGCGAGGTCACAGTACAAAGATAATGCACATAGTGATGTCACAGTACATAGATAATGCACATAGTGATGTCACAGTACAGAGATAATGCACATAGTGATGTCACAGTACAGAGATAATGCACATAGTGATGTCACATTACAGAGATAATAAATACAGTGATGTCACATTACAGAGATAATACACATAGTGAGGTAACGTTACATAGATAATGCACATAGTGAGGTCACAGTACAGAGATAATGCACATAGTGAGGTCACAGTAGAGAGATAATAAACACAGTGATGTCACGTTACAGAGACAATACACATAGTGATGTCACAGTAAAGAGATAATGCACATAGTGAGGTCACAGTACATAGATAATGCACATAGTGAGGTCACAGTACAGAGGTAATGCACATAGTGAGGTCACAGTAGAGAGATATTAAACACAGTGATGTCACATTACAGAGATAATACACATATTGATGTCACAGTACAGAGATAATAAACATAGTGATGTCACATTACAGAGATAATACACATAGTGATGTCACAGCACAGAGATAATGCACATTGTGATGTCACAGTAGAGAGATAATAATCACAGTGATGTCACATTACAGAGATAATACACATAGTGATGTTACAGTACAGGGATAATAAACACAGTGATGTCACATTACAGAGATAATACACATAGTGATGTCACAGCACAGAGATAATGCACATAGTGATGTCACAGTACATAGATAATGCACATAGTGAGGTCACAGTACATAGATCATGCACATAGTGAGGTCACAGTAGAGAGATAATAAACACAGTGATGTCACATTACAGAGGTAATACACATAGTGATGTCACAGTACATAGATCATGCACATAGTGATGTCACAGTACATAGATAATGCACATAGTGAGGTCACAGTACATAGATAACGCAAATAGTGTGGTCACAGTAGAGAGATAATGCACATAGTGATGTCAGAGTACATAGATAACGCACATAGTGAGGTCACAGTACATAGATAATGCACATAGTGTGGTCACAGTACAGAGATAATGCACATAGTGATGTCACAGTACATAAATAATGCACATAGTGAGGTCACAGTACATATATAATGCACATAGCGAGGTCTCAGTACAGAGATAATACACATAGTGAGGTCACAGTACGTAGATAATGCACATAGTGAGGTCACAGTACATAGATAATGCACATAGTGAGGTCACAGTACAGAGATAATGCACATAGTGAGGTCACAGTAGAGAGATAATAAACACAGTGATGTCACATTAGAGAGATAATACACATAGTGATGTCACAGTACATAGATAATGCACATAGTGATGTCACAGTACATAGATAATGCACATAGTGAGGTCATAGTGCATAGATAACTCAAATAGTGTGGTCACAGTAGAGAGATAATGCACATGGTGATGTCACAGTACATAGATAACGCACATAGTGAGGTCACAGTACATAGATAATGCACATAGTGTGGTCACAGTACAGAGATAATGCACATAGTGATGTCACAGTACATAGATAATGCACATAGTGAGGTCACAGTACATAGATAATGCACATAGTGAGGTCACAGTACAGAGATAATACACATAGTGAGGTCACATTACATAGATAATGCACATAGTGAGGTCACAGTACAGAGATAATGCACATAGTGAGGTCACAGTAGAGAGATAATAAACACAGTGATGTCACATTACAGAGATAAAACACATAGTGAGGTCACAGTACAGAGATTATAAACACAGTGATGTCACATTACAGAGATAATACACATAGTGAGGTCACAGTACATACATAATGCACATAGTGAGGTCAGAGTACAGAGATAATGCACATAGTGAGGTCAGAGTACAGAGATAATGCACATAGTGATGTCACAGTACATAGATAATGCACATAGTGAGGTCACAGTACATAGATAACGCACATAGTGAGGTCACAGTACAGAGATAATGCACATAGTGAGGTCACAGTAAATAGATAATGCACATAGTGAGGTCACAGTACATAGATAACGCACATGGTGATGTCACAGTACATAGATAATGCACATAGTGAGGTCACAGTAAATAGATAATGCACATAGTGATGTCACAGTACAAATATAATGCACATAGTGACGTCACATTACAGAGATAATAAATACAGTGATGTCACATTACAGAGATAATACACATATTGAGGTAACATTACATAGATAATGCACATAGTGAGTTAACAGTACAGAGATAATGCACATAGTGAGGTCACAGTACAGAGATAATAAACACAGTGATGTCACATTACAGAGATAATGGACATAGTGATGTCACAGTACAGAGATAATAAGCACAGTGATGTCAAGTTACAGAGATAATACACAGTGATGTCACAGTACAGAGATAATGCACATAGTGAGGTCACAGTACATAGATAATGCACATAGTGAGGTCACAGTACATAGATAATGCACATAGTAAGGTCACAGTAGAGAGATAATAAACACAGTGATGTCACATTACAGAGATAATACACATAGTGATGTCACAGTACAGAGATAATAATCACAGTGATGTCACATTACAGAGATAACACACATAGTGATGTCACAGTATAGAGATAATGCAAATAGTGAGGTCACAGTAGAGAGATAATAATCACAGTGATGTCACATTACATAGATATTGCACATAGTGATGTCACAGTATAGAGATAATGCAAATAGTGATGTCACAGTACAGAGATAATGCACATAGTGAAGTCACTGTACAGAGATAATGCACATAGTTAGGTCACAGTACAGAGATAATAAACACAGTGATGTCACATTACAGAGATAATGCACATAGTGAGGTCACAGTACATAGATAATGCACATAGTGAAGTCACAGTACATAGATAATGCACATAGTGAGGACACAGTACATAGATAATGCACATAGTGAGGTCACATTACAGAGATAATACACATAGTGATGTCACAGTACAGAGATAATAAACACAGTGATGTCACATTACAGAGATAATACACATAGTGATGTCACAGTACATAGATAATACACATAGTGATGTCACAGTACATAGATAATGCACATAGTGATGTCACAGTACATAGATAATGCACATAGTGAGGTCACATTACAGAGATAATACACATAGTGATGTCACAGTACATAGTTAATGCACATAGTGATGTCACAGTACATAGATAATGCACATAGTGAGGTCACAGTGCAGAGATAATGCACATAGTGAGGTCACATTACAGAGATAATACACATAGTGATGTCACAGTACATAGTTAATGCACATAGTGATGTCACAGTACATAGATAATGCACATAGTGAGGTCACAGTACTAGTGTTGAGCCACCCCCGTAGTGTTCGAGTTCGGTTCGGTTCGTCGACCACCTTCGAACATCGTTAAAACCAATGGCAGGCAAACAAAAACACATAGAAACACATAGAAAACACCTTCAAAGGTGTCCAAAACCTGACAAACTGCTCAGAAGACACAACTAACACATGGAAAAGTGACAAGTACATATAGTCATGCGAAAAGAAAAGAGGTGGAGGAGTAAAAGGAGGGGGAGACACAGATATAGGCATGTCATGCCCTTCTAAAATCCAAAAAGTGAGAAGCCGACACGTTCAGTCCGCTCCTGCCCGTGCCACCTCCGTGTCGCCAGGTTTGTGCCAGAGCCGCGGTGAACCCTGACGGCCAGCCCCCCTCTCCCAATACTGGTGCCTGTCCGCTGGTGGGTCGAGCGAGCCCCCCTGTGGTGGAGGCAGCTCTAAGCTTTTTAATTTAAATTGTCTCTCTAATTTGAATGAATACACTTTAAATCCATTTACAAGGATCTATTGGAGGGCAAGTCTCATGCCAGCAGCCGCGTAATTCCAGCTCCAGTAGCGTCCACTAAAGCTGCTGCAGTTAAAATGCTTTTATAAGGATCGAGCTCGGCTGTCCACCGCAAGGCATCCTACTGCCAGTCCCAGCCCCTATGCCTTGGGGTGCCTCCTGATGCTCTTCACTGAGTATCCCGTGGTCCCGAAGCATTTCCTTTGAAAAAATTAAGTGTCCAAACTACAGGTGGTGTAGCTTGCTTAACAGCCGGGATAATCCGCTGACTAGCAGACACTGCTACTAGGCACAAAGTATTTCCTGGGCTAGATGCAGTTAAAAATTTGTAATTAGATACTCTCGTT
Organism: Phyllobates terribilis; assembly: GCF_046119375.1. NCBI lineage: Eukaryota > Metazoa > Chordata > Amphibia > Anura > Dendrobatidae > Phyllobates > Phyllobates terribilis. The sequence continues at coordinate 1,648,846 of NW_027362968.1, read as the reverse complement.
GGATGCTGAGAAAGCATTCCATAGAGTCTCCTGGCACGCCATATATGATTCTCTTAAAAAGCTTGGGGTAGGGGTCTAGGGGACCCTTTTATAGCCAAAATCACGGCCCTGTATCGCAATACGTCACCTAGGCTGAAGATAAATGGAACTGTAGCACCCTGAGGGCTCGGTTGCTACAGAGGTATTGCACCTCACCCAGAGGTGTGATATCTCACTCTCAGGTAAGGATGGAGTGTGGATCAGGACCCGACACCTGCATGCATTACACCACATTGCCGTGGGGCAGGGCGACCAATATGCCCCTGAGATGGGCACGACAGTCCCTGTCCCTGGCTGGAGTGGTGGGAGGGAACACTGAGGAAGGGGAACCCTGTAGTGCAGGAGCAGGGAGGAAGCAGTTCCTGGGTGCATTGAGAAGGAAGTATAAAAGGTGGGCACCATCTTAGTTCAGTGCAGAGAAGTCTGAGCAGAAGTGGCAGGGAGCAGGGGCTCTGCGTGAGCTCTGCTCCGGAGGCGGGCCTAGTAACAGAGGCCCAGGCCTGGAAGAGGGAGAAGGAAGGAAGAGGAGCGGAGAAGGCTCCAGGAACGAGGAACGAAGGGATCCCAGGGGTGCGGACGGGCGACTCGCCACCGCACGCCCGAATCCACCTGGGTGGAGGGGTCAGGCCAAAGGGGGAGACCAGTCCCCGAAACTAGTGGAGGCAGGAAACGACCCTCAGCTAGAAACCGGAGGCTGTGACATTTTATGTGGCGCAGCCCCTCGCTACAACCGCTAGGAGGGCAGCACATAGGGTCAGGGAAACTGGCGCCAAGTTACCAAGAGGAGGCCCGAGGCAGCCGGACAGAAGGGTTGGTAAGAAAGGCCAGACAAAGGACACACAAAGGGGGTCCTGTGAAGCGCTCCAAAGTTATCTGGGAGTTGTCTGAGCCCCTCACCTGGTGAGCACAGTACGACGTGGGCAGCCGTTACCTGCAGACGTGGTCTGGATAATAAGAACTGTGAGTAAAGGCCCTGGACTGCATCACTGACTCCGTGTCATTACTGCTGCTGCCCTGCACCATCACCCCAATCCTCCGCATACACTGCCCTGAGGCTATACTCCTCCCGTGGGGAGTTATGCTACGCTCTGCTGCACCCACAACACCAGCCTCAGCGGTCTGCCCTGTAGCGGCGGTTCACTCTGACCGCAATCCACGGGTGGCGTAGTCGGACATTTAAACATCAAAACCACATAAATAGTTCCGCCACTGGTTTGACCACCCTGAGCCACGGAACCGGGTCGCCGCCACGGAGACTACAACCACCAGCATCCACCAAAAAGGGTCCGGCTCCGGGTGTCCCAAGGCCCAGGGGGTGCATCAGAACATTTTCATCACCTTTCACAATCACCAATGGGACAAGGGAGGGATGTCCTCTGTCCCCTCTCTTATACATCCTAGTGACAGAGCACCTGCTCTCATCAATTCGCCATAACCCCAATATTAGGTGGATTGAGGTGGTAGGCACCGAGTACAAGTGCTCTCTATTTGCTGATGATGTCCTAGTATATATCACTCAATCACATATATCCATCCATGCTGTTATGGCTGAAATAGATCACTTTGTTACATGGTCAAATTTTAAAATCAATGCAGCGAAGTCTGAGGCCCTCGATGTCTCCCTCCCCAAATCCTTACAGGATTCCATCCAGTCCAACTTTCCCTTTGCCTGGTCCTCACAGGATATCAAATACTTAGGAATTCCTATTCATAGAGACCTCTCCCATCTATGTTATCTTAATTTTGGGCCCTTTATTGAACAACTCCATACAGACCACGGTTGGCAAGTTAGAACTGTAAGATTCACTACGTGAACCACTGGTGTTTTGTGGAAAAGCACATGTACACTGTGTTCCAAATTATTATGCAAAAAGTGTTTAGGAGTGATAAGGGAAGAATTTGTTTGTTTGTCAGTTAAACTCATTGATGGTGATGTGTGTCAGGGCTCTTTATATCACTGTAAGCAATTGCAGACACCTGTGCTAATTAGTTTGGCAGGTGTGTCCAATGAAAGGCAAGACTACTTAAGAAGGCTGTCCCACATTATTAAGTAGCCTACATTTTCTGCCAAAATGGGAAAGAAAAAGGATGTGTCGGCTGCTGAGAAGCAACAAATTGTGGAGTGTTTAGGTCAAGGCATGACTACAATCAACATTGTGCGATGATCAGGATGAAGTGTCTTGGCAATCAAGAAGTATGTAGCTGATTCACAGTACACATGTGTGCGTGCTGATAAGGGGAAATTGAGGACTCTTTCCTACAGGCAATTATGTCAGGTTAAAAGAGCAGCGGCAAAAAAGCCTTGTCATAGCAGCAGACAAGTTTTTGAAGCTGCTGGTGCCTCCAACGTCCCCCGAACAACAAGATGCAGGGTCCTTCAGAGGTTTGCAGCTGTGCATACGCCATCCTGTCGACCTCCTCTATCCACTTCACACAAGCAGAAACGGCTCCAGTGGGCCAAAGATTACATGAAGACTGATTTCAAAACTGTTTTGTTCACGGATGAGTGCCGTGCAGCGCTCGATGGTCCAGATGGATGGAGTGGAGGATGGCTGGTTGATGGACACCCCACGCAAACACGGCTACAGCGCCAACAAGGAGGAGGTGGAGTAATGTTTTGGGCTGGAATCATGGGGAGAGAGATTGTCGGCCCCTTTAGGATCCCTGAAGGGGTAAAGATGAACTCCATAATGTATGTGGATTTTCTCAAACAGCACTTCCTGCCATGGTTCAAGAAGAAGAACCGTGTATTCCACAGCAAGATCATTTTTATTCATGATAATGCACCATCTCATGCTGCACATAAAACATCTGCATCTCTGGCTGATATGGGCATAAAAGGGGACAAACTTATGGTGTGACCCCCATGCTCCCCTGACCTCTACCCCATTCAGAACCTCTGGAGCATCATCAAAAGGAGTGTCTATGATGGCGGGAGGCAGTTCACATCTAAGCAACAGCTCTGGGAGGGTATTCTGTCCTCATGCAAAACGATTGAAGCAGAAACCATCCAAAACCTGACAAATTCAATGGACGAGAGAGTTCAGAAGCTCCTTTCGAACAAGGGGTCCTATGTGAAAATGTAACATCACCTAGAATAAAGTTTTGAGTTGAAAACTGTTTGATTTCAGTTTCTAATAACCTGCTAATGCTTATAATTTCAAAAATGACCATTTTTTTGGTCTTTATTAAAATGAAAAGGTTGATCGAAAAGTTTGGGGGATCTAAGAGTGTGGCAACCAGTAGTCATGATTACTTCGAATTCTGACAATATGAGGGTCATGTTGCAGGTAGTGCAGCAAGAAGGCACTTATGTGTCTTGCGCATCTCGGAGCCCCAAATTTATTTTCTGGGCTAGATGCAGCTAAAAATTATTATTAATTTTAAATCTGGTGGAGCTTAGTATAGATGGCCTAATAGGATCAGTGCTGCACACTACTACAAAGCCCAAATTATTTTCCAGCCAAGATACAGATAAACATGATTAGTAATTTTAAATCTGGTGGAGCTTATTATAGATGGCCTAATAGAATCAGTACTGCACACTGCTACAAAGCCCAAATTATTTTCCACCCAAGATACAGATAAACATGATTAGTAATTTGAAAGCTTAAAACGGTTGGTGAGGTGATTTTAACCAATCATCAAGCTTTTACTCTCCCCAGGATGACACAGGGGTAGAAAAGTCATTTCGGATCCATGATTTGTTCATCTTTATGAACGTGAGTCTGTCTACATTATCAGTGGAGAGCCGCGTGCGCTTATCTGTCAGCACACCACCAGCAGCGCTGAACACACGTTCAGACAGAACGCTGGCTGCGGGGCATGACAAGATCTCCAAGGCGTAAGTGGCTAGCTCTGGCCATTTATCCAGATTGGAAGCCCAAAAAGAGCAAGGGTCCAGTGACACAGTCATGGCTTCAATGTTTACTTGGAGATATTCCTGTACCATCGTCTCTAGGCGTTGACTATGTGTCAGACTTCTTGTCTCCTGTGGCCTTGCAAAGGATGGGCTAAAAAAGTGGTGAAATGATTCCGCAAAATTGATGTTACCAGCAGATACTGTGGTTCTGTTACGGTTTGAGTGCTGAACACTCGACGGTCCCACGGTTGGCAAGTTGGAACTGTGAGATTCACTACGTGCACCACTGGTGTTTTGTGGAAAAGCACATGTAACATTCTGATACTCCTGCATGCGTGCATCCCTTTCTATGGCAGGAATAATTTCTGCAAATTTACTTTTGTACCGGGGATCTAACAGTGTGGCAACCCAGTAGTCAGGATTATTTCTAATTCTCCCATTTCGAGGGTCATGTTGCAGGTAGTGCAGCAAGAAGGCACTCATGTGTGTTGTGCATCCAGGAGCACCAAGTCCCTGTTGTGTGGATGGCGAAGTAACAATCATGCTTCCTTCCTCTGTCCTCTCCCCCCAACCTCGCACAACAGAAATTTGATCAAGGTCTCCCTCATCTGATCAGTCTTCCATCAGTTCGTCCTCCACTTCTTCCTGGGCTCCTGCACCTTCCTCACTAGTTTGGCTGCTACCATGCGCCCTGGTAAAACCATCTCCCCCACCCTCACATGCCTGCCGCCTTGGTGCTGCCGACCGTCTGGACCTTGCAGATGTTAGCCCTTCCGCATACAACTCCTCCTCCTCTACTTCCTCCACCTCCTCTTGTCGCACCACCTGACTCCGAATTCTGTTTAACATGTGCTCCAGCATGTAAATCACCGGAATAGTCATGCTGATAATGGCATCGTCAGCACTAAACATCTTCGTCGCCATTTCAAAACTGTGCAGAAGGGTGCATAGGTCCCTGATCTGAGACCACTCCTCCAGCGTGATTTGCCCCACCTCTGGATCTCGTTGGCCCAGGCTATACGTCAGAACGTATTGCACCAGGGCTTGTCGGTGCTGCCACAGTCGCTGCAACATGTGCAGAGTTGAATTCCACCGGGTAGGCACATCGCATTTTAGCCGGTGAAGTGGCAGGCCCAACGACTTTTGTAGAGATGTAAGTCGCTGAGCTGCGGGATGCGAACGGCGGAAGTGAGCACACAGCGACCGTGCCCTCTGCAGAAGGCCATCTAGTCCGGGATAGTGGGCTAAAAATCGCTGGACAACCAGGTTCAACACGTGAGCCATACAAGGCACGTGTGTGACATTGCCCCAGCGAAGGGCCGCACCCAGGTTTGCAGCATTGTCGCACACGGCCTTCCCTGGTTTCAGGTCCAGTGGAGACAACCATTCATGAAACTGGTTCTCCAGAGCTGACCACAACTCCTCAGCTGTGTGACTCACATTTCCCAGACATTTCAAAGTAAAAACCGCCTGATGACGTTGAGCCCTACTGCCAGCATAGTAAGGAGGTGTGCAGGATCCCTTCTGAGCAGTTAGAAAGCTTGTGGCACGACCAGACAGGCTTTGGGTGCAGGTGGAGGACCGAGAGGAGGTTGAGGAGGCAGAAGCAGTGGAGGAACTTTGAGATAAAGAGGATTGACACACAACTCGTGGGGACGGCAAGACTTGGACAGCAGCCCCTTGTCCTGCTGTCACCATAGTTACCCAGTGCCCAGTCAGCGACATGTAACGCCCCTGTCCATGCCTACTCGTCCAAGTGTCTGTGGTGAAATGCACCCTGTCACACACAGAGTTTCTCAAAGAAGCGGTGATGTTGTGTGCGACATGCTGGTGGAGCGCAGGCACACCTTTCTTTGAGAAGTAGTGCCGACTGGGCATCTGGTACTGGGGCACTGCGACGGACATAAGGTCTCGAAAATCCTCTGTGTCCACCAGGCGGAAAGGCAGCATTTCTGTAGCCAAGAGCTTGCAGATGGTGAAATTCAACCTCTTAGCTTTCTCATGGCTAGGAGGAAATAGTCTTTTACTTGTCCACATCTGAGGGACCGAGGGCTGGCTATTGTGCTTAGACGGGGTTGATAAGGGTGTCCCCGGCAAACTGCCGGCCTGTGAGGAAGATGCAGGCGGACATGTTAGGTTGCCTTGATCCAAAGGTGGTGCTATCAATGTCGGACAGCGCTCAACACCAGCTGGTGTTACCACCTCCAAAGAAAATGATGACCTGCCAATCACGCTGGCTGTTGCGGGTAAAGAGGTGGCAGGTCTGCACCCCAAAACAGGTGTGACTGCTGTCCCCCCAGTCACAGAGGATGAAGAGGCCGCGGATGCACAAGATATGGCAGACGGTGGTTGGCCCGGCCGGCTAGGCCGCATTGTAGCACAGTGAGCTTCCCACTGCAACTTATGCTTCATGTCCATGTGCCGGTTCATGCATGAAGTACTCAAACTATGTATTTTTTGGCCTCTACTTAGATTTTGCTGACAAATGTTACAGATAACACGAGTTGGGTCATCTTTATCGATCTGAAAAAATGCCCAGGCTATGCAAGGCTTAGCACCCATGCGACCTGAAGAGCCACCACGACTTGTGGTCAGAGGCAGAGTTGTGTTTGAGGATGCAGTTGTTGACGTGCTTCCAGTACTACGTCTCTGTCCAGGAAGGCACAACCTGACCTCGTCGTCACTAGCATCTTCCTCCACCTCCTCTGCTGACCTCATCTCTTGGCTGACTGTGGGTTGACAGTAAGTGGGATCTCCAACCTCATCATCATCACCCTTTGCGTTATCACACCCGTCGTCCTCAGAGCCAACCTGTTCCTGCCCTGACAAAAAACTAAAGTTGTCGCTCCAATCAGGTATTTGAGTCTCATCATCGTCTTCCTCATTGTCTCCACCAACAGGAGTTACAGTTTGGGAATGAGGGTCTACATTATGGTCAGAACCTTCTGCGTCTGGTCCTGGATCCGACTCATAAAGATTCTGGGCATCAGTGCAGATCATTTCCTCGTCTGGATTCACAGAAGCTCTGGAGCCGACCTCTGATTCCCAGGCTATAGTATGAGTAAACAGCTCTGCAGACTCAACCATCTGTGTTACCCCATACTCAGACGGGCAGCTGGAGATTTGGGAGCTGTGAGGAAGCAAGTGCGATTGGGGTGACACCTTTGAGGACTGGAGTATTTGTGATGTTGAAGTTTATGTGGAGGAGAGCCCACTTAAAGGAGCACTTGATATCTGTTGAAGCACCTGCTGTTTTTGTGCCTTATCTGGAATTTGTAGCGATTGGCGTGGCCGTAAGAAAGGGATCTTATCACATTGTCCGCTAAAAGAAGTAGACATTTTAGTTTGGCTGGAAGATGGTCTTTCTTCTGCAGATGTTACTGTTGCTTTAACACCTACCCCACGGACACAACCTTTTTTCCCCTTCCCAACACGACTATTCCCCTTTCCACCAGCAGCAGGCCTTTTTCCACTCATTTTGGTGGTTAACTAATTCACAACTCTGGAGTTGTTTGCGCAAAAAAACAAAGGATGGGAACCGAGCAGAGCTGAGTGGCCAAACTGTGGTATTAGGCCAAAACTATTGGCTGGGTTAGATGCAGAAAAAAATTATTTTGAATTTGCAACCTGATGGAGGTCAGTATAGATGGACTAATAGAGAAAGTCCCACACACAGCTAGAAGCCCAAATATTTTTTCAGAGGTAGATGCAGAAAAAAAATATTTTTAATTTGCAACCTGATGGAGGTCAGTATAGATGGACTAATAGAATGATGCTATGCCCAAAAGATTTTACTTCACTAGGTGCAGTAAAAAAATTGGTATTCTATACACAGGTGGTATATCTTGCAACACAGATAGGCTACTCCACTGACTAACACACTCTGCAATAGGCCAAAAAGGATTAGCTTTGCTAGATTCAGCCAAATGCTGTGAAAAAAACTTGCACAGCACTGGCACAGACCTGCCTGGCAAAAACTGATAGGAACTGATGTAACCTAGTCCTGAAAAGGACTGCAATTACAATTAGTCTTTACTCCCACAATCTATCTATTTAAGAGCACAGACCTGCCTGATAAAAGTCGTAGGAAATGCTGTAACCTAGTCCTTAAAAGGACTGCAATCACAACTATTCCCTACTCCCAAGCTATCTGTAGATTTGTGCGAAAATTGGCTTGAAATTAACAAGGTATAGCGCACACAGCAACAGCGGTGCCGTCTAACACGCAGCTGCAGCAGTGAGAAAATGGTGGCGACGGGGAAAATGGCTTGGTCTTATAGGGCAAGGACATGTGACATACACTGCCAATGACACATGCCCTTGCTTGTGTGAAAAAAAGCACTTCGCTCCGTGTGTGCGCTGCTGATAGGCTGACAGATTGCATCTCCCCACTGTAAATGCGGGAAAGAGAAAAAAAAATGGAGATCTTCATTGTTCCTGCAGAGATCCATCCCCTGCCCCTCCCCCCACCCCGCTGTACACTCAAACTGCGTATTAACATTAATTTTCATCATTACTGAGAAAAAATCCAGTTATGATTTTGGTGCACGAACAGTTATCGAACATAACCTCGAACAGCCGAATTTTTCTCAAATCGTTCGTGTTCGCCGAACGGCTCGAACACCGCCCAAAACAGCTCGAATTTGAGATTGGCGAACAGTTTGAGTCGAACAACGCTCATCTTTAATAGTGATGTCACATTACAGAGATAATACACATAGTGAGGTCACAGTACATAGATAATGCACATAGTGAGGTCACAGTACATAGATAATGCACATAGTGAGGTCACACTACAGAGATAATGCACATAGTGATGTCACAGTACATAGATAATGCACATAGTGAGGTCACAGTAGAGAGATAATAAACGCAGTGATGTCACATTACAGAGATAATACACATAGTGATGTCACAGCACAGAGATAATGCACATAGTGATGTCACAGCACATAGATAATGCACATAGTGAGGTCACAGTACATAGATAATGCATATAGTGAGGTCACAGTACAGAGATAATGCACATAGTGAGGTCACAGTACATAGATAATGCACATAGTGAGGTCACAGTAGAGAGATAATAAACGCAGTGATGTCACATTACAGAGATAATACACATAGTGATGTCACAGCACAGAGATAATGCACATAGTGAGGTCACAGTAGAGAGATAATAAACACAGTGATGTCACATTACAGAGATAATACACATAGTGATGTCACAGTATAGAGATAATGCAAATAGTGAGGTCACAGTAGAGAGATAATAAACACAGTGATGTCACATTACAAAGATAATACACATAGTGATGTCACAGTACATAGATAATAAACACAGTGATGTCACATTAAAGAGATAATACACATAGTGATGTCACAGCACAGAGATAATGCACATAGTGATGTCACAGTACAGGGATAATAAACACAGTGATGTCACATTACAAAGATAATACACATAGTGATGTCACAGTACATAGATAATAAACACAGTGATGTCACATTAAAGAGATAATACACATAGTGATGTCACAGCACAGAGATAATACACATAGTGATGTCACAGTACAGGGATAATAAACACAGTGATGTCACATTAAAGAGATAATACACATAGTGATGTCACAGCACAGAGATAATGCACATAGTGATGTCACAGCACATAGGTAATGCACATAGTGAGGTCACAGTACATAGATAATGCATATAGTGAGGTCACAGTACAGAGATAATGCACATAGTGAGGTCACAGTAGAGAGATAATAAACACAGTGATGTCACATTACAGAGATAATGCACATAGTGATGTCACAGTACATAGATAATGCACATAGTGATGTCACAGTACATAGATAATGCACATAGTGAGGTCACAGTACATAGATAACGCAAATAGTGTGGTCACAGTAGAGAGATAATGCACATAGTGATGTCACAGTACATAGATAACACACATAGTGAGGTCACAGTACATAGATAATGCACATAGTGTGGTCACAGTACAGAGATAATGCACATAGTGATGTCACAATACATAGATAATGCACATAGTGAGGTCACAGTACATAGATAATGCACATAGTGAGGTCACAGTTCAGAGATAATGCACATAGTGAGGTCACAGTAGAGATATAATAAACACAGTGATGTCACGCTACAGAGATAATAGACATAGTGAGGTCACAGTACAGAGATTATAAACACAGTGATGTCACATTACAGAGATAATACACATAGTGAGGTCAGAGTACATAGATAATGCACATAGTGATGTCACAGTACATAGATAATGCACATAGTGAGGTCACAGTACATAGATAACGCACATAGAGAGGTCACAGTACAGAGATAATGCACATAGTGAGGTCACAGTACATAGATAATGCACATAGTGATGTCACAGTACAGAGATAATGCACATAGTGATGTCACATTACAGAGATAATAAATACAGTGATGTCACATTACAGAGATAATACACATAGTGAGGTAACATTACATAGATAATGCACATAGTGAGGTCACAGTTCAGAGATAATGCCCTTAGTGAGGTCACAGTAGAGAGATAATAAACACAGTGATGTCACATTACAGAGATAATAGACATAGTGATGTCACAGTACAGAGATAATAAGCACAGTGATGTCACGTTACAGAGATGATACACATAGTGATGTCACAGTACAGAGATAATGCACATAGTGAGGTCACAGTACATAGATAATGCACATAGTGAGGTCACAGTACATATATAATGCACATAGTGAGGTCACAGTACAGAGATAATGCACATAGTGAGGTCACAGTAGTGAGAAAATAAACACAGTGATATCACATTACAGAGATAATACACAAAGTGATGTCACAGTACAGAGATAATAAACACAGTGATGTCACATTACAGAGATAACACACATAGTGATGTCACAGTATAGAGATAATGCAAATAGTGAGGTCACAGTAGAGAGATAATAAACACAGTGATGTCACATTACAGAGATAATACACATAATGATGTCACAGCACAGAGATAATGCACATAGTGATGTCACATTACATAGATAATGCACATAGTGAGGTCACAGTACATAGATAATGCACATAGTGAGGTCACAGTACAGAGATAATGCACATAGTGAGGTCACAGTAGAGAGATAATAAACACAGTGATGTCACATTAGAGAGATAATACACATAGTGATGTCACAGTACATAGATCATGCACATAGTGATGTCACAGTACATAGATAATGCACATAGTCAGGTCACAGTACATAGATAACGCACATAGTGAGGTCACAGTACAGAGATAATGCACATAATGATGTCACAGTACATAGATAATGCACATAGTGAGGTCACAGTACATAGATAATGCACATAGTGATGTCACAGTACAGAGATAATGCACATAGTGATGTCACATTACAGAGATAATAAACACAGTGATGTCACATTAGAGAGATAATGCACATAGTGAGGTCACAGTAGAGAGATAAAAAACACAGTGATGTCACATTACAGAGATAATACAAATAGTGAGGTCACAGTACACAGATAATGCACATAGTGAGGTCACACTACAGAGATAATGCACATAGTGAGGTCACAGTACATAGATAATGCACATAGTGAGGTCAGAGTACAGAGATAATGCACATAGTGAGGTCACACTACAGAGATAATGCACATAGTGAGGTCACAGTACATAGATAACGCAAATAGTGTGGTCACAGTAGAGAGATAATGCACATAGTGATGTCAAAGTACATAGATAATGCACATAGTGATGTCACAGTACATAGATAATGCACATAGTGAGGTCACAGTACATAGATAATGCACATAGTGAGGTCATAGCACAGAGATAATACACATAGTGAGGTCACATTACATAGATAATGCACATAGTGAGGTCACAGTACAGAGATAATGCATATAGTGAGATCACAGTAGAGAGATAATAAACACAGTGATGTCACATTACAGAGATAATACACATAGTGAGGTCACAGTACAGAGATAATGCACATAGTGAGGTCACAGTACATAGATAATGCACATAGTGATGTCACATTACAGAGATAATTCACATAGTGAGGTCACAGTACAGAGATAATGCACATAGTGATGTCACATTACAGAGATAATAAATACAGTGATGTCACATTACAGAGATAACACACATAGTGAGGTCACAGTACATAGATAATGCACATAGTGAGGTCACAGTAGAGAGATAATAAACACAGTGATGTCATATTACAGAGATAATACACATAGTGGTGTCACAGCACAGAGATAATGCACATAGTGAGGTCACAGTACATAGATAATGCACGTAGTGAGGTCAGAGTACAGAGATAATGCATAGTGAGGTCACACTACAGAGATAATGCACTTAGTGAGGTCACAGTACATAGATAATGCACATAGTGAGGTCACAGTAAAGAGATAATAAACACAGTGATGTCACATTACAGAGATAATACACATAGTGATGTCACAGTATAGAGATAATGCAAATAGTGAGGTCACAGTAGAGAGATAATAAACACAGTGATGTCACATTACAAAGATAATACACATAGTGATGTTACAGTACAGAGATAATGCACATAGTGATGTCACAGCACATAGATAATGCACATAGTGAGGTCACAGTACATAGATAATGCCTATAGTGAGGTCACAGTACATAGATAATGCACATAGTGAGATCACAGTAGAGAGATAATAAACACAGTGATGTTACATTACAGAGATAATACACATAGTGATGTCACAGTACATAGATAATGCACATAGTGATGTCACAGTACATAAATAATGCACATAGTGAGGTCACAGTACATAGATAACGCAAATAGTTTGGTCACAGTAGAGAGATAACGCACATAGTGATGTCACAGTACATAGATAACGCACATAGTGAGGTCACAGTACATAGATAATGCACATAGTGAGGTCACAGTACATAGATAATGCACATAGTGAGGTCACAGTACAGAGATAATGCACATAGTGAGGTCACAGTACAGAGATAATGCACATAGTGAGGTCACAGTAGAGAAATAATAAACACAGTGATGTCACATTACAGAGATAAAACGCATAGTGAGGTCACAGTACAGAGATTATAAACACAGTGATGTCACATTACAGAGATAATACACATAGTGAGGTCAGAGTACAGAGATAATGCACATAGTGAGGTCAGAGTACAGAGATAATGCACATAGTGAGGTCAGAGTACAGAGATAATGCACATAGTGATGTCACAGTACATAGATAATGCACATAGTGAGTTCACAGTAAATAGATAATGCACATAGTGATGTCACAGTACAAATATAATGCACATAATGACGTCACAGTACATAGATAATGCACATAGTTATGTCACAGTACAAAGATAATGCACATAGTGATGTCACATTACAGAGATAATAAATACAGTGATGTCACATTACAGAGATAATACACATAGTGATGTCACAGTACAGAGATAATGCACATAGTGAGGTCACAGTACAGAGATAATGCACATAGTGAGGTCACAGTACATAGATAATGCACATAGTGAGGTCACAGTACAGAGATAATGCACATAGTGAGGTCACAGTGCAGAGATAATGCACATAGAGAGGTCAAAGTAGAGAGAAAATAAACACAGTGATGTCACATTACATAGACAACACACATAGTGAGGTCACAGTACATAGATAATGCACATAGTGATGTCACAGTACATAGATAATGCACATAGTGAGGTCACAGTACATAGATAACGCACATAGAGAGGTCACAGTACAGAGATAATGCATATAGTGAGGTCACAGTACATAGATAATGCACATAGTGATGTCACAGTACATAGATAATGCACATAGTGAGGTCACAGTACATAGATAACGCACATAGAGAGGTCACAGTACAGAGATAATGCACATAGTGAGGTCACAGTAAATAGATAATGCACATAGTGATGTCACAGTACAGAGATAATGCACATAGTGAGGTCACAGTACATAGATAATGCACATAGTGATGTCACAGTACAGAGATAATGCACATAGTGATGTCACATTACAGAGATAATAAATACAGTGATGTCACATTACAGAGATAATACACATAGTGAGGTAACATTACATAGATAATGCACATAGTTAGGTCACAGTTCAGAGATAATGCACATAGTGAGGTCACAGTAGAGAGATAATAAACACAGTGATGTCACATTACAGAGATAATAGACATAGTGATGTCACAGTACAGAGATAATAAACACAGTGATGTCACATTACAGAGATAATACACATAGCGATGTCACGTTACAGAGATAATAGACATAGTGATGTCACAGTACAGAGATAATGCACATAATGAGGTCGCAGTACATAGATAATGCACATAGTGAGGTCACAGTACATAGATAATGCACATAGTGAGGTCACAGTAGTGAGAAAATAAGCACAGTGATGTCACGTTACAGAGATAATACACATAGTAATGTCACAACACAGAGATAATGCACATAGTGATGTCACAGTACATAGATAATGCACATAGTGATGTCACAGTACATAGATAATGCACATAGTGAGGTCACAGTACATAGATAATGCACATAGTGATGTCACAGTACATAGATAATGCACATAGTGAGGTCAGAGTACAGAGATAATGCACATAGTGAGGTCAGAGTACAGAGATAATGCACATAGTGAGGTCACATTACACAGATAATGCACATAGTGAGGTCACAGTACAGAGATAATGCACATAGTGAGGTCACAGTACAGAGATAATGCACATAGTGAGGTCAGAGTACAGAGATAATGCACATAGTGATGTCACAGTACATAGATAATGCACATAGTGAGGTCAGAGTACAGAGATAATGCACATAGTGAGGTCAGAGTACAGAGGTAATGCACATAGTGAGGTCAGAGTACATAGATAACGCACATAGTGATGTCACAGTACAGAGATAACGCACATAGTGATGTCACAGTACAGAGATAACGCACATAGTGATGTCACAGTGTAACATACCTGGCGGCGTCCTTGCATAGTGGTCCATCTCCCACTGTGCAAGAGCACGCACTTGATCTCCAGTCCAGAATGTCTCTCTGGCTTCCCTCCATGCTGTCTGTTTGTGTCTGTCTCTGCTGCTTAAGGGCGGCGCCCGATCACTTCCTGCTTTTTGTACCTGCTGTGGGTCACGCCCCTTGTGCGTCCTCAGCCTATTGCTGTCTGACACTTGGTATATAGCTCAGCAGCTCCCTTCTTTCCCTGCCTGAGCATAAGTGTTTCCTTCAGTGTGTGCTTGCACTCTGAAGGTGCCAGGTCCCGTCCTTTGTTTCCTTGTCTGCCTTTCCTGGAGGCTGTATTTCCAGGCCTGTCTGAACTGTGTCCTGTATGTCTCCTGCTTTGCGGTATTAGTTCCCGTGTCTGAACTGAGTCCTGTATGTCTCCTGCTTTGCGGTATTAGTTCCCGTGTCTGAACTGAGTCCTTTCTGTGTATCTTGTCTGTCCTGTCTGAACACGCTCCTAGCCTGTTCCCCCCGCCTTCTAGGGGCCGATTACCTAGACCCGCTCCTGTCTCTTGTCAGTCCTGTCTGAACACGCTCCTAGCCTGTTCCTCCTGCCTTCTAGGGGCCGATTACCTAGACCCGTTCCTGTATCTTGTCTGACCTGTCTGAACTCGCTCCTAGCCTGTTCCTCTTGCCTTCTAGTGGCCGTTTTCCTAGACCCGCTCCTGTGTCTGGTCTGTCCTGTCTGAACACGCTCCTTGCCTGTTCGTTCCGCCTCTCTGGGGGCCGTATTCCCAGACCCGCTCCTGTATCCCTCTGCAGTGTCGGTCTCCTCCGTACACTCAGTTCCAGTCTGAACTCTCTCCTGTCCTTTACCTGTTTTGCCTCTATGTCCGTTCCCTTCCTTTTTCTGCAGAGTCTGAACTCGTACCTAACTCCTGCTTATTGTCTCTGCAAGTACTGTGTGAGTATCTGGCTCTGTCTTTCCCTTCCTGTCTGTTCCGTGTGAACAGAGCCCTGTCCTCCCTGCTCAGCCTTGTCGGCACTCTAGCTGTTCTTGCCTGTAACCCTCTGCCTGTATTGTTCCTGAGTCCCGGTGTGTACTGGGTCCTATCCCGCCTGTGTTCCTACCTGCTAGTGCCTCCCTGTCTGCACTCTAGCTGTGCTTGCCTGTAACCCTCTGCCTGTATTGTTCCGGAGTCCCGGTGTGTACTGGGTCCTATCCCGCCTGTGTTCCTACCTGCTAGTGCCTCCCTGTCTGCACTCTAGCTGTGCTTGCCTTTACCCCCCTGCCTGCATACCCGCCTGCCTGTATACCAGTCGTGCCTGCCTATACCCTCCAGTCTGTGTGCCAGCCTACCAGCCTGTTCCTGTATTTCCCTGTGTGGGTCAACAGCCGTGTCCGGGGTCTGTCCTGGAGTAGCACCTGGTCCCTCTGCTCGGTTCCTCCTTGGTGCACTGGCGTCGTATGCCGTCGTGCGACCCTGGTCGGATCGGGTGAATACTTAGTCACGCCCCTCCAGGCATTCACTCTCCGGCACGGTCCAGTGGAATCACTACCAATCACACGCACACGCCGCTTAGCCCAGGCGTGTGCATAACACACAGTACATAGATAATGCACATAGTGAGGTCACATTACATAGATAATGCACATAGTGAGGTCACAGTACAGAGATAATGCACATAGTGAGGTCAGAGTACAGAGATAATGCACATAGTGAGGTCAGAGTACAGAGATAATGCACATAGTGATGTCACAGTACATAGATAATGCACATAGTGAGGTCAGAGTACAGAGATAATGCACATAGTGAGGTCAGAGTACAGAGATAATGCACATAGTGAGGTCACATTACATAGATAATGCACATAGTGAGGTCAGAGTACAGAGATAATGCACATAGTGAGGTCAGAGTACAGAGATAATGCACATAGTGAGGTCAGAGTACAGAGATAATGCACATAGTGAGGTCAGAGTACAGAGATAATGCACATAGTGATGTTACAGTACATAGATAATGAACATAGTGAGGTCAGAGTACAGAGATAATGCACATAGTGAGGTCAGAGTACAGAGATAATGCACATAGTGATGTCACAGTACATAGATAATGCACATAGTGAGTTCACAGTAAATAGATAATGCACATAGTGATGTCACAGTACAAATATAATGCACATAATGACATCACAGTACATAGATAATGCACATAGTGATGCCACAGTACAAAGATAATGTACATAGTGATGTCACATTACAGAGATAATAAATACAGTGATGTCACATTACAGAGATAATACACTTAGTGATGTCACAGTGCAGAGATAATGCACATAGTGAGGTCACAGTACAGAGATAATGCACATAGTGAGGTCACAGTACATAGATAATGCACATAGTGAGGTCACAGTGCAGAGATAATGCACATATTGATGTCAAAGTAGAGAGATAATAAGCACAGTGATGTAACATTACATAGACAACACACATAGTGAGGTCACAGTACATAGATAATGCACATAGTGATGTCACAGTACATAGATAATGCACATAGTGAGGTCACAGTACATAGATAACGCACATAGAGAGGTCACAGTACAGAGATAATGCATATAGTGTTGTCACAGTACATAGATAATGCACATAGTGAGGTCACAGTAAATAGATAATGCACATAGTGATGTCACAGTACAGAGATAATGCACATAGTGAGGTCACAGTACATAGATAATGCACATAGTGATGTCACAGTACAGAGATAATGCACATAGTGATGTCACATTACATAGATAATAAATACAGTGATGTCACATTACAGAGATAATACACATAGTGAGGTAACATTACATAGATAATGCACATAGTGAGGTCACAGTTCAGAGATAATGCACATAGTGAGGTCACAGTAGAGAGATAATAAACACAGTGATGTCACATTACAGAGATAATACACATAGTGATGTCACGTTACAGAGATAATACACATAGTGATGTCACAGTACAGAGATAATGCACATAATGAGGTCACAGTACATAGATAATGCACATAGTGAGGTCACAGTACATAGATAATGCACATAGTGAGGTCACAGTAGTGAGAAAATAAGCACAGTGATGTCACTTTACAGAGATAATACACATAGTGATGTCACAGCACAGAGATAATGCACATAGTGATGTCACAGTACATAGATAATGCACATAGTGAGGTCACAGTACATAGATAATGCACATAGTGAGGTCACAGTACAGAGATAATGCACATAGTGATGTCATAGTACAGAGATAATGCACATAGTGAGGTCACAGTAGAGAGATAATAAACACAGTGATGTCACATTACAGAGATAATACAAATAGTGAGGTCACAGTACAGAGATAATAAACAGAGTGATGTCACATTACAGAGATAATACACATAGTGATGTCAGAGTACAGAGATAATACACATAGTGAGGTCACAGTACAGAGATAATGCACATAGTGAGGTCACAGTCGAGAGATAATAAACACAGTGATGTCACATTACAGGGATAATACAAATAGTGATGTTACAGCACAGAGTTAATACACATAGTGATGTCAGAGTACAGAGATAATGCACATAGTGAGGTCACACTACAGAGATAATGCACATAGATAACGCAAATAGTGTGGTCACAGTAGAGAGATAATGCACATAGTGATGTCACAGTACATAGATAATGCACATAGTTATGTCACAGTACATAGATAATGCACATAGTGAGGTCATAGCACAGAGATAATACACATAGTGAGGTCACATTACATAGATAATGCACATAGTGAGGTCACAGTACAGAGATAATGCACATAGTGAGGTCACAGTAGAGAGATAATAAACACAGTGATGTCACCTTACAGAGATAATACACATAGTAAGGTCACAGTACATAGATAATGCACATAGTGAGGTCAGAGTACAGAGATAATGCACGTAGTGAGGTCACAGTACAGAGATAATGCACATAGTGATGTCACATTACAGAGATAATAAATACAGTGATGTCACATTACAGAGATAATAGACATAGTGAGGTCACATTGCATAGATAATGCACATAGTGAGGTCACAGTACATAGATAATGCACATAGTGAGGTCACAGTACATAGATAATGCACATAGTGAGGTCAGAGTACAGAGATAATGCAAATAGTGAGGTCACACTACTGAGATAATGCACATAGTGAGGTCACAGTACATAGATAATGCACATAGTGAGGTCAGAGTACAGAGATAATGCAAATAGTGAGGTCAAACTACAGAGATAATGCACATAGTGAGGTCACAGTACATAGATAATGCACATAGTGATGTCACAGTAGAGAGATAATAAACACAGTGATGTCACATTACAGAGATAATGCACATAGCGAGGTCACAGTTCATAGATAATGCACATAGTGAGGTCAGAGTACAGAGATAATGCAAATAGTGAGGTCAAACTACAGAGATAATGCACATAGTGAGGTCACAGTACATAGATAATGCACATAGTGAGGTCACAGTAGAGAGATAATAAACACAGTGATGTCACATTACAGAGATAATGCACATAGTGAGGTCACAGTACATAGATAATGAACATAATGAGGTCAGAGTACAGAGATAATGCACGTAGTGAGGTCAAAGTACAGAGATAATGCACATAGTGATGTCATATTACAGAGATAATAAATACAGTGATGTCACATTACAGAGATAATGCACATAGTGAGGTCACAGTAGAGTGATAATAAACACAGTGATATCATATTACAGAGATAATACACATAGTGATGTCACAGTACATAGATAATGCACATAGTGAGGTCACAGTACATAGATAATGCACATAGTGAGGTCACAGTACAGAGATAATGCACATAGTGATGTCATAGTACATAGATAATGCACATAGTGATGTCACAGTACAGAGATAATACACATAGTGATGTCACAGTACATAGATAATGCACATAGTGATGTCACAGTACATAGATAATGCACATAGTGAGGTCACAGTAAATAGATAATGCACATAGTGATGTCACAATACAGAGATAATGCACATAGTGAGGTCACAGTACATAGATAATGCACATAGTGATGCCACAGTACAGAGATAATGCACATAGTGATGTCACATTACAGAGATAATAAATACAGTGATGTCACATTACAGAGATAATACACATAGTGAGGTCACAGTACAGAGATAATGCACATAGTGAGGTCACAGTAGAGAGATAATAAACACAGTGATGTCACATTACAGAGATAATAGACATAGTGATGTCACAGTACAGAGATAATAAGCACAGTGATGTCACGTTACAGAGAAAATACACATAGTGATGTCATATTACAGAGATAATACACATAGTGATGTCAAAGTACATAGATAATGCACATAGTGATGTCACAGTACATAGATAATGCACATAGTGAGGTCACAGTACATAGATAACGCACATAGAGAGGTCAGAGTACAGAGATAATGCATATAGTGATGTCACAGTACATAGATAATGCACATAGTGAGGTCACAGTAAATAGATAATGCACATAGTGATGTCACAGTACAGAGATAATGCACATAGTGAGGTCACAGTACATAGATAATGCACATAGTGATGTCACAGTACAGAGATAATGCACATAGTGATGTCACATTACAGATAATAGACATAGTGAGGTAACATTACATAGATAATGCACATAGTGAGGTCACAGTTCAGAGATAATGCACATAGTGAGGTCACAGTAGAGAGATAAACAGTGATTTCACATTACAGAGATAATAGACATAGTGATGTCACAGTACAGAGAAAATAAGCACAGTGATGTCACGTTACAGAGATAATACACATAGTGATCTCACAGTACAGAGATAATGCACATAGTGAGGTCACAGTACATAGATAATGCACATAGTGAGGTCACAGTACATAGATAATGCACATAGTGAGGTCACAGTACATATATAATGCACATAGTGAGGTCACAGTACAGAGATAATGCACATAGTGAGGTCACAGTAGTGAGAAAATAAACACAGTGATGTCACATTACAGAGATAATACACATAGTGATGTCACAGTATAGAGATAATGCAAATAGTGAGGTCACAATAGAGAGATAATAAACACAGTGATGTCACATTACAGAGATAATACACATAGTAATGTCACAGCACAGAGATAATGCACATAGTGATGTCACAGTACATAGATAATGCACATAGTGAGGTCAC
The DNA here is from genome assembly GCF_046119375.1 of Phyllobates terribilis. NCBI lineage: Eukaryota > Metazoa > Chordata > Amphibia > Anura > Dendrobatidae > Phyllobates > Phyllobates terribilis. The sequence continues at coordinate 1,627,638 of NW_027362968.1, read as the reverse complement.
AGTACATAGATAATGCACATAGTGAGGTCACAGTACAGAGATAATGCACATAGTGAGGTCACAGTAGAGAGATAATAAACACAGTGATGTCACATTAGAGAGATAATACACATAGTGATGTCACAGTATATAGATCATGCACATAGTGATGTCACAGTACATAGATAATGCACATAGTCAGGTCACAGTACATAGATATCGCACATAGTGAGGTCACAGTACAGAGATAATGCACATAGTGATGTCACAGTACATAGATAATGAACATAGTGATGTCACAGTACAGAGATAATGCACATAGTGATGTCACATTACAGAGATAATAAACACAGTGATGTCACATTAGAGAGATAATACACATAGTGAGGTCACATTACATAGATAATGCACATAGTGAGGTCACAGTACAGAAATAATGCACATAGTGAGGTCACAGTAGAGAGATAATAAACACAGTGATGTCACATTACAGAGATAATACAAATAGTGAGGTCACAGTACAGAGATAATAAACAGAGTGATGTCACATTACAGAGATAATACACATAGTGATGTCAGAGTACAGAGATAATGCACATAGTGAGGTCACACTACAGAGATAATGCACATAGTGAGGTCACAGTACATAGATAATGCACATAGTGATGTCACAGTACATAGATAATGCACATAGTGAGGTCACAGTACATAGATAATGCACATAGTGAGGTCATAGCACAGAGATAATGCACATAGTGAGGTCACATTACATAGATAATGCACATAGTGAGGTCACAGTACAGAGATAATGCATATAGTGAGATCACAGTAGAGAGATAACAAACACAGTGATGTCACATTACAGAGATAATACACATAGTGAGGTCACAGTACATAGATAATGCACATAGTGAGGTCAGAGTACAGAGATAATGCACGTAGTTAGGTCACAGTACAGAGATAATGCACATAGTGATGTCACATTACAGAGATAATAAATACAGTGATGTCACATTACAGAGATAATACACATAGTGAGGTCACAGTACAAAGATAATGCACATAGTGAGGTCACAGTAGAGAGATAATAAACACAGTGATGTCACATTACAGGGATAATACAAATAGTGATGTTACAGTACATAGATAATGCACATAGTGAGGTCACAGTACATAGATAATGCACATAGTGAGGTCAGAGTACAGAGATAATGCAAATAGTGATGTCACATTACAGAGATAATACACATAGTGAGGTCACAGTACAAAGATAATGCACATAGTGAGGTCACAGTAGAGAGATAATAAACACAGTGATGTCACATTACAGAGATAATACACATAGTGAGGTCACAGTACATAGATAATGCACATAGTGAGGTCAGAATACAGAGATAATGCACATAGTGATGTCACAGTACAGAGATAATACACATAGTGAGGTCACAGTACATAGATAATGCACATAGTGAGGTCAGAATACAGAGATAATGCAAATAGTGAGGTCACACTACAGAGATAATGCACATAGTGAGGTCACAGTACATAGATAATGCACATAGTGAGGTCACAGTAGAGAGATAATGCACATAGTGAGGACACAGTAGAGAGATAATAAACACAGTGATGTCCCATTACAGAGATAATGCACACAGTGATGTCACATTACAGAGATAATACACATAGTGATGTCACAGTACATAGATAATGCACATAGTGAGGTCAGAGTACAGAGATAATGCACGTAGTGAGGTCACAGTACAGAGAAAATGCACATAGTGATGTCACATTACAGAGATAATAAATACAGTGATGTCACATTACAGAGATAATGCACATAGTGAGGTCACAGTAGAGAGATAATAAACACAGTGATATCACATTACAGAGATAATACACATAGTGATGTCACAGTAAATAGATAATGCACATAGTGAGGTCACAGTACATAGATAACGCACATAGTGAGGTCACAGTACAGAGATAATGCACATAGTGATGTCATAGTACATAGATAATGCACATAGTGATGTCACAGTACAGAGATAATACACATAGTGATGTCACAGTACATAGATAATGCACATAGTGATGTCACAGTACATAGATAATGCACATAGTGAGGTCACAGTACATAGATAATGCACATAGTGATGTCACAGTACAGAGATAATGCACATAGTGATGTCACAGTACATAGATAATGCACATAGTGGGGTCACAGTACATAGATAATGCATATAGTGATGTCACAGTACAGAGATAATGCACATAGTGAGGTCACAGTACAGAGATAATGCTCATAGTGATGTCACATTACAGAGATAATAAATATAGTGATGTCACATTACAGAGATAATACACATAGTGAGGTAACGTTCCATAGATAATGCACATAGTGAGGTCACAGTACAGAGATAATAAACACAGTGATGTCACGTTACAGAGACAATACACATAGTGATGTCACAGTAAAGAGATAATGCACATAGTGAGGTCACAGTACATAGATAATGCACATAGTGAGGTCACAGTACATAGATAATGCACATAGTGAGGTCACAGTACATAGATAATGCACATAGTGAGGTCACAGTACAGAGATAATGCACATAGTGAGGTCACAGTAGAGAGATAATAAACACAGTGATGTCACATTAGAGAGATAATACACATAGTGATGTCACAGTATATAGATCATGCACATAGTGATGTCACAGTACATAGATAATGCACATAGTCAGGTCACAGTACATAGATATCGCACATAGTGAGGTCACAGTACAGAGATAATGCACATAGTGATGTCACAGTACATAGATAATGAACATAGTGATGTCACAGTACAGAGATAATGCACATAGTGATGTCACATTACAGAGATAATAAACACAGTGATGTCACATTAGAGAGATAATACACATAGTGAGGTCACATTACATAGATAATGCACATAGTGAGGTCACAGTACAGAAATAATGCACATAGTGAGGTCACAGTAGAGAGATAATAAACACAGTGATGTCACATTACAGAGATAATACAAATAGTGAGGTCACAGTACAGAGATAATAAACAGAGTGATGTCACATTACAGAGATAATACACATAGTGATGTCAGAGTACAGAGATAATGCACATAGTGAGGTCACACTACAGAGATAATGCACATAGTGAGGTCACAGTACATAGATAATGCACATAGTGATGTCACAGTACATAGATAATGCACATAGTGAGGTCACAGTACATAGATAATGCACATAGTGAGGTCATAGCACAGAGATAATGCACATAGTGAGGTCACATTACATAGATAATGCACATAGTGAGGTCACAGTACAGAGATAATGCATATAGTGAGATCACAGTAGAGAGATAATAAACACAGTGATGTCACATTACAGAGATAATACACATAGTGAGGTCACAGTACATAGATAATGCACATAGTGAGGTCAGAGTACAGAGATAATGCACGTAGTTAGGTCACAGTACAGAGATAATGCACATAGTGATGTCACATTACAGAGATAATAAATACAGTGATGTCACATTACAGAGATAATACACATAGTGAGGTCACAGTACAAAGATAATGCACATAGTGAGGTCACAGTAGAGAGATAATAAACACAGTGATGTCACATTACAGGGATAATACAAATAGTGATGTTACAGTACATAGATAATGCACATAGTGAGGTCACAGTACATAGATAATGCACATAGTGAGGTCAGAGTACAGAGATAATGCAAATAGTGAGGTCACACTACTGAGATAATAAACACAGTGATGTCACATTACAGAGATAATACACATAGTGAGGTCACAGTACATAGATAATGCACATAGTGAGGTCAGAATACAGAGATAATGCACATAGTGATGTCACAGTACAGAGATAATACACATAGTGAGGTCACAGTACATAGATAATGCACATAGTGAGGTCAGAATACAGAGATAATGCAAATAGTGAGGTCACACTACAGAGATAATGCACATAGTGAGGTCACAGTACATAGATAATGCACATAGTGAGGTCACAGTAGAGAGATAATGCACATAGTGAGGACACAGTAGAGAGATAATAAACACAGTGATGTCCCATTACAGAGATAATGCACACAGTGATGTCACATTACAGAGATAATACACATAGTGATGTCACAGTACATAGATAATGCACATAGTGAGGTCAGAGTACAGAGATAATGCACGTAGTGAGGTCACAGTACAGAGAAAATGCACATAGTGATGTCACATTACAGAGATAATAAATACAGTGATGTCACATTACAGAGATAATGCACATAGTGAGGTCACAGTAGAGAGATAATAAACACAGTGATATCACATTACAGAGATAATACACATAGTGATGTCACAGTAAATAGATAATGCACATAGTGAGGTCACAGTACATAGATAACGCACATAGTGAGGTCACAGTACAGAGATAATGCACATAGTGATGTCATAGTACATAGATAATGCACATAGTGATGTCACAGTACAGAGATAATACACATAGTGATGTCACAGTACATAGATAATGCACATAGTGATGTCACAGTACATAGATAATGCACATAGTGAGGTCACAGTACATAGATAATGCACATAGTGATGTCACAGTACAGAGATAATGCACATAGTGATGTCACAGTACATAGATAATGCACATAGTGGGGTCACAGTACATAGATAATGCATATAGTGATGTCACAGTACAGAGATAATGCACATAGTGAGGTCACAGTACAGAGATAATGCTCATAGTGATGTCACATTACAGAGATAATAAATATAGTGATGTCACATTACAGAGATAATACACATAGTGAGGTAACGTTCCATAGATAATGCACATAGTGAGGTCACAGTACAGAGATAATAAACACAGTGATGTCACGTTACAGAGACAATACACATAGTGATGTCACAGTACATAGATAATGCACATAGTGAGGTCACAGTACATAGATAATGCACATAGTGAGGTCACAGTACATAGATAATGCACATAGTGAGGTCACAGTACATAGATAATGCACATAGTGAGGTCACAGTACAGAGATAATGCACATAGTGAGGTCACAGTAGAGAGATAATAAACACAGTGATGTCACATTAGAGAGATAATACACATAGTGAAGTCACAGTATATAGATCATGCACATAGTGATGTCACAGTACATAGATAATGCACATAGTCAGGTCACAGTACATAGATATCGCACATAGTGAGGTCACAGTACAGAGATAATGCACATAGTGATGTCACAGTACATAGATAATGAACATAGTGATGTCACAGTACAGAGATAATGCACATAGTGATGTCACATTACAGAGATAATAAACACAGTGATGTCACATTAGAGAGATAATACACATAGTGAGGTCACATTACATAGATAATGCACATAGTGAGGTCACAGTACAGAAATAATGCACATAGTGAGGTCACAGTAGAGAGATAATAAACACAGTGATGTCACATTACAGAGATAATACAAATAGTGAGGTCACAGTACAGAGATAATAAACAGAGTGATGTCACATTACAGAGATAATACACATAGTGATGTCAGAGTACAGAGATAATGCACATAGTGAGGTCACACTACAGAGATAATGCACATAGTGAGGTCACAGTACATAGATAATGCACATAGTGATGTCACAGTACATAGATAATGCACATAGTGAGGTCACAGTACATAGATAATGCACATAGTGAGGTCATAGCACAGAGATAATGCACATAGTGAGGTCACATTACATAGATAATGCACATAGTGAGGTCACAGTACAGAGATAATGCATATAGTGAGATCACAGTAGAGAGATAATAAACACAGTGATGTCACATTACAGAGATAATACACATAGTGAGGTCACAGTACAAAGATAATGCACATAGTGAGGTCACAGTAGAGAGATAATAAACACAGTGATGTCACATTACAGGGATAATACAAATAGTGATGTTACAGTACATAGATAATGCACATAGTGAGGTCACAGTACATAGATAATGCACATAGTGAGGTCAGAGTACAGAGATAATGCAAATAGTGAGGTCACACTACTGAGATAATAAACACAGTGATGTCACATTACAGAGATAATACACATAGTGAGGTCACAGTACATAGATAATGCACATAGTGAGGTCAGAATACAGAGATAATGCACATAGTGATGTCACAGTACAGAGATAATACACATAGTGAGGTCACAGTACATAGATAATGCACATAGTGAGGTCAGAATACAGAGATAATGCAAATAGTGAGGTCACACTACAGAGATAATGCACATAGTGAGGTCACAGTACATAGATAATGCACATAGTGAGGTCACAGTAGAGAGATAATGCACATAGTGAGGTCACAGTAGAGAGATAATGCACATAGTGAGGACACAGTAGAGAGATAATACACATAGTGAGGTCACAGTACATAGATAATGCACATAGTGAGGTCAGAATACAGAGATAATGCACATAGTGATGTCACAGTACAGAGATAATACACATAGTGAGGTCACAGTACATAGATAATGCACATAGTGAGGTCAGAATACAGAGATAATGCAAATAGTGAGGTCACACTACAGAGATAATGCACATAGTGAGGTCACAGTACATAGATAATGTACATAGTGAGGTCACAGTAGAGAGATAATGCACATAGTGAGGACACAGTAGAGAGATAATAAACACAGTGATGTCCCATTACAGAGATAATGCACATAGTGAGGTCACAGTAGAGAGATAATGCACATAGTGAGGACACAGTAGAGAGATAATGCACATAGTGAGGACACAGTAGAGAGATAATAAACACAGTGATGTCCCATTACAGAGATAATGCACATAGTGAGGTCACAGTAGAGAGATAATAGACACAGTGATGTCACATTACAGAGATAATACACATAGTGATGTCACAGTACATAGATAATGCACATAGTGAGGTCAGAGTACAGAGATAATGCACGTAGTGAGGTCACAGTACAGAGAAAATGCACATAGTGATGTCACATTACAGAGATAATAAATACAGTGATGTCACATTACAGAGATAATGCACATAGTGAGGTCACAGTAGAGAGATAATAAACACAGTGATATCACATTACAGAGATAATACACATAGTGATGTCACAGTAAATAGATAATGCACATAGTGAGGTCACAGTACATAGATAACGCACATAGTGAGGTCACAGTACAGAGATAATGCACATAGTGATGTCATAGTACATAGATAATGCACATAGTGATGTCACAGTACAGAGATAATACACATAGTGATGTCACAGTACATAGATAATGCACATAGTGATGTCACAGTACATAGATAATGCACATAGTGAGGTCACAGTACATAGATAATGCACATAGTGATGTCACAGTACAGAGATAATGCACATAGTGATGTCACAGTACATAGATAATGCACATAGTGGGGTCACAGTACATAGATAATGCATATAGTGATGTCACAGTACAGAGATAATGCACATAGTGAGGTCACAGTACAGAGATAATGCTCATAGTGATGTCACATTACAGAGATAATAAATATAGTGATGTCACATTACAGAGATAATACACATAGTGAGGTAACGTTCCATAGATAATGCACATAGTGAGGTCACAGTACAGAGATAATAAACACAGTGATGTCACGTTACAGAGACAATACACATAGTGATGTCACAGTAAAGAGATAATGCACATAGTGAGGTCACAGTACATAGATAATGCACATAGTGAGGTCACAGTACATAGATAATGCACATAGTGAGGTCACAGTACATAGATAATGCACATAGTGAGGTCACAGTACAGAGATAATGCACATAGTGAGGTCACAGTAGAGAGATAATAAACACAGTGATGTCACATTACAGAGATAATACACATAGTGAGGTCACAGTAGAGAGATAATAAACACAGTGATGTCACATTACAGAGATAATACACATAGTGATGTCAAAGTACATTGATAATGCACATAGTGAGGTCACAGTACAGAGATAATGCACATAGTGAGGTCACAGTAGAGAGATAATAAACACAGTGATGTCACAGCACAGAGATAATGCACATAGTGATGTCACAGTACATTGATAATGCACATAGTGAGGTCACAGTACAGAGATAATGCACATAGTGAGGTCACAGTAGAGAGATAATAAACACAGTGATGTCACATTAGAGAGATAATACACATAGTGATGTCACAGTACATAGATAATGCACATAGTGATGTCACAGTACATAGATAATGCACATAGTGAGGTCACAGTACATAGATAACGCAAATAGTGTGGTCACAGTAGAGAGATAATGCACATAGTTATGTCACAGTACATAGATAACGCACATAGTGAGATCACAGTACATAGATAATGCACATAGTGAGGTCACAGTACAGAGATAATGCACATAGTGAGGTCACAGTAGAGAGATAATAAACACAGTGATGTCACATTACAGAGATAAAACACATAGTGAGGTCACAGTACAGAGATTATAAACACAGTGATGTCACATTACAGAGATAATTCACATAGTGAGGTCACAGTACATAGATAATGCACATAGTGAGGTCAGAGTACAGAGATAATGCACATAGTGATGTCACAGTACATAGATAATGCACATAGTGAGTTCACAGTACATAGATAACGCACATAGTGAGGTCACAGTACAGAGATAATGCACATAGTGATGGCACAGTACAGAGATAATGCACATAGTGAGGTCACAGTACATAGATAACGCACATAGTGATGTCACAGTACATAGATAATGCACATAGTGAGGTCAAAGTAAATAGATAATGCACATAGTGATGTCACAGTACAAATATAATGCACATAGTGACGTCACAGTACATAGATAATGCACATAGTGATGTCACAGTACAAAGATAATGCACATAGTGATGTCACATTACAGAGATAATAAATAGTGATGTCACATTACAGAGATAATACACATAGTGATGTCACAGTACATAGATAATGCACATAGTGAGGTCACAGTGCATAGATAATGCACATAGTGAGGTAACAGTACAGAGATAATGGACATAGTGATGTCACAGTACAGAGATAATAAGCACAGTGATGTCACAGTACAGAGATAATGCACATATTGAGGTCACAGTACATAGATTATGCACATAGTGAAGTCACAGTACAGAGATAATGGACATAGTGAGGACACAGTAGAGAGATAATAAACACAGTGATGTCACATTACAGAGATAATACACATAGTGATGTCACAGTACATAGATAATGCACATAGTGATGTCACAGTACATAGATAATGCACATAGTGAGGTCACAGTACATAGATAACGCACATAGTGATGTCACATTACAGAGATAATAAATACAGTGATGTCACAGTAAAGAGATAATGCACATAGTGAGGTCACAGTACATAAATAATGCACATAGTGAGGTCACAGTACAGAGATAATGCAAATAGTGAGGTCACAGTAGAGAGATAATAAACACAGTGATGTCACATTACAGAGATAATACACATAGTGATGTTACAGTACATAGATAATGCACATAGTGATGTCACAGTACATTGATAATGCACATAGTGAAGTCACAGTACATAGATAATGCACATAGTGAGGTCACAGTACATAGATAATGCACATAGTGAGGTCACAGTAGAGAGATAATAAATACAGTGATGTCACATTACAGAGATAATACACATAGTGATGTCAAAGTGCATAGATAATGCACATAGTGATGTCACAGTACATGGATAATGCACATAGTGAGGTCACAGTACATAGATAACGCAAATAGTGTGGTCTCAGTAGAGAGATAAAGCACATAGTGATGTCACAGTACAGAGATAATGCACATAGTGAGGTCACAGTACATAGATAATGCACATAATGTGGTCACAGTACAGAGATAATGCACATAGTGATGTCACAGTACATAGATAATGCACATAGTGAGGTCACAGTACATAGATAATGCACATAGTGAGGTCTCAGTACAGAGATAATACACATAGTGAAGTCACATTACATAGATAATGCACATAGTGAGGTCACAGTACATAGATAATGCACATAGTGATGTCACAGTACAGAGATAATGCACATAGTGATGTCACATTACAGAGATAATAAACACAGTGATGTCACATTAGAGAGATAATACACATAGTGAGGTCACATTGCATAGATAATGCACATAGTGAGGTCACAGTACAGAGATAATAAACACAGTGATGTCACATTACAGAGATAATGCGCATAGTAAGGTCAGAGTACAGAGATAATGCAAATAGTGAGGTCACACTGCAGAGATTATGCACATAGTGAGGTCACAGTAGAGAGATAATAAACACAGTGATGTCCCATTACAGAGATAATGCACATAGTGAGGTCACAGTACAGAGATAATGAACATAGTGATGTCACAGTACATAGATAATGCACATAGTGAGGTCACAGTACAGAGATAATGCACATAGTGAGCTCACAATAGAGAGATAATAAACACAGTGATGTCACGTTACAGAGACAATACACATAGTGATGTCACAGTAAAGAGATAATGCACATAGTGAGGTCACAGTACATAGATAATGCACATAGTGAGGTCACAGTACAGAGATAATGCACATAGTGAGGTCACAGTAGAGAGATAATAAACACAGTGATGTCACATTACAGAGATAATACACATATTGATGTCACAGTACAGAGATAATAAACACAGTGATGTCACATTACAGAGATAATACACATAGTGATGTCACAACACAGAGATAATGCACATTGTGATGTCACAGTAGAGAGATAATAAACACAGTGATGTCACATTACAGAGATAATACACATAGTGATGTTACAGTACAGAGATAATGCACATAGTGATGTCACAGTACATAGATAATGCACATAGTGAGGTCACAGTACATAGATAATGCACATAGTGAGGTCACAGTACATAGATCATGCACATAGTGAGGTCACAGTAGAGAGATAATAAACACAGTGATGTCACATTACAGAGATAATACACATAGTGATGTCACAGTATATAGATCATGCACATAGTGATGTCACAGTACATAGATAATGCACATAGTCAGGTCACAGTACATAGATAACGCACATAGTGAGGTCACAGTACAGAGATAATGCACATAGTGATGTCACAGTAGAGAGATAATAAACACAGTGATGTCACATTACAGAGATAATACACATAGTGATGTCACAGCACAGAGATAATGCACATAGTGATGTCACAGTACATAGATAATGCACATCGTGAGGTCACAGTACATAGATCATGTACATAGTGAGGTCACAGTAGAGAGATAATAAACACAGTGATGTCACATTACAGAGATAATACACATAGTGATGTCACAGTAGAGAGATAATAAACACAGTGATGTCACATTACAGAGATAATACACATAGTGATGTCACAATATAGAGATAATGCAAATAGTGAGGTCACAGTAGAGAGATAATAAACACAGTGATGTCACATTACAGAGATAATACACAAAGTGATGTTACAGTACAGGGATAATAAACACAGTGATGTCACAGCACAGAGATAATGCACATAGTGAGGTCACAGTACATAGATAATGCACATAGTGATGTCACAGTACATAGATAATGCACATAGTGAGGTCACAGTACATAGATAATGCACATAGTGAGGTCACAGTACAGAGATAATGCACATAGTGAGGTCACAGTACATAGATAATGCACATAGTGATGTCACAGCACATAGATAATGCACATAGTGAGGTCACAGTACATAGATAATGCACATAGTGAGGTCACAGTACAGAGATAATGCACATAGTGAGGTCACAATAGAGAGATAATAAACACAGTGATGTCCCATTACAGAGATAATACACATAGTGATGTCACAGTATAGAGATAATGCAAATAGTGAGGTCACAGTAGAGAGATAATAAACACAGTGATGTCACATTACAAAGATAATACAAATAGTGATGTCACAGCACAGAGATAATGCACATAGTGATGTCACAGCACATAGATAATGCACATAGTGAGGTCACAGTACATAGATAATGCACATAGTGAGGTCACAGAACAGAGATATTGCACATAGTGATGTCACAGTACAAAGATAATGCACATAGTGATGTCACATTACAGAGATAATAATTACAGTGATGTCACATTACAGAGATAATACACATATTGAGGTAACATTACATAGATAATGCACATAGTGAGGTAACAGTACAGAGATAATGCACATAGTGAGGCCACTGCAGAGAGATAATAAACACAGTGATGTCACATTACAGAGATAATGGACATAGTGATGTCACAGTACATAGATAATGCACATAGTGAGGTAACAGTATAGAGATAATGCACATAGTGAGGTCACAGTAGAGAGATAATAAACACAGTGATGTCACATTACAAAGATAATACAAATAGTGATGTCACAGCACAGAGATAATGCACATAGTGATGTCACAGCACATAGATAATGCACATAGTGAGGTCACAGTACATAGATAATGCACATAGTGAGGTCACAGAACAGAGATATTGCACATAGTGATGTCACAGTACAAAGATAATGCACATAGTGATGTCACATTACAGAGATAATAATTACAGTGATGTCACATTACAGAGATAATACACATATTGAGGTAACATTACATAGATAATGCACATAGTGAGGTAACAGTACAGAGATAATGCACATAGTGAGGTCACTGCAGAGAGATAATAAACACAGTGATGTCACATTACAGAGATAATGGACATAGTGATGTCACAGTACATAGATAATGCACATAGTGAGGTAACAGTACAGAGATAATGCACATAGTGAGGTCACTGTAGAGAGATAATAAACACAGTGATGTCACATTACAGAGATAATGGACATAGTGATGTCACAGTACAGAGATAATAAGCACAGTGATGTCACGTTACAGAGATAATACACATAGTGATGTCACAGTACAGAGATAATGCACATAGTGAGGTCACAGTACATAGATAATGCACATAGTGAAGTCACAGTACAGAGATAATGGACATAGTGATGTCACAGTACAGAGATAATAAACACAGTGATGTCACGTTACAGAGATAATACACATAGTGATGTCACAGTACATAGATAATGCACATAGTGAGGTCACAGTACATAGATAACGCACATAGTGATGTCACATTACAGAGATAATAAATACAGTGATGTCACATTACAGAGATAATACACATAGTGAGGTAACGTTACATAGATAATGCACATAGTGAGGTCACAGTACAGAGATAATGCACATAGTGAGGTCACAGTAGAGAGATAATAAACACAGTGATGTCACGTTACAGAGACAATACACATAGTGATGTCACAGTAAAGAGATAATAAACACAGTGATGTCACATTACAGAGATAATACACATAGTGATGTCACAGTACAGAGATAATGCAAATAGTGAGGTCACAGTAGAGAGATAATAAACACAGTGATGTCACATTACAGAGATAATACACATAGTGATGTTACAGTACAGGGATAATAAACACAGTGATGTCACATTACAGAGATAATACACATAGTGATGTCAGAGCACAGAGATAATGCACATAGTGATGTCACAATACATTGATAATGCACATAGTGAGGTCACAGTACATAGATAATGCACATAGTGAGGTCACAGTAGAGAGATAATAAACACAGTGATGTCACATTACAGAGATAATACACATAGTGATGTCACAGCACAGAGATAATGCACATAGTGATGTCACAGTACATTGATAATTCACATAGTGAGGTCACAGTACATAGATAATGCACATAGTGAGGTCACAGTAGAGAGATAATAAACACAGTGATGTCACATTACAGAGATAATACACATAGTTATGTCAAAGTACATAGATAATGCACATAGTGATGTCACAGTACATAGATAATGCACATAGTGAGGTCACAGTACATAGATAACACAAATAGTGTGGTCACAGTAGAGAGATAAAGTACATAGTGATGTCACAGTACATAGATAATGCACATAGTGAGGTCACAGTACATAGATAATGCACATAGTGTGGTCACAGTACAGAGATAATGCACATAGTGATGTCACAGTACATAGATAATGCACATAGTGAGGTCACAGTACATAGATAATGCACATAGCGAGGTCTCAGTACAGAGATAATACACATAGTGAGGTCACATTACATAGATAATGCACATAGTGAGGTCACAGTACATAGATAATGCACATAGTGATGTCACAGTACAGAGATAATGCACATAGTGAAGTCACAGTACAGAGATAATAAACAGAGTGATGTCACATTACAGAGATAATGCACATAGTGAGGTCACACTGCAGAGATAATGCACATAGTGAGGTCACAGTAGAGAGATAATAAACACAGTGATGTCCCATTACAGAGATAATGCACAGAGTGAGGTCACAGTACAGAGATAATGAACATAGTGATGTCACAGTACATAGATAATGCACATAGTGATGTCACAGTGCAGAGATAATGCACATAGTGAGGTCACAGTACAGAGATAATGCATGTAGTGGGGTCACAGTACAGAGATAATGCACATAGTGATGTCACATTACAGAGATAATAAATACAGTGATGTCACATTACAGAGATAATACACATAGTGATGTCACAGTACGTAGATAATGCACATAGTGAGGTCACAGTAGAGAGATAATAAACACAGTGATATCACATTACAGAGATAATACACATAGTGATGTCACAGTACATAGATAATGCACATAGTGAGGCCACAGTACATAGATAACGCACATAGCGAGGTCACAGTACAGAGATAATGCACATAGTGATGTCACAGTACATAGATAATGCACATAGTTATGTCACAGTACAGAGATAATGCACATAGTGATGTCACAGTACAGAGATAATGCACATAGTGATGTCACAGTACAGAGATAATAAATACAGTGATGTGACATTATAGAGATAATACACATAGTGAGGTAACGTTACATAGATAATGCACATAGTGAGGTCACAGTACAGAGATAATAAACACAGTGATGTCACGTTACAGAGACAATATACATAGTGATGTCACAGTAAAGAGATAATGCACATAGTGAGGTCACAGTAGAGAGATAATAAACACAGTGATGTCACGTTACAGAGACAATATACATAGTGATGTCACAGTAAGGAGATAATGCACATAGTGAGGTCACAGTACAGAGATAATGCACATAGTGAGGTCACAGTAGAGAGATAATAAACACAGTGATGTCACATTACAGAGATAATACACATATTGATGTCACAGTACATAGATAATGCACATAGTGATGTCACAGCACAGAGATAATGCACATTGTGATGTCACAGTAGAGAGATAATAAACACAGTGATGTCACATTACAGAGATAATACACATAGTGATGTTACAGTACAGGGATAATAAACACAGTGATGTCACATTACAGAGATAATACACATAGTGATGTGACATCACAGAGATAATGCACATAGTGATGTCACAGTACATAGATAATGCACATAGTGAGGTCACAGTACATAGATCATGCACATAGTGAGGTCACAGTAGAGAGATAATAAACACAGTGATGTGACATTACAGAGATAATACACATAGTGATGTCACAGCACAGAGATAATGCACATAGTGATGTCACAGTACATTGATAATGCACATAGTGATGTCAAAGTACATAGATAATGCACATAGTGATGTCACAGTACATAGATAATGCACATAGTGAGGTCACAGTACATAGATAACACAAATAGTGTGGTCACAGTAGAGAGATAAAGTACATAGTGATGTCACAGTACATAGATAATGCACATAGTGAGGTCACAGTACATAGATAATGCACATAGTGTGGTCACAGTACAGAGATAATGCACATAGTGATGTCACAGTACATAGATAATGCACATAGTGAGGTCACAGTACATAGATAATGCACATAGCGAGGTCTCAGTACAGAGATAATACACATAGTGAGGTCACATTACATAGATAATGCACATAGTGAGGTCACAGTACATAGATAATGCACATAGTGATGTCACAGTACAGAGATAATGCACATAGTGATGTCACATTACAGAGATAATAAACACAGTGATGTCACATTAGAGAGATAATGCACATAGTGATGTCACAGTACATAGATAATGCACATAGTGAGGTCACAGTGCATAGATAACACAAATAGTGTGGTCACAGTAGAGAGATAAAGTACATAGTGATGTCACAGTACATAGATAATGCACATAGTGAGGTCACAGTACATAGATAATGCACATAGTGTGGTCACAGTACAGAGATAATGCACATAGTGAGGTCACAGTAAATAGATAATGCACATAGTGAGGTCACAGTAGAGAGATAATGCACATAGTGAGGTCACAGTACAGAGATAATAAACAGAGTGATGTCACTTTACAGAGATAATACAAATAGTGAAGTCACAGTACAGAGATAATAAACAGAGTGATGTCACATTATAGAGATAATGCGCATAGTGAGGTCAGAGTACAGAGATAATGCACATAGTGAGGTCACACTGCAGAGATAATGCACATAGTGAGGTCACAGTAGAGAGATAATTAACACAGTGATGTCCCATTACAGAGATAATGCACATAGTGAGGTCACAGTACAGAGATATTGAACATAGTGATGTCACAGTACATAGATAATGCACATAGTGATGTCACAGTGCAGAGATAATGCACATAGTGAGGTCACAGTACAGAGATAATGCACGTAGTGGGGTCACAGTACAGAGATAATGCACATAGTGATGTCACATTACAGAGATAATAAACACAGTGATGTCACGTTACAGAGACAATATACATAGTGATGTCACAGTAAAGAGATAATGCACATAGTGAGGTCACAGTAGAGAGATAATAAACACAGTGATGTCACGTTACAGAGACAATATACATAGTGATGTCACAGTAAAGAGATAATGCACATAGTGAGGTCACAGTACAGAGATAATGCACATAGTGAGGTCACAGTAGAGAGATAATAAACACAGTGATGTCACATTACAGAGATAATACACATATTGATGTCACAGTACATAGATAATGCACATAGTGATGTCACAGCACAGAGATAATGCACATTGTGATGTCACAGTAGAGAGATAATAAACACAGTGATGTCACATTACAGAGATAATACACATAGTGATGTTACAGTACAGGGATAATAAACACAGTGATGTCACATTACAGAGATAATACACATAGTGATGTGACATCACAGAGATAATGCACATAGTGATGTCACAGTACATAGATAATGCACATAGTGAGGTCACAGTACATAGATCATGCACATAGTGAGGTCACAGTAGAGAGATAATAAACACAGTGATGTGACATTACAGAGATAATACACATAGTGATGTCACAGCACAGAGATAATGCACATAGTGATGTCACAGTACATTGATAATGCACATAGTGATGTCAAAGTACATAGATAATGCACATAGTGATGTCACAGTACATAGATAATGCACATAGTGAGGTCACAGTACATAGATAACACAAATAGTGTGGTCACAGTAGAGAGATAAAGTACATAGTGATGTCACAGTACATAGATAATGCACATAGTGAGGTCACAGTACATAGATAGTGCACATAGTGTGGTCACAGTACAGAGATAATGCACATAGTGATGTCACAGTACATAGATAATGCACATAGTGAGGTCACAGTACATAGATAATGCACATAGCGAGGTCTCAGTACAGAGATAATACACATAGTGAGGTCACATTACATAGATAATGCACATAGTGAGGTCACAGTACATAGATAATGCACATAGTGATGTCACAGTACAGAGATAATGCACATAGTGATGTCACATTACAGAGATAATAAACACAGTGATGTCACATTAGAGAGATAATGCACATAGTGATGTCACAGTACATAGATAATGCACATAGTGAGGTCACAGTGCATAGATAACACAAATAGTGTGGTCACAGTAGAGAGATAAAGTACATAGTGATGTCACAGTACATAGATAATGCACATAGTGAGGTCACAGTACATAGATAATGCACATAGTGTGGTCACAGTACAGAGATAATGCACATAGTGAGGTCACAGTAAATAGATAATGCACATAGTGAGGTCACAGTAGAGAGATAATGCACATAGTGAGGTCACAGTACAGAGATAATAAACAGAGTGATGTCACTTTACAGAGATAATACAAATAGTGAAGTCACAGTACAGAGATAATAAACAGAGTGATGTCACATTATAGAGATAATGCGCATAGTGAGGTCAGAGTACAGAGATAATGCACATAGTGAGGTCACACTGCAGAGATAATGCACATAGTGAGGTCACAGTAGAGAGATAATTAACACAGTGATGTCCCATTACAGAGATAATGCACATAGTGAGGTCACAGTACAGAGATATTGAACATAGTGATGTCACAGTACATAGATAATGCACATAGTGATGTCACAGTGCAGAGATAATGCACATAGTGAGGTCACAGTACAGAGATAATGCACGTAGTGGGGTCACAGTACAGAGATAATGCACATAGTGATGTCACATTACAGAGATAATAAATACAGTGATGTCACATTACATAGATAATGCACATAGTGAGGTCACAGTAGAGAGATAATAAACACAGTGATATCACATTACAGAGATAATACACATAGTGATGTCACAGTACATAGATAATGCACATAGTGAGGTCACAGTACATAGATAACGCACATAGCGAGGTCACAGTACAGAGATAATGCACATAGTGATGTCACAGTACATAGATAATGCACATAGTGATGTCACAGTACAGAGATAATGCACATAGTGATGTCACAGTACAGAGATAATGCACATAGTGATGTCAGATTACAGAGATAATAAATACAGTGATGTCACATTACAGAGATAATACACATAGTGATGTCACAGTAAAGAGATAATGCACATAGTGAGGTCACAGTACATAGATAATGCACAAAGTGAGGTCACAGTACAGAGATAATGCACATAGTGAGGTCACAGTAGAGAGATAATAAACACAGTGATGTCACATTACAGAGATAATACACATAGTGATGTCACATTACAGAGATAATACACATATTGATGTCACAGTACAGAGATAATAAACACAGTGATGTCACATTACATAGATAATACACATAGTGATGTCACAGCACAGAGATAATGCACATTGTGATGTCACAGTAGAGAGATAATAAACACAGTGATGTCACATTACAGAGATAATACACATAGTGATGTGACAGCACAGAGATAATGCACATAGTGATGTCACAGTACATAGATAATGCACATAGTGAGGTCACAGTACATAGATAATGCACATAGTGAGGTCACAGTAGAGAGATAATAAACACAGTGATGTCACATTACAGAGATAATACACATAGTGATGTCACGGTACATAGATCATGCACATAGTGATGTCACAGTACATAGATAATGCACATAGTGAGGTCACAGTACATAGATAACGCAAATAGTGTGGTCACAGGAGAGAGATAATGCACATAGTGATGTCAGAGTACATAGATAACGCATATAGTGAGGTCACAGTACATAGATAATGCACATAGTGTAGTCACAGTACAGAGATAATGCACATAGTGATGTCACAGTATAGAGATAATGCAAATAGTGAGTTCACAGTAGAGAGATAATAAACACAGTGATGTCACATTACAGAGATAATACACATAGTAATGTCACAGTACATAGATAATGCACATAGTGAGGTCACAATACATAGATAATGCACATAGTGAAGTCACAGTACAGAGATAATGGACATAGTGATGTCACAGAACATAGTTAATGCACATAGTGATGTCACAGTACATAGATAATGCACATAGTGAGGTCACATTACAGAGATAATACACATAGTGATGTCACAGTACATAGTTAATGCACATAGTGAGGTCACAGTAGAGAGATAATACACATAGTGATGTCACAGTACATAGTTAATGCACATAGTGATGTCACAGTACATAGATAATTCAGATAGTGAGGTCACATTACAGAGATAATACACATAGTGATGTCACAGTACATAGTTAATGCACATAGTGATTTCACAGTACATAGATAATGCACATAGTGAGGTCACAGTACATAGATAACGCACATAGTGAGGTCACAGTACAGAGATAATACACATAGTGATGCCACAGTACATAGTTAATGCACATAGTGATGTCACAGTACATAGATAATTCAGATAGTGAGGTCACATTACAGAGATAATACACATAGTGATGTCACAGTACATAGTTAATGCACATAGTGATGTCACAGTACATAGATAATGCACATAGTGAGGTCACAGTACTAGTGTTGAGCCACCCCCGTAGTGTTCGAGTTCGGTTCGGTTCGTCGAACACCTTCGAACACCGTTAAAACCAATGGCAGGCAAACAAAAACACATAGAAACACATAGAAAACACCTTCAAAGGTGTCCAAAAGCTGACAAACTGCTCAGAAGACACAACTAACACATGGAAAAGTGACAAGTACATATAGTCATGCGAAAAGAAAAGAGGTGGAGGAGTAAAAGGAGGGGGAGACACAGATATAGGCATGTCATGCCCTTCTAAAATCCAAAAAGTGAGAAGCCGACACGTTCAGTCCGCTCCTGCCCGTGCCACCTCCGTGTCGCCGGGTTTGTGCCAGAGCCGCGGTGAACCCTGACGGCCAGCCCCCCTCTCCCAATACTGGTGCCTGTCCGCTGGTGGGTCGAGCGAGCCCCCCTGTGGTGGAGGCAGCTCTAAGCTTTTTAATTTAAATTGTCTCTCTAATTTGAATGAATACACTTTAAATCCATTTACAAGGATCTATTGGAGGCCAAGTCTCATGCCAGCAGCCGCGGTAATTCCAGCTCCAGTAGCGTCCACTAAAGCTGCTGCAGTTAAAAAGCTTTTATAAGGATCGAGCTCGGCTGTCCACCGCAAGGCATCCTACTGCCAGTCCCAGCCCCTATGCCTTGGGGTGCCTCCTGATGCTCTTCACTGAGTATCCCGTGGTCCCGAAGCATTTCCTTTGAAAAAATTAAGTGTCCAAACTACAGGTGGTGTAGCTTGCTTAACAGCCGGGATAATCCGCTGACTAGCAGACACTGCTACTAGGCACAAAGTATTTCCTGGGCTAGATGCAGTTAAAAATTTGTAATTAGATACTCTCGTTGGATGCTGAGAAAGCATTCCATAGAGTCTCCTGGCACGCCATATATGATTCTCTTAAAAAGCTTGGGGTAGGGGTCTAGGGGACCATTTTATAGCCAAAATCACAGCCCTGTATCGCAATACGTCACCTAGGCTGAAGATAGATGGAACTGTAGCACCCTGAGGGCTCGGTTGCTACAGAGGTATTGCACCTCACCCAGAGGTGTGATATCTCACTCTCAGGTAAGGATGGAGTGTGGATCAGGACCCGACACCTGCATGCATTACACCACATTGCCGTGGGGCAGGGCGACCAATATGCCCCTGAGATGGGCACGACAGTCCCTGTCCCTGGCTGGAGTGGTGGGAGGGAACACTGAGGAAGGGGAACCCTGTAGTGCAGGAGCAGGGAGGAAGCAGTTCCTGGGTGCATTGAGAAGGGAGTATAAAAGGTGGGCACCATCTTAGTTCAGTGCAGAGAAGTCTGAGCAGAAGTGGCAGGGAGCAGGGGCTCTGCATGAGCTCTGCTCCGGAGGTGGGCCTAGTAACAGAGGCCCAGGCCTGGAAGAGGGAGAAGGAAGGAAGAGGAGCGGAGAAGGCTCCAGGAACGAGGAACGAAGGGATCCCAGGGGTGCGGACGGGCGAGTCGCCACCGCACGCCCGAATCCACCTGCGTGGAGGGGTCAGGCCAAAGGGGGAGACCAGTCCCCGAAACTAGTGGAGGCAGGAAACGACCCTCAGCTAGAAACCGGAGGCTGTGACATTTTATGCGGCGCAGCCCCTCGCTACAACCGCTAGGAGGGCAGCACATAGGGTCAGGGAAACTGGCGCCAAGTTACCAAGAGGAGGCCCGAGGCAGCCGGACAGAAGGGTTGGTAAGAAAGGCCAGACAAAGGACACACAAAGGGGGTCCTGTGAAGCGCTCCAAAGTTATCTGGGAGTTGTCTGAGCCCCTCACCTGGTGAGCACAGTACGACGTGGGCAGCCGTTACCTGCAGACGTGGTCTGGATAATAAGAACTGTGAGTAAAGGCCCTGGACTGCATCACTGACTCCGTGTCGTTACTGCTGCTGCCCTGCACCATCACCCCCATCCTCCGCATACACTGCCCTGAGGCTATACTCCTCCCGTGGGGAGTTATGCTACGCTCTGCTGCACCCACAACACCAGCCTCAGCGGTCTGCCCTGCAGCGGCGGTTCACTCTGACCGCAATCCACGGGTGGCGTAGTCGGACACTTATTACAATACAAATAGACTGCCACTGGTTTGACCGCCCTGGGCACGGACCGGGTCACCGCCACGGAGAACTACAACCCCCAGCGATCCGGCTCCGGGTATTCCCCCTGCACAGCAGCAGCAGCACAGGCCCAGGGGGCGCGTCAACTTTGGCGTAGTCGGCAGGATTTCGTGCCCGCAACCACCGGGTACTGCGTGCCTGAAAAAGAGACTTTTGTACTTACCTGTGGTGAAGTTTCCCGCCGTCCGGAGTCGTTTCCCGCCATCCGAAGCCGATTCCCGCCATCAGACGCCATCTTGGACCGTTTCCCGCCGTCTTCTGCCTTCTTCCCGCCATCCGCAGCTGCTTCCCGCCTTCGGACGCCATCTTCGGGACGCCGCACGGGAAGAAGAGGGGCGTGGACGCCGAAAGCGCGCGAGATCCGAAGCTCCGCCCCACGCTCTGACGCTGCGCAAGGTCCTGGAAGGAAGGAAGAGCGACGCTGACGTCATCGGAGCGCGACGCCAGGTCCTCAACCCCGACGATCGACTGCGGAGCCGCGGCCTACGGAAGAAGAGCATCGCAAGGTAGGCCATGGTCCACTAGGGGGGAGGAGGATGCCGGATACCGAGGGGAGCTCCACTGCCACAGCCACCGCCAGCGCAACTGCTGCAGCAGTCATGCCATTCACCATGCCCTATATCCCGGGGGCAACCTGGCTACCCCAGTACTCAGGGGAGTCACATACTCTAAATGACTTTAGAGAAAGACTGGATAGCCTCTTCCAGGTGTACCCCCTCACAGAAGGGCAAAAAGTGAGCATCCTGGTGGCCCAATTAATCGGGGCATCCCAAAGGGAGGTAAAGTCCTGGCCACCTGGGAGGAAGAGGACTGTCAGAGACATACTAAATCGGCTGAAAGACACATTTGACACCCGCACCTCAGCCGAAATAAAACTAAGATTTTATGGGTGCAAACAGCGAGCACATGAGAGTATAAGAGACTATGCTCTAAACCTACAAGAGGCCCTGAGAGCCATTAAGCAGGCAGACCCTGACAGCGTGGGAAATGAAGATAAGCTGTTGACTGAACAATTTATTGAGGGTCTACTGTGCAATGCCCACCGAACCCAGTTGCGGGCAATGGCCTTACAGGACCCTGACCTGGACTTTGCACAGTTCAAGGACAGAAACATCCGGGTGCTCCGAGAACCGGCACCAGGTGGCGCTGTGACCCACAGGCGCCCTGCTATCACTAACCACCAGGAGACAGCGCCCTTGTCTGCAGGGCCTGTGGGAGCTGATGCGCAGGCTTTAAACAGTGACCCGGTTACAGACCTGCACCATCAGGTCCAAGAGCTGACTAAGAGTGTTGCCGCGCTAACCAGAACTGTGCAGTCTTTACAGGTCTCTTCTCCAGGAAAGATCCAGCTGGCATCCGGACCGGAGGACGTCCCGTGGCACCGACTGAGGAGGACCCCACTGGCCAGAGGAAGACCCAGCAACAGATACAACGAGGACGGACGACCCATCTGCCGCCGCTGCAATCAACCCGGACATGTGGCAAGGTACTGTCATTTAAACGGGCACAACCTGGGGTAGAGGGCCAACCCCCAGGCATAAGACCATCAGGCCCATCAAACTGGCGTGATAAATACGTAGGGGGACGTCCAATCTTGCCTGTGGTACTGGATGGCATTCCTATGAGTGCCCTACTAGACACCGGGTCACAGGTCACCACTATCCCGTACGTGCTCTTCAAGCAGTACTGGAATGACTTGGACATAACCCGCTACCCAGATGACGACCTGAGTATCATCGCCAGCAATGGTCAGCCCGTGCCGCAGGTGACCATTAAGATCGGTAAAGTCGAACTGGCGGCACAAGGACTGATAATAGTGGACATAGACCGTCATGAGAGTCACCCTAGAATAACCTTGGGAACTAATGTGATTGAAAATTGTCTTGCAGAGGTGATTCTCATTTTACAGCAGGTTGCCAAGAACGCCAGTTCCGGCCAGCAGCGTGTGCTCCAAAAAGAGATCCGGGCACTGATAAAGCGGCAACAGGTGGAACTATCTGGTGGTGAGATAGGTAGCGTGAGAATGTGTGACCCGTTCCCTATTGCCATGCCCCTAAAAAGTGAGATGATGATTTGGTGCCGGGCAGCTATTGGTCTAAGAGGTAGAGACTACCAAGCAATGGTAGAACCCGTCTACTCAGACAGTAGGCCCACCATTTTGACAGCACGGGGGGTGGTCGATGTACACCATGGGAGGGTGCCCGTTCGCATCATAAATATCGGGGAGAGAGAAGTATACCTGCCCCGGTATGCCACGCTAGCCAAATTGTTCACCATAAACCAGAATTCTGTACAGGCCGTGGAACCCTTGCCTCCATCTCAACCAGAGGAAGGTAACGGCTCTAAGAAACCAATGGAGGACTGGTGTCAGCAACTGCATTTGGGTACTGACTCCACTCCCTCACACCAGAAACAGGGAGTCTATCGGGTGGTTCGAGAGTACGAGAGAGTGTTTAGTAAACACCCGCTAGACTTCGGGCGAGTAAAGGGAGTAGAACATCACATCCCAACGGGAGACCATCCTCCCATAAAGGAGAGATACCGACCCGTACCCCCTGCACACTATCAACACGCCAAGGGGATGCTTAGAGACATGAAGGAGGCTGGGGTAATCAGGGACAGCTGTAGCCCCTGGGCAGCTCCACTAGTCTTAGTGAAAAAGAAAGACAACACCATGAGAATGTGTGTAGACTACAGGAAGGTCAACCGTATCACACACAAAGATGCGTACCCGTTGCCAAGGATAGAAGAGTCCTTAGCTGCATTAAAATCTGCTAACTTCTTCTCTACTTTGGATCTCACTAGCGGGTACTGGCAGGTTCCTGTAGCAGAGGCGGACCGGGAGAAGACCGCATTCACCACCCCGATGGGTCTCAGTGAATTTAACTGCATGCCGTTCGGGCTCTGCAACGCACCAGGAACCTTCCAACGGTTGATGGAATGCTGTCTGGGACACCGGAACTTTGAGACGGTCCTGTTATACCTGGACGATGTCATCGTCTATTCCAAGACCTACGAGGACCACCTGAAACACCTGGCAGAAGTGTTTGAAGCTCTGGCAAACTACGGCCTAAAGGTGAAACCCTCCAAGTGTCACCTCCTGAAACCAAAGGTGCAGTACCTGGGACACGTGGTGAGTGCTGACGGAGTGGCTCCCGACCCTGATAAGATCACCGTAATTAAGGACTGGCCAAGACCCTCCAGCATAAAGGAAGTGCGGCAGTTCCTCGGGTTGGTAGGCTACTACCGAAGATTCATTCCCGGTTTCACCAAAATGGCAGCCCCTATGCAGGACCTCCTGATAGGTCAATCTCGGAAAGCCAAAAACCAGAAGCCGCCCTTCAGGTGGGAAAAGCTGGAAGAGGAGTCCTTCTGCCAGCTGAAGATGGCCCTCACGGGGGATGAAATCCTGGCATATCCAGACTACAGCCAGCCCTTTATCCTCCACACGGACGCAAGCAACATCGGGCTAGGAGCCGTACTGTCCCAGATCCAGCAAGGGAAAGAACGGGTAATCGCTTACGCCAGCCGAAAGCTACAGCCCACGGAGAGGAACCCTGAGAATTATAGCTCATTCAAGCTGGAATTCCTGGCAGTAGTGTGGGCAGTGACCGAACGTTTCAAGCATTACCTTGCCTCCTCCAAATTCACCGTGTACACAGATAACAACCTGTTGACACACCTGGACACTGCAAGGCTCGGTGCCCTGGAACAGAGATGGATGGCCCGCCTGTCCAACTTTGAATTCACCATCAAATACCGGGCAGGACGATCAAATGCCAACGCGGATGCCCTGTCTAGAATGCCAAACTTACCGGAAGTAGGGGAAGATCCAGAAGATCTGGAAGAAGTTGAGCTCCCTGCGTTCCACCGTCATGAGATTACCCTGTATTCCCACCGTGTGAAGGACAGGTGCTCCGTGACGTTCAATCCCTTGCCCCACTACAACTGGGCGGAGACGCAAGACAGTGATCCCGCAGTCCATTTGGTGAAGGAAATGCTGACCCAGGCCGATGCCCGTCTTGACCCAGATGCTCCAGAGGAGACCAAGCAACTGTGGAAGGAGAAAAGTAAGCTGTTCCTCTACAGGGAGAAGCTGTGCCGGAGAATGGTTAACTCTCGAACACATGAGTTGACCTGGCAGGTAGTGGTCCCAAGACGAGACGCGGCTATGGTTCTGGAGGCATACCACAACGGAGCAGGGCATTTCGGATGGAAGAAGCTGGAGTTCTTGTTGCGTGAACGGTTCTACTGGGTAGGCATGAGAGGAGCCATCGAGAGGTGGTGCAGAGACTGTGGCCCGTGCCACCTGAGAAGAAAAGACCGAGCCAGCCAGAAGACCCCCTTGCAGCACATCATCACCAGACAGCCACTGGAACTGGTAGCCCTGGACCATGTGAAACTGGCTCCAAGCAGATCTGGGTATGTCTACGCCCTCACAATCGTAGATCATTACTCCCGGTTCCTGGTGGTGGTCCCGGTCAAGGACTTAACGGCTCAAACAGCAGCTAGAGCCTTCCAGCAGCACTTCTGCCGTCCACACGGGTACCCGGACCAAGTGTTGACAGACCAAGGACCAGCCTTCGAAGCAGAGGTCTTCCAGGAGTTCTGCAACCTGTATGGCTGCAAGAAGATAAGAACAACGCCCTATCACCCTCAAACCAATGGACTCTGCGAGAAGATGAACCAGGTGGTGATAGATCTGCTAAAAACGTTGCCCCTGGAAGAACGCAGTCTGTGGCCTGAGAAACTGCCCGATCTGGTGGACCTGTATAACCACATCCCTGTAGGTTCCACCAACTGTACCCCGGCTTACCTAATGAGAGCAAGACCTGGTAAGCTGCCTATTGACCTGGATATGGGAGTCCTGACGCCTGAGGACACCTCGCCAGAGGCAGACTGGGATACAGAACGGCAGCAGCAGTATCGGAAAGTACAGGAGAGCGTCGAGCGAAGTCTGTCTCAAGCTAGAGAAAGGCAAGAGAAGGCTTATAACCAGTATGCTCCCGCTGTTCCCCTGGTACCTGGAGAGCAGGTCTTGAAGAGGAAGAGGCGGCTCCACAAGTTGGACGACCAGTGGGAGAAAGACCCGTACACCGTACTGCCATCAAGCCATGAGAACCCAAAAATCTGCGTAATCAGTAAGGAGGGAGGATAAACCACAGCCATTGTCTCCAGAGACCACCTGAAGAAGTGTCCCGAGCAGCTGCAAAGCCCTGAAGAAGATCAATAAAACCCTCAACCCGCAGAGGAAAGGGAAGAAATGATCAGTACTGTACTCGGAGACTTCCCCCGGTCTTGGACACAAGTAAACGGCGCTGTCGTGGTACCCGTCCTCACCTTTCTCCAGCCAGCCCCACAAGTGCCTACAGAGGAACCGGTAGAGCTGGAAGAGCAGCCGGCCCAAGAGGCAGAAGAGTCCACACCAGCAGTACAGGAGGATCAACCCTCTGCTAGTAGTGAGCCTGCTGTGCCCCTAGTGAGCCAAAGAGTGCGCAGAAAGCTGCCCAGCTTGCCCATAACACTTCCTACACCCTGTAGTGCAGAACCAGTTAGTGAGCTCCGTAGGTCCACTAGAGTCACTAAAGGTCAGATGCCCGCTCTCTGGAGAATCTAAACCAGTGCACTGTAAAGTTGACTGTTTATTGAAAAATGTTTATGGTTTATGTTTGTTGCCTGTTACTAATTATGTTTCTCAGTTACCCTGCAGATTTATTTGGACTAACAGGTTATGGACACTGGATAACCGGAACAGTTTTGTAGATAGTTGCACCTTGGTGCCTCTTGTGAAGACGCCGCAGAAGAGAAAACCTGTCTGGCGTGGCCTACTGGCGGCCCAAAGTAGCTAGCTCCAGCCTTGCAGCCACGCCCAAGGACAACGCAAGGGGTTTGCTTTGGACAGGTCCCCTACTTCCCTTAAAACTTCACCTTGGGTGATATGGACACCCGGTCACGGAAATGCCGTGACCTCTACAGACTAAAGCTTCTTGTAAATATGTTGTCTTGTTATTGTTATACCTTGTATTTATGTTTCTTTAAAAAATGTGTTTAGTCCCAGAGTACTAAAATTTACTAGGGGGGAATGCGACACCCCAGGGGTCTGGTTGCCACAGTAATAGAGATATTATGTCTGAGAGCAAGTGGGAGGTTTCTCTGGTCAGGATCCCTAAGCATGCAACACGGTCCGCCCAGACCTGGGAGGGGAGGAATCTGCCCTTTTAAACTGGGTCTGGGGCGGGATTAGAGCAGTCAGAGTGAAGCTGCAGACAGAGTCAGAGTCTGGAGAGGGAAAGTGAGATCAGGAGCTCTGGAGGAGCAGTAGCAGAAGTCCAGGGGCTGGAGCTGAGCAGAGTTCGCCCTGGACGAAGATACTAAAGCCGGACACAGGAGTCCGAGGCTGTGGGGACTGATATACACCCAGCAGCAGAAACCAGCCGGCAGGGGATTCCAGGTCCTCTGGCCATAGAAGCCCGGAGGCTCAGTCACAGAGAAGGGACCAGCGCCGCCATCCAGGAGCGGAGGCTAACAGAAGGCCCCAAGTCACCAGCCATACGGGTGAGCACCACACGGTATACTCAGGGACGTGGGCTACTTGTAACCGCTGATAGCAAGGTAGCCAGGAAGAGTGCAGATTAACGGGGAGGCCTACAACTCCACCTGGCCAGGGGAACTCCTGCTTGCTCGCAGACTGACCAGGCCCCTTATACTAGCCAGTACTCCCGGGAGGGTCTGCCTTGTACCATCAGTAAAGACCCTGAACTGCACCACACGTCTCTGTGATTCCTTGCCGCTCCAGCACCATTAGCACTGGGACCCTCACACCATCACTCCCATCATCTTCCACATTAGCTGCCCTGAGGCAATACTCCTCCCGTGGGGAGTTATCCCATACTCGGCTGCGCAACCAACATCAGCCTCAGCGGTCGGCAGCGCAGCGGCGGTCCCCACTGACAGCAATCCACGGGTGGCGTAGTCGGACACTTATTACAATACAAATAGACTGCCACTGGTTTGACCGCCCTGGGCACGGACCGGGTCACCGCCACGGAGAACTACAACCCCCAGCGATCCGGCTCCGGGTATTCCCCCTGCACAGCAGCAGCAGCACAGGCCCAGGGGGCGCGTCAGATGCAGCTAAAAATTATTATTAATTTTAAATCTGGTGGACCTTAGTATAGATGGCCTAATAGGATCAGTGCTGCACACTGCTACAAAGCCCAAATTATTTTCCAGTCAAGATACAGATAAACATGATTAGTAATTTGAAAGCTTAAAACGGTTGGTAGGGTGAATTTAACCAATCATCAAGCTTTTACTCTCCCCAGGATGATACAGGGGTAGAAAAGTCGTTTCGGATCCATGATTTGTTCATCTTTATGAACGTGAGTCTGTCTACATTATCAGTGGAGAGCCGCGTGCGCTTATCTGTCAGCACACCACCAGCAGCGCTGAACACACGTTCAGACAGAACGCTGGCTGCGGGGCATGACAAGATCTCCAAGGCGTAAGTGGCGAGCTCCGGCCATTTATCCAGATTGGAAGCCCAAAAAGAGCAAGGGTCCAGTGACACAGTCATGGCTTCAATGTTTACTTGGAGATACTCCTGTACCATCGTCTCTAGGCGTTGACTATGTGTCAGACTTCTTGTCTCCTGTGGCCTTGCAAAGGATGGGCTAAAAAAGTGGTGAAATGATTCCGCAAAATTGATGTTACCAGCAGATACTGTGGTTCTGTTACGGTTTGAGGGCTGAACACTTGACGGTCCCACGGTTGGCAAGTTGGAACTGTGAGATTCACTACGTGCACCACTGGTGTTTTGTGGAAAAGCACATGTAAGATTCTGCAACAGTCTCTGCTGATACTCCTGCATGCGTGCATCCCTTTCTATGGCAGGAATAATTTCTG
This sequence comes from Phyllobates terribilis, assembly GCF_046119375.1. Lineage (NCBI taxonomy): Eukaryota > Metazoa > Chordata > Amphibia > Anura > Dendrobatidae > Phyllobates > Phyllobates terribilis. Next base: position 1,597,081 of record NW_027362968.1, on the reverse strand, counting down.
CAAATTTACTTTTGTACCGGGGATCTAACAGTGTGGCAACCCAGTAGTCAGGATTATTTCTAATTCTCTCAATTCGAGGGTCATGTTGCAGGTAGTGCAGCAAGAAGGCACTCATGTGTGTTGCGCATCCAGGAGCACCAAGTCCCTGTTGTGTTGGTGGCGAGGTAACAATCATGCTTCCTTCCTCTGTCCTCTCCCCCCAACCTCGCACAACAGAAATGTGATCAAGGTCTCCCTCATCTGATGAGTCTTCCATCAGTTCGTCCTCCACTTCTTCCTGGGCTCCTGCACCTTCCTCACTAGTTTGGCTGCTACCATGCGCCCTGGTAAAACCATCTCCCCCACCCTCACATGCCTGCCGCCTTGGTGCTGCCGACCGTCTGGACCTTGCAGATGTTAGCCCTTCCGCATACAACTCCTCCTCCTCTACTTCCTCCACCTCCTCTTGTGCCACCACCTGACTCCGAATTCTGTTTAACATGTGCTCCAGCATGTAAATCACCGGAATAGTCATGCTGATAATGGCATCGTCAGCACTAAACATCTTCGTCGCCATTTCAAAACTGTGCAGAAGGGTGCATAGGTCCCTGATCTGAGACCACTCCTCCAGCATGATTTGCCCCACCTCCGGATCTCGTTGGCCCAGGCTATACGTCAGAACGTATTGCACCAGGGCTTGTCGGTGCTGCCACAGTCGCTGCAACATGTGCAGAGTTGAATTCCACCGGGTAGGCACATCGCATTTTAGCCGGTGAACTGGCAGGCCCAACGACTTCTGTAGAGATGTAAGTCGCTGAGCTGCGGGATGCGAACGGCGGAAGTGAGCACACAGCGACCGTGCCCTCTGCAGAAGGCCATCTAGTCTGGGATAGTGGGCTAAAAATTGCTGGACAACCAGGTTCAACACGTGAGCCATACAAGGCACGTGTGAGACATTGCCCCGGCGAAGGGCCGCACCCAGGTTTGCATCATTGTCGCACACGGCCTTCCCTGGTTTCAGGTCCAGTGGAGACAACCATTCATGAAATTGGTTCTCCAGAGCTGACCACAACTCCTCAGCTGTGTGACTCACATTTCCCAGACATTTCAAAGTAAAAACCGCCTGATGACGTTGAGCCCTACTGCCAGCATAGTAAGGAGGTGTGCAGGATCCCTTCTGCGCAGTTAGAAAGCTTGTGGCATGACCAGACAGGCTTTGGGTGCAGGTGGAAGACCGAGAGGAGGTTGAGGAGGCAGAACAGTGGAGGAACTTTGACATAAAGAGGATTGACGCACAACTCGTGGGGACGGCAAGACTTGGACAGCAGCCCCTTGTCCTGCTGTCACCATAGTTACCCAGTGCCCAGTCAGCGACATGTAACGCCCCTGTCCATGCCTACTCGTCCAAGTGTCTGTGGTGAAATGCACCCTGTCACACACAGAGTTTCTCAAAGAAGCGGAGATGTTGTGTGCGACATGCTGGTGGAGCGCAGGCACACCTTTCTTTGAGAAGTAGTGCCTACTGGGCATCTGGTACTGGGGCACTGCGAAAGACATAAGGTCTCGAAAATCCTCTGTGTCCACCAGGCGGAAAGGCAGCATTTCTGTAGCCAAGAGCTTGCAGATGGTGAAATTCAACCTCTTAGCTTTCTCATGGCTAGGAGGAAATGGTCTTTTACTTGTCCACATCTGAGGGACCGAGGGCTGGCTATTGTGCTTAGACGGGGTTGATAAGGGTGTCCCCGGCAAACTGCCGGTCTGTGAGGAAGATGCAGGCGGACATGTTAGGTTGCCTTGATCCAAAGGTGGTGCTATCGATGTCGGACAGCGCTCAACACCAGCCGGTGTTACCACCTCCAAAGAAAATGATGACCTGCCAATCACGCTGGCTGTTGCGGGTAAAGAGGTGGCAGGTCTGCGCCCCAAAACAGGTGTGACTGCTGTCCCCCCAGTCACAGAGGATGAAGAGGCCGCGGATGCACAAGATATGGCAGATGGTGGTTGGCCCGGCCGGCTAGGCCGCATTGTAGCACACTGAGCTTCCCACTGCAACTTATGCTTCATGTCCATGTGCCGGTTCATGCATGAAGTACTCAAACTATGTATTTTTTGGCCTCTACTTAGCTTTTGCTGACAAATGTTACAGATAACACGAGTTGGGTCATCTTTATCGATCTGAAAAAATGCCCAGGCTATGCAAGGCTTAGCACCCATGCGACCTGAAGAGCCACCACGACTTGTGGTGAGAGGCAGAGTTGTGTTTGAGGATGCAGTTGTTGACGTGCTTCCAGTACTACGTCTCTGTCCAGGAAGGCGCAACCTGACCTCGTCGTCACTAGCATCTTCCTCCACCTCCTCTGCTGACCTCATCTCTTGGCTGACTGTGGGTTGACAGTAAGTGGAATCTCCAACCTCATCATCATCACCCTGTGCGTTATCACACCCGTCGTCCTCAGAGCCAACCTGTTCCTGCCCTGACAAAAAACTAAAGTTGTCGCTCCAATCAGGTATTTGAGTCTCATCATCTTCTTCCTCATTGTCTCCACCAACAGGAGTTACAGTTTGGGAATGAGGGTCTACATTATGGTCAGAACCTTCTGCGGCTGGTCCTGGATCCGATTCATAAAGATTCTGGGCATCAGTGCAGATCATTTCCTCGTCTGGATTCACAGAAGCGCTGGAGTCGACCTCTGATTCCCAGGCTATAGTATGAGTAAACAGCTCTGCAGACTCAACCATCTGTTCTACCTCATACTCAGACGGGCAGCTGGAGATTTGGGAGCTGTGAGGAAGCAAGTGCGATTGGGGTGACACCTTTGAGGACTGGAGTATTTGTGATGTTGAAGTTGATGTGGAGGAGAGCCCACTTAAAGGAGCACTTGATATCCGTTGAAGCACCTGCTGTTTTTGTGCCTCATCTGGAATTTGTAGCGATTGGCGTGGCCGTAAGAAAGGGATCTTATCACATTGTCCGCTAAAAGAAGTAGAAATTTTAGTTTGGCTGGAAGATGGTCTTTCTTCTGCAGATGTTACTGTTGCTTTAACACCTACCCCACGGACACAACCTTTTTTCCCCTTCCCAACACGCCTATTCCCCTTTCCACCAGCAGCAGGCCTTTTTCCACTCATTTTGGTGGTTAACTAATTCACAACTCTGGAGTTGTTTGCACAAAAAAAACAATGGATGGGAACCGAGCAGAGCTGAGTGGCCAAACTGTGGTATTAGGCCAAAACTATTGGCTGGGTTAGATGCAGAAAAAAATTATATTCAATTTGCAACCTGATGGAGGTCAGTATAGATGGACTAATAGAGAAAGTCCCACACACAGCTAGAAGCCCAAATATTTTTTCAGAGGTAGATGCAGAAAAAAAATATATTCAGTTTGCAACCTGATGGAGGTCTGTATAGATGGACTAATAGAGAAAGTCCCACACACTGCTAGAAGGCCAAATATTTTTTCAGAGGTAGATGCCGAAAAAAATTATATTCAGTTTGCAACCTGATGGAGGTCAGTATAGATGGACTAATAGAGAAAGTCCCACACACTGCTAGAAGGTCAAATATTTTTTCAGAGCTGGATGCAGATAAAAATTATTTTTAATTTGCAAGCTGATGGAGGTCAGTATAGATGGACTAATAGACCAAGTCCCACACACCGCTAGAAGCCCAAATATTTTTTCAGAGGTAGATGCAGATAAAAATTATTTTTAATTTGCAACCTGATGGAGGTCAGTATAGATGGACTAATAGAGAAAGTCCCACACACTGCTAGAAGGCCAAATATTTTTTCAGAGCTAGATGCAGAAAAAAATTATATTCAGTTTGCAACCTGATGGAGGTCAGTATAGATGGACTAATAGAACAAGTCCCACACACAGCTAGAAGCCCAAATATTTTTTCAGAGGTAGATGCAGATAAAAATTATTTTTAATTTGCAACCTGATGGAGGTCAGTATAGATGGACTAATAGAGAAAGTCCCACACACTGCTAGAAGGCCAAATATTTTTTCAGAGCTAGATGCAGACAAAAAATTATTTTCAGTTTGCAACCTGATGGAGGTCAGTATAGATGGACTAATAGAACAAGTCCCACACACAGCTAGAAGCCCAAATATTTTTTCAGAGGTAGATGCAGAAAAAAATTATATTCAGTTTGCAACCTGATGGAGGTCAGTATAGATGGACTAATAGAATGATGCTATGCCCAAAAGGTTTTACTTCACTAGGTGCAGTAAAAAAATTGGTATTCTATACACAGGTGGTATATCTTGCAACACAGATAGGCTACTCCACTGACTAACACACTCTGCAATAGGCCAAAAAGGATTAGCTTTGCTAGATTCAGCCAAATGCTGTGAAAAAAACTTGCACAGCACTGGCACAGACCTGCCTGGCAAAAACTGATAGGAACTCATGTAACCTAGTCCTGAAAAGGACTGCAATTACAATTAGTCTTTACTCCCACAATCTATCTATTTAAGAGCACAGACCTGCCTGATAAAAGTCGTAGGAAATGCTGTAACCTAGTCCTTAAAAGGACTGCAATCACAACTATTCCCTACTCCCAAGCTATCTGTATATTTGTGCGAAAATTGACTTGAAATTAACAAGGTATAGCGCACACAGCAACAGCGGTGCCGTCTAACACGCAGCTGCAGCAGTGAGAAAATGGTGGTGACGGGGAAAATGGCTTGGTCTTATAGGGCAAGGACATGTGACATACACTGCCAATGACACATGCCCTTGCTTGTGTGAAAAAAGCACTTCGCTCCGTGTGTGCGCTGCTGATAGGCTGACAGATTGCACCTCCCCACTGTAAATGCGGGAAAGAGAAAAAAAAATGGAGATCTTCATTATTCCTGCAGAGATCCATCCCCTGCCCCTCCCCCCACCCCGCTGTACACTCAAACTGCGTATTAACATTGATTATCAGCATTACTGAGAAAAAATCCAGTTATGATTTTGGTGCACGAACAGTTATCGAACATAACCTCGAACAGCCGAATTTATCTCAAATCGTTCGTGTTCGCCGACCGGCTCGAACACCGCCCAAAACAGCTCGAATTTGAGATTGGCGAACAGTTCGAGTAGAACAACGCTCATCTCTACACAGTAGAGAGATAATGCACATAGTGATGTCACAGTACATACATAATGCACATAGTGATGTCACAGTACATAGATAATGCACATAGTGAGGTCACAGTACATAGATAATGCACATAGTGAGGTCACAGTACATAGATAATGCACATAGTGAGGTCACAGTACATACATAATGCACATAGTGATGTCACAGTACATAGATAATGCACATAGTGAGGTCACAGTACATAGATAATGCACATAGTGAGGTCACAGCACAGAGACAATGCATATAGTGATGTCACATTACAGAGATAATACACATAGTGAGGTCACATTACATAGATAATGCACATAGTGAGGTCACAGTACAGAGAAAATGCACATAGTGAGGTTACAGTAGAGAGATAATAAACACAGTGATGTCACATTACAGAGATAATACACATATTGATGTCACAGTACATAGATAATGCACATAGTGATGTCACACTACATAGATAATGCACATAGTGAGGTCACAGTACATAGATAACGCACATAGTAAGGTCACAGTACAGAGATAATGCACATAGTGATGTCACAGTACATAGATAATGCACATAGTTAGGTCACAGTACATAGATAATGCACATAGTGATGTCACAGTACAGAGATAATGCACATAGTGAGGTCACAGTACATAGATAATGCACATAGTAAGGTCACAGTACAGAGATAATGCACATAGTGATGTCACAGTACATAGATAATGCACATAGTTAGGTCACAGTACATAGATAATGCACATAGTGATGTCACAGTACAGAGATAATTCACATAGTGAGGTCACAGTACATAGATAATGCACATAGTGAGGTCAGAGTACAGAGATAATGCACATAGTGAGGTCACAGTATATAGATAATGCACATAGTGAGGTCACAGTAGAGAGATAATAAACACAGTGATGTCACAGTACAGAGATAATGCACATAGTGATGTCACAGTACAGAGATAATGCACATAGTGATGTCACAGTACATAGATAATGCACATAGTGAGGTCACAGTACAGAGATAATGGACATAGTGAGGTCACAGTACAGAGATAATGCACATAGTGAGGTCACAGTATATAGATAATGCACATAGTGAGGTCACAGTAGAGAGATAATAAACACAGTGATGTCACAGTACAGAGATAATGCACATAGTGATGTCACAGTACAGAGATAATGCACATAGTGATGTCACAGTACATAGATAATGCACATAGTGAGGTCAGAGTACAGAGATAATGGACATAGTGAGGTCACAGTACAGAGATAATGCACATAGTGAGGTCACAGTATATAGATAATGCACATAGTGAGGTCACAGTAGAGAGATAATAAACACAGTGATGTCACAGTACAGAGATAATGCACATAGTGATGTCACAGTACAGAGATAATGCACATAGTGATGTCACAGTACATAGATAATGCACATAGTGAGGTCACAGTACAGAGATAATGCACATAGTGTGGTCACAGTACAAAGATAATGCGCATAATGATGTCACAGTACATAGATAATGCACAAAATGATGTCACAGTACATAGATAATCCACATAGTGAGGTCACAGTACATAGATAATGCACATAGTATGGTCACAGTACAGAGATAATGCACATAGTGATGTCACAGTACATAGATAATGCACATAGTGATGTCACAGTACAGAGATAATACACATAGTGAGGTCACATTACATAGATAATGCACATAGTGAGGTCACAGTACATAGATAATGCACATAGTGAGGTCACAGTAGAGAGATAATAAACACAGTGGTGTCACATTACAGAGATGATCCACATAGTGAGATCACAGTACATAGATTATGCACATAGTGAGGTCAGAATACAGAGATAATGCACATAGTGATGTCACAGTACAGAGATAATGGACATAGTGTTGTCACGGTACAGAGATAATGCACATATTGATGTCACAGTACATAGATAATGCACATAGTGAGGTCACAGTACAGAGATAATGCACATAGTGAGGTCACAGTACAGAGATAATGCACATAGTGAGGTCACAGTACATAGATAATGCACATAGTGTGGTCACAGTACAAAGATAATGCGCATAATGATGTCACAGTACATAGAAAATGCACATAGTGATGTCACAGTACATAGATAATCCACATAGTGAGGTCACAGTACATAGATAATGCACATAGTATGGTCACAGTACAGAGATAATGCACATAGTGATGTCACAGTACATAGATAATGCACATAGTGAAGTCACAGTACAGAGATAATACACATAGTGAGGTCACATTACATAGATAATGCACATAGTGAGGTCACAGTACATAGATAATGCACATAGTGAGGTCACAGTAGAGAGATAATAAACACAGTGGTGTCACATTACAGAGATAATCCACATAGTGAGGTCACAGTACAGAGATAATAAACACAGTGATGTCACATTACAGAGATAATACACATAGTGAGGTCACAGTACATAGATTATGCACACAGTGAGGTCAGAATACAGAGATAATGCACATAGTGATGTCACAGTACAGAGATAATGGACATAGTCATGTCACAGTACAGAGATAATGCACATATTGATGTCACAGTACATAGATAATGCACATAGTGAGGTCACAGTACAGAGATAATGCACATATTGAGGTCACAGTACAGAGATAATGCACATAGTGATGTCACAGTACAGAGATAATGCACATAGTGAGGTCACAGTACATAGATAATGCACATAGTGAGGTCACAGTACATAGATAATGCACATAGTGAGGTCACAGTACAGAGATAATGCACCTAGTGAGGTCACAGTAGAGAGATAATAAACACAGTGATGTCACATTACAGAGATAATACACATAGTGATGTCACAGTACATAGATAATGCACATAGTGATGTCACAGTACATAGATAATGCACATAGTGAGGTCACAGTACAGAGATAATGCACATAGTGATGTCACAGTACATAGATAATGCACATAGTGAGGTCACAGTATAGAGATAATACACATAGTGAGGTCACATTACATAGATAATGCACATAGTGAGGTCACAGCACATAGATAATGCACATAGTGAGGTCACAGTAGAGAGATAATAAACACAGTGGTGTCACATTACAGAGATAATCCACATAGTGAGGTCACAGTACAGAGATAATAAACACAGTGATGTCACATTACAGAGATAATACACATAGTGAGGTCACAGTACATAGATTATGCACATAGTGAGGTCAGAATACAGAGATAATGCACATAGTGATGTCACAGTACAGAGATAATGGACATAGTGATGTCACAGTACAGAGATAATGCACATAGTGAGGTCACAGTACAGAGATAATGCACATTGTGATGTCACAGTACAGAGATAATGCACCTAGTGAGGTCACAGTAGAGAGATAATAAACACAGTGATGTCACATTACAGAGATAATACACATAGTGATGTCACAGTACATAGATAATGCACATAGTGATGTCACAGTACATAGATAATGCACATAGTGAGGTCACAGTACATAGATAATGCACATAGTGATGTCACAGTACATAGATAATGCACATAGTGAGGTCACAGTACATAGATAATGCACATAGTGAGGTCACATTACATAGATAATGCACATAGTGAGGTCACAGTACATAGATAATGCACATAGTGAGGTCACAGTAGAGAGATAATAAACACAGTGGTGTCACATTACAGAGATGATCCACATAGTGAGATCACAGTACATAGATTATGCACATAGTGAGGTCAGAATACAGAGATAATGCACATAGTGATGTCACAGTACAGAGATAATGGACATAGTGTTGTCACGGTACAGAGATAATGCACATATTGATGTCACAGTACATAGATAATGCACATAGTGAGGTCACAGTACAGAGATAATGCACATAGTGAGGTCACAGTACAGAGATAATGCACATAGTGAGGTCACAGTACATAGATAATGCACATAGTGTGGTCACAGTACAAAGATAATGCGCATAATGATGTCACAGTACATAGATAATGCACATAGTGATGTCACAGTACATAGATAATCCACATAGTGAGGTCACAGTACATAGATAATGCACATAGTATGGTCACAGTTCAGAGATAATGCACATAGTGAGGTCACATTACATAGATAATGCACATAGTGAGGTCACAGTACATAGATAATGCACATAGTGAGGTCACAGTAGAGAGATAATAAACACAGTGGTGTCACATTACAGAGATAATCCACATAGTGAGGTCACAGTACAGAGATAATAAACACAGTGATGTCACATTACAGAGATAATACACATAGTGAGGTCACAGTACATAGATTATGCACACAGTGAGGTCAGAATACAGAGATAATGCACATAGTGATGTCACAGTACAGAGATAATGGACATAGTCATGTCACAGTACAGAGATAATGCACATATTGATGTCACAGTACATAGATAATGCACATAGTGATGTCACAGTACAGAAATAATGGACATAGTCATGTCACAGTACAGAGATAATGCACATAGTGATGTCACAGTACAGAGATAATGCACATAGTGAGGTCACAGTACATAGATAATGCACATAGTGAGGTCACAGTACATAGATAATGCACATAGTGAGGTCACAGTACAGAGATAATGCACCTAGTGAGGTCACAGTAGAGAGATAATAAACACAGTGATGTCACATTACAGAGATAATACACATAGTGATGTCACAGTACATAGATAATGCACATAGTGATGTCACAGTACATAGATAATGCACATAGTGAGGTCACAGTACAGAGATAATGCACATAGTGATGTCACAGTACATAGATAATGCACATAGTGAGGTCACAGTACAGAGATAATACACATAGTGAGGTCACATTACATAGATAATGCACATAGTGAGGTCACAGTACATAGATAATGCACATAGTGAGGTCACAGTAGAGAGATAATAAACACAGTGGTGTCACATTACAGAGATAATCCACATAGTGAGGTCACAGTACAGAGATAATAAACACAGTGATGTCACATTACAGAGATAATACACATAGTGAGGTCACAGTACATAGATTATGCACATAGTGAGGTCAGAATACAGAGATAATGCACATAGTGATGTCACAGTACAGAGATAATGGACATAGTGATGTCACAGTACAGAGATAATGCACATAGTGAGGTCACAGTACAGAGATAATGCACATAGTGAGGTCACATTACAGAGATAATGCACATTGTGATGTCACAGTACAGAGATAATGCACATAGTGAGGTCACAGTACATAGATAATGCACATAGTGAGGTCACAGTACATAGATAACGCACATAGTGAGGTCACAGTACATAGATAATGCACATAGTGAGGTCACAGTACAGAGATAATGCACCTAGTGAGGTCACAGTAGAGAGATAATAAACACAGTGATGTCACAGTACATAGATAATGCACATAGTGATGTCACAGTACATAGATAATGCACATAGTGAGGTCACAGTACATAGATAATGCACATAGTGATGTCACAGTACATAGATAATTCACATAGTGAGGTCACAGTACAGAGATAATGCACATAGTGAGGTCACATTACAGAGATAATGCACATAGTGATGTCACAGTACAGAGATAATGCACATAGTGAGGTCACAGTACATAGATAATGCACATAGTGAGGTCACAGTACATAGATAATGCACATAGTGAGGTCACAGTACAGAGATAATGCACCTAGTGAGGTCACAGTAGAGAGATAATAAACACAGTGATGTCACATTACAGAGATAATACACATAGTGATGTCACAGTACATAGATAATGCACATAGTGAGGTCACAGTACATAGATAATGCACATAGTGAGGTCACAGTACAGAGATAATGCACATAGTGATGTCACATTACAGAGATAATAAATACAGTGATGTCACGTTACAGAGATAATACATATAGTGATGTCACAGTACAGAGATAATGCACATAGTGAGGTCACAGGACATAGATAATGCATATAGTGAGGTCACAGTACATAGATAATGCACATAGTGAGGTCACAGTACAGAGATAATGCACATAGTGATGTCACATTACAGAGATAATAAATACAGTGATGTCACGTTACAGAGATAATACATATAGTGATGTCACAGTACAGAGATAATGCACATAGTGAGGTCACAGGACATAGATAATGCACATAGTGAGGTCACAGTACATAGATAATGCACATAGTGATGTCACAGTACATAGATAATGCACATAGTGATGTCACAGTACAGAGATAATGCACATAGTGATGTCACATTACAGAGATAATAAATACAGTGATGTCACGTTACAGAGATAATACACATAGTGAGGTCACAGGACATAGATAATGCACATAGTGAGGTCACAATACATAGATAATGCACATAGTGAGGTCACAGTACATAGATAATGCACATAGTGAGGTCACAGTTGAGAGAAAATAAACACAGTGAAGTCACATTACAGAGATAATACACATATTTATGTCACAGTACAGGGATAATAAACACAGTGATGTCACATTACAGAGATAATACACATAGTGATGTCACAGTACAGAGATAATACACATAGTGAGGTCACAGTACAGAGATAATAAACACAGTGATGTCACATTACAGAGATAATACACATAGTAATGTCACAGCACAGAGATAATGCACATAGTGATGTCACAGTACATAGATAATGCACATAGTGAGGTCACAGTACATAGATAATGCACATAGTGAGGTCACAGTACAGAGATAATGGACATAATGAGGTCACAGTAGAGAGATAATAAACACAGTGATGTCACATTACAGAGATAATACACATAGTGATGTCACAGTACATAGATAATGCACATAGTGATGTCACAGTACATAGATAATGCACATAGTGAGGTCACAGTACATAGATAACGCACATAGTGAGGTCACAGTACAGAGATAATGCACATAGTGATGCCACAGTACATAGATAATGCACATAGTGAGGTCACAGTACATAGATAATGCACATAGTGAGGTCACAGTACAGAGATAATGCACATAGTGATGTCACATTACAGAGATAATAAACACAGTGATGTCACATTAGAGAGATAATACACATAGTGAGGTCACATTACATAGATAATTCACATAATGAGGTCAGAGTACAGAGATAATGCACATAGTGAGGTCACAGTACAGAGATAATGCACATAATGAGGTCACAGTAGAGAGATAATAAACACAGTGATGTCACATTACAGAGATAATACACATAGTGATGTCACAGTACATAGATAATGCACATAGTGATGTCACAGTACATAGATAATGCACATAGTGAGGTCACAGTACATAGATAACGCACATAGTGAGGTCACAGTACAGAGATAATGCACATAGTGATGCCACAGTACATAGATAATGCACATAGTGAGGTCACAGTACATAGATAATGCACATAGTGAGGTCACAGTACAGAGATAATGCACATAGTGATGTCACATTACAGAGATAATAAACACAGTGATGTCACATTAGAGAGATAATACACATAGTGAGGTCACATTACATAGATAATTCACATAATGAGGTCACAGTACAGAGATAATGCACATAGTGAGGTCACAGTACAGAGATAATGCACATAGTGAGGTCACAGTACAGAGATAATGCACATAGTGAGGTCACAGTACATAGATAATGCACATAGTGAGGTCACAGTAGAGAGATAATAAACACAGTGATGTCCCATTAGAGATAATGCACATAGTGAGGTCACAGTACATAGATAATTCACATAATGAGGTCACAGTACAGAGATAATGCACATAGTGAGGTCACAGTACATAGATAATGCACATAGTGAGGTCACAGTAGAGAGATAATAAACACAGTGATGTCCCATTAGAGATAATGCACATAGTGAGGTCACAGTAGAGAGATAATAAACACAGTGATGTCACATTACAGAGATAATGCACATAGTGATGTCACAGTACATAGATAATGTACATAGTGATGTCACAGTACATAGATAATGCACATAGTGAGGTCACAGTACAGAGATAATGCACATAGTGAGGTCACAGAACATAGATAACGCAAATAGTGAGGTCACAGCACAGAGATAATGCACATAGTGATGTTACAGTACAGAGATAATGCACATAGTGATGTCACAGTACAGAGATAATACACATAGTGAGGTCACAGTACAGAGATAATAAACACAGTGATGTCACATTACAGAGATAATACACATAGTGACGTCACAGTACAGAGATAATACACATAGTGAGGTCACAGTACAGAGATAATAAACACAGTGATGTCACATTACAGAGATAATACACATAGTAATGTCACAGCACAGAGATAATGCACATAGTGATGTCACAGTACATAGATAATGCACATAGTGAGGTCACAATACATAGATAATGCACATAGTGAGGTCACAGTACAGAGATAATGGACATAATGAGGTCACAGTAGAGAGATAATAAACACAGTGATGTCACATTACAGAGATAATACACATAGTGATGTCACAGTACATAGATAATGCACATAGTGATGTCACAGTACATAGATAATGCACATAGTGAGGTCACAGTAAATAGATAACGCACATAGTGAGGTCACAGTACAGAGATAATGCACATAGTGATGCCACAGTACATAGATAATGCACATAGTGAGGTCACAGTACATAGATAATGCACATAGTGAGGTCACAGTACAGAGATAATGCACATAGTGATGTCACATTACAGAGATAATAAACACAGTGATGTCACATTAGAGAGATAATACACATAGTGAGGTCACATTACATAGATAATTCACATAGTGAGATCACAGTACATAGATAATGCACATAGTGAGGTCACAGTAGAGAGATAATAAACACAGTGATGTCCCTTTAGAGATAATGCACATAGTGAGGTCACAGTAGAGAGATAATAAACACAGTGATGTCACATTACAGAGATAATACACATAGTGATGTCACAGTACAGAGATAATGCACATAGTGAGGTCACAGTACAGAGATAATGCACATAGTGAGGTCACAGTACAGAGATAATGCACATAGTGAGGTCACAGTACATAGATAATGCACATAGTGAGGTCACAGTAGAGAGATAATAAACACAGTGATGTCCCATTAGAGATAATGCACATAGTGAGGTCACAGTAGAGAGATAATAAACACAGTGATGTCACATTACAGAGATAATGCATATAGTGATGTCACAGTACATAGATAATGTACATAGTGATGTCACAGTACATAGATAATGCACATAGTGAGGTCACAGTACATAGATAACGCAAATAGTGAGGTCACAGCACAGAGATAATGCACATAGTGATGTTACAGTACAGGGATAATAAACACAGTGATGTCACATTACAGAGATAATACACATAGTAATGTCACAGCACAGAGATAATGCACGTAGTGATGTCACAGTACATAGATAATGCACATAGTGAGGTCACAATACATAGATAATGCACATAGTGAGGTCTCAGTAGAGAGATAATAAACACAGTGATGTCACATTAGAGAGATAATACACATAGTGAGGTCACATTACATAGATAATGCACATAGTGAGGTCACAGTAGAGAGATAATAAACACAGTGATGTCACATTACAGAGATAATACACATAGTGATGTCACAGTACATAGATAATGCACATAGCGATGTCACAGTACATAGATAATGCACATAGTGAGGTCACAATACATAGATAATGCACATAGTGATGTCACAGTAGAGAGATAAAAAACACAGTGATGTCACGTTACAGAGATAATACACATAGTGATGTCACAGTACAAAGATAATAAACACACTGATGTCACATTACAGGGATAATACACATAGTGATGTCACAGTATACAGATAATGCAAATAGTGAGGTCACAGTAGAGAGATAAAAAACACAGTGATGTCACGTTACAGAGATAATGCACATAGTGAGGTCACAGTACAGAGAAAATGCACATAGTGAGGTCACAGTAGAGAGATAATAAACACAGTGATGTCACATTACAGAGATAATACACATAGTGATGTCACAGTACATAGATAATGCACATAGTGAGGTCACAGTAGAGAGATAAAAAACACAGTGATGTCACGTTACAGAGATAATACACATAGTGATGTCACAGTACAAAGATAATAAACACACTGATGTCACATTACAGAGATAATACACATAGTGATGTCACAGTATACAG
This sequence comes from Phyllobates terribilis, assembly GCF_046119375.1. NCBI lineage: Eukaryota > Metazoa > Chordata > Amphibia > Anura > Dendrobatidae > Phyllobates > Phyllobates terribilis. The sequence continues at coordinate 1,581,697 of NW_027362968.1, read as the reverse complement.
ATAATGCAAATAGTGAGGTCACAGTAGAGAGATAATAAACACAGTGATGTCACATTACAGAGATAATACACAGAGTGATGTCACAGTACAGGGATAATAAACACAGTGATGTCACAGTACATAGATAATGCACATAGTGAGGTCACAGTACAGAGATAATAAACACAGTTATGTCACATTACAGAGATAATACACATAGTGATGTCACAGTACATAGATAATGCACATAGTGAGGTCACAGTACATAGATAACGCACATAGTAAGGTCACAGTACAGAGATAATACACATAGTGATGTCACAGTACATAGATAATGCACATAGTTAGGTCACAGTACATAGATAATGCACATAGTGATGTCACAGTACAGAGATAATGCACATAGTGATGTCACATTACAGAGATAATAAATACAGTTATGTCACATTACAGAGATAATACACATAGTGAGGTCACAGAACAGAGATAATGCACATAGTGAGGTCACAGGACATAGATAATGCACATAGTGAGGTCACATTACATAGATAATGCACATAGTGAGGTCACAGTAGAAAGATAATAAACACAGTGATGTCACATTACAGAGATAATACACATAGTGATGTCACAGTACATAGATAATGCACATAGTGAGGTCACAGTACAGAGATAATGCACATAGTGATGTCACAGTACAGAGATAATGCACATAGTGATGTCACATTACAGAGATAATAAATACAGTTATGTCACATTACAGAGATAATGCACATAGTGAGGTCACAGAACAGAGATAATGCACATAGTGAGGTCACAGGACGTAGATAATGCACATAGTGAGGTCACATTACATAGATAATGCACATAGTGAGGTCACAGTAGAGAGATAATAAACACAGTGATATCACATTACAGAGATAATACACATAGTGATGTCACAGTACATAGATAATGCACATAGTGATGTCACAGTACAGAGATAATGCACATAGTGATGTCACATTACAGAGATAATAAATACAGTTATGTCACATTACAGAGATAATACACATAGTGATGTCACAGTACAGAGATAATCCACATAGTGAGGTCACAGTACATAGATAATGCACATAGTGATGTCACAGTACAGAGATAATCCACATAGTGAGGTCACAGTACATAGATAATCCACATAGTGATGTCACAGTACAGAGATAATGCACATAGTGATGTCACATTACAGAGATAATAAATACAGTTATGTCACATTACAGAGATAATACACATAGTGAGGTCACAGAACAGAGATAATGCACATAGTGAGGTCACAGGACGTAGATAATGCACATAGTGATGTCACAGTAGAGAGATAATAAACACAGTGATATCACATTACAGAGATAATGCACATAGTGATGTCACAGTACAGAGAAAATGTACATAGTGAGGTCACAGTAGAAAGATAATAAACACAGTGATGTCACATTACAGAGATAATACACATAGTGATGTCACATTACATAGATAATGCACATAGTGAGGTCACAGTACATAGATAACGCACATAGTAAGGTCACAGTACAGAGATAATACACATAGTGATGTCACAGTACATAGATAATGCACATAGTTAGGTCACAGTACATAGATAATGCACATAGTGATGTCACAGTACAGAGATAATGCACATAGTGATGTCACAGTACAGAGATAATGCACATAGTGAGGTCACATTACAGAGATAATACACATAGTGATGTCACAGTACAGAGATAATACACATAGTGAGGTCACAGAACAGAGATAATGCACATAGTGATGTCACAGTACAGAGATAATGCACATAGTGATGTCACAGTACAGAGATAATGCACATAGTGAGGTCACATTACAGAGATAATGCACATAGTGATGTCACAGTACAGAGATAATGCACATAGTGATTTCACAGTACAGAGATAATGCACATAGTGATGTCACAGTACAGAGATAATGCACATAGTGATGTCACAGTACAGAGATAATGCACATAGTGAGGTCACATTACAGAGATAATGCACATAGTGAGGTCACAGGACAGAGATAATGCACATAGTGAGGTCACAGGACAGAGATAATGCACATAGTGAGGTCACAGGACATAGATAATGCACATAGTGATGTCACAGTACAGAGATAATGCACATAGTGATGTCATAGTACAGAGATAATGCACATAGTGATGTCACAGTACATAGATAATGCACATAGTGATGTCACAGTACAGAGATAATGCACATAGTGAGGTCACAGTACAGAGATAATGCACATAGTGATGTCACAGTACATAGATAATGCACATAGTGAGGTGACAGGACATAGATAATGCACGTAGTGGGGTCACAGTACAGAGATAATGCACATAGTGATGTCACAGTACATAGATAATGCACATAGTGAGGTCACAGGACATAGATAATGCACATAGTGAGGTCACAGCAGGGTCGGACTGGGGTGTCTGGGGCTCACAGGTAGAATGACTCTAGGGGCCACCTACAGCCATATGCAAATATCTGTTATCCGCTCTCCCTGTTATAGTGGAGCATTGACTGGCGGCTCCTGCACATCTACTGGGCGACACTAACTGGGATGAACGATTACGGTAGTTTGCTTTAAAGGGCTTCTTTGGTTAAAACAAGTTATCACCGATCCATGGGCTCTACAGGATAGGTAATAACTTATTGATCGTTTGGGTCCGAACATTGGAAAACGCACCTATCGGAAGAATGGGGAAGTTTCATCCCTGACAGGACACTTATCCCCATTTTAAAATGCAGCGGCAGGTGGGACGTCTGACCGCAGCTCTATTCATTCTCTTTGGGGCTTCCAAAAAAGAGCAGCGCTCACAGCTAGAGATGAGCGTTGTTCAACTCGAACTGTTCGCCAATCTCAAATTCGAGCTGTTTTGGGCGGTGTTCGAGCCGGTCGGCGAACACGAACGATTTGAGAAAAATTCGGCTGTTCGAGGTTATGTTCGATAACTGTTCGTGCACCAAAATCATAACTGGATTTTTTCTCAGTAATGATGAAAATTAATGTTAATACGCAGTTTGAGTGTACAGCGGGGTGGGGGGAGGGGCAGGGGATGGATCTCTGCAGGAACAATGAAGATCTCCATTTTTTTTCCTCTTTCCCGCATTTACAGTGGGGAGGTGCAATCTGTCAGCCTATCAGCAGCGCACACACGGAGCGAAGTGCTTTTTTTCACACAAGCAAGGGCATGTGTCATTGGCAGTGTATGTCACATGTCCTTGCCCTATAAGACCAAGCCATTTTCCCCGTCGCCACTGACGCGCCCCCTGGGCCAGTGTTGTTTGGGGGATACCCGGATCCGGATCAGATGGGGGTTGTAGTCTCCGAGTGGCGGTGACCCGGTCCGTGCCCAGGGTGTCAAGCTCAGTGTGTGGCAGTCCTACAGATGTTTGCTGGATGTTCTTTAGTGTCGACTACGCCACCCGTTGATTTGCGGTCAATACGGCCGCCGCTGCAGCAGGGTCCGCTGAGGCTGGTGGTGTGTGTGCAGCTTCTGGTAGTATAACCCCCAACGGGAGGGGTATAGCCTCAGGGGGTCAGTTGTAGAGGGTGGTGGTTGTGGTGGTGCAGTGAGGGTGGTAATAAGACTCAGAGTCGGGCTGTGCAGTTCAGGGTTTTTACTTACTGCTGTTGTGCTGGTCACTCCGGCCTTGAGTGACCGCCCGAGCCGTGCTGCGTCCACCAGGTCCTGGACTCGGCCAACCCCCAGGTAATTCTGGAGCGTGATCCTGAGCTCCCTTTCTGACGTTCCTTTTCTCTGGCCTTCCCCACCAGGGATCCACTTATGTCCGGCTCCCTCGGGCCTCTTGTTGGTGAAACCCTTGTCTCCGGGTTCCCTGACCCTATACTTGGTGTGCCTTCGCAGTAGATTTAGTGGGGGGTCGTGGCAGATCCTGCCCACAACCTCCGGTCTCTGGCTGAGGATTAGTGCCCTCCACCAGCTTGGGATCCGGTACCCTTGTGCCAACCCTTCACCCTTCTGGTTGTATTTGGGCTCTTGGGGTTCCCTCTTCTTCCCCTCTGGGTCCTTTTCTTCTCCTCTCTCTCTTCTTTCAGGACTGCTTGACCCTCTACAACAGACTGACTGGTAACTGTCTGCCTGTCTGACCCTGATCTAAGATGGTTCCCACCTTATATACTCCCTCTATGTGTGAGCTCAGGTGACCAGCACCCAATGAGCTCCTAGCATTACCCAGACTGCTCCCCCTATCTGCCCCTACACTACTGGGATGTTCCACCCCCCTCCCACTCCAGCCAGGGACAGACACTGTCGTACCTGCACATATACCTAGTGGGAGTACCATTGATCTGTCCCCCGGAAATGGGATGTATGTAGTGCATGCAGCCTACTGAGCTCAGTTCCACACTCCATCCTTACACGGGAGTGGAATACCACACCTCTGGAGTGAGGTGCAATACCCCTGTAGCAGCCGAATCCTCAGGGTGCTACATTCCCCCCTGGTAAATCACAGCACGTCCTCGGGCTGTAAGAGAATAAAAACATCAAACATACAAATTTTCATAACAACAATAACATATAAAACATTATATATATATTAACACTCTTGCTCCTCCGGCCACGGTGCGACTTGTGACCGTGTAAAGTGCGACAGTCTCTTGTAGAAAAACGGTTTCCTTATAAAACCAGTAGGGGGCGCCTTAGAAAGCGCAACTATATACAGGGGGGGAAAGTGGCCGCTCTCAGTCCTCGGCCAGGTATAAGGAAGGAATGACCGCTCTCAGTCCTCGGTCAGTGGGATTAAGGGACACACGGGTTAACAGTTCACACTCGTCCCAACGGGGACATATTTAAAGCAGCAACAGTTCACTGTACCCCGACGGGTAACTATTTACAGTCTCTTTACCGTACTTTAACAACGGCGTCCTCCTGCTCCTTCTTTGTCTTCAGACCCGTCCGGGTCCTCTTGCTCCTCCTCACACCGCAGCTCCTCCTCCGTCAGGCGATGCACATGGAGGGCGTAGGGTCCTTTGGCACACTTGTGCCGGGTGAACGTGACCTCGTCCCCTACGTACAGGTCACGACCTCTGTGTCCCTCCGGCAGATGGCTTTCTACATCTCTGCGGGTTACAAAGACGTCGCCGGGGGTATGATGGTCTCTTATGAAGCCCCACCCATGCTGCAGGTTGAATTTAATCACAGTCCCGGTGGTACGGGGACCATAAGCTGCACGGGGGTTCCTCCTGGTCCGGCTCTTCTGCCCTGCGCTCTGTTCCTGCAGCCGCTGCTCACGGATCCGCCTCTCTTTCCGCTCTTGCTCAAAGGCTGCCAACTGCTGGCGGCAGCACTCCACTCGCTCTGCTGCGGCTGCCCGCATTTCTTGAGTGAACCCCATGAGGTCTCCTCCGGTGGGGTCCCACTCGAATTGTGCTTCTTCTAGCGGGAGCGGGGTTCTCCTGACGGGCTTCGGAGCCGGAATCAGGGGCTCGCACAGGGGCCTTGCTCTTTGGAGTTCCAGTTGGTAGTACTCCTGGGGCCATACAAAGGGCTGCCCATCCGGGCACGTGTGCTGGGCAAATAGATCTTCGCCCAGGTGTGGCACTCGAGATGTTGAGGGCGCGTTGATGGTAGCGGCGCCCGGGTTGACCAGGCCTTGCGACCAGGCTTGGGGCACCCTAAAGGTAAAGGGCACCGTAAGGACGGCGGCGCCCGGGGGTACTAGGCCCTGCGACCAGGTCGGTGGCTCCGCGGAGGTAGGGGGCGCTGTTGGAATTGCGGCGCCCGGAGGTACTAGACCTTGCGACCAGGCCGATGGTATTTCCTGTTTCGTCGCGCTCAGGGTCGAGGCGTGTGACGTCACAGGGGTCGCGGCCGCGGCTTCTACTTGAGGCCTAGTCCGGCACGGTGACGATGCAGCGACGGGCACGGCAGGGGGAATTTCGGGCTCTGCGACGGGGAGCTGGGACAGGTACACGGTTTCTTGGCTCGGGGTAGAGACGTCCCCTTTACCTGCCTCCGTCCGTTCAGCTCCCTCCTCGGCGCCGTCTCCGGCCTTCACTCCTCCTGCACCATCCTCAGAGGCGGTCTGTCTCCTCGTCTCGGGTGGCGTGCTCCGCTGACGGGTTCCGGTCTGCTGGGCCATCTCACGGCTCCACTCCGTCAGCGTGTCTTGCTGCACCTGGGCCATCCTCCGTGCGAGGCCCTCCAGCGCAGTCTGTGCACACTCCCGGTCTCGGGGGAGCTGTGCTAGGATCTCCACTAAGCCTAGTGGGGTTGTTGCTTGCAACAGGCTCCTGACCACTGGGTCGGTGCTGCCTGTCTCTCCCTCCATCTCCGGGTACGCTTTCTCTGGACTCCTCTCCAGACTTCTTGTCTCCGGGTGCGCTCTCTCCAGACTCCTCCAGGCTGCACCCATCTTCGCTCTTTTGTTCCGTCTCCGCCCACATTGAGGGTGGTCCCGGGGCAACTTAGTGATTGTCAGTTCCAGGGGCAGTTCTCTTACGCTGATGGACACTTCCAGCATCACAGTCTCTGTTGGTGGGCGCGGTTTCCGCTTTTGGCGCCATTCTTCGACCTGGCCCACGATGGGAGGTGGCCTCTTGCCACCCTCTGGCACGCCCATAATGGCGTCCGCTCTTCCAAGGCGGGAAATCTTTGGAAATGGCGGGAATCGTCTCCCAGTGGCGGGAAACTCCATGGATGGCGGGAAAAAGCTGCAAATGGCGGACAACCGGCGGGAAACGACCTGTGATGGGGTCCGTTGGCGGGGACCCTCCGGAACCGGCGGGAGACTTCTTTTTGAGGTAACGGTGAACTTTTCTTCAGGCACGCAGTACCCGGTTGTTGCGGGCACGTAATCCTGCCGACTACGCCAAAGTTGACGCGCCCCCTGGGCCAGTGTTGTTTGGGGGATACCCGGATCCGGATCAGATGGGGGTTGTAGTCTCCGAGTGGCGGTGACCCGGTCCGTGCCCAGGGTGTCAAGCTCAGTGTGTGGCAGTCCTACAGATGTTTGCTGGATGTTCTTTAGTGTCGACTACGCCACCCGTTGATTTGCGGTCAATACGGCCGCCGCTGCAGCAGGGTCCGCTGAGGCTGGTGGTGTGTGTGCAGCTTCTGGTAGTATAACCCCCAACGGGAGGGGTATAGCCTCAGGGGGTCAGTTGTAGAGGGTGGTGGTTGTGGTGGTGCAGTGAGGGTGGTAATAAGACTCAGAGTCGGGCTGTGCAGTTCAGGGTTTCTACTTACTGCTGTTGTGCTGGTCACTCCGGCCTTGAGTGACCGCCCGAGCCGTGCTGCGTCCACCAGGTCCTGGACTCGGCCAACCCCCAGGTAATTCTGGAGCGTGATCCTGAGCTCCCTTTCTGACGTTCCTTTTCTCTGGCCTTCCCCACCAGGGATCCACTTATGTCCGGCTCCCTCGGGCCTCTTGTTGGTGAAACCCTTGTCTCCGGGTTCCCTGACCCTATACTTGGTGTGCCTTCGCAGTGGATTTAGTGGGGGGTCGTGGCAGATCCTGCCCACAACCTCCGGTCTCTGGCTGAGGATTAGTGCCCTCCACCAGCTTGGGATCCGGTACCCTTGTGCCAACCCTTCACCCTTCTGGTTGTATTTGGGCTCTTGGGGTTCCCTCTTCTTCCCCTCTGGGTCCTTTTCTTCTCCTCTCTCTCTTCTTTCAGGACTGCTTGACCCTCTACAACAGACTGACTGGTAACTGTCTGCCTGTCTGACCCTGATCTAAGATGGTTCCCACCTTATATACTCCCTCTATGTGTGAGCTCAGGTGACCAGCACCCAATGAGCTCCTAGCATTACCCAGACTGCTCCCCCTATCTGCCCCTACACTACTGGGATGTTCCACCCCCCTCCCACTCCAGCCAGGGACAGACACTGTCGTACCTGCACATATACCTAGTGGGAGTACCATTGATCTGTCCCCCGGAAATGGGATGTATGTAGTGCATGCAGCCTACTGAGCTCAGTTCCACACTCCATCCTTAACCGGGAGTGGAATACCACACCTCTGGGGTGAGGTGCAATACCCCTGTAGCAGCCGAATCCTCAGGGTGCTACACCACCATTTTCTCACTGCTGCAGCTGCGTGTTAGATGGCACCGCTGTTGCTGTGTGCGCTATACCTTGTTAATTTCAAGCCAATTTTCGCACAAATATACAGATAGCTTGGGAGTAGGGAATAGTTGTGATTGCAGTCCTTTTAAGGACTAGGTTACAGCATTTCCTACGACTTTTATCAGGGAGGTCTGTGCTCTTAAATAGATCGGTTGTGGGAGTAAAGACTAATTGTAATTGCAGTCCTTTTCAGGACTAGGTTACATGAGTTCCTATCAGTTTTTGCCAGGCAGGTCTGTGCCAGTGCTGTGCAAGTTTTTTTCACAGCATTTGGCTGAATCTAGCAAAGCTAATATTTTTTGGCCTATTGCAGAGTGTGTTAGTCAGTGGAGTAGCCTATCTGTGTTGCAAGATATACCACCTGTGTATAGAATACCAATTTTTTTACTGCACCTAGTGAAGTAAAATCTTTTGGGCATAGCATCATTCTATTAGTCCATCTATACTGACCTCCATCAGGTTGCAAATTAAAACTAATTTTTATCTGCATCTACAGTACCTCTGAAAAAATATTTGGGCTTCTAGCAGTGTGTGGGACTTGTTCTATTAGTCCATCTATACTGACCTCCATCAGGTTGCAAACTGAATATATTTTTTTCTGCATCTACCTCTGAAAAAATATTGGGCTTCTAGCTGTGTGTGGGTCTTGTTCTATTAATCCATCTATACTGACCTCCATCAGGTTGCAAACTGAATATATTTTTTTCTGCATCTACCTCTGAAAAAATATTTGGCCTTCTAGTAGTGTGTCGGACTTTCTCTATTAGTCCATCTATACTGACCTCCATCAGGTTGCAAATTAAAACTAATTTTTATCTGCATCTACAGTACCTCTGAAAAAATATTTGGGCTTCTAGCAGTGTGTGGGACTTGTTCTATTAGTCCATCTATACTGACCTCCATCAGGTTGCAAACTGAATATATTTTTTTCTGCATCTACCTCTGAAAAAATATTTGGCCTTCTAGTAGTGTGTCGGACTTTCTCTATTAGTCCATCTATACTGACCTCCATCAGGTTGCAAACTGAATATAATTTTTTTCTGCATCTACCTCTGAAAAAATATTTGGCCTTCTAGCAGTGTGTGGGACTTGTTGTATTAGTCCATCTATACTGACCTCCATCAGGTTGCAAACTGAATATATTTTTTTCTGCATCTACCTCTGAAAAAATATTTGGCCTTCTAGTAGTGTGTCGGACTTTCTCTATTAGTCCATCTATACTGACCTCCATCAGGTTGCAAATTCAAAATAATTTTTTTCTGCATCTAACCCAGCCAATAGTTTTGGCCTAATACCACAGTTTGGCCACTCAGCTCTGCTCGGTTACCATCCATTGTTTTTTTGTGCAAACAACTCCAGAGTTGTGAATTAGTTAACCACCAAAATGAGTGGAAAAAGGCCTGCTGCTGGTGGAAAGGGGAATAGGCGTGTTGGGAAGGGGAAAAAAGGTTGTGTCCGTGGGGTAGGTGTTAAAGCAACAGTAACATCTGCAGAAGAAAGACCATCTTCCAGCCAAACTAAAATGTCTACTTCTTTTAGCGGACAATGTGATAAGATCCCTTTCTTACGGCCACGCCAATCGCTACAAATTCCAGATGAGGCACAAAAACAGCAGGTGCTTCAACGGATATCAAGTGCTCCTTTAAGTGGGCTCTCCTCCACATCAACTTCAACATCACAAATACTCCAGTCCTCAAAGGTGTCACCCCAATTGCACTTGCTTCCTCACAGCTCCCAAATCTCCAGCTGCCCGTCTGAGTATGAGGTAGAACAGATGGTTGAGTCTGCAGAGCTGTTTACTCATACTATAGCCTGGGAATCAGAGGTCGACTCCAGCGCTTCTGTGAATCCAGACGAGGAAATGATCTGCACTGATGCCCAGAATCTTTATGAGTCGGATCCAGGACCAGACGCAGAAGGTTCTGACCATAATGTAGACCCTCATTCCCAAACTGTAACTCCTGTTGGTGGAGACAATGAGGAAGACGATGATAAGACTCAAATACCTGATTGGAGCGACAACTTTAGTTTTTTGTCAGGGCAGGAACAGGTTGGCTCTGAGGACGACGGGTGTGATAACGCACAGGGTGATGATGATGAGGTCGGAGATCCCACTTACTGTCAACCCACAGTCAGCCAAGAGATGAGGTCAGCAGAGGAGGTGGAGGAAGATGCTAGTGACGACGAGGTCAGGTTGCGCCTTCCTGGACAGAGACGTAGTACTGGAAGCACGTCAACAACTGCATCCTCAAACACAACTCTGCCTCTCACCACAAGTCGTGGTGGCTCTTCAGGTCGCATGGGTGCTAAGCCTTGCATAGCCTGGGCATTTTTTCAGATCGATAAAGATGACCCAACTCGTGTTATCTGTAACATTTGTCAGCAAAAGCTAAGTAGAGGCCAAAAAATACATAGTTTGAGTACTTCATGCATGAACCGGCACATGGACATGAAGCATAAGTTGCAGTGGGAAGCTCAGTGTGCTACAATGCGGCCTAGCCGGCCGGGCCAACCACCGTCTGCCATATCTTGTGCATCCGCGGCCTCTTCATCCTCTGTGACTGGGGGGACAGCAGTCACACCTGTTTTGGGGCGCAGACCTGCCACCTCTTTACCCGCAACAGCCAGCGTGATTGGCAGGTCATCATTTTCTTTGGAGGTGGTAACACCAGCTGGTGTTGAGCGCTGTCCGACATCGATAGCACCACCTTTGGATGAAGGCAACCTAACATGTCCGCCTGCATCTTCCTCACAGACCGGCAGTTTGCCGGGGACACCCTTATCAACCCCGTCTAAGCACAATAGCCAGCCCTCGGTCCCTCAGATGTGGACAAGTAAAAGACCATTTCCTCCTAGCCATGAGAAAGCTAAGAGGTTGAATTTCACCATCTGCAAGCTCTTGGCTACAGAAATGCTGCCTTTCCGCCTGGTGGACACAGAGGATTTTCGAGACCTTATGTCCGTCGCAGTGCCCCAGTACCAGATGCCCAGTCGGCACTACTTCTCAAAGAAAGGTGTGCCTGCGCTCCACCAGCATGTCGCACACAACATCACCGCTTCTTTGAGAAACTCTGTGTGTGACAGGGTGCATTTCACCACAGACACTTGGACGAGTAGGCATGGACAGGGGCGTTACATGTCGCTGACTGGGCACTGGGTAACTATGGTGACAGCAGGACAAGGGGCTGCTGTCCAAGTCTTGCCGTCCCCACGAGTTGTGCGTCAATCCTCTTTATGTCAAAGTTCCTCCACTGCTTCTGCCTCCTCAACCTCCTCTCGGTCTTCCACCTGCACCCAAAGCCTGTCTGGTCATGCCACAAGCTTTCTAACTGCGCAGAAGGGATCCTGCACACCTCCTTACTATGCTGGCAGTAGGGTTCAACGTCATCAGGCGGTTTTTACATTGAAATGTCTGGGAAATGTGAGTCACACAGCTGAGGAGTTGTGGTCAGCTCTGGAGAACCAATTTCATGAATGGTTGTCTCCACTGGACCTGAAACCAGGGAAGGCCGTGTGCGACAATGCTGCAAACCTGGGTGCGGCCCTTCGCCGGGGCAATGTCACACACGTGCCTTGTATGGCTCACGTGTTGAACCTGGTTGTCCAGCAATTTTTAGCCCACTATCCCAGACTAGATGGCCTTCTGCAGAGGGCACGGTCGCTGTGTGCTCACTTCCGCCGTTCACATCCCGCAGCTCAGCGACTTACATCTCTACAGAAGTCGTTGGGCCTGCCACTTCACCGGCTAAAATGCGATGTGCCTACCCGGTGGAATTCAACTCTGCACATGTTGCAGCGACTGTGGCAGCACCGACAAGCCCTGGTGCAATACGTTCTGACGTATAGCCTGGGCCAACGATATTCAGAGGTGGGGCAAATCACGCTGGAGGAGTGGTCTCAGATCAGGGACCTATGCACCCTTCTGCACAGTTTTGAAATGGCGACGAAGATGTTTAGTGCTGACGATGCCATTATCAGCATGACTATTCCGGTGATTTACATGCTGGAGCACATGTTAAACAGAATTCGGAGTCAGGTGGTGGCACAAGAGGAGGTGGAGGAAGTAGAGGAGGAGGAGTTGTATGCGGAAGGGCTAACATCTGCAAGGTCCAGACGGTCGGCAGCACCAAGGCGGCAGGCATGTGAGGGTGGGGGAGATGGTTTTAGCAGGGCGCATGGTAGCAGCCAAACTAGTGAGGAAGGTGCAGGAGCCCAGGAAGAAGTGGAGGACGAACTGATGGAAGACTCATCAGATGAGGGAGACCTTGATCACATTTCTGTTGTGCGAGGTTGGGGGGAGAGGACAGAGGAAGGAAGCATGATTGTTACCTCGCCACCAACACAACAGGGACTTGGTGCTCCTGGATGCGCAACACACATGAGTGCCTTCTTGCTGCACTACCTGCAACATGACCCTCGAATTGTGAGAATTAGAAATAATCCTGACTACTGGGTTGCCACACTGTTAGATCCCCGGTACAAAAGTAAATTTGCAGAAATTATTCCTGCCATAGAAAGGGATGCACGCATGCAGGAGTATCAGCAGAGACTGTTGCAGAATCTTACATGTGCTTTTCCACAAAATACCAGTGGTGCACGTAGTGAATCTCACAGTTCCAACTTGCCAACCGTGGGACCGTCAAGTGTTCAGCACTCAAACCGTAACAGAACCACAGTATCTGCTGGTAACATCAATTTTGCGGAATCATTTCACCACTTTTTTAGCCCATCCTTTGCAAGGCCACAGGAGACAAGAAGTCTGACACATAGTCAACGCCTAGAGACGATGGTACAGGAGTATCTCCAAGTAAACATTGAAGCCACGACTGTGTCACTGGACCCTTGCTCTTTTTGGGCTTCCAATCTGGATAAATGGCCGGAGCTAGCCACTTACGCCTTGGAGATCTTGTCATGCCCCGCAGCCAGCGTTCTGTCTGAACGTGTGTTCAGCGCTGCTGGTGGTGTGCTGACAGATAAGCGCACGCGGCTCTCCACTGATAATGTAGACAGACTCACGTTCATAAAGATGAACAAATCATGGATCCGAAACGACTTTTCTACCCCTGTGTCATCCTGGGGAGAGTAAAAGCTTGATGATTGGTTAAAATCACCCTACCAAACGTTTTAAGCTTTCAAATTACTGTAACATACCTGGCGGCGTCCTTGCATGGTGGTCCATCTCCCACTGTGCAAGAGAGCGCACTTGATCTCCTGTCCAGAATGTCTCTCTGGCTTCCCTCCATGCTGTCTGTTTGTGTCTGTTTCTGCTGCTTAAGGGCGGCGCCCGATCACTTCCTGCTTTTTGTACCTGCTGTGGGTCACGCCCCTTGTGCGTCCTCAGCCTATTGCTGTCTGACACTTGGTATATAGCTCAGCAGCTCCCTTCTATCCCGGCCTGAGCATAGTGTTTCATTCAGTGTGTGCTTGCACTCTGAAGGTGCCAGGTCCCGTTCTGTGTTCTCTTGTCTGCCTATCCTGGAGGCTGTATTTCCAGGCCTGTCTGAACACGCTCCTAGCCTGTTCCTCCTGCCTTCTAGGGGCCGATTACCTAGACCCGTTCCTGTATCTTGTCTGACCTGTCTGAACACGCTCCTAGCCTGTTCCTCCTGCCTTCTAGGGGCTGATTACCTAGACCTGCTCCTGTATCTTGTCTGTCCTGTCTGAACACGCACCTTGCCTGTTCGTCCTGCCTCTCTGGGGGCCGTATTCCCAGACCCGCTCCTGTATTCCGCTGCAGTGTCGGTCTCCTCCGTACACTCAGTTCCAGTCTGAACTCTCTCCTATCCTTTACCTGTTTTGCCTCTATGTCCGTTCCCTTCCTTTTTCTGCAGAGTCTGAACTCGTACCTAACTCCTGCTTGTTGTCTCTGTACTCCCGTTTGTGAGTTTGTGGTCCACTCGCTACTTCTCTGCTAGTACCCTGTGGGTGTCTGGCTCTGCCTTTCCCTTCCTGTCTGTTCCGTGTGAACAGAGCCCTGTCCCCCCTACTCAGCCTAGCCTGCTCTGACTCCTTTGCTCACCGCACCGGCAGTCCTGTCCTGCCCTGCTTCTGCCCACTGCTCCGGCAGTCCTGTCCTGCCCTGCTTCTGCCCGCTGCTCCGGCAGTCCTGTCCTGCCCTGCTTCTGCCCGCTGCTCCGGCAGTCCTGTCCTGCCCTGGTTCTGCCCGCTGCTCCGGCAGTCCTGTCCTGCCCTGCTTGTGCTCGCTGCTCCTGCAGCCCCGTCCTGCTCTGTTCTTGCCCACCGCTTCGGGCGTTCCCTCTCTGCTGTGGTTGTCTACCGCATCTGCGGTTCTGTGACCCAGTCTGTACTGGGTCTTAACCTTTCTGTGCTCCAGCCCGTCCTTTCGGCCAGTACCTCCCTGCCTGCATACTCGCCTGTATCCACCCATCTGCATACCTGCCGTGTTTGCTTATATCCACCAGTCTGTGCCAGCCTAACCTGCCTGTTCCTGAGTCCCAGTGTGTACTGGGTCCTATCCCGCCTGTGTTCCTACCTGCTAGTGCCTCCCTGTCTGCACTCTAGCTGTGCTTGCCTGTACCCCTCTACCTGTATTGTTCCTGAGTCCCAGTGTGTACTGGGTCCTATCCCGCCTGTGTTCCTACCTGCTAGTGCCTCCCTGTCTGCACTCTAGCTGCGCTTGCCTTTACCCGCCTGCCTGCATACCAGTCGTGCCTGCCTATACCCTCCAGTCTGTGCGCCAGCCTAACCAGCCTGATCCAGTAATCCCTGTGTGGGTCAACCCCCGTGTCCGGAGTTTGACCTGGAGTAGCACCTGGTCCCTCTGCCCGGTTTCTCCCTGGTGCACTGGCGTCGTATGCCGTCGTGCCATCTTGGTCGGATCGGCCAGATACTTAGTCACGCCCCTCCAGGCACTCTCCGGTTCATGGTCCAGTGGAATCACTACAATCACACGCACACGCCGCTCAGCCCGGGCGTGTGCATAACAGCATGCTCAGGCCATGGTTCCCGTTGAGCCCCACGGCCTTCGCCCTCTGAGAAGTTTTCCAGCGAATATATGCATTAAAATAAATAAATACATTTTTTTTCTCTTAGCTGAGTTCCAGGCGAAATTACGCACCGTCCAGATGGATCTATCAGCTCTCGTTCCTGCGGATCCGCCACGTTACTATGGGGATCCAAGACAGTGTCGTGCATTTGTGGAGCAATGCATGCTACACTTTAAGGCCTACCCTCTCTACTTTCCTTCCGATTGGGCTAAAGTGGCCTTTATGATGTCTTACCTGGCGGGTGATGCCTTGGAATGGATCAACCCCCTATATGAAACACAGGATCCGATCCTCCGGGACCTAATGGCCTTCCTGGTGGCCTTTCTAATGGTCTTCGATGATCCTAACCCGGAGGCTCCTGCTGAAGCTTCACCTCCCAATATCCCGGAGCAGCCCCGATGGGTAATGTGTGTGGGTAGCGCAATAGTCCTCCAGCCCAATGAGACTACTGCCCACCCAGAATCCTCACAGGGTGACTACGCTTTCCGGAATACTTCTCTCAACCTCAAGAGGCAGTCCAGACGTGCTAGACGTAGAGGCAAGCCGTCACGCCAGGGTCTGTCCTCCCTGAGACCTCCTGACCCCAACCTTGAAGTCCCTACTGAAGCTTCATCTCCCTGTATCCCGGAGAAACCCCAATGGGTAATGTGCGTGGGTAGTGCACCAGTTCTCCTGCCCGAAGAGACTTCTGCCCATCCAGACTCCACACAGGAGAACTTCCTGCACCCGGCATCAGATGCTTCTCTCTCTTTAACCGGTGTGCATGTCCAAGGATGCTCCAAAGCTGTGGTTACCTCTGAGTCTGTGCACCTCTACTACCTGGCGGAGGATCCCCTGTTGCCTCCTGAATCCTCCGGGATACCACTCGATGACAAATGGAGAGAGACTTCTCTACACCCGGTACTCAATACTTTGTCCGCTTCGTCCTGTGAGCCTGACAATGGGTACCCCAAAGTGGTAGTTACCTCCGAGTCTCTACACCCCTCCGACCAGGCGGAGGATCTCCAGTTGTCTCCTGAACCCTTCGGGGTGCTACCTGGTAACGAAAGGACAGAGACTCTCCTATACTCTGTACCTGATACCTCGCTCGCTTCGTCCAGTGAGTCCAACCTAGTGTACTCCGAAGCAGAAGTTACTCCCGAGTCTCTACACCCCTCCGACCAGGCGGAGGACCTCCAGTTGTGTTCAGAACCCTTCGGGGTGCCACCTGGTGGTGAATGGACAGAGACTTTCCTATACTCGGTACCCGATACCTCGCCTGCTTCCTCCAGTGAGTCCAACCTAGTGTACTCCGAAGCAGAGGTTACTCCCGAGTCTCTACACCCCTCCGACCAGGCGGAGGACCTCCAGTTGTGTTCAGAACCCTTCGGGGTGCCACCTGGTGGTGAATGGACAGAGACTTTCCTATATTCGGTACCCGATACCTCGCCTGCTTCCTCCAGTGAGTCCGACCTAGTGTACTCTGAAGCAGTTGTTTTCTCTGAGCCTCTGCACTCTTCTGACCCGGCGGAGGACCTCCAGTTGTTTCCTGAATCCTCCGGGATACCACCAGATAACAAAGAGACAGTGACTTTTCCTCATTATGTACCTGATAACCCGTCTATTTTTTCCTGTGAGCTTGACAAGATGTACCTCGAAGCAGAGATTACCCTCAAGTCTCTGTCCCCCTCCAACCCAGTGAACGACTGGTCCTCGAATTCCCTGCGGAAGATTCTGGCAGGCCTGAAGAAGAGGGGGCGTAAGGGGGGAGGTACTGTAACATACCTGGCGGCGTCCTTGCATGGTGGTCCATCTCCCACTGTGCAAGAGAGCGCACTTGATCTCCTGTCCAGAATGTCTCTCTGGCTTCCCTCCATGCTGTCTGTTTGTGTCTGTTTCTGCTGCTTAAGGGCGGCGCCCGATCACTTCCTGCTTTTTGTACCTGCTGTGGGTCACGCCCCTTGTGCGTCCTCAGCCTATTGCTGTCTGACACTTGGTATATAGCTCAGCAGCTCCCTTCTATCCCGGCCTGAGCATAGTGTTTCATTCAGTGTGTGCTTGCACTCTGAAGGTGCCAGGTCCCGTTCTGTGTTCTCTTGTCTGCCTATCCTGGAGGCTGTATTTCCAGGCCTGTCTGAACACGCTCCTAGCCTGTTCCTCCTGCCTTCTAGGGGCCGATTACCTAGACCCGTTCCTGTATCTTGTCTGACCTGTCTGAACACGCTCCTAGCCTGTTCCTCCTGCCTTCTAGGGGCTGATTACCTAGACCTGCTCCTGTATCTTGTCTGTCCTGTCTGAACACGCACCTTGCCTGTTCGTCCTGCCTCTCTGGGGGCCGTATTCCCAGACCCGCTCCTGTATTCCGCTGCAGTGTCGGTCTCCTCCGTACACTCAGTTCCAGTCTGAACTCTCTCCTATCCTTTACCTGTTTTGCCTCTATGTCCGTTCCCTTCCTTTTTCTGCAGAGTCTGAACTCGTACCTAACTCCTGCTTGTTGTCTCTGTACTCCCGTTTGTGAGTTTGTGGTCCACTCGCTACTTCTCTGCTAGTACCCTGTGGGTGTCTGGCTCTGCCTTTCCCTTCCTGTCTGTTCCGTGTGAACAGAGCCCTGTCCCCCCTACTCAGCCTAGCCTGCTCTGACTCCTTTGCTCACCGCACCGGCAGTCCTGTCCTGCCCTGCTTCTGCCCACTGCTCCGGCAGTCCTGTCCTGCCCTGCTTCTGCCCGCTGCTCCGGCAGTCCTGTCCTGCCCTGCTTCTGCCCGCTGCTCCGGCAGTCCTGTCCTGCCCTGCTTCTGCCCGCTGCTCCGGCAGTCCTGTCCTGCCCTGCTTGTGCTCGCTGCTCCTGCAGCCCCGTCCTGCTCTGTTCTTGCCCACCGCTTCGGGCGTTCCCTCTCTGCTGTGGTTGTCTACCGCATCTGCGGTTCTGTGACCCAGTCTGTACTGGGTCTTAACCTTTCTGTGCTCCAGCCCGTCCTTTCGGCCAGTACCTCCCTGCCTGCATACTCGTCTGTATCCACCCATCTGCATACCTGCCGTGTTTGCTTATATCCACCAGTCTGTGCCAGCCTAACCTGCCTGTTCCTGAGTCCCAGTGTGTACTGGGTCCTATCCCGCCTGTGTTCCTACCTGCTAGTGCCTCCCTGTCTGCACTCTAGCTGTGCTTGCCTGTACCCCTCTACCTGTATTGTTCCTGAGTCCCAGTGTGTACTGGGTCCTATCCCGCCTGTGTTCCTACCTGCTAGTGCCTCCCTGTCTGCACTCTAGCTGCGCTTGCCTTTACCCGCCTGCCTGCATACCAGTCGTGCCTGCCTATACCCTCCAGTCTGTGCGCCAGCCTAACCAGCCTGATCCAGTAATCCCTGTGTGGGTCAACCCCCGTGTCCGGAGTTTGACCTGGAGTAGCACCTGGTCCCTCTGCCCGGTTTCTCCCTGGTGCACTGGCGTCGTATGCCGTCGTGCCATCTTGGTCGGATCGGCCAGATACTTAGTCACGCCCCTCCAGGCACTCTCCGGTTCATGGTCCAGTGGAATCACTACAATCACACGCACACGCCGCTCAGCCCGGGCGTGTGCATAACAATTACTAATCATGTTTATCTGTATCTTGACTGGAAAATAATTTGGGCTTTGTAGCAGTGTGCAGCACTGATCCTATTAGGCCATCTATAATAAGCTCCACCAGATTTAAAATTAAAAATAATTTTTAGCTGCATCTAGCCCGGAAAATAATTTTGGGGCTCCGAGATGCGCAAGACACATAAGTGCCTTCTTGCTGCACTACCTGCAGCATGACCCTCATATTGTCAGAATTCGAAGTAATCATGACTACTGGGTTGCCACACTCTTAGATCCCCCAAACTTTTCGATCAACCTTTTCATTTTAATAAAGACCAAAAAAATGGTCATTTTTGAAATTATAAGCATTAGCAGGTTATTAGAAACTGAAATCAAACAGTTTTCAACTCAAAACTTTATTCTAGGTGATGTTACATTTTCACATAGGACCCCTTGTTCGAAAGGAGCTTCTGAACTCTCTCGTCCATTGAATTTGTCAGGTTTTGGATGGTTTCTGCTTCAATTGTTTTGCATGAGGACAGAATACCCTCCCAGAGCTGTTGCTTAGATGTGAACTGCCTCCCGCCATCATAGACACTCCTTTTAATGATGCTCCAAAGGTTCTGAATGGGGTAGAGGTCAGGGGAGCATGGGGGTCACACCATAAGTTTGTCCCCTTTTATGCCCATATCAGCCAGAGATGCAGATGTTTTATGTGCAGCATGAGATGGTGCATTATCATGCAGAAAAATGATCTTGCTGTGAAATACACGGTTCTTCTTCTTGAACCATGGCAGGAAGTGCTGTTTGAGAAAATCCACATACATTATGGAGTTCATCTTTAGCGCCTTCAGGGATCCTAAAGGGGCCGACAATCTCTCTCCCCATGATTCCAGCCCAAAACATTACTCCACCTCCTCCTTGTTGGCGCTGTAGCCGTGTTTGCGTGGGGTGTCCATCAACCAGCCATCCTCCACTCCATCCATCTGGACCATCGAGCGCTGCATGGCACTCATCCGTGAACAAAACAGTTTTGAAATCAGTCTTCATGTAATGTTTGGCCCACTGGAGCCGTTTCTGCTTGTGTGAAGTGGATAGAGGAGGTCGACAGGATGGCGTATGCACAGCTGCAAACCTCTGAAGGACCCTGCATCTTGTTGTTCGGGGGACGTTGGAGGCACAAGCAGCTTCAAAAACTTGTCTGCTGCTATGACAAGGCTTTTTTGCCGCTGCTCTTTCAACCTGACGTAATTGCCTGTAGGAAAGAGTCCTCAATTTGCCCTTATCAGCACGCACACGTGTGTACTGTGAATCAGCTACATACTTCTTGATTGCCAAGACACTTCATCCTGATCATCGCACAATGTTGATTGTAGTCATGCCTTGACCTAAACACTCCACAATTTGTTGCTTCTCAGCAGCCGACACATCCTTTTTCTTTCCCATTTTGGCAGAAAATGTAGGCTGCTGAATAATGTGAGAGAGCCTTCTTAAGTAGTCTTGCCTTTCATTGGACACACCTGCCAAACTAATTAGCACAGGTGTCTGCAATTGCTTACAGTGATATAAAGAGCCCTGACACACATCACCATCAATGAGTTTAACTGACAAACAAACAAATTCTTCCCTTATCACTCCTAAACACTTTTTGCATAATAATTTGGAACGCGGTGTACATGTGCTTTTCCACAAAACACCAGTGGTTCACGTAGTGAATCTTACAGTTCTAACTTGCCAACCGTGGTCTGTATGGAATTGTTCAATAAAGGGCCCAAAATTAAGATAACATAGATGGGAGAGGTCTCTATGAATAGGAATTCCTAAGTATTTGATACCCTGTGAGGGCCAGGCAAAGGGAAAGTTGGACTGGATGGAATCCTATATGGATTTGGGGAGGGAGACATCGAGGGCCTCAGACTTCGCTGCATTGATTTTAAAATTTGACCATGTAACAAAGTGATCTATTTCAGCCATAACAGCAGGGATGGATATATGTGATTGAGTGATATATACTAGGACATCATCAGCAAATAGAGAGCACTTGTACTCGGTGCCTCCCACCTCAATCCACCTAATATTGGGGTTATGGCGAATTGATGAGAGCAGGTGCTCCGTCACTAGGATGTATAAGAGAGGGGACAGAGGACATCCCTGCCTTGTCCCATTGGTGATTGTGAAAGGTGATGAAAATGTTCTGACGCACCCCCTGGGCCTTGGGACACCCGGAGCCGGACCCTTTTTGGTGGATGCTGGTGGTTGTAGTCTTCGTGGCGGCGACCCGGTTCCGTGGCTCAGGGCGGTCAAACCAGTGGCGGAACTATTTATGTGGTTTTGATGTTTAAATGTCTGACTACGCCACCCGTGGATTGCGGTCAGAGTGAACCGCCGCTACAGGGCAGACCGCTGAGGCTGGTGTTGTGGGTGCAGCAGAGCGTAGCATAACTCCCCACGGGAGGAGTATAGCCTCAGGGCAGTGTATGCGGAGGATGGGGGTGATGGTGCAGGGCAGCAGCAGTAATGACACGGAGTCAGTGATGCAGTCCAGGGCCTTTACTCACAGTTCTTATTATCCAGACCACGTCTGCAGGTAACGGCTGCCCACGTCGTACTGTGCTCACCAGGTGAGGGGCTCAGACAACTCCCAGATAACTTTGGAGCACTTCACAGGACCCCCTTTGTGTGTCCTTTGTCTGGCCTTTCTTACCAACACTTCTGTCCGGCTGCCTCGGGCCTCCTCTTGGTAAACTTGGCACCAGTTTCCCTGACCCTATGTGGTGCCTTCCTAGCGGGTGTAGCGAGGGGCTGCGCCACATAAAATGTCAGAGCCTCCGGTTTCTAGCTGAGGGTCGTTTCCTGCCTCCACTAGTTCGGGGACCGGTCTCCCCCTTTGGCCTGACCCCTCCACGCAGGTGGATTCGGGCGTGCGGTGGCGACTCGCCCGTCCGCACCCCTGGGATCCCTTCATTCCTCGTTCCTGGAGCCTTCTCCGCTCCTCTTCCTTCCTTCTCCCTCTTCCAAGCCTGGGCCTCTGTTACTAGGCCCGCCTCCGGAGCAGAGCTCATGCAGAGCCCCTGCTCCCTGCCACTTCTGCTCAGACTTCTCTGCACTGAACTAAGATGGTGCCCACCTTTTATACTCCCTTCTCAATGCACCCAGGAACTGCTTCCTCCCTGCTCCTGCACTACAGGGTTCCCCTTCCTCAGTGTTCCCTCCCCCCACTCCAGCCAGGGACAGGGACTGTCGTGCCCATCTCAGGGGCATATTGGTCGCCCTGCCCCACGGCAATGTGGTGTAATGCATGCAGGTGTCGGGTCCTGATCCACACTCCATCCTTACCTGAGAGTGAGATATCACACCTCTGGGTGAGGTGCAATACGTCTGTAGCAACCGAGCCCTCAGGGTGCTACAGTTCCATTTATCTTCAGCCTAGGTGACGTATTGCGATACAGGGCCGTGATTTTGGCTATAAAAGGGTCCCCTAGACCCCTACCCCAAGCTTTTTAAGAGAATCATATATGGCGTGCCAGGAGACTCTATGGAATGCTTTCTCAGCATCCAACGAGAGTATCTAATTACAAATTTTTAACTGCATCTAGCCCAGGAAATACTTTGTGCCTAGTAGCAGTGTCTGCTAGTCAGCGGATTATCCCGGCTGTTAAGCAAGCTACACCACCTGTAGTTTAGACACTTAATTTTTTCAAAGGAAATGCTTCGGGACCATGGGATACTCAGTGAAGAGCATCAGGAGGCACCCCAAGGCATAGGGGCTGGGACTGGCAGTAGGATGCTGTTAGAACCTTGCTGTTAGGTTTTTTTTCCTTTGCTGGTCACATGACCTTGTTGGCCTATTTAATCCTGCTCCGCCCTTCTGGCTTTGCTGGACTTCATTGTATATCTACTTTCTAGCTAGCCTGTGCTCTGTATCTAACTCTGTTAGTTTGCTTGGTCTACGGACCTCTATGTTCTATGTATTTTGTTTGTTCGTCTGTCTGCTACTATTTCTGTTAGGAGGTGTCCCATATTCCTCCCAGTCCTTAGTACTTGTAGGGATTCCCTCCTCACATCTATAGGTCTCCGTACAGACTAGATTAGGACTTTAGCAGGTCTGATCGCAGGATCAGGTTCCCTGTTACATCGTAGGGATTCAGCTGAGTCTTATAGTAGGGACAGATCTCCTCTCTTTCCTTAGCTTTGGTAGCAGAACTTAACAGATGCCTTGCGGTGGACAGCCGAGCTCGATCCTTATAAAAGCTTTTTAACTGCAGCAGCTTTAGTGGACGCTACTGGAGCTGGAATTACGCGGCTGCTGGCATGAGACTTGCCCTCCAATAGATCCTTGTAAATGGATTTAAAGTGTATTCATTCAAATTAGAGAGACAATTTAAATTAAAAAGCTTAGAGCTGCCTCCACCACAGGGGGGCTCGCTCGACCCACCAGCGGACAGGCACCAGTATTGGGAGAGGGGGGCTGGCCATCAGGGTTCACCGCGGCTCTGGCACAAACCCGGCGACACGGAGGTGGCACGGGCAGGAGCGGACTGGACGTGTCGGCTTCTCACTTTTTGGATTTTAGAAGAGCATGACATGCCTATATCTGTGTCTCCCCCTCCTTTTACTCCTCCACCTCTTTTCTTTTCGCATGACTATATGTACTTGTCACTTTTCCATGTGCTAGTTGTGTCTTCTGAGCAGTTTGTCAGCTTTTGGACACCTTTGAAGGTGTTTTCTATGTGTTTCTATGTGTTTTTGTTTGCCTGCCATTGGTTTTAACGGTGTTCGAAGGTGTTCGACGAACAGTTCGACGAACAGTTCGGCGAACACACGGGTGTTCGACGAACCGAACCGAACTCGAACACTACGGGGGTGGCTCAACACTACTCACAGCCACTGAGGGAATGAATGGATCAGTGGTCGCATCTCACATGCCGCTCCAGTCTAATGGGGAGAAAAGCTCCACATTCTGCCGATTGTGTGCCAGCAGTCAGACCCCCACCAATCAATATTATCACTGATCCTGTGGAGAAGTGATTACTTGTTTTCACCGGAGAACCCCTGTAAGTGCATCTCTGCCGCTCTGGTCCAAGTATTTAATCTCTAAAGCCACGGCCCCACTATCAGTATTTGGTCAGTATCCGGTCAGTATTTTTTTTTTCAGGAGTGGGAGCTAAAACCAGGTGAGGAACAATCAGAGAAAAGGTATAATAGAAACAAGTCACCAATTCTGCATTTATCACCCACTCCTGGTTTTGGCAGCGACTCCTGAGAAAAAATACTAACCAAATACTAATGGTGGGGCTGTGGCCTAATGGAAAAAAATCTTTTCCTAGTTAATATCAGCAAGAACAAAATGACCGCCATACACAACACAGTCCACTATATCAACACCAATAATACCACATACAAAAGGGACAAATATCGCCAGACCATGACTAGATCACATATTACCACCACATAGTGACCGAATAATACCACATACAAGGAACAAATACGGCCACACCATGACCAGACCACATATTACCACCCCAAAGTGACCAAATACTACAATACTGATCATGAATACAAACCACAATACTAACAACACTGTTATTACCACCAGCGACATTATGCACAGGAGCTCTGTATATAGTGTCAGTGTACAGGTAATACAGGGATCACCAGTGACATTATACACAGGAGCTCGGTATATAGTGTACAGGTAATACAGTGATCACCAGTGACATTATACACTGGAGATCTGTATATAGTGTCAGTGTACAGGTAATACAGGGTTCACCAGTGACATTATACACAGGAGCTCTGTATATAGTGTCAGTGCACAGGTAATACAGTGATCACCAGTGACATTATACACTGGAGCTCTGTATATAGTGTACAGGTATTACAGTGGTCACCAGTGACATTATACACAGGAGCTCTGTACATAGTGTATAGTGTACAGGTAATGCAGTGATCACCAGTGACATTATACACAGGAGCTCTGTATATTGTGTACAGGTAATACAGTGGTCACCAGTGACATTATACACAGGAGCTCTGTACATAGTGTATAGTGTACAGGTAATACAGTGGTCACCAGTGACATTATACACAGGAGCTCTGTACATAGTGTATAGTGTACAGGTAATACAGTGATCACCAGTGACATTATACACAGGAGCTCTGTATATAGTGCACAGGTAATACAGTAGTCATCAGTGATATTATACACAGGAGCTCTGTATATAGTGTACAGGTAATACAGTGGTCACCAGTGACATTATACACAGGAGCTCTGTATATAGTGTACAGGTAATACAGTGATCACCAGTGACGTTATACACAGTAGCTCTGTATATAGTGTATAGTGTACAGGTAATACAGGGATCACCAGTGACATTATACACAGGAGCTCTGTATATAGTGTACAGGTAATACAGTGGTCACCAGTGACATTATACACAGGAGCTCTGTACATAGTGTATAGTGTACAGGTAATACAGTGGTCACCAGTGACATTATACACAGGAGCTCTGTATATAGTGTACAGGTAATACAGTGGTCACCAGTGACATTATACACAGGAGCTCTGTACATAGTGTATAGTGTACAGGTAATACAGTGGTCACCAGTGACATTATACACAGGAGCTCTGTACATAGTGTATAGTGTACAGGTAATACAGTGATCACCAGTGACATTATACACAGGAGCTCTGTATATAGTGCACAGGTAATACAGTAGTCATCAGTGATATTATACACAGTAGCTCTGTATATAGTGTACAGGTAATACAGTGGTCACCAGTGACATTATACACAGGAGCTCTGTATATAGTGTACAGGTAATACAGTGATCACCAGTGACGTTATACACAGTAGCTCTGTATATAGTGTATAGTGTACAGGTAATACAGGGATCACCAGTGACATTATACACAGGAGCTCTGTATATAGTGTCAGTGTTCAGGTAATACATTGATCACCAGTGACATTATACACTGGAGCTCTGTATATAGTGTACAGGTAATACAGTGGTCACCAGTGACATTATACACAGAAGCTCTGTATATAGCGAATATGTAATACAGTGATCACCAGTGACATACACAGGAGTTCTGTATATACTATATACACACGTGGTTAGAATTGTTGGTACCCCTCGTTTAATGAAAGAAAAACACACAATGGTCACAGAAATAACTTGAATCTGACAAAAGTAATAATAAATTAAAAATCTATGAAAATGAACAAATGAAAGTCAGACATTGCTTTTCTGCTTCCACTGAATTTTTAAAAAAAATAAACTCATGAAATAGACCTGGACAGAAATGATGGTACCCCTGAAAATAATGTAAAAAAAGGGACATGTTAAATCAAGTTGTGTCCACTAATTAGCATCACAGGTGTCTACAATCTTGTAATCAGTCAGTGGGCCTGTATATAGGGCTACAGATACTCACTGTGTTGTTTGATGACATGGTGTGTACACACTCAACATGGACCAGAGGAAGCAAAGGAAAGAGTTGTCTCAGGAGATCAGAAAGAAAATTATAGACAAGCATGTTAAAAGGTAAAGGTTATAAGACCATCTCCAAGCAGATTGATGTTCCTGTGACTACAGGTGCACATATTATTCAGAAATTTAAGATCCATGGGACTGTAGCCAACCTCCCTGGACGTGGCCGCAAGAGGAAAATTGATGACTAATCAAAGAGACGGATAATACGAATGGTAACAAAAGAGCCCAGGAAAACTTCTAAAGAGATTAAAGGTGAACTTCAAGCTCAAGGAACATCAGTGTCAGATCGTACTATCCACCGTTGTTTGATCCAAAGTGAACTTCATGGAAGACGACCAAGGAGAACACCATTGTTGAAAAAAAAAATAATAAAAAAGCCAGACTGGAATTTGCCAAGCTACATGTTGACAAGCCACAAAGCTTCTGGGAGAATGTACTATGGACAGATGAGACAAAAATGGAAGTTTTTAGCAAGGCACATCAGCTCTATGTTCACAGATGGAAAAATGAAGCATATCAAGAAAAGAACACTGTCCCTACTGTGAAACATGGGGGAGGCTGTTATGTTCTGGGACTGCTTTGCTGCATCTGGCACAGGGTGTTTTGAATCTGTGCAGGGCACAATGAGATCTCAAGACTATCAAGGGATTCTAGAGAGAAATGTGCTGCCCAGTGTCAGAAAGCTTGGTCTCAGTCGCAGGTGATGGGTCTTGCAACAGGATAATGACCCAAAACACACAGCTAAAAACACCCAAGAATGGCTAAGAGGAAAACATTGGACTATTCTGAAGTGGCCTTCTATGAGCCCTGACCTAAATCCTATGGAGCATCTTTGGAAAGAGCTGAAACATGGCGTCTGGAAAAGGCATCCTTCAACCACGAGACAACTGGAGCAATTTGCTCATGAGGAGTGGCCAAAATACCTGTCGAGAGGTGCAGAAGTCTCATTGACAGTTACAGAAATGGTTTGATTGCAGTGATTGCCTCAAAAGGTTGTTCAACAAAATATTAAGTTAAGAAGAACCATCATTTCTGTCCGGGCCGATTTCATGAGGTTAATTTTTTTTAAAATTCTGTGGAAGCAGAAAAGCAATGTCTGACTGTCATTTGTTCATTTTCAAAAAATTGTAATTTATCAGATTCAAGTTATTTCTGTGGCCATTGTGGGTTTTTCTTTCATTAAACGAGGGGTACCAACAATTTTGACCACGTGTGTAGTGT
The DNA here is from genome assembly GCF_046119375.1 of Phyllobates terribilis. Lineage (NCBI taxonomy): Eukaryota > Metazoa > Chordata > Amphibia > Anura > Dendrobatidae > Phyllobates > Phyllobates terribilis. Next base: position 1,554,312 of record NW_027362968.1, on the reverse strand, counting down.
TAGGGTATGTGCACACGATGCAGAAATGCTCAGGATTTTTTCCAGAGCATTTCTGCATCTCCCTGGCAGGAAAAAACGCATGCGGATTGTACATGCGGATTGTACATGCGTATTGTGCATGCGGATTGTACATGCGTATTGTACATGCGTATTGAACATGCGGATTGTACATGCGTTTTCCTGCCAGGGACATGCGGATGTGAAGCGTTCTTCATTTTCATTTCCGCATGCGGGTTGACAAGCGCTTCCCAAGCGATTTTAGCATCACTTGGAAAGTGCTTGTCAACTTCACACTATATAAATCCATGCAACCAGCATGGATTTATATAGTGTGTGAATGTCAAAAAATAAAAAATAAATCTATACTTTACCCTCTGATGGCCCCCGGTGTCCGGCTTCGCTCGGTCCCGGCTGCCGGCAGTGAAGACTTTAGGACCTGCCGACGTCAGCGCCACGTGACCCGTCACATGACTCTGACGTCAGCGAAGGTCCTGCCGGGAACCAAGCAGGAGCGCTGCACGGGCCGTCAGAAGGCGAGTATATATATATTTTTTATTTTATTCTTTTTTTTTTAATGGTACCTGGGTCTGGATGAGAGTCCTCTCCTCCACACCCGGGTACCATCCGTACATTAGACCGCACGGAATGCGCATCAACATATACAGTGATGCAGGTTCCATGCGGTCTAATGCTAGTCAATGGCGGCAAAAAAGCAGCGTTTCCGCAAAATTAATTGACATGCTGCGGATTTTTGAGCGCAGCGTTTACACTGCGGAAAAATCCACATCATGGGCACAGCACATGCGGATTTCAATTGGGGAACATTGCTGCCCTTCTACCATGCGTTTTTAATGCGTTTCCGCTGCGTTTCTGCAACTGCAAAAACGCTGCGGAAACGCATTAAAAACGCATCGTGTGAACTCAGCCTAAGTGTACATGCAATACACTGACTCACCAGTGATGTCTCTAGGTGAAGTCCTTCATCTTCGCTTTTCTTCTTCATCTGGCACAGCCATCACTTCTTCCAGCCAGGAATCATCTCTGCAGAAAATAACACACAGTTATCGATAACTGATCTCTTCTAGAGAATATTCCCACTTTTCTCCCCCGACTTCTACACTACACCAGTTGAAGAAAAAAAGCAACATAGTGCCGTCCTGCACAATAACAGGACCCCTCTTTTGTCCCATCCCATGGAAAACAATTTCCTAAAAAGTAAATTATATTACAGAAGTAATAATGTAATAATAATAATTGGAATCTAAAGTAATAATGTTCCCCACTGGTCACCATAAACTAATAAAGTATGTTCCTCAATCTGGCCCCCAAACAGTAATTAAGTCCCTTGTCTAGCCAGGCACCCCCATATGTCCCTTCTGGCGCCCATTTGTCTAGTGTGACCCCTCCATATATTGATCCTAGCACACGTGTATCGAGCCTGCCCCCTCCCATATACACATCCTAGCCCCCCCCACATATCCATCCTTGCCTCCATGCTTCCAGCCTGCGCCCTCATATATCCCCCCCCCATATATCTTCCATGTGTCCAGCCAGCCCTCTACATATCCATCCTGGCCTCCATGTGTCCAGCCTCCCCCCTCATATGTCCATACTGCCCTTACCCCCTGCATATATCCATCCTGGCACCCCCTATATATCCAGCGTGCCCCTCCATATATTTATGTTAGCCCATGTGTATCGAGCCAGCCCCCCCACATATCCATCCTAGCCCCCCATGGGTCCAGCCTGTCCCCCTCATATATCCATCCTGGCCTCCATGTGTTTAGCCTGCCCCCCATATATCCATCCTGGCCCCCATATATCCATCCTGGCCTCCATGTGTCCAGGCTGCCCCCCCATTTACCCATCCTGCCCACCCCCATTTGCCTGGGTCCAGCCAGGGTTCCCCCTTGTGTGTCCAGCCAGGGCCCCCCCTTGTGTGTCCATCCAGGGCTCCCCCTTGTGTGTCCAGCCAGGGCCCCCCCTTGTGTGTCCAGCCGAGCCCCCCTTGCAGGTCCAGCCAGGGTTCCCCCTTGCGTGTCCAGCCAGGGACCCCCTTGCGTGTCCAGCCAGGGCTCCCCCCTCGTGTGTCCAGCTTGGCCCCCCTCATGTGTCCAGCCAGGGTTCCCCCCTCGTGTGTCCAGCCAGGGTTCCCCCCTTGTGTGTCCAGCCAGGGTTCCCCCTTGTGTGTCCATCCAGGGTTCCCCCCTTGTGTGTCCAGCCAAGGTCCCCCCCTTGTGTGTCCAGCCAGGCTACCCCCTTGTGTGTCCAGCCAGGCTACCCCCTTGTGTGTCCAGCTGGGCCCCCCCTTGTGTGTCCAGCTGGGCCCCCCCTTGTGTGTCCAGCTGGGCCCCCCCTTGTGTGTCCAGCTGGGCCCCCCTTGTATGTCCAGCTGGGCCCCCCCTTGTGTGTCCATCCGGGCCCCCCCTTGTGTGTCCAGCTAGGCCCCCCTTGTGTGTCTAACCAGGGTTCCCCCTTGTGTGTACAGCCAGGTGACCCCCTTGTGTGTCCAGCCTGGCTAACCCCTTGTGTGTCCAGCTGGGCCCCCCCTTGTGTGTCCAGCTGGGCCCCCCCTTGTGTGTCCAGCTGGGCCCCCCCTTGTGGGTCCAGCTAGGCCCCCCTTGTGTGTCTAGCCAGGGTTCCCCCTTGTGTGTACAGCCAGGGCCCCCCCTTGTGTGTCCAGCCAGGGTTCCCCCCTTGTGTGTCCATCCAGGACCCCCCCCTTTTGTGTCCAGTCGGCTCCCCCCTTGTGTGTCCAGCCAGCCTACCCGCTTGTGTGTCCAGCCAGGGTTGCCCCTTGTGTCCAGTCAGGGTTCCCCCCCCCTGTGTGTCCAGCCAGGATCCCCCTTTTGTGTCCAGCCAGGCTACTCCCTTGTGTGTCTGTCCAGCTGGGCCCCCCCTTGTGTGTCCAGCTGGGCCCCCCCTTGTGTGTCCAGCTAGCCCCCGCCTTGTGTGTCCAGCCAGTGGGTCCAGACCATTACACACACACACACACACACACACCTCTTACCTTCCTGCGCTCCCGTGCGGTGTCCTCCTTCTCCTGAGTTGCGCGCCTCCTTCACAGCAGGCGCATGACTATGACGTCATACGCCGGCCGGCGAAGGGAGACACGCAGCTTCAGCTGCTTCACTGGGACGTGCGCCGCAGTGGTTCAGGTAATGAACGCTGCGTGCGCGCGTCCCGGCATACACTGTGCCTGCGCTTTTAAAGGGCCCGTGCCCCTTAAAACCGCAGGATTGTTTTTTTGTTCTCTTCTCCTCTGCAGCAGGGGGTGGGGCCCACCGGGAAAATTCCCGGTATCCCGCCAGCCCAAACCGACCCTGGGTCACAGTACATAGATAATGCACATAGTGAGGTCACAGTACAGAGATAATGCACATAGTGAGGTCATAGTACAGAGATAATGCACATAGTGAGGTCACAGTAGAGAGATAATAAACACAGTGATGTCACATTACAGAGATAATACACATAGTGATGTCACAGTAGAGATAATAAGCACAGTAATGTCACATTACAGAGATAATACACATAGTGATGTCACAGTACAGAGATAATAAACACAGTGATGTCACATTACAGAGATAATACACATAGTGATGTCACAGTATAGAGATAATGCAAATAGTGAGGTCACAGTAGTGAGATAATAAACACAGTGATGTCACATTACAGAGATAATACACATAGTGATGTCACAGTACAGGGATAATAAACACAGTGATGTCATATTACAGAGATAATACACATAGTGATGTCACAGCACAGGGATAATGCACATAGTGAGGTCACATTACAGAGATAATACACATAGTGATGTCACAGTACAGGGATAATAAACACAGTGATGTCACATTACAGAGATAATACACATAGTGATGTCACAGTACAGAGATAATAAACACAGTGATGTCACATTACAGAGATAATACACATAGTGATGTCACAGTACATAGATAATGCACATAGTGAGGTCACAGTAGAGAGATAATAAACACAGTGATGTCACATTACAGAGATAATACACATAGTGATGTCACAGTAGAGATAATAAGCACAGTAATGTCACATTACAGAGATAATACACATAGTGATGTCACAGTACAGAGATAATAAACACAGTGATGTCACATTACAGAGATAATACACATAGTGATGTCACAGTATAGAGATAATGCAAATAGTGAGGTCACAGTAGTGAGATAATAAACACAGTGATGTCATATTACAGAGATAATACACATAGTGATGTCACAGCACAGGGATAATGCACATAGTGAGGTCACAGTACATAGATAATGCACATAGTGAGGTCACAGTAGAGAGATAATAAACACAGTGATGTCACATTACAGAGATAATACACATAGTGATGTCACAGTACAGGGATAATAAACACAGTGATGTCATATTACAGAGATAATACACATAGTGATGTCACAGCACAGGGATAATGCACATAGTGAGGTCACAGTACATAGATAATGCACATAGTGAAATCACAGTACAGAGATAATGCAAACAGTGATGTCACAGTACATAGATAATGCACATAGTGAGGTCACAGTACAGAGATAATTCACATAGTGAGGTCACAGTAGAGAGAGAATAAACACAGTGATGTCACATTACAGAGATAATAAACATAGTGAGGTCACAGTACAGAGATAATAAACACAGTGAGGTCACAGTACAGAGACAATGCACATAGTGAGGTCACAGTATATGGATAATGTACATAGTGAGGACACAGTAGAGAGATAATAAACACAGTGATGTCCCATTACAGAGATAATGCACATAGTGAGGTCACAGTAGAGAGATAATAAACACAGTGATGTCACAGTACAGAGATAATGCACATAGTGATGTCACAGTACAGAGATAATGCACATAGTGATGTCACAGTATATAGATAATGCACATAGTGAGGTCACAGTACAGAGATAATGGACATAGTGAGGTCACAGTACATAGATAATGCACATAGTGAGGTCACAGTACAGAGATAATGCACATAGTGAGGTCACAGTACATAGATAATGCACATAGTTAGGTCACAGTAGAGAGATAATAAACACAGTGATGTCCCATTACAGAGATAATGGACATAGTGATGTCACAGTACAGAGATAATGCACATATTGATGTCACAGTACATAGATAATGCACATAGTGAGGTCACAGTACAGAGATAATGCACATAGTGAGGTCACAATAAATAGATAATGCACATAGTGAGGTCACAGTACATAGATAATGCACATAGTGATGTCACAGTACAGAGATAATGCACATAGTGAGGTCACAGTAGAGAAATAATAAACACAGTGATGTCACATTACAGAGATAATGCACATAGTGATGTCACAGTACAGAGATAATAAACACACTGATGTCACATACAGAGATAATACACATAGTGATGTCACAGTATAGAGATAATGCAAATAGTGAGGTCACAGTAGAGAGATAATAAACACAGTGATGTCACATTACAGAGATAATACACAGAGTGATGTCACAGTACAGGGATAATGCACATAGTGAGGTCACAGTACAGAGATAATAAACATAGTTATGTCACATTACAGAGATAATACACATAGTGATGTCACAGTACATAGATAATGCACATAGTGAGGTCACAGTACATAGATAACGCACATAGTAAGGTCACAGTACAGAGATAATACACATAGTGATGTCACAGTACATAGATAATGCACATAGTTAGGTCACAGTACAGAGAAAATGCACATAGTGATGTCACAGTACAGAGATAATGCACATAGTGAGGTCACAGTACAGAGAAAATGCACATAGTGATGTCACAGTACAGAGATAATGCACATAGTGAGGTCACAGTACATAGATAATGCACATAGTGAGGTCACAGTACATAGATAATGCACATAGTGATGTCACAGTACATAGATAATGCACATAGTGATGTCACAGTACAGAGATAATGCACATAGTGAGGTCACATTACAGAGATAATGCACATAGTTAGGTCACAGTACATAGATAATGCACATAGTGATGTCACAGTACAGAGATAATGCACATAGTTAGGTCACATTACAGAGAAAATGCACATAGTGATGTCACAGTACATAGATATTGCACATAGTGATGTCACAGTACATAGATAATGCACATAGTGATGTCACAGTACAGAGATAATGCACATAGTGAGGTCACATTACAGAGATAATGCACATAGTTAGGTCACAGTACATAGATAATGCACATAGTGATGTCACAGTACAGAGATAATGCACATAGTTAGGTCACATTACAGAGATAATGCACATACTTAGGTCACAGTACATAGATAATGCACATAGTGATGTCACAGTACAGAGATAATGCACATAGTGAGGTCACATTACAGAGATAATGCACATAGTGATGTCACAGTACATAGATAATGCACATAGTGATGTCACAGTACAGAGATAATGCACATAGTTAGGTCACAGTACATAGATAATGCACATAGTGAGGTCACAGTACAGAGATAATGCACATAGTGATGTCACAGTACATAGATAATGCACATAGTGATGTCACAGTACATAGATAATGCACATAGTGATGTCACAGTACAGAGATAATGCACATAGTGATGTCACATTACAGAGATAATAAATACAGTTAGGTCACAGTACAGAGATAATGCACATAGTGAGGTCACAGTACAGAGATAATGTACATAGTGATGTCACAGTACAGAGATAATGCACATAGTGAGGTCACAGTACAGAGATAATGCACATAGTGAGGTCACAGTACAGAGATAATGTACATAGTGAGGTCACAGTAGAGAGATAATAAACACAGTGATGTCACAGCACAGAGATAATGCACATAGTGATGTCACAGTACATTGATAATGCACATAGTGAGGTCACAGTACATAGATAATGCACATAGTGAGGTCACAGTACAGAGATAATGCACATAGTGAGGTCACAGTACAGAGATAATGCACATAGTGAGGTCACAGTACAGAGATAATGCACATAGTGAGGTCACAGTACAGAGATAATGCACATAGTGAGGTCACAGTACAGAGATAATGCACATAGTGAGGTCACAGGACATAGATAATGCACATAGTGATGTCACAGTACAGAGATAATGCACATAGTGATGTCACAGTACATAGATAATGCACATAGTGAGGTCACAGGACATAGATAATGCACATAGTGAGGTCACAGCAGGGTCGGACTGGGGTGTCTGGGGCTCACAGGTAGAATGACTCTAGGGGCCACCTACAGCCATATGCAAATATCTGTTATCCGCTCTCCCTGTTATAGTGGAGCATTGACTGGCGGCTCCTGCACATCTACTGGGCGACACTAACTGGGATGAACGATTACAGTAGTTTGCTTTAAAGGGCTTCTTTGGTTAAAACAAGTTATCACCGATCCATGGGCTCTACAGGATAGGTAATAACTTATTGATCGTTTGGGTCCGAACATTGGAAAACGCACCTATCGGAAGAATGGGGAAGTTTCATCCCTGACAGGACACTTATCCCCATTTTAAAATGCAGCGGCAGGTGGGACGTCTGACCGCAGCTCTATTCATTCTCTTTGGGGCTTCCAAAAAAGAGCAGCGCTCACAGTCACTGAGGGAATGAATGGATCAGTGGTCGCATCTCACATGCCGCTCCAGTCTAATGGGGAGAAAAGCTTCACATTCTGCCGATTCTGTGCCAGCAGTCAGACCCCCACCAATCAATATCATCACTGATCCTGTGGAGAAGTGATTACTTGTTTTCACCGGAGAACCCCTGTAAGTGCATCTCTGCCGCTCTGGTCCAAGTATTTAATCTCTAAAGCCACGGCCCCACTATCAGTATTTGGTCAGTATCCGGTCAGTATTTTTTTTTTCAGGAGTGGGAGCTAAAACCAGGTGAGGAACAATCAGAGAAAAGGTATAATAGAAACAAGTCACCAATTCTGCATTTATCACCCACTCCTGGTTTTGGCAGCGACTCCTGAGAAAAAATACTAACCAAATACTAATGGTGGGGCTGTGGCCTAATGGAAAAAAATCTTTTCCTAGTTAATATCAGCAAGAACAAAATGACCGCCATACACAACACAGTCCACTATATCAACACCAATAATACCACATACAAAAGGGACAAATATCGCCAGACCATGACTAGATCACATATTACCACCACATAGTGACCGAATAATACCACATACAAGGAACAAATACGGCCACACCATGACCAGACCACATATTACCACCCCAAAGTGACCAAATACTACAATACTGATCATGAATACAAACCACAATACTAACAACACTGTTATTACCACCAGCGACATTATACACAGGAGGTCTGTATATAGTGTCAGTGTACAGGTAATACAGGGATCACCAGTGACATTATACACAGGAGCTCGGTATATAGTGTACAGGTAATACAGTGATCACCAGTGACATTATACACTGGAGCTCTGTATATAGTGTCAGTGTACAGGTAATACAGGGTTCACCAGTGACATTATACACAGGAGCTCTGTATATAGTGTCAGTGCACAGGTAATACAGTGATCACCAGTGACATTATACACTGGAGCTCTGTATATAGTGTACAGGTATTACAGTGGTCACCAGTGACATTACACACAGGAGCTCTGTACATAGTGTATAGTGTACAGGTAATGCAGTGATCACCAGTGACATTATACACAGGAGCTCTGTATATAGTGTACAGGTAATACAGTGGTCACCAGTGACATTATACACAGGAGCTCTGTATATAGTGCACAGGTAATACAGTGGTCATCAGTGATATTATACACAGGAGCTCTGTATATAGTGTACAGGTAATACAGTGGTCACCAGTGACATTATACACAGGAGCTCTGTATATAGTGTACAGGTAATACAGTGATCACCAGTGACGTTATACACAGTAGCTCTGTATATAGTGTATAGTGTACAGGTAATACAGGGATCACCAGTGACATTATACACAGGAGCTCTGTATATAGTGTCAGTGTACAGGTAATACATTGATCACCAGTGACATTATACACTGGAGCTCTGTATATAGTGTACAGGTAATACAGTGGTCACCAGTGACATTATACACAGAAGCTCTGTATATAGCGAATACGTAATACAGTGATCACCAGTGACATACACAGGAGTTCTGTATATACTATATACACACGTGGTCAGAATTGTTGGTACCCCTCGTTTAATGAAAGAAAAACACACAATGGTCACAGAAATAACTTGAATCTGACAAAAGTAATAATAAATTAAAAATCTATGAAAATGAACAAATGAAAGTCAGACATTGCTTTTCTGCTTCCACTGAATTTTTAAAAAAAATAAACTCATGAAATAGACCTGGACAGAAATGATGGTACCCCTGAAAATAATGTAACAAAAGGGACATGTTAAATCAAGTTGTGTCCACTAATTAGCATCACAGGTGTCTACAATCTTGTAATCAGTCAGTGGGCCTGAATATAGGGCTACAGATACTCACTGTGTTGTTTGATGACATGGTGTGTACACACTCAATATGGACCAGAGGAAGCAAAGGAAAGAGTTGTCTCAGGAGATCAGAAAGAAAATTATAGACAAGCATGTTAAAAGGTAAAGGTTATAAGACCATCTCCAAGCAGATTGATGTTCCTGTGACTACAGGTGCACATATTATTCAGAAATGTAAGATCCATGGGACTGTAGCCAACCTCCCTGGACGTGGCCGCAAGAGGAAAATTGATGACTAATCAAAGAGACGGATAATATGAATGGTAACAAAAGAGTCCAGGAAAACTTCTAAAGAGATTAAAGGTGAACTTCAAGCTCAAGGAACATCAGTGTCAGATCGTACTATCCACCGTTGTTTGATCCAAAGTGAACTTCATGGAAGACGACCAAGGAGAACACCATTGTTGAAAAAAAAAATAATAAAGAAGCCAGACTGGAATTTGCCAAACTACATGTTGACAAGCCACAAAGCTTCTGGGAGAATGTACTATGGACAGATGAGACACAAATGGAAGTTTTTGGCAAGGCACATCAGCTCTATGTTCACAGACGGAAAAATGAAGCATATCAAGAAAAGAACACTGTCCCTACTGTGAAACATGGGGGAGGCTGTTATGTTCTGGGGCTGCTTTGCTGCACCTGGCACAGGGTGTCTTGAATCTGTGCAGGATACAATGAAATCTCAAGACTATCAAGGGATTCTAGAGAGAAATGTGCTGCCCAGTGTCAGAAAGCTTGGTCTCAGTCGCAGGTCATGGGTCTTGCAACAGGATAATGACCCAAAACACACAGCTAAAAACACCCAAGAATGGCTAAGAGGAAAACATTGGACTATTCTGAAGTGGCCTTCTATGAGCCCTGACCTAAATCCTATGGAGCATCTTTGGAAAGAGCTGAAACATGCCGTCTGGAAAAGGCAACCCTCAAACACGAGACAACTGGAGCAGTTTGCTCATGAGGAGTGGCCAAAATACCTGTCGAGAGGTGCAGAAGTCTCATTGACAGTTACAGGAATCGTCTGATTGCAGCGATTGCCTCAAAAGGTTGTTCAACAAAATATTAAGTTAAGAAGAAGAAGAACCATCATTTCTGTCCGGGCCGATTTCATGAGGTTAATTTTTTTTAAAATTCTGTGGAAGCAGAAAAGCAATGTCTGACTGTCATTTGTTCATTTTCAAAAAATTGTAATTTATCAGATTCAAGTTATTTCTGTGGCCATTGTGGGTTTTTCTTTCATTAAACGAGGGGTACCAACAATTTTGACCACGTGTGTAGTGTTAGGGTATGTGCACACGATGCAGAAATGCTCAGGATTTTTTCCAGAGCATTTCTGCATCTCCCTGGCAGGAAAAAACGCATGCCGATTGTACATGCGGATTGTACATGCGTATTGAACATGCGTATTGAACATGCGGATTGTACATGCGTTTTCCTGCCAGGGACATGCGGATGTGAAGCGTTCTTCATTTTCATTTCCGCATGCGGGTTGACAAGCGCTTCCCAAGCGATTTTAGCATCACTTGGAAAGTGCTTGTCAACTTCACACTATATAAATCCATGCAACCAGCATGGATTTATATAGTGTGTGAATGTCAAAAAATAAAAAATAAATCTATACTTTACCCTCTGATGGCCCCCGGTGTCCGGCTTCGCTCGGTCCCGGCTGCCGGCAGTGAAGACTTTAGGACCTGCCGACGTCAGCGCCACGTGACCCGTCACATGACTCTGACGTCAGCGAAGGTCCTGCCGGGAACCAAGCAGGAGCGCTGCGCGGGCCGTCAGAAGGTGAGTATATATATATTTTTTATTTTATTCTTTTTTTTTTAATGGTACCTGGGTCTGGATGAGAGTCTTCTCCTCCACACCCGGGTACCATCCGCACATTAGACCGCACGGAATGCGCATCAACATATACAGTGATGCAGGTTCCATGCGGTCTAATGCTAGTCAATGGCGGCAAAAAAGCAGCGTTTCCGCAAAATTAATTGACATGCTGCGGATTTTTGAGCGCAGCGTTTACGCTGCGGAAAAATCCACATCATGGGCACAGCACATGCGGATTTCAATTGGGGAACATTGCTGCCCTTCTACCATGCGTTTTTAATGCGTTTCCGCTGCGTTTCTGCACCTGCAAAAACGCCGCGGAAACGCATTAAAAACGCATCGTGTGAACTCAGCCTAAGTGTACATGCAATACACTGACTCACCAGTGATGTCTCTAGGTGAAGTCCTTCATCTTCGCTTTTCTTCTTCATCTGGCACAGACATCACTTCTTCCAGCCAGGAATCATCTCTGCAGAAAATAACACACAGTTATCGATAACTGATCTCTTCTAGAGAATATTCCCACTTTTCCCCCCCGACTTCTACACTACACCAGTTGAAGAAAAAAAGCAACATAGTGCCGTCCTGCACAATAACAGGACCCCTCTTTTGTCCCATCCCATGGAAAACAATTTCCTAAAAAGTAAATTATATTACAGAAGTAATAATGTAATAATAATAATTGGAATCTAAAGTAATAATGTTCCCCACTGGTCACCATAAACTAATAAAGTATGTTCCTCAATCTGGCCCCCAAACAGTAATTAAGTCCCTTGTCTAGCCAGGCACCCCCATTTGTCCCTTCTGGCCCCCATTTGTCTAGTGTGACCCCTCCATATATTGATCCTAGCACACGTGTATCGAGCCTGCCCCCTCCCATATACCCATCCTAGCCCCCCCCACATATCCATCCTTGCCTCCATGCTTCCAGCCTGCGCCCTCATATATCCCCCCCCCCATATATCTTCCATGTGTCCAGCCAGCCCTCTACATATCCATCCTGGCCTCCATGTGTCCAGCCTCCCCCCTCATATATCCATACTGCCCTTACCCCCTGCATATATCCATCCTGGCACCCCCTATATATCCAGCGTGCCCCTCCATATATTTATGTTAGCCCATGTGTATCGAGCCAGCCCCCCCACATATCCATCCTAGCCCCCCATGGGTCCAGCCTGTCCCCCTCATATATCCATCCTGGCCTCCATGTGTTTAGCCTGCCCCCCCATATATCCATCCTTGCCCCCATATATCCATCCTGGCCTCCATGTGTCCAGGCTGCCCCCCCATTTACCCATCCTGCCCACCCCTTTTGCCTGGGTCCAGCCAGGGTTCCCCCTTGTGTGTCCAGCCAGGGCCCCCCCTTGTGTGTCCATCCAGGGCTCCCCCTTGTGTGTCCAGCCAGGGCCCCCCCTTGTGTGTCCAGCCGAGCCCCCCTTGCGCGTCCAGCCAGGGTTCCCCCTTGCGTGTCCAGCCAGGGACCCCCTTGCGTGTCCAGCCAGGGCTCCCCCCTCGTGTGTCCAGCTTGCCCCCCCTCATGTGTCCAGCCAGGGTTCCCCCCTCGTGTGTCCAGCCAGGGTTCCCCCCTTGTGTGTCCAGCCAGGGTTCTCCCTTGTGTGTCCATCTAGGATTCCCCCCTTGTGTGTCCAGCCAAGGTCCCCCCCTTGTGTGTCCAGACAGGCTACCCCCTTGTGTGTCCAGCCAGGCTACCCCCTTGTGTGTCCAGCTGGGCCCCCCCTTGTGTGTCCAGCTGGGCCCCCCCTTGTGTGTCCAGCTGGGCCCCCCCTTGTATGTCCAGCTGGGCCCCCCCTTGTGTGTCCAGCCGGGCCCCCCCTTGTGTGTCCAGCTAGGCCCCCCTTGTGTGTCTAACCAGGGTTCCCCCTTGTGTGTACAGCCAGGTTACCCCCTTGTGTGTCCAGCCTGGCTACCCCCTTGTGTGTCCAGCTGGGCCCCCCCTTGTGTGTCCAGCTGGGCCCCCCCTTGTGTGTCCAGCTGGGCCCCCCCTTGTGTGTCCAGCTAGGCCCCCCTTGTGTGTCTAGCCAGGGATCCCCCTTGTGTGTACAGCCAGGGCCCCCCCTTGTGTGTCCATCCAGGGTTCCCCCCTTGTGTGTCCATCCAGGACCCCCCCCTTTTGTGTCCAGTCAGCTCCCCCCTTGTGTGTCCAGCCAGCCTACCCCCTTGTGTGTCCAGCCAGGGTTGCCCCTTGTGTCCAGCCAGGGTCCCCCCCCCCTGTGTGTCCAGCCAGGATCCCCCTTTTGTGTCCAGCCAGGCTACTCCCTTGTGTGTCTGCCCAGCTGGGCCCCCCCTTGTGTGTCCAGCTGGGCCCCCGCTTGTGTGTCCAGCTAGCCCCCGCCTTGTGTGTCCAGCCAGTGGGTCCAGACCATTACACACACACACACACACACACACACACCTCTTACCTTCCTGCGCTCCCGTGCGGTGTCCTCCTTCTCCTGAGTTGCACGCCTCCTTCACAGCAGGCGCATGACGATGACGTCATAAGCCGGCCGGCGAAGGGAGACACGCAGCTTCAGCTGCTTCACTGGGACGTGCGCCGCGGTGGTTCAGGTAATGAACGCTGCGTGCGCGCGTCCCGGCATACACTGTGCCTGCGCTTTTAAAGGGCCCGTGCCCCTTAAAACCGCAGGATTGTTTTTTTGTTCTCTTCTCCCCCTCTCCTCTGCAGCAGGGGGCGGGGCCCACCGGGAAAATTCCCGGTATCCCGCCTGCCCAGACCGACCCTGTGTCACAGTACATAGATAATGCACATAGTGAGGTCACAGTACAGAGATAATGCACATAGTGAGGTCATAGTAGAGAGATAATAAACACAGTGATGTCACATTACAGAGATAATACACAAATTGATGTCACAGTAGAGATAATAAGCACAGTAATGTCACATTACAGAGATAATACAAATAGTGAGGTCACAGTACAGAGATAATGCACATAGTGATGTCACAGTAGAGATAATAAGCACAGTAATGTCACATTACAGAGATAATACACATAGTGATGTCACAGTACAAAGATAATAAACACAGTGATGTCACATTACAGAGATAATACACATAGTGATGTCACAGTATAGAGATAATGCAAATAGTGAGGTCACAGTACAGAGATAATAAACACAGTGATGTCACATTACAGAGATAATACACATAGTGAGGTCACAGTACAGAGATAATGCAAATAGTGAGGTCACAGTAGAGAGATAATAAACACAGTGATGTCACATTACAGAGATAATACACATAGTGATGTCACAGTATAGAGATAATGCAAATAGTGAGGTCACAGTACATAGATAATGCACATAGTGAGGTCACAGTACAGAGATAATTCACATAGTGAGGTCACAGTAGAGAGAGAATAAACACAGTGATGTCACATTACAGAGATAATAAACATAGTGAGGTCACAGTACATAGATAATGCACATAGTGAGGTCACAGTACAGAGATAATTCACATAGTGAGGTCACAGTAGAGAGAGAATAAACACAGTGATGTCACATTACAGAGATAATAAACATAGTGAGGTCACAGTACATAGATAATGCACATAGTGAGGTCAGAGTACAGAGATAATGCACATAGTGAGGTCACAGTACAGAGATAATGCACATAGTGAGGTCACAGTATATGGATAATGTACATAGTGAGGACACAGTAGAGAGATAATAAACACAGTGATGTCACAGTACAGAGATAATGCACATAGTGATGTCACAGTATATAGATAATGCACATAGTGAGGTCACAGTACAGAGATAATGGACATAGTGAGGTCACAGTACATAGATAATGCACATAGTGTGGTCACAGTACAGAGATAATGCGAATAATGTCACAGTACATAGAAAATGCACATAGTGATGTCACATTACATAGATAATACACATAGTGAGGTCACAGTACATAGATAATGCATATAGTGTGGTCACAGTACAGAGATAATGCACATAGTGATGTCACAGTACATAGATAATGCACATAGTGAGGTCACAGTACAGAGATAATGCACATAGTGAGGTCACAATACATAGATAATGCACATAGTGAGGTCACAGTACATAGATAATGCACATAGTGATGTCACAGTACAGAGATAATGCACATAGTGAGGTCACAGTAGAGAAATAATAAACACAGTGATGTCACATTACAGAGATAATACACATAGTGATGTCACAGTGCATAGATAATGCACATAGTGATGTCACAGTACATAGATAATGCACATAGTGATGTCACAGTACATAGATAATGCACATAGTGATGTCACAGTACAGAGATAATGCACATAGTGATGTCACATTACAGAGATAATAAATACAGTGATGTTACGTTACAGAGATAATACATATAGTGATGTCATAGTACAGAGATAATGCACATGGTGAGGTCACAGGACATAGATAATGCACATAGTGAGGTCACAGTACATAGATAATGCACATAGTGAGGTCACAGTGCAGAGATAATGCACATAGTGAGGTCACAGTTGAGAGAAAATAAACACAGTGAAGTCACATTACAGAGATAATACACATATTGATGTCACAGTAGAGATAATAAGCACAGTGATGTCACATTACAGAGATAATACACATAGTGATGTCACAGTATAGAGATAATGCAAATAGTAAGGTCACAGTACAGGGATAATACACATAGTGATGTCACAGTACAGAGATAATACACATAGTGATGTCACAGTACAGGGATAATAAACACAGTGATGTCATATTACAGAGATAATACACATAGTGGTGTCACAGCACAGAGATAATGCACATAGTGAGGTCACAGTACATAGATTATGCACATAGTGAAGTCACACTACATAGAAAATGCACATAGTGAAGTCACAGTACAGAGATAATGCACATAGTGAGGTCACCTTAGAGAGATAATAAACACAGTGATGTCACATTACAGAGATAATACACATAGTGATGTCACAGTACATAGATAATACACATAGTGATGTCACAGTACATAGATAATGCACATATTGAGGTCACAGTACAGAGATAATGCACATAGTGAGGTCACAGTAGAGAGATAATAAACACAGTGATGTCACATTACAGAGATAATCCACATAGTGAGGTCACAGTACAGAGATAATAAGCACAGTGATATCACATTACAGAGATAATATACATAGTGAGGTCACAGCACATAGATAATGCACATTGTGAGGTCAGAGTACAGAGATAATGCACATAGTGAGGTCACAGTACAGAGATAATGCACATAGTGAGGTCACAGTACATAGATAATGCACATAGTGATGTCACAGTACATAGAAAATGCACATAGTGTGGTCACAGTACAGAGATAATGCACATAGTGAGGTCACAGTACATAGAAAATGCACATAGTGTGGTCACAGTACAGAGATAATGCACATAGTCATGTCAGAGTACATAGATAATGCACATAGTGATGTCACAGTAGATAGATAATACACATAGTGAGGTCACAGTACATAGATAATGCACATAGTGTGGTCACAGTACAGAAATAATGCACATAGTGATGTCACAGTACATAGATAATGCACATAGTGAGGTCACAGTACAGGGATAATGCACATAGTGATGTCACAGTACAGAGATAATACACATAGTGAGGTCACATTACATAGATAATGCGCATAGTGAGGTCACAGTACAGAGATAATGCACATAGTGAGGTCACAGTAGAGAAATAATAAACACAGTGGTGTCACATTACAGAGATAATCCTCATAGTGAGGTCTCAGTACAGAGATAATAAACACAGTGATGTCACATTACAGAGATAATACACATAGTGAGGTCACAGTACATAGATAATGCACATAGTGAGGTCAGAGTACAGAGATAATGCACATAGTGAGGTCACAGTACATAGATAATGCACATAGTGAGGTCACAGTACAGAGATAATGCACATAGTGATGTCACAGTAGAGATAATAAGCACAGTAATGTTACATTACAGAGATAATACACATAGTGATGTCACAGTACAGAGATAATAAACACAGTGATGTCACATTACAGAGATAATTCACATAGTGATGTCACAGTACAGGGATAATAAACACAGTGATGTCATATTACAGAGATAATACACATATTGATGTCACAGCACAGGGATAATGCACATAGTGAGGTCACAGTACGTAGATAATGCACATAGTGAGGTCACAGTACATAGATAATGCACATAGTGAAATCACAGTACAGAGATAATGCAAACAGTGATGTCACAGTACATAGATAATGCACATAGTGAGGTCACAGTACATAGATAATTCACATAGTGAGGTCACAGTAGAGAGATAATAAACACAGTGATGTCACATTACAGAGATAATCTACATAGTGAGGTCACAGTACAGAGATAATAAGCACAGTGATGTCACATTACAGAGATAATAAACATAGTGAGGTCACAGTACATAGATAATGCACATAGTGAGGTCACAGTACAGAGATAATGCACATAGTGAGGTCACAGTATATGGATAATGTACATAGTGAGGACACAGTAGAGAGATAATAAACACAGTGATGTCCCATTACAGAGATAATGCACATAGTGAGGTCACAGTAGAGAGATAATAAACACAGTGATGTCACAGTACAGAGATAATGCACATAGTGATGTCACAGTACAGAGATAATGCACATAGTGATGTCACAGTATATAGATAATGCACATAGTGAGGTAACAGTACAGATATAATGGACATAGTGAGGTCACAGTACATAGATAATGCACATAGTGTGGTCACAGTACAGAGATAATGCGAATACTGATGTCACAGTACATAGATAATGCACATAGTGATGTCACATTACATAGATAATACACATAGTGAGGTCACAGTACATAGATAATGCACATAGTGTGGTCACAGTACAGAGATAATGCACATAGTAATGTCACAGTACATAGATAATGCACATAGTGAGGTCACAGTACAGAGATAATGCACATAGTAAAGTCACAGTACATAGATAATGCACATAGTGAGGTCACAGTACAGAGATAATAAACACAGTGTTGTCACATTACAGAGATAATACACATAGTGAGGTCACAGTACAGAGATAATGCACATAGTGAGGTCAGAGTACAGAGATAATGCACATAGTGAGGTCACAGTACAGAGATAATGCACATAGTGAGGTCACAGTACATAGATAATGCACATAGTTAGGTCACAGTAGAGAGATAATAAACACAGTGATGTCCCATTACAGAGATAATACACATAGTGAGGTCACAGTACATAGATAATGCACATAGTGAGGTCACAGTACAGAGATAATGCACATATTGATGTCACAGTACATAGATAATGCACATAGTGATGTCACAGTACAGAGATAATGCACATAGTGAGGTCACAGTACAGAGATAATGCACATAGTGAGGTCACAATACATAGATAATGCACATAGTGAGGTCACAGTACATAGATAATGCACATAGTGATGTCACAGTACAGAGATAATGCACATAGTGAGGTCACAGTAGAGAAATAATAAACACAGTGATGTCACATTACAGAGATAATACACATAGTGATGTCACAGTGCATAGATAATACACATAGTGATGTCACAGTGGATAGATAATGCACATAGTGATGTCACAGTACATAGATAATGCACATAGTGATGTCACAGTACATAGATAATGCACATAGTGATGTCACAGTACAGAGATAATGCACATAGTGATGTCACAGTACAGAGATAATGCACATAGTGAAGTCACATTACAGAGATAATAAATACAGTGATGTCACAGTACAGAGATAATACATATAGTGATGTCACAGTACAGAGATAATGCACATAGTGAGGTCACAGGACATAGATAATGCACATAGTGAGGTCACAGTACATAGATAATGCACATAGTGAGGTCACAGTGCAGAGATAATGCACATAGTGAGGTCACAATACAGAGATAATGCACATAGTGAGGTCACAGTGCAGAGATAATGCACATAGTGAGGTCACAGGACATAGATAATGCACATAGTGAGGTCACAGTGCAGAGATAATGCACATAGTGAGGTCACAGTTGAGAGAAAATAAACACAGTGAAGTCACATTACAGAGATAATAAGCACAGTGATGTCACAGTACAGAGATAATAAACACAGTGATGTCACATTACAGAGATAATAAACATAGTGAGGTCACAGTACATAGATAATGCACATAGTGAGGTCACAGTACAGAGATAATGCACATAGTGAGGTCACAGTATATGGATAATGTACATAGTGAGGACACAGTAGAGAGATAATAAACACAGTGATGTCCCATTACAGAGATAATGCACATAGTGAGGTCACAGTAGAGAGATAATAAACATAGTGATGTCACAGTACAGAGATAATGCACATAGTGATGTCACAGTACAGAGATAATGCACATAGTGATGTCACAGTATATAGATAATGCACATAGTGAGGTAACAGTACAGAGATAATGGACATAGTGAGGTCACAGTACATAGATAATGCACATAGTGTGGTCACAGTACAGAGATAATGCGAATACTGATGTCACAGTACATAGATAATGCACATAGTGATGTCACATTACATAGATAATACACATAGTGAGGTCACAGTACATAGATAATGCACATAGTGTGGTCACAGTACAGAGATAATGCACATAGTGATGTCACAGTACATAGATAATGCACATAGTGAGGTCACAGTACAGAGATAATGCACATAGTAAGGTCACAGTACATAGATAATGCACATAGTGAGGTCACAGTACATAGATAATGCACATAGTTAGGTCACAGTAGAGAGATAATAAACACAGTGTTGTCACATTACAGAGATAATACACATAGTGAGGTCACAGTACAGAGATAATGCACATAGTGAGGTCAGAGTACAGAGATAATGCACATAGTGAGGTCACAGTACAGAGATAATGCACATAGTGAGGTCACAGTACATAGATAATGCACATAGTTAGGTCACAGTAGAGAGATAATAAACACAGTGATGTCCCATTACAGAGATAATACACATAGTGAGGTCACAGTACATAGATAATGCACATAGTGAGGTCACAGTACAGAGATAATGCACATATTGATGTCACAGTACATAGATAATGCACATCGTGATGTCACAGTACAGAGATAATGCACATAGTGAGGTCACAGTACAGAGATAATGCACATAGTGAGGTCACAATACATAGATAATGCACATAGTGAGGTCACAGTACATAGATAATGCACATAGTGATGTCACAGTACAGAGATAATGCACATAGTGAGGTCACAGTAGAGAAATAATAAACACAGTGATGTCACATTACAGAGATAATACACATAGTGATGTCACAGTGCATAGATAATACACATAGTGATGTCACAGTGGATAGATAATGCACATAGTGATGTCACAGTACATAGATAATGCACATAGTGATGTCACAGTACATAGATAATGCACATAGTGATGTCACAGTACAGAGATAATGCACATAGTGATGTCACAGTACAGAGATAATGCACATAGTGATGTCACATTACAGAGATAATAAATACAGTGATGTCACAGTACAGAGATAATACATATAGTGATGTCACAGTACAGAGATAATGCACATAGTGAGGTCACAGGACATAGATAATGCACATAGTGAGGTCACAGTACATAGATAATGCACATAGTGAGGTCACAGTGCAGAGATAATGCACATAGTGAGGTCACAATACAGAGATAATGCACATAGTGAGGTCACAGTGCAGAGATAATGCATATAGTGAGGTCACAGGACATAGATAATGCACATAGTGAGGTCACAGTGCAGAGATAATGCACATAGTGAGGTCACAGTTGAGAGAAAATAAACACAGTGATGTCACAGTACAGAGATAATAAACACAGTGATGTCACATTACAGAGATAATACACATAGTGATGTCACAGTATAGAGATAATGCAAATAGTGAGGTCACAGTACAGGGATAATACACATAGTGATGTCACAGTACAGAGATAATACACATAGTGATGTCACAGTACAGGGATAATAAACACAGTGATGTCATATTACAGAGATAATACACATAGTGGTGTCACAGCACAGAGATAATGCACATAGTGAGGTCACAGTACATAGATTATGCACATAGTGATGTCACAGTACATAGATAATGCACATAGTGATGTCACAGTACATAGATAATGCACATAGTGATGTCACAGTACAGAGATAATGCACATAGTGATGTCACAGTACAGAGATAATGCACATAGTGATGTCACATTACAGAGATAATAAATACAGTGATGTCACAGTACAGAGATAATACATATAGTGATGTCACAGTACAGAGATAATGCACATAGTGAGGTCACAGGACATAGATAATGCACATAGTGAGGTCACAGTACATAGATAATGCACATAGTGAGGTCACAGTGCAGAGATAATGCACATAGTGAGGTCACAATACAGAGATAATGCACATAGTGAGGTCACAGTGCAGAGATAATGCATATAGTGAGGTCACAGGACATAGATAATGCACATAGTGAGGTCACAGTGCAGAGATAATGCACATAGTGAGGTCACAGTTGAGAGAAAATAAACACAGTGATGTCACATTACAGAGATAATACACATAGTGATGTCACAGTACATAGATAATACACATAGTGATGTCACAGTACAGAGATAATGCACATAGTGATGTCACAGTACATAGATAATGCACATAGTGAGGTCACAGTACAGAGATAATGCACATAGTGAGGTCACAGTAGAGAGATAATAAACAGAGTGATGTCACATTACAGAGATAATCCACATAGTGAGGTCACAGTACAGAGATAATAAGCACAGTGATGTCACATTACAGAGATAATACACATAGTGAGGTCACAGTACAGAGATAATGCACATAGTGAGGTCACAGTACATAGATAATGCACATAGTGAGATCACAGTAGAGAGTTAATAAACACAGTGATGTCCCATTACAGAGATAATGCACATAGTGAGGTCACAGTAGAGAGATAATAAACACAGTCATGTCACACTACAGAGATAATGCACATAGTGATGTCACAGTACATAGATAATGCACATAGTGAAGTCACAGTACAGAGATAATGCACATAGTGAGGTCACAGTACATAGATAATGCACATAGTGAGGTCACAGTACATAGATAATGCACATAGTCATGTCAGAGTACATAGATAATGCACATAGTGATGTCACAGTAGATAGACAATACACATAGTGAGGTCACAGTACATAGATAATGCACATAGTGTGGTCACAGTACAGAAATAATGCACATAGTGATGTCACAGTACATAGATAATGCACATAGTGAGGTCACAGTACAGGGATAATGCACATAGTGATGTCACAGTACAGAGATAATACACATAGTGAGGTCACATTACATAGATAATGCAAATAGTGAGGTCACAGTAGAGAAATAATAAACACAGTGGTGTCACATTACAGAGATAATCCACATAGTGAGGTTTCAGTACAGAGATAATAAACACAGTGATGTCACATTACAGAGAAAATACACATAGTGATGTCACATTACAGAGATAATACATATAGTGATGTCACAGTACATAGATAATGCACATAGTGATGTCACAGTACATAGATAATGCACATAGTGAGGTCAGAGTACAGAGATAATGCACATAGTGAGGTCACAGTACATAGATAATGCACATAGTGAGATCACAGTAGAGAGATAATAAACACAGTGATGTTCCATTACAGAGATAATGCACATAGTGAGGTCACAGTACAGAGATCATACACATAGTGATGTCACAGTAGAGATAATAAGCACAGTAATGTCATATTACAGAGATAATACACATAGTGATGTCACAGCACAGGGATAATGCACATAGTGAGGTCACAGTACATAGATAATGCACATAGTGAGGTCACAGTACATAGATAATGCACATAGTGAAATCGCAGTACAGAGATAATGCAAACAGTGATGTCACAGTACATAGATAATGCACATAGTCAGGTCACAGTACAGAGATAATTCACATAGTGAGGTCACAGTAGAGAGATAATAAACACAGTGATGTCACATTACAGAGATAATCTACATAGTGAGGTCACAGTACAGAAATAATAAGCACAGTGATGTCACATTACAGAGATAATAAACATAGTGAGGTCACAGTACATAGATAATGCACATAGTGAGGTCACAGTACAGAGATAATGCACATAGTGAGATCACAGTAGAGAGATAATAAACACAGTGATGTTCCATTACAGAGATAATGCACATAATGAGGTCACAGTAGAGAGATAATAAACACAGTGATGTCACAGTACAGAGATAATGCACATAGTGATGTCACAGTACAGAGATAATGCACATAGTGATGTCACAGTATATAGATAATGCACATAGTGAGGTAACAGTACAGAGATAATGGACATAGTGAGGTCACAGTACATAGATAATGCACAGTGTGGTCACAGTACAGAGATAATGCGAATAATGATGTCACAGTACATAGATAATGCACATAGTGATGTCACATTACATAGATAATACACATAGTGAGGTCACAGTACATAGATAATGCACATAGTGTGGTCACAGTACAGAGATAATGCACATAGTGATGTCACAGTACATAGATAATGCACATAGTAAGGTCACAGTACATAGATAATGCACATAGTGAGGTCACAGTACAGAGATAATGCACACAGTGAGGTCACAGTAGAGAGATAATAAATACAGTGGTGTCACATTACAGAGATAATCCACATAGTGAGGTCACAGTACAGAGATAATAAACACAGTGATGTCACATTACAGAGATAATGCACATAGTGAGGTCAGAGTACAGAGATAATGCACATAGTGAGGTCACAGTACAGAGATAATGCACATAGTGAGGTCACAGTACATAGATAATGCACATAGTTAGGTCACAGTAGAGAGATAATAAACACAGTGATGTCCCATTACAGAGATAATACACATAGTGAGGTCACAGTACATAGATAATGCACATAGTGAGGTCACAGTACAGAGATAATGCACATATTGATGTCACAGTACATAGATAATGCACATAGTGAGGTCACAGTACAGAGATAATGCACATAGTGAGGTCACAATACATATATAATGCACATAGTGAGGTCACAGTACATAGATAATGCACATAGTGATGTCACAGTACATAGATAATGCACATAGTGAGGTCACAGTAGAGAAATAATAAACACAGTGATGTCACATTACAGAGATAATACACATAGTGATGTCACAGTACATAGATAATGCACATAGTGATGTCACAGTACATAGATAATGCACATAGTGATGTCACAGTACATAGATAATGCACATAGTGATGTCAAAGTACAGAGATAATGCACATAGTGATGTCGCATTACAGAGATAATAAATATAGTTATGTTACGTTACAGAGATAATACACATAGTGAGGTCACAGTACATAGATAATGCACATAGTGAGGTCACAGTACATAGATAATGCACATAGTGAGGTCACAGTTGAGAGAAAATAAACACAGTGAAGTCACATTACAGAGATAATACACATATTGATGTCACAGTAGAGATAATAAGCACAGTGATGTCACAGTACAGAGATAATAAACACAGTGATGTCACATTACAGAGATAATACACATAGTGATGTCACAGTATAGAGATAATGCAAATAGTGAGGTCACAGTACAGAGATAATACACATAGTGATGTCACAGTACAGGGATAATAAACACAGTGATGTCATATTACAGAGATAATACACATAGTGGTGTCACAGCACCGAGATAATGCACATAGTGAGGTCACAGTACATAGATTATGCACATAGTGAGGTCACACTACATAGAAAATGCACATAGTGAAGTCACAGTACAGAGATAATGCACATAGTGAGGTCACAGTAGAGAGATAATAAACACAGTGATGTCACATTACAGAGATAATACACATAGTGATGTCACAGTACATAGATAATGCACATAGTGATGTCACAGTACATAGATAATGCACATAGTGAGGTCACAGTACATTGATAATGCACAGTGTGGTCACAGTACAGAGATAATGCACATAGTGATGTCACAGTACATAGATAATGCACATAGTGAGGTCACATTACAGAGATAATGCACATAGTGAGGTCACAGTAGAGAGATAATAAACACAGTGATGTCACATTACAGAGATAATCCACATAGTGAGGTCACAGTACAGAGATAATAAGCACAGTGATGTCACATTACAGAGATAATACACATAGTGAGGTCACAGTACATAGATAATGCACATAGTGAGGTCACAGTACATAGATAATGCACATAGTGAGATCACAGTAGAGAGTTAATAAACACAGTGATGTCCCATTACAGAGATAATGCACATAGTGAGGTCACAGTAGAGAGATAATAAACACAGTGATGTCACAGTACAGAGATAATGCACATAGTGATGTCACAGTACATAGATAATGCACATAGTGAAGTCACAGTACAGAGATAATGCACATAGTGAGGTCACAGTACATAGATAATGCACATTGTGTGGTCACAGTACAGAGATAATGCACATAGTGAGGTCACAGTACATAGATAATGCACATTGTGTGGTCAGAGTACATAGATAATGCACATAGTGATGTCACAGTAGATAGATAATACACATAGTGAGGTCACAGTACATAGATAATGCACATAGTGTGGTCACAGTACAGAAATAATGCACATAGTGATGTCACAGTACATAGATAATGCACATAGTGAGGTCACAGTACAGGGATAATGCACATAGTGATGTCACAGTACAGAGATAATCCACATAGTGATGTCACATTACAGAGATAATACACATAGTGAGGTCACAGTAGAGAGATAATGCACATAGTGATGTCACAGTACATAGATAATGCACATAGTGAGGTCACAGTAGAGAGATAATGCACATAGTGAGGTCACAGTACATAGATAATGCACATAGTGATGTCACAGTACATAGATAATGTACATAGTGAGGTCACAGTACATAGATAATGCACATAGTGAGGTCACAGTACAGAGATAATACACATAGTGATGTCACAGTACAGAGATAATACACATAGTGAGGTCACAGTACATAAATAATGCACATAGTGAGTTCACAGTACATAGATAATGCACATAGTGAGGTCACAGTACAGAGATAATGCACATAGTGAGGTCACAGTACATAAATAATGCACATAGTGAGGTCACAGTACAGAGATAATGCACATAGTGAGGTCACAGTACAGAGATAATGCACATAGTGAGGTCACAGTACATAAATAATGCACATAGTGAGGTCACAGTACATAGATAATGCACATAGTGAGGTCACAGTACAGAGATAATGCACATAGTGATGTCACAGTACAGAGATAATGCACATAGTGAGGTCACAGTACATAAATAATGCACATAGTGAGGTCACAGTACAGAGATAATGCACATAGTGAGGTCACAGTACATAAATAATGCACATAGTGAGGTCACAGTACATAGATAATGCACATAGTGAGGTCACAGTACAGAGATAATGCACATAGTGAGGTCACAGTACATAAATAATGCACATAGTGAGGTCACAGTACAGAGATAATGCACATAGTGAGGTCACAGTACAGAGATAATGCACATAGTGAGGTCACAGTACATAAATAATGCACATAGTGAGGTCACAGTACATAAATAATGCACATAGTGAGGTCACAGTACATAGATAATGCACATAGTGAGGTCACAGTACATAAATAATGCACATAGTGAGGTCACAGTACATAAATAATGCACATAGTGAGGTCACAGTACATAGATAATGCACATAGTGAGGTCACAGTACAGAGATAATGCACATAGTGAGGTCACAGTACATAAATAATGCACATAGTGAGGTCACAGTACAGAGATAATGCACATAGTGAGGTCACAGTACAGAGATAATGCACATAGTGAGGTCACAGTACATAAATAATGCACATAGTGAGGTCACAGTACATAAATAATGCACATAGTGAGGTCACAGTACATAGATAATGCACATAGTGAGGTCACAGTACATAAATAATGCACATAGTGAGGTCACAGTACAGAGATAATGCACATAGTGAGTGGGTGGGAGCCGGTGGCGCACGTGTCGGCTTTCTTATTTATTTTTATGGGAGTTCCAAAAACAGAGGAGCAAATACAAGGAGGGAGAAGAAATGTATCAGAATGGTCACATGAGAATAAGGAGAAATATAACCGCAGCGCCGGCGTCATGGATCGTCCATCACTTATGTGACCTCCTATCAGTCTCCATCCAAGGGATGTAGCTCAGTGGTAGAGCGCATGCATCCATGTCTTGTGATAAATTAGTAAAACCTCTCCAATTATATTCCAGGAACTTTGTTATTTGATTTTGCACTTAGTTCTCCCTTTGTCAGACCTCCATATACTGTCAGACCCCCATACTGTATACTGTTACACTCTGGAGCATTGTTTGCACACATCCCACTTACTTTCTTTTGTCTTTATATTGTTTCTCTCTTTATTCTTTGCATCACACGACCATCCATTATGTAAATGTCATTGATATTCTGTGTGTGTATACCTATCCATCTTATACAGTTATATGAAAAAGTTTGGGCACCCCTATTAATCTTAAGCTTAATGTTTTATAAAAATTGGTGTTTTTGCAACAGCTATTTCAGTTTGATATATGTAATAACTGTTGGACACAGTAATGTTTCTGCCTTGAAATGAGGTTTATTGTACTAACAGAAAATGTGCAATCTGCATTCAAACAAAATTTGACAGGTGCATAAGTATGGGCACCCTTATCATTTTCTTGTTTTAAATACTCCTACCTACTTGTTACTGACGTACTAAAACACTTTTTTTGGTTTTGTAACCTAATTGAGCTTTGAACTTCATAGCCAGGTGTATGCAATCATGAGAAAAGCTACTTAAAGTGGCCACTTACAAGTTGTTCTCCTGTTTGAATCTCCTCTGAAGAGTGGCATCATGGGCTCCTCAAAACAACTGTCAAATGATCTGAAAACAAAGATTATTCAACATAGTTGTTCAGGGGAAGGATACAAAAAGCTGTCTCAGAGATTTAACCTGTCAGTTTCCACTGTGAGGAACATAGTAAGGAAATGGAACAACACAGGGACAGTTCTTGTTAAGGCCAGAAGTGGCAGGCCAAGAAAAACATCAGAAAGGCAGAGAAGAAGAATGGTGAGATCAGTCAAGGACAATCCTCAGACCACCTCCAGAGAGCTGCAGCATCAACTTGCTGCAGATGGTGTCACTGTGCATCGGTCAACTATGCAACGCACTTTGCACAAGGAGAAGCTGTATGGGAGAGTGATGCGAAAGAAGCCGTTTCTGCAAGCACGCCACAAACAGAGTCGGCTGAGGTATGCAAAAGCACAATTGGAGAAGCCAATTTTTTTTTTGGAAGAAGGTCCTGTGGACTGATGAAACCAAGATTGAGTTGTTTGGTCATACAAAAAGGCGTTATGCATGGCGGCAAAAAAACACAGCATTCCAAGAAAAACACTTGCTACCCACAGTAAAATTTGGTGGAGGTTCCATCATGCTTTGGGGCTGTGTGGCCAATGCCGGCGCCAGGAATCTTGTTAAAGTTGAGGGACGCATGGATTCCACTCAGTATCAGCAGATTCTTGACAATAATGTTCAAGAATCAGTGATAAAGTTGAAGTTACGCAGGGGATGGATCTTTCAGCAAGACAATGATCCAAAACACCGCTCCAAATCTACTCAGGCATTCATGCAGAGGAACAATTACAATGTTCTGGAATGGCCATCCCGGTCCCCAGACCTGAATATCATTGAACGTCTGTGGGATCATTTGAAGAGGGCTGTCCATGCTCAGCGACCATCAAACTTAACTGAACTGGAATTGTTTCGTAAAGAGGAATGGTCAAAAATACCTTCATCCAGGATCCAGGAACTCATTAAAAGCTACAGGAAGCGACTAGAGGCTGTTATTTTTGCAAAAGGAGGATCTACTAAATATTAATGTCACTTTTCTGGTGAGGTGCCCATACTTATGCACCTGTCAAATTTTGTTTGAATGCAGATTGCACATTTTCTGTTAGTACAATAAACCTCATTTCAAGGCAGAAACATTACTGTGTCCAACAGTTATTACATATATCAAACTGAAATAGCTGTTGCAAAAACACCAATTTTTAAAAAACATTAAGCTTAAGATTAATAGGGGTGCCCAAACTTTTTATATAACTGTATTTACACTGCTCAAAATAATAAAGGGAGCACTCAAATAACACATCCTAGATCTGAATGAATGAAATCTTCTCATTGAATACTTTGTTCTGTACAAAGTTGAATGTGCTGACAACAAAATCACACAAAAATCATCAATTGAAATCACATTTATTAACCAATGGAGGCCTGGATTTGGAGTCACCCCCAAAATTAAAGTGGAATAACACACTACAGGCTGATCCAACTCTGATGTAATGTCCTTAAAACAAGTCAAAATGAGGCTCAGTATTGTGTGTGACCTCCATGTGCCTGTATGACCTCCCTACAACGCCTGGGCATGCTCCTGATGAGGCTCAGTATTGTGTGTGGCCTCCACGTGCCTGTATGACCTCCCTACAACGCCTGGGCATGCTCCTGATGAGGCTGAGTATTGTGTGTGGCCTCCACGTGCCTGTATGACCTCCCTACAACGCCTGGGCATGCTCCTGATGAGGCTGAGTATTGTGTGTGGCCTCCACGTGCCTGTATGACCTCCCTACAACGCCTGGGCATGCTCCTGATGAGGTTGCGGATGGTCTCCTGTGGGATCTCCTCCCAGACCTGGACTAAAGCATCCGCCAACTCCTGGACAGTCTGTGGTGCAACGTGACGTTGGTGGATGGAGCGAGACATGATGTCCCAGATGTGCTCAATCGGATTCAGGTCTGGGGAACGGGCGGCCAGTCCATAGCTTCAATGCCTTCATCTTGCAGGAACTGCTGACACACTCCAGCCACATGAGGTCTGGCATTGTCCTGCATTAGGAGGAACCCAGGACCAACCGCACCAGCATATGGTCTCACAAGAGGTCTGAGGATCTCATCTCGGTACCTAATGGCAGTCAGACTACCTCGGCGAGCACATGGAGGGCTGTGCTGCGGGCTGGTATGTTTATGCACAATCACCAGGGACCTTCCCAGCCTGATAATATCAGCTCTCAGTTGTCTGCTTTAATTAACTTTGCTGGTTACATGGGGGGATACACCACGTCATTTTTTTTTGTTTGTTTTTTTATTTAATCATTAAAAGCTGCCTGATAAGCTCCACAGGGTGCAAAGTTATTATATGTTGGGTGGTTGTGCAATTATTTGTCTATATGTCTGTTCCTATGTCTAAATGTCTCTCTGTACGTCTGTTGGTCAATATATCTGTCTATCTATCTACTCAATCTATCTCCATTATCTATCTCCATGTCATTTATTGCTGTCTAAAAACGCTAGAAAAATGCAGGAAAAAAAGCACGTTTTTGCCGCTGCGTTTTTCCTGCCAAGAGATGTGGAAATGCTGCAGAAATTTCTGCTTTCAAATAAGTGTGAACATACCCTTAGGGTTTTGCATATGAGCATAACACACATACAGGGGATGTAGCTCAGTGGTAGAGCGCATGCTTTGCATGTATGAGGCCGTGGGTTTAATCCCCGGCATCTCCATTGTCGTGTATTCCACAGAGATCACTCTATATCTCACCATGCTGTCACTGTGTCAGGATTTCATCAGGGATTCCAACATATGGAATATATGTTAATGCCCTCTGTACAGTCACTGTCAGCTTCACAATAGCCCAATTATTAATATTACTCGCTGCCACCACCGGCCGAGTTTGAAATATAGTACAAGGCCTTGCCTGGCCAAACGCCTGCATTCTGGTAGTGTATGGCTTCTGGGAAGCGAACGATTACAGGACAAAAGAAACAGAACGATTAGATTTTATATTTAATCCAAATGGGAGGCAGTGTTTAGGAAAACTATACAAAAATGTTTACAAAAGGAGACAATTCAATACATTAATAGTTACACCAAATAATAAGGATTAAAGAAGAGACTTACTATAAGATCGCTGAGACGATTCAATATAGGTGGATTTGATTTGAACGTTATCGAATATGACCCATTGCTTATAGTATCTATACCCCCCAGCCAACTATTTTATGCTGAAGGGAGAGACCCCCCTGGGATGACGTCACAGGGACTGGGCTCTAGCCTGCACATTTTATTAAAAACTTCTGGGATAACTCATCGCTCGTTGATCCCAGAATCCCAAAAGTGATACCATATTTCTATTATGATTTTACCTTCATTTAAGGACCACACACTGCATAGTTGCGACCTGCTATCCTAGTGCTTTTGTGCTACAGCTCCACGGAGGGGTTTGATAAAATATGCATAGCGTTATGTGATATTTCAGTTTTTCTTTTTTAATAATTTTGCAAAAATTTCTACATTTCAGTTTTTTTTCAGTCAAGATGGGGTGCAGAGTGTACTTTAATGAGGAAAAAATGAACTTTTTAGAGTTTACCAAATGGCTGCAATGAAACAAAGAGTGAAACATTTAAAGGGGTCTGAATACTTTCCGTATCCAATGTATTGCTCCATACAGTATGGCCCCATATAATGCTCAATATAGTATGGCCCCATATAATGCTCCATACAGTATGGCCCCATGTAATGCTCCATACAGAAAAAAAATAATAATCAAATACTTCCCTCTCCTTGTTCCCCGCTGGCCGCAGGTCCTGTCTCCACAGCGTGTTCCGGCTCTCTGCACTGTGACTGCCCAGCACAGAGGGGGCGCTGTAGTGATCGCGCCCTCTTCCCTGAGATGTCACAGAGTCGGAAGACACCGGAGCTGCGGAGGAACGTGGAGAGATGAGTATCGCGAGCAGTTTAAAGCAATGTGGGACGCGGTGCCAGAGCCCATGCTGTACTGCTCTGCCAGCTATATAGTGGCCGATTCCGGGTACTGCACACCTGACCCTATTCATATGATCTGCAGTACCCCGCTGTAGCCACTATGCAGTTGTTGGCGCTGTGCTGTTCCAGTCTGCAAATAATCACATCCAACCGGCACCAAGAACAGCTGATCACGCGTGCCGGGGGTCGCGTCCCCATTAATCTAATATTGGTCGCCTATCCTAAGGGTAAGTCATCAATATAAAAGAGCTGGACATCCCCTTTATCTGTTGCCACTACCCCTATACCAACTAATGGTAAATCCCTCCCTCACTTATCATTATGTGCTGCTAATGTTACGTAACAACATTCTATATAGTGAAGTCACAACCAGACATAGAGATGGTAAATATTATTTATTTTTAGGAACATTTGGACAAATAATGGAATATATGAGGATATCATAGTCTGGGGCTGCAGCTGTTATCAGCATCTCTGCACATGATGAAATCAGGGTCTCTATGAAGCAGATGAGGGATCTGTGGATCATTATGGAAATGATCTGTAACTTCTGCAGATTTCTGTAAAGAGAAGACACCAAATTATTACATCTCATCAATAGATTCCCAGTAAAAAGTTAATAATCAGCTGGAAAATATAAAAAAGCAAATTCTAATATCTACTTACATGAAGGACAAGTCATTCTGATCTAATTCCTCAATGTTCTCCAGACTTGGATCATCCTTCTATGAAAAGGAGAAAAGAACAATTACTTATATGTCACATGTGATCTAGATATCATGGGGCAGCGGGAATGAGAGGTGACTTACCATCTGGTGATTTTGGGGTGTTCATGGCCCTTCATGCTTGGTAAGATGTTGACCAAAGCTGATGGTAAACTAAAGAGAGATCAGAACAGCAGGAGGTTAAAGGTGATATTTTTTACAGTCTTGTAATGAATGTAGTGTTAATGTATGCATTGCTCCCTTACCTGGGCTGGGGTCAGTATGTTCTCCACCACTGTCTGCACCATGAACATGGTGCTTCAATGGAAGCAGTGGTTACGGCACAGGGGGCACAGAGGTTTGGAGCGGAGCCATCTAGTAATACATCCCTGATGGAAGGTGTGGTCACATGGAAGGACCGTGACCTGCTCTCCGATCTCATATTCGGTCATACAGATGATACATGACTCGGCCTCCTCCTGTGCGGTTACATCCCTTGTTGGGAGATTTGCAATTAGCAGTGCTCTCCTGCGAACCCAATGCTGCCGCCTCTGCCGCACAGGTAGATTTTGTGCAGGTGGCTCCACAGCATTGCTGTCGCTCTGACGTCCATCACTGGTAGAAGGTCTTTCCTCGTCTCTTGGAGGAGACCGTCCATCACTGGTAGAAGGTCTCTCCTGCACAGGTAGGTTTTGTGCAGGTGGCTCCACCTGTGGCAGTGGTGGTGTCATCACACCCACTTCCTCCAGTTGAATGGGTGGGAGGGGACGGCCGCCATCCCTGCTGCTCTCTCCGGAGGGCTCTGCAGGGGCTGGTCTTAGAGGAGAGCGGCTTCTATCCCTGCTCTCTTCCTGTCCTCTACGCCGTGGAGGATCTCTGGCCCGTCTCCCTCTCCTCTCAGTGACAGCATTGCTGTCTCTCTGACGTCCATCACTGGTAGAAGGTCTTTCCTGATCTCTTGGAGAAGACCTCCTTCCATCACTGGTAGAAGGTCTTTCCTGATCTCTTGGAGGAGACCTCCTCCGTCCATGGACAATTATGGCCTGACCTATAAACAAATAAGAATTTATCTGAATTATTTCCAATTTTAGTAAACACTTTTTGGCTATAGTGATGGGTCCTTCTACTGCTGTGGTGTTTAGGGAGAGGGGAACCCTAGAAAGAATTGACTTTATTTTGGCCTTAGTTAACCTGCACTGTCTGTCCTGAAATGTGTCCCCTCATACCCCAGGGATATCTCCTCCCAGGAAAGCCCTATAGTGTGGGAATATTGTGGATCTCCCCCAAATATTTCACTTACCTTGATTTTCTGGTCGGCGCAGCCATGCCTCATTGTCAGCAATCAGCTGGCGCAGCTCCCGGGCGCTCATGACTTAGGTACCTGGAGCTGGCTGATAGAATATTGGAGAACTAAGCTCTCCGGTGGCACCGGTGTTATTGTGCTCTGATCAAAGATCAAGAAGAATAAATGGAAGTAATCACCAGATGTGTAACACAAACTAGTTCGCTCTTCCACAACCAAAGTGAAGTCTCAGCAAAAGCATCAACTCAAGAAATGGCGCTGATGTCACAGTGCTCAGAGATTATATACCCTCAGGACATTCCATGATGTCATTATGACATCATAACTGAGTGACCCCCTAATCCTGAGCATTGTGACATCAGAGCAGCCAGGCCGCCATGTTTGCTGCCAACTGGTGAATGAGGCAGAGAATGTGGAATAGAAATATCCCATCTGATTAATAGAATATAAATGTATATAAATCTGTGTTGGAAAAGATAGAAAAATCAGTTTTCTCCATGTTTGTAAATAGTCGTTTTTTCGCTTTGGTAGATATTATATACATGTTATATATGGTATAAATTATCTTCTGCTGTAAATGATAATAATGGAATGTTATTCTTTATCATTTATAGTTGTGGGTGATACATTATTGCTAAACAATAAACAACTCACCGACCTGTCAGGGAAATGATCAGGTTATATAAATGAGTGAAAATAGAATAAATAATAATAGAAGGTAAAGTATACAAATGCCTCTAAAAAAAAAAGTCATCAGTTTTTTTTACTTTTCTGTACCACCAGGGCCGTCCTACATGACATACATGGATTTTACCTGGGTGTCTCGTGCCCCTATAATAATGTGTCCATATCACTCAGTTACCCCAAATCCACAAAACTATCTATTAGAACAGGACCTGGACTGGTAATCTTCCTACCTGGCAGATTCCCTGTGGACGCCTCGGGTGGGCTGGTCAGTGGATCACCAGCAAGGTGCAGATTTAGCCCTCCTAAAGTATAACAATAGTACAGTGGTGGCCAAAAGTATTGGCACCCCTGCAATTCTGTCGGATGATACTCAGTTTCTTCCTGAAAATGATTGCAATCACAAACTCTTTGGTATTATTATCTTCATTTAATTTGTCTTCAATGAAAAAAAACAAAAAGAATTGTCCTAAAGCTAAATTGGATATAATTCCACACCAAACCTAGAAAAGGGGGTGGACAAAAGTATTGGCACTGTTTGAAAAATCATGTGATGCTTCTCTAATTCATGTAATTAACAGCACCTGTAACTTACCTGTGGCACCTAACAGGTGTTGGCAATAACTAAATCACACTTGCAGCCAGTTAACATGGATTAAAGTTGACTCAACCTCTGTCCTGTGTCCTTGTGTGTACCATATTGAGCATGGAGAAAAGAAAGAAGACCAAAGAACTGTCTGAGGACTTGAGAAACCAAATTGTGAGGAAGCATGAGCAATCTCAAGGCTACAAGTCCATCTCCAAAGACCTGAATGTTCCTGTGTCTTCCGTGCGCAGTGTCATCAAGAAGTTTAAAGCCCATGGCACTGTGGCTAACCTCCCTAGATGTGGACGGAAAAGAAAAATTGACGAGAGATTTCAACGCAAGATTGTGCGGATGGTGGATAAAGAACCTCTACTAACATCCAAACAAGTTCAAGCTTCCCTGCAGTCCAAGGGTACAACAGTGTCAACCCGTACTATCCGTCGGCGTCTGAATGAAAAGGGACTGTATGGTAGGATACCCAGGAAGACCCCACTTCTTACCCCGAGACATAAAAAAGCCAGGCTGGAGTTTGCCAAAACTTA
This sequence comes from Phyllobates terribilis, assembly GCF_046119375.1. Lineage (NCBI taxonomy): Eukaryota > Metazoa > Chordata > Amphibia > Anura > Dendrobatidae > Phyllobates > Phyllobates terribilis. The sequence goes on along the minus strand of NW_027362968.1, from coordinate 1,518,021 downwards.
CCTGAGAAAGCCTAAAACGTTTTGGAAGAATGTTCTCTGGTCAGATGAGACAAAAGTCGAGCTTTTTGGGAAAAAGCATCAACATAGAGTGTACAGGAAAAAAAAGAGGCATTCAAAGAAAAGAACACGGTCCCTACAGTCAAACATGGTGGAGGTTCCCTGATGTTTTGGGGTTGCTTTGCTGCCTTTGGCACTGGACTGCTTGACCGTGTGCATGGCATAATGAAGTCTGAAGACTACCAACAAATTTTGCAGCATAATGTAGGGCCCAGTGTGAGAAAGCTGGGTCTCCCTCAGAGGTCATGGGTCTTCCAGCAGGACAATGACCCAAAACACACTTCCAAAAGCGCTATAAAATGGTTTGAGAGAAAGCACTGGAGACTTCTAAGGTGGCCAGCAATGAGTCCAGACCTGAATCCCATAGAACACCTGTGGAGAGATCTCAAAATGGCAGTTTGGAGAAGGCACCCTTCAAATATCAGGGACCTGGAGCAGTTTGCCAAAGAAGAATGGTCTACAATTCCAGCAGAGCATTGTAAGAAACTCCTTGATGGTTACCGGAAGCGGTTGTTCGCAGTTATTTTGGCTAAAGGTTGTGCAACCAAGTATTAGGCTGAGGGTGCCAATACTTTTGTCCGGCCCATTTTTGGAGTTTTGTGTGAAATGATCAATGATTTGATTTTTGCTTCATTCTCTTTTGTGTTTTTTCCTTGCAAGCAAATTAAATGAAGATAATAAGACCAAAGAATTTGTGATTGCAATCATTTTCAGGAAGAAACTGAGTATTATCTGACAGAATTGCAGGGGTGCCAATACTTTTGGCCACCACTGTAACTATAACAATAGTATGTTTGCATACTATAGCGCTACAGAGTGCTACTTTATTTGTTGGTTATATATGGAGATGGCTACTCTTAGTAAGCACCTGTACACACCGGTTTTCTGTTTTGAAAGTGATGGTCAGTCTTTTGATATTTGTATACATAGGATTTCTGAATGATCACTCCACCCCTAAGCCTCAGGAGGTTTTAATTATAGCAGGATCCTACCCTCCCATATACATGTACACTTTAGTATAAGATTGGATTCACACTAGGTAGGTTCCTGGCAACGAGAGTCGCCTTACCATGGCTATCGGGTACACATGAATTGGCTAATTTATGCGCTAAGAATTCTCATTTATTTCTATTTTCTAGAGCAGTAATGCAATTCAAATTTCATACATTTCATGTTTTCATGCTATAGCGCTACAGAGTGCTACTTTATTTGTTAGTTATATAGATGGCAACTCTTAGTAAGCACCTGTACAGACCAGTTTTCTGTTTTGAAAGTGACGGTCAGTCTTTTGATAGCTGTTATTGATAACCAGGGAACATTTTGGGCTAATGGCCCCTTTCCCTGGCTAGTAATATCAGCCCCCAGCAGACGGCTTTCCCTCTGCTGGTTATGAAAATTTGGCCAGAGCCCCCTCTGTTTTTTTAATCTAATTCTTTATTTTACACATAATGTACACTGGGCTTGCTGACTACAATTTCCATCACTGTCGCCTGCTCGCGCTGATCTCAGGCAACAATGATATGAGCTGCATTCAGCTCCCGGCGCATGTCCAGCACTCCGGCATTCAAAAGTCTCGCATTAGAGCTACCGCCGTCAGACCCGGTGGCTTGAACTCCGGTAACCTTGTAGAGTTCAAAGCCACCGGGTCTCCCGGCAGTTGCAAGGCCCAGAAACCTCATGGGAAACTTTGAGGGACATTTTAGGTTTTGGAAGTTTCCAGCTGCTGGAACACCTAGTGGCAGCGAACTAAGGTTACTTTAGGTGTGTATTTTACTGTGCTTGTTAATAAAAAAAGAGAAGTGGGGTCCCTCGTAATTTTTATAATCAGCAAAGGGAAAATCAACGGCTGGTGGCTGATATTATTTGGGAACAGGCCAATAGCCATAAAGATTCCCAGGCTATTAATATCAGCTCACAGCTGTTTGCTTAGCCTTTACTGCTTATTATAGGGGAGACCCCAAACAAAAATTGATGTGGGGTCCCCCTATATTCACTAACCATCAAAGGCTAAACAGACAGCTGCGAGATGATATTAATAGCTTAGGAAGTGGCCATGGTTATTGGCCCCCTCCTAGACTAAAAACATCAGCTCTCATCCGCCCCAGAAATGGTACATCAATAAAATGTGCCAAATCTGATGCTTAGCCTCTGCTCTTCCCACTTGTCTTGATGCGATGACAAGTGGGTTAATGATTGTGGGGTTGACGTCAGCTGTTTTATGGCCGCTAACATCAAGCCCACAAGTTAGTAATGGAGAGGCATCTATAAGACTCCCTATTACTAACCCAATAATCAGATTGTAAAAAAACACACTCAGAATAAAGTCCTTTATTTGAAATAAAGACAAACACTCCTTTATTAAAATAAAAATAAAAAAGTATTATATTCACCTTTACACCTAATTCACCAAAGCCTTTGTCCCCTGTAAAAGAGAAAAAAATAAAAAAACACCATAATGCTCACCTTAACACCTAATCCCTGATGCCCTTGTCACCTGTAAACGACAAAAAGTAGTAAACCACCATAATACTCACCTGTCTGCCGTGAATATAATCCATACTGTCCCACGACAATCCGGATGACTTGGAGAAGAGTCACATCAGCAGTCACTAATGTGACTGCTCTCCACGACAGCCCGCTCACACTGACACAAGAGTGTAATCTCTCCTGCAGGTGATGCCGCCTTTCTACCGCTGCTGATGGCCTGCAACCAATCATCAGACATAAGCAATATCAGGAGATCATCATGGGGTGCAGTGCTTGTCACGGTGCGTATCTGGGAGGTAAGTGCTCTATGCTTTCTTCTTAATTCATTGGGACAATAGAAAAGCGCCATCCAGTAGGGAACAATCTCTTTAAAATACGGGAAAAGGAGAATTGGATTTTTTTAAAATTTGTTCAATAAAAGGCATAAAAAATAAAATCGCCTCCTTTTTTCCCCATATTTTAAATATAAACAAATAATAAAAAATTAAAGAAAAATAGTTTTGTCTTGTCCCTAATAGTCCAGACTATGAGAATATGATGTTATTTATGCTGCATGATTATAAAAGAGAAAAAATAATAGAGAAAATCTATTAGTAGATAGTCATAGATTAGTGACTCTTGTAGATGAGAACAAATCCCTGGGTGTCCATACAGGGGATGTAGCTCAGTGGTAGAGCGCATGCTTTCCCTGTATGAGGCCCTGGGTTCAATCCCCGACATCTCCATGTTTTGTGATAAAAAAACTAGTAAAGCTTCCAAATATTCAGGAATCTGATACGTGTGAGTATACAGCGGCTCGTCTGTCTGGGTGTAACACAGAACTAAATATCAGATATTTGCTTTTGAAAATGTTATGCAGAGTGATTGTTGGACACTAGGGGGCAGTGTAATCAGCACAATACACCTACATACATCGCTAGAGACTAGAGAGGAGGAAATCAGTTTTCAGGACCAGCGGCCGCAACAGTTATTCTGTGGCCGCTGGACAGGAGCCCCCCAAACCTAATCCCACCTGCTGGTATATTATGTGAGTGCTGTGTGCTATTAGTACAGTGGGGAAAATAAGTATTTGATACGCTGCTGATTTTGCCAGGGGCGGACACAGACTGTAGTGAGCCCCACATAACACTGCATACAGAATACTGGCCCCCATATAACGCTCCATGCAGGCTGTTCCCCCCTTACAATGCCCCATTACACGAGCGATATCTATTGTGAATTCTACAATAGCCCAGAAACCGGCAAATCCTCACAGCGCACAGTGCAGACCGGACAGTATAGTCCTCCATACAGTATTATGGGCACCATATAATGCTCCATACAGGATACTGACCCCCTTATAATGCTCCATACAGGATACTGGCCCCCATATAACGCTCCATACAGGATACTGACCCCCTTATAATGCTCCATACAGTATACTGGTCCCCATATAATGCTCCATACAGGATACTGGTCCCCATATAATGCTCCCTACAGGATACTGGTCCCCATATAACGCTCCATACAGGATACTGTCCCCCATATAATGCTCCATACAGAATACTGACCCCCATATAACACTCCATACAGAATATTAGCCCCATGTAATGCTCCATGCAGGCTGTTCCCCCCTCATAATGCCCCATGCAGGATGTCACACATCCCCCCACCAGATAATGCCCCATGCAGGATGTCACACACCCCCCCACCATATAATGCTCCATGCAGGATGTCACACCCACTTTCCCCCCACCATATAATGCCCCATGCCCCATACATGAAAAAAATAAAAAAAATCCAATACTCACCTCACTTCTTACCTGCTGCTGGCGCTGCTCCGGACTCCAGCGTCGCCCGCGTCTTCCCGCTCTGCACTGTGACAGGTCAGGAGAGAGCGCGCGCGGTGTAAAGACATCACCGCGCCCTCTGACCTGAGACGTCACAGTCAGAGGACGCGGAAGACGCTGAGGAGGCACGGGGAGGGGTAAGTATTGTGCCGGCGCCGTCACATGACCGGAGATGTCCCTGCGCTCAGCATGGTGCCGGGGAACCATGTGGAGCGCAGGGACATCTCCGGTCATGTGACGGCGGGAGGTCCTGCGGGGGGGCTCCATGAAGAGACGCACAAGAGGGGGGTCCCGAAGGGGCCCCGACCGGCCGGGCCCCATGCTGGAGTCAGGGCAGTCATGCCCTGATGGCGGCCCTGCTGGAGGCTGGAGGGGCCCCCTCTCCCTCGGGGGCCCCCGTTCAATGAACCGGCTGCACAGGCGGTAGTTCCGCCCCTGACTCCACCAGCAGAATAGTGTGTGCAGCTCTGGATTATAATACAGGATGTAACTCAGGATCAGTAATGTAATGAATGTACACAGTGACTCCACCAGCAGAATAGTGTGTGCAGCTCTGGAGTATAATAAAGGATGTAACTGAGGATGACTAGAGAATCAGTAATGTAATATATGTGCACAGTGACTGCACCAGCAGAATAGTGAGTGCAGCTCTGGAGTATAATGCAGGATGTAAGTCAGGATCAGTAATGTAATGAATGTAGACAGTGACTGCACCAGCAGAATAGTGAGTGCAGCTCTGAATTATAATACAGGATGTAACTCAGGATCAGTAATGTAATGAATGTAGACAGTGACTCCACCAGCAGAATAGTGTGTGCAGCTCTGGAGTATAATAAAGGATGTAACTGAGGATGAGTAGAGAATCAGTAATGTAATATATGTGCACAGTGACTGCACCAGCAGAATAGTGAGTGCAGCTCTGGATTATAATACAAGATGTAACTCAGGATGAGTAATGTAATGTATGTACACAGTGACTGCACCAGCAGAATAGTGAGTACAGCTCTGGAGTATAATACAGGATGTAACTCAGGATCAGTAATGTAATGTATGTACACAGTGACTGCACCAGCAGAATAGTGAGAGCAGCTCTGGAGTATAATACAGTATATAACTCAGGATCAGTGCAGGATCAGTAATGTAATGTATGTACACAGTGACTCCACCAGCAGAATAGTGAGTGCAGCTCTGGAGTATAATACAGGATGTAACTGAGGATCAGTAGAGGATCAGTAATGTAATGTATGTGCACAGTGACTGCACAAGCAGAATAGTGAGTGCAGCTCTGGAGTATAATACAGGATGCAAGTCAGGATAAGTACAAGATTAGTAATGTAATATATGTACACAGTGACTGCACCAGCAGAATAGTGAGTACAGCTCAGGATTATAATACAGGATGTAACTCAGGATCAGTAATGTAATGTATGCACACAGTGACTGCACCAGCAGAATAGTGAGTGCAGCTCTGGAGTATAATATAGGATGTAACTAAGGATCAGTACAGGATCAGTAATGTAATGTATGTACACAGTGACTGTACCAGCAGAATAGTGAGTGCAGCTCTGGAGTATAATACAGGATGGAACTCAGGATCAGTAATGTAATGTATGTACACAGTGACTGCACTAGCAGAATAGTGAGTGCAGCTCTGGGGTATAATAAGGGATGTAACTCAGGATCAGTACAGGATCAGTAATGTAATATATGTACACAGTGGTGCACCAGCAGAATAGTGAGTGCAGCTCTGGAGTATAATACAGGATGTAACTCAGGATCAGTAGAGGATCAGTAATGTAATGTATGTACACAGTGACTACACCAGCAGAATAGTGAGTGCATCTCTGGAGTATAATACAGGATGTAGCTCAGGATCAGAACCGGATCAGTAATGTAATGTATGTGCACAGTGACTGCACCAGCAGAATAGTGAGTGCAGCTCTGGAGTATAATACAGGATGGAACTCAGGATCAGTAATGTAATGTATGTACACAGCGACTGCACTAGCAGAATAGTGAGTGCAGTTCTGGAGTATAATACAGGATGGAACTCAGGATCAGTAATGTAATGTATGTACACAGTGACTGCACTAGCAGAATAGTGAGTGCAGCTCTGGAGTATAATACAGGATGTAACTCAGGATCAGTACAGGATCAGTAATGTAATATATGTACACAGTGGCTGCACCAGCAGAATAGTGAGTGCAGCTCTGGAGTATAATACAGGATGTAACTCAGGATCAGAACAGGATCAGTAATGTAATGTATGTGCACAGTGACTGCACCAGCAGAATAGTGAGTGCAGCTCTGGAGTATAATACAGGATGGAACTCAGGATCAGTAATGTAATGTATGTACACAGTGACTGCACTAGCAGAATAGTGAGTGCAGCTCTGGAGTATAATACAGGATGGAACTCAGGATTAGTAATGTAATGTATGTACACAGTGACTCCACCAGCAGAATAGTGAGTGCAGCTCTGGAGTATAATAAAGGAATTAACTGAGGATGAGTAGAGGATCAGTAATGTAATGTATGTACACAGTGACTGCACCAGCACAATAGTGAGTTCAGCTCTGGAGTATAATACAGGATGTAACTAAGGATCAGTACAGGATCAGTAATGTAATATATGTACACAGTGACAGCACCAGCAGAAAAGTGAGTGCAGCTCTGGAGTATAATACAGGATGTAACTCATGATCAGTACAGGATCAGTAATGTAATGTATGTACACAGTGACTGCACCAGCACAATAGTGAGTTCAGCTCTGGAGTATAATACAGGATGTAACTCAGGATCAGTACAGGATCAGTAATGTAATGTATGTACACAGTGACTACACCAGCAGAATAGTGAGTGCAGCTCTGGATTATAATACAGGATGTAACTCAGGATCAGTAATGTAATGTATGTACACAGTGACTGCAGCAGCAGAATAGTGAGTGCAGCTCTGGAGTGTAATACAGGATGTAACTCAGGATCAGTAATGTAATGAATGTACACAGTGACTCCACCAGCAGAATAGTGTGTGCAGCTCTGGATTATAATACAGGATGTAACTCAGGATCAGTAATGTAATGAATGTACACAGTGACTCCACCAGCAGAATAGTGTGTGCAGCTCTGGAGTATAATAAAGGATGTAACTGAGGATGTCTAGAGAATCAGTAATGTAATATATGTGCACAGTGACTGCACCAGCAGAATAGTGAGTGCAGCTCTGGAGTATAATGCAGGATGTAAGTCAGGATCAGTAATGTAATGAATGTAGACAGTGACTGCACCAGCAGAATAGTGAGTGCAGCTCTGAATTATAATACAGGATGTAACTCAGGATCAGTAATGTAATGAATGTAGACAGTGACTCCACCAGCAGAATAGTGAGTGCAGCCCTGGAGTATAATACAGGATGTAACTGAGGATCAGTAATGTAATGAATGTACACAGTGACTACACCAGCAGAATAGTGTGTGCAGCTCTGGAGTATAATAAAGGATGTAACTGAGGATGAGTAGAGAATCAGTAATGTAATATATGTGCACAGTGACTGCACCAGCAGAATAGTGAGTGCAGCTCTGGAGTATAATGCAGGATGTAAGTCAGGATCAGTACAGGATCAGTAATGTAATATATGTACACAGTGACTGCACCAGCAGAATAGTGAGTGCAGCTCTGGATTATAATACAGGATGTAACTCAGGATCAGTAATGTAATTTATGTACACATTGAATGCACCAGCAGAATAGTGAGTGCAGCTCCGGAGTATAATGCAGGATGTATCTCATGGTCAGTAATGTAATGTATGTACACAGTAACTCCACCAGCAAAATAGTGAGTGCAGCTCTGGAGTATAATAAAGGAAGTAACTGAGGATGAGTAGAGGATCAGTAATGTAATGTATGTGCACAGTGACTGCACCAGCAGAATAGTGAGTGCAGCTCTGGAGTATAATACAGGATGTAAGTCAGGATCAGTACAGGATCAGTAATGTAATATATGTGCACAGTGACTGCACCAGCAGAATAGTGAGTGCAGCTCTGGAGTATAATACAGGATGTAACTCAGGATCAGTACAGGATCAGTAATGTAATGTATGTACACAGTGACTGCACCAGCAGAATAGTGAGCGCAGCTCTGGAGTATATTACAAGATGTAACTCAGGATCAGTAATGTAATGTATGTACACAGTGACTGCACCAGCAGAATAGTGAGTGCAGCTCTGGAGTATAATACAGGACGTAACTCAGGATCAGTACAGGATCAATAATGTAATGTATGTACACATTGACTGCACCAGCAGAATAGTGAGTGCAGCTCTGGAGTATAATACAGGATGTAGCTCAGGATCAGTAATGTAATGTATGTACACAGTGACTCCACCAGCAGCATACTGGGTGCAGCTCTGATCAGCTGCTAGTCAGTGTGCTGATTACGGGTGTGGTGGCTGCAGATCCTGCTGTGAGCTCCTGATCTCTGAGAACCAACACCTCTCCACCTGGGGACCTGCTCTCTCTCTTTCCCGGAGGGAGAACTGGTTTCTGGGATGAGTGATGGAGCCAAGTCCCATTCTTCTGCTTCCCGAACCAGGCCGGCGGGGGGCAGAAGAAACCAGCAACCGGCCTGCACATCAGAGGACTCGGGGGTGAGACGCTGCACCAGGAGTCACAGCAATGTGGCTCCTACTCCCCCCGGGATTGTGGAGACCCCCAGAAGCCGCAAGGCTTCCAGCATGGAGGAAAAGCCTGACAGCGGCGTGCAAGATGGCGCTCCTTCCGGAGGAAAGCTGAGTGCTCACGGAGGTGAGGCCGACCTCCCTGAGGGGGGGTGGGCGCAGCAGGGACCCCGGGAGTCTGTGTCCACATATGCCTCCCGGGTCATGATCCACCTCCGTGAGTATGAAGATGCCAGTAAGCTCATCAGGAGGCTACGGGAGGAGCTGCGCTGCACAAGCGCCAAAGCTGCAGGGGCCTCCAAACCAAGGAAGGCCAAGCTCCAAGCCAAGGTAAAAAGACTGAGCAGTGAAATTCAACGCCTGGAACTTAGGAAAGCCACCATCAGGGAGCAGAGTGGTCCTTTCAAAGAAAAACTTATAAATGAAGACTGCTTTAGAGAAATGGCTGATACCAGAGAGCAAAGGCAGATGGGGCTGCAGCCTGAGAGCCAGGTGGATGATGAGAGTGATGATGACCAGCAGGAAGCCCCACCTGGTAGCCTGCAAAGTCACCCGCAGGCCACGTGCAGCGAGCTCCCTGCAGGACAGGCGACAGTGACATCCGGTCGCAGTTCTGCCGGCTCTGGGGAGGACAGTGACAGCAGCGGCCAGGGAGGGGCGCTAATGGCGGAGATTAAACTCCTGGAGTCCCCAGTGTGCCTCCAAAGCTTCCATCTTGGTGACGATCTACCAGAAGAGGCACCTGGGGGCCACAAAAAGGCAAAGAAGACCAAGCCAAAGCTGCAGGAAGCGGTAAGATACGTATATGCCCCCCTCCCTGTACCCCCTGAGTCGGCGGCAGGCTCAACTCGCTGTATAAGCCCCGTTGCTCAGCCCAGCCCGGGTTCTGCTGTGGATCCGGTGCAAAGGCGCGGGGAGATTACAGAGCGCGGTAGTGAGGCGCAGAGCTCCGTCTCTGCTTGTAGTAGTGGGGACGTAGCAGGAGGTGCATCAGCCGAGAGGCTGGACAGTGAGGGCGGCCCGGCGGCGGGCGTTCCATCAGGCCACGATGCTGTGGTGCGCTCCTCAGTGGGAGGGGGGAGCAGCCCGGTGTCGGGGGCAGCTCCGGTAGCCTCGGCTCCTCTGAATGCTGTTGCCGCTGATCACTTAGTTGAGAAGCGGCGGCAGTGTGAGGGGGCAGTTGGGGCTGAGCGCTCCGGTCCTCCCACGAAAGTGCTATTTTGTGTTGGCGTTGCTGGTCCGGAAGATCCTGATGCTAAAGATCAGCGGCGCCTAACTGCAGCTAGAGATCAGCGGCACATTATACCAAATGCCAAACAGCGGAAATTACCGACCGATGATGTGGAGGGCACACATAAGACCGGGGGTGAGGTCGCCTCCAGTTCTATGGAGGTGACTGAGCCCCTTGTGCCTGATGCGGAGGTTAAAAGGTCATCCACCATTGTTACTGGTCCAGCAGGAATGAATGTGGTGGTGGAGGTGAATGAGGATAATTCATTGTCTGGTGGTGTGGTTGCTGGTTTGGTGGAGGGTAAGATGGAGGTGGGTAATGGTGATACTGTTGGGGCTGACGTGGTCACTGGTCCGGTTGCCCCCCCGGGGGTGGCAACACCTGTCCGGAGTTATGCCAGTGTCACCTCCGGGGCAAATAGGGCACCCTCCTCGTCTCCGGGCTTTGGGGACGGCATGTTGCAACGTCGCCTTCTGGAGGCTCTAAAGAAGGGGGAGAGATCACTAATGGTAGAGGGTCGAGAGGTTGATCTATCGTTCTGGATAGAGAGGCATGGCCTCGGGGCCTTCCGAGAGCAAAAAGGGGGAGATACAGTGTGGTCCCTCCCAACAGCCGGGCCAGGCAGTGTGCGTAGGAATGTGGTCCGTCTTCGGTGGAGGGGCAGTGATGCATGTCCTCCAAGGTCTAAAGTTGAGGAGCTCCTGCTGAGGATGGGCTTCAAGGCGATTGACATCTACGTCTTGATACATCCCTATTCCACGCCTGAGTTTGATGTCAGCTTTGTTCGGCCGGAGGGGCTTGAGCTCTTCTGGGCGAATTATGAGTTGGCAAAAAATGAGCCCGGCTGGCGAGACTTTGCCGTTCAGGCAGTGTCTCGCCAAAAACAGATCAAGAAAGTGACCGTGATGACTCGTAATGAGTCGCTTTCTTGCTATGACATCATGACTTCGCTTGGTCGGTATGGAGAGGTGGTGGAGATGCCAAAGAAAAACCGCGACGAGTTTGGTATCTGGTCAGGGGCCTGGACGTTTATGGTAAAACTTAAGCGTTCAGGTGGTACGGTTGCCCACATTCCATCGTCTGCCTTCCTGGGTAGGGATCGTGTCCTGGTCTTCTACCAGGGGCAACCGAAGCTCTGTCACAGGTGCGGCGACCCCACACACTTCAGTGCAAACTGCACCGTGCAGAAATGCGCGTTGTGTGGGGGTGTCGGCCATCTTGACGCCTCTTGTGTGGAGATTAGGTGCCACCTGTGTGGTGAGTTAGGTCACCCATTCAGCCGTTGTCCTCGCTCCTTTGCTAATGCAGTCGAGACCCCGGTGGGAGTAAGCCGTGAGGCCGATTCTGCTGGGGAGGGGACTAGCAGGGGTGGGGGAGCTGAGGGGCCAGGGAAGAAAAGCAATAAAAAGACGCCTGCCCAGCTGAGGCGTCTAGACAAGCGCAGACAGGAGAGGGAGCGGGGCGAGCCCCAGACTACCGGGGCAGCCCCTGTCCTGGATGCCAGTCTTGCTGCTGAGGCCCCGAGGGATGATGAGTTGGATGAGGAGGTCAGGAGGATCCACAGGGAGGAAACTGCCTCTTCTTCAGAATCCTCCCATTATGAAAGTATGGATGAGGATAATAAGCGGTTGCTAGAGAACAAGCGTAAGCTCGGCACCAAAAAGAAGAAAAAGAAGGGAGATAAAACATCTTCTCCCACTCTGACCAAGGTACCTAAGGAAGTTAAAACCGACTCCCCTCTAGTTGGTCTTTCTAACCGGTTCCAAGCCCTTGATAACATTTCTTCCTCTGAGGAGGAGGCTGAGGGTGAGGATCCGGCTTCAGCGGAGCTTACAGGGGGCGCCGAGTCTCCTTCTCCTGGGGATGCAAGGTCCTTGGGGGGAGGGAATGGCCCAGAGTCCGGAGACGAGGACGAAAAAAGAAGGAAAAATGTGGGAATGGACACCTCTGTGTCATTAAAGAGGGGGAAGGATTCCTCCTCTGAGGCAGAGGATAAGGGGAGTGGGAAGAAGAAAGTCATCTAACTCAATCACCAATGATGGCGGTACCCACTCCGTTGACGCTGGCGTCCATTAATGTCGCCAGCATTAAGTCAAACATGGCTAGATTTGCGGCCTTTGATTTTCTCAGCCGGGTTGAAGCTGACATTTTCTTTTTGCAAGAGACCAGGCTGCCAAATATGGCAGAGGTGTTTATAGCTAAGAGGGAGTGGAGACTCGGGCCCTCCTATTGGTCTCTTGCGGCTGAGCCGTATAGCGGAGTGGCGGTCCTTTTTACCGCACCGGTAGAATGCCGACGGGTTATTGAGTTAGAAATGGGGAGGTGCCTGATATTAGATGTCCTCATGAAGGGACAAGAGCTTCGGCTCATTAACATCTATGGTCCCCAATCTAAATGGGACCGGAAGTGTCTCTTTATGAGGATCAAGCCCTACCTTTTTACGAGTCGGCAGGTCGTCTTTGGAGGGGACTTCAACACTGTCACGAGGCCCCGGGATAGAGGAGGTTCCAGAGACAAGCTGACTTATGATAGCGTCGCCCTTAATAGTATAGCTAGTGAGGCTGGCCTGGTGGATGTCCACATCCGGCACACCGCAGGCCACGAGGGGTTCACCTATCATAGAGGTAACTGTAGGTCCAGGATAGACAGGTTTTATTTAAAGGAGGAAGCCGTCTCTTCAGCAGTATCTGTTGTTGAGGTGGAGTTCTCCGATCACTGTTTGATTTTGTTTTCCCTGAATGTTACAGAGACCCCCCGGATGGGAAGAGGCTTTTGGAGGCTCAATTCGTCTCTCTTGGAAGAAGCGGAGATAAGACAGTCCTTTGAGGATTTTCTTCAGAGCCAGGTACCCTTACTGGATCTTTGTAGTAGTAAGTCAGAGTGGTGGGAGATGTTTAAGAAAAGGGTGGCGAGATTCTTCCGCCAGCTCTCGAGCCTCAGGAGCCTGGACAGGTACCGCCTGTATCAGGGCCTGAGGAGGAAACTCGAGCATCTTGTCTCAACTGGAGGTAGCCGCGAGGAGATCTCCAGAGTGAAATCTTTGCTAATGAGGTGTCAGTATGATAGACACGCATCTTTGGTTTTTGAGAGGGATTACGGGAAGTACCGCTCGCCCGACCCTTACAGAAACTGCAAGATGTCAGTGAATAGTAAAGTTGTTACAGGACTGGTTGACACTGCGGGGTCCCTGAAAAGATCCAGATCAGGGATCCTGGAGGTCGTCAGATCCTTCTACTCGCACCTCTTGGGGAAGAGGGATCCGGAATGGGATGAGATATCGGCTTTTCTGGCTGAAGCTGTCCCCGAACCAGGGGTAGACCCCTCTTTGGCGTTTTGACAGAGATGATCAGGGAAGAGGAAGTTAAGTTGGCGATTGAAGGGCTTGCCCTGAAGAAATCTCCCGGTCCGGATGGCTTAACATCTGAATTCTATAAGATCTTTAAGGGCGCCTTGGTTCCCCTCTTGACTGAGGTATTCAATGAGTGTCTTTCCTCGGGCACTCTGCCAAAGTCAATGAGGAGGTCTGCCCTGATCATCTTGTCAAAGGGTAAGGACCCATCTTGCATTGAGAATTGGCGTCCCATAACGCTTCTCAATGCAGACAGGAAGGTTTTGGCAAAGGTGCTGTTTAATCGGCTGGTGAAATTTGCACCCCAGCTCCTTTCGGGAGCCCAGCATTGCTCTGTTCCGGGCCGCAGTACAATTAGTGCTGTACTCTGTGTCCGAGAGGCGGTGGAGCAGGGGAGGGGTGGCCACTGGAAGGGGTACATGCTGTCATTGGACCAGGCAAAAGCGTTTGATCGGGTTAATCATGAGTACCTCTGGTCTGTCCTTCTGAGGTATGGCCTGCCGGGGGGGTTCGTTGATTGGCTTAAGACCTTGTACTCTGGGGCAGAGAGTTTCCCGCTTGTGAACGGTTGGATTGGCAGCTCTTTTGAGGTTGGGTGTGGTGTTCGCCAGGGTTGTCCCTTGAGCCCGCTACTGTACGTGTTTGCGATTGACCCACTTCTTAGGAGGGTGGAGCGTGGACCGTTGGCTGGGATCGGGATGGACCGGGCAGCACCGGAAGCCACTCTGAGAGTGGTGGCGTATGCCGATGACGTCACCGTTTTTGTTTCCTCTGATGGGGAGGCAGAATGGCTGATGTCAGAGGTAAATCGCTACTCGGAGGCATCCGGGTCTAAGATCAACCGGGATAAGTGTGAGAGTCTCTGGCTGGGAGGAGGAGATCCTGGTTTTGATCTCCCGGACACCCTTCCAGAACCCAAAGTCTCTGCAAAAGTTCTTGGCATCGAATTTGGCCAGGGGGATTACCCCAAACAAAATTGGGACAGCAGGCTAGAGATCACCACTCAGAAGGTGAACCAATGGAAGGGTTGGTCTTTGACCCTAAGGGAAAGGATAAACCTGATCAAAACTTACCTGCTCCCTTTGCTGATCTATCTGGGCAGTGTGTGCATCTTGCCAGAGCCTCTCTGGACTCGGGTCTACAGTTTGTTCTTTCAACTGTTATGGGGGAATAGACTGAACCTGGTCAAGAGGGAGGTTACTTACCGTACGAGGAGACTAGGAGGGTTGGGTATGGTCAACCCTGTGGTATTCCTTGTGAATACCTTCATTAAGATCAATATTGCAAACCTCTGGAAAGAGAGGGCTCCTCTGTGGGTATTCTCCTGTAAGGGATGGTTTCAGCTTTTCTTCCAGGAATGGGAGACAGGAGGGCAAGTGAAGGATCTCCGCACACCGCATGGACATCTCCCGGCTTACGCTACCGTGGTTCTGAAGGTAATTCGCCGGTGGGGTCTGGGAATGTGGGAGGTCAGGACTCTGCCAAGGAAGCTCCTTGACAAAAGGGTTCTGTTGACCCATTTTCAGAGGCCTCTGGCGCTCAGGGATTGCCCAAGTCGGGATCTTGGGGTGGGTCTGCATCTTTTGAATTCTATCAGGATCCCCTCGAAGGTTTGGGACTTGGCTTGGCGCTGCTTCCATGGGAAACTGTGTGTGAGGGACAATCTGAAGTGTAGGAGCTCTGAGGACAGGAACTGTCCTCGGGAGCATTGTGGTACCATGCTTGAAAGCATGGACCACTTCCTGCTTCGTTGTCCCTTTAACACAGAGGTGTACAACAGGGTGGGCACCTCCATTGGCTGGCCCTGGCTGGCCGGTCTCTCTTATGCGGAATGGGCCTATGGAGCATTCGGGGACCTGGGTGGTCGGGACCGTTGCACCTTATTTCTAGTTAGCACAGTGGTTAGGTATCACACGTGGAACGCACGGTGCTTAGTATCGACGCAGCGGAAAATCCTCCCAGTGGACGATGTGTTTAGGACCATACTCGGTGACCTGGTGAAGGTGCGTTCTCTGGAGTATGAGAGACTGGGTACACGGAGGGCCGCTCTCCTCTGGAGGGGCTTTTCTTTTAGTGTGCCCTAGTCTGGTCATCGCCTCTCCTGGTGGTGGGCTGCTGCTGACACCATAGATTTTTGTTTTATTGATCAGTAGACAGTGATGTAGGGCTGCAGGCACCGAACTTGGGCTTTGTCAGTTGTGGTTATTGTATTGTTTGTTTCTGTATATATTGTATATATGGGTTTGGGTGTAGGTGTTAGGTTGGGTGGAGGGAAAAGGGGGGAGGTGGGTTCATCTTTTGGGACACTGGTTATTTGGGTGAAAAACTGGCACTGCCTGATCTGGCCTATGGACGTTGGACATGGACTGAGGCGCAGGACCAGCTCTCAGGTCAGTGCCGGGGAGGGACTGGTGGGCTTGAGTGTGGGGGGTTTTGTTTTGTCTTGTATATATTTGTATAGTTAGTATTTATTTTAATTTATTTTATTTTATTTATTTAAAAAAAAAAAAAAAAAAAAGAATGTATATATTAGTTTGTATATAATTTGTCGGTTATTGTTTATTATATTGTTATTATTTGTTTGGTAACCGGACCAGATGTCATGGTGTAGGTAGTTATTATTGTGTATATATGTATAATATGTGTGTGAGGAGAGAGGGAGCGGCTGGACCAGTTCATTACATTGTTTATTTTCTTGTTATTAATTTTGTTATGTTTTTCATTTTTATAATAAAAGATCTACAGGATGTAACTCAGGTCAGTAATGTAATGTATGTACACAGTGACTGCACCAGCA
Organism: Phyllobates terribilis; assembly: GCF_046119375.1. Taxonomy (NCBI): domain Eukaryota; kingdom Metazoa; phylum Chordata; class Amphibia; order Anura; family Dendrobatidae; genus Phyllobates; species Phyllobates terribilis. Next base: position 1,501,595 of record NW_027362968.1, on the reverse strand, counting down.
GAATAGTGAGTGCAGCTCTGGAGTATAAAACAGGATGTAACTCAGGATCAGTAATGTAATGTATGTACACAGTGACTGCAGCAGCAGAATAGTGAGTGCAGCTCTGGAGTATAATACAGGATGGAACTCAGGATCTGTAATGTAATGTATGTACACAGTGACTGCACCAGCAGAATAGTGAGTGCAGCTCTGGAGTATAATACAGGATGTAACGCAGAATCAATACAGGGTCAGTAATGTAATGTATGTACACAGAGACTGCACCAGCAGAATAGTGAATGCAGCTCTGGAGTATAATACAGGATATAACTCAGGATGAGTACAGGATCAGTAATGTAAAATATGTACACAGTGACTGCACCAGCAGAATAGTGAGTGCAGCTCTGGGGTATACTACAGGATGTAACTCAGGATCAGTAATGTAATGTATGTATGACGCGCCCCCTGGGCCAGTGTTGTTTGGGGGATACCCGGAGCCGAATCAGGTGGGGGTTGTAGTCTCCGAGTGGCGGTGACCCGGTCCGTGCCCAGGGTGTCAAGCTCAGTGTGTGGCAGTCCTACAGATGTTACTGGATGTTCTTTAGTGTCGACTACGCCACCCGTTGATTTGCGGTCAGTACGGCCGCCGCTGCAGCAGGGTCCGCTGAGGCTGGTGGTGTGTGCGCAGCTCAGGTAGTATAACCCCCAACGGGAGGGGTATAGCCTCAGGGGGTCAGCTGTAGAGGGTGGTGGTTGTGGTGGTGCAGTGAGAGTAGTAATAAGACTCCGAGTCGGGCTGTGCAGTTCAGGGTTTTACTTACTGCTTTTGTGTTGGTCACTCCGGCCTTGAGTGACCGCCCGAGCCGTGCTGCGTCCACCAGGTCCTGGACTCGGCCAACCCCCAGGCGATTCCGGAGCGTGGTCCCGAGCTCCCTTTCTGACTTGTCCTTCTCTCTGGCCTTCCCCACCAGGGATCCACCTAAGTCCGGCTCCCTCGGGCCTCTTGTTGGTAAAACCCTTGTCTCTGGGTTCCCTGACCCTATTCACGGTTTGCCTTCCGGGTGGATTTAGTGGGTGGTCGTGGCAGATCCTGCCCACGACCTCCGGTCTCTGGCTAAGGATTAGGGCCCTCCACCAGCTTGGGATCCGGTACCCTTGTGCCAACTCTTCACCCTCTGGTCTAATTTTGGGTTCTTGGAGTTCCCTCTTCTCCCCCTCTGGGTCCTTCTTTCTCCTCTCTCTCTCTCTTGGCCTTGGAGCTGGCTGAGCTGCTCTGCTTCTCTGACTCAACTCTGACAGACTGACCCTGATCTAAGATGGTTCCCACCTTATATACTCCCTCTATGTGTGAGCTCAGGTGACCAGCACCCAATGAGCTCCTAGCATTACCCAGACTGCTCCCCCTATCTGCCCCTACACTACTGGGATGTTCCACCCCCCTCCCACTCCAGCCAGGGACAGACACTGTCGTACCTGCACATTTCTCTAGTGGGAGTACCATTGGTCTGTCCCCCGGAAATGGGATGTATGTAGTGCATGTAGCCTACTGAGCTCAGTTCCACACTCCATCCTCACCCGGGAGTGGAATACCACACCTCTGGCTTGAGGTGTAATACCCCTGTAGCAGCCGAATCCTCAGGGTGCTACATTCCCCCCTGGTAAATCACAGCACGTCCTCGGGCTGTAAGATATAAAAACATCCAAAACATACAATTTTTTTCATAAACATGAACATATAAAACATCACATAAAACTTTTCATAAAAACTCTTCATAAATAACGTCCTTGTAAACACTCTTGCTCCTCCGGCCACGGTGCAACTTGTGACCGGGAAAAGCGCGACAGTCTCTTTAAGAAAAACAACAGTTTACTATAAAACCGGTAGGGGGCGCCTTAGGAAGCGCAACTATATACAAGGGGAATATGGCCGCTCTCAGTCCTCGGCCAGGTAATGGGAATAGGGACACACTGGTTAACAGTTCACTCTTGTCCCAACGGGGACTTATTTAAAGCAGCAACAGTTCACTGTACCCCGATGGGTAACTATTTACAGTCTCTTTACCGTACTTTAACGACGGTGTTCTCCTGCTCCTTCTTTGGATTTAGACCCGTCCGGGTCCTCCTGCTCCTCCTCACACCGCAGCTCCTCCTCCGTCAGGCGATGTACATGGAGGGCGTAGGGTCCTTTGGCACACTTGTGCCGGGTGAAGGTGACCTCGTCCCCTACGTACAGGTCACGACCTCTGTGTCCCTCCGGCAGATGGCTTTCTACGTCTCTGCGTGTGACAAAGACGTCGCCGGGGGTATGATGGTCTTTTATGAAGCCCCACCCATGCTGCAGGTTGAATTTAATCACAGTCCCGGTGGTACGGGGACCATGAGCTGCACGGGGGTTCCTCCTGGTCCGGCTCTTCTGCTCCGCGCTCCTTATCTGTGCTTGCTGTTCCCGGACCCGCCTCTCTCTCCGCTCCTTCTCGAAGACCTCGAGCTGCTGGCGGCAGCACTCTGTACGCTCCGCTGCGGCCGCCCGAGTCTCCTGAGTGAACCCCATGAGGTCTCCTCCGGTGGGGTCCCACTCAAACTGTGTCTCCTCTAGCGGGGGCTGGGTCCTCCTGACGGGCTTCGGAACCGGAATCAGGGGTTCATCTAGGGGTCTTTCTTTCCGGAGTCGGGGATGGTGAAACTCCGGTGGCCATATGAAGGGCTGCCCATCCGGGCACGTATGCTGGGCGAACAGGTCCTCACCCAGGTGCGGTACTTTAGGTGTTATGGGCGCTGTAGTGGTAGCGGCGCCCGGGTTGACCAGGCCTTGCGACCAGGCTTGGGGCACGCTAAAGGAAAAGGGCACCGTAAGTACGGCGGCGCCCGTGGTTACTCGGCCCTGCGACCAGGCTGGTGGCTCCGCGGAGGTAGGGGGCGCTGTTGGAATGGCGGCGCCCGGGTGTACTAGGCCTTGCGACCAGGCCGATGGTATTTCCTGCTTTGCCGCGCTCAAGGTCGAAGCGCGTGACGTCACAGGGGTCGCGGCCGCGGTTTCCGGTTGAGGCCTAGTCTGCGGCGGTGACGATGCAGCGACGGGCACGGCAGGGGGAATTTCGGGCTCTGCGACGGGGAGCTGGGGCAGGCACACGGTTTCCCGGCTCGGGGTAGAGACGTCCCCTTTACCTGCCTCCGTCCGTTCAGCTCCCTTCTCGGCGCCGTCTCCGGCCTTGAGTCCTCCTGCACCATCCTCAGAGGCGGTCTGTCTCCTCGTCTCGGGTGGCGTGCTCCGCTGACGGGTTTCGGTCTGCTGGGCCATCTCTCGGCTCCACTCCGCCAACGTCTCTCGCTGCACCCGGGCCATCCTCCGTGCGAGGCCCTCCAGCGCAGTCTGTGCACACTCCCGGTCTCGGGGGAGCTGTGCTAGGATCTCCACTAAGCCTAGTGGGGTTGTTGCTTGCAGCAGGCTCCTGACCACTGGGTCGGTGCTGCCTGACTCTCCCTCCATCTCCGGGTAGGCTTTCTCTGGACTCCTCTCCAGACTTCTTGTCTCCGGGTGCGCTCTCTCCAGACTGCTCCAGGCGACACCCATCTTTGCTCTCTTGTTCTGTCTCCGCCCACATTGAAGGTGGTCCCGGGGCAACTTTGTGATTGTCAGTTCCAGGGGCAGTTCTCTTACGCTGATGGACACTTCCAGCATCACAGTCTCTGTTGGTGGGCGCGGTTTCCGCTTTTGGCGCCATTCTTCGACCTGGCCCACGATGGGAGGTGGCCTCTTGCCACCCTCTGGCACGCCCATAATGGCGTCCGCTCTTCCAAGGCGGGAAATCTTTGGAAATGGCGGGAATCGTCTCCCAGTGGCGGGAAACTCCATGGATGGCGGGAAAAAGCTGCAAATGGCGGACAACCGGCGGGAAACGACCTGTGATGGGGTCCGTTGGCGGGGACCCTCCGGAACCGGCGGGAGACTTCTTGTTAAGGTAACGGTGAACTTTTCTTCAGGCACGCAGTACCCGGTTGTTGCGGGCACGTAATCCTGCCGACTACGCCAAAGTTGACGCGCCCCCTGGGCCAGTGTTGTTTGGGGGATACCCGGAGCCGGATCAGGTGGGGGTTGTAGTCTCCGAGTGGCGGTGACCCGGTCCGTGCCCAGGGTGTCAAGCTCAGTGTGTGGCAGTCCTACAGATGTTACTGGATGTTCTTTAGTGTCGACTACGCCACCCGTTGATTTGCGGTCAGTACGGCCGCCGCTGCAGCAGGGTCCGCTGAGGCTGGTGGTGTGTGCGCAGCTCAGGTAGTATAACCCCCAACGGGAGGGGTATAGCCTCAGGGGGTCAGCTGTAGAGGGTGGTGGTTGTGGTGGTGCAGTGAGAGTAGTAATAAGACTCCGAGTCGGGCTGTGCAGTTCAGGGTTTTACTTACTGCTTTTGTGTTGGTCACTCCGGCCTTGAGTGACTGCCCGAGCCGTGCTGCGTCCACCAGGTCCTGGACTCGGCCAACCCCCAGGCGATTCCGGAGCGTGGTCCCGAGCTCCCTTTCTGACTTGTCCTTCTCTCTGGCCTTCCCCACCAGGGATCCACCTAAGTCCGGCTCCCTCGGGCCTCTTGTTGGTAAAACCCTTGTCTCTGGGTTCCCTGACCCTATTCACGGTTTGCCTTCCGGGTGGATTTAGTGGGTGGTCGTGGCAGATCCTGCCCACGACCTCCGGTCTCTGGCTAAGGATTAGGGCCCTCCACCAGCTTGGGATCCGGTACCCTTGTGCCAACTCTTCACCCTCTGGTCTAATTTTGGGTTCTTGGAGTTCCCTCTTCTCCCCCTCTGGGTCCTTCTTTCTCCTCTCTCTCTCTCTTGGCCTTGGAGCTGGCTGAGCTGCTCTGCTTCTCTGACTCAACTCTGACAGACTGACCCTGATCTAAGATGGTTCCCACCTTATATACTCCCTCTATGTGTGAGCTCAGGTGACCAGCACCCAATGAGCTCCTAGCATTACCCAGACTGCTCCCCCTATCTGCCCCTACACTACTGGGATGTTCCACCCCCCTCCCACTCCAGCCAGGGACAGACACTGTCGTACCTGCACATTTCTCTAGTGGGAGTACCATTGGTCTGTCCCCCGGAAATGGGATGTATGTAGTGCATGCAGCCTACTGAGCTCAGTTCCACACTCCATCCTCACCCGGGAGTGGAAAACCACACCTCTGGCTTGAGGTGTAATACCCCTGTAGCAGCCGAATCCTCAGGGTGCTACATGTACACAGTGACTGCACCTGCAGAAAAGTGAGTGCAGCTCTGGAGTATAATACAGGATGGAACTGAGGATCAGCAATGTAATGTATGTACACAGTGACTGCAGCAGCAGAATAGTGAGTGCAGCTCTGCAGTGTAATACAGGATGTAACTCAGGATCAGTAAAGGATCAGTAATGTAATGTATGTACACAGTGACTCCACCAGCAGAATAGTGAGTGCAGCTCTGCAGTATAATACAAGATGTAACTCAGGATCAGTACAGGATCAGTGATGTAATGTATGTACACAGTGACTGCACCAGCAGAATAGTGAGTGCAGCTCTGGAGTATAATACAAGATGTAACTCAGGATCAGTACAGGATCAGTAATGTAATGTATGTACACAGTGACTGCACAAGCAGAATAGTGAGTGCAGCTCTGGAGTATAATACAGGATGTAACTCAGGATCAGGAATGTAATGTATGTACACAGTGACTGCACCAGCAGAATAGTGAGTGCAGCTCTGTAGTATAATACAGGAGGTAACTCATGATCAGTAATGTAATGTATGTACACAGTGACTGCACCAGCAGAATATTGAGTGCAGCTCTGGAGTATAATACAGGATGTAACTCAGGATCAGTAATATAATGTATGTACACAGTGACTGCACCAGCAGAATAGTGAGTGCAGCTCTGGAGTATAATACAGGATGTAACTCAGGATCAGTAATTTAATGTATGTACACAGTGACTGCACCAGCAGAATAGTGAGTGCAGCTCTGTAGTATAATACAGGAGGTAACTCAGGGTCAGTAATTTAATGTATGTACACAGTGACTGCTCCAGCAGAATAGTGAGTGCAGCTCTGTAGTATAATACAGGAGGTAACTCAGGATCCGTAATGTAATGTATGTACACAGTGACTGAACCAGCAGAATAGTGATTGCAGCTCTGGAGTATAATACAGGATGTAACACAGGATCAGTAATGTAATGTATGTACACAGTGACTGCACCAGCAGAATAGTGAGTGCAGCTCTGGAGTATAATACAGGATGCAACACAGGATCAATAATTTAATGTATGTACACAGTGACTGCACCAGCAGAATAGTGAGTGCAGCTCTGTAGTATAATACAGCAGGTAACTCAGGATCAGTAATGTAATGTATGTACACAGTGACTGCACCAGTAGAATAGTGAGTGCAGCTCTGGAGTATAATACAGGATGTAACTCAGGATCAGTAATGTAATGTATGTACACAGTGACTGCACCAGCAGAATAGTGAGTGCAGCTCTGGAGTATAATACAGGATGTAACTCAAGATCAGTAATGTAATGTATGTACACAGTGACTGCACCAGCAGAATAGTGAGCGCAGCTCTGGAGTATAATACAAGATGTAACTCAAGATCAGTAATGTAATGTATGTACATAGTGACTGCACCAGCAGAATAGTGAGTGCAGCACTTGCTTGGGGCCACCACCATTTTATTTGTTATCCTGTGTTATGATACAATGACAATATAATATATTGTTGAATGAATTCCACTTAGAATGTTGGACTTTCTTATATGTGTTATATAGTCATATCTGGTTGCTCTTGGCTTGAGCGCTGTTGCATATCTTTGGGATAGGTCCATACGAGTATGAATATTATTAGTGTATATTATTGATCCATTATTTAACCCTTACTTATACCACTACATAATGTTGACACTTCCACAATGTCCCCTATCATATGTGTGACATCTTCTGTCCTCAGGTTTTCTCCACTTTGCTTCTTCTGATCTTCATCTCTTGTGTCCATGGAAGAGAAGATCAGGTCCCTGGCGCTGATGGCTGGGAGGCCCCTCTAGTGTCCGGCGGGGGATGTCTCTTCACACCGGACACCACATTTCCTCCACGTGTGAAGGTGGATATGAAGGTCGGCAGTCGGAGTTCTGCACAAGTAATGGCGGACAGTGTGCGGAGCCGCTCCATCTCTCCATGGGAATACAGGTGAATGTACATGGAGTAATGGCAGAAATAATAATAATGATATATGGGGGTCAGCAGGCCGGAGTATGGGGGACTAAACATGGTTACTGCTGTGTCCTGATTTCTCTCATCTCCTTCCACCAGCTCTAATGTGGACAATAACAGATTCCCTGCGGTCATCAGCGAGGCCCGATGTCTCCACCGCGGATGTTTGGACCCGGAGGGTCATGTGGACCTCAGCATGAACTCAGTCCCCATCAGACAGGAGATCCTGGTCCTGCGTGGTGAGATGAGAGGATGTGTCCCACCTATAGGCTGGAGAAGCAGCTGGTGACGGTGGGCTGCACCTGTGTCCGGCCCATCATCCAGTACCTGGAGTAACAGACGCCATTGTCACGGAGCCTCAGCTGTCATGTAGCGTCTTTGATACCCCTAGCGACCAATCAGAAATCACGTTTATTTATCTCGGGTAAATTACAAATGTAAAAGCTGAATTCTAATCGGTTGCTATCGGCAACGAGAGTTCAAGGATTATTTATACAGTGTAGAGAATAATGAAAGTGTTGCCCGTAGCAACCAGTCAGATTCCAGCCATCGATTCCGCACTGCAAGAGGCAAAACATCAGAAATCTGATTGGTCGTCAGCAGCAGCAGCGACAAGAATTTTGTTACTTTTATAAATCGCTGAGTAATATTATTATAAGACGTATTTCTTGTTTTATAATTGAAATATTTATTATCATTTGTTGTATTTTTATATAAATGTTTCTCATATTTTTACAAATAATTATTAAAATCATTAAAACTATTAGTTAACCTTTGTGTTGTGAGTATATACTGTATATATAGTGGAAAGACAATCCTGGAATCATTTCTAGTTGTAGAAGATCTTTTACAGTATTTTTTTTTATTTGGTTCCTTAAAATAAAAAATGAAACAAATTTGTAAATCTTGTGTAGTGTATACAGCTTTTATGCAGCCTATGTGTCTCCATGGTTACAGATTAGAATGCGCCTGATTCTTCAGTTATTTTCTCTTTCCGGTGCTTTGAGGCTCTTGGAATACAAATATGGTGGTGATCGGAGAACGTAGGAGGAGATTTATTAGGACAAGTGTTTCATTCCCCAAGATTATAGAGGATCTGTCACTTGCTCAGAAAAAATTAGCTAAATATCTAAACATCCCTGAGCTCCACTGATTTCGACTCTTTTTTCTGTTTTGTAGAAAGAATTAAAAAGAATTAACTTAAAATGTAGAATTTCTCTAATGTCAGGCAGGGTTATTTATAATAGAGACCTGGGTGTGGTGGTGAGTAATAATTAGCGATGAGCGAGCGTGCTCGCAACTGCTCGGTACTCGCCACTCGTCACTGTAATGCTGCAGCCATGTTGGTTGTGGCATTACAGTGATTGGCTGGCCACACAGCATCATCAGGTCTATATCAGACCCGGGACCCTATGCCCGTCACAGTCTACCCTTCAGACAGGCAGAGTAGGGAGAGCTGCTGCTGAGCGACGGAGAGAATTGGCGGTTGATTTAGTCAGGTATTCCACAGCAATATACATCTATACTAACAGTCCTGCTAAGGACTAATCCAGATGCATATATTACTGGTGATAGCAGGAGTTAGGCAGAGTTTGTGGAGAGAGTATACAGCACAATAAATCCATTGAACTTTCTGTCTGCTGCTGTTACTCATATCCACAGCCTTAGATAACAGGTTTAATATTCTTTTTGCGCTTAATCCTAATTATTTGGTTGAAAAGCGATATAATACACCACTTTTACTGCTCCATTTGCTTGTTAGCAGCATACAGCCAGATTTGTTTGATTTTAATAGCATTGCTGTATTGTGGAAGCAGAGAAACTTGTCCATCTCAGGTGATACGATGTTACTGCGGTAATAATCCTGACATTTTTGGGAACGTGACAAATATTATGCTCCATTTAAAATGGGCAAGGCACGTGGCAAGGGACTGGAAAGAGGACATGATGCTGATGGTGCACGCAGAGGCCGAGGTCGTGGGCAAGCTGAAATTATGCCTGCTGAGGGAGCACTAAAGCACCCATATCATGTCGACCTACCTTCCTGCCCTACTTTGAAGGGGGCCGCGAAACACCACTATTGAAGCCAAAGCAGTGTGAAAAGGTTGTTGGTTGGATAGCAGATAATGTTTCCAGTCAGTTTGCCACCACCACCACCCTGTCTTCCATATGGTCCAGTTTCAGTAGCTGTGAGCCTGGACCGCATATTCCTCATTCTGATCCTCCTTTCTCCCCCCATGCCGAGTGCCTGGAGACAACTGATCCCACACTTGGACACTCTGAAGAGCTGTTCACATTTCCATTTAGGGATTCAGGACTCTCGGCCGGCGCGCTTCAAGCGGGGCAAGAGGAGATCACATGTAGCGATGCCCATGTATTTGAGCAGCTACAGTCACATGAAGGCGATGGTGGGAAAATGCAATTACTGTCGCAAGAGGTGGATGATGATGAGACACAATTGCCAGCAAGTCATCAGGAGGCCCAGGGTGCGTACTTGGAAGACAAGGTGGTGGACAATGAAGTCACTGACCAACCTGGCAAGGTGACATGCATAGCGAGGACATCAGCACACAGGGGGAGGGAGGTGTAAGCACCACAACAGGCAGGAACAAGCAGTGGGGTGGCCACAGACACAAGGCGGGCAACAGTTCTCCGGAACACCAACACGAGGGAAGTTACCAGTCCAACTGTTAGGTCTTCCATAGTCTGGCACTTTTTTAAAGACTGTCAAGTTAACTCCAAACAGGCCATTTGCAACATCTGCCATGCCAGCATCAGCAGGGGCTGCAAAACTACCAGCCTGACCACCACCAGCATGATCAGGCACATGACAGCAAAGCACCTGACTAATTGGACCAAATGCTAGGGTCCAGAAACAGTTTCTGTGGGGGACACCACTGCCTGTTCTGCTGTTGTGCGTGCACACCAATCCCCTGTCCATGGCGCAGGCAAAGATGCCTCTTTTTGCACACTTGCAACAACCACCATCAGTAACCACGTCCACGTCCTTGTCACAACGCAGTGTTCAGTTGTCCCTACCCCAGTCCTTTGAATGCAAGGGCAAATATGCAGCTAACGCCCCACAGGCCACAATACTAAACTGCCACATTTTTCAAATGCTTGCACTTGAAATGTTGCCTTTTAGGCTCGTGGAGACAGAATCTTTCGGCAAATTCATGGCGGCGGGTGCCCCTCGGTACTCGGTCCTCAGCCACCACTATTTCTCCCGGTGTGCCGTCCCTGCCTTACACAAGCACGTGTCCCAGAACATTTCACGTGCCCTTACCAGCACAGTCACTGGGAAGGTCCACCTAACCACGGGCACGTGGACAAGTGCTTGTGGCCAGAACGGATTGCGGGCCCAGGGTCAACCAGGGTTGCCCTCAGATTCTACAGCTTCTGAAACTCCTCCTCATTAGCCTCCATCTCCGAAATGACCACTTCAGTCGGAGACTGGAAGCACTATAGCACTGCTTCGGCCAAGTGTCAACAGGCACTGCTGAAGCTGATATGCTTAGGTGACAAACTGCACACCGCTGCAAAGTTGTTGACATCTGTAATAGAGCAGGCAGATCTGTGGCTGTCACTGTTGAACTTACAGCCAGGCAAGATCATGTTTGACAATGACCGGAACATGGTTGTGACTCTGAGGCTTGGCACACTCGCACACATGCCATGCCTGGCCCATGTGATAAATCTAGTGGTTCAGCGGTTTCTCAAAACCTACACGGATCTGCATGACCTGCTTGTGAAAGAACGCCACGTGTGTGCCCATTTCAGGAAGTCACTTACAGCTTCCCCCACCCTAGCCATACCAACTCACTGACTCGTGTGCGATGTCACCACACGATGGAACTCAATCTTTCATATGTTGGGAAGGATTTGTGAGCAGCAGGTGGCAGTTGTTGAGTTCTAGCTTCAACATCCCCATCGGTATTCAGGTCAGCCTCCGCAAATTAGAGCTGATGAGTGGGCATGGATGTCTGACATCTGTGCCGTCCTCTAAAACTTTGAGGACTCCACCAAGATGATGAGCGGCGATGACGCCATAATTAGCATCACCATCCTGCCTCTCTGTCTACTGAAATGCTCTGTGCTCACAATTAAAGAGGAGTCATTGTAGGCGGAGCACGATGAGATGGAGCAAGGAACTATACAAGGTGATGTCACAAAGCCCAGCCTCATCTCATCTCAACATGGATTGGGTGATAATGAGGAAGAGGAGGATTAACAGGAGCTGTTTTCCTGCACTACAGACGGTACTACGCACACAACAGTCATACCGTTTGTTCAATGTGGATGGCCTGAGGAGCGGGAGAACAAGGAGGAGGACGAGGAGAGCATGGACAGTGGTCCTCTGGGTCAGGAGAGGGAAGTCTTGGCTGTTGGCAGTCTGGCACACATAGCTGACTTTATGTTCCACTGCCTTTCCCGTGACCCACGCATTTTGGCCAACAATAATTACTGGTTTGTCACATTTCTAGACCCATGCTACAAGGACATCTTTCTATCTCTCCTTCTCGGGGCAGAGCGGTCTAATAAAATGTTGCAGTACCAGAAGGCCCTTGTTATAGAATTATTAAAAAAATTCCCATCTGAAAATGCTGGCAGCAAAGGTCACAGTTTGTTGGACAACCAAAGAGTACAGGTGAGGGAGACACAAATACGATGTGGCAGAGGTAGGGGAACACTGTCAAAGGTCTGGGACAGTTTTCTCAGACCCTCCCAGTGCCCCTGCCCTGATGCGTGGGGTACTCTGACAAGAAGGAGAAAGTTTTGGAAGATGCTGAAGGAGTACCTTGCCAAGTGTACCAACGTCTTCGGTGATTCCTCTGTGCCTTATAACTATTGGGTATCCAAGCTGGACGTGAGGCATGAACTGTCTCTCTACGCCTTGGAGGTCCTGGCCTACCCTGCCGCCAGCATTTTGTCAGAGCGGGTTTATTGTGCCACTGGGGGTATTATAACTGAAAAGTGCATCAGCCTGTCAACTGAAAATGCTGACAGGCTGACTATTATCAAAATGAACAAGGGCTGGATTAACCCAGACTTCTCAACACCACCGGATGATAGCAGCAGAACATAAAGTCAAATTCAGTGTTTTTTGTTGGGGGGGGTCTATTCCCATGCACCTCTTCACACCCAGACATGGGTATACGCTTCCTGATTTTGTCTGTTTTATGTCACCCTCCTCCTTCTCCTTCTCCTCATCCACCATCACCATATCAACAGGGTGACCATCATGCAACACCCACATAATTTTTTTAAAAGGTGTTTAAGTTGCCCGTAGGAAATATTTTTAGGCCTACCTCTAACATTCTGTATGTTATACAGTATGGTCATGTATACCCCCAATGGGTAAATGTTTTTCAGCCCATGCGCTTAGTGCATGGGCATTACCAGTGTAGGAGACCCACTCCTTAATAATGGGAACAATTTTTTTAATGAGGACTTCCTCTACGTCTCTTCAAACGGGTATTTGGTTGCGTCCTAAATTTTGACAGCCTTTGCACTTAGTGCATAGGCATTACCAGTGTTGGAGACCCGCTCCTTAATAATGGGAACATTTTTTTTAATGTGGCCCTCTTCTACGTCTGTTCAAAGGGGGTATTGGAGTGCGTCCAAATTTTTGTAAGCCCTTGCAGTCACTGCTCATGCAATAACAGTATAGGAGACCCACTACTTTATAATGGGAACATTTTTTTAATAAGGCCCTCCTCTACGTCTCTTCAAAGGGGTATTGAAGTGTGTCCTAATTTTTGGCAGCCATTGCAGTCACTGCATATGCAATAACAGTATAGGAGACCCACTCCTTTATAATGGGAACAACAAAGCATAGCCGGCTGATGGCTCTCTAACAATAGTGAGGATAGACTGCTGGCCCTCTATCAATAGCAAGAGCCGCCTAATGACCTTGTAAATATAGGCTTTGTGACTTTTGACAGTCCCTCCTTCATAAATATAACAGGATTTGTCCGATCATGTCTCACACACCACATGACAAGATAAGGTAGTAAAATGTTAAAATTTCTTTTACTAGTAAATGTATTTTTCACCATTGAAAGCAATGCAAAAGTGCAAAAATGCATCAAAAACGCTACTTGTGAACATAGCCCAAGGTGTGGAGGAGCCATTTTTGTTTTTAGTTATTTATTTTGCCTTATATATAAGTCATTACCCTGGAAAGGATGTTCCTTAACATTTTTTGTTGGAAAATCCATTTTGGTTTCGTAATTGTATGATTTATTGTGAGTCCGTAAAAAAGTGGCATAATACTCTGACAATATTGTTCACAGCAGTGGCCTGGGAGACAGAGATGCTTCCAGGGGTCTTCCCCATGCTGTTCCCATATCATGGCCAATTTATAGGCCCCCTCCAGACCCAGGGGAGGGGGGGGGTGCCGAAAAAATGCTGAAGTTTCCCATTGGCTCACATTGGGCTCACTACTTGGGTTGAGCACCCAAGCATTATGATTTTCTTGACTCGAGCAACGAGCTCCTATGCACTTTAGTGCTTGATCATCACTAGTAATAATATACATTTTACTGTGTATAACAGATATAAATGATTTATCTTAGAACATAAAAATCCCCCCACTGGTCAGAGGAGTAAAGCCCCCACAGCTCTTTCCTCCATGTCTGCATCTGGTACTGATGCTCAGCCTGTAGTACTGCTGCCTTATTTCTTGCTAGGCAACCTCTTTATAAGGTGAGGTGCTCTATATAAGGCAACATCTCAAGATTCCATGATGACATTACTACAAGATTCCATGAATTTACCATCATTACTTATACCAGTGTTTATAGCAGGGCTGTGGAGTCGATAAGAGAAATGTCCGACTCCTCAATTTCCCAGAGTCCAACTCCCTCATACATAGCTCATGTTTAAGTGATAAATTTACTGCAGTAAAATGGTAACATCAGGCTTTTAATCATCATTATGATACAATAATCAAGCTCTTTTTATAGAACCTGAAATATTTTTATTGGAATACAACATTAAAATAAAAAAAGCGTCAATAAATTGTAAACATGCAATGCACTATGCAGTAAGTGGGAGCAAAAACAGTTTTCAACAGAAACAAACTGAATAACATTTGTGCAGTCTATGAATTTGTTCTAATATTTAAGCTTATTTTCCTTATGTAATGATAATGAAGCTTCTACCCAGACCGTTTTGAATAGATATGATGACATTTTTTACAGAAACAGTTTGAAGGGCTGTGGTTGTTTCTGGACCTAGGTGTGAATAACAGATTTCACTCCTGTAACAATTTATTCGCCCCTTTCTTATATTGATACATTTCTTGGTTCATGTAACAAAAGATAGAACCATAGATGACCTTGTGGTACAAAATTAGTTAAGTGTGTCATTGCAAATGAAAGTTTGGATACTTGGACATCCCCATAAGCAATGATAAAGATTTGCTTTTGGAGTTATTTGTTGTGTATAGTCCCATTCTATATCCCCTTGAGGGGGTCCGGTACGACCTGGGACAAACTTTTAGCCTCTTTTCTAGATACCTGGATGATTGAAGATATTTTTGTGCTTGAACTAAAGAATCCAATATGTTTGAATGAGTTAGATTTGGATCATCCATATTCCATATTTTGTCATTGGAGTTTGTGTTTAGTATTGTCTATAAGGGCATAGAGAAATGTATCATTCAAGGATACTTGTCCTTTCATTATATTCACTTTGGAAAGCCATTGAATGATTTGGGGTCCCAGTCTTGTTTTGTTAGATTAATGATGATGACAGATGTGATATAACTGGCTTATATTTGGATATTTTGCCATAATTTCGTCAATTTGGGCGCCTTGTGTGGTTAGTACCTAGTAGCGCCCCCTTTTGCAAGTATCACAGCTTGTAAACGCATTTTGTAACCAGACAAAAGTCTTTCAATTCTTATTTGAGGGATTTTCATCCATTCTTCCTTGGATTATAAGGCTGTGTGCCCACGATGCGTTTTTTAAGCGTTTCCACAGCTGCAATTCCGCCGCGGAAATGCTTAAAAAACGCTTGGTAGAAGGTCTGCAATGTTCCCAAATGATAATCCGCATGTGCTATGCACGTGCTGTGGAAATTTCTGCTGCGGATTATCATTGCGTAAAAATCCGCAGCACTACCATTAATTTTGCGTACCGCCATTGACTTGAATTGAATCGTATAATATCCACATGACTACATGTGCACATGAGGATATTAAGCGACTCAATGTGCGGATGGTACCCTGTTCTGGAGAAGAGGAGACTCTCATCCAGACCTGGGTACCATGGTACCTGCAAAAAAAAAGAATTTAAAATAAAAAATAAAACATTATACTCACCTTCTGATGGCCCCCTGTCTCCTTAGCGGTGTGTCCTGGGTCCCCGGCGGCTCGCAATGGTCTAAAAGGACCTTCCATGACGTCATTTAGTCATGTGAAGGGTCACGTGACCGCTGACGTCGGCGGTCGCGTGACCTGTCACATGACTAAATGACGTCATGAAAGGTCCTTTTAGACCACTGTGAGCTGCCAAACACACTGGACGCACCGGAGAAGGAGACCGGGGGCCATCAGAAGGTAAGTATAATGTTTACTTTTTTACCATTCTTTTTAACTATTACTTGGTCACACTATATAAATTCATGACGGTTGCATAGATTTATATAGTGTGACCAAGTTGTCAAGCACTTTTCCAAGTGATGCTAAAATTGGTTGGAAAAGCGCTTATTACTCCGCATGCGAAATCGCATGTGAAAAAAGCGGGACATACGCTTGTCCCTGGCAGAACAAACGCATGTACAATCCGCATGTACAATCCGCATGCGTTTTTTCTGCCAGGGAGATGCAGAAATGCTCAGGAAAAAATCCGGAGCATTTCTGCATCATGGGCACATAGCCTTACTCCAGTTCTGTGAGATTCCTGGGTTGTCTTGCATGCACTGCTATTTTGAGGTTGAGCCAAAGATTTTCAATGATGTTCAGATCAGAGGACTGTGAGGGCCATTGTAAAACCTTCAGCTTGCTCCTTTTGAAGTCTATTGTGGATTGTGACATGTGCTTAGGATCATTATCATTTTTAGAAGCCATCCTCTTTTCAACTTCAATATATATATATATATATATATTGCCTAAAATACAAAGGAAATGCGTCATCTTTAACTTTAGGCCTTTTAGAGATCAATTCATCTTCAACTTGCTTAGCTGTTCACTATAACATTAATTTTGACCAGGGGTGCCCAAACTTTAACATGTCACTGTATATCCCCAAATATTTCAGCGCTGTTTCAATCCAGCAGAACTGGAATCTCTTTGTCCATAGTGGCTTTGAAGGGCTTCTTAATAATAAGGTCTCAGTTTTGTCTATATCTAAGGTGTAACTCAATAGTCCTCCCAGTTCTTCTATTTCTTTAATAAGGAGTGCAGGCAGGGTCATATTTGTAGAGACCCCCATCTTGGGAAGTTGGGGGGCGGTGAGGCGTGGGCTTCTGACTTTCAGTCCGTGGACCCTCAGTAAAGATATTTCTTTTAGATCCTGAATCCGGATTTCTTATAAATACGTAATTATGATTTTTATTGTGTATACAGATATTAATAAATATATTTATAAATCCCCTCACTGATGAGAAGAGCCCGGTGCCCACAGCTCCCTCTTACATACAAGCACTGATGCTCACCCTATGGTTTTACCATCTTCACTGTTGCTAGGCAACTTCCTTATAAGGTGAGAAGCTCCATATAAGATTCCATCACAAGATTCCATGATGACATCACCGCTATTATGACATCAGAATTCACCACCACTACAGTTTCTTTCTTTTTAATGGTATGATATGAGTGACGATGAATAAATAAATAAATCTTCCATCACTTTTTTATTTTCCTTTTTTTTGCCGCTCACTGTAGACAAATTATCTTTATTCTGCAGGTTGATACAATTACACAGATATCCAGTTTATTTTGCTTTTTTAATCATTGACCCATAACTTTCATTTTTCTGCTTAGATTTAGGCAAGAGCTTTTTTTAATGGAACGAGCTACAATATTTATGGGTAACAGTGCGCGGTACATGAGATGTTTTCATCATTTTTTTTTTGTGTAGTGAAAAGAACAAAAAATATTCTACACGGATTTGGTGGAATCTTGATTTCTTTTATAGATTAAAAGTGTTCTCCGGCCGCTTCCTTCCACATTGGGAGGTGAGTGAGCTGCCGTCTGAGGAACCTACCAAGTCACAGGCATGATGGCGGCCACACTTACACCGTCCCATCATGTATCTGTAGACGTGATGTCACCTCCCAGTATGGAAGTAAGCGGCGCTGAACAAACCCTTGAAGATCCCATAGGGGCCATTTATGTCACATGTGGTTGACTACAATCCTTTTGCCTTTGGAGAGAACCACAACTCACAGCATTTCTTGAATTTCTGAAGCTTCCAGGGCATTCTGGGGGTTATAATTCACCAAAGAAGTAGAGTCATTATTTTTTTACCTAGTGACATAGGAGTGGATGCAGGGCTTTTTTTAATAACTTATTAATGCTTGCCTCTGACACTTGCTTTATTTTTACCTCTGACAATGCTCACTGCCGACAGCCTATAGAGTTGCTGCTTGTGTTGCTAGGCAACTTCCTTTTATGGAGAGAAGCTCCATATATGGTAACATCTCAACATTCCGTGATGATATTATGACATCATAATGCACCACCATTACTTGTGCCAGTGTTTACAGCTCCAGTGTCACTTTGACATTCCGGTGTCATTGTTGTTGGTGATTAGCTACATAGCTAGTGATTTACTGACTGCGATTTGGATTTATTTGGATTTATTTGAAATGTCTGAAATTCCTTCAGACAATTTTCAGGTGTTGGCACTGCTGCAGGGGATTCTTACCACCTATGCCCCTGACATTGTGCTGCCACTACCCGATGGCGTCCTCAGCTTCACTTACCGGCTGGTTATGGAGCTGTTGAGAGACTGCCTGACCAAATATCAGCAAGGTCGTATAAGCTCAGCATATCTTGAGCATTTACAGAAGAACATCAGGACATTGGTGCAACAGGTAAGTGGCAGAAATCTGCATAAAACATCGAAAAGTTATAATAACAGAATATAAGTTTATTCACATAAAATAGTTCTTTAGGCCGATAATAATATAATATATAACCGGCACTAAGTCACTAGATATGTAGTAATTGTAGAGCAGATCGCAGGAGTAAAGTGGTGACATAATCGGCCTCCTCCATGTTCTCTCATGATTTTCCTTTTCTATTTATTTCCATCTTTATAGGCTGAAGAAAAATCCACAAGTGGAGAATTGGCCTTTATTATACAACTGGCACAAAATGTCCTGTATGTACTGGAGCGTCCGGCCGGCTCACTGGAGCGTCTGGTAAGGATCCATCACTTTCTATATCACACGTCCTGGTCTAATCTTCTCCAGATTAGCCGTCAAATAGCAGAGTGGCAGATTTATGATGTCAGAGGCGCAGGATGTTCTATGGCAGCCTGTCTCTGCAGCTCAACCCTCTGTAGTGACATTCTGTACTCAGCGATGCAGAGGTTGTGTTTCCACCTCTGTCTCACTTCATCATCACAATCTTCATTCTTCTAAATGCTGCAGTTCTGACAATACAAGTTATTAGAGAACAGTTGTAGATACAAGTCCCTTATATATTCATGTTGATTTTCTGGAGGGAGCGGCCATGTATAGTCCGTCCAATACTGAGATTGTCCCATAGATCCAGGTTTAGTACTTCGTGCCTTATGTAGAGTCCGTCCAGTAATGAGATTATCCCATAGATCCAGGTTTAGTCCTTCCTGCCTTATGTACAGGCCGTCCTTGGGTTATGAACTAGATATATCCTATAGTTTTGTTTGTAACCCAAATTTGAATGTAAAATGGAAAGAGTAAAAAAAAACAATAATATTTTGCTCGCTGTCCGCCACCCGGTCCTCTTATTCCATCATAGTGTGCCACATTTCCAGCCTCTTCACTATGGGGCAGGACTTCCCGTCTCGTCCTTATGACCTTATGATGAGCAGTGAAATCTGGGTCCTGAATGTGGCCAGAAGTCCTGCACTATAGTGAAGAGACCGGAGAAGTAGCACATGACATTGGAAAGAAGAGGACTGGACGATAGGTGGTGAGCAGCGGGGCGGCCGGAGAGGAGAGTGGTGAATATTAGCTTTTTTTTTCATCATCAACCCTTTGTATCTTGGAGTCGTTTGTAAGTCAGATGTTTCTAAGTCGAGGACGGACTGTATACGGTGATTTAGTATTTGTGAAATGATACATTAATTGTACATATTGTGACGAACAGGAAACATCAGAAGGTGACTCTGAAGAGGGGGAAAACCTGACTATCCCGGACCCTAATACCAGTCAGCAGGGGCTGAACACTGATCTGATGGAAGGTGAGCAATCATCTAATATTCTTACATTCACATATTGAGATATTATAGAGAACGGCAGAGAACATGTAGATTTACTCTCCATCCTCTGTATGAGGCCGGTGACGGCTCCGGAGCCCCTTATAGACTATAATGGAGGGGGCGCAGGTAATTCCGCTTCTCTCCTCTGTGCTCTTCTCCATCATGTACAAGGAGGCTCCTAGGTCCCCGATCATGTAATTGTTCTAGGATGAATCAGATCCTGAACAATGGCCATTTATGGTCCAGAATATCCATCTATGGAGGAGCCATAAATATATACGTTGTGTGCAGAATCCCATATACCAGTATTACACCGTGTACAGAGCCCGTCTCATCTCCTTCTTTATATGGATGTTATATATTATGTACTGATATCGTCTAATACAAAACGTTTCCTCATTATTATAGGAATATCTGTGCCGGCAATTACTGACGGTGGAATATGTGAGACCCCCGAGGTCCAGGAATCTGTCAGTGTAAGTATCAGCGGAGACGTCTGTGTATGATCAGGTAACGGGGGTGAATTACACATATAATATTATCCCCCATATGACAAGGGGATATCCCTATTCTTCTTGTAGATCAGATCTATTGTGTGTGATGGCGGCATTATTATTCCTGCCCCCGCTATGTGATCTCCTGTCTCCTCCCCTGCAGTACAGTGATGTCTGTGTATGGGGGATATCCCATATACATAATGTTGTCTGTGGGGGTCCGGCATCCACAGATGTTATCTTTCTGCAGATTTTATGCTTTAATGCCATTTCTTATTATTTCTAGGCCTTGATCGGATCATTGAACCCAGGGAGAAATCCTTGTAAGAGCGACTACGAACAGATCAAACAGTTCAGCTGTGGAGCTTTTGGGTGAGCTTGATGTCGGCATAATATTCGGTTTCTAGGGCTCCTTATGATGATCCCTCTGTCTCTGTGCCCGTACAGTGTTACCATAGAGGAATTATTGGAGTCCACATCCCTGTTCTCTAGAGAAGAGCGGATCTGGCATAATTCACATTCGCCTTTCGTGCAGACTTTCCTGGGAAATGTGATTGACGTAGAAGTTATCACTCGGCAAATGTAATATCTCTTATTACGCTCTGGGTTCTCTCCAGACCCCAGATCTTAATAAATGTAAGATGTACAAAATGGAAAAAATACTCATACTGACCTTACTGCTCAGCTCTCCGACCCCTCCGCTTCTCAGCCTCATCTGTCCGATCCTCACCGCGTCTTCAGATTGCTGCCGCTCACGCTGGGCCAGAACTTCTAGCTTGGAGAAGGTCCAGGAGGATTCTATGCAAGAGCAGGAAGATTTGCAATGTCATGCCACCATGACCTTTTATGCGTTTGTGCAGAATCTTCCTAGACGTCATCAATGCCAGAAGTCCTGTCTCAGCCTTAGACATTTTCTTGTTCTTCAGCACTGGCAGCAGCTTTGAAAGTACAGTGAGGACCAAAAGGTTGAGATAGAGGAGCCAGAGAGGTAAGTGTAAGAGTTTGTTTATTTTTTAACATTTTGACGGACTTTTAAGGTTTAGAAAATAGTAGCCAAACGGTCAACATTTTGCCGAATCCATGAGGAAGAGAATTACAAAAATTTCGCCATTTTGGCCAATGCGGATATATGTAAAATTTGAGTAGAATTCTAATCCATTGTATTTTATTCGCTCATCTCTTCTGTGCACATCTAATTGTCTCTTTTCCAGTGAGTCAGGATGTGACATGGATGAGGACCTCCCAGTGGAGATCATCTATGTAGCGACGGCAGCTCATCTAGTATTCACCATTAGTACAGGAGATGTGATGAGGTCTATAGACAGACTGTTAGTAAGAATACATTATAAACCACCGATTTTCTTCCTCTTCAGAACCGTCCACTTAGTGCGCCAAAAAGACTCCAAACAGTTATACGCCATGAAGAAACTGGACAAGCAGAAGCTGAAAGATCCAGTAAGACTTGAACGGGCCTTTCTAGAGAGGGACATCCTAACATTCGCAGATTGTCCCTTCGTGGCCTCCATGTTGTGCTCCTTTCCAACTACACGTCATCTGTGCATGGTCATGGAGTATGTACCAGGTAGGACATATCCATCGTATCTATATCCAGCGCTGGTCTGCTCATCTCTAGGACCTTCTCCATAAGCAGAATGTGACCACATAGATGGTTACATGTCCACACTGCTTTTACTATAAGTTATCTGTTAACAACATGCCAGAAAAATGATTATGTGGCAGAAATTTTCACTATAGATAAAGGAGGGTTTGACTGAATTTTTACAGTTTGTACAGGGTTTTTCCAGAAAATAAGACAGGGTCTTATATCAATTTTTTGCTCCAAAAGATGGGTTAGGGCTTATTTTTAGGGGATGCCTTATTGTTTTCTCATAAACAACAATACACATTTATTTAAAAAAAAAAAAAAGGACATATTTAAATATAATCATGTCATGACACACACACTGCACATACACAGCTATATACACATATACTGCACATACACAGCTATATACACATATACTGCACATACACATCTATATACACATATACTGCACATACACAGCTATATACACACACACTGCACATACACAGCTATATACACATATACTGCACATACACAGCTATATACACATATACTGCACATACACAGCTATATACACATATACTGCACATACACAGCTATATACACATATACTGCACATACACAGCTATATACACACACACTGCACATACACAGCTATATACACATATATTGCACATACACAACTATATACACATATACTGCACATACACAGCTATATACACACACACTGCACATACACAGCTATATACACACACACTGCACATACACAGCTATATACACACACACTGCACATACACAGCTATATACACATATACTGCACATACACAGCTATATACACATATACTGCACATACACATCTATATACACATATACTGCACATACACAGCTATATACACATATACTGCACATACACAGCTATATACACATATACTGCACATACACAGCTATATACACATATACTGCACATACACAGCTATATACACATATACTGCACATACACAGCTATATACACATATACTGCACATACACAGCTATATACACACTGCACATACACATCTATATACACATATACTGCACATACACAGCTATATACACATATACTGCACATACACATCTATATACACACACACTGCACATACACATCTATATACACATATACTGCACATACACAGCTATATACACATATACTGCACATACACAGCTATATACACACACACTGCACATAGACAGCTATATACACATATACTGCACATACACAGTTATATACACATATACTGCACATACACATCTATATACACACACACTGCACATACACATCTATATACATATATACTGCACATACACAGCTATATACACACACACTGCACATACACAGCTATATACACATATACTGCACATACACAGCTATATACACATATACTGCACATACACAGCTATATACACACACACTGCACATACACAGCTATATACACATATACTGCACATACACAGCTATATACACACACACTGCACATACACAGCTATATACACACACACTGCACATACACAGCTATATACACATATACTGCACATACACAGCTATATACACATATACTGCACATACACATCTATATACACATATACTGCACATACACAGCTATATACACATATACTGCACATACACAGCTATATACACATATACTGCACATACACAGCTATATACACACACACTGCACATACACAGCTATATACACATATACTGCACATACACAGCTATATACACATATACTGCACATACACAGCTATATACACATATACTGCACATACACAGCTATATACACACACACTGCACATACACAGCTATATACACATATACTGCACATACACAGCTATATACACACACACTGCACATACACAGCTATATACACACACACTGCACATACACAGCTATATACACATATACTGCACATACACAGCTATATACACATATACTGCACATACACATCTATATACACATATACTGCACATACACAGCTATATACACATATACTGAACATACACAGCTATATACACATATACTGCACATACACAGCTATATACACACACACTGCACATACACAGCTATATACACATATACTGCACATACACAGCTATATACACACACACTGCACATACACAGCTATATACACATATACTGCACATACACAGCTATATACACATATACTGCACATACACAGCTATATACACACACACTGCACATACACATCTATATACATAGTATAGCTTCACATTTTTATATGGGACGTTGTTTCCTTGCACTTATTTCTGCAGCTTTTGCACATTTGTGGTTTTGCTTCATAGACATTCAGTGCAGTCCTAGTTACTATTAGGGTACGCTCCATTGTTTTTCTTTTGCATTATTACACAGTATATCTCTATGTGTGACATCCTGCCCCAATGTCTCCGCTTATTTCTCATTTACACGCATCAGGTGTAATTTACATTGTAACAAACCCTCTCCTGTCATATTTGCTTTCTCCTGTAGGAGGAGACTGTGGCAGTCTTATGAACATCTATGGACCTTTACCTGTCCCCTTGGCCCGAAAGTACATTGCAGAAACAGTCCTGGCTGTGGAATACCTGCACAGCTTTGGTGTGGTGCACCGAGACCTGAAGCCTGAGAAGTAAGTGCCCCCTCTAGGAGGAAGAAAGTTAGAGATTGTCATAAAGTCTATGGGTTATTACTTGGGGCTGACACCGTCTGTTTTTTCACAGCCTCCTGGTATCGGCATCTGGTCATATTAAAGTCACGGACTTCGGACTTTCCAAACTCGGCCTCATGAGACCAACATCAGAAACCTACAAGGCTCCAACCGAGGACGTCACCAGAGAGTTCCGTGATGATGAGGTCGGCTTTACTTACAGGATCTTGTTCTTTACTCTTCTCATCTATTTCTTCTTCTCTGATATCTTCTCATCTAGAAAACGTTTTCCTCTGATGTTATTCGTCACAATTATTTTCTCAGCTCCTCATCTCCTTCTTCTGTTGCTTTCCAGATTGCTGGCTCCCCTGAATACATCGCCCCTGAAGTCATCTTACAGGAAGGCTATGGGCGGCCTGTGGAC
The DNA here is from genome assembly GCF_046119375.1 of Phyllobates terribilis. Taxonomy (NCBI): domain Eukaryota; kingdom Metazoa; phylum Chordata; class Amphibia; order Anura; family Dendrobatidae; genus Phyllobates; species Phyllobates terribilis. The sequence goes on along the minus strand of NW_027362968.1, from coordinate 1,476,780 downwards.
TGGTGGTCGGTAGGGATCATCCTACACGAATTCCTTCTATTCCGTGTACCATTTCATGGGGATTCCAAATATGACACTTACTGCAGTATATTAAGGGGTAAGTAAAATAATCTGAATGCGGAGTGGTGTCATTGTTATTTGCTTAGATTGGTTCTGTGGTTTAGTTACTTGTTGTGTTAATCCAAAAGATTTTTGTTTTAATAAAGTAAATGAAGAGGTTTTATTTTCTGTAACATTTTCTTTTAATATAACAGATGAGATAACTTGGACATTTGATAATCGCACTCCTCCACCTGATGCTCAGGACGTCATCACTGAGCTGCTCAGAAAAGATCCGGCACATAGACTTGGGACAGGTAATGTATATAATAGTATTAATAATGAATTATTACACATCTGTGAGCAGACAAATGATCACACCCCTGAGGATCAGCACTGAGGTTTTCTGCTTTACTTTCAGCAACTTTTCTTCACATCAGCTCTGTTACGTCTTTAGTTCAGAGTAACATAAACTGTTCAGATATGGAGCTGTCTATCTGATAATGTCTAGATCACTTTTTATTGTCTTCCTTTCCCAGGAGGAGCGAAAGAGATCAAAATGCATCCATTCCTATGTGGCATAGACTTTGACAGTCTTCTAAGTAAAGAGCCACATTTCATTCCTAACTTTGAGTCAGAAGAGGACACTGGCTACTTTGACCGTAAGTAGAAGGAGACGTCATCTGCAGAAAGCTTTTGTGTGTCTTGTCTTTCATATTTTGTGACAATCAGTCCCAATCATTTTTAGTGATAAAATGGTGACTTTCCGTGATCGGGTCTCATACTAATAATCTCTAATAACACTTGTGCTTTTCAGCTCAATGTAGCAATTACGAACTTATTGATTCAGATGAGGGGGACACAAGCGAGGATAATAACTGGCCAGAAAGCCTGAACTTTATATCATCGTCTCAAAGGCTTTCTAAAGTAAGTGTGACCGGTAAGATCTATAAAACTTATAATTAAAATAAAGTTTAAATATATATTTATTTTATTTTTCTCTATGTTTTAGCTCTGTTCCACCAATACCAGGGTGATGAACGATGAAGAACTGAAGCCACCTCCAGTGTATTCCCCAGAGAGTGCAAAACACTCAGACATGTGAGTAAATTATTATTATCGGGTTTGGATCTGATATATCAGAAGATCAACTGTAAGATAAGTGTAACTCAGCACTATATCCAGCGCCACCACCCCATGATTGATGATCACTGTGGTTCTGGCTTGTGATAACGCCGGCGATAACAGCCGATCATTGCAACCAGTCAATCATTTCCAGTTCATTACAGGCCAATATTACTAGCGATTCTCCATTCTTAGTGATAGAAGTGGGTCCTGAGCAGGGTGCCTCCTCCATGTTATCCAAATGTCCTAATCGGCCTTGCAGACGGGTGTTCGTCCATTTTGTATTGTTTTCGCTTGTAATTTATGTTTTTCTTCTACCAAACAGGCAGCAAGAATCTTCCCCTTCTAAACCTGATGGAGACAAGCAGTGTTTCACTGCTAATTACAGCGAGTCCTCCCCATTGTCAGGTGTGTACAGGTCTATATGACATCCTATCACAGTTTGTGGTCAAAACATGTAATGTGAACGTGCACATAAAGGATCAGAAAATTACTACTTTTTTCTCCCTATAAAGCGATGAGCAGTTCATTCTGTAAAAATCTCCATTCTTTTATGCGTTAAAAGTTCTAAGGGGCCGTTCAGTCTTCTGCCAAACTGACTCAAATCCTGCGCCCACGGCCCCATATGGCCCATACTGACCCCTTTATGGCCTCAATGTTACACTGAGGTTTATGTAACTGATTATAAGGCAACACTGCGGCACATTACAAGTAATGTCATGGTAAGAAGGGACATAGCTCCTTGTCGAGACCCCACATGGCAGGTTTCATATTAATCAGTTCTCTGGGTAATCTAATTCTCACCCCTCTGCTGATGTTATGTATATGTGACATATTTCCCCCATTATGGGACAATAATCGATTACCAGGGCTACAAGCCACGAGAATAACACCATCCTATAGAACCATACAAAGCTCATCTCTTAGGAGTTTATAATCAACATCTTTTTCTTGTTTTTTATTCGAATTTCCAGTTCAGGGGAAAAGAAAACCTAAAAAACAACAAAAACCAGAGAGAGAAGAAGAAGGGGAAAGGAGAAGAGGTGAGTGTGACAATAAGCCCCATGTTGTGTGGTGTCGGCCGTGGAGCAGATCAGTCAGTGGTGGGATTGTCACATGTATGATGGCGGACAATCCCCCCGTACCTGTGTATGGATGATTCCTCTGCCGTCCGGCCACAGTGACCGCACAGCCGTGTCCTCTAATATGGAGTCCTGTTACTGACATCAGTGTTACGTCTCTTCTCATAGGTTCTCTCTTCCGCCGGGTGATCTCATCCTGTCGGCGTGGACTATCCAGGGCTGCTCACTCCATCCGAGAAAGCTGCTTATTTGGTGTCTGTCACCGCGGCTCCATAAACATCGCGAGGGCAGAAAACCGCCACGTCTAGCACCCTGAGGAAAGTACAGCACATCCACCATCAATGCTGTACCTGTATGGAAGGACTGGCACCATCTACATGTGGCCTCCTGACCAGCAAGGAACATCTGCTGAAGAAGGAGGCTCCTCCAAGAACATCTACTCGTCCTTCCATGCAATTCTTAATTTAAAAATAAAACTTTTAAATTGATTAATGTCCCTTTGTATTTAATAGAGTCCTCCTGACATTTATGGGGTGTCAGTTGTTTACGACATACATGTCTGATGGGTGGGCTACAAACAGGAGAACATCTGTTCCATGTGTCCCAGTAATCCTCCAGACTTCGGCCAAAAGTGGAGGAGAGGACCAGTGATTCTGTTACACCTAAAAATGATGGTCAATGTAGGAAAAACATGTTCTGATCCATAGATTTTATCCATAGACTCGGACCCTTTTACCTAAATGTGGCTCGACCTAAGTTTTATGCACAGGAACCAATTGGATTCGGTGCTGGGCGTCCTGGGGAGTCCAGGGGTCAATCCCCACTGTGACATAATAAGACCTTCTGTATTCTAGAGACCACCCTTCTCACCAGGGCTGTGGGGTCAGTAAGACAATCTCCACCTATAATAATGACTAATAGAAAATAATTGTGAATATTCAGCAATTTTTGCAGGAAAATCTTTAATATTACACAAGGTATCCCCTGATCCACCGCAGGGAGACAGCTGAGTTCATTTGTACTAGGTATGTACAGCACCGTTGCTTCCAGCATTCAGATGAATACAATTTTGTTAGCAGTCCTCCAGCTCCCACTCCATGGTAATGACTATGATAGGGTCCTCTGGCAAGGTGGAAATGTTGCGGGAGCAACATCCCGAATCTGCCCCTCTCCTGTGCCCGTCCGGAGTGATGTTCCAGCCGGAAGCGCTGTTGGTGAGTGGGGGATGTGAACAATTGTATTTATTTTTAGTTTTTCATTAATTTTTATTCAAATAAGAATGGTAAAATGGGACAGTAAAAAAAGGAAGGAAAAGAGGGGAGAATTAAATACTCAGTGTGGACAGTACTATATAAAAAAAAATTCATAAAAGCACTATGAAATTAATCCCCAAGGATTTTATAACCCCAGTTGGGGGATTAAAATGTGCTATCTGGGGAACAGGCATCAATGTCACCCATCGCTGTATATGTATGAGAGTGCCATTGAAACAAGACGGAATTGGTATGCAGTTGTTAAAAATTGTTATATGCCTAACTCTAAAAAATGAATATTGTATATATATGTACATACAGTTGGGTAACTATAGTCTGATGGGCCCGGGACCGCGCCCCCCCCCACATCCTGAATAAATATATACAGTGGGTACGGAAAGTATTCAGACCCCTTTAAATGTTTCACTCTTTGTTTCATTGCAGCCATTTTGTAAATTCTAAAAAGTTCATTCTTTTTTCTCATTAAAGTACACTCTGCACCCCATCTTGACTGAAGAAAACAGAAATATAGAAATTTTTGCAAATTTATTAAAAAAGAAAAAAACTGAAATATCACAAGATCATAAGAATTCAGACCCTTTGCTCAGACACTCATATTTAAGTCTCACGCTGTCCATTACCTTGTGATCCTCCTTGAGATGGTTCTACTCCTTCATTGTGTCCAGCTGTGTTTAATTAAACTGATAGTGTGGCACCCCAGGGGTCTGGTTTCCACAGTAACAGCAATGTTATGTCTGAGAGCAGGTGGGAGGTCTCTTGGTCAGGAATCCTATGCATGCCACACCTCCTGCCCAGTCCTGGGAGGGGAAGAACTTCCCCTATATAAACCTGGGGCTGAGGCAGGGTTAGAGAGTTCAGAGGGAGAGTTCAGCCAGGAGGGCTGACAGGGAGCTGTGGCTCCGGCTGGGCCCAGCTCCTGGTCCATGCCAGGAGTAGAGAAGAAGTAGAGACAGAGAAGAGAAGCAGATATAGGAAAGAACATCAGGAGCTCTGTGGGAGCAGTGCTACAAGGAGTCAGGGGCTGGCAGCTGCAGAGCTCGCCCTGACTGAGAAGTTATCACCGGACCCGGAGTCCGAGGCTGTGGGGACTAACTCCTATCCAGCAGCAGAAACCGAACGGCAGGGGATTGCAGGTCCTCTGGCCAAGAAACCCGAAGGCACGGTCACACGCGTGGGACCAGCACCGCCGTCGTGGAGTGGAAGCTACTAGAAGGCCCCGAGTCACCGGCCATACGGGTGAGCCCCACCCGGTACACTCAGGGACGTGGGCTACTTATACCCGCTTCTAGCAAGGTAGCCAGAAGAGTATCGTTAGTTTGGGAGGCCTACAACTCCGCCTGGCCAGGGGAGATCCCATCTGCTCAAGGACTGACCAGGCCCCAATCGCTAGCCAGTACTCCGGGAGGGTCTATCGTTGTCACCAGTAAAGACCCTGAACTACACCGTACCGTCTCTGAGTGGTTCCTGCTACCCCCATCATCCACGTCGACTGCCCTGAGGCCATACCCCTCCCGTTGGGGGTTATACTATCACGCTGCACAATCCTACCACCGGCCTCAGTGGTCTGCCCTGCAGCAGCAGCTCCTTAGCTGTACTCAACGGGTGGCGTAGTCGTCGAACATCTACCGCTAATACAGCGCCACTTAGTCTGACTCCCTGGGCACGGACCGGATCACCGCCACGAGACTACAACCCTCAAGAGATCCGGCTCCGGGTAAGCTCCCGCATGCGCAACGCAGCGCGACACAGGCCCAGGGGCGCGTCAACTTTTGGCGTAGTCGGCAGGATTTCGTGCCCGCAACCACCGGGTACTGCGTGCCTGAAAAAGACTGTTCAAACTTACCTGTGGTGAAGATTCCCGCCATCCGGCGCCATCTTCCGCTTCCTTCCCGCCATCGGTGGAGTTTTCCCGCCATCCGGCGCCATCTTCGGCCTTCTTCCCGCCATACGTGGAGTTTTCCCGCCATTGGACGCCATCTTGAGGACGCCGCGCGGGAAGAAGAGGGGCGTGGACTCCGAAAGCGCGCGAGAACTAAAGCCCCGCCTCACGTCCGGACGTTGCGTAAGGTCCTGGAAGGAGCCCAGCAGACGCCGACGTCACAGGAGCGCGACGGAAGGTCCTCAACCCTGACGATCCACTGCGGAGCCGCGGCCTACGGAAGAGGATCATCGCAAGGTAGGCCACGGTCCACTAGGGGGGAGAAGGATGCCGGATACGGAGGAGAGCTTCACCGCTTCAACCCCCGCCAGCGCCACCGCTGTTGCGGTCATGCCTTTCACCATGCCCTATATCCCGGGGGCAGCCTGGCTACCCCAGTACTCAGGGGAGTCACATACCCTGCATGACTTTAGAGAAAAGCTGGATAGCCTCTTCCAGGTGTATCCCCTCACAGGGGAGCAAAAAGTGAGCATCCTGGTGGCCCAATTAACCGGGGCAGCCCAAAGGGAGGTAAAGTCCTGGCCACCTGAGAGGAGGACTGTCGCAGAGATACTAACCCAGCTAACCGAGGAGGCGCTGCAGTATTACCAATACGAGGAAAGCCAAGAGGACCCGGACGGGTCTGAGGACTACCCTCAGGAGGGAGCACAAAGAGGACATAGCTACTGAAGGGAAGTAGCGTGAATAAAGAGCTGTAAATAGTTACCCGTAAGGGTACAAGGACTGCTGCTAATTAAAATATGGTCCCCGTTGGGATTAGTGAATTGTTCCCCATGTGCCCCTATGTTAAACCAGGCTGAGGACTGTGAGCAGCCATTCCTTATCCCCACTGGCCGAGGACTGAGAGCGGCCATATCCTGTAAATAATTATGTGTTTCTAGTAATTTATGGGAGTCTTTGGTGGATTTGCCGGGAATCCTTTGTACATGGTTGGAGCGTAACCCAGGAATGTACTAAAGACTGTTAAGGACTCGGGGCAGGACAGACCCCTACCTGGTTACGTCTCCCTGTTTTGGTGAAATGGACACCTTGCTTTTCTTCAAAACTGCACCCGGTTGTGGACACGCCGTAACCATCTTTATGTGTTTTTCTTATTGTATTATTATTGTTTATACCTTGTTATGTTTTTCTAAAAATATGTTTAGTCCCGGAGTACTAAATTTCACTAGGGGGGAATGTGGCACCCCAGGGGTCTGGTTTCCACAGTAACAGCAATGTTATGTCTGAGAGCAGGTGGGAGGTCTCTTGGTCAGGAATCCTATGCATGCCACACCTCCTGCCCAGTCCTGGGAGGGGAAGAACTTCCCCTATATAAACCTGGGGCTGAGGCAGGGTTAGAGAGTTCAGAGGGAGAGTTCAGCCAGGAGGGCTGACAGGGAGCTGTGGCTCCGGCTGGGCCCAGCTCCTGGTCCATGCCAGGAGTAGAGAAGAAGTAGAGACAGAGAAGAGAAGCAGATATAGGAAAGAACATCAGGAGCTCTGTGGGAGCAGTGCTACAAGGAGTCAGGGGCTGGCAGCTGCAGAGCTCGCCCTGACTGAGAAGTTATCACCGGACCCGGAGTCCGAGGCTGTGGGGACTAACTCCTATCCAGCAGCAGAAACCGACCGGCAGGGGATTGCAGGTCCTCTGACCAAGAAACCCGAAGGCACGGTCACACGCGTGGGACCAGCACCGCCGTCGTGGAGCGGAAGCTACTAGAAGGCCCCGAGTCACCGGCCATACGGGTGAGCACCACACGGTACACTCAGGGACGTGGGCTACTTATACCCGCTTCTAGCAAGGTAGCCAGAAGAGTATCGTTAGTTTGGGAGGCCTACAACTCCGCCTGGCCAGGGGAGATCCCATCTGCTCAAGGACTGACCAGGCCCCAATCGCTAGCCAGTACTCCGGGAGGGTCTATCGTTGTCACCAGTAAAGACCCTGAACTACACCGTACCGTCTCTGAGTGGTTCCTGCTACCCCCATCATCCACGTCAGCTGCCCTGAGGCCATACCCCTCCCGTTGGGGGTTATACTATCACGCTGCACAATCCTACCACCGGCCTCAGCGGTCTGCCCTGCAGCAGCAGCTCCTTAGCTGTACTCAACGGGTGGCGTAGTCATCCAACATCTACCGCTAATACAGCGCCACTTAGTCTGACTCCCTGGGCACGGACCGGATCACCGCCACGAGACTACAACCCTCAAGAGATCCGGCTCCGGGTAAGCTCCCGCATGTACAACGCAGCGCGACACAGGCCCAGGGGCGCGTCAATAGGACTTGATTTGGAAAGGCACACACCTGTCTATATAAGACCTCACAGCTCACAGTGCATGTCAGACCAAATGAGAATCATGAGCTCAAAGGAACTGCCCAAGGAGCTCAGAGACAGAATTGTGGCAAGGCACAGATCTGGCCAAGGTTACAAAATAATTTCTGCATTACTCAAGGTTCCTAAGAGCACAGTGGCCTCCCTAATCCTTAAATGGAAGAAGTTTGGGACCACCAGAAGTCTACATAGACTTGGCCGTCCAGCCAAACTGAGCAATCGTGGGAGAAGAGCCTTGGTGAGAGAGGTAAAGAACAAACCCAAGATCACTGTGTCTGAGCTCCAGAGATGCAGTAGGGAGATGGGAGAAAGTTTTACAAAGTCAACTATCACTGCAGCCCTCCACCAGTTTGGCCTTTATGACAGAGTAGCCCGATGGAAGCCTCTCCTCAGTGCAAGACATATGAAAACACGCATAGAAGTTGCTCAAAAACACATGAAGGACTACCAGACTATGAGAAATAAGATTCTCTGGTCTGATGAGATGAAGATAGAACTTTTTGATAACTTTGGTGATAATTCTAAGCGGTATGGGTGGAGAAAACCAGGCACTGCTCATCACCTGCCCAATACAATCCCAACAGTGAAACATGGTGGTGGCAGCATCATGCTATGGGGGTGTTTTTCAGTTGCAGGGATAGGATGACTGGTTGCAATTGAAGGAAACATGAATGCGGCCAAGTACAGAGATATCCTGGATGAAAACCTCTTCCAGAGTGCTCTGGACCTCAGACTTGGCCGAAGGTTCACCTTTCAACAAGACAATGACCCTAATCACACAGCTAAAATATCAAAGGAGTGGCTTCAGAACAACTCTGTGACCATTCTTGACTGGCCCAGCCAGAGCCCTGACCTAAACCCAATTGAGCATCTCTGGAGAGATCTGAAAATGGCTGTCCACCAACGTTCACCATCCAACTTGACGGAACTGGAGAGGATCTGAAAGGAAGAATGACAGAGGATCCCCAAATCCAGGTGTGAAAAACTTGTTGCATCATTCCCAAGAAGATTCATGGCTGTACTAGCTCTAAAGGGGGCTTCTACTCAATACTGAGCAAAGGGTCTGAATACTTATGACCATGTGATATTTAAGTTTTTCTTTTTTAATAAATTTGGAAAAATTTCTACATTTGGCCTTATAGAACTGACTCTCGTTATTTCAATGAGAGGGATGCGATGATACCTGGTCTAGTGAAGGAGACAGTCAGGCAAATGTGCTGACTATGTGGGTCTGTGCGCCGGCCGGCTTTCCGTGTCCCAGTGACATGAGGTGTTGTGGCTATTCTGTAGCCCCCGCTTCTGTCACATGACGCGGATGCTGGCCGGCGTCCGGATCTCAATGGTGACGCACACGTCACTTCCGGTCCCGCGGTCTTTGTGTTCTAGCGGTGTGTGGCATCAGGGCTTATGCCCCGCCCCTCTGCTGTCACATGACGCGGATGCCGGCCGGCGTTCTACCTCCGCAATGACACTGTGCGTTTCAGCGGTGTGTGGCGTTAGGGCTTAAGCCCCGCCCCTCCGCTGTCACATGATGCGGATGTCGGCTGGCGTCCTGGTCTCCGCAGTGACGCTGATATCACTTCTGGTCTTTAAATGTGCCTGGCGCCAATATAAGCAAGTGACAGCGAGGCAGCAAACATGCCCCCTGACGAAGGGAACCACCAAAACGCGCGTCGGGGCTTCTCTGCTCCGCATGTGCCGACCTTAGACGGACCTCTAAATCTTTGACTATTCCCTGACTGTCTTCTGCTGAAGCTTGATATCTCTGGTATGTATATATAGTGACTTAGCAGGTCACTTATGGTTATATCTGGCATATGATAGGGAACGTACACTCAGCAGTATAGAACAGCATGGGTATTCTAGTCCAGTATAGGTGCTGTACTTGAAAATATGTATTGACATATCATCTATGTATGGTGTTACTCCTCAAATACTTAGATAGTCTATATCCGACTTAAATTGTACTGTTTGGTCCTGCATGTGTCCGCCATGTGGAGAGGGTTGTTGCGGGTTTCTATTCCTCATGTGTTTTCCACACTGATTCCTGCTTTTGTCTGATCATCTATGTACTAATAAATTTTGATGCATATCTTTAAAACCATTGGCTCCTTTTTCGTTGCTTTGTTTTGGTTGGATTTGCCACTGTATATAAAGCCAAATAAATAACCAAAAGCAAAAATGCACCTCCAGACCTTGGGCTAAGTTCACACTTATCGTTTTTGATGTGTTTTTGCACTTTTGCATTTTTTTCAACGGTGAAAAATGCATTCACCCGCAAATGTCATTTTAACATTTTGCTACCTTATCTGGCCATGTGGTGTGTGAGATATGATCAAACACATCCAGAATGAACACTCATTTCCAGCTGATAATACCATCTAGCACCTGTCCCTATTTTAAAAGCAGCTAACAGCGTTCTCAATAGGGAATAGTTTTTTTCAAGCACGGAGTACAATGCAATAATCCCTGACTAGATGCCTGTAAAACGCTATCCTAACTGATATAGGTCTCCTGTACACGAATCTCAGATAAGAGAGGTAATATACAAGTGCATCTCACTAAATTAGAATATCATCAAAAAGTTAGTTTATTTCAGTTCTTCAATACAAAAAGTGAAACTCATATATTATGTAGAGTCATTACACACAGAGTGATCTATTTCAAGTGTTTATTTCTGTTAATGTTGATGATTATGGCTTGGTCAGTGTGGAGAGGTGGTGGAGATGCCAAATAAAAACCGCGACGAGTTTGGTATCTGGTCAGGGGCCTGGACGTTTATGGTAAAACTTAAGTGTTCAGGTGGTACGGTTGCCCACATTCCATCATCTGCCTTCCTGGGTAGGGATCGTATCCTGGTCTTCTACCTGGGGCAACCAAAGCTCTGTCACAGGTACGGCGACCCTACACACTTCAGTGCAAACTGCACTGTGCAGAAATGTGCGTTGTGTGGGGGTGTCGGTCATCTTGCTGCCTCTTGTGTGGAGATTAGGTGCCACCTGTGTGGTGAGTTAGGTCACCCAGTCAGCCGTTGTCCTCGCTCCTTCGCTAATGCAGTCGAGACCCCGGTGGGAGAAAGCCATGAGGCCGATTTTGCTGGGGAGAGGACTAGCAGGGGTGGGGGAGCTGAGGGGCCAGGGAAGAAAAACAATAAAAAGATGCCTGCCCAGCTGAGGCGTCTAGACAAGTGCAGACAGGAGAGGGAGCGGGGCGAGCCCCGGGCTACGGGGGCGGCCCCTGTCCTGGATGCCAGTGTTGCTGCTGAGGCCCCGAGGGATGATGAGTTTGATGAGGAGGTCAGGAGGATCCACAGGGAGGAAACCCCCTCTGCCTCAGAATCCTCCCAATATGAAAGTATGGATGAGGACAATAAGCGGTGGCTAGAGAACAAGCGTAAGCTCGGCACCAAAAAGAAGAGAAAGAAGGGAGATAAAATATCTTCTCCCGCTCTGACCAAGGTACCTAAGGAAGGTAAAACTGACTCCCCTCTAGTTGGTCTTTCTAACCTCTTCCAAGCCCTTGATAACATCTCTTCCTCAGAAGAGGAGGCTGAGGGTGAGGTTCTGGCTTCGGCGGAGCTTACAGGGGGCGCCGAGTCTCCTTCTCCTGGGGATGCAAGGTCCTTGGGGGGAGGGACTGGCCCAGAGTCCGGAGACAAGGACGAAAAAAGAAGGAAAAATGTGGGAATGGACACCTCTGTATCATTAAAGAGGGGGAAGGATTCCTCCTCTGAGGCAGAGGATAAGGGGAGTGGGAAGAAGAAAGCTATCTAACTCAATCACCAATGATGGCGGTACCCACTCCGTTGACGCTGGTGTCCATTAATGTCGCCAGCATTAAGTCAAATATGGCTAGATTGGCGGCCTTTGATTTTCTCAGCCGGGTTGAAGCTGACGTTTTCTTTTTGCAAGAGACCAGGCTGCCAAATATGGCAGAGGGAGTGGAGACTTGGGCCCTCCTATTGGTCTCTTGCGGCCGAGCCGTATAGCGGAGTGGCGGTCCTTTTTACCGCACCGGTAGAATGCCGACGGGTTATTGAGTTAGAAATGGGGAGGTGCCTGATATTAGATGTCCTCATGAAGGGACAAGAGCTCTGGCTCATTAACATCTATGGTCCCCAATCTAAGTGGGACCGGAAGTGTCTCTTTATGAGGATCAAGCCCTACCTTTTTACGAGTCGGCAGGTCGTCTTTGGAGGGGACTTTAACACTGTCATGAGGCCCCGAGATAGAGGAGGTTCCAGAGACAAGCTGACTTATGATGGCGTCGCCCTTAATAGTGTAGCTAGTGAAGCTCGCCTGGTAGATGTCCACATCCGGCTCACCGCAGTCCACGAGGGGTTCACCTATCATAGAGGTAACTGTAGGTCCAGGATAGACAAGTTTTATTTAAAGGAGGAAGCCGTCTCTTCAGCAGTATCTGCTGTTAAGGTGGAATTCTCCGATCTCTGTTTGATTTTGTTTTTTCTGTATGTTACAGAGACTCCCCGGATAGGAAGAGGCTTTTGGAGGCTCAATTCGTCTCTCTTGGTAGAAGCGGAGATAAGACAGTCCTTTGAGGATTTTCTTCAGAGCCAGGTACCCTTACTGGATCTTTGTAGCAGTAAGTCAGAGTGGTGGGAGATGTTCAAGAAAAGGGTGGCGAGATTCTTCCGCCAGCTCTCGAGACTCTGGAGCCTGGACAGGTACCACCTGTATCAGGGCCTGAGGAGGAAACTCGAGCATCTTGTCTCAACTGGAGGTAGCCGCGAGGAGATCTCCAGAGTGAAATCTTTGCTAATGAGGTGTCAGTATGATTGACACGCATCTTTGGTTTTTGAGAGGGATTATGGGAAGTACCGCTCGCCAGACCCTTACAGAAACTGCAAGATGTCAGTGAATAGTAAAGTTGTTACAGGACTGGTTGACACTGCGGGGTCCCTGAAAAGATCCAGATCAGGGATCCTGGAGGTCGTCAGATCCTTCTACTCGCACCTCTTGGGGAAGAGGGATCTGGATTGGGATGAGATGTCGGCTTTTCTGGCTGAAGCCGTCCCCGAACCAGGGGTAGACCCCTCTCTTGGCATTTTGACAGAGATTATCAGGGAAGAGGAAGTTAAGTTGGCGATTGAAGGGCTTGCCCTAAAGAAATCTCCCGGTCCAGATGGCTTAACATCTGAATTCTATAAGACCTTTAAGGACGCCTTGGTTCCCCTGTTGACTGAGGTATTCAATGAATGTCTTTTATCGGGCACTCTGCCAAAATCAATGAGGAGGTCTCCCCTGATTATCTTGTCAAAGGGTAAGGACTCATCTTGCATTGAGAATTGGCGTCCCATAGCGCTTCTCAATGCAGACAGGAAGGTTTTGGCAAAGGTGCTGTTTAATCGGCTGGTGAAATTTGCACCCCGGCTCCTTTCGGGAGCCCAGCATTGCTCTGTTCCGGGCCGCAGTACAATTAGTGCTGTACTCTGTGTCCGAGAGGCGGTGGAGCAGGGTAGGGCTGGTCACTGGAAGGGGTACATGCTGTCATTGGACCAGGCAAAAGCGTTTGATCTGGTTAATCATGAGTACCTCTGGTCTGTCCTTCTGAGGTATGGCCTGCCGGGGGGGTTTGTTGATTGGCTTAAGACCTTGTACGCTGGGGCAGAGAGTTTCCCGCTTGTGAACGGTTGGATTGGCAGCTCTTTTGAGGTTGGGTGTGGTGTTCGCCAGGGTTGTCCCTTGAGCCCGCTGCTGTACGTGTTTGCAATTGACCCACTTCTTAGGAGGGTGGAGTGTGGACCATTGGCTGGGATCGTGATGGACCGGGCAGCACCGGAAGCCACTCTGAGAGTGGTGGCGTATGCCGATGATGTCACCGTTTTTGTTTCCTCTGATGGGGAGGCAGAGTGGCTGATATCAGAAGTAAATAGCTACTCGGAGGCATCCGGGTCCAAGATCAGCCGGGATAAGTGTGAGAGTCTCTGGCTGGGAGGAGGAGATTCTGGTTTTGATCTCCCGGACACCCTTCCAGGACCCAAAGTCTCTGCAAAAGTTCTTGGCATCGAATTTGGCCAGGGGGATTGCCCCAAACAAAATTGGAACAGCAGGCTAGAGATCGCCACTCAGAAGGTGAACCAATGGAAGGGTTGGTCTTTGACCCTAAGGGAAAGGATAAACCTGATCAAAACTTACCTGCTCCCTGTGCTGATCTATCTGGGCAGTGTGTGCATCTTGCCGGAGCCTCTCTGGACTCGGGTCTACAGTTTGTTCTTCCAACTGTTATGGGGGAATAGACTGAACCTGGTCAAGAGGGAGGTTACTTACCATACGAGGAGACTAGGAGGGTTGGGTATGGTGAACCCTGTGGTATTCCTTGTGAATACCTTCATTAAGATCAATATTGCTAACCTCTGGAAAGAGAGGGCTCCCCCGTGGGTATTCTGCTGTAAGGGATGGTTTCAGCCTTTCTTCCAGGAATGGGAGACAGGAGGGCAAGTGAAAGATCTACGCACACCACATTGACATCTACTGGCTTACGCTACTGTGGTTCTGAAGGTAATTCGTCGGTGGGGTCTGGGAATGTGGGAGGTCAGCACTCTGCCAAGGAAGCTCCTTGACAAAAGGGTTCTGTTGACTCATTTTCAGAGGCCTCTGGTGTGCAGGGATTGCCCAAGTCGGGATGTTGGGGTGGGTCTGCATCTTTTGAATTCTATCAGGATCCCTCGAAGTTTTGGGACTTGGCTTGGCGCTGCTTTCATGGGAAACTGTGTGTGAGGGACAATCTGAAGTGTAGGAGCTCTGAGGACAGGAACTGTCCTCGGGAGCATTGTGGTACCATGCTTGAAAGCATGGACCACTTCCTGCTTCGTTGTCCCTTTAACACAGAGGTGTACAACAGGATGGGCGCCTCCATTGACTGGCCCTGGCTGGTTGGTCTCTCTTATGCGGAATTGGCCTATGGAGCATTCGGGGACCTGGGTGGTCGGGACCACTGCACCTTATTTCTAGTTAGCGCAGTGGTTAGGTATCACACGTGGAACGCACGGTGCTTAGTATCGACGCAGGGCAAAATCCTCCCAGTGGACGATGTGTTTAGGACCATACTCGGTGACCTGGTGAAGGTGCGTTCTCTGGAGTATGAGAGACTGGGTACACGGAGGGCCGCTCTCCTCTGGAGGGGCTTTTCTTTTAGTGTGCCCTAGTCTGGTCATCGCCTCTCCTGGTGGTGGGCTGCTGCTGACACCATAGATTTTTGTTTTGTTTTGATCAGCAGACAGTGATGTAGGGCTGCAGGCGCCGAACTTGGGCTTTGTCAGTTGTGGTTATTGTATTGTTTGCTATTGTATTGTTTGTTTCTGTATATATTGTATATATGGGTTTGGGTGTAGGTGTTAGGTTGGGTGGAGGGAAAAGGGGGGAGGTGGGTTCATCTTGTGGGACACTGGTTATTTGGGTGAAAAACTGGCACTGCCTGATCTGGCCTATGGACGTTGGACTGAGGCATGAGGCGCAGGACCAGCTCTCAGGTCAGTGCCGGGGAGGGACTGGTGGGCTTGAGTGTGGGGTGTTTTGTTTTGTCTTGTATATATTTGTATAGTTAGTATTTATTTTACTTATAATAAAAAAAAATAATAAAAAAAAAAAAGAATGTATATATTAGTTTGTATATAATTTGTCGGTTATTGTTTATTATATTGTTATTATTTGTTTGGTAACCGGACCAGATGTCATGGTGTAGGTAGTTATTATTGTGTGTATAAGAATAATATGTGTGTGAGGAGAGAGGGAGCGGCTGGACCAGCAGAATAGTGAGTGCAGCTCTGGAGTATAATACAGGATATAACTCAGGATCAGTAATGTAATGTATGTACACAGTGACTGTACCAGCAGAATAGTGAGTGCAGCTCTGGAGTATAATACAGGAGGTAACTCAGGATCAGTAATGTAATGTATGTACACAGTGACTGCACCAGCAGAATAGTGAGTGCAGCTCTGGAGTATAATACAGGATGTAACTCAGGATCAGTAATGTAATGTATGTACACAGTGACTGCACCAGCAGAATAGTGAGTGCAGCTCTGGAGTATAATACAGGATATAACTCCGGATCAGTAATGTAATGTATGTACACAGTGACTGCACCAGCAGAATAGTGAGTGCAGCTCTGGAGTATAATACAGGATGTAACTCAGGATCAGTAATGTAATGTATGTACACAGTGACTGCACCAGCAGAATAATGAGTGCAGCTCTGGAGTATAATACAGGATGTAACTCAGGATCAGTAATGTAATGTATGTGCACAGTGACTGCACCAGCAGAATAGTGAGTGCAGCTCTGGAGTATAATACAGGATATAACTCCGCATCAGTAATGTAATGTATGTACACAGTGACTGCACCAGCAGAATAGTGAGTGCAGCTCTGGAGTATAATACAGGATGTAACTCATGATCAGTAATGTAATGTATGTACACAGTGACTGCACCAGCAGAAGAGTGAGTGCAGCACTTGCATGGGCTACCACCATTTTTTTGTTATCCTGTGTTATGATACAATGACATGACAAATTCAGCCTTAAAGAACGAGTCATTACTACTTCAATCATAAAGTAAATATCAATATCAATTTTATTAATCACAAGAGAGACACACATATATGAGATTAGTTGGACGGAGGGGTGGGGGGTGGGGGAGGGGACGTGGTTTTAGTGGGGGTGCCAGACCAATTACATATCTGACATAGATATAGCAGTATCACATAGATCCCCACAACAGTATTATAGTGCTTAGGTCCTAACTCAGTATAATTAAATCAAAATCAATAAAGAGGAGCAGCACACATCATATAGGTGGAGATTACATAAAAACAGGCACACAGGTGGTAAAATAGAGCGCCATGGCTGAAAGGGGATGTCCACTACTTTATATCCCCCCCATGTATCCCCCCGGGGCCCCTAAGACTTCTTGTAAATACCTTCTGTTGCAGATACGGCCTGTGAGTGGCGCTATCACTGGCCGCTCACAGGCATCATGTGACCCCCGGCTGCAGCCGGCTCTGACATCCGCTGATGTCACGACAAGTGCTGGCAGCAGCCGGGGGTCTTTGTCTTCCAGGTTCCAGGGTGGACGCCAGGCTGTGGGCGGGGTTACCCCTCCTCGTCACACCCAGCATCCACCACGCGCTCTGCCTCTCTCCATTCATTGGGAAAGCGCGCGGTGGATGCAAGGTGTGACGCGGGGGTAACCCCACCCACAACCCAGCGGCCACCGCGGGGACCCCAGTGCTGAGTCACGCCTCACTTGTCATGACGTCAGCGCGGAGTCACGTGATGCCTGTGAGAGGCAACCGATAGCGCCGCTCACAGGCATTATCAGCAACAGAAGGTATTCACAATAAGTCTTAGGGGCCCCGGGGGGGGATACATAAAGTAGTGGACAACTTCTTGAATGTTAGAGATAAGTATACTGGTAATGAATGAGGCACTTACCCGTGAGTCCGCACATCATGCCCAACTGCCCCAACGCACGCACCGGCACCCCCTGAGGAAGATTCGAAATGTGCATTGGGGCAGTTGGACATGACGTGCGGGGCTCATGGGTAAAAGAAGAAGTAATGACTCGTTCTTTAAGGTTGAATCTGCTTTGGTCTTTTGAGTCTACTTCGCCTTTAATGTACTAGCTATTGAACCACCCGTTCTACGCCCGGGTGGCGAGCATTTATATTGGTATATGGCCTCCATCCTGTCATGTGCTCCTCCCATCCTGTGCCCCCATCCTGGTATGTGCTGCTATCCTGCGCCCCCATCCTGGTATGTGCTGCTGCCATCCTGTGCCCCCATCCTGGTATGTGCTGCTATCCTGCGCCCCCATCCTGTCATGTGCTGCTCCCATCCTGCGCCCCCATCCTGTCATGTGCTGCTGCTATCCTGTGCCCCCATCCTGGTATGTGCTGCCCCCATCCTGCGCCCCCATCCTGTCATGTGCTGCTGCTATCCTGTGCCCCCATCCTGTCATGTGCTGCTCCCATCCTGCGCCCCCATCCTGTCATGTGCTGCTCCCATCCTGCGCCCCCATTCTGTAATGTGCTGTTGCCATCCTGTGCCCCCATCCTGGTATGTGCTGCTATCCTGCGCCCCCATCCTGTCATGTGCTGCTCCCATCCTGCGCCCCCATTCTGTAATGTGCTGCTGCCATCCTGTGCCCCCATCCTGGTATGTGCTGCCATCCTGCGCCCCCATCCTGTCATGTGCTGCTGCTATCCTGCGCCCCCATCCTGGTATGTGCTGCTGCTATCCTGCGCCCATCCTGGTATGTGCTGCTGCTATCCTGCGCCCCCATCCTGGTATGTGCTGCTGCCATCCTGCGCCCCCATCCTGTCATGTGCTGCTGCTATCCTGTGCCCCCATCCTGGTATGTGCTGCCCCCATCCTGTGCCCCTATCCTGGTATGTGCTGCTGCCATCCTGTGCCCCTATCCTGGTATGTGCTGCTATCCTGTGCCCCTATCCTGGTATATGCTGCTATCCTGCGCCCCCATACTGTCATGTGCTGCTGCTATCCTGTGCCCCCATCCTGGTATGTGCTGCTCCCATCCTGTGCCCCCATCCTGGTATGTGCTGCCCCCATCCTGTGCCCCCATCCTGGTATGTGCTGCTCTAATCCTGTGCTCCAATTCGGTCTTGTGCTGCTGCCATCCTGTGCCCCTATCCTGGTATGTGCTGCTATCCTGTGCCCCTATCCTGGTATATGCTGCTATCCTGCGCCCCCATCCTGGTATGTGCTGCTCCCATCCTGCGCCCCCATCCTGTCATGTGCTGCTCCCATCCTGCGCCCCCATTCTGTAATGTGCTGTTGCCATCCTGTGCCCCCATCCTGGTATGTGCTGCTATCCTGCGCCCCCATCCTGTCATGTGCTGCTCCCATCCTGCGCCCCCATTCTGTAATGTGCTGCTGCCATCCTGTGCCCCCATCCTGGTATGTGCTGCCATCCTGCGCCCCCATCCTGTCATGTGCTGCTGCTATCCTGCGCCCCCATCCTGGTATGTGCTGCTGCTATCCTGCGCCCATCCTGGTATGTGCTGCTGCTATCCTGCGCCCCCATCCTGGTATGTGCTGCTGCCATCCTGCGCCCCCATCCTGTCATGTGCTGCTGCTATCCTGTGCCCCCATCCTGGTATGTGCTGCCCCCATCCTGTGCCCCTATCCTGGTATGTGCTGCTGCCATCCTGTGCCCCTATCCTGGTATGTGCTGCTATCCTGTGCCCCTATCCTGGTATATGCTGCTATCCTGCGCCCCCATACTGTCATGTGCTGCTGCTATCCTGTGCCCCCATCCTGGTATGTGCTGCTCCCATCCTGTGCCCCCATCCTGGTATGTGCTGCCCCCATCCTGTGCCCCCATCCTGGTATGTGCTGCTCTAATCCTGTGCTCCAATTCGGTCTTGTGCTGCTGCCATCCTGTGCCCCTATCCTGGTATGTGCTGCTATCCTGTGCCCCTATCCTGGTATATGCTGCTATCCTGCGCCCCCATCCTGGTATGTGCTGCTCCCATCCTGTGCCCCTATCCTGGTATGTGCTGCCCCCATCCTGTGCCCCCATCCTGGTATGTGCTGCTGCCATCCTGTGCCCCCATCCTGGTATGTGCTGCTATCCTGCGCCCCCATCCTGGTATGTGCTGCCATCCTGTGCCCCTATCCTGGTATGTGCTGTTCCCATAAAATAGTGCCTGAGTCAACGTGTGCGCATCTCACAATATCTGGCGCCATTTTCTTGAAGACACTGTGTCTGGGAATTTGCACACACAGTGTCTTCAGTAAAATGGCATCGTAGTGCAGTGTGCACACGCTCTGACTCAGGCACCACACTGCACAGCCGCCACCCATTTTGGCTTTGAACAGAAAGACACATTCACTGTTATATATAACATTTTACATTTTATTAAACTATTAGCTGGAAAAAAAAATTATTGTGCAAAAACTTCTGTGTAAAGAACATTTTTGGTGTAAACTCTGTGGTCTTTCTTTAAGTTGCCTCGTTGATCAGTAGCAAAAACTTTGACTTTGACTTGTTGGAAGGATTTTGTCTTTGAAGAGGCGACATAAAGTTGGCCATGGCTGAAGGCTGGAGATGGCAAATATATGCCAACTGAATCCAGTGTTTGCCCTTGACTTTTGTTGATGGTCATAGCATAAGCCAGTCTTAAGGGAAACTGTTTTCGTTTTAAAGTAAAAGGAAGATGAGGATGGCTTGGGGCAGAATAACTCTGGGAATGATACCCTTGTACCTTTAAATGATCCGCTGAGGATTTCACAGTCAATGACTTTTGACATAATTTGCTTCACAACCATTCTGGTGCCATTGCAAAGACCTCTTTTTGAGTTAAGGTTTCTTAATAGCATGACTACTGCTCCAACTTTCAAATGTAATCTATGAGGAGGCATACCACCAGGCGTTAAGCTGTTTAAGAACTCCATCGGATAGTTTGCTGCTTCCTCAGCATTTGCAGTATCTTGCTGAATGGAATCAATACTGGTGTAGCATTTCAATTCAGACTGAATTCGTCTAAGAACATTTTCATTCAGTTCATGTGAATGTTGGTTTTTTGGAGTTAGGATTGCATGGTTTGCAATGCTTTTATCTTCTGGTTGTATGACTTGAGGAAAGACAGCATCAACAATACATCCATTTTCAATGCAGACAGAAGGAATTTCAAAGATACCTTCCTCTAGTCCTGGTTCTTGAAGTTTTCCATCTCCAAGGTTTAAAAGCCATTGGGAAAAGCCTTGATGTTCTTGGGGGACATTGTCCTCATTGGTACGCATGTTTAGGTCCAATTTGAGGACTTCAATATTCCTCCAACAATTGCTGTTCTTCATGCATGCTGAAATTATTTCGGTTCTGGTGCCATGTGGTACAACAGGAAGGATTTGTCGAAAATCTCCACCAAAAACAGACACTGCACCTCCGAACGTTTTTTTGGAGGGAACTTTTGGATCTTCAGCCATGAGTTCTTTGTAGAAGGTGTCAACTGCATTTACAGCATGAGCTGGAGCCGTAGAAGCTTCGTCCCAGATTATGAGTTTGGCGTTTTTCAACTCATTGGCAGTATTGCTGCCATGACGAATATTGCACGTCGACGTTTCATTAATTGGTATAGGCAGTTTGAACAGATTATGGGAAGTTCGGCCTCCTTCCAGCAAAGTAGCAGCAATGCCTGTAAATGTACATGGCAAGACTAATTCATTTTTGCTCTGAACGTAATGCATGATTGTATTATACAGGAATGTCTTACCACTTCCACCAGGTCCGTCAATAAAAAATAGACGTTGTTGCAAGTTGGAATCTCAAAAGCTTCTCTGATTTTTTCGAAAGCCTTTCGTTGTCCTGGGTTTAACATTTTGAATTTCTCCTCAAAGCCTTTTCCGCAACAGGGTCGTAATATTTGCCAGAATTGATTGGATCATCGTACTTGCCAACAGGAAGGTGTAGGCCAAAATCTTGTAATGACTTTCCATGTGTCCGTAACACAGGCTCAATTTCATGTAATGTCATATAGACGGCCTTTTCTACATGAGGGAAACGTCTGGTATAGTCTTCCATAAGATTTTTATTGTGCCTTTGAAACAATGCTGCAGCATTAGACGGCTCACACATGATGCAAATAAATGCAGACAATTGTGTAAGTTGTATTGGCATTTGATAAGTGGCAGCTTCTGTTAGGCGAGTATCCCATTCAGAGTCATCATCAGTTAACCCTCTTGCAATACAGGCTTCTTGGAAAGTAGCAAAACGGTTTCCTTCAGTTGTTCTGAGATCCTCAAAAGATGTTGCGCCTCTAACATTGAGAAGGAGAATTCGGAGAAAGTATTTTTCTCTGTCTAATGGACTAACGTTAAACATTCTGCCAATTGTGGTTTTATGACATTTGCAACGTGGTTTCCATTTAACGTTTTTTTCATCCCAAGTGAAATGTTCAGGGATTTCAATGTAGAAATATTGTTGGGCATTAGGATCTTCCCGATTCAGTTTAAACCCAGCAAGAAGTTTAGACTTGGTGTTTTTCCGCTGCACGGCTTCAGCTTCTTTACCTGCTATAAAGCATATTGTATGCTTGTCCTCAAGGTGGACATTTCATCTTTCCACATGGTCAGGTTGATGGTGCATTTTATATTCCCTGAGTCTCCAGCATGCTCCAGGTGCACTTACATATCGAGTTTCTAAGTCATTTTTTACTTCATCCCATTCAACCGTGGCTTCTTGTTCTGTGGCAGCAGTAACACACTGTAGATTTGCACAATCATGCCCTTTGTAAACATATTTGAACAAATATTTTACACTTTGTAGAACTGCAAATCTCAACGTTTATGTGAGCATTGTATTTTAAGGAAAGATAAGGATTGTAAGGTACAACCCATCTATTATCAACCCTGTTTCCACCAAGTTCAACAAAGTTGTTCTCATCCCGGCGTTGATATTTAGGGGATCCATTTACATTGCTATTAGTTTCGGAACAGAAATCCTTGGGAAAACCTTGTACAGTTTCCATTGTCCATGCATGGTGCATTTGGATTAAGTGGACCACATGGACCGTGTATCATGCAAGATTGTACGATTTCATAAAGCTTCGGATGCGTGTCTTTGTGCGGGAGCTCTGCACAAACAATTTTGTCAATTCTTTCTTTTTCCCAGGCTTTGTATTCCGGGGCCATAAATGCCAATATGTGTCCATGAGGGAGCCCTCTTTTTTGGAACTCAATTACATACACCATACCATTAACACGTCCAAATCTGTGGTATGTGGTTAGGTCTCCAAGTAGCAATTTTAGTTTCATGTTAAATACTCGAGCTACTAAATCGGGCCTGTCGCATGGTTGCTGACTGGGAAGTAAGTTTTCCCTGATTTCCCTCCATTTTGGATTGCACGTTACTGTTACAAATAGGTCTGGTTTGCCATATTTCCTGACCATTGCCATGGCATCTTGGTAGTTTTGTGCCATATTTCTTGGACTTCCTTGGAAAGTCGATGGCTATATGACTTTTTTTCCAGGTAGGATATTTATGTTCATGAAACGGTGGTTGGTCACGAATTGGTGAAGGACGTCATATTCTTCAGCTCTTACAGTACTTTGATTTGTGCGCACCCAATTCAAACGGTTTACCTCAGTTTTGCAATAGGCATCAACCATAAATTGGTGTGTCAGCTTTCCTGCATTAAGGAACTGGTTAAAGTACCATCACGAATGGCAAAGTGGTATGAATACCATTGAAGTGGAGTCACATTTCCTCGACCAACTGTTTTTTTTAGTTCTGTAGTCCACCCAGAGTCCCCATAAGGGAAAAGCAAAGCTTAGCTCATTGGGTCACAGAGTCTACTCAGAATAGATATATTTTGTAAAATTCCACTTTTTGGATGAATGGTAATGTCACGGTTTTTTGGGGGTGCACCATCTGTGCTGTGGAAAATGGCAGCAATTTCCCCTCTGGCAGTTGGAGCATTGATTCTGCCGGGGTGCATAGTATTTACTTTTTCTCTCACGAAAGTCATGCTATATTCAATTGGCATTCGGTTTTCTAGATTTGCTTTTAGCATTTCTTCTTGTTCAAATTGCAACATATTTTTGTATTCTCTGGAGAAAGGATTGATATCTTCCAGAATTCTTTGTAGATTTTCCATAAGATTACGAATGCATCCACTGTTGGCTGGATTGTGCCGAATCCAGAATATATAACTGGGCGTATGTTGGTGATTCACCTTGGTTAGGGTGCAACGCAGATGTTGCATGGTAAATTTGCCCATGGATTCTGTAACAGAAAGGACCTGATCGCCTGTTAATTGATTGGTCAATTTGTGCGCCCATGGATGCAAAAGCGTTTGCACTATTGTATGATCTTATGTTTTCCATGAAATTCTTGGAGTTTGGTTCTGATCTCTTCATGCAATTAGTAATATAGGGATGCATTCACACTTCTTCCAGTTTGATGGTTCCACTATGACAACAGTTTGTTGCAATTTCATTTTGGAAATGGTTGGTATTACAAAATGAGCATTTGTTGTTCATTGGGCCAAGATAGCATGCCCCAATGTCGTCTTCATTGAAGTTTTCAGTAAGCAAAGCAGTGTTGCGAGATCTTCCGTTTTTACCCCAGCGGGCAGGTTGTTTAGTACGGGCTCCTCTGTGTCTCTCAGCATTGGCGCTGCGATGCTGCTGAAGCTCAGCGTCTGTCACACTATCTGGGGCAGACCTATGCCTCTCTGGGGCAGACCTACGCCTCTCTGGGGCAGACCTACGCCTCTCTGGGGCAGACCTATGCCTCTCTGGGGCAGACCTATGCCTCTCTGGGGCAGACCTACGCCTCTCTGGGGCAGACCTATGCCTCTCTGGGGCAGACCTACGCCTCTCTGGGGCAGACCTACGCCTCTCTGGGGCAGACCTATGCCTCTCTGGGGCAGACCTACGCCTCTCTGGGGCAGACCTATGCCTCTCTGGGGCAGACCTACGCCTCTCTGGGGCAGACCTATGCCTCTCTGGGGCAGACCTATGCCTCTCTGGGGCAGACCTACGCCTCTCTGGGGCAGACCTACGCCTCTCTGGGGCAGACCTATGACTCTCTGGGCCAGACCTACGCCTCTCTGGGTCAGACCTATGCCTCTCTGGGGCAGACCTACGCCTCTCTGGGGCAGACCTATGCCTCTCTGGGGCAGACCTACGCCTCTCTGGGGCAGACCTATGCCTCTCTGGGGCAGACCTATGCCTCTCAGCGTCAGCGTTGCGCATCTGTTGACGCTTTTTTGGGGTGAGATTATGACGGGCAGCCTTTCTTCTGACAGTATTTTTTTCACGCTGCAATTTAAGGTGCTGTTTTTTACCCCTACTTCTACCAACCTTTTGAGCTTCAGCCCTTTTTGATTTTTTTGCCTGAGTTTCCTCCTCAGAAAGAACTTGCTGGCGTTTGGGGGCCATTATAATGGAATTACGGAACGAATAAGGTTGTAAACTTTAATTAAAATATTTAGCTCTGCTGACGTTTGATATAGTCAAAAAAGCGGCTGGATTGCTCCTCTGACGTATTATATATATTCAGAGGAAAGTGGCTGGATTGCTCTGCTGACGTATTATATATATTCAGAGGAAAGTGGCCGGATTGCTCCGCTGACGTATTATATATATTCAGAGGAAAGTGGCTGGATCGCTCCGCTGACGTATTATATATATTCAGAGGAAAGTGGCTGGATTGCTCCGCTGATGTAGTATATATATTCAGAGGAAAGTGGCTGGATTGCTCCGCTGACGTATTATATATATTCAGAGGAAAGTGGCTGGATTGCTCCGCTGACATATTATATATATTCAGAGGAAAGTGGCTGGATCGCTCCGCTGACGTATTATATATATTCAGAGGAAAGTGGCTGGATTGCTCCGCTGACGTATTATATATATTCAGTAGAAAGTGGCTGGATTGCTCCGCTGACGTATTATATATATTTATATTCAGTAGAAAGTGGCTGGATTGCTCTGCTGACGTATTATATATATTCAGTAGAAAGTGGCTGGATTGCTCCGCTGACGTATTATATATATTTATATTCAGTAGAAAGTGGCTGGATTGCTCCGCTGACGTATTATATATATTTATATTCAGTAGAAAGTGGCTGGATCGCTCCGCTGACGTATTATATATATTCAGAGGAAAGTGGCTGGATCGCTCCGCTGACGTATTATATATATTCAGAGGAAAGTGGCTGGATTGCTCCGCTGACGTATTATATACATTTATATTCAGTAGAAAGTGGCTGGATTGCTCCGCTGACGTATTATATATATTTATATTCAGTAGAAAGTGGCCGGATTGCTCTGCTGACGTATTATATATATTCAGTAGAAAGTGGCTGGATTGCTCCTCTGACGTATTATATATATTCAGAGGAAAGTGGCTGGATTGCTCCGCTGACGTATTATATATATTCAGAGGAAAGTGGCTGGATTGCTCCGCTGACGTATTATATATATTTATATTCAGTAGAAAGTGGCCGGATTGCTCTGCTGACGTATTATATATATTCAGTAGAAAGTGGCTGGATTGCTCCGCTGACGTATTATATATATTTATATTCAGTAGAAAGTGGCTGGATTGCTCCGCTGACGTATTATATATATTTATATTCAGTAGAAAGTGGCTGGATTGCTCCGCTGACGTATTATATATATTCAGAGGAAAGTGGCTGGATCGCTCCGCTGACGTATTATATATATTCAGAGGAAAGTGGCTGGATTGCTCCGCTGACGTATTATATATATTTATATTCAGTAGAAAGTGGCTGGATTGCTCTGCTGACGTATTATATATATTCAGTAGAAAGTGGCTGGATTGCTCCGCTGACGTATTATATATATTTATATTCAGTAGAAAGTGGCTGGATTGCTCCGCTGACGTATTATATATATATATATTCAGTAGAAAGTGGCCGGATTGCTCCGCTGACGTATTATATATTCAGAGGAAAGTGGCTGGATTGCTCCGCTGACGTATTATATATATTTATATTCAGTAGAAAGTGGCCGGATTGCTCCGCTGACGTATTATATATATATATATTCAGTAGAAAGTGGCCGGATTGCTCCGCTGACGTATTATATATATTTATATTCAGTAGAAAGTGGCCGGATTGCTCCGCTGACGTATTATATATATTCAGTAGAAAGTGGCTGGATTGCTCCGCTGACGTAGTATACAGTTATATGAAAAAGTTTGGGCACCCCTATTAATCTTAAGCTTAATGTTTTATAAAAATTCGTGTTTTTGCAACAGCTATTTCAGTTTGATATATGTAATAACTGTTGGACACAGTAATGTTTCTACCTTGAAATGAGGTTTATTGTACTAACAGAAAATGTGCAATCTGCATTCAAACAAAATTTGACAGGTGCATAAGTATGGGCACCCTTATCATTTTCTTGTTTTAAATACTCCTACCTACTTTTTACTGACTTACTAAAGCACTTTTTTTGGTTTTGTAACCTCATTGAGCTTTGAACTTCATAGCCAGGTGTATGCAATCATGAGAAAAGCTACTTAAAGTGGCCACTTGCAAGTTGTTCTCCTGTTTGAATCTCCTCTGAAGAGTGGCATCATGGGCTCCTCAAAACAACTGTCAAATGATCTGAAAACAAAGATTATTCAACATAGTTGTTCAGGGGAAGGATACAAAAAGCTGTCTCAGAGATTTAACCTGTCAGTTTCCACTGTGAGGAACATAGTAAGGAAATGGAAGAACACAGGGACAGTTCTTGTTAAGGCCAGAAGTGGCAGGCCAAGAAAAACATCAGAAAGGCAGAGAAGAAGAATGGTGAGATCAGTCAAGGACAATCCTCAGACCACCTCCAGAGAGCTGCAGCATCAACTTGCTGCAGATGGTGTCACTGTGCATCGGTCAACTATACAACGCACTTTGCACAAGGAGAAGCTGTATGGGAGAGTGATGCGAAAGAAGCCGTTTCTGCAAGCACGCCACAAATAGAGTCGGCTGAGGTATGCAAAAGCACATTTGGAGAAGCCAATTTATTTTTGGAAGAAGGTACTGTGGACTGATGAAACCAAGATTGAGTTGTTTGATCATACAAAAAGGCATTATGCATGGCGGCAAAAAAAACACAGCATTCCAAGAAAAACACTTGCTACCCACAGTAAAATTTGGTGGAGGTTCCATCATGCTTTGGGGCTGTGTGGCCAATGCCGGCACCGGGAATCTTGTTAAAGTTGAGGGACGCATGGATTCCACTCAGTATCAGCAGATTCTTGACAATAATGTTCAAGAATCAGTGATAAAGTTGAAGTTACGCAGGGGATGGATCTTTCAGCAAGACATTGATCCAAAACACCGCTCCAAATCTAATCAGGCATTCATGCAGAGGAACAATTACAATGTTCTGGAATGGCCATCCCGGTCCCCAGACCTGAATATCATTGAACATCTGTGGGATCATTTGAAGAGGGCTGTCCATGCTCGGCGACCATCAAACTTAACTGAACTGGAATTGTTTTGTAAAGAGGAATGGTCAAAAATACCTTCATCCAGGATCCAGGAAATCATTAAAAGCTACAGGAAGCGACTAGAGGCTGTTATTTTTGCAAAAGGAGGATCTACTAAATATTAATGTCACTTTTCTGGTGAGGTGCCCATACTTATGCACCTGTCAAATTTTGTTTGAATGCAGATTGCACATTTTCTGTTAGTACAATAAACCTCATTTCAAGGCAGAAACATTACTGTGTCCAACAGTTATTACATATATCAAACTGAAATAGCTGTTGCAAAAACACCAATTTTTATAAAACATTAAGCTTAAGATTAATAGGGGTGCCCAAACTTTTTCATATAACTGTATATATATATATTCAGTAAAAAGTGTCCGGATTGTTCTGCTGACGTATTATATATATTTATATTCAGTAGAAAGTGGCCGGATTTTTCCCCTGACGTATATATTCAGTATAAAGTGGCTGGATTGCTCCGCTGACTTATTAGATTTTTATATTCAGTAGAAAGTGGCTGCATTTCTCCGCTGACGTATTTTGTGCGGGATTGCTCCGCTGACGTATTTTGTGCGGGATTGCTCCGCTGACGTATTTTGTGCGGGATTGCTCGGCTGACGTATTTTGTGCGGGATTGCTCCGCTGACGTTTTTCTGTGCGGGATTGGTCCGCTGACGTATTTTGTGCGGGATTGCTCCGCTGACGTATTTTGTGCGGGATTGCTCCGCTGAAGTTTTTTGTGCGGGATTGCTCCGCTGAGGTTTTTTTGTGCGGGATTGCTCCGCTGACGTATTTTGTGCGGGATTGCTCCGCTGAGGTTTTTTGTGCGGGATTGCTCCGCTGAGGTTTTTTTGTGCGGGATTGCTCCGCTGACGTATTTTGTGCGGGATTGCTCCGCTGAGGTTTTTTGTGCGGGATTGCTCCGCTGACGTATTTTGTGCGGGATTGATCCGCTGAGGTTTTTTGTGCAGGATTTCTCCGCTGACGTATTTTGTGCGGGATTGCTCCGCTGACGTATTTTGTGCGGGATTGCTCCGCTGACGTATTTTGTGCGGGATTGCTCCGCTGACTGTGTTGGAGTACTCTGATAACTATTCTATATAGTATATATAGATATATATATTTGTATATAGTATCTTCTTTATATATAGATATATTTGTAATATATATATCTATATATACTACAAAATGTTTTTGTTTTTTTAAGCTAGAGACTGGAGGCGCTGTGTGACGCAGAAATCTTCTGTTTTTAAAATGGCGGCGAAGTGTGGGGGTGCGTTAGATATTTAAATGATTAGTGATGTCAGAAGAGGGCGGGGGAGAGCACTGACGCCGGATCAGCGCCTGCGCAGACCGCGGTTTCCGGCGCCATCTTGTTGAAGACACACTGCTAGTGTGTCTTCAATGTGTCTGTTGAAGACACCCTTGCAATGTGTCTTCAATAAA
This sequence comes from Phyllobates terribilis, assembly GCF_046119375.1. Lineage (NCBI taxonomy): Eukaryota > Metazoa > Chordata > Amphibia > Anura > Dendrobatidae > Phyllobates > Phyllobates terribilis. The sequence goes on along the minus strand of NW_027362968.1, from coordinate 1,447,571 downwards.
ACGGCGCCGGAAGTGCGCTATGCGCATGCGCCGGTACCGACGGTGGATCCCGGCCTTCTGCCTGAAGAGATGCCGTGGCAACTGACCTCCCGGATAGGTAAGTTGTTATGGTGCCGGAAATCGCGGTATGCGTTCAGTGCTTATGCGTACCGCGATTTCTGGCGCCACAATCCACATCCTCGTTTAGGATGGGGATGCGTGCCTCTGTGGGGGGTATAGACTCTGCAGGCGCGTCACGCATGCGCAGTCTATCGAGGCTTCGGACAGAGACACGCATCCGCCTTTATATTATAGATACTGTTGTCCTGAGCTTGGGTTTTTGGTCAATGACATGACAATCTATAATATAACGGGAGATGCGTGTCTCTGTCTGATGCCCTTATAGACTGTGCATGCGCGACGCACAGTCTGGCTTCAGACAGAAGGCCGCATCCAGCTGTTACAGGTAAGAGGAGTGTGTATGGCGCCGGAGATCGCGGTATGCGTAGACACTGAATGCATACCGCGATCTCTGGTGCCATACTTACATACTTACCTGACCAGGAGGAGCGTTGCTCTTCACCAGAGACCGGGGCAGGAGTGAGGCGTCGGATAGGCGCATGTGCATAGTGCTATCTGGCGCCATTTTACTGAAGACACATTTGCAGTTTGTCTTCAGCAAAATGGCACCGGACAGTGTGGTATGGGCATGCACGTACCCCGGCGCCACACTCCTCCCCCGGCCTCCAACAGAACAGGGCACAGCAGCGCTGGAGCACAGGGAAGAAAGGTGAGTATAAGTGATTATTTTTTTGCATGTGTGTACAGCGTGAAAGGGATGAGGTGGCCAAACATACCATGACTGGGGGGTGAGGGGCCCACACATACCAGGATTGGGAGGTGAGGGGGCCACACATACCAGGATTGGGGGTGAGGGGGCCACACATACCAGGATTTGGGGGATGAGGGGTACCAAGCTTACCAGGATAGGGATGAGGAGTGCCATGCATACCAGGATAGGGATGAGGAGTGCCTTGCATATCAGGATTGTGGATGACGGAGCCATACATACCAGGATTGGGGATGAGGGGTAACATGAATACCAGGATTGGGGATGAGGAAACCATGCATACCAGGATTGGGGATGAGGGGTGCCATGCATACCAGGATTGGGGATGAGGGAGCCACGCATACCAGAATTGAGGATGAGAGGTGCTATGCATAATAGGATTGGGGATGAGGGGTGCCATGCATACAAGGATTGGGGATGATGGGTGCCTTGCATACCAGGATTGGGGATAAGGGAGCCATGTATACCAGGATTGGGGATGAGTGGTGCCATGCATAACATTATTGGGGATGAGGGGTGCCATGCATACCAGGATTGGGGATGAGGGAGCCATGCATACCAGGATTGGGGATGAGGGAGCCATGCATACCAGGATTGGGGATGAGGGAGCCATGCATACCAGGACTGGGGATGAGTGGTGCCATGCATAACAGAATTGGGGATGAGGGGTGCCACGCATACCAGAATTAGGGATGAGGGAGCCATGCATACCAGGATTGGGGATGAGGGAGCCATGCATACCAGGATTGGGGATGAGGGAGCCATGCATACCAGTATTGGGGATGATGGAGCCATGCATACCAGGATTGGGGATGAGGGAGCCACGCATACCAGGACTGGGGATGTGGGAGCCATGCATACCACGATTGGGGTTGAGGGGAGCCATGCAGACCAGGATTGGGGATGAGGGATGCCATGCTTACCAGGATTGAGGATGAGGGATGCTATGCATACCAGGATTCGGATGAGGGGCCATGCATACCAGGATAGGGATGAGGAGTGCCATGCATACCAGGATGGGGGTGAGGGAGCCATGCATACCAGGATTGAGGATGATTGGTGCCATGCATAACAGGATTGGGGATTAGGGGTGCCATGCATACCAGGATTGGGGATGAGGGATGCCATGCATACCAGGATTGAGGATGAGGGAGCCATGCATACCAAATTGGGGATGAGTATTGCCATGCATAACCGGATTGGGGTTGAGGGGTGCCATGCATAACAGGATTGGGGATGAGGGGTGCCATGCATACCAGGATTGGGGGGTGAGGGAAAATGCATATCAGGATTGCGAGGTGAGGGGACCATACATACCAGGATTGGGGGGTGAAGGGACTATGCATATCAGGATTGGGGGGTGAGGGGACCATGTATACCAAGATTGGGGGGTGAGAGGACCATGCATACCAGGATTGGGGGTTGAGGGGACCATGCATACCAGGATTAGGGGATGAGGAGTGCCATGCATACCAGAATAGGAATGCGGGGTGCCATGCATACCAGGATGAGGGATGGGGTGCCATGCATACCAGGATGAGGGGTACCATGCATACCAGAATAGGGATGAGTGGTACCATGCATACCAGGATAAGGATCAGGGGTGCCATGCATACTAGGATGAGGGATTGGGTGTCATGCATACCAGGTTTCTGGGATGAGGAGGCCATACATAGCAGAATTGGGATGAGGGGTGCCATGCACACCAGGATGAGGGGTACCATGCATACCAGAATAGGGATGAGGGGTACCATGCATACCAGGATGAGTGATGGAGTGCCATGCATACGAGGATGAGGGGTGCAATACATACCAGGATAGTGATGAGGGGTACCATGTATACCAGGATTGGGGATGAGGGGCCCATGCTTACCAGGATAGGGATGAGGAGTGCCATGCATACCAGGATAGGGATGAGGAGTGCCTTGCATATCAGGATTGTGGATGACGGAGCCATGCATACCAGGATTGGGGATGAGGGGTACCATGAATACCAGAATTGGGGATGAGGGAGCCATGCATACCAGGATTGGGGTTGAGGGGTGCCATGCATACCAGGACTGGGGAAGAGGGGGCCATGCATACCAGGATTGGGGATGAGGGAGCCATGCATACCAGAATTGGGGGGTGAGGGATGCCATGCATACCAGGATTGGGGATGAAGGGTGCCATGCATACCAGGATTGGGGAAGAGAGGTGCCATGCATACCAGGATTAGGGATGGGGGATGGCATGCATACCAGGATTGGGGATGAGGGGTGCCATGCTTACCAGGAATCGGATGAGGGGCCATGCATACCAGGATAGGGATGAGGAGTGCCATACATACCAGGATGGGGGTGAGGGAGCCATGCATACCAGGATTGAGGATGAGTGGTGCCATGCATAACAGGATTGGGGCTTAGGGGTGCCATGCATACCAGGATTGGGGATGAGGGATGACATGCATTCCAGGATTGAGGATGAGGGAGCCATGCATACCAAATTGGGGATGAGTGGTGCCATGCATAACAGGATTGGGGATGAGGGGTAACATGCATAACAGGATTGGGGATGAGGGGTGCCATGCTTCCCAGGATTGGGGATGAGGGAGCCATGCATACCAGAATTGGGGGGTGAGGGATGCCATGCATACCAGGATTGTGGATGAGTGGTGCCATGCATAACAGGATTGGGGCTTAGGGGTGCCATGCATACCAGAATTGGGGATGAGGGATGACATGCATTCCAGGATTGAGGATGAGGGAGCCATGCATACCAAATTGGGGATGAGTGGTGCCATGCATAACAGGATTGGGGATGAGTGGTAACATGCATAACAGGATTGGGGATGAGGGGTGCCATGCTTCCCAGGATTGGGGATGAGGGATGCCATGCATACCAGGATTGGGGATGAGGGAGCCATGCATACCAGGATTGGGGATGAGTGAGTCATGCATACCCAGGACTGGGGATGTGGGAGCCATGCATACCAGGATTGGGCATGAGGGTTACCATGCATACCAGGATTGGGGAAGAGGGGGCCATGCATAAAAGGATTGGGGATGAGGGAGCCATGCATACCAGGATTGGGGGGTGAGGGGTGCCATGCATACCAGGATTGGGGATGAAGGGTGCCATGCATAGCAGGATTGGGGATGAGGGGTGCCATGCATACCAGGATTGGGGATGAGGGATGCCATGCATACCAGGATTGGGGATGAGGGGTGCCATGCATACCAGGATTCGGATGAGGGGCCATGCATACCAGCATAGGGATGAGGAGTGCCATGCATACCAGGATGGGAGTGAGGGATGCCATGCATACCAGGATGTGGGTGAGGAGTGCCATGCATACCAGGATGTGGGTGAGGGGCCCATGCATGCAAGGATGAGGGATACCATACGTATCAGGATAAGGATGAGGGATGGGGTACCCTGCATACCAGGATTGGGATGAGGAGTACCACACATACTAGGATTGGGGATGAGGGGTGCCACGCATACCAGGATTGGGGATGAGGGATGCCATGACTTCCAGGATTGGAGTTGAGGGGTGCCATGCATACCAGGATTGGGGGTGAGCGGTGCTCTGCATACCAGGATTGGGGGTGAGGGGTGCCATGCATACCAGGATGAGGGATACCATACATACCAGGATAGGGATGAGGAGTACCACACATACCAGGAGTGGGGATGAGGGGTGCCAGGCATACCACTATTGGGGATGAGGGGTGCCATGCCTTCCAGGATTGGGGGTGAAGGATGCCATACATTACAGGATGGGGGGTGAAGGGTGCCATCTATTACAGGATAGGGATGAAGGGTGCCATGCATACCAGGATAGGGATGAGGGGTGCCATGCATACCATGATAGGGATGAGGGGTGCCATGCATACCAGGATAGGGATGAGGGGTGCCATGCATTACAGGATAGGGATGAGGGGTGCCATGCATACCAAGATAGGGATGAGGGGTGCCATGCATACCAGGATAGAAAGGCGGGGACAGGATTGGGGCAGCACAAATACCAGGAGGGGTGCAGCACATACCAGCCTGGGAGACCATATACCAATAAAAATGCTCGCCACCCGGGAGTAGAACGGGTTCTATATCTAGTCTATAATATGACCTGCGATGCGTGTCTCTGTCTAAAGCCTCGATAGACTGTGCATGCGCGATGCGCAGTCTGGCTCCAAACAGAATCATACATCCAGCCGTTACAGATAAGAGGAGTATATGGCGCCGGAGATTGCGGTATGCGTAGAAACTGAACGCATCCCGCGATCTCCATACATACATACTTACCTGACAGGGGGAAGCGTTGCCACGGCGCCTCTTTTCGCCGAAGTCCGGGGCAGGAGTGAGGCATCGGATCGGCTCATGCGCATAGCGCTATCCGGCGCCATTTTACTGAAGACACATTTGCAGTGTGTCTTCAGCAAAATGGCGCCGGACAGCGCGGTGCTCCAGCGCCGCACTCCTCCACAGGCCCCCGGCAAAACAGGACGCAGCAGCGCTGGAGCACAGAGAAGAAAGGTGAGTATAACTGTTTATTATTTTTTGTATGTGTGTACAGTGTGAAAGGGATGAGGGGGCCACACATACCAGGATTGGGGGTGAGGGGACCATGCATTCCAGGATTGTGGGGCGAGGGGATCATGCATACAAGGATGAGGGGTACCACACATACCAGAATTGGGTGGTGAGGGGACCATGCATACCATGATTGGGGGGTGAGGGGTACCACACATACCAGGATTGGGGGGTGAGGGGACCATGCATACCAGGATTGGGGGGTGATGGGTACCACACATACCAGGATTGGGGGGTGAGGGGACCATGCATGCCAGGATTGATGGGTGAGGAAACCATACATACCAGTATTGGGAGGTGAGGGGTACCACACATACCAGGATTGGGGGGTGAGGGGACTATGCATACCAGGATGAGGGCTACCACACATACCATTATTGGGGGATGAGTGGCCCATGCATACCAGGATTGGGAGGTGAGGGGTCCATGCATGCCAGGATTGGGGGTTGAGGGGACCATGCATACTAGGATTGGGGGATGAGGGGACCATGCAAACCAGGATTGGGGGGTGAGGGGACCATGCATACCAGGATTGGGTGGGTGAGGGGTGCCATGCATACCAGAATAGGGATGAGGGGTACCAAGCATGCTAGGATAGGAATGCGGGGTACCATGCATACCAGGATGAGGTATGGGGTGCCATGCGTACCAGGATGAGGGGTATCTTGCATACCAGGATAAGGATGAGGGGTACCATGCATTCTAGGATGAGGGATTGGGTGCCATGCATACCAGGTTTCTGGGATGAGGATGCCATACATACCTGAATTGGGATGAGGGGTACCAAGCACACCAGGATGAGGGGTACCATACATACCAGGAGAGGGATGAGGGGTACCATGTATGCCAGGATAGGGATAAGGTGTACCATGTATAACATTATTGGGGATGAGGGGCCCATGCATACCAGGATTGGGATGAAGAGTGGCATTCATACCAGGATTGGGAATGAGGGGTGCCATACATACCGGGATTGGGGATGAGGGGTGCCATGCATACCGGGATTGGGGATGAGGGGTGCCATGCATCTCGGGATTGGGGATGAGGGGTGCCATGCATACCAGGATTGGGCATGAGGGGTGCCATGCATACCAGGATTGGGTATGAGGGGTGCCATGCATACCAAGATTGGGCATGAGGGGTGCGATGCATACCGGGATTGGGGTTGAGGGGTGCCATGCATACCAGGATTGGGGAGTGAGGGGTACTATGCATACCAGGATTGGGGTTGAGGGGTGCCATGCATACCAGGATAGGGGGATGAGGGGTACCATGCATACCAGGATTGGGGGATGAGGGTTGCCATGCATACCAGGATTGGGGGATGAGGGGGGCCATGCATACCAGGATTGTGGATGAGGGGTGCCATGCATATCAGGATTGGGGAAGAGGGGGGCCAGGCATACCAGGATTGGGGATGAGGGGGGCCATGCATACCAGGATTGGGCATGAGGGGTGCCATGCATACCAGGATTGGGGGGTGAGGGGTACTATGCATACCAGGATTGGGGTTGAGGGGTGCCATGCATACCAGGATAGCTGGATGAGGGGTACCATGCATACCAGGATTGGGGGATGAGGGTTGCCATGCATACCAGTATTGGGGGATGAGGGGTGCCATGCATAGCAGGATTGGGGATGAGGGGTGCCATGCACACCAGGATTGGGGATGAGGGGGGCCATGCATACCAGGATTGGGGATGAGGGGGCCATGCATACCAGGATTGGGGATGAGGGGTGCCATGCATACCAGAATGGGGGATGAGGAGAGCCACGCATACCAGGATTGGGGTAAGCGGTGTCATGCATACCAGGATTGGGGGTGAGGAGTGCCATGCATACCAGGATTGGGGATGAGGGGTGCCATGCATACCAGGATTGGGGTTGAGGTGTGCCATGCATACCAGGATAGGATCGTGGGGACAGGATGGGGGCAGCACAAATACCAGGAGGGGGGAACACATACTCATACGATATATGGGAGACCATATATCAATAAAAATGCTCGCCACCCGGGCGTAGAACGGGTTCAATAGCTAGTATAATAGATTGTTGAATGAATTCCACTTAAAATGTTGGACTTTCTTATATGTGTTATATAGTCATATCTGGTTGCTCTTGGCTTGAGCGCTGTTGCATATCTTTGGGATAGGTCCATACGAGTATGAATATTATTAGTGTATATTATTGATCCATTATTTAACCCTTACTTATATCACTACATAATGTTGACACTTCCACAATGTCCCCTATCACATGTGTGACATCTTCTGTCCTCAGGTTTTCTCCACTTTGCTTCTTCTGATCTTCATCTCTTGTGTCCATGGAAGAGAAGGGCAGGTCCCTGGCGCTGATGGCTGGGAGGCCCCTCTAGTGTCCGGCGGGGGATGTCTCTTCACACCGGACACCACATTTCCTCCACGTGTGAAGGTGGATATGAAGGTCGGAAGTCGGAGTTCTGCACAAGTAATGGCGGACAGTGTGAGGAGCCGCTCCATCTCTCCATGGGAATACAGGTGAATGTACATGGAGTAATGGCAGAAATAATAATAATGATATATGGGGGTCAGCAGGCCGGAGTATGGGGGACTAAACATGGTTACTGCTGTGTCCTGATTTCTCTCATCTCCTTCCACCAGCTCTAATGTGGACAATAACAGATTCCCTGCGGTCATCAGCGAGGCCCGATGTCTCCACCGCGGATGTTTGGACTCGGAGGGTCATGTGGACCTCAGCATGAACTCAGTCCCCATCAGACAGGAGATCCTGGTCCTGCGTGGTGAGATGAGAGGATGTGTCCCCACCTATAGGCTGGAGAAGCAGCTGGTGACGGTGGGCTGCACCTGTGTCCGGCCCATCATCCAGTACCTGGAGTAACAGACGCCATTGTCACGGAGCCTCAGCTGTCATGTAGCGTCTTTGTTACCCCTAGCGACCAATCAGAAATCACGTTTATTTTTCTTCTGTAAATTACAAATGTAAAAGCTGAATTCTAATCAGTTGCTATCGGCAACGAGAGTTTAAGGATTATTTATACAAACAGTGTAGAGAATAATGAAAGTGTTGCCCGTAGCAACCAGTCAGATTCCAGCCATCGATTCCGCACTGCAAGAGGCAAAACGGCAGAAATCTGATTGGTCGTCAGGAGCAGCAGCGACAAGAATTTTGTTATTTTTATAAATCGCTGAGTAATATTATTATAAGACGTATTTCTTGTTTTATAATTGAAATTTTTATTATTATTTGTTGTATTTTTATATAAATGTTTCTCATATTTATACAAATATTTATTACAGAAAATCATTAAAACTATTAGTTAACCTTTGTGTTGTGAGTATATACTGTATATATAGTGGAAAGACAATCCTGGAATCATTTCTCGTTGTTAGAAGATCTTTTACAGTATTTTTTTTTCTTGGTTCCTTAAAATAAAAAATGAAACAAATTTGTAAATCTTGTGTAGTGTATATGTAGCACCCTGAGGACTCGGCTGCTACAGGGGTATTACACCTCAAGCCAGAGGTGTGGTATTCCACTCCCGGGTAAGGATGGAGTGTGGAACTGAGCTCAGTAGGCTGCATGCACTACATACATCCCATTTCCGGGGGACAGAACAACGGTACTCCCACCAAGTATATGTGCAGGTACTACAGCGTCTGTCCCTGGCTGGAGTGGGAGGGGGGTGGAACATCCCAGTAGTGTAGGGGCAGATAGGGGGAGTACTCTGGGTAAAGCTAGGAGCTCATTGGGTGCTAGTCACCTGGGCTCACACATAGAGGGAGTATATAAGGTGGGCACCATCTTAGGACAGGGTCTTTTTAGCAGGGGAGCTCAGCCAGGAGGGCTGACAGGGAGCTGTGGCTCCGGTTGGGCCCAGCTCCAGGGCCAAGCCTGCATTGAAGAGAGAGAGGAGGAAGAAAGGCCCAGAGAAGCAGAGTCAGAAGGAACCCTAAGAACCCAGAATCAGACCAAAAAGGGTGAAGGGTTGGCGGACACGGGTACCGGAACCCGAACTGGTGGAGGCCACTTATCCTCAGCCAGGAACCGGAGGTCGTGGTCAAGATTTGCCACGACCCTCACCAAATCCACCAGAAAGGCACACCAAGCATAGGGTCAGGGAACCCAGAGGAGGTTTGACCACCAAGAGACCCGAGGGAGCCGGCCAAAGGTGGATCCCTGGTGGGAATGGCCAGAGACAGAGAGAGAGAAAGGGAGCTCAGGGCCACGCTCCAGAACTGCCTGGGGGTTAGCCGAGTCCAGGACCTGGTGGACGCAGCACGGCTCGGGTGGTCACTCAAGGCCAGAGTGACTGAGAGAACAACCGTGAGTAAAAACCCTGAAACTGCACCTCAAGTCTCTGACTCTCCTTTCTACAACATAACTACACCCATCATCCACACCTGCTGCCCTGAGGCCATACCCCTCCCTTTGGGGGTTATACCATCACTGCTGCACATATACCACCGGCCTCAGCGGACTGCTCTGCAGCGGCGGCGTACTCAACGGGTGGCGTAGTCGATCAAATTAACATCTACTGCCATAGACTGCCACTTAGTTTGACACCCTGGGCACGGACCGGGTCACCGCCACAAGGACTACTACCCCTATCCAGATCCGGCTCCGGGTAATCCCTTGAACATGGCCCAGGGGGCGTGTCATATACAGCTCTTATGCAGCCTATGTGTCTCCATGGTTACAGATTAGAATGCGCTTGATTCCTCAGTTACTTGCTCTTTCCGGTGCTTTGAGGCTCTTGGAATACAAATATGGTGGTGATCGGAGAACGTAGGAGGAGATTTATTAGGACAAGTGTTTCATTCCCCAAGATTATAGAGGATCTGTCACCTACTCAAAATTTGAGCTAAATATCTAAACATCCCTGAATTCTCCTGATTCCGACTCTTTTTTCTGTTTCGTAATAAAAATTAGTAATAATTAACAAAATTTAGATTTTCTCAAATGTCAGGCAGGGTTATATTTGTAATAGAGACCCCCATCTTGGGAAGTTGGGGGGTGGTGAGGCGTGGGCTTCTGACTTTCAGTCCCTGGACCCCCCAGATAAAGATACTTCTTTTAGATCCTGAATCCGGATTTCTTCTAAATACGTAATTATGATTTTTATTGTGTATACAGATATTAATAAATATATTTATAAATCCCCTCACTGATGAGAAGAGCCCGGTGCCCACAGCTCCCTCTTACATACAAGCACTGATGCTCACCCTATGGTTTTACCATCTTCACTGTTGCTAGGCAACTTCCTTATAAGGTGAGAAGCTCCATATATGATTCCCTCACAAGATTCCATGATGACATCACCCCTATTATGACATCAGAATTCACCACCACTACAGTTTCTTTCTTTTTTAATGGTATGATATGAGTGACGATGAATAAATAAATAAATCTTCCATCACTTTTTTATTTTCCTTCTTTTTTGCCGCTCACTGTAGACAAATTAACTTTATTCTGCAGGTTGATACAATTACACAGATATCCAGTTTATTTTGCTTTTTTAATCATTGACCCATAACTTTCATTTTTCTGTTTAGATTTGACCAAGAGCTCAATGGAACGAGCTACAATATTTATGGGTAACAGTGCGCGGTACATGAGATGTTTTCATCATTTGGTTTTTTTTGTGAGGTGAGAAGAACAAAAAAAATTGTCTGCAAGAATTGGTGGAATCTTAATTTTTTTTATAGACTAAAAGGATTTTCCGGCCGCTTCCTTCCACATTGGGAGGTGAGTGAGCTGCCGTCTGAGGAAACCTACCAAGTCACAGGCATGATGGCGGCCACACTTACACCGTCCCATCATGTATCTGTAGATGTGATGTCATCAGCGCTGTTCACTTCCCAGTATGGAAGTACGCGGCGCTGAACAAACCCTTGAAGATCCCATAGGTCCCAGGTGCACTATGCCATACCGTGCTGCCGCAGACCTGCTGATTTCAGCACTGCAGCGCTGCCATACTCACCACATAATGCTGCCTGGCTGCTGGCTGCTGCGGAGAGCTGTGCACAGACCCCTATCTTGGGAAGCGGATGTGGGGGGAGGTGTGGGCCTCTGAGCTGCAGTCTCTGATCCACCAGTAAATATACTTCTTTTAGCATCTGAATCTGGATTTCTTATAGAAATTATATATTTTTTATTATGTAGAACAGATGTAAATGATTGAATTTAAAACATAAAAATCACCCCCGCTGGTCAGAGGAGTAAAGCCCCCACAGGTCTTTCCTCCATGCCTGCACCTGGTACTGATGCTCAGCCTGTGATGATGCTGCTTGTGTTGCTAGGCAACTTACTTTTATGGAGAGAAGCTCCATATAAGGTAACATCTCAACATTCCATGATGATATCACTGCTATTATGACATCATAATGCACCAACAATACTTGTGCCAGTGTTTACAGCTACAGTGTCACTTTGACATTCCGGTGTCATTGTTGTTGGTGATTAACTACATAGCTAGTGATTTACTGACTGCGATTTGGATTTATTTGAAATGTCTGAAATTCCTTCAGACAATTTTCAGGTGTTAGCACTGCTGCAGGGGATTCTTACCACCTATGCCCCTGACATTGTGCTACCACTACCCAATGGCGTCCTCAGCTTCACTTACCGGCTGGTTATGGAGCTAGTGAGAGACTGCCTGACCAAATACCAGCAAGGTCGTATGAGCTCAGCATATCTTGAGCATTTACAGAAGAACATCAGGACATTGGTGCAACAGGTAAGTAGCAGAAATCTGCACAAAACATATAAAAGTAATAATGATGGAATATAAGTTTATTCACATAAAATTGTTCTTTAGGCCGACAGTAATATAGTATACTAGCTATTGAACCCATTCTACGCCCGGGTGGGGAGCATTTGTTACTGGTATATGGTCCCCTATCCTGGTTCATGATCCCCCATCCTGGTCCATGCTCCCCCATCCTCGTCCATGCTCCCCCATCCTGGTCTATGCTCCCCCATCCTGCTTCCCCATCCTGGTATATGCTCCCCCATCCTGGTATATGCTTCCCTATCCTGTTATGTGCTCCCCCATCCTGTTATGTGCTCCTCCATCCTGTTATGTGCTGCCCCCATTCTGGTCCATGCTCCCCCATCCTGTTATGTGCTCCCCCATCCTGTTATGTGCTCCCCATCCTGTTATGTGCTCTGCCATCCTGTTATGTGCTCCACCATCCTGCCCCCCCATCCTGTTATGTGCTCCCCATCCTGTTATGTGCTCCCCCATCCTGTTATGTGCTGCCCCCATCCTGTTATGTGCTCCCCCATCCTGTTATGTGCTCCCCATCCTGTTATGTGCTGCCCCTATCCTATGTGCTGCCCCCATCCTGTTAAGTGCTCCCCATCCTGTTATGTGCTCCCCCATCCTGTTATGTGCTTCCCATCCTGTTATGTGCTGCCCTTATACTATGTGCTGCCCCCATCCTGTTATGTGCTCTTCCATCCTATTATGTGCACCCCATCCTGTTATGTGCTCCACAATCCTGTTATGTGCTCCCCCATCCTGTTTTGTGCTCCCCCATCTTGCTCCCCCATCCTGTTATGTGCTACCCATCCTACTCACCTTTCCATCGCTCCCCGGAAGCGCGTCACCTGTGTTATTTTACTGAAATGACAATCGGAATCTGGCTCCATTTTAGTGAAGACACATTTACCGCATGTATTCAACAAAAAGGCGCCAGAGTACTCGCGTGCGCATACAGCGCTGTCCAGTGTCATTTTATTGAAGACACACTGCAAATCTGCTTTCACTAAAATGGCGCCAGATAGCGCGCTATGCACAAGCGCCGATTCCGACGTTGCATTCCTCCCCCGGCCTAGGTATGCGTAGGCTCTGAACGCAGTATGCCTTCAGTGCCTACGCATACTGCGATCTCCAGTGCCATATACTCATCTTATCTGTCACCTGTAATGGCTGGATGCATTCTTCTGTCTGGGGCCAGACTGTGCAGGCGCAGTCTATAGAGGCTTCGGACAGACGGACACATCCCTGATTATATTATAGACAACTGGCACCAAGTCACCAGATATGTAGTAATTGTAAAGTAGATCGCAGGAGTAAAGTGGTGGCATAACCGGCCTCCTCCATGTTCTCTCATGATTTTCCCTTTCTATTTATTTCCATCTTTATAGTCTGAAGAAAAATCCTCAAGTGGAGAATTGGCCTTTATTATACAACTGGCCCAAAATGTCCTGTATGTACTGGAGCGTCCGGCCGGCTCACTGGAGCGTCTGGTAAGGATCCATCACCTTCTATATCACACGTCCTGGTCTGATCTTCTCCAGATTAGCCGTCATACAGCAGAGGGGCAGATTTATGATGTCAGAGGTGCAGGATATTCTATGGCCGCCTGTCTCTACGGCTGCAGAGGTTGTGTTTCCGTCTCTGTCTCACTCCATCATCACAATCTTCCATCTTGTAAATGCTGCAGTTCTGATAATAGAAGTTATTAGAAAACAGCTGTAGATACAAGTCCCTTACAAATTCATGTGGATTTTCTGGAGGGAGCGGCCGTGTATGGTCCATCCAATACTGAGATTGTCCCGTAGATCCAGGTTTAGTACTTCCTCCCTTATGCATAGTCCGTCCAATACTGAGCTTATTCCCTAGGTCCTAGTTTAGTACTTCCTGACTTATGTACAGGTCGTCCCCTTGTCACAAACTAGATAAATCCTATAGGTTTGTTTGTAACCCAAATTTGTATATAAGTTAAAACAGGGTAAAAAAAAACAATAATTTTTTGCTCGCTGCCCGCCACCCGGTCCTCCTTTTTCCATCATAGTGCACCACATTTCCAGCCTCTTCACTATGGGGCAGGACTTCCAGCCTCATCCTTATGACCTTATGATGAACAGTGACCTCTGGGTCTTGAATGCGGCCAGAAGTCCTAGACAATAGTAAAGAGACCAGAGAAATGGCACATGACAGTGGAAAGGACTGGAGGGTGAATATTAGCTTTTTTTTCAACATCAACCCTTTGTATCTTGGAGTCGTTTGTAAGTCAGAAGTTCATAAGTCGAGGATGGACTGTGTACGGTAATTTAGTATTTGTGAAATGTTATATTAATTGCACATATTAAACCCATCAGGAAACATCAGAAGGTGACTCCGAAGAGGGGGAAAACCTGACTATCCCGGACCCTAATACCAGTCAGCAGGGGCTGAACACTGATCTGATGGAAGGTGAGCAATCATCTAATATTCTTACATTCACATATCGAGATATTATAGAGAACGGCAGAGAACATGTAGATTTACTCTCCAACCTCTGTATGAGGCCGGTGACGGCTCCGGAGCCCCTTATAGACTATAATGGAGGGGGCGCAGGTAATTCTGCTTCTCTCCTCTGTGCTCTTCTTTATCATGTACAAGGAGGCTCCTAGGTCCCAAATCATGTAATTGTTCTAGGATGAATCAGATCCTGAACAATGGCCATTTATGGTCCAGAATATCCATCTATGGAGGAGCCATAAATATATACGTTGTGTGCAGAATCCCATATACCAGTATTACACCGTGTACAGAGCCCGTCTCATCTCCTTCTTAATATGGATGTTATATATTATGTACTGATATCGTCTAATACAAAACGTTTCCTCATTATTATAGGAATATCTGTGCCACCAATTAATGACGGTGGAATATGTGAGACCCCCGAGGTCCAGGAATCTGTCAGTGTAAGTATCAGCGGAGACGTCTGTGTACCATCAGGTAACGGGGGTGAATTACACATATAATATTATCCCCCATATGACGAGGGGATATCCCTATTCTTCTTGTAGATCAGATCTATTGTGTGTGATGGCGGCATTATTATTCCTGCCCCCGCTGTGTGATCTCCCGTCTCCTCCCCTGCAGTACAGTGATGTCTGTGTATGGGGGATATACCCTATATATAATGGTGTCTGTGGGGGTCTGGCTTGTATCACGTCCACATAATATACAGGAGAAGTTCCTGCATCCACAGATTTTATCTTTCTGCAGATTTTATGCTTTAATGCCATTTCTTATTATTTCTAGGCCTTGATCGGATCATTGAACCCAGGGAGAAATCCTTGTAAGAGCGACTACAAACAGATCAAACAGTTCAGCTGTGGAGCTTTTGGGTGAGCTTGATGTCGGCATAATATATGTTTTCTAGGGCTCCTTATGACGATCCCTCTGTCTCTGTGCCCGTACAGTGTTACCATAGAGGAATTATTGGAGTCCACATCCCTGTTCTCTAGAGAAGAGCGGATCTGGCATAATTCACATTCGCCTGTTCATGCAGACTTTCCTGGGAAATGTGATTCACGAATTGAATGTCTTTTGTTATGGTCTGGGTTCTCTCCAGACCCCAGAGCCTAATAAATGTAAGATGTAAAAAGTGGACAATAGACTTATACTGACCTCACTGTTCACCTCTCCGACCCCTCTGCTTTTTACCAACATCCGTCCAGTCCTCACCACATCTTCAGATTGCCGCTGCTCACGCTGGGCCAGAACTTCTAGTTTTGAGGAGCTTCAGGAGGATTCTATGCAAGCTCATGAAGGTTCCCAACTCCACGACACCGTGACCTTTCATGCGTTTGTGCAGAATCCTCCTAGACCTCCTCAATGCCAGAAGTCCTGTCTCAGCCTTAGACATGTTTGGACTTCTGCACTGGCAGCAGAGATTTGAAAGTGCGGACCAGGCAGTTGAGGCAGAGGGGCCGGAGAGGTGAGGATAAGAATGTGTTTTTTTAACATTTTGAAGGCCTTTTAAGGTTTAGAAAATAGTGTTCACTTGCTCATCATTTTGCTGAATCCATGAGGAAGCAAATTACAAAATAAAATCGCCATTTTGGTGAATACAGATCATTGTAAAATATGAGTAGAATTCTATTTCACTGTAATTAATTCTCTCATCTCTTCTGTGCACATCTAATTGTCATTATTCAGTTCATTTACGATGGGGCACGGATGAGGACCTCCCAGTGGAGATCATCTATGTAGCGATGGCAGCATATCTAGTATTCACCATTAGTACAGGAGATGTGATGAGGTCTATAGACAGACTGTTAGTAAGAATACATTATAAACCACCGATTTTCTTCCTCTTCAGAACCGTCCACTTAGTGCGCCAAAAAGACTCCAAACAGTTATACGCCATGAAGAAACTGGACAAGCAGAAGCTGAAAGATCCAGTAAGACTTGAACGGGCCTTTCTAGAGAGGGACATCCTAACATTTGCAGATTGTCCCTTCGTGGCCTCCATGTTGTGCTCCTTTCCAACTACACGTCATCTGTGCATGGTCATGGAGTATGTACCAGGTAGGACATATCCATCGTATCTATATCCAGCGCTGGTCTGCTCATCTCTAGGACCTTCTCCATAAGCAGAATGTGACCACATAGATGGTTACATGTCCACACTGCTTTTACTATAAGTTATCTGTTAGCAACATGCCAGAAAAATGAATTTGTCTGTGAAAGTCTTCAGGGTATGTCCTCACTGAGCATGGCAGAAATCTCCACTATGGAGAAAGGAGGATTTGACTGAATTTTAACAGTTTGCACCATGTTTCCTCAAAAATAACACAGGGTCTATAGTTTTTTGCTGTGAGAGATGGGTTAGTTGTTTTTCAGGGGATGTCTTATTGTTTTCCTCATGCACAACAATCCACATTTATTCTTGAAAAAAATAAACATTTTTTCAAATATAACTATGTCATCAAACACACACACTGCACATACACACACTACATATTCACATGTACAGTTGTGCTCAAAAGTTTACATACCCCGGCAGAATTTTTCCTTTCTTGGCCTTGTTTCAGAGAATATGAATGATAACTTTTTCTCCACTCACGGTTATTGGTTGGGTGAAGCCATTTATTGTCAAACTCCTGTGTTTTCTCTTTTTAAATCTTAATGACAACCAAAAACATCCAAATGACCCTGATCAAAAGTTCACATACCCCAGTTCTTAATACCGTGTATTGCCCCCTCTAACATCAATGACAGCTTGGAGTCTTTTGTGGTAGTTGTGGATGAGGTTCTCTATTTTCTCAGATGGTAAAGCTGCCCATTCTTCTTGGCAAAAAGCCTCCAGTTCCTGTAAATTCCTGGGCTGTCTTGCATGAACTGCACGCTTGAGATTTCCCCAGAGTGGCTCAATGATATTGAGGTCAGGAGACTGAGATGGCCACTCCAGAACCTTCACTTTGTTCTGCTGTAGCCAATGACAGGTCGACTTGGCCTTGTGTTTTGGATCGTTTTCATGTTGGAACGTCCAAGTACGTCCCATCCGCAGCTTCCGGGCTGATGAGTGCAAATTTTCCTCCAGTATTTGCTGAGTTTGACAATAAATGGCTTCGCCCAACCAATAACCATGAGTGGAGAAATTTTTTTTTGTTATCATTCATACTCACTGAAACAAAACCAAGAAAGAAAAATTCTGCCGGGGTATGTAAACTTTTGAGCACAACTGTATACACAGAAACACTGCACATACACACATCACATACATACACATGTATATACACACACAGCAAATACATAGATATATATGTACATGCACACACAGCACATACATACACATGTTTATACACACATATACTGCACATACAGATGTATATACACACACAGCACATACATAGATATGTACATGCACACACAGCACATACATACACATGCCTATACACACACAGCACATACATAGATACGTACATGCACACAGCACATACATACACATGCCTATACACACACTGCATAAATGATACACAGTAGCCTGCCTCCCCTTCAGTTCATCTAGACTCTCTTGTAGTTAAAGGACCTATGGTCACATCATGGTCACATGACCATGATGTCACCAAAAGTCCTTAAGCAGTCTTAACCTCAGAATAAAAATGCTGGGAGCCCCTAAAAGAGTGCGGGCCCTGGGCAACTCCCAAGTGTCCCCCCCCCCCCTCCTAATGCTGGCCCTGACTGTAACTAGGGCTTATTTTTGGAGTAGGACTTATATTTCAAGCATACTCCAAAAATCCTGTAAAACCTTGCTAGAGCTTATTTTCGGGGTAGGTGTTATTTTCGGGGAACCACGGTAGATGAGCATTTCATAGAGAAATGAACCAGAGGCTCGTAGATGAAGCCCAGCTCTGTCTTTTTGTATAGGGTCGCTCTGCAGTATATAGTATACGCTCTACATAGTACAGTACATAAAGCAAAGCCACAAATGAGCAAAAGCTGTACAAATAAATGCAATGAAACAACCCCCTATATAAAAATATGAATCTTTATTAGTCCCATGGAATAAATAACTTAAACTAACAAGGTGACTCATAGAAAAAAGGGATACTAATACGGCCAAAAAAGTATAGTGTCTTACAATAAATAAGCGAGATAAATCTATAAATCATAGAAGATGTCAGCAATCTCATAGGATGGGGTAGTATATATAATATATTCTTGTTGATGGTAATATCCCACCATGAAGGAGAGTGGATAGCTATATTTAAGAAAAAAAGTATGAGTACCGCGCTGCAACAAGCGTTTCATACTCCGTCAGATTATATTACACCATACTATGAGACGGCTGACACCTTCTATCAATTATAGATTTATTTAGGTTATTTATTGTAATATACATAGTATAGCTTCACATTTTTATATGGGACGTTGTTTCCTTGCACTTATTTCTGCAGCTTTTGCACATTTGTGGTTTGGCTTCATAGACATTCAGCGCAGTCCTAGTTACTATTAGGGTACGCTCCATTGTTTTTCTTTTGCATTATTACACAGTATATCTCTATGTGTGACATCCTGCCCCAATGTCTCCGCTTATTTCTCATTCACACGCATCATGTGTCATTTACATTGTAACAAACCCTCTCCTGTCATATTTGCTTTCTCCTGTAGGAGGAGACTGTGGCAGTCTTATGAACATCTATGGACCTTTACCTGTCCCCTTGGCCCGAAAGTACATTGCAGAAACAGTCCTGGCTGTGGAATACCTGCACAGCTTTGGTGTGGTGCACCGAGACCTGAAGCCTGAGAAGTAAGTGCCCCCTCTAGGAGGAAGAAAGTTAGAGATTGTCATAAAGTCTATGGGTTATTACTTGGGGCTGACACCGTCTGTTTTTTCACAGCCTCCTGGTATCGGCATCTGGTCATATTAAAGTCACGGACTTCGGACTTTCCAAACTCGGCCTCATGAGACCAACATCAGAAACCTACAAGGCTCCAACCGAGGACGTCACCAGAGAGTTCCGTGATGATGAGGTCGGCTTTACTTACAGGATCTTGTTCTTTACTCTTCTCATCTATTTCTTCTTCTCTGATATCTTCTCATCTAGAAAACGTTTTCCTCTGATGTTATTCGTCACAATTATTTTCTCAGCTCCTCATCTCCTTCTTCTGTTGCTTTCCAGATTGCTGGCTCCCCTGAATACATCGCCCCTGAAGTCATCTTACAGGAAGGCTATGGGCGGCCTGTGGACTGGTGGTCGGTAGGGATCATCCTACACGAATTCCTTCTATTCCGTGTACCATTTCATGGGGATTCCAAATATGACACTTACTGCAGTATATTAAGGGGTAAGTAAAATAATCTGAATGCGGTGTGGTGTCATTGTTATTTGCTTAGATTGGTTCTGTGGTTTAGCTACTTGTTGTGTTAATCCAAAAGATTTTTGTTTTAATAAAGTAAATGAAGAGGTTTTATTTTCTGTAACATTTTCTTTTAATATAACAGATGACATAACTTGGACATTTGATAATCGCACTCCTCCACCTGATGCTCAGGACATCATCACTGAGCTGCTCAGAAAAGATCCGGCACATAGACTTGGGACAGGTAATGTATATAATAGTATTAATAATGAATTATTACACATCTGTGACCAGACAAATGATCACGCCCCTGAGGATCAGCACTGAGGTTCTCTGCTTTACTTTCAGCAACTTTTCTTCACATCAGCTCTGTTACGTCTTTAGTTCAGAGTAACAAAAACTGTTCAGATATGGAGCTGTCTATCTGATAATGTCTAGATCACTTTTTATTGTCTTCCTTTCCCAGGAGGAGCGAAAGAGATCAAAATGCATCCATTCCTATGTGGCATAGACTTTGACAGTCTTCTAAGTAAAGAGCCACATTTCATTCCTGACTTTGAGTCAGAAGAGGACACTGGCTACTTTGACCGTAAGTAGAAGGAGACGTCATCTGCAGAAAGCTTTTGTGTGTCTTGTCTTTCATATTTTGTGACAATCAGTCCCAATCATTATTAGTGATAAAATGGTGACTTTCCGTGATCGGGTCTAATACTAATAATGTCTAATAACACTTGTGCTTTTCAGCTCAATGTAGCAATTACGAACTTATTGATTCAGATGAGGGGGACACAAGCGAGGATAATGACTGGCCAGAAAGCCTGAACTTTATATCATCGTCTCAAAGGCTTTCTAAAGTAAGTGTGACCGGTAAGATCTATAAAACTTATAATTAAAATAAAGTTTAAATATGTATTTATTTTATTTTTCTCTATGTTTTAGCTCTGTTCCACCAGTACCAGGGTGATGAACGATGAAGAACTGAAGCCACCTCCAGTGTATTCCCCAGAGAGTGCAAAACACTCAGACATGTGAGTAAATTATTATTATTATCGGGTTTGGATCTGATATATCAGAAGATAAACTGTAAGATAAGTGTAACTCAGCACTATATCCAGCGCCACCACCCCATGATTGATGATCACTGTGGTTCTGGCTTGTGATAACGCTGGCGATAACAGCCGATCATTACGACCAGTCAATCATTTCCAGCTCATTACAGGCCAATATTACTAGCGATTCTCCATTCTTAGTGATAGAAGTGGGTCCTGAGCAGGGTGCCTCCTCCATGTTATCCAAATGTCCTAACCGGCCTTGCAGACGGGTGTTCGTCCATTTTGTATTGATTTCGCTTGTAATTTATGTTTTTCTTCTACCAAACAGGCAGCAAGAATCTTCCCCTTCTAAACCTGATGGAGACAAGCAGTGTTTTACTGCTAAGGACAGCGAGTCCTCCCCATTGTCAGGTGTGTACAGGTCTATATGACATCCTATCACAGTCTGTGGTCAATACATGTAATGTGAACGTGCACATAAAGGATCAGAAAATTACTACTTTTTTCTCCCTATAAAGCGATGAGCAGTTCATTCTGTAAAAATCTTCATTCTTTTATGCATTAAAAGTTCTAAGGGGCCGTTCAGTCTTCTGCCAAACTGACTCAAATCCTGCGCCCACGGCCCCATATGGCCCATACTGACCCCTTTATGGCCTCAATGTTACACTGAGGTTTATGTAACTGATTATAAGGCAACACTGCGGCACATTACAAGTAATGTCATGGTAAGAAGGGACATAGCTCCTTGTCGAGACCCCACATGGCAGGTTTCATATTAATCAGTTCTCTGGGTAATCTAATTCTCACCCCTCTGCTGATGTTATGTATATGTGACATATTTCCCCCATTATGGGGCAATAATCGATTACCAGGGCTTCAAGCCACGAGAATAACACCATCCTATAGAACCATACAAAGCTCATCTCTCAGGAGTTTATAATCAACATCTTTTTCTTGTTTTTTATTCGAATTTCCAGTTCAGGGGAAAAGAAAACCGAAAAAACAACAAAAACCAGAGAGAGAAGAAGAAGGGGAAAGGAGAAGAGGTGAGTGTGACAATAAGCCCCATGTTGTGTGGTGTCGGCCGTGGAGCAGATCAGTCAGTGGTGGGATTGTCACATGTATGATGGCGGACAATCCCCCCGTACCTGTGTATGGATGATTCCTCTGCCGTCCGGCCACAGTGACCGCACAGCCGTGTCCTCTGATATGGAGTCCTGTTACTGACATCAGTGTTACGTCTCTTCTCATAGGTTCTCTCTTCCGCCGGGTGATCTCATCCTGCCGGCGTGGACTATCCAGGGCTGCTCACTCCATCCGAGAAAGCTGCTTATTTGGTGTCTGTCACCGCGGCTCCATAAACATCGCGAGGGCAGAAAACCGCCACGTCTAGCACCCTGAGGAAAGTACAGCGCGTCCACCATCAATGCTGTACCTGTATGGAAGGACTGGCACCATCTACATGTGGCCTCCTGACCAGCAAGGAACATCTGCTGAAGAAGGAGGTTCCTCCAAGAACATCTCCTCGTCCTTCCATGCAATTCTAAATTTAAAAATAAAACTTTTAAATTGATTAATGTCCCTTTGTATTTAATAGAATCCTCCTGACATTTATGGGGTGTCAGTTGTTTACGACATACATGTCTGATGGGTGGGCTACAAACAGGAGAACATCTGTTCCATGTCTCCCAGTAATCCTCCAGACTTCGGCCAAAAGTGGAGGAGAGGACCAGTGATTCTGTTACACCTAAAAATGACGGTCAATCTAGGAAAAACATGTTCTGATCCATAGATTTTATCCATAGACTCGGACCCTTTTACCTAAATGTGGCTCGACCTAAGTTTTATGCACAGGAACCAATTGGATTCGGTGCTGGGCGTCCTGGGGAGCCCAGGGGTCACATGCCCACTGTGACATAATAAGACCTTCTGTATTCTAGAGACCACCCTTCTCACCGGGGCTGTGGGGTCAGTAAGACAATCTCCACCTATAATAATGACTAATAGAAAATAATTGTGAATATTCAGCAATTTGTGCAGGAAAATCTTTAATATTACACAAGGTATCCCCTGATCCACCGCAGGGAGACAGCTGAGTTAATTTGTACTAGGTATGTACAGCACCGTTGGTTCCAGCATTCAGATGAATACAATTTTGTTAGCAGTCCTCCAGCTCCCACTCCATGGTAGTGACTATGGTAGGGTCCTCTGGCAAGGTGGAAATGTTGCGGGAGCAACATCCCGAATCTGCCCCTCTCCTGTGCCCGTCCGGAGTGATGTTCCAGCCGGAAGCGCTGTTGGTGAGTGGGGGACGTGAACAATTGTATTTATTTTTAGTTTTACATTAATTTTTATTCAAATAAGAATGGTAAAATGGGACAGTAAAAAAAGGAAGGAAAAGAGGGGAGAATTAAATACTCAGTGTGGACAGTACTATATAAAAAAAAATTCATAAAAACACTATGAAATTAATCCCCAAGGATTTTATAACCCCAGTTGTGGGATTAGAATGTGCTACCTGGGGAACAGGCATCAATGTCACCCATCGCTGTATATGTATGAGAGTGCCATTGAAACAAGACGGAATTGGTATGCAGTTGTTAAAAATTGTTATATGCCTAACTCTAAAAAATGAATATTGTATATATATGTACATACAGTGGGGTAACTATAGTCTGATGGGCCCGGGATTGCGCCCCCCCCACATCCTGAATAAATGTATACAGTGGGTACGGAAAGTATTCAGACCCCTTTACATTTTTCACTCTTTGTTTCATTGCAGCCATTTGGTAAATTCTAAAAAGTTCATTTTTTTCTCATTAAAGTACACTCTGCACCCCATCTTGACTGAAAAAAACAGAAATATAGAAATTTTTGCAAATTTATTAAAAAAGAAAAAAACTGAAATATCATAAGATCATAAGAATTCAGACCCTTTGCTCAGACACTCATATTTAAGTCTCACGCTGTCCATTTCCTTGTGATCCTCCTTGAGATGGTTCTACTCCTTCATTGTGTCCAGCTGTGTTTAATTAAACTGATAGGACTTGATTTGGAAAGGCAAGCACCTGTCTATATAAGACCTCACAGCTCACAGTGCATGTCAGACCAAATGAGAATCATGAGCTCAAAGGAACTGCCCAAGGAGCTCAGAGACAGAATTGTGGCAAGGCAAAGATTTAGCCAGGGTTACAAAATAATTTCTGAATTACTCAAGGTTCCTAAGAGCACAGTGGCCTCCATAATCCTTAAATGGAAGAAGTTTGGGACCACTAGAAGTCTTCATAGACTTGGCCATCCAGCCAAACTGAGCAATCGTGGGAGAAGAGCCTTGGTGAGAGAGGTAAAGAACAAACCCAATCACTGTGTCTGAGCTCCAGAGATGCAGTAGGGAGATGGGAGAAAGTTTTACAAAGTCAACTATCACTGCAGCCCTCCACCAGTTTGGCCTTCATGACAGAGTAGCCCGATGGAAGCCTCTCCTCAGTGTAAGACATATGAAAACCCGCCTAGAAGTTGCTCAAAAACACATGAAGGACTCCCAGACTATGAGAAATAAGATTCTCTGGTCTGATGAGATGAAGATAGAACTTTTTGGTGATAATTCTAAGCGGTATGGGTGGAGAAAACCAGGCACTGCTCATCACCTGCCCAATACAATCCCAACAGTGAAACATGGTGGTGGCAGCATCATGCTATGGGGGTGTTTTTCAGCTGCAGGGATAGGATGACTGGTTGCAATTGAAGGAAACATGAATGCGGCCAAGTACAGAGATATCCTGGATGAAAACCTCTTCCAGAGTGCTCTGGACCTCAGACTTGGCCGAAGGTTCACCTTTCAACAAGACAATGACCCTAATCACACAGCTAAAATAACAAAGGAGTGGCTTCAGAACAACTCTGTGACCGTTCTTGACTGGCCCAGCCAGAGCCCTGACCTAAACCCAATTGAGCATCTCTGGAGAGACCAGAAAATGGCTGTCCACCAACGTTCACCATCCAACTTGACGGAACTGGAGAGGATCTGAAAGGAAGAATGGCAGAGGATCCCCAAATCCAGGTGTGAAAAACTTGTTGCATCATTCCCAAGAAGATTCATGGCTGTACTAGCTCAAAAGGGGGCTTCTACTCAATACTGAGCAAAGGGTCTGAATACTTATGACCATGTGATATTTCAGTTTTTCTTTTTTAATAAATTTGGAAAAATTTCTACATTTCTGTTTTTTTTTTCAGTCAAGATGGGGTGTAGAGTGTACTTTAATGAGAAAAAAATGAACTTTTTAGAATGCAATGAAACAAAGAGTGAAAAATTTAAAGGGGTCTGAATACTTTCTGTACCCAATGTATATAAAATAATATAATACACGCTAATCATGAGTAGATAGTATATATCGTGTCAAATATAAATAACCATAGAATTGTTACTCTATTCAATACTACCCTATTACGGACATATTAGGCTCCATCGCCATAAATTACAAATCCAACCAAAACAAAGCAACGAAAAAGGAGCCAATGGTTTTAAAGATATGCATCAAAATTTATTAGTACATAGATGATCAGACAAAAGCAGGAATCAGTGTGGAAAACACATGAGGAATAGAAACCCGCAACAACCCTCTCCACATGGCGGACACATGCAGGACCAAACAGTACAATTTAAGTCGGATATAGACTATCTAAGTATTTGAGGAGTAACACCATACATAGATGATATGTCAATACATATTTTCAAGTACAGCACCTATACTGGACTAGAATACCCATGCTGTTCTATACTGCTGAGTGTACGTTCCCTATCATATGCCAGATATAACCATAAGTGACCTGCTAAGTCACTATATATACATACCAGAGATATCAAGCTTCAGCAGAAGACAGTCAGGGAATAGTCAAAGATTTAGAGGTCCGTCTAAGGTCGGCACATGCGGAGCAGAGAAGCCCCGACGCGCGTTTTGGTGGTTCCCTTCGTCAGGGGGCATGTTTGCTGCCTCGCTGTCACTTGCTTATATTGGCGCCAGGCACATTTAAAGACCGGAAGTGATATCAGCGTCACTGCGGAGACCAGGACGCCAGCCGACATCCGCATCATGTGACAGCGGAGGGGCGGGGCTTAAGCCCTAACGCAACACACCGCTGAAACACACAGTGTCATTGCGGAGGTAGAACGCCGGCCGGCATCCGCGTCATGTGACAGCAGAGGGGCGGGGCATAATCCCTGACGCCACACACCGCTAGAACACAAAGACCGCGGGACCGGAAGTGACGTGTGCGTCACCATGGGGATCCGGACGCCGGCCAGCATCCGCGTCATGTGACAGAAGCGGGGGCTACAGAATAGCCACAACACCTCATGTCACTGGGACACGGAAAGCCGGCCGGCGCACAGACCCACATAGTCAGCACATTTGCCTGACTGTCTCCTTCACTAGACCAGGTATCATCGCAGCCCTCTCACTGAAATAACGAGAGTCAGTTCTATAAGGCCATGATGCCACATATCAAAGATTGTCTAAAAGATAAAATAAAGAAAGAAGGGAAAGAAAACATGATCCGGGGGGGGGAAGACCCAAGTGCGACATGTGAGGTAAAAAAATAAAAAAATAAAATAAAGAACAGATGATACCCATCCGGATATATTTGGCATCCCTGATTGTATATACATATCAGATCACAGGCACACACACAAATGATGTTATTTGTTATATCAACATAATTTTTAATTTTTTAGGGGGCCAACATTTGGCTGTGTCATCAGATATATACCCCATAATTCGCCCAAATACATACATGTGTGCGATGATGTCCATCAGTGTATATACACACATAAATAAACAAAATTGCGCCGTGTGCGCCCATATGTATGTGTGTACATAACATACATGACGGAGATATAACAGTACCCTGCACACCCATTGTGCAATAGACACCCAACATACTACAAAACATATGTTCATATGCAAGATACACAACATTAAGATACATAATATCGAAAAATGTCATTGAAGAAAATATCAGTCCACTTTTTCGTTTTATACAACATTATAGCATGAATTGATATTTACATGTAGTATAATAGATGTATCTATGAGTACAGATTATAATCTTACAGCTTTAATAATTTAATATCTCCACCATGCAGATTGTCGTCCATGATCCCCCGCAGATTCACATGGACTGAATGGAACACCATGTCCGGTAGAGGGCCCATTCTCACGGCCGGATCGAGAAACCACCCCCAGATAGTGAAGAAAAGAAACGACCAGACAAAAGGTAAGAACTAATTATTGCAAGAAAAACAGTGAGTTAAAATCATTAAAACCATGTATATTGGATGTTAAGATTATAAAATCTAGCCTCAATTAACTGTGGCCACCTTAGATAGAACTTTGTGGTAGATACTAGGGATTAGAGAAAGGGGGAATAGCTAATGCTCTCATTGAGTCCCTTTGGGTGCAATGTGTTGAGGGACCAAATCCAACAGGATTCCATTTGGGCCAGTCGCTGACCCACCTTCCCCCCCCGTATACTGGGTATTATGCAGTCGATGCCCCTTATTTTGAGCATCGACGCATCACAATTGTGGTGGATCTTAAAATGGCGAGGTAAGGTTTTGAGGGTGGATATGTCCGTGTGGTCAGCCGCAGCAATAATGTCCAAAACGTGCTCGCGGACACGCACTTTAAATTGACGGGTAGTCATGCCCACATATATAAGTCCACATGGACACGTGGCAAAGTATATAACATATCTAGTAGTACAGGTGATGTATCTATTGATCCTGTAGACCATCTTTGGTTTTTGAGAGGGATTATGGGAAGTACCGCTCGCCCGACCCTTACAGAAACTGCAAGATGTCAGTGAATAGTAAAGTTATTACAGGACTGGTTGACACTGCGGGGTCCCTGAAAAGATCCAGATCAGGGATCCTGGAGGTTGTCAGATCCTTCTACTCGCACCTCTTGGGGAAGAGGGATCTGGATTGGGATGAGATGTCGGCTTTTCTGGCTGAAGCCGTCCCCGAACCAGGGGTAGACCCCTCTCTTGGCGTTTTGACAGAGATGATCAGGGAAGAGGAAGTTAAGTTGGCGATTGAAGGGCTTGCCCTAAAGAAATCTCCCGGTCCAGATGGCTTAACATCTGAATTCTATAAGACCTTTAAGGACGCCTTGGTTCCCCTCTTGACTGAGGTATTCAATGAATGTCTTTCCTCGGGCACTCTGCCAAAGTCAATGAGGAGGTCTGCCCTGATTATCTTGTCAAAGGGTAAGGACTCATCTTGCATTGAGAATTGGCATCCCATAGCGCTTCTCAATGCAGACAGGAAGGTTTTGGCAAAGGTGCTGTTTAATCGGCTCGTGAAATTTGCGCCCCGGCTCCTTTCGGGAGCCCAGCATTGCTCTGTTCCGGGCCGCAGTACAATTAGTGCTGTACTCTGTGTCCGAGAGGCGGTGGAGCAGAGTAGGGCTGGTCACTGGAAGGGGTACATGCTGTCATTGGACCAGGCAAAAGCGTTTGATCGGGTTAATCATGAGTACCTCTGGTCTGTCCTTCTGAGGTATGGCCAGCCGGGGGGGTTTGTTGATTGGCTTAAGACCTTGTACGCTGGGGCAGAGAGTTTCCCGCTTGTGAACGGTTGGATTGGCAGCTCTTTTGAGGTTGGGTGTGGTGTTCGCCAGGGTTGTTCCTTGAGCCCGCTGCTGTACGTGTTTGCGATTGACCCACTTCTTAGGAGGGTGGAGCGTGGACCATTGGCTGGGATCGTGATGGACCGGGCAGCACCGGAAGCCACTCTGAGAGTGGTGGCGTATGCCGATGATGTCACCGTTTTTGTTTCCTCTGATGGGGAGGCAGAATGGCTGATGTCAGAGGTAAATCGCTACTCGGAGGCATCCGGGTCCAAGATCAACCGGGATAAGTGTGAGAGTCTCTGGTTGGGAGGAGGAGATTCTGGTTTTGATCTCCCGGACACCCTTCCAGAACCCAAAGTCTCTGCAAAAGTTCTTGGCATCAAATTTGGCCAGGGGGATTGCCCCAAACAAAATTGGGACAGCAGGCTACAGATCGCCATTCAGAAGGTGTACCAATGGAAGGGTTGGTCTTTGACCCTAAGGGAAAGGATAAACCTGATCAAAACTTACCTGCTCCCTGTGCTGATCTATCTGGGCAGTGTGTGCATCTTGCTGGAGCCTCTCTGGACTCGGGTCTACAGTTTGTTCTTCCAACTGTTATGGGGGAATAGACTGAACCTGGTCAAGAAGGAGGTTACTTACCATACGAGGAGACTAGGAGGGTAGGGTATGGTGAACCCTGTGGTATTCCTTGTGAATACCTTCATTAAGATCAATATTGCAAACCTCTGGAAAGAGAGGGCTCCTCTGTGGGTATTCTCCTGTAAGCGATGGTTTCAGCCTTTCTTCCAGGAATGGGAGACAGGAGGGCAAGTGAAAGATCTACGCACACCACATGGACATCTACCGGCTTACGCTACTGTGGTTCTGAAGGTAATTCGCAGGTGGGGTCTGGGAATGTGGGAGTTCAGGACTCTGCCAAGGAAGCTCCTTGACAAAAGGGTTCTCTTGACCCATTTTCAGAGGCCTCTGGCGCGCAGGGATTGCCCAAGTCGGGATCTTGGGGTGGGTCTGCATCTTTTGAATTCTTTCAGGATCCCCTCAAAGTTTTGGTACTTGGCTTGGCGCTGCTTCCATGGGAAGCTGTGTGTGAGGGACAATCTGAAGAGTAGGAGCTCTGAGGACAGGAACTGTCCTCGGGAGCATTGTGTTACCATGCTTGAAAGCATGGACCACTTCCTGCTTCGTTGTCCCTTTAACACAGAGGTGTACAACAGGGTGGGCGCCTCCATTGGCTGGCCCCAGCTGGCCGGGCTCTCTTATGCGGAATTGGCCTATGGAGCATTCGGGGACCTGGGTGGTCAGGACCGCTGCACCTTATTTCTAGTTAGCGCAGTGGTTAGGTATCACACGTGGAACGCACGGTGCTTAGTATCGACGCAGCGGAAAATCCTCCCAGTGGACGATGTGTTTAGGACCATACTCGGTGACCTGGTGAAGGTACGTTCTCTGGAGTATGAGAGACTGGGTACACGGAGGGCCGCTCTCCTCTGGAGGGGCTTTTCTTTTAGTGTGCCCTAGTCTGGTCGTCTCCTCTCCTGGTGGTGGGCTGCTGCTGACACCATAGATTTTTGTTTTGTTTTGATCAGTAGACAGTGATGTAGGGCTGCAGGCGCCGAACTTGGGCTTTGTCAGTTGTGGTTATTGTATTGTTTGTTTCTGTATATATTGTATATATGGGTTTGGGTGTAGGTATTAGGTTGGGTGGAGGGAAAAGGGGGGAGGTGGGTTCATCTTGTGGGACACTGGTTATTTGGGTGAAAAACTGGCACTGCCTGATCTGGCCTATGGACGTTGGACTGAGGCATGAGGCGCAGGACCAGCTCTCAGGTCAGTGCCGGGGAGGGACTGGTGGGCTTGAGTGTGGGGGGTTTTGTTTAGTAATGTTTACATTTGTATAGTTAGTATTTATTTTATATTAATATATATAAAAAAAATGTATATATTAGTTTCTATATATTTTTGTCGGTTATTGTTTATTTTACTTATTATATTGTTATTATTTTGTTTGGTAACCGGACCAGAAGTCTGCAATATGAGTAGTTATTATTGTGTATATATGTATAATATGTGTGTGAGGAGAGAGGGAGCGGCTGGACCAGTTCATTACATTGTTTATTTTGTGGTTGATAATTTTGTTATGTTTCTGTTATTATTATTGTTATGTTTTTCATTTTTATAATAAAAAGATCTACAGGATGTAACTCAGGATCAGTAATGTAATGTATGTACACAGTGACTGCACTACCAGAATAGTGAGTGCAGCTCTGGAGTATAATATAGGATGTAACTCAGGGTCAGTACAGGATCAGTAATGTAATGTATGTACACAGTGACTGCACCTGCAGAATAGTGAGTGCTGCTCTGGAGTATAATACAGGATGTAAGTCAGGATCAGTATAGAATCAGTAATGGAATGTATTTACACAGTGACTGCACCAGCAGAATAGTGAGTGCAGCTCTGGATTATAATACAGGATGTAACTCAGGATAAGTAATGTAATGTATGTACACAGTGACTGCACCAGCAGAATAGTGAGTGCAGCTCTGGAGTATAATACATGATGTAACTCAGGATCAGCACAGGATCAGTAATGTATGTACACAGTGACTGCACCAGCAGAATAGTGAGTGCAGCTCTGGAGTATAATACAGGATGTAACTCAGGATCAGCACAGGATCAGTAATGTAATGTATGTACACAGAGACTGCACCAGCAGAATAGTGAGTGCAGCTCTGGAGTATAATACAGGATGTAACTCAGGATCAGTACAGGATCAGTAATATAATGTATGTACACAGTGACTGCACCAGCAGAATAGTGAGTGCAGCTCTGGAGTATAATACAGGATGTAACTCAGGATCAGTACAGAATCAGTAATGTAATGTATGTACACAGTGACTGCACCAGCAGAATAGTGAGTGCAGCTCTGGAGTATAATACAGGATGTAACTCAGGATCAGTACAGGATCAGTAATATAATGTATGTACACAGTGACTGCACCAGCAGAATAGTGAGTGCAGCTCTGGAGTATAATACAGGATGTAACTCAGGATCAGTACAGGATCAATAATGTAATATATGTACACAGTGGCTGCACCAGCAGAACAGTGAGTGCAGCTCTGGAGTATAAAACAGGATGTAACTCAGGATCAGTACAGGATCAGTAATGTAATGTATGTACACAGTGACTGCACCAGCAGAATAGTGAGTGCAGCTCTGGAGTATAATACAGGATGTAACTCAGGATCAGAACCGGATCAGTAATGTAATGCATGTGCACAGTGACTGCACCAGCAGAATAGTGAGTGCAGCTGTGGAGTATAATACAGGATATAACTCAGGATCAGTACAGGATCAGTAATGTAATGTATGTACACAGTGACTCCACCAGCAGAATAGTGAGTGCAGCTCTGAAGTATAATACAGGATGTATCTGAGGATCAGTAGAGGGTCAGTAATGTAATGTATGTGCACAGTGACTGCACCAGCAGAATAGTGAGTGCAGCTCTGGAGTATAATACAGGATGTAAGTCAGGATCAGTACAGGATCAGTAATGTAATATATGTACACAGTGACTGCACAAGCAGAATAGTGAGTGCAGCTCTGGAGTATAATACAGGATGTAACTCAGGATCAGTACAGGATCAGTAATGTAATTGTATGTACACAGTGACTGCACCAGCAGAATAGTGAGTACAGCTCTGGAGTATAATACAGGATGGAACTCAGGATCAGTAATGTAATGTATGTACACAGTGACTGCACCAGCAGAATAGTGAGTTCAGCTCTCGAGTATAATACAGGATGTAACTCAGGATCAGTAATGTATGTACACAGTGACTGCACCAGCAGAATAGTGAGTGCAGCTCTGGAGTATAATACAGGATGTATCTCAGGATCAGTAATGTAATGTATGTACACAGTGACTCCACCAGCAGAATAGTGAGTGCAGCTCTGGATTATAATAGAGGATGTAACTCAGGATCAGTAATATTATGTATGTACACAGCGACCCCACGAGCAGAATAGTGAGTGCAGCTCTGGAGTATAATAAAGGAAGTAACTGAGGATGAGTAGAGGATCAGTAATGTAATGTATGTGCACAGTGACTGCACCAGCAGAATAGTGAGTGCAGCTCTGGAGTATAATACAGTATGTAAGTCAGGATCAGTACAGGATCAGTAATGTAATGTATGTGCACAGTGACTGCACCAGCAGAATAGAGAATGCAGCTCTGGATTATAATACAAGATGTAACTCAGGATCAGTAATGTAATGTATGTACACAGTGACTGCACCAGCAGAATAGTGAGTGCTGCTCTGGAGTATAATACAGGATGTAACTCAGGATCAGTACAGGATCAATAATGTAATGTATGTACACAGTGACTGCACCAGCAGAATAGTGAGTGCAGCTCTGGATTATAATACAAGATGTAACTCAGGATGAGTAATGTAATGTATGTACACAGTGACTGCAGCAGCAGAATAGTGAGTGCAGCTCTGGAGTATAATACAGGATGTAACTGAAGATCAGTAGAGGATCAGTAATGTAATGTATGTGCACACTGACTGCACAAGCAGAGTAGTGAGTGCAGCTCTGGAGTATAATACAGGATGCAAGTCAGGATAAGTACAAGATTAGTAATGTAATATATGTACACAGTGACTGCACCAGCAGAATAGTGAGTACAGCTCAGGATTATAATACAGGATGTAACTCAGGATCAGTAATGTAATGTATGCACACAGTGACTGCACCAGCAGAATAGTGAGTGCAGCTCTGGAGTATAATATAGGATGTAACTCAGGATCAGTACAGGATCAGTAATGTAATGTATGTACACAGTGACTGCACCAGCAGAATAGTGAGTGCAGCTCTGGAGTATAATAAAGGATGTAACTCAGGATCAGAACCGGATCAGTAATGTAATGCATGTGCACAGTGACTGCACCAGCAGAATAGTGAGTGCAGCTCTGGAGTATAATACAGGATGGAACTCAGGATCAGTAATGTAATGTATGTACACAGCGACTGCACTAGCAGAATAGTGAGTGCAGCTCTGGAGTATAATACAGGATGGAACTCAGGATCAGTAATGTAATGTATGTACACAGTGACTGCACTAGCAGAATAGTGTGTGCAGCTCTGGAGTATAATACAGGATGTAACTCAGGATCAGTACAGGATCAGTAATGTAATATATGTACACAGTGGCCGCACCAGCAGAATAGTGAGTGCAGCTCTGGAGTATAATACAGGATGTAACTCAGGATCAGTACAGGATCAGTAATGTAATGTATGTACACAGTGACTGCACCAGCAGAATAGTGAGTGCAGCTCTGGAGTATAATACAAGATGTAACTCAGGATCAGAACCGGATCAGTAATGTAATGTATGTGCAAAGTGACTGCACCAGCAGAATAGTGAGTGCAGCTCTGGAGTATAATACAGGATGGAACTCAGGATCAGTAATGTAATGTATGTGCACAGTGACTGCACTAGCAGAATAGTGAGTGCAGCTCTGGAGTATAATACAGGATGGAACTAAGGATCAGTAATGTAATGTATGTACACAGTGACTGCACTAGCAGAATAGTGAGTGCAGCTCTGGAGTATAATACAGGATGTAACTCAGGATCAGTACAGGATCAGTAATGTAATATATGTACACAGTGGCTGCACCAGCAGAATAGTGATTGCAGCTCTGGAGTATAATACAGGATGTAACTCAGGATCAGTACAGGATCAGTAATGTAATGTATGTACACAGTGACTGCACCAGCAGAATAGTGAGTGCAGCTCTGGAGTATAATACAGGATGTAACTCAGGATCAGAACCGGATCAGTAATGTAATGTATGTGCACAGTGACTGCACCAGCAGAATAGTGAGTGCAGCTCTGGAGTATAATACAGGATATAACTCAGGATCAGTGCAGGATCAGTAATGTAATGTATGTACACAGTGACTGCACCAGCAGAATAGTGAGTGCAGCTCTGGAGTATAATACAGGATGTAAATCAGGATCAGTACAGGACCAGTAATGTAATATATGTACACAGTGACTGCACAAGCAGAATAGTGAGTGCAGCTCTGGATTATAAAACAGGATGTAACTCAGGATCAGTAATGTAATGTATGTACACAGTGACTGCACCAGCAGAATAGTGAGTGTAGCTCTGGAGTATAATATAGGATGTAACTCAGGATCAGTACAGGATCAGTAATGTAATGTATGTACACAGTGACTGCACCAGCAGAATAGTGAGTACAGCTCTGGAGTATAATACAGGATGGTACTCAGGATCAGTAATGTAATGTATGTACACAGTGACTGCACCAGCAGAATAGTGAGTTCAGCTCTCGAGTATAATACAGGATATAACGCAGGATCAGTAATGTATGTACACAGTGACTGCACCAGCAGAATAGTGAGTGCAGCTCTGGAGTATAATACAGGATGTATCTCAGGATCAGTAATGTAATGTATGTACACAGTGACTGCACCAGCAGAATAGTGTGAGCAGCTCTGGATTATAATAGAGGATGTAACTCAGGATCAGTAATATTATGTATGTACACAGTGACCCCACGAGCAGAATAGTGAGTGCAGCTCTGGAGTATAATAACGGAAGTAACTGAGGATGAGTAGAGGATCAGTAATGTAATGGATGTGCGTGCACAGTGACTGCACCAGCAGAATAGTGAGTGCAGCTCTGGAGTATAATACAGTATGTAAGTCAGGATCAGTACAGGATCAGTAATGTAATGTATGTGCACAGTGACTGCACCAGCAGAATAGAGAGTGCAGCTCTGGATTATAATATAAGTTGTAACTCAGGATCAGTAATGTAATGTATGTACACAGTGACTGCACCAGCAGAATAGTGAGTGCTGCTCTGGAGTATAATACAGGATGTAACTCAGGATCAGTACAGGATCAATAATGTAATGTATGTACACAGTGACTGCACCAGCAGAATAGTGAGTGCTGCTCTGGAGTATAATACAGGATGTAACTCAGGATCAGTACAGGATCAGTAATGTAATGTATGTACACAGTGACTGCACCAAGCAAAATAGTGAGTGCAGCTCTGGATTATAATACAAGATGTAACTCAGGATGAGTAATGTAATGTATGTACACAGTGATTGCACCAGCAGAATAGTGAGAGCAGCTCTGGAGTATAATACAGGATGTAACTGAGGATCAGTAGAGGATCAGTAATGTAATGTATGTGCACAGTGAGTGCACAAGCAGAATAGTGAGTGCAGCTCTGGAGTATAATACAGGATGCAAGTCAGGATAAGTACAAGATTAGTAATGTAATATATGTACACAGTGACTGCACCAGCAGAATAGTGAGTACAGCTCAGGATTATAATACAGGATGTAACTCAGGATCAGTAATGTAATGCATGCACACAGTGACTGCACCAGCAGAATAGTGAGTGCAGCTCAGGAGTATAATATAGGATGTAACTCAGGATCAGTACAGGATCAGTAATGTAATGTATGTACACAGTGACTGCACCAGCAGAATAGTGAGTGCAGCTCTGGAGTATAATACAGGATGTAACTCAGGATCAGTACAGGATCAGTAATGTAATGTATGTACACAGTGACTGCACCAGCAGAATTGTGAGTGCAGCTCTGGAGTATAATACAGGATGTAACTAAGGATCAGAACCGGATCAGTAATGTAATGTATGTGCACAGTGACTGCACCAGCAGAATAGTGAGTGCAGCTCTGGAGTATAATACAGGATGGAACTCAGGATCAGTAATGTAATGTATGTACACAGTGACTGCACTAGCAGAATAGTGAGTGCAGCTCTGGGGTATAATAAGGGATGTAACTCAGGATCAGTACAGGATCAGTAATGTAATATATGTACACAGTGGCTGCACCAGCAGAATAGTGAGTGCAGCTCTGGAGTATAATACATGATGTTACTCAGGATCAGTACAGGATCAGTAATGTAATGTATGTACACAGTGACTGCACCAGCAGAATAGTGAGTGCAGCTCTGGAATATAATACAGGATGTAACTCAGGATCAGAACCGGATCAGTAATGTAATGTATGTACACAGTGACTGCACTAGCAGAATAGTAAGTGCAGCTCTGGAGTATAATAAAGGATGGAACTCAGGATCAGTAATGTAATGTATGTACACAGTGACTGCACTAGCAGAATAGTGAGTGCAGCTCTGGAGTATAATACAGGATGTAACTCAGGATCAGTACAGGATCAGTAATGTAATATATGTACACAGTGGCTGCACCAGCAGAATAGTGAGTGCAGCTCTGGGGTATAATACAGGATGGAACTCAGGAGCAGGACCGGATCAGTAATGTAATGTATGTGCACAGTGACTGCACCAGCAGAATAGTGAGTGCAGCTCTGGAGTATAATACAGGATATAACTCAGGATCAGTGCAGGATCAGTAATGTAATGTATGTACACAGTGACTCCACCAGCAGAATAGTGAGTGCAGCTCTGAAGTATAATACAGGATGTATCTGAGGATCAGTAGAGGGTCAGTAATGTAATGTATGTGCACAGTGACTGCACCAGCAGAATAGTGAGTGCAGCTCTGGAGTATAATACAGGATGTAAGTCAGGATCAGTACAGGATCAGTAATGTAATATATGTACACAGTGACTGCACAAGCAGAATAGTGAGTGCAGCTCTGGATTATAAAATAGGATCTAACTCAGGATCAGTAATGTAATGTATGTACACAGTGACTGCACCAGCAGAATAGTGAGTGCAGCTCTGGAGTATAATATAGGATGTAACTCAGGATCAGTACAGGATCAGTAATGTAATGTATGTACACAGTGACTGCACCAGCAGAATAGTGAGTACAGCTCTGGAGTATAATACAGGATGGAGCTCAGGATCAGTAATGTAATGTATGTACACAGTGACTGCACCAGCAGAATAGTGAGTTCAGCTCTCGAGTATAATACAGGATGTAACTCAGGATCAGTAATGTAAGTACACAGTGACTGCACCAGCAGAATAGTGAGTGCAGCTCTGGAGTATAATACAGGATGTATCTCAGGATCAGTAATGTAATGTATGTACACAGTGACTGCACCAGCAGAATAGTGTGTGCAGCTCTGGATTATAATAGAGGATGTAACTCAGGATCAGTAATATTATGTATGTACACAGTGACCCCACGAGCAGAATAGTGAGTGCAGCTCTGGAGTATAATAAAGGAAGTAACTGAGGATGAGTAGAGGATCAGTAATGTAATGTATGTGCACAGTGACTGCACCAGCAGAATAGTGAGTGCAGCTCTGGAGTATAATACAGTATGTAAGTCAGGATCAGTACAGGATCAGTAATGTAATGTATGTGCACAGTGACTGCACCAGCAGAATAGAGAGTGCAGCTCTGGATTATAATACAAGATGTAACTCAGGATCAGTAATGTAATGTATGTACACAGTGACTGAACCAGCAGAATAGTGAGTGCTGCTCTGGAGTATAATACAGGATGTAACTCAGGATCAGTACAGGATCAATAATGTAATGTATGTACACAGTGACTGCACCAGCAGAATAGTGAGTGCAGCTCTGGAGTATAATACAGGATGTAACTCAGGATCAGTACAGAATCAGTAATGTAATGTATGTACACAGTGACTGCACCAGCAGAATAGTGAGTGCAGCTCTGGAGTATAATACAGGATGTAACTCAGGATCAGTACAGGATCAGTAATATAATGTATGTACACAGTGACTGCACCAGCAGAATAGTGAGTGCAGCTCTGGAGTATAATACAGGATGTAACTCAGGATCAGCACAGGATTAGTAATGTAATGTATGTACACAGTGACTGCACCAGCAGAATAGTGAGTGCAGCTCTGGAGTATAATACAGGATGTAACTCAGGATCAGTACAGGATCAGTAATGTAATGTATGTGCACAGTGACTGCACCAACAGAATAGTGAGAGCAGCTCTGGAGTATAATACAGTATATAACTCAGGATCAGTAATGTAATGTATGTACACAGAGAATGCACTAGCAGAATAGTGAGTGCAGCTCTGGAGTATAATACAGGATATAACTGAGGATCAGTAATGTAATGTATGTGCACAGTGACTGAACAAGCAGAATAGTGAGTGCAGCTCTGGAGTATAATACAGGATGCAAGTCAGGATCAGTACAAGATCAGTAATGTAATATATGTACACAGTGACTGCCCCAGCAGAATAGTGAGTACAGCTCATGATTATAATACAGGATGTAACTCAGGATCAGTACAGGATCAGTAATGTAATGTATGTACACAGTGACTGCACCAAGCAAAATAGTGAGTGCAGCTCTGGATTATAATACAAGATGTAACTCAGGATGAGTAATGTAATGTATGTACACAGTGATTGCACCAGCAGAATAGTGAGAGCAGCTCTGGAGTATAATACAGGATGTAACTGAGGATCAGTAGAGGATCAGTAATGTAATGTATGTGCACAGTGAGTGCACAAGCAGAATAGTGAGTGCAGCTCTGGAGTATAATACAGGATGCAAGTCAGGATAAGTACAAGATTAGTAATGTAATATATGTACACAGTGACTGCACCAGCAGAATAGTGAGTACAGCTCAGGATTATAATACAGGATGTAACTCAGGATCAGTAATGTAATGCATGCACACAGTGACTGCACCAGCAGAATAGTGAGTGCAGCTCAGGAGTATAATATAGGATGTAACTCAGGATCAGTACAGGATCAGTAATGTAATGTATGTACACAGTGACTGCACCAGCAGAATAGTGAGTGCAGCTCTGGAGTATAATACAGGATGTAACTCAGGATCAGTACAGGATCAGTAATGTAATGTATGTACACAGTGACTGCACCAGCAGAATTGTGAGTGCAGCTCTGGAGTATAATACAGGATGTAACTAAGGATCAGAACCGGATCAGTAATGTAATGTATGTGCACAGTGACTGCACCAGCAGAACAGTGAGTGCAGCTCTGGAGTATAATACAGGATGGAACTCAGGATCAGTAATGTAATGTATGTACACAGTGACTGCACTAGCAGAATAGTGAGTGCAGCTCTGGGGTATAATAAGGGATGTAACTCAGGATCAGTACAGGATCAGTAATGTAATATATGTACACAGTGGCTGCACCAGCAGAATAGTGAGTGCAGCTCTGGAGTATAATACATGATGTAACTCAGGATCAGTACAGGATCAGTAATGTAATGTATGTACACAGTGACTGCACCAGCAGAATAGTGAGTGCAGCTCTGGAATATAATACAGGATGTAACTCAGGATCAGAACCGGATCAGTAATGTAATGTATGTACACAGTGACTGCACTAGCAGAATAGTAAGTGCAGCTCTGGAGTATAATAAAGGATGGAACTCAGGATCAGTAATGTAATGTATGTACACAGTGACTGCACTAGCAGAATAGTGAGTGCAGCTCTGGAGTATAATACAGGATGTAACTCAGGATCAGTACAGGATCAGTAATGTAATATATGTACACAGTGGCTGCACCAGCAGAATAGTGAGTGCAGCTCTGGAGTATAATACAGGATGGAACTCAGGAACAGGACCGGATCAGTAATGTAATGTATGTGCACAGTGACTGCACCAGCAGAATAGTGAGTGCAGCTCTGGAGTATAATACAGGATATAACTCAGGATCAGTGCAGGATCAGTAATGTAATGTATGTACACAGTGACTCCACCAGCAGAATAGTGAGTGCAGCTCTGAAGTATAATACAGGATGTATCTGAGGATCAGTAGAGGGTCAGTAATGTAATGTATGTGCACAGTGACTGCACCAGCAGAATAGTGAGTGCAGCTCTGGAGTATAATACAGGATGTAAGTCAGGATCAGTACAGGATCAGTAATGTAATATATGTACACAGTGACTGCACAAGCAGAATAGTGAGTGCAGCTCTGGATTATAAAACAGGATGTAACTCAGGATCAGTAATGTAATGTATGTACACAGTGACTGCACCAGCAGAATAGTGAGTGCAGCTCTGGAGTATAATATAGGATGTAACTCAGGATCAGTACAGGATCAGTAATGTAATGTACGTACACAGTGACTGCACCAGCAGAATAGTGAGTACAGCTCTGGAGTATAATACAGGATGGAGCTCAGGATCAGTAATGTAATGTATGTACACAGTGACTGCACCAGCAGAATAGTGAGTTCAGCTCTCGAGTATAATACAGGATGTAACTCAGGATCAGTAATGTAAGTACACAGTGACTGCACCAGCAGAATAGTGAGTGCAGCTCTGGAGTATAATACAGGATGTATCTCAGGATCAGTAATGTAATGTATGTACACAGTGACTGCACCAGCAGAATAGTGTGTGCAGCTCTGGATTATAATAGAGGATGTAACTCAGGATCAGTAATATTATGTATGTACACAGTGACCCCACGAGCAGAATAGTGAGTGCAGCTCTGGAGTATAATAAAGGAAGTAACTGAGGATGAGTAGAGGATCAGTAATGTAATGTATGTGCACAGTGACTGCACCAGCAGAATAGTGAGTGCAGCTCTGGAGTATAATACAGTATGTAAGTCAGGATCAGTACAGGATCAGTAATGTAATGTATGTGCACAGTGACTGCACCAGCAGAATAGAGAGTGCAGCTCTGGATTATAATACAAGATGTAACTCAGGATCAGTAATGTAATGTATGTACACAGTGACTGAACCAGCAGAATAGTGAGTGCTGCTCTGGAGTATAATACAGGATGTAACTCAGGATCAGTACAGGATCAATAATGTAATGTATGTACACAGTGACTGCACCAGCAGAATAGTGAGTGCAGCTCTGGAGTATAATACAGGATGTAACTCAGGATCAGTACAGAATCAGTAATGTAATGTATGTACACAGTGACTGCACCAGCAGAATAGTGAGTGCAGCTCTGGAGTATAATACAGGATGTAACTCAGGATCAGTACAGGATCAGTAATATAATGTATGTACACAGTGACTGCACCAGCAGAATAGTGAGTGCAGCTCTGGAGTATAATACAGGATGTAACTCAGGATCAGCACAGGATTAGTAATGTAATGTATGTACACAGTGACTGCACCAGCAGAATAGTGAGTGCAGCTCTGGAGTATAATACAGGATGTAACTCAGGATCAGTACAGGATCAGTAATGTAATGTATGTGCACAGTGACTGCACCAACAGAATAGTGAGAGCAGCTCTGGAGTATAATACAGTATATAACTCAGGATCAGTAATGTAATGTATGTACACAGAGAATGCACTAGCAGAATAGTGAGTGCAGCTCTGGAGTATAATACAGGATATAACTGAGGATCAGTAATGTAATGTATGTGCACAGTGACTGAACAAGCAGAATAGTGAGTGCAGCTCTGGAGTATAATACAGGATGCAAGTCAGGATCAGTACAAGATCAGTAATGTAATATATGTACACAGTGACTGCCCCAGCAGAATAGTGAGTACAGCTCATGATTATAATACAGGATGTAACTCAGGATCAGAAATGTAATGTATGTACACAGTGACTGCACCAGCAGAATAGTGAGTGCAGCTCTGGAGTATAATATAGGATGTAACTCAGGATCAGTAATGTAATGTATGTACACAGTGACTGCACCAGCAGAATAGTGAGTGCAGCTCTGGAGTATAATACAGGATGGAACTCAGGATCAGTAGTATAATGTATGTTCACAGTGACTGCACTAGCAGAATAGTGAGTGCAGCTCTGGGGTATAATAAGGGATGTAACTCAGGATCATTACAGGATCAGTAATGTAATATATGTACACAGTGACTGCACAAGCAGAATTGTGAGTGCAGCTCTGGAGTATAATACAGGATGGAACTCAGGATCAGTACAGGATCAGTAATGTAATATATGTACACAGTGGCTGCACTAGCAGAATAGTGAGTGCAGTTCTGGAGTATAATACAGGATGTAACTCAGGATCAGTACAGGATCAGTAATGTAATGTATGTACACAGTGACTGCACCAGCAGAATAGTGAGTGCAGCTCTGGAGTATAATACAGGATGTAACTCAGGATCAGAACCTGATCAGTAATGTAATGTATGTACACAGTGACTGCACCAGCAGAATAGTGAGTGCAGCTCTGGAGTATAATACAGGATGGAACTCAGGATCAGTAATGTAATGTATGTTCACAGTGACTGCACTAGCAGAATAGTGAGTGCAGCTCTGGAGTATAATACAGGATGTAACTCAGGATCAGTAATGTAATGTAAGTACACAGTGACTGCACTAGCAGAATAGTGAGTGCAGGTCTGGAGTATAATACAGGATGGAACTCAGGATCAGTAATGTAATGTATGTACACAGTGACTGCACTAGCAGAATAGTGAGTGCAGCTCTGGAGTATAATACAGGATGTAACTCAGGATCAGTACAGGATCAATAATGTAATATATGTACACAGTGGCTGCACCAGCAGAACAGTGAGTGCAGCTCTGGAGTATAATACAGGATGTAACTCAGGATCAGTACAGGATCAGTAATGTAATGTATGTACACAGTGACTGCACCAGCAGAATAGTGAGTGCAGCTCTGGAGTATAATACAGGATGTAACTCAGGATCAGAAACGGATCAGTAATGTAATGCATGTGCACAGTGACTGCACCAGCAGAATAGTGAGTGCAGCTCTGGAGTATAATACAGGATATAACTCAGGATCAGTGCAGGATCAGTAATGTAATGTATGTACACAGTGACTCCACCAGCAGAATAGTGAGTGCAGCTCTGAAGTATAATACAGGATGTATCTGAGGATCAGTAGAGGGTCAGTAATGTAATGTATGTGCACAGTGACTGCACCAGCAGAATAGTGAGTGCAGCTCTGGAGTATAATACAGGATGTAAGTCAGGATCAGTACACGATCAGTAATGTAATATATGTACACAGTGACTGCACAAGCAGAATAGTGAGTGCAGCTCTGGAGTATAATACAGGATGTAACTCAGGATCAGTACAGGATCAGTAATGTAATTGTATGTACACAGTGACTGCACCAGCAGAATAGTGAGTACAGCTCTGGAGTATAATACAGGATGGAACTCAGGATCAGTAATGTAATGTATGTACACAGTGACTGCACAAGCAGAATAGTGAGTTCAGCTCTCGAGTATAATACAGGATGTAACTCAGGATCAGTAATGTATGTACACAGTGACTGCACCAGCAGAATAGTGAGTGCAGCTCTGGAGTATAATACAGGATGTAACTCAGGATCAGTAATATTATGTATGTACACAGTGACCCCACGAGCAGAATAGTGAGCGCAGCTCTGGAGTATAATAAAGGAAGTAACTGAGGATGAGTAGAGGATCAGTAATGTAATGTATGTGCACAGTGAATGCACCAGCAGAATAGTGAGTGCAGCTCTGGAGTATAATACAGTATGTAAGTCAGGATCAGTACAGGATCAGTAATGTAATGTATGTGCACAGTGACTGCACCAGCAGAATAGAGAGTGCAGCTCTGGATTATAATACAAGATGTAACTCAGGATCAGTAATGTAATGTATGTACACAGTGACTGCACCAGCAGAATAGTGAGTGCAGCTCTGGATTATAATACAAGATGTAACTCAGGATGAGTAATGTAATGTATGTACACAGTGACTGCAGCAGCAGAATAGTGAGTGCAGCTCTGGAGTATAATACAGGATGGAACTCAGGATCAGTAGTGTAATGTATGTGCACAGTGACAGCACTAGCAGAATAGTGCGTGCAGCTCTGGGGTATAATACAGGATGGAACTCAGGATCAGTAATGTAATGTATGTACACAGTGACTGCACTAGCAGAACAGTGAGTGCAGCTCTGGAGTATAATACAGGATGTAACTCAGGATCAGTACAGGATCAGTAATGTAATATATGTACACAGTGGCTGCACCAGCAGAATAGTGAGTGCAGCTCTGGAGTATAATACAGGATGGAACTCAGGAACAGAACCGGATCAGTAATGTAATGTATGTGCACAGTGACTGCACCAGCAGAATAGTGAGTGCAGCTCTGGAGTATAATACAGGATATAACTCAGGATCAGTGCAGGATCAGTAATGTAATGTATGTACACAGTGAATCCACCAGCAGAATAGTGAGTGCAGCTCTGGAGTATAATAAAGGAAGTAACTGACGATGAGTAGAGGATCAGTAATGTAATGTATGTGCACAGTGAC
Organism: Phyllobates terribilis; assembly: GCF_046119375.1. Taxonomy (NCBI): domain Eukaryota; kingdom Metazoa; phylum Chordata; class Amphibia; order Anura; family Dendrobatidae; genus Phyllobates; species Phyllobates terribilis. The sequence continues at coordinate 1,402,634 of NW_027362968.1, read as the reverse complement.
TGCACCAGCAGAATAGTGAGTGCAGCTCTGGAGTATAATACAGTATGTAAGTCAGGATCAGTACAGGATCAGTAATGTAATGTATGTGCACAGTGACTGCACCAGCAGAATAGAGAGTGCAGCTCTGGATTATAATACAAGATGTAACTCAGGATCAGTAATGTAATGTATGTACACAGTGACTGAACCAGCAGAATAGTGAGTGCTGCTCTGGAGTATAATACAGGATGTAACTCAGGATCAGTACAGGATCAATAATGTAATGTATGTGCACAGTGACTGCACCAGCAGAATAGTGAGTGCAGCTCTGGATTATAATACAAGATGTAACTCAGGATGAGTAATGTAATGTATGTACACAGTGACTGCACCAGCAGAATAGTGAGTACAGCTCTGGAGTATAATACAGGATGTAACTCAGGATCAGTAATGTAATGTATGTACACAGTGACTGCACCAGCAGAATAGTGAGAGCAGCTCTGGAGTATAATACAGTATATAACTCAGGATCAGTGCAGGATCAGTAATGTAATGTATGTACACAGTGACTCCACCAGCAGAATAGTGAGTGCAGCTCTGGAGTATAATACAGGATGTAACTGAGGATCAGTAGAGGATCAGTAATGTAATGTATGTGCACAGTGACTGCACAAGCAGAATAGTGAGTGCAGCTCTGGAGTATAATACAGGATGCAAGTCAGGATAAGTACAAGATTAGTAATGTAATATATGTACACAGAGACTGCACCAGCAGAACAGTGAGTACAGCTCAGGATTATAATACAGGATGTAACTCAGGATCAGTAATGTAATGTATGCACACAGTGACTGCACCAGCAGAATAGTGAGTGCAGCTCTGGAGTATAATACAGGATATAACTCAGGATCAGTGCAGGATCAGTAATGTAATGTATGTACACAGTGACTCCACCAGCAGAATAGTGAGTGCAGCTCTGAAGTATAATACAGGATGTATCTGAGGATCAGTAGAGGGTCAGTAATGTAATGTATGTGCACAGTGACTGCACCAGCAGAATAGTGAGTGCAGCTCTGGAGTATAATACAGGATGTAAGTCAGGATCAGTACACGATCAGTAATGTAATATATGTACACAGTGACTGCACAAGCAGAATAGTGAGTGCAGCTCTGGAGTATAATACAGGATGTAACTCAGGATCAGTACAGGATCAGTAATGTAATTGTATGTACACAGTGACTGCACCAGCAGAATAGTGAGTACAGCTCTGCAGTATAATACAGGATGGAACTCAGGATCAGTAATGTAATGTATGTACACAGTGACTGCACAAGCAGAATAGTGAGTTCAGCTCTCGAGTATAATACAGGATGTAACTCAGGATCAGTAATGTATGTACACAGTGACTGCACCAGCAGAATAGTGAGTGCAGCTCTGGAGTATAATACAGGATGTAACTCAGGATCAGTAATATTATGTATGTACACAGTGACCCCACGAGCAGAATAGTGAGCGCAGCTCTGGAGTATAATAAAGGAAGTAACTGAGGATGAGTAGAGGATCAGTAATGTAATGTATGTGCACAGTGAATGCACCAGCAGAATAGTGAGTGCAGCTCTGGAGTATAATACAGTATGTAAGTCAGGATCAGTACAGGATCAGTAATGTAATGTATGTGCACAGTGACTGCACCAGCAGAATAGAGAGTGCAGCTCTGGATTATAATACAAGATGTAACTCAGGATCAGTAATGTAATGTATGTACACAGTGACTGCACCAGCAGAATAGTGAGTGCAGCTCTGGATTATAATACAAGATGTAACTCAGGATGAGTAATGTAATGTATGTACACAGTGACTGCACCAGCAGAATAGTGAGTGCAGCTCTGGATTATAATACAAGATGTAACTCAGGATGAGTAATGTAATGTATGTACACAGTGACTGCAGCAGCAGAATAGTGAGTGCAGCTCTGGATTATAATACAAGATGTAACTCAGGATGAGTAATGTAATGTATGTACACAGTGACTGCAGCAGCAGAATAGTGAGTGCAGCTCTGGAGTATAATACAGGATGGAACTCAGGATCAGTAGTGTAATGTATGTACACAGTGACTGCACTAGCAGAATAGTGCGTGCAGCTCTGGGGTATAATACAGGATGGAACTCAGGATCAGTAATGTAATGTATGTACACAGTGACTGCACTAGCAGAACAGTGAGTGCAGCTCTGGAGTATAATACAGGATGTAACTCAGGATCAGTACAGGATCAGTAATGTAATATATGTACACAGTGGCTGCATCAGCAGAATAGTGAGTGCAGCTCTGGAGTATAATACAGGATGGAACTCAGGAACAGAACCGGATCAGTAATGTAATGTATGTGCACAGTGACTGCACCAGCAGAATAGTGAGTGCAGCTCTGGAGTATAATACAGGATATAACTCAGGATCAGTGCAGGATCAGTAATGTAATGTATGTACACAGTGAATCCACCAGCAGAATAGTGAGTGCAGCTCTGGAGTATAATAAAGGAAGTAACTGAGGATGAGTAGAGGATCAGTAATGTAATGTATGTGCACAGTGACTGCACCAGCAGAATAGTGAGTGCAGCTCTGGAGTATAATACAGTATGTAAGTCAGGATCAGTACAGGATCAGTAATGTAATGTATGTGCACAGTGACTGCACCAGCAGAATAGTGAGTGCAGCTCTGGATTATAATACAAGATGTAACTCAGGATCAGTAATGTAATGTTTGTACACAGTGACTGAACCAGCAGAATAGTGAGTGCTGCTCTGGAGTATAATACAGGATGTAACTCAGGATCAGTACAGGATCAATAATGTAATGTATGTGCACAGTGACTGCACCAGCAGAATAGTGAGTGCAGCTCTGGATTATAATACAAGATGTAACTCAGGATGAGTAATGTAATGTATGTACACAGTGACTGCACCAGCAGAATAGTGAGTACAGCTCTGGAGTATAATACAGGATGTAACTCAGGATCAGTAATGTAATGTATGTACACAGTGACTGCAACAGCAGAATAGTGAGAGCAGCTCTGGAGTATAATACAGTATATAACTCAGGATCAGTGCAGGATCAGTAATGTAATGTATGTACACAGTGACTCCACCAGCAGAATAGTGAGTGCAGCTCTGGAGTATAATACAGGATGTAACTGAGGATCAGTAGAGGATCAGTAATGTAATGTATGTGCACAGTGACTGCACAAGCAGAATAGTGAGTGCAGCTCTGGAGTATAAAACAGGATGCAAGTCAGGATAAGTACAAGATTAGTAATGTAATATATGTACACAGTGACTGCACCAGCAGAACAGTGAGTACAGCTCAGGATTATAATACAGGATGTAACTCAGGATCAGTAATGTAATGTATGCACACAGTGACTGCACCAGCAGAATAGTGAGTGCAGCTCTGGAGTATAATATAGGATGTAACTCAGGATCAGTACAGGATCAGTAATGTAATGTATGTACACAGTGACTGCACCAGCAGAATAGTGAGTGCAGCTCTGGAGTATAATACAGGATGGAACTCAGGATCAGTAATGTAATGTATGTACACAGTGACTGCACTAGCAGATTAGTGAGTGCAGCTCTGGGGTATAATAAGGGATGTAACTCAGGATCAGTACAGGATCAGTAATGTAATATATGTACACAGTGGTGCACCAGCAGAATAGTGAGTGCAGCTCTGGAGTATAATACAGGATGTAACTCAGGATCAGTAGAGGATCAGTAATGTAATGTATGTACACAGAGACTGCACAAGCAGAATAGTGAGTGCATCTCTGGAGTATAATACAGGATGTAACTCAGGATCAGAACCGGATCAGTAATGTAATGTATGTGCACAGTGACTGCACCAGCAGAATAGTGAGTGCAGCTCTGGAGTAAAATACAGGATGGAACTCAGGATCAGTAATGTAATGTATGTACACAGCGACTGCACTAGCAGAATAGTGAGTGCAGCTCTGGAGTATAATACAGGATGGAACTCAGGATCAGTAATGTAATGTATGTACACAGCGACTGCACTAGCAGAATAGTGAGTGCAGCTCTGGAGTATAATACAGGATGTAACTCAGGATCAGTACAGGATCAGTAATGTAATGTATGTACACAGTGACTGCACCAGCAGAATAGTGAGTGCAGCTCTGGAGTATAATACAGGATGTAACTCAGGATCAGAACCGGATCAGTAATGTAATGTATGTGCACAGTGACTGCACCAGCAGAATAGCGAGTGCAGCTCTGGAGTATAATACAGGATGGAACTCAGGATCAGTAATGTAATGTATGTACACAGTGACTGCACTAGCAGAATAGTGAGTGCAGCTCTGGAGTATAATACAGGATGGAACTCAGGATCAGTAATGTAATGTATGTACACAGTGACTGCACTAGCAGAATAGTGAGTGCAGCTCTGGAGTATAATACAGGATGTAACTCAGGATAAGTACAGGATCAGTAATGTAATATATGTACACAGTGGCTGCACCAGCAGAATAGTGATTGCAGCTCTGGAATATAATACAGGATGTAACTCAGGATCAGTACAGGATCAGTAATGTAATGTATGTACACAGTGACTGCACCAGCAGAATAGTGAGTGCAGCTCTGGAGTATAATACAGGATGTAACTCAGGATCAGAACCGGATCAGTAATGTAATGTATGTGCACAGTGACTGCACCAGCAGAATAGTGAGTGCAGCTCTGGAGTATAATACAGGATATAACTCAGGATCAGTGCAGGATCAGTAATGTAATGTATGTACACAGTGACTGCACCAGCAGAATAGTGAGTGCAACTCTGGAGTATAATACAGGATGTAAGTCAGGATCAGTACAGGATCAGTAATGTAATATATGTACACAGTGACTGCACAAGCAGAATAGTGAGTGCAGCTCTGGATTATAAAACAGGATGTAACTCAGGATCAGTAATGTAATGTATGTACACATTGACTGCACCAGCAGAATAGTGAGTGCAGCTCTGGAGTATAATATAGGATGTAACTCAGGATCAGTACAGGATCAGCAATGTAATGTATGTACACAGTGTCTGCACCAGCAGAATAGTGAGTACAGCTCTGGAGTATAATACAGGATGTATCTCAGGATCAGTAATGTAATGTATGTACACAGTGACTGCACCAGCAGAATATTGTGTGCAGCTCTGGATTATAATAGAGGATGTAACTCAGGATCAGTAATATTATGTATGTACACAGTGACCCCACGAGCAGAATAGTGAGTGCAGCTCTGGAGTATAATAAAGGAAGTAACTGAGGATGAGTAGAGGATCAGTAATGTAATGTATGTGCACAGTGACTGCACCAGCAGAATAGTGAGTGCAGCTCTGGAGTATAATACAGTATGTAAGTCAGGATCAGTACAGGATCAGTAATGTAATGTATGTGCACAGTGACTGCACCAGCAGAATAGAGAGTGCAGCTCTGGATTATAATACAAGATGTAACTCAGGATCAGTAATGTAATGTATGTACACAGTGACTGAACCAGCAGAATAGTGAGTGCTGCTCTGGAGTATAATACAGGATGTAACTCAGGATCAGTACAGGATCAATAATGTAATAAATGTACACAGGGACTGCACCAGCAGAATAGTGAGTGCAGCTCTGGAGTATAATACAGGATGTAACTCAGGATCAGTACAGAATCAGTAACGTAATGTATGTACACAGTGACTGCACCAGCAGAATAGTGAGTGCAGCTCTGGAGTATAATACAGGATGCAACTCAGGATCAGTACAGGATCAGTAATATAATGTATGTACACAGTGACTGCACCAGCAGAATAGTGAGTGCAGCTCTGGAGTATAATACAGGATGTAACTCAGGATCAGCACAGGATTAGTAATGTAATGTATGTACACAGTGACTGCACCAGCAGAATAGTGAGTGCAGCTCTGGAGTATAATACAGGATGTAACACAGGATCAGTACAGGATCAGTAATGTAATGTATGTGCACAGTGACTGCACCAGCAGAATAGTGAGAGCAGCTCTGGAGTATAATACAGTATATAACTCAGGATCAGTAATGTAATGTATGTACACAGAGAATGCACTAGCAGAATAGTGAGTTCAGCTCTGGAGTATAATACAGGATATAACTGAGGATCAGTAATGTAATGTATGTGCACAGTGACTGAACAAGCAGAATAGTGAGTGCAGCTCTGGAGTATAATACAGGATGCAAGTCAGGATCAGTACAAGATCAGTAATGTAATATATGTACACAGTGACTGCACCAGCAGAATAGTGAGTACAGCTCATGATTATAATACAGGATGTAACTCAGGATCAGAAATGTAATGTATGTACACAGTGACTGCACCAGCAGAATAGTGAGTGCAGCTCTGGAGTATAATACAGGATTGAACTCAGGATCAGTAGTATAATGTATGTACACAGTGACTGCACTAGCAGAATAGTGAGTGCAGCTCTGGGGTATAATAAGGGATGTAACTCAGGATCAGTACAGGATCAGTAATGTAATGTATGTACACAGTGACTGCACCAGCAGAATAGTGAGTGCAGCTCTGGAGTATAATACATGATGTAACTCAGGATCAGTACAGGATCAGTAATGTAATGTATGTACACAGTGACTGCACCAGCAGAATAGTGAGTGCAGCTCTGGAGTATAATACAGGATGTAACTCAGGATCAGAACCGGATCAGTAATGTAATGTATGTGCACAGTGACTGCACCAGCAGAATAGTGAGTGCAGCTCTGGAGTATAATACAGGATGGAACTCAGGATCAGTAATGTAATGTATGTTCACAGTGACTGCACTAGCAGAATAGTGAGTGCAGCTCTGGAGTATAATACAGGATGGAACTCAGGATCAGTAATGTAATGTATGTGCACAGTGACTGCACTAGCAGAATAGTGAGTGCAGCTCTGGAGTATAATACAGGATGTAACTCAGGATCAGTACAGGATCAATAATGTAATATATGTTCACAGTGGCTGCACCAGCAGAACAGTGAGTGCAGCTCTGGAGTATAATACAGGATGTAACTCAGGATCAGTACAGGATCAGTAATGTAATGTATGTACACAGTGACTGCACCAGCAGAATAGTGAGTGCAGCTCTGGAGTATAATACAGGATGTAACTCAGGATCAGAAACGGATCAGTAATGTAATGTATGTACACAGTGACTGCACCAGCAGAATAGTGAGTGCAGCTCTGGAGTATAATACAGGATATAACTCAGGATCAGTGCAGGATCAGTAATGTAATGTATGTACACAGTGACTCCACCAGCAGAATAGTGAGTGCAGCTCTGAAGAATAATACAGGATGTATCTGAGGATCAGTAGAGGGTCAGTAATGTAATGTATGTGCACAGTGACTGCACCAGCAGAATAGTGAGTGCAGCTCTGGAGTATAATACAGGATGTAAGTCAGGATCAGTACAGGATCAGTAATGTAATATATGTACACAGTGACTGCACAAGCAGAATAGTGAGTGCAGCTCTGGAGTAAAATACAGGATGTAACTCAGGATCAGTACAGGATCAGTAATGTAATTGTATGTACACAGTGACTGCACCAGCAGAATAGTGAGTACAGCTCTGGAGTATAATACAGGATGGAACTCAGGATCAGTAATGTAATGTATGTACACAGTGACTGCACCAGCAGAATAGTGAGTTCAGCTCTCGAGTATAATACAGGATGTAACTCAGGATCAGTAATGTATGTACACAGTGACTGCACCAGCAGAATAGTGAGTGCAGCTCTGGAGTATAATACAGGATGTATCTCAGGATCAGTAATGTAATGTATGTACACAGTGACTCCACCAGCAGAATAGTGAGTGCAGCTCTGGAGTATAATACAGTATGTAAGTCAGGATCAGTACAGGATCAGTAATGTAATGTATGTGCACAGTGACTGCACCAGCAGAATAGAGAGTGCAGCTCTGGATTATAATACAAGATGTAACTCAGGATCAGTAATGTAATGTATGTACACAGTGACTGCACCAGCAGAATAGTGAGTGCAGCTCTGGATTATAATACAAGATGTAACTCAGGATGAGTAATGTAATGTATGTACACAGTGACTGCAGCAGCAGAATAGTGAGTGCAGCTCTGGAGTATAATACAGGATGGAACTCAGGATCAGTAGTGTAATGTATGTGCACAGTGACAGCACTAGCAGAATAGTGAGTGCAGCTCTGGGGTATAATAAGGGATGTAACTCAGGATCAGTACAGGATCAGTAATGTAATATATGTACACAGTGGCTGCACCAGCAGAATAGTGAGTGCAGCTCTGGAGTATAATACATGATGTAACTCAGGATCAGTACAGGATCAGTAATGTAATGTATGTACACAGTGACTGCACCAGCAGAATAGTGAGTGCAGCTCTGGAATATAATACAGGATGTAACTCAGGATCAGAACCGGATCAGTAATGTAATGTATGTGCACAGTGACTGCACCAGCAGAATAGTGAGTGCAGGTCTGGAGTATAATACAGGATGGAACTCAGGATCAGTAATGTAATGTATGTACACAGTGACTGCACTAGCAGAATAGTGAGTGCAGCTCTGGAGTATAATACAGGATGGAACTCAGGATCAGTAATGTAATGTATGTACACAGTGACTGCACTAGCAGAATAGTGAGTGCAGCTCTGGAGTATAATACAGGATGTAACTCAGGATCAGTACAGGATCAGTAATGTAATATATGTACACAGTGGCTGCACCAGCAGAATAGTGAGTGCAGCTCTGGAGTATAATACATGATGTAACTCAGGATCAGTACAGGATCAGTAATGTAATGTATGTACACAGTGACTGCACCAGCAGAATAGTGAGTGCAGCTCTGGAATATAATACAGGATGTAACTCAGGATCAGAACCGGATCAGTAATGTAATGTATGTGCACAGTGACTGCACCAGCAGAATAGAGAGTGCAGCTCTGGATTATAATACAAGATGTAACTCAGGATCAGTAATGTAATGTATGTACACAGTGACTGCACCAGCAGAATAGTGAGTGCAGCTCTGGATTATAATACAAGATGTAACTCAGGATGAGTAATGTAATGTATTTACACAGTGACTGCAGCAGCAGAATAGTGAGTGCAGCTCTGGAGTATAATACAGGATGGAACTCAGGATCAGTAGTGTAATGTATGTGCACAGTGACAGCACTAGCAGAATAGTGAGTGCAGCTCTGGGGTATAATAAGGGATGTAACTCAGGATCAGTACAGGATTAGTAATGTAATATATGTACACAGTGGCTGCACCAGCAAAATAGTGAGTGCAGCTCTGGAGTATAATACATGATGTAACTCAGGATCAGTACAGGATCAGTAATGTAATGTATGTACACAGTGACTGCACCAGCAGAATAGTGAGTGCAGCTCTAGAATATAATACAGGATGTAACTCAGGATCAGAACCGGATCAGTAATGTAATGTATGTACACAGTGACTGCACCAGCAGAATAGTGAGTGCAGGTCTGCAGTATAATACAGGATGGAACTCAGGATCAGTAATGTAATGTATGTACACAGTGACTGCACTAGCAGAATAGTGAGTGCAGCTCTGGAGTATAATACAGGATGGAACTCAGGATCAGTAATGTAATGTATGTACACAGTGACTGCACTAGCAGAATAGTGAGTGCAGCTCTGGAGTATAATACAGGATGTAACTCAGGATCAGTACAGGATCAGTAATGTAATATATGTACACAGTGGCTGCACCAGCAGAATAGTGAGTGCAGCTCTGGAGTATAATACAGGATGGAACTCAGGAACAGAACCGGATCAGTAATGTAATGTATGTGCACAGTGACTGCACCAGCAGAATAGTGAGTGCAGCTCTGGAGTATAATACAGGATGTAACTCAGGATCAGTACAGGATCAGTAATGTAATATATGTACACAGTGGCTGCACCAGCAGAATAGTGAGTGCAGCTCTGGAGTATAATACAGGATGGAACTCAGGAACAGAACCGGATCAGTAATGTAATGTATGTACACAGTGACTCCACCAGCAGAATAGTGAGTGCAACTCTGGAGTATAATACAGGATGTAAGTCAGGATCAGTACAGGATCAGTAATGTAATATATGTACACAGTGACTGCACAAGCAGAATAGTGAGTGCAGCTCTGGATTATAAAACAGGATGTAACTCAGGATCAGTAATGTAATGTATGTACACATTGACTGCACCAGCAGAATAGTGAGTGCAGCTCTGGAGTATGATATAGGATGTAACTCAGGATCAGTACAGGATCAGCAATGTAATGTATGTACACAGTGTCTGCACCAGCAGAATAGTGAGTACAGCTCTGGAGTATAATACAGGATGTATCTCAGGATCAGTAATGTAATGTATGTACACAGTGACTGCACCAGCAGAATATTGTGTGCAGCTCTGGATTATAATAGAGGATGTAACTCAGGATCAGTAATATTATGTATGTACACAGTGACCTCACGAGCAGAATAGTGAGTGCAGCTCTGGAGTATAATAAAGGAAGTAACTGAAGATGAGTAGAGGATCAGTAATGTAATGTATGTGCACAGTGACTGCAACAGCAGAATAGTGAGTGCAGCTCTGGAGTATAATACAGTATGTAAGTCAGGATCAGTACAGGATCAGTAATGTAATGTATGTGCACAGTGACTGCACCAGCAGAATAGAGAGTGCAGCTCTGGATTATAATACAAGATGTAACTCAGGATCAGTAATGTAATGCATGTACACAGTGACTGAACCAGCAGAATAGTGAGTGCAGCTCTGGAGTATAATACAGGATGTAACTCAGGATCAGTACAGAATCAGTAACGTAATGTATGTACACAGTGACTGCACCAGCAGAATAGTGAGTGCAGCTCTGGAGTATAATACAGGATGCAACTCAGGATCAGTACAGGATCAGTAATATAATGTATGTACACAGTGACTGCACCAGCAGAATAGTGAGTGCAGCTCTGGAGTATAATACAGGATGTAACTCAGGATCAGCACAGGATTAGTAATGTAATGTATGTACACAGTGACTGCACCAGCAGAATAGTGAGTGCAGCTCTGGAGTATAATACAGGATGTAACTCAGGATCAGTACAGGATCAGTAATGTAATGTATGTGCACAGTGACTGCACCAGCAGAATAGTGAGAGCAGCTCTGGAGTATAATACAGTATATAACTCAGGATCAGTAATGTAATGTATGTACACAGAGAATGCACTAGCAGAATAGTGAGTGCAGCTCTGGAGTATAATACAGGATATAACTGAGGATCAGTAATGTAATGTATGTGCACAGTGACTGAACAAGCAGAATAGTGAGTGCAGCTCTGGAGTATAATACAGGATGCAAGTCAGGATCAGTACAAGATCAGTAATGTAATATATGTACACAGTGACTGCACCAGCAGAATAGTGAGTGCAGCTCTGGAGTATAATATAGGATGTAACTCAGGATCAGTAATGTAATGTATGTACACAGTGACTGCACCAGCAGAATAGTGAGTGCAGCTCTGGAGTATAATACAGGATTGAACTCAGGATCAGTAGTATAATGTATGTACACAGTGACTGCACTAGCAGAATAGTGAGTGCAGCTCTGGGGTATAATAAGGGATGTAACTCAGGATCAGTACAGGATCAGTAATGTAATATATGTACACAGTGGCTGCACCAACAGAATAGTGAGTGCAGCTCTGGAGTATAATACATGATGTAACTCAGGATCAGTACAGGATCAGTAATGTAATGTATGTACACAGTGACTGCACCAGCAGAATAGTGAGTGCAGCTCTGGAGTATAATACAGGATGTAACTCAGGATCAGAACCGGATCAGTAATGTAATGTATGTGCACAGTGACTGCACCAGCAGAATAGTGAGTGCAGCTCTGGAGTATAATACAGGATGGAACTCAGGATCAGTAATGTAATGTATGTTCACAGTGACTGCACTAGCAGAATAGTGAGTGCAGCTCTGGAGTATAATACAGGATGGAACTCAGGATCAGTAATGTAATGTATGTGCACAGTGACTGCACTAGCAGAATAGTGAGTGCAGCTCTGGAGTATAATACAGGATGTAACTCAGGATCAGTACAGGATCAATAATGTAATATATGTTCACAGTGGCTGCACCAGCAGAACAGTGAGTGCAGCTCTGGAGTATAATACAGGATGTAACTCAGGATCAGTACAGAATCAGTAATGTAATGTATGTACACAGTGACTGCACCAGCAGAATAGTGAGTGCAGCTCTGGAGTATAATACAGGATGTAACTCAGGATCAGAAACGGATCAGTAAAGTAATTCATGTGCACAGTGACTGCACCAGCAGAATAGTGAGTGCAGCTCTGGAGTATAATACAGGATATAACTCAGGATCAGTGCAGGATCAGTAATGTAATGTATGTACACAGTGACTCCACCAGCAGAATAGTGAGTGCAGCTCTGAAGTATAATACAGGATGTATCTGAGGATCAGTAGAGGGTCAGTAATGTAATGTATGTGCACAGTGACTGCACCAGCAGAATAGTGAGTGCAGCTCTGGAGTATAATACAGGATGTAAGTCAGGATCAGTACAGAATCAGTAATGTAATATATGTACACAGTGACTGCACAAGCAGAATAGTGAGTGCAGCTCTGGAGTATAATACAGGATGTAACTCAGGATCAGTACAGGATCAGTAATGTAATTGTATGTACACAGTGACTGCACCAGCAGAATAGTGAGTACAGCTCTGGAGTATAATACAGGATGGAACTCAGGATCAGTAATGTAATGTATGTACACAGTGACTGCACCAGCAGAATAGTGAGTTCAGCTCTCGAGTATAATACAGGATGTAACTCAGGATCAGTAATGTATGTACACAGTGACTGCACCAGCAGAATAGTGAGTGCAGCTCTGGAGTATAATACAGGATGTATCTCAGGATCAGTAATGTAATGTATGTACACAGTGACTCCACCAGCAGAATAGTGAGTGCAGCTCTGGAGTATAATACAGTATGTAAGTCAGGATCAGTACAGGATCAGTAATGTAATGTATGTGCACAGTGACTGCACCAGCAGAATAGAGAGTGCAGCTCTGGATTATAATACAAGATGTAACTCAGGATCAGTAATGTAATGTATGTACACAGTGACTGCACCAGCAGAATAGTGAGTGCAGCTCTGGATTATAATACAAGATGTAACTCAGGATGAGTAATGTAATGTATGTACACAGTGACTGCAGCAGCAGAATAGTGAGTGCAGCTCTGGAGTATAATACAGGATGGAACTCAGGATCAGTACTGTAATGTATGTGCACAGTGACAGCACTAGCAGAATAGTGAGTGCAGCTCTGGGGTATAATAAGGGATGTAACTCAGGATCAGTACAGGATCAGTAATGTAATATATGTACACAGTGGCTGCACCAGCAGAATAGTGAGTGCAGCTCTGGAGTATAATACATGATGTAACTCAGGATCAGTACAGGATCAGTAATGTAATGTATGTACACAGTGACTGCACCAGCAGAATAGTGAGTGCAGCTCTGGAATATAATACAGGATGTAACTCAGGATCAGAACCGGATCAGTAATGTAATGTATGTGCACAGTGACTGCACCAGCAGAATAGTGAGTGCAGCTCTGGAGTATAATACAGGATGGAACTCAGGATCAGTAATGTAATGTATGTACACAGTGACTGCACTAGCAGAATAGTGAGTGCAGCTCTGGAGTATAATACAGGATGGAACTCAGGATCAGTAATGTAATGTATGTACACAGTGACTGCACTAGCAGAATAGTGAGTGCAGCTCTGGAGTATAATACAGGATGGAACTCAGGATCAGTAATGTAATGTATGTACACAGTGACTGCACTAGCAGAATAGTGAGTGCAGCTCTGGAGTATAATACAGGATGTAACTCAGGATCAGTACAGGATCAGTAATGTAATATATGTACACAGTGGCTGCACCAGCAGAATAGTGAGTGCAGCTCTGGAGTATAATACATGATGTAACTCAGGATCAGTACAGGATCAGTAATGTAATGTATGTACACAGTGACTGCACCAGCAGAATAGTGAGTGCAGCTCTGGAATATAATACAGGATGTAACTCAGGATCAGAACCGGATCAGTAATGTAATGTATGTGCACAGTGACTGCACCAGCAGAATAGAGAGTGCAGCTGTGGATTATAATACAAGATGTAACTCAGGATCAGTAATGTAATGTATGTACACAGTGACTGCACCAGCAGAATAGTGAGTGCAGCTCTGGATTATAATACAAGATGTAACTCAGGATGAGTAATGTAATGTATGTACACAGTGACTGCAGCAGCAGAATAGTGAGTGCAGCTCTGGAGTATAATACAGGATGGAACTCAGGATCAGTAGTGTAATGTATGTGCACAGTGACAGCACTAGCAGAATAGTGAGTGCAGCTCTGGGGTATAATAAGGGATGTAACTCAGGATCAGTACAGGATCAGTAATGTAATATATGTACACAGTTACTGCACCAGCAGAATAGTGAGTGCAGCTCTGGAGTATAATACATGATGTAACTCAGGATCAGTACAGGATCAGTAATGTAATGTATGTACACAGTGACTGCACCAGCAGAATAGTGAGTGCAGCTCTGGAATATAATACAGGATGTAACTCAGGATCAGAACCGGATCAGTAATGTAATGTATGTACACAGTGACTGCACCAGCAGAATAGTGAGTGCTGCTCTGGAGTATAATACAGGATGTAACTCAGGATCAGTACAGGATCAATAATGTAATGTATGTACACAGTGACTGCACCAGCAGAATAGTGAGTGCAGCTCTGGATTATAATACAAGATGTAACTCAGGATGAGTAATGTAATGTATGTACACAGTGACTGCACCAGCAGAATAGTGAGTACAGCTCTGGAGTATAATACAGGATGTAACTCAGGATCAGTAATGTAATGTATGTACACAGTGACTGCACCAGCAGAATAGTGAGAGCAGCTCTGGAGTATAATACAGTATATAACTCAGGATCAGTGCAGGATCAGTAATGTAATGTATGTACACAGTGACTCCACCAGCAGAATAGTGAGTGCAGCTCTGGAGTATAATACAGGATGTAACTGAGGATCAGTAGAGGATCAGTAATGTAATGTATGTGCACAGTGACTGCACAAGCAGAATAGTGAGTGCAGCTCTGTAGTATAATACAGGATGCAAGTCAGGATAAGTACAAGATTAGTAATGTAATATATGTACACAGTGACTGCACCAGCAGAATAGTGAGTACAGCTCAGGATTATAATACAGGATGTAACTCAGGATCAGTAATGTAATGTATGCACACAGTGACTGCACCAGCAGAATAGTGAGTGCAGCTCTGGAGTATAATATAGGATGTAACTAAGGATCAGTACAGGATCAGTAATGTAATGTATGTACACAGTGATTGTACCAGCAGAATAGTGAGTGCAGCTCTGGAGTATAATACAGGATGGAACTCAGGATCAGTAATGTAATGTATGTACACAGTGACTGCACTAGCAGAATAGTGAGTGCAGCTCTGGGGTATAATAAGGGATGTAACTCAGGATCAGTACAGGATCAGTAATGTAATATATGTACACAGTGGTGCACCAGCAGAATAGTGAGTGCAGCTCTGGAGTATAATACAGGATGTAACTCAGGATCAGTAGAGGATCAGTAATGTAATGTATGTACACAGTGACTGCACCAGCAGAATAGTGAGTGCAGCTCTGGAGTATAATAAAGGATATAACTCAGGATCAGAACCGGATCAGTAATGTAATGTATGTGCACAGTGACTGCACCAGCAGAATAGTGAGTGCAGCTCTGGAGTATAATACAGGATGGAACTCAGGATCAGTAATGTAATGTATGTACACAGTGACTGCACTAGCAGAATAGTGAGTGCAGCTCTGGAGTATAATACAGGATGTAACTCAGGATCAGTACAGGATCAGTAATGTAATATATGTACACAGTGGCTGCACCAGCAGAATAGTGAGTGCAGCTCTGGAGTATAATACAGGATGTAACTCAGGATCAGTACAGGATCAGTAATGTAATGTATGTACACAGTGACTGCACCAGCAGAATAGTGAGTTCAGCTCTGGAGTATAATACAGGATGTAACTCAGGATCAGAACCGGATCAGTAATGTAATGTATGTGCACAGTGACTGCACCAGCAGAATAGTGAGTGCAGCTCTGGAGTATAATACAGGATGGAACTCAGGATCAGTAATGTAATGTATGTACACAGTGACTGCACTAGCAGAATAGTGAGTGCAGCTCTGGAGTTTAATACAGGATGGAACTCAGGATCAGTAATGTAATGTATGTACACAGTGACTCCACCAGCAGAATAGTGAGTGCAGCTCTGGAGTATAATAAAGGAATTAACTGAGGATGAGTAGAGGATCAGTAATGTAATGTATGTACACAGTGACTGCACCAGCACAATAGTGAGTTCAGCTCTGGAGTATAATACAGGATGTAACTAAGGATCAGTACAGGATCAGTAATGTAATATATGTACACAGTGACAGCACCAGCAGAAAAGTGAGTGCAGCTCTGGAGTATAATACAGGATGTAACTCATGATCAGTACAGGAACAGTAATGTAATGTATGTACACAGTGACTGCACCAGCACAATAGTGAGTTCAGCTCTGGAGTATAATACAGGATGTAACTCAGGATCAGTACAGGATCAGTAATGTAATGTATGTACACAGTGACTACACCAGCAGAATAGTGAGTGCAGCTCTGGATTATAATACAGGATGTAACTCAGGTTCAGTAATGTAATGTATGTACACAGTGACTGCACCAGCAGAATAGTGAGTGCAGCTCTGGAGTGTAATACAGGATGTAACTCAGGATCAGTAATATAATGAATGTACACAGTGACTCCACCAGCAGAATAGTGTGTGCAGCTCTGGATTATAATACAGGATGTAACTCAGGATCAGTAATGTAATGAATGTACACAGTGACTCCACCAGCAGAATAGTGTGTGCAGCTCTGGATTATAATACAGGATGTAACTCAGGATCAGTAATGTAATGAATGTACACAGTGACTCCACCAGCAGAATAGTGTGTGCAGCTCTGGATTATAATACAGGATGTAACTCAGGATCAGTAATGTAATGTATGTACACAGTGACTCCACCAGCAGAATAGTGTGTGCAGCTCTGGAGTATAATAAAGGATGTAACTGAGGATGACTAGAGAATCAGTAATGTAATATATGTGCACAGTGACTGCACCAGCAGAATAGTGAGTGCAGCTCTGGAGTATAATGCAGGATGTAAGTCAGGATCAGTAATGTAATGAATGTAGACAGTGACTGCACCAGCAGAATAGTGAGTGCAGCTCTGAATTATAATACAGGATGTAACTCAGGATCAGTAATGTAATGAATGTAGACAGTGACTCCACCAGCAGAATAGTGTGTGCAGCTCTGAAGTATAATAAAGGATGTAACTGAGGATGAGTAGAGAATCAGTAATGTAATATATGTGCACAGTGACTGCACCAGCAGAATAGTGAGTGCAGCTCTGGATTATAATACAAGATGTAACTCAGGATGAGTAATGTAATGTATGTACACAGTGACTGCACCAGCAGAATAGTGAGTACAGCTCAGGATTATAATACAGGATGTAACTCAGGATCAGTAATGTAATGTATGCACACAGTGACTGCACCAGCAGAATAGTGACTGCAGCTCTGGAGTATAATATAGGATGTAACTAAGGATCAGTACAGGATCAGTAATGTAATGTATGTACACAGTGACTGTACCAGCAGAATAGTGAGTGCAGCTCTGGAGTATAATACAGGATGGAACTCAGGATCAGTAATGTAATGTATGTACACAGTGACTGCACTAGCAGAATAGTGAGTGCAGCTCTGGGGTATAATAAGGGATGTAACTCAGGATCAGTACAGGATCAGTAATGTAATGTATGCACACAGTGACTGCACCAGCAGAATAGTGAGTGCATCTCTGGAGTATAATACAGGATGGAACTCAGGATCAGAACCGGATCAGTAATGTAATGTATGTGCACAGTGACTGCACCAGCAGAATAGTGAGTGCAGCTCTGGAGTATAATACAGGATGGAACTCAGGATCAGTAATGTAATGTATGTACACAGTGACTGCACTAGCAGAATAGTGAGTGCAGTTCTGGAGTATAATACAGGCTGGAACTCAGGATCAGTAATGTAATGTATGTACACAGTGACTGCACTAGCAGAATAGTGAGTGCAGCTCTGGAGTATAATACAGGATGTAACTCAGGATCAGTACAGGATCAGTAATGTAATGTATGTACACAGTGACTGCACCAGCAGAATAGTGAGTTCAGCTCTGGAGTATAATACAGGATGTAACTCAGGATCAGAACCGGATCAGTAATGTAATGTATGTGCACAGTGACTGCACCAGCAGAATAGTGAGTGCAGCTCTGGAGTATAATACAGGATGGAACTCAGGATCAGTAATGTAATGTATGTACACAGTGACTGCACTAGCAGAATAGTGAGTGCAGCTCTAGATTATAATACAGGATGGAACTCAGGATCAGTAATGTAATGTATGTACACAGTGACTCCACCAGCAGAATAGTGAGTGCAGCTCTGGAGTATAATAAAGGAATTAACTGAGGATGAGTAGAGGATCAGTAATGTAATGTATGTACACAGTGACTGCACCAGCACAATAGTGAGTGCAGCTCTGGAGTATAATACAGGATGTAACTAAGGATCAGTACAGGATCAGTAATGTAATATATGTACACAGTGACAGCACCAGCAGAAAAGTGAGTGCAGCTCTGGAGTATAATACAGGATGTAACTCATGATCAATACAGGATCAGTAATGTAATGTATGTACACAGTGACTGCACCAGCACAATAGTGAGTTCAGCTCTGGAGTATAATACAGGATGTAACTCAGGAACAGTACAGGATCAGTAATGTAATGTATGTACACAGTGACTACACCAGCAGAATAGTGAGTGCAGCTCTGGATTATAATACAGGATGTAACTCAGGATCAGTAATGTAATGAATGTACACAGTGACTCCACCAGCAGAATAGTGAGTGCAGCTCTGGAGTATAATAAAGGATGTAACTGAGGATGACTAGAGAATCAGTAATGTAATATATGTGCACAGTGACTGCACCAGCAGAATAGTGAGTGCAGCTCTGGAGTATAATGCAGGATGTAAGTCAGGATCAGTAATGTAATGAATGTAGACAGTGACTGCACCAGCAGAATAGTGAGTGCAGCTCTGAATTATAATACAGGATGTAACTCAGGATCAGTAATGTAATGAATGTAGACAGTGACTCCACCAGCAGAATAGTGAGTGCAGCCCTGGAGTATTATACAGGATGTAACTGAGGATCAGTAATGTAATGAATGTACACAGTGACTACACCAGCAGAATAGTGTGTGCAGCTCTGGAGTATAATAAAGGATGTAACTGAGGATGAGTAGAGAATCAGTAATGTAATATATGTGCACAGTGACTGCACCAGCAGAATAGTGAGTGCAGCTCTGGAGTATAATGCAGGATGTAAGTCAGGATCAGTACAGGATCAGTAATGTAATATATGTACACAGTGACTGCACCAGCAGAATAGTGAGTGCAGCTCTGGATTATAATACAGGATGTAACTCAGGATCAGTAATGTAATTTATGTACACATTGAATGTACCAGCAGAATAGTGAGTGCAGCTCCGGAGTATAATGCAGGATGTATCTCATGGTCAGTAATGTAATGTATGTACACAGTAACTCCACCAGCAGAATAGTGAGTGCAGCTCTGGAGTATAATAAAGGAAGTAACTGAGGATGAGTAGAGGATCAGTAATGTAATGTATGTGCACAGTGACTGCACCAGCAGAATAGTGAGTGCAGCTCTGGAGTATAATACAGGACGTAACTCAGGATCAGTACAGGATCAATAATGTAATGTATGTACACATTGACTGCACCAGCAGAATAGTGAGTGCAGCTCTGGAGTATAATACAGGATGTAACTCAGGATCAGTACAGGATCAGTAATGTAATGTATGTACATAGTGACTGCACCAGAAGAATAGTGAGCGCAGCTCTGGAGTATAATACAAGATGTAACTCAGGATCAGTAATGTAATGTATGTACACAGTGACTGCACCAGCAGAATAGTGAGTGCAGCTCTGGAGTATAATACAGGACGTAACTCAGGATCAGTACAGGATCAATAATGTAATGTATGTACACATTGACTGCACCAGCAGAATAGTGAGTGCAGCTCTGGAGTATAATACAAGATGTAACTCAGGATCAGTAATGTAATGTATGTACACAGTGACTCCACCAGCAGCATACTGGGTGCAGCTCTGATCAGCTGCTAGTCAGTGTGTTGATTACGGGTGTGGTGGCTGCAGATCCTGCTGTGAGCTCCTGATCTCTGAGAACCAACACCTCTCCACCTGGGGACCTGCTCTCTCTCTTTCCCGGAGGGAGAGCTGGTTTCTGGGATGAGTGAAGGAGCCAAGTCCCAGGCTTCTGCTTCCCGAACCAGGCCGGCGGGGGGCAGAAGAAACCAGCAACTGGCCTGCACATCAGAGGACTCGGGGGTGAGACGCTGCACCAGGAGTCACAGCAATGTGGCTCCTACTCCCCCCGGGATTGTGGAGACCCCCAGAAGCCGCAAGGCTTCCAGCATGGAGGAAAAGCCTGACAGCGGCGTGCAAGATGGCGCTCCTTCCGGAGGAAAGCTGAGTGCTCACGGAGGTGAGGCCGACCTCCCTGAGGGGGGGTGGGCGCAGCAGGGACCCCGGGAGTCTGTGTCCACCTATGCCTCCCGGGTCATGATCCACCTCCGTGAGTATGAAGATGCCAGTAAGCTCATCAGGAGGCTACGGGAGGAGCTGCGCTGCACAAGCGCCAAAGCTGCAGGGGCCTCCAAACCAAGGAAGGCCAAGCTCCAAGCCAAGGTAAAAAGACTGAGCAGTGAAATTCAACGCCTGGAACTTAGGAAAGCCACCATCAGGGAGCAGAGTGGTCCTTTCAAAGAAAAACTTATAAATGAAGACTGCTTTAGAGAAATGGCTGATACCAGAGAGCAAAGGCAGATGGGGCTGCAGCCTGAGAGCCAGGTGGATGATGAGAGTGATGATGACCAGCAGGAAGCCCCACCTGGTAGCCTGCAAAGTCACCCGCAGGCCACGTGCAGCGAGCTCCCTGCAGGACAGGCGACAGTGACATCCGGTCGCAGTTCTGCCAGCTCTGGGGAGGACAGTGACAGCAGCGGCCAGGGAGGGGCGCTAATGGCGGAGATTAAACTCCTGGAGTCCCCAGTGTGCCTCCAAAGCTTCCATCTTGGTGACGATCTACCAGAAGAGGCACCTGGGGGCCACAAAAAGGCAAAGAAGACCAAGCCAAAGCTGCAGGAAGCGGTAAGATACGTATATGCCCCCCTCCCTGTACCCCCTGAGTCGGCGGCAGGCTCAGCTCACTGTATAAGCCCCGTTGCTCAGCCCAGCCCGGGTTCTGCTGTGGATCCGGTGCAAAGGCGCGGGGAGATTACAGAGCGCGGTAGTGAGGCGCAGAGCTCCGTCTCTGCTTGTAGTAGTGGGGACGTAGCAGGAGGTGCATCAGCCGAGAGGCTGGACAGTGAGGGCGGCCCGGCGGCGGGCGTTCCATCAGGCCACGATGCTGTGGTGCGCTCCTCAGTGGGAGGGGGGAGCAGCCCGGTGTCGGGGGCAGCTCCGGTAGCCTCGGCTCCTCTGAATGCTGTTGCCGCTGATCACTTAGTTGAGAAGCGGCGGCAGTGTGAGGGGGCAGTTGGGGCTGAGCGCTCCGGTCCTCCCACGAAAGTGCTATTTTGTGTTGGCGTTGCTGGTCCGGAAGATCCTGATGCTAAAGATCAGCGGCGCCTAACTGCAGCTAGAGATCAGCGGCACATTATACCAAATGCCAAACAGCGGAAATTACCGACCGATGATGTGGAGGGCACACATAAGACCGCGGGTGAGGTCGCCTCCAGTTCTATGGAGGTGACTGAGCCCCTTGTGCCTGATACGGAGGTCAAAAGGTCATCCACCATTGTTACTGGTCCAGCAGGAATGAATGTGGTGGTGGAGGTGAATGAGGATAATTCATTGTCTGGTGGTGTGGTTGCTGGTTTGGTGGAGGGTAAGATGGAGGTGGGTAATGGTGATACTGTTGGGGCTGACGTGGTCACTGGTCCGGTTGCCCCCCCGGGGGTGGCAACACCTGTCCGGAGTTATGCCAGTGTCACCTCCGGGGCAAATAGGGCATCCTCCTCGTCTCCGGGCTTTGGGGACGGCATGTTGCAACGTCGCCTTCTGGAGGCTCTAAAGAAGGGGGAGAGATCACTAATGGTAGAGGGTCGAGAGGTTGATCTATCGTTCTGGATAGAGAGGCATGGCCTCGGGGCCTTCCGAGAGCAAAAAGGGGGAGATACAGTGTGGTCCCTCCCAACAGCCGGGCCAGGCAGTGTGCGTAGGAATGTGGTCCGTCTTCGGTGGAGGGGCAGTGATGCATGTCCTCCAAGGTCTAAAGTTGAGGAGCTCCTGCTGAGGATGGGCTTCAAGGCGATTGACATCTACGTCTTGATACATCCCTATTCCACGCCTGAGTTTGATGTCAGCTTTGTTCGGCCGGAGGGGCTTGAGCTCTTCTGGGCGAATTATGAGTTGGCAAAAAATGAGCCCGGCTGGCGAGACTTTGCCGTTCAGGCAGTGTCTCGCCAAAACCAGATCAAGAAAGTGACCGTGATGACTCGTAATGAGTCGCTTTCTTGCTATGACATCATGACTTCGCTTGGTCGGTATGGAGAGGTGGTGGAGATGCCAAAGAAAAACCGCGACGAGTTTGGTATCTGGTCAGGGGCCTGGACGTTTATGGTAAAACTTAAGCGTTCAGGTGGTACGGTTGCCCACATTCCATCGTCTGCCTTCCTGGGTAGGGATCGTGTCCTGGTCTTCTACCAGGGGCAACCGAAGCTCTGTCACAGGTGCGGCGACCCCACACACTTCAGTGCAAACTGCACCGTGCAGAAATGCGCGTTGTGTGGGGGTGTCGGCCATCTTGACGCCTCTTGTGTGGAGATTAGGTGCCACCTGTGTGGTGAGTTAGGTCACCCATTCAGCCGTTGTCCTCGCTCCTTTGCTAATGCAGTCGAGACCCCGGTGGGAGTAAGCCGTGAGGCCGATTCTGCTGGGGAGGGGACTAGCAGGGGTGGGGGAGCTGAGGGGCCAGGGAAGAAAAGCAATAAAAAGACGCCTGCCCAGCTGAGGCGTCTAGACAAGCGCAGACAGGAGAGGGAGCGGGGCGAGCCCCAGACTACCGGGGCAGCCCCTGTCCTGGATGCCAGTCTTGCTGCTGAGGCCCCGAGGGATGATGAGTTGGATGAGGAGGTCAGGAGGATCCACAGGGAGGAAACTGCCTCTTCTTCAGAATCCTCCCATTATGAAAGTATGGATGAGGATAATAAGCGGTGGCTAGAGAACAAGCGTAAGCTCGGCACCAAAAAGAAGAAAAAGAAGGGAGATAAAACATCTTCTCCCGCTCTGACCAAGGTACCTAAGGAAGTTAAAACCGACTCCCCTCTAGTTGGTCTTTCTAACCGGTTCCAAGCCCTTGATAACATTTCTTCCTCTGAGGAGGAGGCTGAGGGTGAGGATCCGGCTTCAGCGGAGCTTACAGGGGGCGCCGAGTCTCCTTCTCCTGGGGATGCAAGGTCCTTGGGGGGAGGGAATGGCCCAGAGTCCGGAGACGAGGACGAAAAAAGAAGGAAAAATGTGGGAATGGACACCTCTGTGTCATTAAAGAGGGGGAAGGATTCCTCCTCTGAGGCAGAGGATAAGGGGAGTGGGAAGAAGAAAGTCATCTAACTCAATCACCAATGATGGCGGTACCCACTCCGTTGACGCTGGCGTCCATTAATGTCGCCAGCATTAAGTCAAACATGGCTAGATTTGCGGCCTTTGATTTTCTCAGCCGGGTTGAAGCTGACATTTTCTTTTTGCAAGAGACCAGGCTGCCAAATATGGCAGAGGTGTTTATAGCTAAGAGGGAGTGGAGACTCGGGCCCTCCTATTGGTCTCTTGCGGCTGAGCCGTATAGCGGAGTGGCGGTCCTTTTTACCGCACCGGTAGAATGCCGACGGGTTATTGAGTTAGAAATGGGGAGGTGCCTGATATTAGATGTCCTCATGAAGGGACAAGAGCTTCGGCTCATTAACATCTATGGTCCCCAATCTAAATGGGACCGGAAGTGTCTCTTTATGAGGATCAAGCCCTACCTTTTTACGAGTCGGCAGGTCGTCTTTGGAGGGGACTTCAACACTGTCACGAGGCCCCGGGATAGAGGAGGTTCCAGAGACAAGCTGACTTATGATAGCGTCGCCCTTAATAGTATAGCTAGTGAGGCTCGCCTGGTGGATGTCCACATCCGGCACACCGCAGGCCACGAGGGGTTCACCTATCATAGAGGTAACTGTAGGTCCAGGATAGACAGGTTTTATTTAAAGGAGGAAGCCGTCTCTTCAGCAGTATCTGTTGTTGAGGTGGAGTTCTCCGATCACTGTTTGATTTTGTTTTCCCTGAATGTTACAGAGACCCCCCGGATGGGAAGAGGCTTTTGGAGGCTCAATTCGTCTCTCTTGGAAGAAGCGGAGATAAGACAGTCCTTTAAGGATTTTCTTCAGAGCCAGGTACCCTTACTGGATCTTTGTAGTAGTAAGTCAGAGTGGTGGGAGATGTTTAAGAAAAGGGTGGCGAGATTCTTCCGCCAGCTCTCGAGCCTCAGGAGCCTGGACAGGTACCGCCTGTATCAGGGCCTGAGGAGGAAACTCGAGCATCTTGTCTCAACTGGAGGTAGCCGCGAGGAGATCTCCAGAGTGAAATCTTTGCTAATGAGGTGTCAGTATGATAGACACGCATCTTTGGTTTTTGAGAGGGATTACGGGAAGTACCGCTCGCCCGACCCTTACAGAAACTGCAAGATGTCAGTGAATAGTAAAGTTGTTACAGGACTGGTTGACACTGCGGGGTCCCTGAAAAGATCCAGATCAGGGATCCTGGAGGTCGGCAGATCCTTCTACTCGCACCTCTTGGGGAAGAGGGATCTGGAATGGGATGAGATATCAGCTTTTCTGGCTGAAGCTGTCCCCGAACCAGGGGTAGACCCCTCTTTGGCGTTTTGACAGAGATGATCAGGGAAGAGGAAGTTAAGTTGGCGATTGAAGGGCTTGCCCTGAAGAAATCTCCCGGTCCGGATGGCTTAACATCTGAATTCTATAAGACCTTTAAGGGCGCCTTGGTTCCCCTCTTGACTGAGGTATTCAATGAGTGTCTTTCCTCGGGCACTCTGCCAAAGTCAATGAGGAGGTCTGCCCTGATCATCTTGTCAAAGGGTAAGGACCCATCTTGCATTGAGAATTGGCGTCCCATAGCGCTTCTCAATGCAGACAGGAAGGTTTTGGCAAAGGTTCTGTTTAATCGACTGGTGAAATTTGCACCCCAGCTCCTTTCGGGAGCCCAGCATTGCTCTGTTCCGGGCCGCAGTACAATTAGTGCTGTACTCTGTGTCCGAGAGGCGGTGGAGCAGGGGAGGGTTGGCCACTGGAAGGGGTACATGCTGTCATTGGACCAGGCAAAAGCGTTTGATCGGGTTAATCATGAGTACCTCTGGTCTGTCCTTCTGAGGTATGGCCTGCCGGGGGGGTTCGTTGATTGGCTTAAGACCTTGTACTCTGGGGCAGAGAGTTTCCCGCTTGTGAACGGTTGGATTGGCAGCTCTTTTGAGGTTGGGTGTGGTGTTCGCCAGGGTTGTCCCTTGAGCCCGCTACTGTACGTGTTTGCGATTGACCCACTTCTTAGGAGGGTGGAGCGTGGACCGTTGGCTGGGATCGGGATGGACCGGGCAGCACCGGAAGCCACTCTGAGAGTGGTGGCGTATGCCGATGACGTCACCGTTTTTGTTTCCTCTGATGGGGAGGCAGAATGGCTGATGTCAGAGGTAAATCGCTACTCGGAGGCATCCGGGTCTAAGATCAACCGGGATAAGTGTGAGAGTCTCTGGCTGGGAGGAGGAGATCCTGGTTTTGATCTCCCGGACACCCTTCCAGAACCCAAAGTCTCTGCAAAAGTTCTTGGCATCGAATTTGGCCAGGGGGATTACCCCAAACAAAATTGGGACAGCAGGCTAGAGATCGCCACTCAGAAGGTGAACCAATGGAAGGGTTGGTCTTTGACCCTAAGGGAAAGAATAAACCTGATCAAAACTTACCTGCTCCCTTTGCTGATCTATCTGGGCAGTGTGTGCATCTTGCCAGAGCCTCTCTGGACTCGGGTCTACAGTTTGTTCTTTCAACTGTTATGGGGGAATAGACTGAACCTGGTCAAGAGGGAGGTTACTTACCGTACGAGGAGACTAGGAGGGTTGGGTATGGTCAACCCTGTGGTATTCCTTGTGAATACCTTCATTAAGATCAATATTGCAAACCTCTGGAAAGAGAGGGCTCCTCTGTGGGTATTCTCCTGTAAGGGATGGTTTCAGCTTTTCTTCCAGGAATGGGAGACAGGAGGGCAAGTGAAGGATCTCCGCACACCGCATGGACATCTCCCGGCTTACGCTACCGTGGTTCTGAAGGTAATTCGCCGGTGGGGTCTGGGAATGTGGGAGGTCAGGACTCTGCCAAGGAAGCTCCTTGACAAAAGGGTTCTGTTGACCCATTTTCAGAGGCCTCTGGCGCTCAGGCATTGCCCAAGTCGGAATCTTGGGGTGGGTCTGCATCTTTTGAATTCTATCAGGATCCCCTCGAAGGTTTGGGACTTGGCTTGGCGCTGCTTCCATGGGAAACTGTGTGTGAGGGACAATCTGAAGTGTAGGAGCTCTGAGGACAGGAACTGTCCTCGGGAGCATTGTGGTACCATGCTTGAAAGCATGGACCACTTCCTGCTTCGTTGTCCCTTTAACACAGAGGTGTACAACAGGGTGGGCACCTCCATTGGCTGGCCCTGGCTGGCCGGTCTCTCTTATGCGGAATGGGCCTATGGAGCATTCGGGGACCTGGGTGGTCGGGACCGTTGCACCTTATTTCTAGTTAGCACAGTGGTTAGGTATCACACGTGGAACGCACGGTGCTTAGTATCGACGCAGCGGAAAATCCTCCCAGTGGACGATGTGTTTAGGACCATACTCGGTGACCTGGTGAAGGTGCGTTCTCTGGAGTATGAGAGACTGGGTACACGGAGGGCCGCTCTCCTCTGGAGGGGCTTTTCTTTTAGTGTGCCCTAGTCTGGTCATCTCCTCTCCTGGTGGTGGGCTGCTGCTGACACCATAGATTTTTGTTTTATTGATCAGTAGACAGTGATGTAGGGCTGCAGGCGCCGAACTTGGGCTTTGTCAGTTGTGGTTATTGTATTGTTTGTTTCTGTATATATTGTATATATGGGTTTGGGTGTAGGTGTTAGGTTGGGTGGAGGGAAAAGGGGGGAGGTGGGTTCATCTTTTGGGACACTGGTTATTTGGGTGAAAAACTGGCACTGCCTGATCTGTCCTATGGACGTTGGACATGGACTGAGGCGCAGGACCAGCTCTCAGGTCAGTGCCGGGGAGGGACTGGTGGGCTTGAGTGTGGGGGGTTTTGTTTTGTCTTGTATATATTTGTATAGTTAGTATTTATTTTAATTTATTTTATTTTATTTATTTAAAAAAAAAAAAAAAAAAAAGAATGTATATATTAGTTTGTATATAATTTGTCGGTTATTGTTTATTATATTGTTATTATTTGTTTGGTAACCGGACCAGATGTCATGGTGTAGGTAGTTATTATTGTGTATATATGTATAATATGTGTGTGAGGAGAGAGGGAGCGGCTGGACCAGCAGAATAGTGAGTGCAGCTCTGGAGTATAATACAGGATGTAACTCAGGATCAGTAATGTAATGTATGTACACAGTGACTGCACCTGCAGAAAAGTGAGTGCAGCTCTGGACTATAGTACAGGATGTAACTCAGGATCAGTAATGTAATGTATGTACACAGTGACTGCACCTGCAGAAAAGTGAGTGCAGCTCTGGAGTATAATACAGGATGGAACTCTGGATCAGTAATGTAATATATGTACACAGTGACTGAACCAGCAGAATAGTGAGTGCAGCTCTGGAGTATAATACAGGATGTAGCTCAGGATCAGTAATGTAATGTATGTACACAGTGACTGCAGCAGCAGAATAATGAGTGCAGCTCTGGAGTATAATACAGGATGGAACTCAGGATCTGTAATGTAATGTATGTACACAGTGACTGCACCAGCAGAATAGTGAGTGCAGCTCTGGAGTATAAAACAGGATGTAACTCAGGATCAGTAATGTAATGTATGTACACAGTGACTGCAGCAGCAGAATAGTGAGTGCAGCTCTGGAGTATACAGGATGGAACTCAGGATCTGTAATGTAATGTATGTACACAGTGACTGCACCAGCAGAATAGTGAGTGCAGCTCTGGAGTATAATACAGGATGTAATGCAGAATCAATACAGGGTCAGTAATGTAATGTATGTACACAGAGACTGCACCAGCAGAATAGTGAATGCAGCTCTGGAGTATAATACAGGATATAACTCAGGATGAGTACAGGATCAGTAATGTAAAATATGTACACAGTGACTGCACCAGCAGAATAGTGAGTGCAGCTCTGGAGTATACTACAGGATGTAACTCAGGATCAGTAATGTAATGTATGTATGACGCGCCCCCTGGGCCAGTGTTGTTTGGGGGATACCCGGAGCCGGATCAGGTGGGGATTGTAGTCTCCGAGTGGCGGTGACCCGGTCCGTGCCCAGGGTGTCAAGCTCAGTGTGTGGCAGTCCTACAGATGTTACTGGATGTTCTTTAGTGTCGACTACGCCACCCGTTGATTTGCGGTCAGTACGGCCGCCGCTGCAGCAGGGTCCGCTGAAGCTGGTGGTGTGTGCGCAGCTCAGGTAGTATAACCCCCAACGGGAGGGGTATAGCCTCAGGGGGTCAGCTGTAGAGGGTGGTGGTTGTGGTGGTGCAGTGAGAGTAGTAATAAGACTCCGAGTCGGGCTGTGCAGTTCAGGGTTTTACTTACTGCTTTTGTGTTGGTCACTCCGGCCTTGAGTGACCGCCCGAGCCGTGCTGCGTCCACCAGGTCCTGGACTCGGCCAACCCCCAGGCGATTCCGGAGCGTGGTCCCGAGCTCCCTTTCTGACTTGTCCTTCTCTCTGGCCTTCCCCACCAGCGATCCACCTAAGTCCGGCTCCCTCGGGCCTCTTGTTGGTAAAACCCTTGTCTCTGGGTTCCCTGACCCTATTCACGGTTTGCCTTCCGGGTGGATTTAGTGGGTGGTCGTGGCAGATCCTGCCCACGACCTCCGGTCTCTGGCTAAGGATTAGGGCCCTCCACCAGCTTGGGATCCGGTACCCTTGTGCCAACTCTTCACCCTCTGGTCTAATTTTGGGTTCTTGGAGTTCCCTCTTCTCCCCCTCTGGGTCCTTCTTTCTCCTCTCTCTCTCTCTCTTGGCCTTGGAGCTGGCTGAGCTGCTCTGCTTCTCTGACTCAACTCTGACAGACTGACCCTGATCTAAGATGGTTCCCACCTTATATACTCCCTCTATGTGTGAGCTCAGGTGACCAGCACCCAATGAGCTCCTAGCATTACCCAGACTGCTCCCCCTATCTGCCCCTACACTACTGGGATGTTCCACCCCCCTCCCACTCCAGCCAGGGACAGACACTGTCGTACCTGCACATTTCTCTAGTGGGAGTACCATTGGTCTGTCCCCCGGAAATGGGATGTATGTAGTGCATGCAGCCTACTGAGCTCAGTTCCACATTCCATCCTCACCCGGGAGTGGAATACCACACCTCTGGCTTGAGGTGTAATACCCCTGTAGCAGCCGAATCCTCAGGGTGCTACATGTACACAGTGACTGCACCTGCAGAAAAGTGAGTGCAGCTCTGGAGTATAATACAGGATGGAACTGAGGATCAGCAATGTAATGTATGTACACAGTGACTGCAGCAGCAGAATAGTGAGTGCAGCTCTGCAGTGTAATACAGGATGTAACTCAGGATCAGTAAAGGATCAGTAATGTAATGTATGTACACAGTGACTCCACCAGCAGAATAGTGAGTGCAGCTCTGCAGTATAATACAAGATGTAACTCAGGATCAGTACAGGATCAGTGATGTAATGTATGTACACAGTGACTGCACCAGCAGAATAGTGAGTGCAGCTCTGGAGTATAATACAAGATGTAACTCAGGATCAGTACAGGATCAGTAATGTAATGTATGTACACAGTGACTGCACAAGCAGAATAGTGAGTGCAGCTCTGGAGTATAATACAGGATGTAACTCAGGATCAGGAATGTAATGTATGTACACAGTGACTGCACCAGCAGAATAGTGAGTGCAGCTCTGTAGTATAATACAGGAGGTAACTCAGGATCAGTAATGTAATGTATGTACACAGTGACTGCACCAGCAGAATAGTGAGTGCAGCTCTGGAGTATAATACAGGATGTAACTCAGGATCAGTAATATAATGTATGTACACAGTGACTGCACCAGCAGAATAGTGAGTGCAGCTCTGGAGTATAATACAGGATGTAACTCAGGATCAGTAATTTAATGTATGTACACAGTGACTGCACCAGCAGAATAGTGAGTGCAGCTCTGTAGTATAATACAGGAGGTAACTCAGGGTCAGTAATGTAATGTATGTACACAGTGACTGCACCAGCAGAATAGTGAGTGCAGCTCTGTAGTATAATACAGGATGTAACACAGGATCAGTAATTTAATGAATGTACACAGTGACTGCTCCAGCAGAATAGTGAGTGCAGCTCTGTAGTATAATACAGGAGGTAACTCAGGATCAGTAATGTAATGTATGTACACAGTGACTGAACCAGCAGAATAGTGAGTGCAGCTCTGGAGTATAATACAGGATGTAACACAGGATCAGTAATGTAATGTATGTACACAGTGACTGCACCAGCAGAATAGTGAGTGCAGCTCTGGAGTATAATACAGGATGCAACACAGGATCAGTAATTTAATGTATGTACACAGTGACTGCACCAGCAGAATAGTGAGTGCAGCTCTGTAGTATAATACAGCAGGTAACTCAGGATCAGTAATGTAATGTATGTACACAGTGACTGCACCAGTAGAATAGTGAGTGCAGCTCTGGAGTATAATACAGGATGTAACTCAGGATCAGTAATGTAATGTATGTACACAGTGACTGCACCAGCAGAATAGTGAGTGCAGCTCTGGAGTATAATACAGGATGTAACTCAAGATCAGTAATGTAATGTATGTACACAGTGACTGCACCAGCAGAATAGTGAGCGCAGCTCTGGAGTATAATACAAGATGTAACTCAAGACCAGTAATGTAATGTATGTACATAGTGACTGCACCAGCAGAATAGTGAGTGCAGCACTTGCTTGGGGCCACCACCATTTTATTTGTTATCCTGTGTTATGATACAATGACAATATAATATATTGTTGAATGAATTCCACTTAGAATGTTGGACTTTCTTATATGTGTTATATAGTCATATCTGGTTGCTCTTGGCTTGAGCGCTGTTGCATATCTTTGGGATAGGTCCATAAGAGTATGAATATTATTAGTGTATATTATTGATCCATTATTTAACCCTTACTTATACCACTACATAATGTTGACACTTCCACAATGTCCCCTATCACATGTGTGACATCTTCTGTTCTCAGGTTTTCTCCACTTTGCTTCTTCTGATCTTCATCTCTTGTGTCCATGGAGGAGAAGAGCAGGTCCCTGGCGCTGATGGCTGGGAGGCCCCTCTAGTGTCCGGCGGGGGATGTCTCTTCACACCGGACACCACATTTCCTCCACGTGTGAAGGTGGATATGAAGGTCGGCAGTCGGAGTTCTGCACAAGTAATGGCGGACAGTGTGAGGAGCCGCTCCATCTCTCCATGGGAATACAGGTGAATGTACATGGAGTAATGGCAGAAATAATAATAATGATATATGGGGGTCAGCAGGCCGGAGTATGGGGGACTAAACATGGTTACTGCTGTGTCCTGATTTCTATCATCTCCTTCCACCAGCTCTAATGTGGACAATAACAGATTCCCTGCGGTCATCAGCGAGGCCCGATGTCTCCACCGCGGATGTTTGGACCCGGAGGGTCATGTGGACCTCAGCATGAACTCAGTCCCCATCAGACAGGAGATCCTGGTCCTGCGTGGTGAGATGAGAGGATGTGTCCCACCTATAGGCTGGAGAAGCCGCTGGTGACGGTGGGCTGCACCTGTGTCCGGCCCATCATCCAGTACCTGGAGTAACAGACGCCATTGTCACGGAGCCTCAGCTGTCATGTAGCGTCTTTGTTACCCCTAGCGACCAATCAGAAATCACGTTTATTTATCTCGGGTAAATTACAAATGTAAAAGCTGAATTCTAATCGGTTGCTATCGGCAACGAGAGTGCAAGGATTATTTATACAGTGTAGAGAATAATGAAAGTGTTGCCCGTAGCAACCAGTCAGATTCCAGCCATCGATTCCGCACTGCAAGAGGCAAAACGGCAGAAATCTGATTGGTCGTCAGGAGCAGCAGCGACAAGAACTTTGTTACTTTTATAAATCGCTGAGTAATATTATTATAAGACGTATTTCTTGTTTTATAATTGAAATATTTATTATCATTTGTTGTATTTTTATATAAATGTTTCTCATATTTTTACAAATATTTATTAAAATCATTAAAACTATTAGTTAACCTTTGTGTTGTGAGTATATACAGTATATATAGTGGAAAGACAATCCTGGAATCATTTCTAGTTGTTAGAAGATCTTTTACAGTATTTTTTTTTATTTGGTTCCTTAAAATAAAAAATGAAACAAATTTGTAAATCTTGTGTAGTGTATACAGCTCTTATGCAGCCTATGTGTCTCCATGGTTACAGATTAGAATGCGCCTGATTCTTCACTTACTTTCTCTTTCCGGTGCTTTGAGGCTCTAGGAATACAAATATGGTGGTGATCGGAGAACGTAGGAGGAGATTTATTAGGACAAGTGTTTCATTCCCCAAGATTATAGAGGATCTGTCACTTGCTCAGAAAAAATTAGCTAAATATCTAAACATCCCTGAGCTCCACTGATTTCGACTCTTTTTTCTGTTTTGTAGAAAGAATTAAAAAGAAATAACTTAAAATGTAGAATTTCTCTAATGTCAGGCAGGGTTATTTATAATAGAGACCTGGGTGTGGTGGTGAGTAATAATTAGCGATGAGCGAGCGTGCTCGCAACTGCTCGGTACTCGCCACTCGTCACTGTAATGCTGCAGCCATGTTGGTTGTGGCATTACAGTGATTGGCTGGCCACACAGCATCATCAGGTCTATATCAGACCCGGGACCCTATGCTCGTCACAGTCTACCCTTCAGACAGGCAGAGTAGGGAGAGCTGCTGCTGAGCGAGGGAGAGAATTGGCGGTTGATTTAGTCAGGTATTCCACAGCAATATACATCTATACTAACAGTCCTGCTAAGGACTAATCCAGATGCATATATTACTGGTGATAGCAGGAGTTAGGCAGAGTTTGTGGAGAGAGTATACAGCACAATAAATCCATTGAACTTTCTGTCTGCTGCTGTTACTCATATCCACAGCCTTAGATAACAGGTTTAATATTCTTTTTTCGCTTAATCCTAATTATTTGGTTGAAAAGCAATATAATACACCACTTTTACTGCTCCATTTGCTTGTTAGCAGCATACAGCCAGATTTGTTTGATTTTAATAGCATTGCTGTATTGTGGAAGCAGAGAAACTTGTCCATCTCAGGTGATACGATGTTACTGCGGTAATAATCCTGACATTTTTGGGAACGTGACAAATATTATACTCCATTTAAAATGGGCAAGGCACGTGGCAAGGGACTGGAAAGAGGACATGATGCTGATGGTGCACGCAGAGGCCGAGGTCGTGGGCAAGCTGAAATTATGCCTGCTGAGGGAGCACTAAAGCACCCATATCATGTCGACCTACCTTCCTGCCCTACTTTGAAGGGGGCCGCGAAACACCACTATTGAAGCCAAAGCAGTGTGAAAAGGTTGTTGGTTGGATAGCAGATAATGTTTCCAGTCAGTTTGCCACCACCACCACCCTGTCTTCCATATGGTCCAGTTTCAGTAGCTGTGAGCCTGGACCGCATATTCCTCATTCTGATCCTCCTTTCTCCCCCCATGCCGAGTGCCTGGAGACAACTGATCCCACACTTGGACACTCTGAAGAGCTGTTCACATTTCCATTTAGGGATTCAGGACTCTCGCCCGGCGCGCTTCAAGCGGGGCAAGAGGAGATCACATGTAGCGATGCCCATGTATTTGAGCAGCTACAGTCACATGAAGGCGATGGTGGGAAAATGCAATTACTGTCGCAAGAGGTGGATGATGATGAGACACAATTGCCAGCAAGTCATCAGGAGGCCCAGGGTGCGTACTTGGAAGACAAGGTGGTGGACAATGAAGTCACTGACCAACCTGGCAAGGTGACATGCATAGCGAGGACAGCAGCACACAGGGGGAGGGAGGTGTAAGCACCACAACAGGCAGGAACAAGCAGTGGGGTGGCCACAGACACAAGGCGGGCAACAGTTCTCCGGAACACCAACACGAGGGAAGTTACCAGTCCAACTGTTAGGTCTTCCATAGTCTGGCACTTTTTTAAAGACTGTCAAGTTAATTCCAAACAGGCCATTTGCAACATCTGCCATGCCAGCATCAGCAGGGGCTGCAAAACTACCAGCCTGACCACCACCAGCATGATCAGGCACATGACAGCAAAGCACCTGACTAATAGGACCAAATGCTAGGGTCCAGAAACAGTTTCTGTGGGGGACACCACTGCCTGTTCTGCTGTTGTGCGTGCACACCAATCCCCTGTCCATGGCGCAGGCAAAGATGCCTCTTTTTGCACACTTGCAACAACCACCATCAGTAACCACGTCCACGTCCTTGTCACAACGCAGTGTTCAGTTGTCCCTACCCCAGTCCTTTGAATGCAAGGGCAAATATGCAGCTAACGCCCCACAGGCCACAATACTAAACTGCCACATTTTTCAAATGCTTGCACTTGAAATGTTGCCTTTTAGGCTCGTGGAGACAGAATCTTTCGGCAAATTCATGGCGGCGGGTGCCCCTCGGTACTCGGTCCTCAGCCACCACTATTTCTCCCGGTGTGCCGTCCCTGCCTTACACAAGCACGTGTCCCAGAACATTTCACGTGCCCTTACCAGCACAGTCACTGGGAAGGTCCACCTAACCACGGGCACGTGGACAAGTGCTTGTGGCCAGAACGGATTGCGGGCCCAGGGTCAACCAGGGTTGCCCTCAGATTCTACAGCTTCTGAAACTCCTCCTCATCAGCCTCCATCTCCGAAATGACCACTTCAGTCGGAGACTGGAAGCACTATAGCACTGCTTCGGCCAAGTGTCAACAGGCACTGCTGAAGCTGATATGCTTAGGTGACAAACTGCACACCGCTGCAAAGTTGTTGACATCTGTAATAGAGCAGGCAGATCTGTGGCTGTCACTGTTGAACTTACAGCCAGGCAAGATCATGTTTGACAATGACCGGAACATGGTTGTGACTCTGAGGCTTGGCAAACTCGCACACATGCCATGCCTGGCCCATGTGATAAATCTAGTGGTTCAGCGGTTTCTCAAAACCTACACGGATCTGCATGACCTGCTTGTGAAAGAACGCCACGTGTGT
Source organism: Phyllobates terribilis (assembly GCF_046119375.1). Classification (NCBI taxonomy): domain Eukaryota; kingdom Metazoa; phylum Chordata; class Amphibia; order Anura; family Dendrobatidae; genus Phyllobates; species Phyllobates terribilis. The sequence goes on along the minus strand of NW_027362968.1, from coordinate 1,366,700 downwards.
GCCCATTTCAGGAAGTCACTTACAGCTTCCCCCACCCTAGCCATACCAACTCACTGACTCGTGTGCGATGTCACCACACGATGGAACTCAATCTTTCATATGTTGGGAAGGATTTGTGAGCAGCAGGTGGCAGTTGTTGAGTTCTAGCTTCAACATCCCCATCGGTATTCAGGTCAGCCTCCGCAAATTAGAGCTGATGAGTGGGCATGGATGTCTGACATCTGTGCAGTCCTCTAAAACTTTGAGGACTCCACCAAGATGATGAGCGGCGATGACGCCATAATTAGCATCACCATCCTGCCTCTCTGTCTACTGAAATGCTCTGTGCTCACAATTAAAGAGGAGTCATTGTAGGCGGAGCACGATGAGATGGAGCAAGGAACTATACAAGGTGATGTCACAAAGCCCAGCCTCATCTCATCTCAACATGGATTGGGTGATAATGAGGAAGAGGAGGAGGAACAGGAGCTGTTTTCCTGCACTACAGACGGTACTACGCACACAACAGTCATACCGTTTGTTCAATGTGGATGGCCTGAGGAGCGGGAGAACAAGGAGGAGGACGAGGAGAGCATGGACAGTGGTCCTCTGGGTCAGGACAGGGAAGTCTTGGCTGTTGGCAGTCTGGCACACATAGCTGACTTTATGTTCCACTGCCTTTCCCGTGACCCACGCATTTTGGCCAACAATAATTACTGGTTTGTCACATTTCTAGACCCATGCTACAAGGACATCTTTCTATCTCTCCTTCTCGGGGCAGAGCGGTCTAATAAAATGTTGCAGTACCAGAAGGCCCTTGTTATAGAATTATTAAAAAAATTCCCATCTGAAAATGCTGGCAGCAAAGGTCACAGTTTGTTAGACAACCAAAGAGTACAGGTGAGGGAGACACAAATACGATGTGGCAGAGGTAGGGGAACACTGTCAAAGGTCTGGGACAGTTTTCTCAGACCCTCCCAGTGCCCCTGCCCTGATGCGTGGGGTACTCTGACAAGAAGGAGAAAGTTTTGGAAGATGCTGAAGGAGTACCTTGCCAAGTGTACCAACGTCTTCGGTGATTCCTCTGTGCCTTATAACTATTGGGTATCCAAGCTGGACGTGAGGCATGAACTGTCTCTCTACGCCTTGGAGGTCCTGGCCTACCCTGCCGCCAGCATTTTGTCAGAGCGGGTTTATTGTGCCACTGGGGCTATTATAACTGAAAAGTGCATCAGCCTGTCAACTGAAAATGCTGACAGGCTGACTATTATCAAAATGAACAAGGGCTGGATTAACCCAGACTTCTCAACACCACCGGATGATAGCAGCAGAACATAAAGTCAAATTCAGTGATTTTTGTTGGGGGGTCTATTTCCATGCACCTCTTCACACCCAGACATGGGTATACGCTTCCTGATTTTGTCTGTTTTATGTCACCCTCCTCCTTCTCCTTCTCCTCATCCACCATCACCATATCAACAGGGTGACCATCATGCAACACCCACATAATTTTTTTAAAAGGTGTTTAAGTTGCCCGTAGGAAATATTTTTAGGCCTACCTCTAACATTCTGTATGTTATACAGTATGGTCATGTATACCCCCAATGGGTAAATGTTTTTCAGCCCATGCGCTTAGTGCATGGGCATTACCACTGTAGGAGACCCACTCCTTAATAATGGGAACAATTTTTTTAATGAGGACTTCCTCTACGTCTCTTCAAACGGGTATTTGGTTGCGTCCTAAATTTTGACAGCCTTTGCACTTAGTGCATAGGCATTACCAGTGTTGGAGACCCGCTCCTTAATAATGGGAACATTTTTTTTAATGTGGCCCTCTTCTACGTCTGTTCAAAGGGGGTATTGGAGTGCGTCCAAATTTTTGTAAGCCCTTGCAGTCACTGCTCATGCAATAACAGTATAGGAGACCCACTACTTTATAATGGGAACATTTTTTTAATAAGGCCCTCCTCTACGTCTCTTCAAAGGGGTATTGAAGTGTGTCCTAATTTTTGGCAGCCATTGCAGTCACTGCATATGCAATAACAGTATAGGAGACCCACTCCTTTATAATGGGAACAACAAAGCATAGCCGGCTGATGGCTCTCTAACAATAGTGAGGATAGACTGCTGGCCCTCTATCAATAGCAAGAGCCGCCTAATGACCTTGTAAATATAGGCTTTGTGACTTTTGACAGTCCCTCCTTCATAAATATAACAGGATTTGTCCGATCATGTCTCACACACCACATGACAAGATAAGGTAGTAAAATGTTAAAATTTCTTTTACTAATAAATGTATTTTTCACCATTGAAAGCAATGCAAAAGTGCAAAAATGCATCAAAAACGCTACTTGTGAACATAGCCCAAGGTGTGGAGGAGCCATTTTTGTTTTTGGTTATTTATTTTGCCTTATATATAAGTCATTACCCTGGAAAGGATGTTCCTTAACATTTTTTGTTGGAAAATCCATTTTGGTTTCGTAATTGTATGATTTATTGTGAGTCCGTAAAAAAGTGGCATAATACTCTGACAATATTGTTCACAGCAGTGGCCTGGGAGACAGAGATGCTTCCAGGGGTCTTCCCCATGCTGTTCCCATATCATGGCCAATTTATAGGCCCCCTCCAGACCCCGGGGAGGGGGGGGGGGTGCCGAAAAAATGCTGAAGTTTCCCATTGGCTCACATTGGGCTCACTACTTGGGTTGAGCACCCAAGCATTATGATTTTCTTGACTCGAGCAACGAGCTCCCATGCACTTTAGTGCTTGATCATCACTAGTAATAATATACATTTTACTGTGTATAACAGATATAAATGATTTATCTTAGAACATAAAAATCCCCCCACTGGTCAGAGGAGTAAAGCCCCCACAGCTCTTTCCTCCATGTCTGCATCTGGTACTGATGCTCAGCCTGTAGTACTGCTGCCTTATTTCTTGCTAGGCAACCTCTTTATAAGGTGAGGTGCTCTATATAAGGCAACATCTCAAGATTCCATGATGACATTACTACAAGATTCCATGAATTTACCATCATTACTTATACCAGTGTTTATAGCAGGGCTGTGGAGTCGAGAAGAGAAATGTCCGACTCCTCAATTTCCCAGAGTCCAACTCCCTCATACATAGCTCATGTTTAAGTGATAAATTTACTGTAGTAAAATGGTAACATCAGGCTTTTAATCATCATTATGATACAATAATCAAGCTCTTTTTATAGAACCTGAAATATTTTTATTGGAATACAACATTAAAATAAAAAAAGCGTCAATAAATTGTAAACATGCAATGCACTATGCAGTAAGTGGGAGCAAAAACTGTTTTCAACAGAAACAAACTGAATAACATTTGTGCAGTCTATGAATTTGTTCTAATATTTAAGCTTATTTTCCTTATGTAATGATAATGAAGCTTCTACCCAGACCGTTTTGAATAGATATGATGACATTTTTTACAGAAACAGTTTGAAGGGCTGTGGTTGTTTCTGGACCTAGGTGTGAATAACAGATTTCACTCCTGTAACAATTTATTCGCCCCTTTCTTATATTGATACATTTCTGGGTTCATGTAACAAAAGATAGAATCATAGATGACCTTGTGGTACAAAATTAGTGAAGTGTGTCATTGCAAATGAAAGTTTGGATACTTGGACATCCCCATAAGCAATGATAAAGATTTGCTCTTGGAGTTATTTGTTGTGTATAGTCCCATTCTATATCCCCTTGAGGGGGTCCGGTACGACCTGGGACAAACTTTTAGCCTCTTTTCTAGATACCTGGATGATTGAAGATATTTTTGTGCTTGAACTAAAGAATCCAATATGTTTGAATGAGTTAGATTTGGATCATCCATATTCCATATTTTGTCATTGGAGTTTGTGTTTAGTATTGTCTATAAGGGCATAGAGAAATGTATCATTCAAGGATACTTGTCCTTTCATTATATTCACTTTGGAAAGCCATTGAATGATTTGGGGTCCCAGTCTTGTTTTGTTAGATTAATGATGATGACAGATGTGATATAACTGGCTTATATTTGGATATTTTGCCATAATTTCGTCAATTTGGGCGCCTTGTGTGGTTAGTACCTAGTAGCGCCCCCTTTTGCAAGTATCACAGCTTGTAAACGCATTTTGTAACCAGACAAAAGTCTTTCAATTCTTATTTGAGGGATTTTCATCCATTCTTCCTTGGATTATAAGGCTGTGTGCCCACGATGCGTTTTTTAAGCGTTTCCACAGCTGCAATTCCGCCGCGGAAATGCTTAAAAAACGCTTGGTAGAAGGTCTGCAATGTTCCCAAATGATAATCCGCATGTGCTATGCACGTGCTGTGGAAATTTCTGCTGCGGATTATCATTGCGTAAAAATCCGCAGCACTACCATTAATTTTGCGTACCGCCATTGACTTGAATTGAATCGTATAATATCCACATGACTACATGTGCACATGAGGATATTAAGCGACTCAATGTGCGGATGGTACCCTGTTCTGGAGAAGAGGAGACTCTCATCCAGACCTGGGTACCATGGTACCTGCAAAAAAAAAGAATTTAAAATAAAAAATAAAACATTATACTCACCTTCTGATGGCCCCCTGTCTCCTTAGCGGTGTGTCCTGGGTCCCCGGCGGCTCGCAATGGTCTAAAAGGACCTTCCATGACGTCATTTAGTCATGTGAAGGGTCACGTGACCGCTGACGTCGACGGTCGCGTGACCTGTCACATGACTAAATGACGTCATGAAAGGTCCTTTTAGACCACTGTGAGCTGCCAAACACACTGGACGCACCGGAGAAGGAGACCGGGGGCCATCAGAAGGTAAGTATAATGTTTACTTTTTTACCATTCTTTTTAACTATTACTTGGTCACACTATATAAATTCATGACGGTTGCATAGATTTATATAGTGTGACCAAGTTGTCAAGCACTTTTCCAAGTGATGCTAAAATTGGTTGGAAAAGCGCTTATTACTCCGCATGCGAAATCGCATGTGAAAAAAGCGGGACATACGCTTGTCCCTGGCAGAACAAACGCATGTACAATCCGCATGTACAATCCGCATGCGTTTTTTCTGCCAGGGAGATGCAGAAATGCTCAGGAAAAAATCTGGAGCATTTCTGCATCATGAGCACATAGCCTTACTCCAGTTCTGTGAGATTCCTGGGTTGTCTTGCATGCACTGCTATTTTGAGGTTGAGCCAAAGATTTTCAATAATGTTCAGATCAGAGGACTGTGAGGGCCATTGTAAAACCTTCAGCTTGCTCCTTTTGAAGTCTATTGTGGATTGTGACATGTGCTTAGGATCATTATCATTTTTAGAAGCCATCCTCTTTTCAACTTCAATATATATATATATATATATATATATATATATATATATTGCCTAAAATACAAAGGAAATGCGTCATCTTTAACTTTAGGCCTTTTAGAGATCAATTCATCTTCAACTTGCTTAGCTGTTCACTATAACATTAATTTTGACCAGGGGTGCCCAAACTTTAACATGTCACTGTATATCCCCAAATATTTCAGCGCTGTTTCAATCCAGCAGAACTGGAATCTCTTTGTCCATAGTGGCTTTGAAGGGCTTCTTAATAATAAGGTCTCAGTTTTGTCTATATCTAAGGTGTAACTCAATAGTCCTCCCAGTTCTTCTATTTCTTTAATAAGGAGTGCAGGCAGGGTCATATTTGTAGAGACCCCCATCTTGGGAAGTTGGGGGGTGGTGAGGCGTGGGCTTCTGACTTTCAGTCCGTGGACCCTCAGTAAAGATATTTCTTTTAGATCCTGAATCCGGATTTCTTATAAATACGTAATTATGATTTTTATTGTGTATACAGATATTAATAAATATATTTATAAATCCCCTCACTGATGAGAAGAGCCCGGTGCCCACAGCTCCCTCTTACATACAAGCACTGATGCTCACCCTATGGTTTTACCATCTTCACTGTTGCTAGGCAACTTCCTTATAAGGTGAGAAGCTCCATATAAGATTCCCTCACAAGATTCCATGATGACATCACCGCTATTATGACATCAGAATTCACCACCACTACAGTTTCTTTCTTTTTTAATGGTATGATATGAGTGACGATGAATAAATAAATAAATCTTCCATCACTTTTTTATTTTCCTTTTTTTTGCCGCTCACTGTAGACAAATTATCTTTATTCTGCAGGTTGATACAATTACACAGATATCCAGTTTATTTTGCTTTTTTAATCATTGACCCATAACTTTCATTTTTCTGCTTAGATTTAGGCAAGAGCTTTTTTTAATGGAACGAGCTACAATATTTATGGGTAACAGTGCGCGGTACATGAGATGTTTTCATCATTTTTTTTTTGTGTAGTGAAAAGAACAAAAAATATTCTACACGGATTTGGTGGAATCTTGATTTCTTTTATAGATTAAAAGTGTTCTCCGGCCGCTTCCTTCCACATTGGGAGGTGAGTGAGCTGCCGTCTGAGGAACCTACCAAGTCACAGGCATGATGGCGGCCACACTTACACCGTCCCATCATGTATCTGTAGACGTGATGTCACCTCCCAGTATGGAAGTAAGCGGCGCTGAACAAACCCTTGAAGATCCCATAGGGGCCATTTATGTCACATGTGGTTGACTACAATCCTTTTGCCTTTGGAGAGAACCACAACTCACAGCATTTCTTGAATTTCTGCAGCTTCCAGGGCATTCTGGGGGTTATAATTCACCAAAGAAGTAGAGTCATTATTTTTTTACCTAGTGACATAGGAGTGGATGCAGGGCTTTTTTTAATAACTTATTAATGCTTGCCTCTGACACTTGCTTTATTTTTACCTCTGACAATGCTCACTGCCGACAGCCTATAGAGTTGCTGCTTGTGTTGCTAGGCAACTTCCTTTTATGGAGAGAAGCTCCATATATGGTAACATCTCAACATTCCGTGATGATATTATGACATCATAATGCACCACCATTACTTGTGCCAGTGTTTACAGCTCCAGTGTCACTTTGACATTCCGGTGTCATTGTTGTTGGTGATTAGCTACATAGCTAGTGATTTACTGACTGCGATTTGGATTTATTTGGATTTATTTGAAATGTCTGAAATTCCTTCAGACAATTTTCAGGTGTTGGCACTGCTGCAGGGGATTCTTACCACCTATGCCCCTGACATTGTGCTGCCGCTACCCGATGGCGTCCTCAGCTTCACTTACCGGCTGGTTATGGAGCTGTTGAGAGACTGCCTGACCAAATATCAGCAAGGTCGTATAAGCTCAGCATATCTTGAGCATTTACAGAAGAACATCAGGACATTGGTGCAACAGGTAAGTGGCAGAAATCTGCATAAAACATCGAAAAGTTATAATAACAGAATATAAGTTTATTCACATAAAATAGTTCTTTAGGCCGATAATAATATAATATATAACCGGCACTAAGTCACTAGATATGTAGTAATTGTAGAGCAGATCGCAGGAGTAAAGTGGTGACATAATCGGCCTCCTCCATGTTCTCTCATGATTTTCCTTTTCTATTTATTTCCATCTTTATAGGCTGAAGAAAAATCCACAAGTGGAGAATTGGCCTTTATTATACAACTGGCACAAAATGTCCTGTATGTACTGGAGCGTCCGGCCGGCTCACTGGAGCGTCTGGTAAGGATCCATCACTTTCTATATCACACGTCCTGGTCTAATCTTCTCCAGATTAGCCGTCAAATAGCAGAGTGGCAGATTTATGATGTCAGAGGCGCAGGATGTTCTATGGCAGCCTGTCTCTGCAGCTCAACCCTCTGTAGTGACATTCTGTACTCAGCGATGCAGAGGTTGTGTTTCCACCTCTGTCTCACTTCATCATCACAATCTTCATTCTTCTAAATGCTGCAGTTCTGACAATACAAGTTATTAGAGAACAGTTGTAGATACAAGTCCCTTATATATTCATGTTGATTTTCTGGAGGGAGCGGCCATGTATAGTCCGTCCAATACTGAGATTGTCCCATAGATCCAGGTTTAGTACTTCGTGCCTTATGTAGAGTCCGTCCAGTAATGAGATTATCCCATAGATCCAGGTTTAGTCCTTCCTGCCTTATGTACAGGCCGTCCTTGGGTTATGAACTAGATATATCCTATAGTTTTGTTTGTAACCCAAATTTGAATGTAAAATGGAAAGAGTAAAAAAAAACAATAATATTTTGCTCGCTGTCCGCCACCCGGTCCTCTTATTCCATCATAGTGTGCCACATTTCCAGCCTCTTCACTATGGGGCAGGACTTCCCGTCTCGTCCTTATGACCTTATGATGAGCAGTGAAATCTGGGTCCTGAATGTGGCCAGAAGTCCTGCACTATAGTGAAGAGACCGGAGAAGTAGCACATGACATTGGAAAGAAGAGGACTGGACGATAGGTGGTGAGCAGCGGGGCGGCCGGAGAGGAGAGTGGTGAATATTAGCTTTTTTTTTCATCATCAACCCATTGTATCTTGGAGTCGTTTGTAAGTCAGATGTTTCTAAGTCGAGGACGGACTGTATACGGTGATTTAGTATTTGTGAAATGATACATTAATTGTACATATTGTGACGAACAGGAAACATCAGAAGGTGACTCTGAAGAGGGGGAAAACCTGACTATCCCGGACCCTAATACCAGTCAGCAGGGGCTGAACACTGATCTGATGGAAGGTGAGCAATCATCTAATATTCTTACATTCACATATTGAGATATTATAGAGAACGGCAGAGAACATGTAGATTTACTCTCCATCCTCTGTATGAGGCCGGTGACGGCTCCGGAGCCCCTTATAGACTATAATGGAGGGGGCGCAGGTAATTCCGCTTCTCTCCTCTGTGCTCTTCTCCATCATGTACAAGGAGGCTCCTAGGTCCCCGATCATGTAATTGTTCTAGGATGAATCAGATCCTGAACAATGGCCATTTATGGTCCAGAATATCCATCTATGGAGGAGCCATAAATATATACGTTGTGTGCAGAATCCCATATACCAGTATTACACCGTGTACAGAGCCCGTCTCATCTCCTTCTTTATATGGATGTTATATATTATGTACTGATATCGTCTAATACAAAACGTTTCCTCATTATTATAGGAATATCTGTGCCGGCAATTACTGACGGTGGAATATGTGAGACCCCCGAGGTCCAGGAATCTGTCAGTGTAAGTATCAGCGGAGACGTCTGTGTATGATCAGGTAACGGGGGTGAATTACACATATAATATTATCCCCCATATGACAAGGGGATATCCCTATTCTTCTTGTAGATCAGATCTATTGTGTGTGATGGCGGCATTATTATTCCTGCCCCCGCTATGTGATCTCCTGTCTCCTCCCCTGCAGTACAGTGATGTCTGTGTATGGGGGATATCCCATATACAAAATGTTGTCTGTGGGGGTCCGGCATCCACAGATGTTATCTTTCTGCAGATTTTATGCTTTAATGCCATTTCTTATTATTTCTAGGCCTTGATCGGATCATTGAACCCAGGGAGAAATCCTTGTAAGAGCGACTACGAACAGATCAAACAGTTCAGCTGTGGAGCTTTTGGGTGAGCTTGATGTCGGCATAATATTCGGTTTCTAGGGCTCCTTATGACGATCCCTCTGTCTCTGTGCCCGTACAGTGTTACCATAGAGGAATTATTGGAGTCCACATCCCTGTTCTCTAGAGAAGAGCGGATCTGGCATAATTCACATTCGCCTTTCGTGCAGACTTTCCTGGGAAATGTGATTGACGTAGAAGTTATCACTCGGCAAATGTAATATCTCTTATTACGCTCTGGGTTCTCTCCAGACCCCAGATCTTAATAAATGTAAGATGTACAAAATGGAAAAAATACTCATACTGACCTTACTGCTCAGCTCTCCGACCCCTCCGCTTCTCAGCCTCATCTGTCCGATCCTCACCGCGTCTTCAGATTGCTGCCGCTCACGCTGGGCCAGAACTTCTAGCTTGGAGAAGGTCCAGGAGGATTCTATGCAAGAGCAGGAAGATTTGCAATGTCATGCCACCATGACCTTTTATGCGTTTGTGCAGAATCTTCCTAGACGTCATCAATGCCAGAAGTCCTGTCTCAGCCTTAGACATTTTTTTGGGCTTCAGCACTGGCAGCAGCTTTGAAAGTACAGTGAGGACCAAAAGGTTGAGATAGAGGAGCCAGAGAGGTAAGTGTAAGAGTTTGTTTATTTTTTAACATTTTGACGGACTTTTAAGGTTTAGAAAATAGTAGCCAAACGGTCACCATTTTGCCGAATCCATGAGGAAGAGAATTACAAAAATTTCGCCATTTTGGCCAATGCGGATATATGTAAAATTTGAGTAGAATTCTAATCCATTGTATTTTATTCGCTCATCTCTTCTGTGCACATCTAATTGTCATTATTCAATTCATTTACGATGGGGCATGGATGAGGACCTCCCAGTGGAGATCATCTATGTAGCGACGGCAGCTCATCTAGTATTCACCATTAGTACAGGAGATGTGATGAGGTCTATAGACAGACTGTTAGTAAGAATACATTATAAACCACCGATTTTCTTCCTCTACAGAACCGTCCACTTAGTGCGCCAAAAAGACTCCAAACAGTTATACGCCATGAAGAAACTGGACAAGCAGAAGCTGAAAGATCCAGTAAGACTTGAACGGGCCTTTCTAGAGAGGGACATCCTAACATTCGCAGATTGTCCCTTCGTGGCCTCCATGTTGTGCTCCTTTCCAACTACACGTCATCTGTGCATGGTCATGGAGTATGTACCAGGTAGGACATATCCATCGTATCTATATCCAGCGCTGGTCTGCTCATCTCTAGGACCTTCTCCATAAGCAGAATGTGACCACATAGATGGTTACATGTCCACACTGCTTTTACTATAAGTTATCTGTTAACAACAGGCCAGAAAAATGATTATGTGGCAGAAATTTTCACTATAGATAAAGGAGGGTTTGACTGAATTTTTACAGTTTGTACAGGGTTTTTCCAAAAAATAAGACAGGGTCTTATATCAATTTTTTGCTCCAAAAGATGGGTTAGGGCTTATTTTTAGGGGATGCCTTATTGTTTTCTCATGAACAACAATACACATTTATTTAAAAAAAAAAAAAGGACATATTTAAATATAATCATGTCATGACACACACACTGCACATACACATCTATATACACATATACTGCACATACACAGCTATATACACATATACTGCACATACACATCTATATACACACACACTGCACATACACAGCTATATACACACACACTGCACATACACATCTATATACACATATACTGCACATACACAGCTATATACACATATACTGCACATACACAGCTATATACACACACACTGCACATACACAGCTATATACACATATACTGCACATACACAGCTATATACACACACACTGCACATACACAGCTATATACACATATACTGCACATACACAGCTATATACACACACACTGCACATACACAGCTATATACACACACACTGCACATACACAGCTATATACACACACACTGCACATACACAGCTATATACACACACACTGCACATACACAGCTATATACACACACACTGCACATACACAGCTATATACACACACACTGCACATACACAACTATATACACATATACTGCACATACACAGCTATATACACATATACTGCACATACACAGCTATATACACATATACTGCACATACACAGCTATATACACATATACTGCACATACACAGCTATATACACATATACTGCACATACACATCTATATACACACACACTGCACATACACAGCTATATACACACACACTGCACATACACAGCTATATACACACACACTGCACATACACATCTATATACACATATACTGCACATACACAGCTATATACACATATACTGCACATACACAGCTATATACACATATACTGCACATACACAGCTATATACACATATACTGCACATACACAGCTATATACACATATACTGCAAATACACAGCTATATACACACACACTGCACATACACAGCTATATACACATTTACTGCACATACACAGCTATATACACATATACTGCACATACACAGCTATATACACATATACTGCACATACACAGCTATATACACACACACTGCACATACACAGCTATATACACATATACTGCACATACACAGCTATATACACACACACTGCACATACACAGCTATATACACACACACTGCACATACACAGCTATATACACATATACTGCACATACACAGCTATATACACATATACTGCACATACACATCTATATACACATATACTGCACATACACAGCTATATACACATATACTGCACATACACAGCTATATACACACACACTGCACATACACAGCTATATACACATATACTGCACATACACAGCTATATACACATATACTGCACATGCACAGCTATATACACATATACTGCACATACACAGCTATATACACACACACTGCACATACACAGCTATATACACATATACTGCACATACACAGCTATATACACACACTGCACATACACAGCTATATACACACACACTGCACATACACAGCTATATACACATATACTGCACATACACAGCTATATACACATATACTGCACATACACATCTATATACACATATACTGCACATACACAGCTATATACACATATACTGCACATACACAGCTATATACACATATACTGCACATACACAGCTATATACACACACACTGCACATACACAGCTATATACACATATACTGCACATACACAGCTATATACACACACACTGCACATACACAGCTATATACACATATACTGCACATACACAGCTATATACACATATACTGCACATACACAGCTATATACACATATACTGCACATACACAGCTATATACACATATACTGCACATACACAGCTATATACACATATACTGTACATACACAGCTATATACACACACACTGCACATACACAGCTATATACACACACACTGCACATACACAGCTATATACACACACACTGCACATACACAGCTATATACACACACACTGCACATACACAGCTATATACACACACACTGCACATACACAGCTATATACACATATACTGCACATACACAGCTATATACACATATACTGCACATACACAGCTATATACACACACACTGCACATACACATCTATATACATAGTATAGCTTCACATTTTTATATGGGACGTTGTTTCCTTGCACTTATTTCTGCAGCTTTTGCACATTTGTGGTTTTGCTTCATAGACATTCAGCGCAGTCCTAGTTACTATTAGGGTACGCTCCATTGTTTTTCTTTTGCATTATTACACAGTATATCTCTATGTGTGACATCCTGCCCCAATGTCTCCGCTTATTTCTCATTCACACGCATCATGTGTCATTTACATTGTAACAAACCCTCTCCTGTCATACTTGCTTTCTCCTGTAGGAGGAGACTGTGGCAGTCTTATGAACATCTATGGACCTTTACCTGTCCCCTTGGCCCGAAAGTACATTGCAGAAACAGTCCTGGCTGTGGAATACCTGCACAGCTTTGGTGTGGTGCACCGAGACCTGAAGCCTGAGAAGTAAGTGCCCCCTCTAGGAGGAAGAAAGTTAGAGATTATCATAAAGTCTATGGGTTATTACTTGGGGCTGACACCGTCTGTTTTTTCACAGCCTCCTGGTATCGGCATCTGGTCATATTAAAGTCACGGACTTCGGACTTTCCAAACTCGGCCTCATGAGACCAACATCAGAAACCTACAAGGCTCCAACCGAGGACGTCACCAGAGAGTTCCGTGATGATGAGGTCGGCTTTACTTACAGGATCTTGTTCTTTACTCTTCTCATCTATTTCTTCTTCTCTGATATCTTCTCATCTAGAAAACGTTTTCCTCTGATGTTATTCGTCACAATTATTTTCTCAGCTCCTCATCTCCTTCTTCTGTTGCTTTCCAGATTGCTGGCTCCCCTGAATACATCGCCCCTGAAGTCATCTTACAGGAAGGCTATGGGCGGCCTGTGGACTGGTGGTCGGTAGGGATCATCCTACACGAATTCCTTCTATTCCGTGTACCATTTCATGGGGATTCCAAATATGACACTTACTGCAGTATATTAAGGGGTAAGTAAAATAATCTGAATGCGGTGTGGTGTCATTGTTATTTGCTTAGATTGGTTCTGTGGTTTAGTTACTTGTTGTGTTAATACAAAAGATTTTTGTCTTAATAAAGTAAATGAAGAGGTTTTATTTTCTGTAACATTTTCTTTTAATATAACAGATGACATAACTTGGACATTTGATAATCGCACTCCTCCACCTGATGCTCAGGACATCATCACTGAGCTGCTCAGAAAAGATCCGGCACATAGACTTGGGACAGGTAATGTATATAATAGTATTAATAATGAATTATTACACATCTGTGACCAGACAAATGATCACGCCCCTGAGGATCAGCACTGAGGTTCTCTGCTTTACTTTCAGCAACTTTTCTTCACATCAGCTCTGTTACGTCTTTAGTTCAGAGTAACAAAAACTGTTCAGATATGGAGCTGTCTATATGATAATGTCTAGATCACTTTTTATTGTCTTGCTTTCCCAGGAGGAGCGAAAGAGATCAAAATGCATCCATTCCTATGTGGCATAGACTTTGACAGTCTTCTAAGTAAAGAGCCACATTTCATTCCTGACTTTGAGTCAGAAGAGGACACTGGCTACTTTGACCGTAAGTAGAAGGAGACGTCATCTGCAGAAAGCTTTTGTGTGTCTTGTCTTTCATATTTTGTGACAATCAGTCCCAATCATTATTAGTGATAAAATGGTGACTTTCCGTGATCGGGTCTCATACTAATAATGTCTAATAACACTTGTGCTTTTCAGCTCAATGTAGCAATTACGAACTTATTGATTCAGATGAGGGGGACACAAGCGAGGATAATGACTGGCCAGAAAGCCTGAACTTTATATCATCGTCTCAAAGGCTTTCTAAAGTAAGTGTGACCGGTAAGATCTATAAAACTTATAATTAAAATAAAGTTTAAATATGTATTTATTTTATTTTTCTCTATGTTTTAGCTCTGTTCCACCAGTACCAGGGTGATGAACGATGAAGAACTGAAGCCACCTCCAGTGTATTCCCCAGAGAGTGCAAAACACTCAGACATGTGAGTAAATTATTATTATCGGGTTTGGATCTGATATATCAGAAGATAAACTGTAAGATAAGTGTAACTCAGCACTATATCCAGCGCCACCACCCCATGATTGATGATCACTGTGGTTCTGGCTTGTGATAATGCCGGCGATAACAGCCGATCATTACGACCAGTCAATCATTTCCAGCTCATTACAGGCGAATATTACTAGCGATTCTCCATTCTTAGTGATAGAAGTGGGTCCTGAGCAGGGTGCCTCCTCCATGTTATCCAAATGTCCTAACCGGCCTTGCAGACGGGTGTTCGTCCATTTTGTATTGATTTCGCTTGTAATTTATGTTTTTCTTCTACCAAACAGGCAGCAAGAATCTTCCCCTTCTAAACCTGATGGAGACAAGCAGTGTTTTACTGCTAAGGACAGCGAGTCCTCCCCATTGTCAGGTGTGTACAGGTCTATATGACATCCTATCACAGTCTGTGGTCAAAACATGTAATGTGAACGTGCACATAAAGGATCAGAAAATTACTACTTTTTTCTCCCTATAAAGCGATGAGCAGTTCATTCTGTAAAAATCTCCATTCTTTTATGCATTAAAAGTTCTAAGGGGCCGTTCAGTCTTCTGCCAAACTGACCCGAATCCTGCGCCCACGGCCCCATATGGCCCATACTGACCCTTTTATGGCCTCAATGTTACACTGAGGTTTATGTAACTGATTATAAGGCAACACTGCGGCACATTACAAGTAATGTCATGGTAAGAAGGGACATAGCTCCTTGTCGAGACCCCACATGGCAGGTTTCATATTAATCAGTTCTCTGGGTAATCTAATTCTCACCCCTCTGCTGATGTTATGTATATGTGACATATTTCCCCCATTATGGGGCAATAATCGATTACCAGGGCTACAAGCCACGAGAATAACACCATCCTATAGAACCATACAAAGCTCATCTCTTAGGAGTTTATAATCAACATCTTTTTCTTGTTTTTTATTCGAATTTCCAGTTCAGGGGAAAAGAAAACCGAAAAAACAACAAAAACCAGAGAGAGAAGAAGAAGGGGAAAGGAGAAGAGGTGAGTGTGACAATAAGCCCCATGTTGTGTGGTGTCGGCCGTGGAGCAGATCAGTCAGTGGTGGGATTGTCACATGTATGATGGCGGACAATCCCCCCGTACCTGTGTATGGATGATTCCTCTGCCGTCCGGCCACAGTGACCGCACAGCCGTGTCCTCTGATATGGAGTCCTGTTACTGACATCAGTGTTACGTCTCTTCTCATAGGTTCTCTCTTCCGCCGGGTGATCTCATCCTGCCGGCGTGGACTATCCAGGGCTGCTCACTCCATCCGAGAAAGCTGCTTATTTGGTGTCTGTCACCGCGGCTCCATAAAAATCGCGAGGGCAGAAAACCGCCACGTCTAGCGCCCTGAGGAAAGTACAGCGCGTCCACCATCAATGCTGTACCTGTATGGAAGGACTGGCACCATCTACATGTTGCCTCCTGACCAGCAAGGAACATCTGCTGAAGAAGGAGGTTCCTCCAAGAACATCTCCTCGTCCTTCCATGCAATTCTAAATTTAAAAATAAAACTTTTAAATTGATTAATGTCCCTTTGCATTTAATAGAATCCTCCTGACATTTATGGGGTGTCAGTTGTTTACGACATACATGTCTGATGGGTGGGCTACAAACAGGAGAACATCTGTTCCATGTCTCCCAGTAATCCTCCAGACTTCGGCCAAAAGTGGAGGAGAGGACCAGTGATTCTGTTACACCTAAAAATGATGGTCAATGTAGGAAAAACATGTTCTGATCCATAGATTTTATCCATAGACTCGGACCCTTTTACCTAAATGTGGCTCGACCTAAGTTTTATGCACAGGAACCAATTGGATTCGGTGCTGGGCGTCCTGGGGAGCCCAGGGGTCACATCCCCACTGTGACATATTAAGACCTTCTGTATTCTAGAGACCACCCATCTCACCAGGGCTGTGGGGTCAGTAAGACAATCTCCACCTATAATAATGACTAATAGAAAATAATTGTGAATATTCAGCAATTTGTGCAGGAAAATCTTTAATATTACACAAGGTATCCCGTGATCCACCGCAGGGAGACAGCGGAGTTCATTTGTACTAGGTATGTACAGCACCGTTGGTTCCAGCATTCAGATGAATACAATTTTGTTAGCAGTCCTCCAGCTCCCACTCCATGGTAGTGACTATGGTAGGGTCCTCTGGCAAGGTGGAAATGTTGCGGGAGCAACATCCCGAATCTGCCCCTCTCCTGTGCCCGTCCGGAGTGATGTTCCAGCCGGAAGCGCTGTTGCTGAGTGGGGGACGTGAACAATTGTATTTATTTTTAGTTTTTCATTCATTTTTATTCAAATAAGAATGGTAAAATGGGACAGTAAAAAAAGGAAGGAAAAGAGGGGAGAATTAAATACTCAGTGTGGACAGTACTATATAAAAAAAAATTCATAAAAACACTATGAAATTAATCCCCAAGGATTTTATAACCCCAGTTGTGGGATTAGAATGTGCTACCTGGGGAACAGGCATCAATGTCACCCATCGCTGTATATGTATGAGAGTGCCATTGAAACAAGACGGAATTGGTATGCAGTTGTTAAAAATTGTTATATGCCTAACTCTAAAAAATGAATATTGTATATATATGTACATACAGTGGGGTAACTATAGTCTGATGGGCCCGGGATTGCGCCCCCCCCCACATCCTGAATAAATGTATACAGTGGGTACGGAAAGTATTCAGACCCCTTTACATTTTTCACTCTTTGTTTCATTGCAGCCATTTGGTAAATTCTAAAAAGTTCATTTTTTTCTCATTAAAGTATACTCTGCACCCCATCTTGACTGAAAAAAACAGAAATATAGAAATTTTTGCAAATTTATTAAAAAAGAAAAAAACTGAAATAGCATAAGGTCATAAGAATTCAGACCCTTTGCTCAGACACTCATATTTAAGTCTCACGCTGTCCATTTCCTTGTGATCCTCCTTGAGATGGTTCTACTCCTTCATTGTGTCCAGCTGTGTTTAATTAAACTGATAGGACTTGATTTGGAAAGGCAAGCACCTGTCTATATAAGACCTCACAGCTCACAGTGCATGTCAGACCAAATGAGAATCATGAGCTCAAAGGAACTGCCCAAGGAGCTCAGAGACAGAATTGTGGCAAGGCAAAGATTTAGCCAGGGTTACAAAATAATTTCTGAATTACTCAAGGTTCCTAAGAGCACAGTGGCCTCCATAATCCTTAAATTGAAGAAGTTTGGGACCACTAGAAGTCTTCATAGACTTGGCCATCCAGCCAAACTGAGCAATCGTGGGAGAAGAGCCTTGGTGAGAGAGGTAAAGAACAAACCCAATCACTGTGTCTGAGCTCCAGAGATGCAGTAGGGAGATGGGAGAAAGTTTTACAAAGTCAACTATCACTGCAGCCCTCCACCAGTTTGGCCTTCATGACAGAGTAGCCCGATGGAAGCCTCTCCTCAGTGTAAGACATATGAAAACCCGCCTAGAAGTTGCTCAAAAACACATGAAGGACTCCCAGACTATGAGAAATAAGATTCTCTGGTCTGATGAGATGAAGATAGAACTTTTTGGTGATAATTCTAAGCGGTATGGGTGGAGAAAACCAGGCACTGCTCATCACCTGCCCAATACAATCCCAACAGTGAAACATGGTGGTGGCAGCATCATGCTATGGGGGTGTTTTTCAGCTGCAGGGATAGGATGACTGGTTGCAATTGAAGGAAACATGAATGAGGCCAAGTACAGAGATATCCTGGATGAAAACCTCTTCCAGAGTGCTCTGGACCTCAGACTTGGCCGAAGGTTCACCTTTCAACAAGACAATGACCCTAATCACACAGCTAAAATAACAAAGGAGTGGCTTCAGAACAACTCTGTGACCGTTCTTGACTGGCCCAGCCAGAGCCCTGACCTAAACCCAATTGAGCATCTCTGGAGAGACCAGAAAATGGCTGTCCACCAACGTTCACCATCCAACTTGACGGAACTGGAGAGGATCTGAAAGGAAGAATGACAGAGGATCCCCAAATCCAGGTGTGAAAAACTTGTTGCATCATTCCCAAGAAGATTCATGGCTGTACTAGCTCAAAAGGGGGCTTCTACTCAATACTGAGCAAAGGGTCTGAATACTTATGACCATGTGATATTTCAGTTTTTCTTTTTTAATAAATTTGGAAAAATTTCTACATTTCTGTTTTTTTTTTCAGTCAAGATGGGGTGTAGAGTGTACTTTAATGAGAAAAAAATGAACTTTTTAGAATGCAATGAAACAAAGAGTGAAAAATTTAAAGGGGTCTGAATACTTTCTGTACCCAATGTATATAAAATAATATAATACACGCTAATCATGAGTAGATAGTATATATCGTGTCAAATATAAATAACCATAGAATTGTTACTCTATTCAATACTACCCTATTACGGACATATTAGGCTCCATCGCCATAAATTACAAATCCAACCAAAACAAAGCAACGAAAAAGGAGCCAATGGTTTTAAAGATATGCATCAAAATTTATTAGTACATAGATGATCAGACAAAAGCAGGAATCAGTGTGGAAAACACATGAGGAATAGAAACCCGCAACAACCCTCTCCACATGGCGGACACATGCAGGACCAAACAGTACAATTTAAGTCGGATATAGACTATCTAAGTATTTGAGGAGTAACACCATACATAGATGATATGTCAATACATATTTTCAAGTACAGCACCTATACTGGACTAGAATACCCATGCTGTTCTATACTGCTGAGTGTACGTTCCCTATCATATGCCAGATATAACCATAAGTGACCTGCTAAGTCACTATATATACATACCAGAGATATCAAGCTTCAGCAGAAGACAGTCAGGGAATAGTCAAAGATTTAGAGGTCCGTCTAAGGTCGGCACATGCGGAGCAGAGAAGCCCCGACGCGCGTTTTGGTGGTTCCCTTCGTCAGGGGGCATGTTTGCTGCCTCGCTGTCACTTGCTTATATTGGCGCCAGGCACATTTAAAGACCGGAAGTGATATCAGCGTCACTGCGGAGACCAGGACGCCAGCCGACATCCGCATCATGTGACAGCGGAGGGGCGGGGCTTAAGCCCTAACGCAACACACCGCTGAAACACACAGTGTCATTGCGGAGGTAGAACGCCGGCCGGCATCCGCGTCATGTGACAGCAGAGGGGCGGGGCATAATCCCTGACGCCACACACCGCTAGAACACAAAGACCGCGGGACCGGAAGTGACGTGTGCGTCACCATGGGGATCCGGACGCCGGCCAGCATCCGCGTCATGTGACAGAAGCGGGGGCTACAGAATAGCCACAACACCTCATGTCACTGGGACACGGAAAGCCGGCCGGCGCACAGACCCACATAGTCAGCACATTTGCCTGACTGTCTCCTTCACTAGACCAGGTATCATCGCAGCCCTCTCACTGAAATAACGAGAGTCAGTTCTATAAGGCCATGATGCCACATATCAAAGATTGTCTAAAAGATAAAATAAAGAAAGAAGGGAAAGAAAACATGATCCGGGGGGGGGGGGAGACCCAAGTGCGACATGTGAGGTAAAAAAATAAAAAAATAAAATAAAGAACAGATGATACCCATCCGGATATATTTGGCATCCCTGATTGTATATACATATCAGATCACAGGCACACACACAAATGATGTTATTTGTTATATCAACATAATTTTTAATTTTTTAGGGGGCCAACATTTGGCTGTGTCATCAGATATATACCCCATAATTCGCCCAAATACATACATGTGTGCGATGATGTCCATCAGTGTATATACACACATAAATAAACAAAATTGCGCCGTGTGCGCCCATATGTATGTGTGTACATAACATACATGACGGAGATATAACAGTACCCTGCACACCCATTGTGCAATAGACACCCAACATACTACAAAACATATGTTCATATGCAAGATACACAACATTAAGATACATAATATCGAAAAATGTCATTGAAGAAAATATCAGTCCACTTTTTCGTTTTATACAACATTATAGCATGAATTGATATTTACATGTAGTATAATAGATGTATCTATGAGTACAGATTATAATCTTACAGCTTTAATAATTTAATATCTCCACCATGCAGATTGTCGTCCATGATCCCCCGCAGATTCACATGGACTGAATAGAACACCATGTCCGGTAGAGGGCCCATTCTCACGGCCGGATCGAGAAACCACCCCCAGATAGTGAAGAAAAGAAACGACCAGACAAAAGGTAAGAACTAATTATTGCAAGAAAAACAGTGAGTTAAAATCATTAAAACCATGTATATTGGATGTTAAGATTATAAAATCTAGCCTCAATTAACTGTGGCCACCTTAGATAGAACTTTGTGGTAGATACTAGGGATTAGAGAAAGGGGGAATAGCTAATGCTCTCATTGAGTCCCTTTGGGTGCAATGTGTTGAGGGACCAAATCCAACAGGATTCCATTTGGGCCAGTCGTTGACCCACCTTCCCCCCCCGTATACTGGGTATTATGCAGTCGATGCCCCTTATTTTGAGCATCGACGCATCACAATTGTGGTGGATCTTAAAATGGCGAGGTAAGGTTTTGAGGGTGGATGTGTCCGTGTGGTCAGCCGCAGCAATAATGTCCAAAACGTGCTCGCGGACACGCACTTTAAATTGACGGGTAGTCATGCCCACATATATAAGTCCACATGGACACGTGGCAAAGTATATAACATATCTAGTAGTACAGGTGATGTATCTATTGATCCTGTAGACCATCTTTGGTTTTTGAGAGGGATTATGGGAAGTACCGCTCGCCCGACCCTTACAGAAACTGCAAGATGTCAGTGAATAGTAAAGTTATTACAGGACTGGTTGACACTGCGGGGTCCCTGAAAAGATCCAGATCAGGGATCCTGGAGGTTGTCAGATCCTTCTACTCGCACCTCTTGGGGAAGAGGGATCTGTATTGGGATGAGATGTCGGTTTTTCTGGCTGAAGCCGTCCCCGAACCAGGGGTAGACCCCTCTCTTGGCGTTTTGACAGAGATGATCAGGGAAGAGGAAGTTAAGTTGGCGATTGAAGGGCTTGCCCTAAAGAAATCTCCCGGTCCAGATGGCTTAACATCTGAATTCTATAAGACCTTTAAGGACGCCTTGGTTCCCCTCTTGACTGAGGTATTCAATGAATGTCTTTCCTCGGGCACTCTGCCAAAGTCAATGAGGAGGTCTGCCCTGATTATCTTGTCAAAGGGTAAGGACTCATCTTGCATTGAGAATTGGCGTCCCATAGCGCTTCTCAATGCAGACAGGAAGGTTTTGGCAAAGGTGCTGTTTAATCGGCTGGTGAAATTTGCGCACCGGCTCCTTTCGGGAGCCCAGCATTGCTCTGTTCCGGGCCGCAGTACAATTAGTGCTGTACTCTGTGTCCGAGAGGCGGTGGAGCAGAGTTGGGCTGGTCACTGGAAGGGGTACATGCTGTCATTGGACCAGGCAAAAGCGTTTGATCGGGTTAATCATGAGTACCTCTGGTCTGTCCTTCTGAGGTATGGCCGGCCAGGGGGGTTTGTTGATTGGCTTAAGACCTTGTACGCTGGGGCCGAGAGTTTCCCGCTTGTGAACGGTTGGATTGGCAGCTCTTTTGAGGTTGGGTGTGGTGTTCGCCAGGGTTGTTCCTTGAGCCCGCTGCTGTACGTGTTTGCGATTGACCCACTTCTTAGGAGGGTGGAGCGTGGACCATTGGCTGGGATCGTGATGGACCGGGCAGCACCGGAAGCCACTCTGAGAGTGGTGGCGTATGCCGATGATGTCACCGTTTTTGTTTCCTCTGATGGGGAGGCAGAATGGCTGATGTCAGAGGTAAATCGCTACTCGGAGGCATCCGGGTCCAAGATCAACCGGGATAAGTGTGAGAGTCTCTGGCTGGGAGGAGGAGATTCTGGTTTTGATCTCCCGGACACCCTTCCAGAACCCAAAGTCTCTGCAAAAGTTCTTGGCATCAAATTTGGCCAGGGGGATTGCCCCAAACAAAATTGGGACAGCAGGCTACAGATCGCCATTCAGAAGGTGTACCAATGGAAGGGTTGGTCTTTGACCCTAAGGGAAAGGATAAACCTGATCAAAACTTACCTGCTCCCTGTGCTGATCTATCTGGGCAGTGTGTGCATCTTGCTGGAGCCTCTCTGGACTCGGGTCTACAGTTTGTTCTTCCAACTGTTATGGGGGAATAGACTGAACCTTGTCAAGAAGGAGGTTACTTACCATACGAGGAGACTAGGAGGGTAGGGTATGGTGAACCCTGTGGTATTCCTTGTGAATACCTTCATTAAGATCAATATTGCAAACCTCTGGAAAGAGAGGGCTCCTCTGTGGGTATTCTCCTGTAAGCGATGGTTTCAGCCTTTCTTCCAGGAATGGGAGACAGGAGGGCAAGTGAAAGATCTACGCACACCACATGGACATCTACCGGCTTACGCTACTGTGGTTCTGAAGGTAATTCGCAGGTGGGGTCTGGGAATGTGGGAGTTCAGGACTCTGCCAAGGAAGCTCCTTGACAAAAGGGTTCTGTTGACCCATTTTCAGAGGCCTCTGGCGCGCAGGGATTGCCCAAGTCGGGATCTTGGGGTGGGTCTGCATCTTTTGAATTCTTTCAGGATCCCCTCAAAGTTTTGGTACTTGGCTTGGCGCTGCTTCCATGGGAAGCTGTGTGTGAGGGACAATCTGAAGAGTAGGAGCTCTGAGGACAGGAACTGTCCTCGGGAGCATTGTGTTACCATGCTTGAAAGCATGGACCACTTCCTGCTTCGTTGTCCCTTTAACACAGAGGTGTACAACAGGGTGGGCGCCTCCATTGGCTGGCCCCAGCTGGCCGGGCTCTCTTATGTGGAATTGGCCTATGGAGCATTCGGGGACCTGGGTGGTCAGGACCGCTGCACCTTATTTCTAGTTAGCGCAGTGGTTAGGTATGACACGTGGAACGCACGGTGCTTAGTATCGAAGCAGCGGAAAATCCTCCCAGTGGACGATGTGTTTAGGACCATACTCGGTGACCTGGTGAAGGTGCGTTCTCTGGAGTATGAGAGACTGGGTACACGGAGGGCCGCTCTCCTCTGGAGGGGCTTTTCTTTTAGTGTGCCCTAGTCTGGTCGTCTCCTCTCCTGGTGGTGGGCTGCTGCTGACACCATAGATTTTTGTTTTATTGATCAGTAGACAGTGATGTAGGGCTGCAGGCACCGAACTTGGGCTTTGTCAGTTGTGGTTATTGTATTGTTTGTTTCTGTATATATTGTATATATGGGTTTGGGTGTAGGTATTAGGTTGGGTGGAGGGAAAAGGGGGGAGGTGGGTTCATCTGGTTATTTGGGTGAAAAACTGGCACTGCCTGATCTGGCCTATGGACGTTGGACTGAGGCATGAGGCGCAGGACCAACTCTCAGGTCAGTGCCGGGGAGGGACTGGTGGGCTTGAGTGTGGGGGGTTTTGTTTAGTAATGTTTACATTTGTATAGTTAGTATTTATTTTATATTAATATATATAAAAAAAATGTATATATTAGTTTCTATATATTTTTGTCGGTTATTGTTTATTTTACTTATTATATTGTTATTATTTTGTTTGGTAACCGGACCAGAAGTCTGCAATATGAGTAGTTATTATTGTGTATATATGTATAATATGTGTGTGAGGAGAGAGGGAGCGGCTGGACCAGTTCATTACATTGTTTATTTTGTGGTTGATAATTTTGTTATGTTTCTGTTATTATTATTGTTATGTTTTTCATTTTTATAATAAAAAGATCTACAGGATGTAACTCAGGATCAGTAATGTAATGTATGTACACAGTGACTGCACCAGCAGAATAGTGAGTGCAGCTCTGGAGTATAATACTGGATGGAACTCAGGATCAGTAATGTAGTGTATGTACACAGTGACTGCACTACCAGAATAGTGAGTGCAGCTCTGGAGTATAATACAGGATGTAACTCAGGATCAGCACAGGATCAGTAATGTAATGTATGTACACAGTGACTGCACCAGCAGAATAGTGAGTGCAGCTCTGGAGTATAATACAGGATGTAACTCAGGATCAGTACAGAATCAGTAATGTAATGTATGTACACAGTGACTGCACCAGCAGAATAGTGAGTGCAGCTCTGGAGTATAATACAGGATGCAAGTCAGGATCAGTACAAGATCAGTAATGTAATATATGTACACAGTGACTGCACCAGCAGAATAGTGAGTACAGCTCAGGATTATAATACAGGATGTAACTCAGGATCAGAAATGTAATGTATGTACACAGTGACTGCACCAGCAGAATAGTGAGTGCAGCTCTGGAGTATAATATAGGATGTAACTCAGAATCAGTAATGTAATGTATGTACACAGTGACTGCACCAGCAGAATAGTGAGTGCAGCTCTGGAGTATAATACAGGATGGAACTCAGGATCAGTAGTATAATGTATGTACACAGTGACTGCACTACCAGAATAGTGAGTGCAGCTCTGGGGTATAATAAGGGATGTAACTCAGGATCAGTACAGGATCAGTAATGTAATATATGTACACAGTGGCTGCACCAGCAGAATAGTGAGTGCAGCTCTGGAGTATAATACATGATGTAACTCAGGATCAGTACAGGATCAGTAATGTAATGTATGTACACAGTGACTGCACCAGCAGAATAGTGAGTGCAGCTCTGGAGTATAATACAGGATGTAACTCAGGATCAGAACCGGATCAGTAATGTAATGTATGTGCACAGTGACTGCACCAGCAGAATAGTGAGTGCAGCTCTGGAGTATAATACAGGATGGAACTCAGGATCAGTAATGTAATGTATGTTCACAGTGACTGCACTAGCAGAATAGTGAGTGCAGCTCTGGAGTATAATACAGGATAGAACTCAGGATCAGTAATGTAATGTATGTACACAGTGACTGCACTAGCAGAATAGTGAGTGCAGCTCTGGAGTATAATACAGGATGTAACTCAGGATCAGTACAGGATCAATAATGTAATATATGTACACAGTGGCTGCACCAGCAGAACAGTGAGTGCAGCTCTGGAGTATAATACAGGATGTAACTCAGGATCAGTACAGGATCAGTAATGTAATGTATGTACACAGTGACTGCACCAGCAGAATAGTGAGTGCAGCTCTGGAGTATAATACAGGATGTAACTCAGGATCAGAACCGGATCAGTAATGTAATGCATGTGCACAGTGACTGCACCAGCAGAATAGTGAGTGCAGCTGTGGAGTATAATACAGGATATTACTCAGGATCAGTGCAGGATCAGTAATGTAATGTATGTACACAGTGACTCCACCAGCAGAATAGTGAGTGCAGCTCTGAAGTATAATACAGGATGTATCTGAGGATCAGTAGAGGGTCAGTAATGTAATGTATGTGCACAGTGACTGCAACAGCAGAATAGTGAGTGCAGCTCTGGAGTATAATACAGGATGTAAGTCAGGATCAGTACAGGATCAGTAATGTAATATATGTACACAGTGACTGCACAAGCAGAATAGTGAGTGCAGCTCTGGAGTATAATACAGGATGTAACTCAGGATCAGTACAGGATCAGTAATGTAATTGTATGTACACAGTGACTGCACCAGCAGAATAGTGAGTACAGCTCTGGAGTATAATACAGGATGGAACTCAGGATCAGTAATGTAATGTATGTACACAGTGACTGCACCAGCAGAATAGTGAGTTCAGCTCTCGAGTATAATACAGGATGTAACTCAGGATCAGTAATGTATGTACACAGTGACTGCACCAGCAGAATAGTGAGTGCAGCTCTGGAGTATAATACAGGATGTATCTCAGGATCAGTAATGTAATGTATGTACACAGTGACTCCACCAGCAGAATAGTGTGTGCAGCTCTGGATTATAATAGAGGATGTAACTCAGGATCAGTAATATTATGTATGTACACAGTGACCCCACGAGCAGAATAGTGAGTGCAGCTCTGGAGTATAATAAAGGAAGTAACTGAGGATGAGTAGAGGATCAGTAATGTAATGTATGTGCACAGTGACTGCACCAGCAGAATAGTGAGTGCAGCTCTGGAGTATAATACAGTATGTAAGTCAGGATCAGTGCAGGATCAGTAATGTAATGTATGTGCACAGTGACTGCACCAGCAGAATAGAGAGTGCAGCTCTGGATTATAATACAAGATGTAACTCAGGATCAGTAATGTAATGTATGTACACAGTGACTGCACCAGCAGAATAGTGAGTGCTGCTCTGGAGTATAATACAGGATGTAACTCAGGATCAGTACAGGATCAATAATGTAATGTATGTACACAGTGACTGCACCAGCAGAATAGTGAGTGCAGCTCTGGATTATAATACAAGATGTAACTCAGGATGAGTAATGTAATGTATGTACACAGTGACTGCAGCAGCAGAATAGTGAGTGCAGCTCTGGAGTATAATACAGGATGTAACTGAAGATCAGTAGAGGATCAGTAATGTAATGTATGTACACAGTGACTGCACAAGCAGAGTAGTGAGTGCAGCTCTGGAGTATAATACAGGATGCAAGTCATGATAAGTACAAGATTAGTAATGTAATATATGTACACAGTGACTGCACCAGCAGAATAGTGAGTACAGCTCAGGATTATAATACAGGATGTAACTCAGGATCAGTAATGTAATGTATGCACACAGTGACTGCACCAGCAGAATAGTGAGTGCAGCTCTGGAGTATAATATAGGATGTAACTCAGGATCAGTACAGGATCAGTAATGTAATGTATGTACACAGTGACTGCACCAGCAGAATAGTGAGTGCAGCTCTGGAGTATAATACAGGATGGAACTCAGGATCAGTAATGTAATGTATGTACACAGTGACTGCACTAGCAGAATAGTGAGTGCAGCTCTGGGGTATAATAAGGGATGTAACTCAGGATCAGTACAGGATCAGTAATGTAATATATGTACACAGTGGTGCACCAGCAGAATAGTGAGTGCAGCTCTGGAGTATAATACAGGATGTAACTCAGGATCAGTACAGGATCAGTAATGTAATGTATGTACACAGAGACTGCACAAGCAGAATAGTGAGTGCAGCTCTGGAGTATAATACAGGATGTAACTCAGGATCAGAACCGGATCAGTAATGTAATGTATGTACACAGAGACTGCACAAGCAGAATAGTGAGTGCAGCTCTGGAGTATAATACAGGATGTAACTCAGGATCAGTACAGGATCAGTAATGTAATGTATGTACACAGAGACTGCACAAGCAGAATAGTGAGTGCAGCTCTGGAGTATAATACAGGATGTAACTCAGGATCAGAACCGGATCAGTAATGTAATGTATGTGCACAGTGACTGCACCAGCAGAATAGTGAGTGCAGCTCTGGAGTATAATACAGGATGGAACTCAGGATCAGTAATGTAATGTATGTACACAGCGACTGCACTAGCAGAATAGTGAGTGCAGCTCTGGAGTATAATACAGGATGGAACTCAGGATCAGTAATGTAATGTATGTACACAGTGACTGCACTAGCAGAATAGTGAGTGCAGCTCTGGAGTATAATACAGGATGTAACTCAGGATCAGTACAGGATCAGTAATGTAATATATGTACACAGTGGCCGCACCAGCAGAATAGTGAGTGCAGCTCTGGAGTATAATACAGGATGTAACTCAGGATCAGTACAGGATCAGTAATGTAATATATGTACACAGTGACTGCACCAGCAGAATAGTGAGTGCAGCTCTGGAGTATAATACAGGATGTAACTCAGGATCAGAACCGGATCAGTAATGTAATGTATGTGCAAAGTGACTGCACCAGCAGAATAGTGAGTGCAGCTCTGGAGTATAATACAGGATGGAACTCAGGATCAGTAATGTAATGTATGTACACAGTGACTGCACTAGCAGAATAGTGAGTGCAGCTCTGGAGTATAATACAGGATGGAACTCAGGATCAGTAATGTAATGTATGTACACAGTGACTGCACTAGCAGAATAGTGAGTGCAGCTCTGGAGTATAATACAGGATGTAACTCAGGATCAGTACAGGATCAGTAATGTAATATATGTACACAGTGGCTGCACCAGCAGAATAGTGATTGCAGCTCTGGAGTATAATACAGGATGTAACTCAGGATCAGTACAGGATCAGTAATGTAATGTATGTACACAGTGACTGCACCAGCAGAATAGTGAGTGCAGCTCTGGAGTATAATACAGGATGTAACTCAGGATCAGAACCGGATCAGTAATGTAATGTATGTGCACAGTGACTGCACCAGCAGAATAGTGAGTGCAGCTCTGGAGTATAATACAGGATATAACTCAGGATCAGTGCAGCATCAGTAATGTAATGTATGTACACAGTGACTCCACCAGCAGAATAGTGAGTGCAGCTCTGAAGTATAATACAGGATGTATCTGAGGATCAGTAGAGGGTCATTAATGTAATGTATGTGCACAGTGACTGCACCAGCAGAATAGTGAGTGCAGCTCTGGAGTATAATACAGGATGTAAGTCAGGATCAGTACAGGACCAGTAATGTAATATATGTACACAGTGACTGCACAAGCAGAATAGTGAGTGCAGCTCTGGATTATAAAACAGGATGTAACTCAGGATCAGTAATGTAATGTATGTACACAGTGACTGCACCAGCAGAATAGTGAGTGCTGCTCTGGAGTATAATACAGGATGTAACTCAGGATCAGTACAGGATCAATAATGTAATGTATGTAAACAGTGACTGCACCAGCAGAATAGAGAGTGCAGCTCTGGATTATAATACAAGATGTAACTCAGGATCAGTAATGTAATGTATGTACACAGTGACTGCACCAGCAGAATAGTGAGTGCTGCTCTGGAGTATAATACAGGATGTAACTCAGGATCAGTACAGGATCAATAATGTAATGTATGTACACAGTGACTGCACCAGCAGAATAGTGAGTGCTGCTCTGGAGTATAATACAGGATGTAACTCAGGATCAGTACAGGATCAGTAATGTAATGTATGTACACAGTGACTGCACCAAGCAAAATAGTGAGTGCAGCTCTGGATTATAATACAAGATGTAACTCAGGATGAGTAATGTAATGTATGTACACAGTGACTGCACCAGCAGAATAGTGAGAGCAGCTCTGGAGTATAATACAGGATGTAACTGAGGATCAGTAGAGGATCAGTAATGTAATGTATGTACACAGTGACTGCACCAGCAGAATAGTGAGTGCAGCTCTGGAGTATAATACAGGATGCAAGTCAGGATAAGTACAAGATCAGTAATGTAATATATGTACACAGTGACTGCACCAGCAGAATAGTGAGTACAGCTCAGGATTATTATACAGGATGTAACTCAGGATCAGTAATGTAATGTATGTACACAGTGACTGCACCAGCAGAATAGTGAGTGCAGCACAGGAGTATAATATAGGATGTAACTCAGGATCAGTACAGGATCAGTAATGTAATGTATGTACACAGTGACTGCACCAGCAGAATAGTGAGTGCAGCTCTGGAGTATAATACAGGATGGAACTCAGGATCAGTAATGTAATGTATGTACACAGTGACTGCACTAGCAGAATAGTGAGTGCAGCTCTGGGGTATAATAAGGGATGTAACTCAGGATCAGTACAGGATCAGTAATGTAATATATGTACACAGTGGTGCACCAGCAGAATAGTGAGTGCAGCTCTGGAGTATAATACAGGATGTAACTCAGGATCAGTACAGGATCAGTAATGTAATGTATGTACACAGTGACTGCACCAGCAGAATTGTGAGTGCAGCTCTGGAGTATAATACAGGATGTAACTAAGGATCAGAACCGGATCAGTAATGTAATGTATGTGCACAGTGACTGCACCAGCAGAATAGTGAGTGCAGCTCTGGAGTATAATACAGGATGGAACTCAGTATCAGTAATGTAATGTATGTACACAGTGACTGCACTAGCAGAATAGTGAGTGCAGCTCTGGAGTATAATACAGGATGTAACTCAGGATCAGTACAGGATCAGTAATGTAATATATGTACACAGTGGCTGCACCAGCAGAATAGTGAGTGCAGCTCTGGAGTATAATACAGGATGTAACTCAGGATCAGTACAGGATCAGTAATGTAATGTATGTACACAGTGACTGCACCAGCAGAATAGTGAGTGCAGCTCTGGAGTATAATACAGGATGTAACTCAGGATCAGTACAGGATCAGTAATGTAATGTATGTACACAGTGACTGCACCAGCAGAATAGTGAGTGCAGCTCTGGAGTATAATACAGGATGTAACTCAGGATCAGTACAGGATCAGTAATGTAATGTATGTACACAGTGACTGCACCAGCAGAATAGTGAGTGCAGCTCTGGAGTATAATACAGGATTTAACTCAGGATCAGTACAGGATCAGTAATGGAATGTATTTACACAGTGACTGCACCAGCAGAATAGTGAGTGCAGCTCTGGATTATAATACAGGATGTAACTCAGGATAAGTAATGTAATGTATGTACACAGTGACTGCACCAGCAGAATAGTGAGTGCAGCTCTGGAGTATAATACATGATGTAACTCAGGATCAGCACACGATCAGTAATGTATGTAAACAGTGACTGCACCAGCAGAATAGTGAGTGCAGCTCTGGAGTATAATACAGGATGTAACTCAGGATCAGCACAGGATTAGTAATGTAATGTATGTACACAGTGACTGCACCAGCAGAATAGTGAGTGCAGCTCTGGAGTATAATACAGGATGTAACTCAGGATCAGTACAGGATCAGTAATGTAATGTATGTGCACAGTGACTGCACCAGCAGAATAGTGAGAGCAGCTCTGGAGTATAATACAGTATATAACGCAGGATCAGTAATGTAATGTATGTACACAGAGAATGCACTAGCAGAATAGTGAGTGCAGCTCTGGAGTATAATACAGGATATAACTGAGGATCAGTAATGTAATGTATGTGCACAGTGACTGAACAAGCAGAATACTGAGTGCAGCTCTGGAGTATAATACAGGATGCAAGTCAGGATCAGTACAAGATCAGTAATGTAATATATGTACACAGTGACTGCACCAGCAGAATAGTGAGTACAGCTCATGATTATAATACAGGATGTAACTCAGGATCAGAAATGTAATGTATGTACACAGTGACTGCACCAGCAGAATAGTGAGTGCAGCTCTGGAGTATAATATAGGATGTAACTCAGGATCAGTAATGTAATGTATGTACACAGTGACTGCACCAGCAGAATAGTGAGTGCAGCTCTGGAGTATAATACAGGATGGAACTCAGGATCAGTAGTATAATGTATGTACACAGTGACTGCACTAGCAGAATAGTGAGTGCAGCTCTGGGGTATAATAAGGGATGTAACTCAGGATCAGTACAGGATCAGTAATGTAATATATGTACACAGTGGCTGCACCAGCAGAATAGTGAGTGCAGCTCTGGAGTATAATACATGATGTAACTCAGGATCAGTACAGGATCAGTAATGTAATGTATGTACACAGTGACTGCACCAGCAGAATAGTGAGTGCAGCTCTGGAGTATAATACAGGATGTAACTCAGGATCAGAACCGGATCAGTAATGTAATGTATGTGCACAGTGACTGCACCAGCAGAATAGTGAGTGCAGCTCTGGAGTATAATACAGGATGGAACTCAGGATCAGTAATGTAATGTATGTTCACAGTGACTGCACTAGCAGAATAGTGAGTGCAGCTCTGGAGTATAATACAGGATGGAACTCAGGATCAGTAATGTAATGTATGTACACAGTGACTGCACTAGCAGAATAGTGAGTGCAGCTCTGGAGTATAATACAGGATGTAACTCAGGATCAGTACAGGATCAATAATGTAATATATGTACACAGTGGCTGCACCAGCAGAACAGTGAGTGCAGCTCTGGAGTATAATACAGGATGTAACTCAGGATCAGTACAGGATCAGTAATGTAATGTATGTACACAGTGACTGCACCAGCAGAATAGTGAGTGCAGCTCTGGAGTATAATACAGGATGTAACTCAGGATCAGAAACGGATCAGTAATGTAATGCATGTGCACAGTGACTGCACCAGCACAATAGTGAGTGCAGCTCTGGAGAATAATACAGGATATAACTCAGGATCAGTGCAGGATCAGTAATGTAATGTATGTGCACAGTGACTGCACCAGCAGAATAGTGAGTGCAGCTCTGGAGTATAATACAGGATGTAAGTCAGGATCAGTACAGGATCAGTAATGTAATATATGTACACAGTGACTGCACAAGCAGAATAGTGAGTGCAGCTCTGGAGTATAATACAGGATGTAACTCAGGATCAGTACAGGATCAGTAATGTAATTGTATGTACACAGTGACTGCACCAGCAGAATAGTGAGTACAGCTCTGGAGTATAATACAGGATGGAACTCAGGATCAGTAATGTAATGTATGTACACAGTGACTGCACCAGCAGAATAGTGAGTTCAGCTCTCGAGTATAATACAGGATGTAACTCAGGATCAGTAATGCATGTACACAGTGACTGCACCAGCAGAATAGTGAGTGCAGCTCTGGAGTATAATACAGGATGTATCTCAGGATCAGTAATGTAATGTATGTACACAGTGACTCCACCAGCAGAATAGTGTGTGCAGCTCTGGATTATAATAGAGGATGTAACTCAGGATCAGTAATATTATGTATGTACACAGCGACCCCACGAGCAGAATAGTGAGCGCAGCTCTGGAGTATAATAAAGGAAGTAACTGAGGATGAGTAGAGGATCAGTAATGTAATGTATGTGCACAGTGACTGCACCAGCAGAATAGTGAGTGCAGCTCTGGAGTATAATACTGTATGTAAGTCAGGATCAGTACAGGATCAGTAATGTAATGTATGTGCACAGTGACTGCACCAGCAGAATAGAGAGTGCAGCTCTGGATTATAATACAAGATGTAACTCAGGATCAGTAATGTAATGTATGTACACAGTGACTGCACCAGCAGAATAGTGAGTGCTGCTCTGGAGTATAATACACGATGTAACTCAGGATCAGTACAGGATTAGTAATGTAATGTATGTACACAGTGACTGCACCAGCAGAATAGTGAGAGCAGCTCTGGAATATAATACAGGATGTAACTCAGGATGAGTAATGTAATGTATGTACACAGTGACTGCAGCAGCAGAATAGTGAGTGCAGCTCTGGAGTATAATACAGGATGGAACTCAGGATCAGTAGTGTAATGTATGTGCACAGTGACAGCACTAGCAGAATAGTGAGTGCAGCTCTGGGGTATAATAAGGGATGTAACTCAGGATCAGTACAGGATCAGTAATGTAATATATGTACACAGTGGCTGCACCAGCAGAATAGTGAGTGCAGCTCTGGAGTATAATACATGATGTAACTCAGGATCAGTACAGGATCAGTAATGTAATGTATGTACACAGTGACTGCACCAGCAGAATAGTGAGTGCAGCTCTGGAATATAATACAGGATGCAACTCAGGATCAGAACCGGTTCAGTAATGTATTGTATGTGCACAGTGACTGCACCAGCAGAATAGTGCGTGCAGCTCTGGAGTATAATACAGGATGGAACTCAGGATCAGTAATGTAATGTATGTACACAGTGACTGCACTAGCAGAATAGTGAGTGCAGCTCTGGAGTATAATACAGGATGTAACTCAGGATCAGTACAGGATCAGTAATGTAATATATGTACACAGTGGCTGCACCAGCAGAATAGTGAGTGCAGCTCTGGAGTATAATACAGGATGGAACTCAGGAACAGAACCGAATCAGTAATGTAATGTATGTGCACAGTGACTGCACCAGCAGAATAGTGAGTGCAGCTCTGGAGTATAATACAGGATATAACTCAGGATCAGTGCAGGATCAGTAATGTAATGTATGTACACAGTGACTCCACCAGCAGAATAGTGAGTGCAGCTCTGAAGTATAATACAGGATGTATCTGAGGATCAGTAGAGGGTCAGTAATGTAATGTATGTGCACAGTGACTGCACCAGCAGAATAGTGAGTGCAGCTCTGGAGTATAATACAGGATGTAAGTCAGGATCAGTACAGGATCAGTAATGTAATATATGTACACAGTGACTGCACAAGCAGAATAGTGAGTGCAGCTCTGGATTATAAAACAGGATGTAACTCAGGATCAGTAATGTAATGTATGTACACAGTGACTGCACCAGCAGAATAGTGAGTGCAGCTCTGGAGTATAATATAGGATGTAACTCAGGATCAGTACAGGATCAGTAATGTAATGTATGTACACAGTGACTGCACCAGCAGAATAGTGAGTACAGCTCTGGAGTATAATACAGGATGGAACTCAGGATCAGTAATGTAATGTATGTACACAGTGACTGCACCAGCAGAATAGTGAGTTCAGCTCTCGAGTATAATACAGGATGTAACTCAGGATCAGTAATGTATGTACACAGTGACTGCACCAGCAGAATAGTGAGTGCAGCTCTGGAGTATAATACAGGATGTATCTCAGGATCAGTAATGTAATGTATGTACACAGTGACTGCACCAGCAGAATAGTGTGTGTAGCTCTGGATTATAATAGAGGATGTAACTCAGGATCAGTAATATTATGTATGTACACAGTGACCCCACGAGCAGAATAGTGAGTGCAGCTCTGGAGTATAATAAAGGAAGTAACTGAGGATGAGTAGAGGATCAGTAATGTAATGTATGTGCACAGTGACTGCACCAGCAGAATAGTGAGTGCAGCTCTGGAGTATAATACAGTATGTAAGTCAGGATCAGTACAGGATCAGTAATGTAATGTATGTGCACAGTGACTGCACCAGCAGAATAGAGAGTGCAGCTCTGGATTATAATACAAGATGTAACTCAGGATCAGTAATGTAATGTATGTACACAGTGACTGAACCAGCAGAATAGTGAGTGCTGCTCTGGAGTATAATACAGGATGTAACTCAGGATCAGTACAGGATCAATAATGTAATGTATGTACACAGTGACTGCACCAGCAGAATAGTGAGTGCAGCTCTGGAGTATAATACAGGATGTAACTCAGGATCAGTACAGAATCAGTAATGTAATGTATGTACACAGTGACTGCACCAGCAGAATAGTGAGTGCAGCTCTGGAGTATAATACAGGATGTAACTCAGGATCAGTACAGGATCAGTAATGTAATGTATGTGCACAGTGACTGCACCAACAGAATAGTGAGAGCAGCTCTGGAGTATAATAAAGTATATAACTCAGGATCAGTAATGTAATGTATGTACACAGAGAATGCACTAGCAGAATAGTGAGTGCAGCTCTGGAGTATAATACAGGATATAACTGAGGATCAGTAATGTAATGTATGTGCACAGTGACTGAACAAGCAGAATAGTGAGTGCAGCTCTGGAGTATAATACAGTATGCAAGTCAGGATCAGTACAAGATCAGTAATGTAATATATGTACACAGTGACTGCACCAGCAGAATAGTGAGTACAGCTCATGATTATAATACAGGATGTAACTCAGGATCAGAAATGTAATGTATGTACACAGTGACTGCACCAGCAGAATAGTGAGTGCAGCTCTGGAGTATAATATAGGATGTAACTAAGGATCAGTAATGTAATGTATGTACACAGTGACTGCACCAGCAGAATAGTGAGTGCAGCTCTGGAGTATAATACAGGATGGAACTCAGGATCAGTAGTATAATGTATGTACACAGTGGCTGCACCAGCAGAATAGTGAGTGCAGTTCTGGAGTATAATACAGGATGTAACTCAGGATCAGTACAGGATCAGTAATGTAATGTATGTACACAGTGACTGCACCAGCAGAATAGTGAGTGCAGCTCTGGAGTATAATACAGGATGTAACTCAGGATCAGTACAGGATCAGTAATGTAATGTATGTACACAGTGACTGCACCAGCAGAATAGTGAGTGCAGCTCTGGAGTATAATACAGGATGGAACTCAGGATCAGTAATGTAATGTATGTTCACAGTGACTGCACTAGCAGAATAGTGAGTGCAGCTCTGGAGTATAATACAGGATGGAACTCAGGATCAGTAATGTAATGTATGTACACAGTGACTGCACTAGCAGAATAGTGAGTGCAGCTCTGGAGTATAATACAGGATGGAACTCAGGATCAGTAATATTATGTATGTACACAGTGACTGCACCAGCAGAATAGTGAGTGCAGCTCTGGAGTATAATACAGGATGTAACTCAGGATCAGTACAGGATCAGTAATGTAATGTATGTACACAGTGACTGCACCAGCAGAATAGTGAGTGCAGCTCTGGAGTATAATACAGGATGGAACTCAGGATCAGTAATGTAATGTATGTTCACAGTGACTGCACTAGCAGAATAGTGAGTGCAGCTCTGGAGTATAATACAGGATGGAACTCAGGATCAGTAATGTAATGTATGTACACAGTGACTGCACTAGCAGAATAGTGAGTGCAGCTCTGGAGTATAATACAGGATGTAACTCAGGATCAGTACAGGATCAATAATGTAATATATGTACACAGTGGCTGCACCAGCAGAACAGTGAGTGCAGCTCTGGAGTATAATACAGGATGTAACTCAGGATCAGTACAGGATCAGTAATGTAATGTATGTACACAGTGACTGCACCAGCAGAATAGTGAGTGCAGCTCTGGAGTATAATACAGGATGTAATTCAGGATCAGAAACGGATCAGTAATGTAATGCATGTGCACAGTGACTGCACCAGCAGAATAGTGAGTGCAGCTCTGGAGTATAATACAGGATATAACTCAGGATCAGTGCAGGATCAGTAATGTAATGTATGTACACAGTGACTCCACCAGCAGAATAGTGAGTGCAGCTCTGAAGTATAATACAGGATGTATCTGAGGATCAGTAGAGGGTCAGTAATGTAATGTATGTGCACAGTGACTGCACCAGCAGAATAGTGAGTGCAGCTCTGGAGTATAATACAGGATGTAAGTCAGGATCAGTACAGGATCAGTAATGTAATATATGTACACAGTGACTGCACAAGCAGAATAGTGAGTGCAGCTCTGGAGTATAATACAGGATGTAAGTCAGGATCAGTACAGGATCAGTAATGTAATGTATGGACACAGTGACTGCACCAGCAGAATAGTGAGTACAGCTCTGGAGTATAATACAGGATGGAACTCAGGATCAGTAATGTAATGTATGTACACAGTGACTGCACAAGCAGAATAGTGAGTTCAGCTCTCGAGTTTAATACAGGATGTAACTCAGGATCAGTAATGTATGTACACAGTGACTGCACCAGCAGAATAGTGAGTGCAGCTCTGGAGTATTATACAGGATGTATCTCAGGATCAGTAATGTAATGTATGTACACAGTGACTCCACCAGCAGAATAGTGTGAGCAGCTCTGGATTATAATAGAGGATGTAACTCAGGATCAGTAATATTATGTATGTACACAGTGACCCCACGAGCAGAATAGTGAGCGCAGCTCTGGAGTATAATAAAGGAAGTAACTGAGGATGAGTAGAGGATCAGTAATGTAATGTATGTGCACAGTGACTGCACCAGCAGAATAGTGAGTGCAGCTCTGGAGTATAATACAGTATGTAAGTCAGGATCAGTACAGGATCAGTAATGTAATGTATGTGCACAGTGACTGCACCAGCAGAATAGAGAGTGCAGCTCTGGATTATAATACAAGATGTAACTCAGGATCAGTAATGTAATGTATGTACACATTGACTGCACCAGCAGAATAGTGAGTGCAGCTCTGGATTATAATACAAGATGTAACTCAGGATGAGTAATGTAATGTATGTACACAGTGACTGCAGCAGCAGAATAGTGAGTGCAGCTCTGGAGTATAATACAGGATGGAACTCAGGATCAGTAGTGTAATGTATGTGCACAGTGACAGCACTAGCAGAATAGTGAGTGAAGCTCTGGGGTATAATAAGGGATGTAACTCAGGATCAGTACAGGATCAGTAATGAAATATATGTACACAGTGGCTGCACCAGCAGAATAGTGAGTGCAGCTCTGGAGTATAATACATGATGTAACTCAGGATCAGTACAGGATCAGTAATGTAATGTATGTACACAGTGACTGCACCAGCAGAATAGTGAGTGCAGCTCTGGAATATAATACAGGATGTAACTCAGGATCAGAACCGGATCAGTAATGTAATGTATGTGCACAGTGACTGCACCAGCAGAATAGTGAGTGCAGGTCTGGAGTATAATACAGGATGGAACTCAGGATCAGTAATGTAATGTATGTACACAGTGACTGCACTAGCAGAATAGTGAGTGCAGCTCTGGAGTATAATACAGGATGTAACTCAGGATCAGTACAGGATCAATAATGTAATATATGTACACAGTGGCTGCACCAGCAGAATAGTGAGTGCAGCTCTGGAGTATAATACAGGATGGAACTCAGGAACAGAACCGGATCAGTAATGTATTGTATGTGCACAGTGACTGCACCAGCAGAATAGTGAGTGCAGCTCTGGAGTATAATACAGGATATAACTCAGGATCAGTGCAGGATCAGTAATGTAATGTATGTACACAGTGACTCCACCAGCAGAATAGTGAGTGCAGCTCTGAAGTATAATACAGGATGTATCTGAGGATCAGTAGAGGGTCAGTAATGTAATGTATGTGCACAGTGACTGCACCAGCAGAATAGTGAGTGCAGCTCTGGAGTATAATACAGGATGTAAGTCAGGATCAGTACAGGATCAGTAATGTAATATATGTACACAGTGACTGCACAAGCAGAATAGTGAGTGCAGCTCTGGATTATAAAACAGGATGTACCTCAGGATCAGTAATGTAATGTATGTACACAGTGACTGCACCAGCAGAATAGTGAGTGCAGCTCTGGAGTATAATATAGGATGTAACTCAGGATCAGTACAGGATCAGTAATGTAATGTATGTACACAGTGACTGCACCAGCAGAATAGTGAGTACAGCTCTGGAGTATAATACAGGATGTAACTCAGGATCAGTAATGTAATGTATGTACACAGTGACTGCACCAGCAGAATAGTGAGTTCAGCTCTCGAGTATAATACAGGATGTAACTCAGGATCAGTAATGTATGTACACAGTGACTGCACCAGCAGAATAGTGAGTGCAGCTCTGGAGTATAATACAGGATGTATCTCAGGATCAGTAATGTAATGTATGTACACAGTGACTGCACCAGCAGAATAGTGTGTGCAGCTCTGGATTATAATAGAGGATGTAACTCAGGATCAGTAATATTATGTATGTACACAGTGACCCCACGAGCAGAATAGTGAGTGCAGCTCTGGAGTATAATAAAGGAAGTAACTGAGGATGAGTAGAGGATCAGTAATGTAATGTATGTGCACAGTGACTGCACCAGCGGAATAGTGAGTGCAGCTCTGGAGTATAATACAGTATGTAAGTCAGGATCAGTACAGGATCAGTAATGTAATGTATGTGCACAGTGACTGCACCAGCAGAATAGAGAGTGCAGCTCTGGATTATAATACAAGATGTAACTCAGGATCAGTAATGTAATGTATGTACACAGTGACTGAACCAGCAGAATAGTGAGTGCTGCTCTGGAGTATAATACAGGATGTAACTCAGGATCAGTACAGGATCAATAATGTAATGTATGTGCACAGTGACTGCACCAGCAGAATAGTGAGTGCAGCTCTGGATTATAATACAAGATGTAACTCAGGATGAGTAATGTAATGTATGTACACAGTGACTGCACCAGCAAAATAGTGAGTACAGCTCTGGAGTATAATACAGGATGTAACTCAGGATCAGTAATGTAATGTATGTACACAGTGACTGCACCAGCAGAATAGTGAGTGCAGCTCTGGAGTATAATACAGGATGGAACTCAGGATCAGTAGTATAATGTATGTACACAGTGACTGCACTAGCAGAATAGTGAGTGCAGCTCTGGGGTATAATAAGGGATGCAACTCAGGATCAGTACAGGATCAGTAATGTAATATATGTACACAGTGGCTGCACCAACAGAATAGTGAGTGCAGCTCTGGAGTATAATACATGATGTAACTCAGGATCAGTACAGGATCAGTAATGTAATGTATGTACACAGTGACTGCACCAGCAGAATAGTGAGTGCAGCTCTGGAGTATAATACAGGATGTAACTCAGGATCAGAACCGGATCAGTAATGTAATGTATGTGCACAGTGACTGCACCAGCAGAATAGTGAGTGCAGCTCTGGAGTATAATACAGGATGGAACTCAGGATCAGTAATGTAATGTATGTTCACAGTGACTGCACTAGCAGAATAGTGAGTGCAGCTCTGGAGTATAAAACAGGATGGAACTCAGGATCAGTAATGTAATGTATGTGCACAGTGACTGCACTAGCAGAATAGTGAGTGCAGCTCTGGAGTATAATACATGATGTAACTCAGGATCAGTACAGGATCAATAATGTAATATATGTACACAGTGGCTGCACCAGCAGAACAGTGAGTGCAGCTCTGGAGTATAATACAGGATGTAACTCAGGATCAGTACAGGATCAGTAATGTAATGTATGTACACAGTGACTGCACCAGCAGAATAGTGAGTGCAGCTCTGGAGTATAATACAGGATGTAACTCAGGATCAGAAACGGATCAGTAATGTAATGCATGTGCACAGTGACTGCACCAGCAGAATAGTGAGTGCAGCTCTGGAGTATAATACAGGATATAACTCAGGATCAGTGCAGGATCAGTAATGTAATGTATGTACACAGTGACTCCACCAGCAGAATAGTGAGTGCAGCTCTGAAGTATAATACAGGATGTATCTGAGGATCAGTAGAGGATCAGTAATGTAAAGTATGTGCACAGTGACTGCACCAGCAGAATAGTGAGTGCAGCTCTGGAGTATAATACAGGATGTAAGTCAGGATCAGTACAGGATCAGTAATGTAATATATGTACACAGTGACTGCACAAGCAGAATAGTGAGTGCAGCTCTGGAGTATAATACAGGATGTAACTCAGGATCAGTACAGGATCAGTAATGTAATTGTATGTACACAGTGACTGCACCAGCAGAATAGTGAGTACAGCTCTGGAGTATAACACAGGATGGAACTCAGGATCAGTAATGTAATGTATGTACACAGTGACTGCACCAGCAGAATAGTGAGTTCAGCTCTCGAGTATAATACAGGATGTAACTCAGGATCAGTAATGTATGTACACAGTGCCTGCACCAGCAGAATAGTGAGTGCAGCTCTCGAGTATAATACAGGATGTATCTCAGGATCAGTAATGTAATGTATGTACACAGTGACTCCACCAGCAGAATAGTGAGTGCAGCTCTGGAGTATAATACAGTATGTAAGTCAGGATCAGTACAGGATCAGTAATGTAATGTATGTGCACAGTGACTGCACCAGCAGAATAGAGAGTGCAGCTCTGGATTATAATACAAGATGTAACTCAGGATCAGTAATGTAATGTATGTACACAGTGACTGCACCAGCAGAATAGTGAGTGCAGCTCTGGATTATAATACAAGATGTAACTCAGGATGAGTAATGTAATGTATGTACACAGTGACTGCAGCAGCAGAATAGTGAGTGCAGCTCTGGAGTATAATACAGGATGGAACTCAGGATCAGTAGTGTAATGTATGTGCACAGTGACAGCACTAGCAGAATAGTGAGTGCAGCTCTGGGGTATAATAAGGGATGTAACTCAGGATCAGTACAGGATCAGTAATGTAATATATGTACACAGTGGCTGCACCAGCAGAATAGTGAGTGCAGCTCTGGAGTATAATACATGATGTAACTCAGGATCAGTACAGGATCAGTAATGTAATGTATGTACACAGTGACTGCACCAGCAGAATAGTGAGTGCAGCTCTGGAATATAATACAGGATGTAACTCAGGATCAGAACCGGATCAGTAATGTAATGTATGTGCACAGTGACTGCACTAGCAGAATAGTGAGTGCAGCTCTGGAGTATAATACAGGATGGAACTCAGGATCAGTAATGTAATGTATGTACACAGTGACTGCACTAGCAGAATAGTGAGTGCAGCTCTGGAGTATAATACAGGATGGAACTCAGGATCAGTAATGTAATGTATGTACACAGTGACTGCACTAGCAGAATAGTGAGTGCAGCTCTGGAGTATAATACAGGATGTAACTCAGGATCAGTACAGGATCAGTAATGTAATATATGTACACAGTGGCTGCACCAGCAGAATAGTGAGTGCAGCTCTGGAGTATAATACAGGATGGAACTCAGGAACAGAACCGGATCAGTAATGTAATGTATGTGCACAGTGACTGCACCAGCAGAATAGTGAGTGCAGCTCTGGAGTATAATACAGGATATAACTCAGGATCAGTGCAGGATCAGTAATGTAATGTATGTACACAGTGAATCCACCAGCAGAATAGTGAGTGCAGCTCTGAAGTATAATTCAGGATGTATCTGAGGATCAGTAGAGGGTCAGTAATGTAATGTATGTGCACAGTGACTGCACCAGCAGAATAGTGAGTGCAGCTCTGGAGTATAATACAGGATGTAAGTCAGGATCAGTACAGGATCAGTAATGTAATATATGTACACAGTGACTGCACAAGCAGAATTGTGAGTGCAGCTCTGGATTATAAAACAGGATGTAACTCAGGATCAGTAATGTAATGTATGTACACAGTGACTGCACCAGCAGAATAGTGAGTACAGCTCTGGAGTATAATACAGGATGGAACTCAGGATCAGTAATGTAATGTATGTACACAGTGACTGCACCAGCAGAATAGTGAGTTCAGCTCTCGAGTATAATACAGGATGGAACTCAGGATCAGTAATGTATGTACACAGTGACTGCACCAGCAGAATAGTGAGTGCAGCTCTGGAGTATAATACAGGATGTATCTCAGGATCAGTAATGTAATGTATGTACACAGTGACTGCACCAGCAGAATAGTGTGTGCAGCTCTGGATTATAATAGAGGATGTAACTCAGGATCAGTAATATTATGTATGTACACAGTGACCCCACGAGCAGAATAGTGAGTGCAGCTCTGGAGTATAATAAAGGAAGTAACTGAGGATGAGTAGAGGATCAGTAATGTAATGTATGTGCACAGTGACTGCACCAGCAGAATAGTGAGTGCAGCTCTGGAGTATAATACAGTATGTAAGTCAGGATCAGTACAGGATCAGTAATGTAATGTATGTGCACAGTGACTGCACCAGCAGAATAGAGAGTGCAGCTCTGGATTATAATACAAGATGTAACTCAGGATCAGTAATGTAATGTATGTACACAGTGACTGAACCAGCAGAAT
Source organism: Phyllobates terribilis (assembly GCF_046119375.1). Taxonomy (NCBI): domain Eukaryota; kingdom Metazoa; phylum Chordata; class Amphibia; order Anura; family Dendrobatidae; genus Phyllobates; species Phyllobates terribilis. The sequence goes on along the minus strand of NW_027362968.1, from coordinate 1,322,091 downwards.
AGTGAGTGCTGCTCTGGAGTATAATACAGGATGTAACTCAGGATCAGTACAGGATCAATAATGTAATGTATGTACACAGTGACTGCACCAGCAGAATAGTGAGTGCAGCTCTGGATTATAATACAAGATGTAACTCAGGATGAGTAATGTAATGTATGTACACAGTGACTGCACCAGCAGAATAGTGAGTACAGCTCTGGAGTATAATACAGGATGTAACTCAGGATCAGTAATGTAATGTATGCACACAGTGACTGCACCAGCAGAATAGTGAGAGCAGCTCTGGAGTATAATACAGTATATAACTCAGGATCAGTGCAGGATCAGTAATGTAATGTATGTACACAGTGACTCCACCAGCAGAATAGTGAGTGCAGCTCTGGAGTATAATACAGGGTGTAACTGAGGATCAGTAGAGGATCAGTAATGTAATGTATGTGCACAGTGACTGCACAAGCAGAATAGTGAGTGCAGCTCTGGAGTATAATACAGGATGCAAGTCAGGATAAGTACAAGATTAGTAATGTAATATATGTACACAGTGACTGCACCAGCAGAATAGTGAGTACAGCTCAGGATTATAATACAGGATGTAACTCAGGATCAGTAATGTAATGTATGCCACAGTGACTGCACCAGCAGAATAGTGAGTGCAGCTTTGGAGTATAATATAGGATGTAACTAAGGATCAGTACAGGATCAGTAATGTAATGTATGTACACAGTGACTGCACCAGCAGAATAGTGAGTGCAGCTCTGGAGTATAATACAGGATGGAACTCAGGATCAGTAATGTAATGTATGTACACAGTGACTGCACTAGCAGAATAGTGAGTGCAGCTCTGGGGTATAATAAGGGATGTAACTCAGGATCAGTACAGGATCAGTAATGTAATATATGTACACATTGGTGCACCAGTAGAATAGTGAGTGCAGCTCTGGAGTATAATACAGGATGTAACTCAGGATCAGTAGAGGATCAGTAATGTAATGTATGTACACAGAGACTGCACAAGCAGAATAGTGAGTGCAGCTCTGGAGTATAATACAGGATGTAACTCAGGATCAGAACCGGATCAGTAATGTAATGTATGTGCACAGTGACTGCACCAGCAGAATAGTGAGTGCAGCTCTGGAGTATAATACAGGATGGAACTCAGGATCAGTAATGTAATGTATGTACACAGCGACTGCACTAGCAGAATAGTGAGTGCAGTTCTGGAGTATAATACAGGATGTAACTCAGGATCAGTAATGTAATGTATGTACACAGCGACTGCACTAGCAGAATAGTGAGTGCAGTTCTGGAGTATAATACAGGATGTAACTCAGGATCAGTACAGGATCAGTAATGTAATGTATGTACACAGTGACTGCACCAGCAGAATAGTGAGTGCAGCTCTGGAGTATAATACAGGATGTAACTCAGGATCAGTACAGGATCAGTAATGTAATATATGTACACAGTGACTGCACCAGCAGAATAGTGAGTGCAGCTCTGGAGTATAATATAGGATGTAACTCAGGATCAGTACAGGATCAGCAATGTAATGTATGTACACAGTGACTGCACCAGCAGAATAGTGAGTACAGCTCTGGAGTATAATACAGGATGTATCTCAGGATCAGTAATGTAATGTATGTACACAGTGACTGCACCAGCAGAATATTGTGTGCAGCTCTGGATTATAATAGAGGATGTAACTCAGGATCAGTAATATTATGTATGTACACAGTGACCCCACGAGCAGAATAGTGAGTGCAGCTCTGGAGTATAATAAAGGAAGTAACTGAGGATGAGTAGAGGATCAGTAATGTAATGTATGTGCACAGTGACTGCACCAGCAGAATAGTGAGTGCAGCTCTGGAGTATAATACAGTATGTAAGTCAGGATCAGTACAGGATCAGTAATGTAATGTATGTGCACAGTGACTGCACCCGCAGAATAGTGAGTGCAGCTCTGGATTATAATACAAGATGTAACTCAGGATCAGTAATGTAATGTATGTACACAGTGACTGAACCAGCAGAATAGTGAGTGCTGCTCTGGAGTATAATACAGGATGTAACTCAGGATCAGTACAGGATCAATAATGTAATGTATGTACACAGTGACTGCACCAGCAGAATAGTGAGTGCAGCTCTGGAGTATAATACAGGATGTAACTCAGGATCAGTACAGAATCAGTAATGTAATGTATGTACACAGTGACTGCACCAGCAGAATAGTGAGTGCAGCTCTGGAGTATAATACAGGATGCAACTCAGGATCAGTACAGGATCAGTAATATAATGTATGTACACAGTGACTGCACCAGCAGAATAGTGAGTGCAGCTCTGGAGTATAATACAGGATGTAACTCAGGATCAGCACAGGATTAGTAATGTAATGTATGTACAAAGTGACTGCACCAGCAGAATAGTGAGTGCAGCTCTGGAGTATAATACAGGATGTAACTCAGGATCAGTACAGGATCAGTAATGTAATGTATGTGCACAGTGACTGCACCAGCAGAATAGTGAGAGCAGCTCTGGAGTATAATACAGTATATAACTCAGGATCAGTAATGTAATGTATGTACACAGAGAATGCACTAGCAGAATAGTGAGTGCAGCTCTGGAGTATAATACAGGATATAACTGAGGATCAGTAATGTAATGTATGTGCACAGTGACTGAACAAGCAGAATAGTGAGTGCAGCTCTGGAGTATAATACAGGATACAAGTCAGGATCAGTACAAGATCAGTAATGTAATATATGTACACAGTGACTGCACCAGCAGAATAGTGAGTACAGATCATGATTATAATACAGGATGTAACTCAGGATCAGAAATGTAATGTATGTACACAGTGACTGCACCAGCAGAATAGTGAGTGCAGCTCTGGAGTATAATATAGGATGTAACTCAGGATCAGTAATGTAATGTATGTACACAGTGACTGCACCAGCAGAATAGTGAGTGCAGCTCTGGAGTATAATACAGGATGGAACTCAGGATCAGTAGTATAATGTATGTACACAGTGACTGCACTAGCAGAATAGTGAGTGCAGCTCTGGGGTATAATAAGGGATGCAACTCAGGATCAGTACAGGATCAGTAATGTAATATATGTACACAGTGGCTGCACCAACAGAATAGTGAGTGCAGCTCTGGAGTATAATACATGATGTAACTCAGGATCAGTACAGGATCAGTAATGTAATGTATGTACACAGTGACTGCACCAGCAGAATAGTGAGTGCAGCTCTGGAGTATAATACAGGATGTAACTCAGGATCAGAACCGGATCAGTAATGTAATGTATGTGCACAGTGACTGCACCAGCAGAATAGTGAGTGCAGCTCTGGAGTATAATACAGGATGGAACTCAGGATCAGTAATGTAATGTATGTTCACAGTGACTGCACTAGCAGAATAGTGAGTGCAGCTCTGGAGTATAAAACAGGATGGAACTCAGGATCAGTAATGTAATGTATGTGCACAGTGACTGCACTAGCAGAATAGTGAGTGCAGCTCTGGAGTATAATACAGGATGTAACTCAGGATCAGTACAGGATCAATAATGTAATATATGTACACAGTGGCTGCACCAGCAGAACAGTGAGTGCAGCTCTGGAGTATAATACAGGATGTAACTCAGGATCAGTACAGGATCAGTAATGTAATGTATGTACACAGTGACTGCACCAGCAGAATAGTGAGTGCAGCTCTGGAGTATAATACAGGATGTAACTCAGGATCAGAAACGGATCAGTAATGTAATGCATGTGCACAGTGACTGCACCAGCAGAATAGTGAGTGCAGCTCTGGAGTATAATACAGGATATAACTCAGGATCAGTGCAGGATCAGTAATGTAATGTATGTACACAGTGACTCCACCAGCAGAATAGTGAGTGCAGCTCTGAAGTATAATACAGGATGTATCTGAGGACCAGTAGAGGATCAGTAATGTAAAGTATGTGCACAGTGACTGCACCAGCAGAATAGTGAGTGCAGCTCTGGAGTATAATACAGGATGTAAGTCAGGATCAGTACAGGATCAGTAATGTAATATATGTACACAGTGACTGCACAAGCAGAATAGTGAGTGCAGCTCTGGAGTATAATACAGGATGTAACTCAGGATCAGTACAGGATCAGTAATGTAATTGTATGTACACAGTGACTGCACCAGCAGAATAGTGAGTACAGCTCTGGAGTATAACACAGGATGGAACTCAGGATCAGTAATGTAATGTATGTACACAGTGACTGCACCAGCAGAATAGTGAGTTCAGCTCTCGAGTATAATACAGGATGTAACTCAGGATCAGTAATGTATGTACAAAGTGCCTGCACCAGCAGAATAGTGAGTGCAGCTCTCGAGTATAATACAGGATGTATCTCAGGATCAGTAATGTAATGTATGTACACAGTGACTCCACCAGCAGAATAGTGAGTGCAGCTCTGGAGTATAATACAGTATGTAAGTCAGGATCAGTACAGGATCAGTAATGTAATGTATGTGCACAGTGACTGCACCAGCAGAATAGAGAGTGCAGCTCTGGATTATAATACAAGATGTAACTCAGGATCAGTAATGTAATGTATGTACACAGTGACTGCACCAGCAGAATAGTGAGTGCAGCTCTGGATTATAATACAAGATGTAACTCAGGATGAGTAATGTAATGTATGTACACAGTGACTGCAGCAGCAGAATAGTGAGTGCAGCTCTGGAGTATAATACAGGATGGAACTCAGGATCAGTAGTGTAATGTATGTGCACAGTGACAGCACTAGCAGAATAGTGAGTGCAGCTCTGGGGTATAATAAGGGATGTAACTCAGGATCAGTGCAGGATCAGTAATGTAATATATGTACACAGTGGCTGCACCAGCAGAATAGTGAGTGCAGCTCTGGAGTATAATACATGATGTAACTCAGCATCAGTACAGGATCAGTAATGTAATGTATGTACACAGTGACTGCACCAGCAGAATAGTGAGTGCAGCTCTGGAATATAATACAGGATGTAACTCAGGATCAGAACCGGATCAGTAATGTAATGTATGTGCACAGTGACTGCACTAGCAGAATAGTGAGTGCAGCTCTGGAGTATAATACAGGATGGAACTCAGGATCAGTAATGTAATATATGTACACAGTGACTGCACTAGCAGAATAGTGAGTGCAGCTCTGGAGTATAATACAGGATGGAACTCAGGATCAGTAATGTAATGTATGTACACAGTGACTGCACTAGCAGAATAGTGAGTGCAGCTCTGGAGTATAATACAGGATGTAACTCAGGATCAGTACAGGATCAGTAATGTAATATATGTACACAGTGGCTGCACCAGCAGAATAGTGAGTGCAGCTCTGGAGTATAATACAGGATGGAACTCAGGAACAGAACCGGACCAGTAATGTAATGTATGTGCACAGTGACTGCACCAGCAGAATAGTGAGTGCAGCTCTGGAGTATAATACAGGATATAACTCAGGATCAGTGCAGGATCAGTAATGTAATGTATGTACACAGTGAATCCACCAGCAGAATAGTGAGTGCAGCTCTGAAGTATAATACAGGATGTATCTGAGGATCAGTAGAGGGTCAGTAATGTAATGTATGTGCACAGTGACTGCACCAGCAGAATAGTGAGTGCAGCTCTGGAGTATAATACAGGATGTAAGTCAGGATCAGTACAGGATCAGTAATGTAATATATGTACACAGTGACTGCACAAGCAGAATTGTGAGTGCAGCTCTGGATTATAAAACAGGATGTAACTCAGGATCAGTAATGTAATGTATGTACACAGTGACTGCACCAGCAGAATAGTGAGTACAGCTCTGGAGTATAATACAGGATGGAACTCAGGATCAGTAATGTAATGTATGTACACAGTGACTGCACCAGCAGAATAGTGAGTTCAGCTCTCGAGTATAATACAGGATGGAACTCAGGATCAGTAATGTATGTACACAGTGACTGCACCAGCAGAATAGTGAGTGCAGCTCTGGAGTATAATACAGGATGTATCTCAGGATCAGTAATGTAATGTATGTACACAGTGACTGCACCAGCAGAATAGTGTGTGCAGCTCTGGATTATAATAGAGGATGTAACTCAGGATCAGTAATATTATGTATGTACACAGTGACCCCACGAGCAGAATAGTGAGTGCAGCTCTGGAGTATAATAAAGGAAGTAACTGAGGATGAGTAGAGGATCAGTAATGTAATGTATGTGCACAGTGACTGCACCAGCAGAATAGTGAGTGCAGCTCTGGAGTATAATACAGTATGTAAGTCAGGATCAGTACAGGATCAGTAATGTAATGTATGTGCACAGTGACTGCACCAGCAGAATAGAGAGTGCAGCTCTGGATTATAATACAAGATGTAACTCAGGATCAGTAATGTAATGTATGTACACAGTGACTGAACCAGCAGAATAGTGAGTGCTGCTCTGGAGTATAATACAGGATGTAACTCAGGATCAGTACAGGATCAATAATGTAATGTATGTACACAGTGACTGCACCAGCAGAATAGTGAGTGCAGCTCTGGATTATAATACAAGATGTAACTCAGGATGAGTAATGTAATGTATGTACACAGTGACTGCACCAGCAGAATAGTGAGTACAGCTCTGGAGTATAATACAGGATGTAACTCAGGATCAGTAATGTAATGTATGTACACAGTGACTGCACCAGCAGAATAGTGAGAGCAGCTCTGGAGTATAATACAGTATATAACTCAGGATCAGTGCAGGATCAGTAATGTAATGTATGTACACAGTGACTCCACCAGCAGAATAGTGAGTGCAGCTCTGGAGTATAATACAGGGTGTAACTGAGGATCAGTAGAGGATCAGTAATGTAATGTATGTGCACAGTGACTGCACAAGCAGAATAGTGAGTGCAGCTCTGGAGTATAATACAGGATGCAAGTCAGGATAAGTACAAGATTAGTAATGTAATATATGTACACAGTGACTGCACCAGCAGAATAGTGAGTACAGCTCAGGATTATAATACAGGATGTAACTCAGGATCAGTAATGTAATGTATGCCACAGTGACTGCACCAGCAGAATAGTGAGTGCAGCTTTGGAGTATAATATAGGATGTAACTAAGGATCAGTACAGGATCAGTAATGTAATGTATGTACACAGTGACTGCACTAGCAGAATAGTGAGTGCAGCTCTGGGGTATAATAAGGGATGTAACTCAGGATCAGTACAGGATCAGTAATGTAATGTATGTACACAGTGACTGCACCAGCAGAATAGTGAGTGCAGCTCTGGAGTATAATACAGGATGTAACTCAGGATCAGAACCGGATCAGTAATGTAATGTATGTGCACAATGACTGCACCAGCAGAATAGTGAGTGCAGCTCTGGAGTATAATACAGGATGGAACTCAGGATCAGTAATGTAATGTATGTACACAGTGACTGCACTAGCAGAATAGTGAGTGCAGCTCTGGAGTATAATACAGGATGGAACTCAGGATCAGTAATGTAATGTATGTACACAGTGACTCCACCAGCAGAATAGTGAGTGCATCTCTGGAGTATAATAAAGGAATTAACTGAGGATGAGTAGAGGATCAGTAATGTAATTTATGTACACAGTGACTGCACCAGCACAATAGTGAGTTCAGCTCTGGAGTATAATACAGGATGTAACTAAGGATCAGTACAGGATCAGTAATGTAATATATGTACACAGTGACAGCACCAGCAGAAAAGTGAGTGCAGCTCTGGAGTATAATACAGGATGTAACTCATGATCAGTACAGGAACAGTAATGTAATGTATGTACACAGTGACTGCACCAGCACAATAGTGAGTTCAGCTCTGGAGTATAATACAGGATGTAACTCAGGATCAGTACAGGATCAGTAATGTAATGTATGTACACAGTGACTACACCAGCAGAATAGTGAGTGCAGCTCTGGATTATAATACAGGATGTAACTCAGGATCAGTAATGTAATGTATGTACACAGTGACTGCACCAGCAGAATAGTGAGTGCAGCTCTGGAGTGTAATACAGGATGTAACTCAGGATCAGTAATGTAATGAATGTACACAGTGACTCCACCCAGGGGCGGACACAGACTGTAGTGGGCCCCTGTGCAAGAACTTTTTGGGGGCCCCCCCCTGCCCTTCATAGGGGGCATGAAGGCCCCCCCCCTCCCCGTGCATCTCTCATCCCCTCGTGCATCTCTGATTCCCCCCACTCCTAGTTAATTAATTGTATTTAAAAAAAATAAAACTTGTTATACTTACCCCCAGGGCCGGCTCCAGATTTTTGTGGGCCCTGGGCGACAGAGTTTCAGTGGCCCCTTTAACACATACCATGATTCATGATGCTCAGATACCACAGATAAATATATATGTATAGTACAAGGCCAAGGATTTCACTTACTACATTACATGAGCGATATCTATTGTAAATTCTACAATAGCTCAGAAGCCGGCGAATCCTCACAGCGCACAGTGCAGACCGGACAGTATAGTCCTCCATACAGTATTATGGGCCCCATATAATGCTCCATACAGGATACTGACCCCCTTATAATGCTCCATACAGGATACTGGTCCCCATATAATGCTCCATACAGGATACTGGTCCCCATATAACGCTCCGTACAGGATACTGTCCCCCATATAACGCTCCATACAGAATACTGACCCCCATATAACACTCCATACAGAATATTGGCCCCCATGTAACGCTTCATGCAGGCTGTTCCCCCCTTATAATGCTTCATATACGATGACACCCCCCTTTTAATGCCCTATGCAGGATGTCACCTCTACCCCCCATAAAATGCCCCATGCAGGATGTCACCCCCCCATATAATGCCCCATGCAGGATGTCACCTCTACCCCCCATATAATACCCCATGAAGGATGTCACCTCTACCCCCCATATAATGCTCCATGCAGGATGTCACCTCTACCCCCATATAATGCCCCATGCAGGATGTCACCTCTACCCCCCATATAATGCCCCATGCAGGATGTCACCTCTCCCCCCATATAATGCCCCATACAGGATGTCATCCCCCATATAATGCCCCATGCAGGATATCACCCCCCCATATAATGCCCCATGCAGGATGTCACCCCCCCATATAATGCCCCATGCAGGATGTCACCTCCCCCATATAATACCCCATGCAGGATGTCACCTCTACCCCCCATATAATGCCCCATGCAGGATGTCACCTCTCCCTCCATATAATGCTCCATGCAGGATATCACCCCCCCATATAATGCCCCATGCAGGATGTCACACCCTCTCTCTCCCCACCATATAATGCCCCATGCCCCCATACATGAAAAAAATAAAAAAAACAATACTCACCTCACTTCTTACCTGCTGCTGGCGCTGCTCCGGACTCCAGCGTTGCCCGCGTCTTCCCGCTCTGCACTGTGACAGGTCAGGAGAGAGCGCGCGCGGTGTAAAGACATCACCGCGCCCTCTGACCTGAGACATCACAGTCAGAGGATGCGTAAGACGCTGAGGAGGCACGGGGAGGGGTAAGTATTGTGCCGGCGCCGTCACATGACCGGAGATGTCCCTGTGCTCAGCATGGGGCCGGGGGCCCATGCTGAGCACAGGGACATTTCCGGTCATGTGATGGCGGGGGGGGCCCCATGAGGAGACGCACAAGAGGGGGGCCCCGAGGGGGCCCCGACTGGCTGGGCCCCTTGTTGGTGTCAGGGCAGTCATGCTCTGATGGCGGCCCTGCTGGAGGCTGGAGGGGCCCCCTCTCCCTCGGGGGCCCCCGTTCAATGAACCGGCTGCACGGGCGATAGGTCCGCCCATGATTGTCCTGTTAAAAAATAAATGATGGTCCAACTAAACGCAAACCGGTTGGAATAGCATGCCGCTGCAAGACGCTGTGGTAGCCATGGTGGTTCAGTATGCCTTCAATTTTGAATAAATCCCCAACAGTGTAACCAGCAAAGCAGCCCCACACCATCACACCTCCTCCTCCATGCTTCACGGTGGGGACCAGGCATGTAGAGTCCATCCGTTCACCTTTTCTGCATCGCACAAAGACACGGTGGTTGGAACCAAAGATCTCAAATTTGGACTCTCAGACCAAAGCACAGATTTCCACTGGTCTAATGTCCATTCCTTGTGTTCTTTAGCTCAAACAAGTCTCTTCTGCTTGTTGCCTGTCCTTAGCAGTGGTTTCCTAGCAGCTATTTTACCATGAAGGCCTGCTGCACAAAGTCTCCTCTTAACAGTTGTTGTAGAGATGTGTCTGCTGCTAGAACTCTGTGTGGCATTGACCTGGTCTCTAATCTGAGCTGCTGTCAACCTGCGATTTCTGAGGCTGGTGACTCGGATAAACTTATCCTCAGAAGTAGAGGTGACTCTTGGTCTTCCTTTCCTGGGGCGGTCCTCATGTGAGCCAGTTTCTTTGTAGCGCTTGATGGTTTTTGCAACACAACTTGGGGACACTTTCAAAGTTTTCCCAATTTTTCAGACTGCCTGACCTTCATTTCTTAAAGTAATGATGGCCACTTGTTTTTCTTTACTTAGCTGCTTTTTTCTTTCCAAAATACAAATTCTAACAGTCTATTCAGTAGAACTATCAGCTGTGTATCCACCAGACTTCTGCACAACACAACTGATGATCCCAACCCCATTTATAAGGCAAGAAATCCCACTTATTAAACCTGACAGGGCACACCTGTGAAGTGAAAACCATTTCCGGTGACTACCTCTTGAAGCTCATCAAGAGAATGCCAAGAGTGTGCAAAGCAGTCATCAAAGCAAAAGGTGGCTACTTTGAAGAACCTAGAATATAAGACATATTTTCAGTTGTTTCACACTTTTTTGTTAAGTTTATAATTCCACATGTGTTAATTCATAGTTTTGATGCCTTCAGTGTGAATGTACAATTTTCATAGTCATGAAAATACAGAAAAATCTTTTAATGAGAAGGTGTGTCCAGACTTTTGGTCTGTACTGTATATATGCTCTTTCCCTCCCCCCTCCCATTCCATGTATATATGCTCTTTCCCTCCCCCTCCCATTCCATGTATATATGCTCTTTCCCCCCATTCCATGTATATATGCTCTTTCCTTCCCCCCTCCCATTCCATGTATATATGCTCTTTCCCTCCCCCTCCCATTCCATGTATATATGCTCTTTCCCTCCCCCCTCCCATTCCATGTATATATGCTCTTTCCCTCCCCCCTCCCATTCCATGTATATATGTGTAGCACCCTGAGGATTCGGCTGCTACAGGGGTATTGCACCTCAACCCAGAGGTGTGATATTCCACTCCCGGGTAAGGATGGAGAGTGGAACTGAGCTCGGTAGGCTGCATGCACTACACACATCCCATTTCCGAGGAACAGACCGACGGTACTCCCACTTAGAAATGTGCAGGTACGACCGAGTCTGTTCCTGGCTGGTGTGGGAGGGGGGTGGTACATCCCATGTAGTGTAGGGGCAGATAGGGGGAGCAGCCTGGGTAAAGTTAGGAGCTCATTGGGTGCTGGTCACCTGAGCTCACACATAGAGGGTGTATATAAGGTGGGCACCAACTAGAATCAGGGTCAGACGCAGAGAGTCAGATGCAGAGAGGATCAGCTGCAGAGAACAAGTCAGGAGAGGAGAGAAGAAAGATCAAGACCCAGAGTGAGAGAGGAGAAAAGAGAAAGACCCAGAGCACAGAAGAGAAGGGACCCAAGAACCCAAATCAGAGCACCGGGTGAGGAGTCAGCATCAGGGTACCGGAACCCAAGCTGGTGGGGGTAAAAACAATCCCCAGCCAGAGACCGGAGACCGTGGGCAGTGTCTGTCACGGTCACCCACCACATTCACCCCGAAGGCACACCACATGAAGGGTCAGGGAACCCAGGGCCAAGGGTGTCCCAACAGAAGGCCCGAGGGAGCTGGACCTAGGTGAATCACTGGTGGGGACGGCTGAAGAAAGGACAGAGGGAGAGCTCAGGGCCACGCTCCGGACTTGTTTGGGGGTTGGCTGGATCCAGGACCTGGTGGACGCAGCACGGCTCGGGTGGTCACTAGCAGCTGGAGTGACCAGTACAACATCTGCAGTAAGTAAACACCCTTAACTGCACAACCCGACTCTGTCTTCACTGCCGTCTGCACTACACCACCACAACCCCCATCCTCTGCGCCTGTCCCCTCTGAGGCTATACCCCTCCCGTTGGGGGTTATCTCACCAAGCTGCGCACCCACCATCAGCCTCAGCGGACCCTGCTGCAGCGGCGGCCACAGTGACCGCATCACAACGGGTGGCGTAGTCGACACAAAAGAACTTTAGTAACATCTGTAGAACTGCCACATCACACTGAGCTTGACGCCCTGGGCACGGGACCGGGTCACAGCCGCTCGGAGACTACAACCCCCCATCTGATCCGGTGCCGGGTATTCCCCTCAAAAAGGAATATGTCCCAGGGGGCGCGTCAACTTTGGCGTAGTCGGCAGGATTACGTGCCCGCAACACCCGGGTACTGCGTGCCTGAAGAAAAGTGCAAGTTTACCTCAGAAAGAAGTCTCCCGCCGGTTCCGGAGGGTCCACGCCATCGGACTCCATCACCAGTCGTTTCCCGCCGATTGTCCGCCATTTCCAACTTGTTCCCGCCATCTGCAGAGTTTCCCGCCACTGGGCGACGCTTCCCGCCAAAACCGCAGATTTCCCGCCTTGGAAGAGCAGCGGACGCCATTATGGGCGTGCCAAAGGAGGGCAAGAGGCCACCTCCCATCGTGGGCCAGGACAGAAAATGGCGCCAAAAGTGGAAACCGCCCCCACCAACAGAGACTGTGATGCTGGAGGTGTCTGTCAGCGTGAAAGAACTCCCCCTGGAGCTGACAGTCACCGAGTTGCCCCGGGACCGCCCTCGAAGTGGGAGGAGACGAAAGAGAAGAGAAAAGATGGGTGTCGCTTGGAGCAGTCTGGAGCGAGCGCACCCGGAGGCAGGAAGCCTGGAGAGAAACAGCAGAGGAGCTCACCCGGAGATGGAGAGAAAGCAGAACAGCACCGGCCCGCTGGCCAGGAGTCTGCTAGAGACCGAGGAAGGAGGGCAGAGCAGCACCGGCCCGCTGGCCAGGAGCCTGCCGGAAGCAGAGCAGAGCAGCACCGACCCGATGGTCAGGAGCCTGCTAGAGTCCACAACCCCGCTAGGTCTAGTGGAGATCTTAGCACAGCTCCCCCGAGACCGGGAGTGTGCACAAACTGCCCTGGAGGGCCTCGCACGGAGGATGGCCCGGGTACAGCGCGAGATACTGGCGGAGTGGAGCCGGGAGATGACCCAGCAAACTGAGACCAGTCAACGGAGCACGCTACCCTGGAAGAGGAAGCAGACCGCCTCTGAGGATGGCGCGGGAGGACCCAAGGCCGGAGACGGCGCCGAGGAGGGAGCCGAACGCATGGAGGCAGGTAAAGGGGACGCCTATACCCCAAGCCGTGACACCGCTCACCTGCCCCAGCTCCCCGTCGCAGAGCCCGAAAGTCCCCCTGCTGTGCCCGTAGCCGCCATGTCACCGCTATGGACTAGGCCCCGACCGGAAGCCGCCGCAGCGACCCCTGTGACGTCACACGCCTCGACCCGGAGCGTGACAAAGCAGGAAATACCATCAGCCTGGTCGCAAGGCCTAGTACCCCCGGGCGCCGCATCACCAACAGCGCCCCCTACCTCCGCGGAGCCTCCGGCCTGGCCGCAAGGCCAGGTAGCCCAGGGTGCCGCCGTCCTAACGGTGCCCTTCACCTTCCAGGTGCCCCAGGCCTGGCCGCAAGGCCTGGGCAACCCGGGCGCCACCACCACCGCGCCCGCGCCCGCAATACCAAGGGTGCCACACCTGGGGGAGGACCTGTTCAGCCAGCTCACATGGCCGGACGGGCGGCCCTTCATCTGGCCCGAAGGATACCATGAGCTGGAACGGCAGCAGAGACTAAGACCCCTGGATGAACCCCTGATTCCGGCTCCGAAGCCCGTGGCACGGATCTCGCCCCCGCTAGCGGAAGCGCAGTTTGAGTGGGACCCCACCGGAGAAGATCTAATGGGGTTCACTCAGGAAACTAGAGCAGCTGCAGCAGAGCGTGCGGAGTGCTGCCGCCAACAGCTCGAAGAGTTCGCGAGGGAGCGGAGAGAGAGGCGGGTCCGGGAACAGCAGGCCCAAGTACGAAGTGCCGAGCAGAAGAGCCGGACCAGGAGGGACCCCCGTGCAGCGCACAGTCCCCGTACCACCGGGACTGTAATAAAGTTCAACCAGCAGCACGGGTGGGGCTTCATTCGAGACAACAACACCCACGGCGACGTCTTTGTCACGCGCAGAGACGTGGAGTCCCATCTGCCGGAGGGGCACAGAGGTCGTGACCTCTACATCGGAGATGAGGTCACCTTTACCCGGCACAAGTGTGCCAAAGGACCTTACGCCCTCCACGTACACCGCTTGACGGAGGAGGAGTTGCGGTACGGGGAGGAGGAGCCAGAGGACCCGGACGGGTCTGAAGTTCAAAGAGCAGGAGGAAGACGCCGTTGAGTGCGGCAGAGCAGGTGCTGTAAATAAGTTACCCAATGGGGGTATAAAGAAACTGAAACTGTTGCTGCTAAAATAGTCCCCGTTGGGACCAGTGAACTGTTACCCGTTAACCCCTTCCCTCTACCTGGCCGAGGACTGAGAGCGGCCAACTTCCCCTGTAAATAGTTGCGCGTCCTAAAGCGCCCCCTACCGGTTTTATAAAAAACCAGTATTTCAAAGAGACTGTCGCACTTTTCCCGGACACGCGTTGCACAGTGTCCGGAGGAGGAACTTGAAACAGGAGACGACGAGAAAGTTTTATCTGCTAAGATATGTTATTTATATAATGTTTTTATATGTTTTATATGTTTATATGAAAAATTTTGTATGTTTTGGTGTTTTATGTCTTACAGCCCGAGGACGTGCTGTGATTTACCAGGGGGGAATGTAGCACCCTGAGGATTCGGCTGCTACAGGGGTATTGCACCTCAACCCAGAGGTGTGATATTCCACTCCCGGGTAAGGATGGAGAGTGGAACTGAGCTCGGTAGGCTGCATGCACTACACACATCCCATTTCCGAGGAACAGACCGACGGTACTCCCACTTAGAAATGTGCAGGTACGACCGAGTCTGTTCCTGGCTGGAGTGGGAGGGGGGTGGTACATCCCATGTAATGTAGGGGCAGATAGGGGGAGCAGCCTGGGTAAAGTTAGGAGCTCATTGGGTGCTGGTCACCTGAGCTCACACATAGAGGGTGTATATAAGGTGGGCACCAACTAGAATCAGGGTCAGACGCAGAGAGTCAGATGCAGAGAGGATCAGCTGCAGAGAACAAGTCAGGAGAGGAGAGAAGAAAGATCAAGACCCAGAGTGAGAGAGGAGAAAAGAGAAAGACCCAGAGCACAGAAGAGAAGGGACCCAAGAACCCAAATCAGAGCACCGGGTGAGGAGTCAGCATCAGGGTACCGGAACCCAAGCTGGTGGGGGTAAAAACAATCCCCAGCCAGAGACCGGAGACCGTGGGCAGTGTCTGTCACGGTCACCCACCACATTCACCCCGAAGGCACACCACATGAAGGGTCAGGGAACCCAGGGCCAAGGGTGTCCCAACAGAAGGCCCGAGGGAGCTGGACCTAGGTGAATCACTGGTGGGGACGGCTGAAGAAAGGACAGAGGGAGAGCTCAGGGCCACGCTCCGGACTTGTTTGGGGGTTGGCTGGATCCAGGACCTGGTGGACGCAGCACGGCTCGGGTGGTCACTAGCAGCTGGAGTGACCAGTACAACATCTGCAGTAAGTAAACACCCTTAACTGCACAACCCGACTCTGTCTTCACTGCCGTCTGCACTACACCACCACAACCCCCATCCTCTGCGCCTGTCCCCTCTGAGGCTATACCCCTCCCGTTGGGGGTTATCTCACCAAGCTGCGCACCCACCATCAGCCTCAGCGGACCCTGCTGCAGCGGCGGCCACAGTGACCGCATCACAACGGGTGGTGTAGTCGACACAAAAGAACTTTAGTAACATCTGTAGAACTGCCACATCACACTGAGCTTGACGCCCTGGGCACGGGACCGGGTCACAGCCGCTCGGAGACTACAACCCCCCATCTGATCCGGTGCCGGGTATTCCCCTCAAAAAGGAATATGTCCCAGGGGGCGCGTCATATGCTCTTTCCCTCCCCTCCTATTCCATGTATATATGCTCTATCCCTCCCCCCTCCCATTCCATGTATATATGCTCTTTCCCTCCCCTCCCATTCCATGTATATATGCTCTTTCCCTCCCCCTCCCATTCCATGTATATATGCTCTATCCCTCCCCCCTCCCATTCCATGTATATGTAGCACCCTGAGGACTCGGCTGCTACAGGGGTATTACACCTCAAGCCAGAGGTGTGGTATTCCACTCCCGGGTAAGGATGGAGTGTGGAACTGAGCTAGTAGGCTGCATGCACTACATACATCCCATTTCCGGGGGACAGAACTACGGTACTCCCACCAAGTATATGTGCAGGTACGACAGCGTCTGTCCCTGGCTGGAGTGGGAGGGGGGTGGAACATCCCAGTAGTGTAGGGGCAGATAGGGGGAGTAGTCTGGGTAAAGATAGGAGCTCATTGGGTGCTGGTCACCTGAGCTCACACATAGAGGGCGTATATAAGGTGGGCACCATCTTAGAACAGGGTCAGTCAGTGAGAGTCTTTAGCCTGAGGAGCAGAGCAGAGGAGCTCAGCCAGGAGGGCTGACAGGGAGCTGTGGCTCCGGCTGGGCCCAGCTCCAGAACAGAGTCTGCTGAGAGAGAGAGAGAGGAGTCAGAAGGACCCAGAGAGGAAACAAGAAGGAACCCCAAGATCCCAGAATAAGGACAGAAGGGTGAATGGTTGGCGGACCAGGGTACCGGAACCCAAGCTGGCAGAGGTCAAAGCACACCTTAGCCAGGAACCGGAGGTCGTGGGCAGGATCTGGCACGACCCTCACCAAATCCACTAGAAAGGCACACCGAGCATAGGGTCAGGGAGCCCAGAGGAGGCTTGACTAACAAGAGACCCGAGGGAGCCGGCCAAAAGTGGATCCCTGGTGGGAACGGCCAGAGGAAGGGAGAGTCAGAAAGGAGCTCAGGACCACGCTCCGGAATTGCCTGGGTGTTGGCCGAGTCCAGGACCTGGTGGACGCAGCACGGCTCGGGTGGTCACTCAAGGCCAGAGTGACCAAAAGAACACCAGTAAGTAAAAGCCCTGAACTGCATCTCCTGACTCTGAGTCTCCTTGCTGCACCTTCACAACCACCATCCTCCACGTCTGACCCCCTGAGGCTATACCCCTCCCGTTGGGGGTTATACTACCACAGCTGCACACACACCACCAGCCTCAGCGGACCATCCTGCAGCGGCGGCCTTTTGACCGCAAATCAACGGGTGGCGTAGTCGACACTAAGAACATCTGCAAGGACTGCCGCACACTGAGTTTGACACCCTGGGCACGGACCAGGTCACAGCCACTCGGAGACTACAACCCCCATCTGATCCGGCTCCGGGTATCCCTAACAACATGGCCCAGGGGGCGCGTCATATATATGCTCTTTCCCTCCCCCTCCCATTCCATGTATATATGCTCTATCCCTCCCCCCTCCCATTCCATGTATATATGCTCTTTCCCCCCATTCCATGTATATATGCTCTTTCCTTCCCCCCTCCCATTCCATGTATATATGCTCTTTCCCTCCCCCTCCCATTCCATGTATAAATGCTCTATCCCTCCCCCTTCCCATTCCATGTATAAATGCTCTATCCCTCCCCCTTCCCATTCCATGTATATATGCTCTATCCCTCCCCCCTCCCATTCCATGTATATATGCTCTTTCCCTCCCCCTCCCATTCCATGTATATATGCTCTTTCCCTCCCCCTCCCATTCCATGTATATATGCTCTTTCCCTCCCCCTCCCATTCCATGTATATATGCTCTTTCCCTCCCCTCCCATTCCATGTATATATGCTCTTTCCCTCCCCCTCCCATTCCATGTATATATCCTCTTTCCCTCCCCCTCCCTTTCCTTGTATATATGCTCTTTCCCTCCCCTCCTATTCCATGTACATATGCTCTTTCCCTCCCCCCTCCCATTCCATGTATATATTCTCTTTCCCTCCCCTCCTATTCCATGTATATATGCTCTATCCCTCCCCCCTCCCATTCCATGTATATATGCTCTATCCCTCCCCCCTCCCATTCCATGTATATGACGCGCCCCCTGGGCCATGTTCAAGGGATACCCGGAGCCGGATCTAGATAGGGGTAGTAGTCCTTGTGGCGGTGACCCGGTCCGTGCCCAGGGTGGTCAAACTAAGTGTGTGGCAGTCTTGGTAGATGTTGTTTCTGTGTCGACTACGCCACCCGTTGATTTGCGGTACAAGGCCGCCGCTGCAGAACAGTCCGCTGAGGCCGGTAGTATGGGTGCAGCGATGGTGGTATAACCCCCAACGGGAGGGGTATGGCCTCAGGGCAGCTGGTGTGGATGATGGGGGTAGTGATAGTGCAGAAAGGAGAGTCAGAGACGTGAGATGCAGTTTCAGGGTTTTTACTCACAGGTGTTCCTTCAGTCACTCTGGCCTTGAGTGACCACCCGAGCCGTGCTGCATCCACCAGGTGCTGGACTCGGCCAACCCCCAGGCAGTTCCGGAGCGTGGTCCTGAGCTTCCCTCTCTCTCTCTTTCTCCTGGCCGTCCCCACCAGGGATCCACCTTTGTCCGGTTCCCTTGGGCCTTCTATGGTAAAACCTTCTCTGGCTTTCCTGACCCTACTCTTGGTGTACCTTCCTGGTGGATGTGGTGAGGGTCGTGGCAAAGCTTGCCCACGACCTCCGGTTCCTGGTTAAGGGTTACTTTTGCCTCCGCCAGCTTGGGATCCGGTGCCCTCTTCTGCCAACCCTTCACCCTTTTTGGTTTGCTTCTGGGATCTTAGGGTTCCCTCTTTTCTGCGTCTCTGGGCCTTCCTTCTTCCTCTCCACTACAAGCCTGGCCCTGGAGCTGGGCCCAGCCGGAGCCACAGCTCCCTGTCAGCCCTCCTGGCTGAGCTCCTCTGCTCTGCTTCTCCTCAGACTGAACTCGACCCTGTCCTAAGATGGTGCCCACCATATATACTCCCTCTATGTGTGAGCCCAGGTGACCAGCACCCAATGGGCTCCTATCTCTATGCCCAGAGCCCCTCCCCTATCTGCCCCTACACTACTGGGATGTTCCACCCCCCCTCCCACTCCAGCCAGGGACAGACGCTGTCGTACCTGCACATCTACTTGGTGGGAGTACCGTAGTTCTGTCCCCCGGAAATGGGATGTATGTAGTGCATGCAGCCTACTGAGCTCAGTCCCACACTCCATCCTTACCCGGGAGTGGAATACCACACCTCTGGTTTGAGGTGCAATACCCCTGTAGCAGCCGAGTCCTCAGGGTGCTACATATATATGCTCTTTCCTTCCCCCCTCCCATTCCATGTATATATGCTCTTTCCCTCCTCCTCTCATTCCATGTATATATGCTCTTTCCCTCCCCCCTCCCATTCCATGTATATATGCTCTTTCCCTCCCCCCTCCCATTCCATGTATATATGCTCTTTCCCTCCTCCCTCCCATTCCATGTATATATCCTCTTTCCCTCCCCCTCCCATTCCATGTATATATGCTCTATCCCTCCCCCCTCCCATTCCATGTATATATGCTCTTTCCCTCCCCTCCAATTCCTTGTATATATGCTCTTTCCCTCCCCCCTCCCATTCCATGTATATATGCTCTTTCCCTCCCCTCCCATTCCTTGTATATATGCTCTTTCCCTCCCCCCTCCCATTCCATGTATATATGCTCTTTCCCTCCCCCCTCCCATTCCATGTATATATGCTCTTTCCCTCCTCCCTCCCATTCCATGTATATATGCTCTTTCCCTCCCCCTCCCATTCCATGTATATATGCTCTTTCCCTCCCCCCTCCCATTCCATGTATATATGCTCTTTCCCTCCCCTCCCATTCCATGTATATATGCTCTTTCCCTCCCCTCCCATTCCTTGTATATATGCTCTTTCCCTCCCCCCTCCCATTCCATGTATATATGCTCTTTCCCTCCCCTCCCATTCCTTGTATATATGCTCT
The DNA here is from genome assembly GCF_046119375.1 of Phyllobates terribilis. NCBI lineage: Eukaryota > Metazoa > Chordata > Amphibia > Anura > Dendrobatidae > Phyllobates > Phyllobates terribilis. The sequence continues at coordinate 1,301,928 of NW_027362968.1, read as the reverse complement.
TTCCCTCCCCCTCCCATTCCATGTATATATGCTCTTTCCCTTCCCCCCTCCCATTCCATGTATATATGCTCTTTCCCTCCCCCTCCCATTCCATGTATATATGCTCTTTCCCTCCCCCCTCCCATTCCATGTATATATGCTCTTTCCCTCCTCCTCTCATTCCATGTATATATGCTCTTTCCCTCCCCCCTCCCATTCCATGTATATATGCTCTTTCGCTCCCCCCTCCCATTCCTTGTATATATGCTCTTTCCCTCCCCCTCCCATTCCATGTATATATGCTCTTTCCCTCCTCCCTCCCATTCCATGTATATATGCTCTTTCCCTCCTCCCTCCCATTCCATGTATATATGCTCTTTCCCTCCCCCCTCCCATTCCATGTATATATGCTCTTTCCCTCCTCCTTCCCATTCCATGTATATATGCTCTTTCCCTCCCCCTCCCATTCCATGTATATGTGACACCCCAGGGGTCTGGTTGCCACAGTGATAGAGATATTATGTCTGAGAGCAGGTGGGAGGTCCTTTGGTCAGGGATCCTGTGCATGCCACACCTCCTGCTCAGTCTTGGGAGGGAAAGAACTTCCCCTATATAAACCCGGGGCTGAAGCAGGGTGAGTAGTCAAGGAGAGTAGAGACAAGAAACAGTCACAGGAAGAAACAGCAGAAGCTCAGTGGGAGCAATACTACTACAAGTCAGGGGCTGGCAGCTGCAGAGCTCGCCCTGACTGAGAAGCTTTCTTACCGGACCCGGCGTCCGAGGCTGTGGGGACTAACTCTTACCCAGCAGCAGAAGCCGACCGGCAGGGGATTTCAGGTCCTCAGGCCCAGAAACCCGAAGGCACGGTCACACGCGTGGGACCAGCACCGCCATCGTGGAGCGGAAGCCATTAGAAGGCCCCGAGTCACCGGCCATACGGGTGAGCACCACACGGTACACTCAGGGACGTGGGCTACTTATATCCGCTTCTAGCAAGGTAGCCAGAAGAGTGCAGTCAGTTTGGGAGGCCTACAACTCCGCCTGGCCAGGGGAGATCCCATCTGCTCAAGGACTGACCAGGCCCCGTTCACTAGCAAGTACTCCGGGAGGGTCTATCGTTGTTACCAGTAAAGACCCTGAATTACACCGCACCGTCTCTGAGTGGTTCCTGCTACCCCCATCATCCATCTGCTGCCCTGAGGCCATACCCCTCCCGTTGGGGGTTATACCATCTACGCTGCACCATCCATCCACCGGCCTCAGCGGACTGTCCTGCAGCGGCAGCTCCATAGCTGCATTCAACGGGTGGCGTAGTCGTCCTACATCTACCGCTGTTACATCGCCGCTCAGTTTGACTCCCTGGGCACGGACCGGGTCACCGCCACGAGACTACAACCCTCAAGAGATCCGGCTCCGGGTAAGCTCCCGCGTGCGCAACGCAGCGCGACACAGGCCCAGGGGCGCGTCAACTTTGGCGTAGTCGGCAGGATTTCGTGCCCGCAACCACCGGGTACTGCGTGCCTGAAAAAGAGACTTTTCAAACTTACCTGTGGTGAAGATTCCCGCCATCCGGCGCCATCTTCAGCCTTCTTCCCGCCATCGGTGAAGTTTCCCGCCATCCGGCGCCATCTTCTGCCTTCTTCCCGCCATCCGTGGAGTTTTCCCGCCATTGGACGCCATCTTGAGGACGCCGCGCGGGAAGAAGAGGGGCGTGGACTCCGAAAGCGCGCGAGAACTGAAGCCCCGCCTCACGTCCGGACGTTGCGTAAGGTCCTGGAAGGAGCCCAGCAGACGCCGACGTCACAGGAGCGCGACGGAAGGTCCTCAACCCTGACGATCCACTGCGGAGCCGCGGCCTACGGAAGAGGATCATCGCAAGGTAGGCCACGGTCCACTAGGGGGGAGGAAGATGTCGGATACGGAGGAGAGCTTCACTGCCTCAACCCCCGCCAGCGCTACCGCTGCTGCAGTTATGCCCTTCACCATGCCCTATATCCCGGGAGCAGCTTGGCTACCCCAGTACTCAGGGGAGTCACATACCCTGCATGACTTTAGAGAAAAGCTGGATAGCCTCTTCCAGGTGTACCCCCTCACAGAAGAGCAAAAAGTGAGCATCCTAGTGGCCCAACTAACCGGGGCAGCCAAAAGGGAAGTAAAATCCTGGCCACCTGGGAGGAAGACTGTCGCAGGGATACTAACCCGGCTGAAGGACACCTTTGATACCCGCACCTCAGCCGAGATTAAGCTTAGATTCTACGGGTGCAAGCAGCGAGCGCATGAGAGTGTAAGGGACTATGCACTAAACCTACAAGAGGCCCTGAGGGCCATTAAGCAGACCGACCCTGATGGAGTGGGAAACGAGGACAGGCTGTTGACCGAACAGTTTATAGAGGGACTGTATTGTAATACCCACCGAACCCAGTTGCGGGCAATGGCCTTACAAGATCCCCATCTGGGCTTTGCACAGTTCAAGGACAGAGCCATCCGGGTGCTCCGAGAACCGGCACCGGGTGGCGTTGTGACCCACAAGCGCCCTGCTATCACTTACCACCAGGAGGCGGCGCCCTTGTCGGCAGGGCCTGTGGGAGCTGATGCGCAGGCTTTGGACAATGACCCGGCTCCAGACCTACACCATCAGGTCCAAGAGCTAGCTAAGAGCGTTGCTGCGCTAACCCGAACTGTGCAGTCTTTACAGGCTTCCACCCCAGGGAAGATCCAGCTGGCATCCGGACCGGAGGACATCCCGTGGCGTCGACCAAGGAGGACCCCACCGGCCAGAGGAAGACCCAGTGACCGATACAGCGAGGACGGACGACCCATCTGCCGCCGCTGCAATCAACCTGGACATATGGCAAGGTACTGTTCTTTAAACGGGCACAACCTGGGGTAGAGGGCCAACCCCCAGGAAAAAGATCACCAGGCCCATCGAACTGGCGCGACAGATATGTGGGAGGACGTCCAGTCTTGCCTGTGGTACTGGATGGCATTCCCATGAGTGCCCTACTGGACACCGGGTCACAGGTCACCACCATCCCGTACGTGCTCTTTAAGCAGTACTGGAATGACTCGGATATTACCCGCTACCCTGACGACGACTTGAGTATCATCGCCAGCAATGGCCAGCCCGTGCCACAGATCGGATTTAAAGAGGTGACCATCAAAATCGGTAGAGTCGAACTGGCAGCACAGGGACTGATCATTGTAGATATTGACAAACATGAGAGTCACCCAAAAATAACTCTAGGAACTAATGTAATTGAAAATTGTCTTGCAGAGGTGATTTTCCTTTTACAGCAGGTTGCCAAGAACGCCAGCTCCGGCGAGCAGCGGGTGCTCCAGAAAGAGATCCGGGCACTGATGCGACGGCAACAGGTGGAACTCTCCGGCGGTGAGATTGGTAGCGTAAGAATGTGTGACCCTTTTCCTATTGCCATGCCCCCAAAAAGTGAAATGATGATTTGGTGCCGGGCAGCTATTGGTCTGAGAGGTAGAGATTACCAGGCAATGGTAGAACCAGTTTACTCAGACAGTAGGCCCACCATTTTGACAGCACGGGGGGTGGTCAATGTACGCCATGGGAGGGTGCCCGTTCGCATAATCAATATCGGGGAGAGGGAAGTGTACCTGCCCCGGTATGCCACGCTAGCCAAATTATATACCATTAACCAAAATGCTATACAATCTGTGGAACCCTTGCCTCCATCTCACCCGGAGGAAGGTAACGGCTCTAAGAAAACAAAGGAGGACTGGTGTCAGCAACTACATTTGGGTACTGACTCCACTCCCTCACATCAGCAACAGGGAGTCTATCGGGTGGTTCAAGAGTACGAGAGAGTGTTTAGTAAACACCCGTTAGACTTCGGGCGAGTCAAGGGGGTAGAACACCACATCCCCACGGGAGACCATCCTCCCATAAAAGAGAGGTATCGACCCGTACCCCCTGCACACTACCAACACGCCAAGGGGATGCTTAGAGACATGAAGGAGGCTGGGGTGATCAGGGATAGCTGTAGCCCCTGGGCAGCTCCACTAGTCTTAGTCCGAAAGAAAGACAACACCATGAGGATGTGTGTAGATTACCGGAAAATCAACCGTATCACACACAAGGATGCGTACCCCTTACCAAGGATAGAGGAGTCATTGGCTGCTTTAAGATCTGCTAACTTCTTCTCTACCTTGGATCTCACTAGCGGGTACTGGCAGGTTCCTGTAGCAGAGGCGGACCGGGAGAAGACCGCATTCACCACCCCGATGGGACTTAGCGAGTTCACCTGCATGCCGTTCGGACTCTGCAACGCACCAGGAACCTTCCAACGACTAATGGAGTGTTGTCTGGGCCACAGAAACTTCGAGACGGTCCTGTTGTACCTGGACGATGTCATCGTATATTCCAAGACGTATGAGGACCACCTGAAACACCTGGCGGAAGTGTTCGAAGCTCTGGCGAGTTACGGCCTAAAGGTGAAACCCTCCAAGTGTCACCTCCTGAAACCAAAGGTGCAGTACCTGGGACACGTGGTGAGCGCTGACGGAGTGGCTCCCGACCCTGATAAGATCACCGCAATTAAGGAATGGCCAAGCCCCTCCAGCGTAAAAGAAGTGCGGCAGTTCCTCGGGTTGGTAGGCTACTACCGAAGGTTTATTCCCGGTTTCACCAAGAAGGCAGCACCTATGCAGGACCTCCTGATAGGCCAGTCCCGGAAGGCCAAGAACCAGAAGCCGCCCTTCAAATGGGAGGAGCTGGAAGAAGAGTCCTTCCGCCAGCTGAAGATGGCCCTCACGGGGGACGAAATCCTGGCGTACCCGGATTATAGCCAGCCCTTTATCCTCTACACCGACGCCAGTAACATCGGGCTAGGAGCCGTACTGTCCCAGATCCAGCAGGGGAAGGAACGAGTAATCGCCTACGCCAGCCGAAAACTGCGACCCACCGAAAGGAACCCCGAGAATTACAGCTCATTTAAGCTGGAGTTCCTGGCCGTAGTATGGGCAGTCACCGAGCGCTTTAAGCATTACCTCGCTTCTTCCCGGTTCACCGTGTACACGGATAACAACCCGTTGACACACCTGGACACGGCAAGACTCGGTGCCCTGGAGCAGAGGTGGATGGCCCGTCTGTCCAACTACGAGTTCACAATCAAATACCGGGCAGGACGCTCCAATACCAACGCGGACGCCCTGTCCAGGATGCCCAACCTGCCGGACGGAGGAGAAGATCCGGAGGGACTGGAAGAAGTTGAACTCCCTGCGTTCCACCGTCATGGGACTATTCAGTATTCCCACCAGGTAAGGAGTAAGCAGACTGCTACGTTGAACCCCTTACCCCACTACAACTGGGCGGAAACGCAAGACAGCGACCCTGCCGTCCGACTGGTGAAGGAGATGCTGACTCGGCCGGAGGCTCGCCTTGAACCAGACGCTCCGGAGGAAGCCAAACAACTATGGGCAGAGAAGAGTCGACTGTTCCTTTACAAAGGGAAGTTGTGCCGCAGAATGGTTAACTCCCGGACGCATGAATTACTCTGGCAAGTAGTGGTGCCACGAAGGGACGCAGCCATGGTGATGGAGGCATACCACGACGGAGCTGGGCACTTCGGGTGGAAGAAGCTGGAGTTCCTGCTGCGCGAGCGGTTCCACTGGGTAGGCATGAGGGGAACCATTGAGAAGTGGTGCAGAGACTGTGGCCCGTGCAACCTGAGAAGGAAGGACCGTGCCAGCCAGAAGACTCCCCTGCAGTCCATCGTCACCCGGCAACCGTTGGAACTGGTAGCCTTGGATCATGTAAAACTGACCCCAAGCAGAAGTGGCTACGTCTACGCGTTAACCATCGTGGATCATTACTCCCGGTTTCTGGTTGTCGTCCCCGTCAAGGACTTAACGGCTCAAACAGCAGCTAGAGCCTTCCAGCAGCACTTTTGCCGTCCACACGGGTACCCGGACCAAGTGCTGACGGACCAGGGACCTGCCTTTGAAGCGGAGGTCTTCCAGGAATTCTGCAATCTGTATGGCTGCCGGAAGATAAGGACGACACCCTACCATCCGCAAACTAATGGACTTTGTGAGAAAATGAACCAGGTGGTAATGGATCTTCTAAAAACGTTGCCCCTGGAAGAACGCAGTCTGTGGCCTGAGAAGTTGCCCGATCTGGTGGACCTATACAACCACATCCCGGTAGGTTCCACCAACTGTACCCCGGCTTACCTAATGAGGGCAAGACCTGGTAAGTTACCTGTTGACCTGGAAATGGGAGTCCTGACACCCGAGGACACTTCACCAGAAACAGACTGGGACACAGAGAGGCAGCAGCAGTACCGGAGAGTACAGGAGAGCGTGGAGCGAAGTCTCTGTCAGGCTAGGGAAAGACAAGAGAAAACTTACAACCAGTCTGCTCCCGCTGTTCCCCTGGTACCCGGAGAGCAGGTCTTGAAGAGGAAGAGACGGCTCCACAAGTTGGATGACCAGTGGGAGAAGGACCCGTACACCGTACTGCCCTCAAGCCACGAGAACCCGAAGGTTTGTACCATCAGTAAAGACGGAGGGGAAACCACCGCCATTGTATCCCGGGACCACCTGAAGAAGTGTCCCGAACAACTGAGGAACCCTGAAGAGGAACAAGAAGACCATCGACCCGTAGAGGAAAGGGAAGATATGGTTAGTACTGTGCTCGGGGACTTCCCTCGGTCTTGGACTCAAGTCAATGGTGCAGTTGTGGTACCCGTACTCACCTTCCTCCAACCAGCATCCCAAGCACCTACGGAGCAACAGGTAGAGCTGGAAGAACAGCCGGTCCAGGAGGCAGAAGACTCCACACAAGCAGAACAGGAGGATCAACCCTCTGCTTATAGTGAGCCTGCCGTACCCCTAGTGAGACAAAGAGCCGGTAGACAGCTGCCCAGTTTACCCTTGACAGCTCCTACACCCTGTAGTTCAGGGCTAGACAGTCAGCTCCGTAGGTCCACTAGGGCCACTAGAGGCCAGTTACCCGCACGCTGGAGGATTTGAAGTGTATAAATTGTTTTATTTATGTTTATCTATGTATTGTTGCTGTAACGGGTCCGGGAGGCGGACTGTAACGGGTCCGGGAGGCGGAACCTCTGAGCTACTATACAAGGGGGCGGCCCTTGTAAGGGAGCGGGTGGCAGTCTCTGGGTGAACGGACAGGGAGTTACGGCAAGTGATCAGGGCAGTCTCTGGGTAAGGGGTAGGTACGACCTGTGATGGCGGAGCCTCCGGGTAGGCTAGCAGGCAGATGGTAGATGTGTGCTCCCAGGTGAGCAAGCGAGAGTCTCTGGAATAGCAGGTGGTCACGGCACGTGACGGCGGAACCTCCGGGCTGGCAGGCAGGTAGGTAACGGAGAAGCGCTCCCAGGTGAGCGGGCAAGAGTCTCTGGAATAGCTGGTGGTCACCGCACGTGACAACGGGACCTCCGGGCTGGCAAGCAGGCAGGTAACGGAGATGCGCTCCCAGGTGAGCGGGCAAGAGTCTCTGAGATAGCTGGTGGTCACAGCACGTGACAACGGAGCCTCCGGGCTGGCAAGCAGGCAGGTAGCGGAGAAGCGCTCCCAGGTGAGCGGGCAAGCTGGTCCATAGACAGACTGACCGGAGTTGTAAGGCGGACCGTCGGACCTCAGGCAAGCAGGCAGGTAGCTGATGTGCGCTCCCAGGTGAGCGGACAAGTTGGTCCTTAGACAGACTGACCGGAGTTGTAAGGCAGACCGTCGGACCTCAGGCAGGCAGGCAGGTAACAAGTATTCAGGCAGGAATCAGGCAGGTAACTAGCAGGAAACTGGCAGGAAACTGGCAGGTAACTGGCAGGTAACTGGCAGGTAACTGGCAACGGGACCTGAGGGCTGAAGCACAGGTGAGACACAGGTGCAAACAACATTGCTCGGGCACCTCCATTTTGGAGGAGGTGCCTTATATATGATGAAGTCCTCCGGCCATTGGCCGGGGACTCTTTAGGGCGGCGCGCGCGGCCCCTTTAAGAGGAGGGGAGCGCGCGCGCGCGCGCCCTAAGCACAGGGACCGGGAAGGAGCGCGCGCTGAGAGCAGAGCAGGAGGAGGACGCCGGGACGGAGCGCGCGCTGACAGCAGAGCGGGGGGAGGAAGCCGGGCACGGAGCAGAGCGGTGAGAGGAGCAGCGTCCCTGCCTAGCAGAGGGCAGGGACGCCGGCACTACAGTACCCCCCCCTTTAGGCCCCCCCTTTTTTAGGCCAGACAGAAATTTAGCTAGGATGAGAGGGGCATGGATGTTCTCCCGGGGCTCCCAGGTTCTCTCCTCAGGACCAAACCCCTTCCAATCTACCAGGAAAAAGGTCTTTCCTCTTACCCTTTTGGTGGCAAGAATGTTCTCTACCTCAAACTCGTCCTCAGCAGAAACCGGAGCAGGAGGCGTACCTGTAGACTTGGAAAAAGAGTTAAGTACCACAGGTTTGAGGAGAGACACATGGAAGGAGTTAGGGATCCGTAAGTTGGCCGGGAGTTTCAATTTATAGGCCACCGGGTTGATCTGACTGATGACCTCCAGTGGGCCGATGAACCGAGGCCCTAACTTATAGGAAGGGATCTTGAGCCGGACATATTTGGACGAGAGCCAGACTTTATCCCCAGGGCGGAATTGAGGAGGGTCCAGACGTTTTATGTCAGCGTGTCTTTTCATACGCTCGGATGACAGAAGGAGTGCGGACCGGGTACTCTCCCATATGGAGGAAAATTTGTTAACAAGAGATTCCGCAGCCGGATTGTCCGCCGAGGTGGAGACGGGAAACGGGATCCGAGGATGCTGACCGTAGACTACAAAAAACGGGGATTTGGAGGAAGACTCGCTCTCGTGATTGTTGTACGAGAATTCGGCCCATGGCAGGAGATCCACCCAGTCAGAATGGTGGGCATTAACGAAGTGCCGAAGATAACTGGTCAGGTTCTGATTGATCCGCTCCACTTGACCATTAGACTGTGGGTGGTAAGCGGAGGAGAAGTCCAGGGTGACGTCCAGCAATTTACAAGTGGCTCTCCAGAAACGGGAAGTGAACTGTACCCCACGATCCGACACGATGTGACGGGGCAGGCCATGAAGACGGAAGATGTGGCGGATAAAGTCTTTAGCCAGCTCGGGTGCAGACGGAAGACCTGGCAGTGGAATGAAGTGAGCCATCTTGGAGAAGCGGTCAGCGACCACCCAAATGACCGTACAACCAGCAGAGATGGGCAGATCAGTAATGAAGTCCATCGCTATATGCTGCCAGGGGGCAGCAGGTACTGGCAGAGGTAGGAGGCGGCCGGCCGGCAGGTGTCTCGGAACTTTGTTGCGGGCGCAGGACACACAGGCAGAAACAAAGTCTATTACATCCTTGTGCAGGTTAGGCCACCAGTAGTGCCGGGTAATAAGCTGGAGGGTCTTTTTCTGACCGGCGTGGCCAGCTAGTTTAGACGAATGACCCCAGTGTAGAATCTTCTCCCGATCAGGTACTGGTACGAACGTCTTACCAGGAGGAAGACGATTTAGACTCACGGGAGCCACCTGCATTACTCTGGCGGGATCGATGATATGTTTCGGATCTTCCTCGAGATCAGACACCAGAAAGGATCGAGACAAGGCATCCGCCTTGACGTTTTTGTCAGCCGGGCGAAAATGAAGGACAAAATCAAAACGAGCAAAAAACAAGGACCACCGGGCTTGGCGCGGGTTAAGTCTCTGGGCATGCTGGAGGTAAGCCAAGTTCTTGTGGTCAGTGTAAATTATTACCGGGTGAAGAGCCCCCTCGAGCAGGTAACGCCACTCCTCCAATGCCAGTTTGATGGCCAATAACTCTCGGTCTCCTATGGAATAGTTGCGCTCAGAGGAGGAGAAGAGTTTAGAGAAGAAGCCACAAGTTACCATCCTCCCGGAAGATGATTTTTGAGTAAGTACCGCTCCGGCTCCAGAGGAGGAGGCGTCAACTTCCAGGAAGAACTGCTTGTTGCCATCTGGGCGATGCAGCACCGGGGCGGAAGAGAAGGCCTGTTTAAGGGAAAGAAAGGCCTCCTCTGCTTCGGGTGGCCACTCTTTGGGATTAGTACCTTTACGGGTGAGCGCAGAAATTGGGGCCGTCCGGGAAGAGAAGTGTGGTATGAAGAGGCGGTAGTAGTTGGCGAAGCCCAGGAAACGCTGAATGGCCTTCAACCCCTCCGGTCGGGGCCATTTCTCGATGGCAGACAGTTTCTCAGGATCCATTTGAAGGCCGGTCTGAGAGATAATGTAGCCCAGAAACGGAAGCGAGGTCTGCTCAAAGAGGCACTTCTCAAATTTAGCGTAGAGATGGTTCTGCCTTAGCCTGAGCAGGACCTGACGAACGTCCCTCCGGTGAGTCTGGAGATCCGGAGAGAAGACCAAGATGTCGTCCAGGTACACCACTACGCAGGAGTAGAGAAGGTCCCGGAAGATGTCATTGACCAACTCTTGAAAGACGGCAGGAGCGTTACAGAGACCAAAGGGCATTACCAGGTATTCATAGTGGCCGTCCCGGGTGTTGAATGCCGTCTTCCATTCATCCCCCTGACGAATACGAACCAGGTTGTACGCCCCACGAAGGTCCAGTTTGGTGAAGATCCTAGCCCCCCTCAGACGATCAAATAATTCTGGAATGAGCGGAAGGGGGTACTTATTCTTCACCGTGATCAGGTTTAGGCCTCTATAGTCTATACAGGGACGGAGAGAGCCGTCCTTCTTTTTGACGAAAAAGAAGCCTGCTCCCGCCGGGGAGGTAGATTTCCGGATGAATCCTCTGGCCAGATTCTCCTCAATATATTCGGACATTGACCGGGTCTCAGCAGCGGATAAAGGATAGATACGCCCACGGGGAGGAGTAGTACCGGGTAGCAGATCGATGGGACAGTCGTATGGTCTATGTGGTGGTAATGTCTCTGCCTCCTTTTTATTAAAGACATCTGCATAAGACCAATAAGGAATCGGAAGTCCAGGTAGATTAGCTGGGGTAGGAGAGGGACGGACGGGATGGACGGGAACCAGGCAGGTTTTATGACAGTCTTGTCCCCAGCGAAGGACCTCTCCGGTTTGCCAGTCTAGCACGGGTGCATGTCTCTGGAGCCAGGGCAGACCTAGCAAGAGGGCGTGAGAGAGTCCAGGCAGAACATGAAAGGAGATACTTTCAGAATGCAGCATTCCCACCTGCAGGGTAATGGATTCGGTGATGAGTTGAATGGGGCGAGGTAAGAGGCCCCCATCCACGGCAGCGACAGACAAGGGTACAGCCAGAGGTTTGGTGGGGATGCGGTATTTCTCAACCAGGGACTGTGAAATAAGGTTCCCGGCTGCTCCAGAGTCAAGTTGGGCTAGTTCGAAATAACGGTTCTCCCCGTAGATGATCGAAACTGACAACAGCAGGGATGGAGAGGATTTATTCTTGTCTAGGTGGACCTCTCTGAGCGAACCTAGACACAGGCGTTTCCCGACCTCTCCGGGCAGGCACGGATCCGGTGCTCCTTACTGCCACAGTAGAAGCAGCTCCCCTCGGCACGGCGTGAGTCCTGACGGGTTTTGACCATCTTGGTCTGGTCGACCTGCATAGGCTCAGGAGAGTGTACCTGGGGAGAGATGGAGGGAATGACGGGTTTCTGGAAAGTAGGAGCTAAACGTGGAATCCTTCTCTCACGGGTGACCTCTTTGGCACGCTCCTGAAACCGTAGGTCAATTCGGGTGGCAAGAGTTATTAAGTCATCGAGAGTGGTAGGAATGTCCCGACCGGCAAGTTCATCTTTAATACGGCCGGACAGACCCTCCCAGAAGACGGAAACCAGAGCGTCGTTATCCCAGGCCAGCTCCGAGGCAAGGGTACGGAACCGTATGGCATATTGGCCCACGGTGAGACTCCCCTGACGGAGGCGTAGCAACGATGATGCAGATGAGGTCTTCCGTCCGGGTTCGTCGAAGACTTTCCGGAAAGCCGTGAGAAAAGCAGGCAAGTTGGACACCAGGGGGTCTCCTCTCTCCCATAGAGGATTCAGCCAGGCCAGGGCCTCCCCGGTGAGATGGGACATGATGAAGGCAATTTTGGCCCGGTCGGAGTTAAACTGGTAGGACAAAAGTTCAAAATGCAGGGTGCACTGATTCAAGAAGCCCCGAGCCTGGACGGGGTCGCCTCCGAAGCGAGGAGGTGCAGAAAGCCGGGGTCCGGGGTAGGATACCATAGTATTAGTGAGCAGCGGAGCCGCCGGATTGCAAGATATGGCACTGGCGGAGGTTGTTGGTGGATCAGACAGAGTGTTCAGGCGAGTATTAACATTCCGCAGGTGACCCAGGATGGCCTCCTGTTGGGACCTCTGACGGGACAGTTCAAGACCGAGGTCCGAGAGCGAGGGAGCTTGGGTGCCACCGGGTTCCATGGCCCGAGCAAACTGTAACGGGTCCGGGAGGCGGACTGTAACGGGTCCGGGAGGCGGAACCTCTGAGCTACTATACAAGGGGGCGGCCCTTGTAAGGGAGCGGGTGGCAGTCTCTGGGTGAACGGACAGGGAGTTACGGCAAGTGATCAGGGCAGTCTCTGGGTAAGGGGTAGGTACGACCTGTGATGGCGGAGCCTCCGGGTAGGCTAGCAGGCAGATGGTAGATGTGTGCTCCCAGGTGAGCAAGCGAGAGTCTCTGGAATAGCAGGTGGTCACGGCACGTGACGGCGGAACCTCCGGGCTGGCAGGCAGGTAGGTAACGGAGAAGCGCTCCCAGGTGAGCGGGCAAGAGTCTCTGGAATAGCTGGTGGTCACCGCACGTGACAACGGGACCTCCGGGCTGGCAAGCAGGCAGGTAACGGAGATGCGCTCCCAGGTGAGCGGGCAAGAGTCTCTGAGATAGCTGGTGGTCACAGCACGTGACAACGGAGCCTCCGGGCTGGCAAGCAGGCAGGTAGCGGAGAAGCGCTCCCAGGTGAGCGGGCAAGCTGGTCCATAGACAGACTGACCGGAGTTGTAAGGCGGACCGTCGGACCTCAGGCAAGCAGGCAGGTAGCTGATGTGCGCTCCCAGGTGAGCGGACAAGTTGGTCCTTAGACAGACTGACCGGAGTTGTAAGGCAGACCGTCGGACCTCAGGCAGGCAGGCAGGTAACAAGTATTCAGGCAGGAATCAGGCAGGTAACTAGCAGGAAACTGGCAGGAAACTGGCAGGTAACTGGCAGGTAACTGGCAGGTAACTGGCAACGGGACCTGAGGGCTGAAGCACAGGTGAGACACAGGTGCAAACAACATTGCTCGGGCACCTCCATTTTGGAGGAGGTGCCTTATATATGATGAAGTCCTCCGGCCATTGGCCGGGGACTCTTTAGGGCGGCGCGCGCGGCCCCTTTAAGAGGAGGGGAGCGCGCGCGCGCGCGCCCTAAGCACAGGGGCCGGGAAGGAGCGCGCGCTGAGAGCAGAGCAGGAGGAGGACGCCGGGACGGAGCGCGCGCTGACAGCAGAGCGGGGGGAGGAAGCCGGGCACGGAGCAGAGCGGTGAGAGGAGCAGCGTCCCTGCCTAGCAGAGGGCAGGGACGCCGGCACTACAGTACCCCCCCCTTTAGGCCCCCCCTTTTTTAGGCCAGACAGAAATTTAGCTAGGATGAGAGGGGCATGGATGTTCTCCCGGGGCTCCCAGGTTCTCTCCTCAGGACCAAACCCCTTCCAATCTACCAGGAAAAAGGTCTTTCCTCTTACCCTTTTGGTGGCAAGAATGTTCTCTACCTCAAACTCGTCCTCAGCAGAAACCGGAGCAGGAGGCGTACCTGTAGACTTGGAAAAAGAGTTAAGTACCACAGGTTTGAGGAGAGACACATGGAAGGAGTTAGGGATCCGTAAGTTGGCCGGGAGTTTCAATTTATAGGCCACCGGGTTGATCTGACTGATGACCTCCAGTGGGCCGATGAACCGAGGCCCTAACTTATAGGAAGGGATCTTGAGCCGGACATATTTGGACGAGAGCCAGACTTTATCCCCAGGGCGGAATTGAGGAGGGTCCAGACGTTTTATGTCAGCGTGTCTTTTCATACGCTCGGATGACAGAAGGAGTGCGGACCGGGTACTCTCCCATATGGAGGAAAATTTGTTAACAAGAGATTCCGCAGCCGGATTGTCCGCCGAGGTGGAGACGGGAAACGGGATCCGAGGATGCTGACCGTAGACTACAAAAAACGGGGATTTGGAGGAAGACTCGCTCTCGTGATTGTTGTACGAGAATTCGGCCCATGGCAGGAGATCCACCCAGTCAGAATGGTGGGCATTAACGAAGTGCCGAAGATAACTGGTCAGGTTCTGATTGATCCGCTCCACTTGACCATTAGACTGTGGGTGGTAAGCGGAGGAGAAGTCCAGGGTGACGTCCAGCAATTTACAAGTGGCTCTCCAGAAACGGGAAGTGAACTGTACCCCACGATCCGACACGATGTGACGGGGCAGGCCATGAAGACGGAAGATGTGGCGGATAAAGTCTTTAGCCAGCTCGGGTGCAGACGGAAGACCTGGCAGTGGAATGAAGTGAGCCATCTTGGAGAAGCGGTCAGCGACCACCCAAATGACCGTACAACCAGCAGAGACGGGCAGATCAGTAATGAAGTCCATCGCTATATGCTGCCAGGGGGCAGCAGGTACTGGCAGAGGTAGGAGGCGGCCGGCCGGCAGGTGTCTCGGAACTTTGTTGCGGGCGCAGGACACACAGGCAGAAACAAAGTCTATTACATCCTTGTGCAGGTTAGGCCACCAGTAGTGCCGGGTAATAAGCTGGAGGGTCTTTTTCTGACCGGCGTGGCCAGCTAGTTTAGACGAATGACCCCAGTGTAGAATCTTCTCCCGATCAGGTACTGGTACGAACGTCTTACCAGGAGGAAGACGATTTAGACTCACGGGAGCCACCTGCATTACTCTGGCGGGATCGATGATATGTTTCGGATCTTCCTCGAGATCAGACACCAGAAAGGATCGAGACAAGGCATCCGCCTTGACGTTTTTGTCAGCCGGGCGAAAATGAAGGACAAAATCAAAACGAGCAAAAAACAAGGACCACCGGGCTTGGCGCGGGTTAAGTCTCTGGGCATGCTGGAGGTAAGCCAAGTTCTTGTGGTCAGTGTAAATTATTACCGGGTGAAGAGCCCCCTCGAGCAGGTAACGCCACTCCTCCAATGCCAGTTTGATGGCCAATAACTCTCGGTCTCCTATGGAATAGTTGCGCTCAGAGGAGGAGAAGAGTTTAGAGAAGAAGCCACAAGTTACCATCCTCCCGGAAGATGATTTTTGAGTAAGTACCGCTCCGGCTCCAGAGGAGGAGGCGTCAACTTCCAGGAAGAACTGCTTGTTGCCATCTGGGCGATGCAGCACCGGGGCGGAAGAGAAGGCCTGTTTAAGGGAAAGAAAGGCCTCCTCTGCTTCGGGTGGCCACTCTTTGGGATTAGTACCTTTACGGGTGAGCGCAGAAATTGGGGCCGTCCGGGAAGAGAAGTGTGGTATGAAGAGGCGGTAGTAGTTGGCGAAGCCCAGGAAACGCTGAATGGCCTTCAACCCCTCCGGTCGGGGCCATTTCTCGATGGCAGACAGTTTCTCAGGATCCATTTGAAGGCCGGTCTGAGAGATAATGTAGCCCAGAAACGGAAGCGAGGTCTGCTCAAAGAGGCACTTCTCAAATTTAGCGTAGAGATGGTTCTGCCTTAGCCTGAGCAGGACCTGACGAACGTCCCTCCGGTGAGTCTGGAGATCCGGAGAGAAGACCAAGATGTCGTCCAGGTACACCACTACGCAGGAGTAGAGAAGGTCCCGGAAGATGTCATTGACCAACTCTTGAAAGACGGCAGGAGCGTTACAGAGACCAAAGGGCATTACCAGGTATTCATAGTGGCCGTCCCGGGTGTTGAATGCCGTCTTCCATTCATCCCCCTGACGAATACGAACCAGGTTGTACGCCCCACGAAGGTCCAGTTTGGTGAAGATCCTAGCCCCCCTCAGACGATCAAATAATTCTGGAATGAGCGGAAGGGGGTACTTATTCTTCACCGTGATCAGGTTTAGGCCTCTATAGTCTATACAGGGACGGAGAGAGCCGTCCTTCTTTTTGACGAAAAAGAAGCCTGCTCCCGCCGGGGAGGTAGATTTCCGGATGAATCCTCTGGCCAGATTCTCCTCAATATATTCGGACATTGACCGGGTCTCAGCAGCGGATAAAGGATAGATACGCCCACGGGGAGGAGTAGTACCGGGTAGCAGATCGATGGGACAGTCGTATGGTCTATGTGGTGGTAATGTCTCTGCCTCCTTTTTATTAAAGACATCTGCATAAGACCAATAAGGAATCGGAAGTCCAGGTAGATTAGCTGGGGTAGGAGAGGGACGGACGGGATGGACGGGAACCAGGCAGGTTTTATGACAGTCTTGTCCCCAGCGAAGGACCTCTCCGGTTTGCCAGTCTAGCACGGGTGCATGTCTCTGGAGCCAGGGCAGACCTAGCAAGAGGGCGTGAGAGAGTCCAGGCAGAACATGAAAGGAGATACTTTCAGAATGCAGCATTCCCACCTGCAGGGTAATGGATTCGGTGATGAGTTGAATGGGGCGAGGTAAGAGGCCCCCATCCACGGCAGCGACAGACAAGGGTACAGCCAGAGGTTTGGTGGGGATGCGGTATTTCTCAACCAGGGACTGTGAAATAAGGTTCCCGGCTGCTCCAGAGTCAAGTTGGGCTAGTTCGAAATAACGGTTCTCCCCGTAGATGATCGAAACTGACAACAGCAGGGATGGAGAGGATTTATTCTTGTCTAGGTGGACCTCTCTGAGCGAACCTAGACACAGGCGTTTCCCGACCTCTCCGGGCAGGCACGGATCCGGTGCTCCTTACTGCCACAGTAGAAGCAGCTCCCCTCGGCACGGCGTGAGTCCTGACGGGTTTTGACCATCTTGGTCTGGTCGACCTGCATAGGCTCAGGAGAGTGTACCTGGGGAGAGATGGAGGGAATGACGGGTTTCTGGAAAGTAGGAGCTAAACGTGGAATCCTTCTCTCACGGGTGACCTCTTTGGCACGCTCCTGAAACCGTAGGTCAATTCGGGTGGCAAGAGTTATTAAGTCATCGAGAGTGGTAGGAATGTCCCGACCGGCAAGTTCATCTTTAATACGGCCGGACAGACCCTCCCAGAAGACGGAAACCAGAGCGTCGTTATCCCAGGCCAGCTCCGAGGCAAGGGTACGGAACCGTATGGCATATTGGCCCACGGTGAGACTCCCCTGACGGAGGCGTAGCAACGATGATGCAGATGAGGTCTTCCGTCCGGGTTCGTCGAAGACTTTCCGGAAAGCCGTGAGAAAAGCAGGCAAGTTGGACACCAGGGGGTCTCCTCTCTCCCATAGAGGATTCAGCCA
The DNA here is from genome assembly GCF_046119375.1 of Phyllobates terribilis. Classification (NCBI taxonomy): domain Eukaryota; kingdom Metazoa; phylum Chordata; class Amphibia; order Anura; family Dendrobatidae; genus Phyllobates; species Phyllobates terribilis. The sequence goes on along the minus strand of NW_027362968.1, from coordinate 1,284,592 downwards.
GGCCAGGGCCTCCCCGGTGAGATGGGACATGATGAAGGCAATTTTGGCCCGGTCGGAGTTAAACTGGTAGGACAAAAGTTCAAAATGCAGGGTGCACTGATTCAAGAAGCCCCGAGCCTGGACGGGGTCGCCTCCGAAGCGAGGAGGTGCAGAAAGCCGGGGTCCGGGGTAGGATACCATAGTATTAGTGAGCAGCGGAGCCGCCGGATTGCAAGATATGGCACTGGCGGAGGTTGTTGGTGGATCAGACAGAGTGTTCAGGCGAGTATTAACATTCCGCAGGTGACCCAGGATGGCCTCCTGTTGGGACCTCTGACGGGACAGTTCAAGACCGAGGTCCGAGAGCGAGGGAGCTTGGGTGCCACCGGGTTCCATGGCCCGAGCAAACTGTAACGGGTCCGGGAGGCGGACTGTAACGGGTCCGGGAGGCGGAACCTCTGAGCTACTATACAAGGGGGCGGCCCTTGTAAGGGAGCGGGTGGCAGTCTCTGGGTGAACGGACAGGGAGTTACGGCAAGTGATCAGGGCAGTCTCTGGGTAAGGGGTAGGTACGACCTGTGATGGCGGAGCCTCCGGGTAGGCTAGCAGGCAGATGGTAGATGTGTGCTCCCAGGTGAGCAAGCGAGAGTCTCTGGAATAGCAGGTGGTCACGGCACGTGACGGCGGAACCTCCGGGCTGGCAGGCAGGTAGGTAACGGAGAAGCGCTCCCAGGTGAGCGGGCAAGAGTCTCTGGAATAGCTGGTGGTCACCGCACGTGACAACGGGACCTCCGGGCTGGCAAGCAGGCAGGTAACGGAGATGCGCTCCCAGGTGAGCGGGCAAGAGTCTCTGAGATAGCTGGTGGTCACAGCACGTGACAACGGAGCCTCCGGGCTGGCAAGCAGGCAGGTAGCGGAGAAGCGCTCCCAGGTGAGCGGGCAAGCTGGTCCATAGACAGACTGACCGGAGTTGTAAGGCGGACCGTCGGACCTCAGGCAAGCAGGCAGGTAGCTGATGTGCGCTCCCAGGTGAGCGGACAAGTTGGTCCTTAGACAGACTGACCGGAGTTGTAAGGCAGACCGTCGGACCTCAGGCAGGCAGGCAGGTAACAAGTATTCAGGCAGGAATCAGGCAGGTAACTAGCAGGAAACTGGCAGGAAACTGGCAGGTAACTGGCAGGTAACTGGCAGGTAACTGGCAACGGGACCTGAGGGCTGAAGCACAGGTGAGACACAGGTGCAAACAACATTGCTCGGGCACCTCCATTTTGGAGGAGGTGCCTTATATATGATGAAGTCCTCCGGCCATTGGCCGGGGACTCTTTAGGGCGGCGCGCGCGGCCCCTTTAAGAGGAGGGGAGCGCGCGCGCGCGCGCCCTAAGCACAGGGGCCGGGAAGGAGCGCGCGCTGAGAGCAGAGCAGGAGGAGGACGCCGGGACGGAGCGCGCGCTGACAGCAGAGCGGGGGGAGGAAGCCGGGCACGGAGCAGAGCGGTGAGAGGAGCAGCGTCCCTGCCTAGCAGAGGGCAGGGACGCCGGCACTACAGTTGCTTGTGTATAATTTTGTGTTTCCAGTTATTTTTAGGAATCCTTGGTGGATTTACCGGGAATCCTTGTACATAGTTGGAGCGTAACCCAGGATGGACTAGAGACTGTTAAGGACTCGGGGTAGGACAGACCCCTACCTGGTTACGTCTCCCTGTTTTGGTGAAATGGACACCTTGCTTTCTTCAAAGACTGCACCCGGTTACGGACATGCCGTGACCACCTTTATGTGTTTCTTTATTGTATTGTTATTGTTATATCTTGTTATGTTTTTCTAAAATATGTTTAGTCCCGGAGTACTAAATTTCACTAGGGGGGAATGTGACACCCCAGGGGTCTGGTTGCCACAGTGATAGAGATATTATGTCTGAGAGCAGGTGGGAGGTCCTTTGGTCAGGGATCCTGTGCATGCCACACCTCCTGCTCAGTCTTGGGAGGGGAAGAACTTCCCCTATATAAACCCGGGGCTGAAGCAGGGTGAGTAGTCAAGGAGAGTAGAGACAAGAAACAGTCACAGGAAGAAACAGCAGAAGCTCAGTGGGAGCAATACTACTACAAGTCAGGGGCTGGCAGCTGCAGAGCTCGCCCTGACTGAGAAGCTTTCTTACCGGACCCGGCGTCCGAGGCTGTGGGGACTAACTCTTACCCAGCAGCAGAAGCCGACCGGCAGGGGATTTCAGGTCCTCAGGCCCAGAAACCCGAAGGCACGGTCACACGCGTGGGACCAGCACCGCCATCGTGGAGCGGAAGCCATTAGAAGGCCCCGAGTCACCGGCCATACGGGTGAGCACCACACGGTACACTCAGGGACGTGGGCTACTTATATCCGCTTCTAGCAAGGTAGCCAGAAGAGTGCAGTCAGTTTGGGAGGCCTACAACTACGCCTGGCCAGGGGAGATCCCATCTGCTCAAGGACTGACCAGGCCCCGTTCACTAGCAAGTACTCCGGGAGGGTCTATCGTTGTTACCAGTAAAGACCCTGAATTACACCGCACCGTCTCTGAGTGGTTCCTGCTACCCCCATCATCCATCTGCTGCCCTGAGGCCATACCCCTCCCGTTGGGGGTTATACCATCTACGCTGCACCATCCATCCACCGGCCTCAGCGGACTGTCCTGCAGCGGCAGCTCCATAGCTGCATTCAACGGGTGGCGTAGTCGTCCTACATCTACCGCTGTTACATCGCCGCTCGGTTTGACTCCCTGGGCACGGACCGGGTCACCGCCACGAGACTACAACCCTCAAGAGATCCGGCTCCGGGTAAGCTCCCGCGTGCGCAACGCAGCGCGACACAGGCCCAGGGGCGCGTCATATATATGCTCTATCCCTCCCCCCTCCCATTCCATGTATATATGCTCTTTCCCTCCCCTCCCATTCCATGTATATATGCTCTTTCCCTCCCCTCCCATTCCTTGTATATATGCTCTTTCCCTCCTCCCTCCCATTCCATGTATATATGCTCTTTCCCTCCCCTCCCATTCCTTGTATATATGCTCTTTCCCTCCCCCCTCCCATTCCATGTATATATGCTCTTTCCCTCCCCCTCCCATTCCATGTATATATGCTCTTTCCCTCCCCCTCCCATTCCATGTATATATGCTCTTTCCCTCCTCCCTCCCATTCCATGTATATATGCTCTTTCCCTCCCCCCTCCCATTCCATGTATATATGCTCTTTCCCTCCCCCCTCCCATTCCATGTATATATGCTCTTTCCCTCCCCCCTTCCATTCCATATATACAGTACAGACCAAAAGTTTGGACACACCTTCTCATTTAAAGATTTTTCTGTATTTTCATGACTATGAAAATTGTACATTCACACTGAAGGCATCAAAACGATGAATTAACACATGTGGAATTATATACTTAACAAAAAAGTGTGAAACAACTGAAAATATGTCTTATATTCTAGGTTCTTCAAAGTAGCCACCTTTTGCTTTGATGACTGCTTTGCACACTCTTGGCATTCTCTTGATGAGCTTCAAGAGGTAGTCACCGGAAATGGTCTTCCAACAATCTTGAAGGAGTTCCCAGAGATGCTTAGCACTTGTTGGCCCTTTTGCCTTCACTCTGCGGTCCAGCTCACCCCAAACCATCTCGATTGGGTTCAGGTCTGGTGACTGTGGAGGCCAGGTCATCTGGCGTAGCACCCCATCACTCTCCTTCTTTGTCAAATAGCCCTTACACAGCCTGGAGGTGTGTTTGGGGTCATTGTCCTGTTGAAAAATAAATGATGATCCAACTAAACGCAAACCGGATGGAATAGCATGCCGCTGCAAGATGCTGTGGTAGCCATGCTGGTTCAGTATGCCTTCAATTTTGAATAAATCCCCAACAGTGTCACCAGCAAAGCACCACCACACCATCACACCTCCTCCTGCATGCTTCACGGTGGGAACCAGGCATGTAGAGTCCATCCGTTCACCTTTTCTGCGTCGCACAAAGACACGGTGGTTGGAACCAAAGATCTCAAATTTGGACTCATCAGACCAAAGCACAGATTTCCACTGGTCTAATGTCCATTCCTTGTGTTCTTTAGCCCAAACAAGTCTCTTCTGCTTGTTGCCTGTCCTTAGCAGTTGTTTCCTAGCAGCTATTTTGCCATGAAGGCCTGCTGCACAAAGTCTCCTCTTAACAGTTGTTGTAGAGATGAGTCTGCTGCTAGAACTCTGTGTGGTATTGACCTGGTCTCTAATCTGAGCTGCTGTTAACCTGGGATTTCTGAGGCTGGTGACTCGGATAAACTTATCCTCAGAAGCAGAGGTGACTCTTGGTCTTCCTTTTCTGGGGCGGTCCACATGTGAGCCAGTTTCTTTGTAGCGCTTGATGGCTTTTGCAACTGCACTTGGGGACACTTTCAAAGTTTTCCCAATTTTTCGGACTGATTGACCTTCATTTCTTAAAGTAATGTTGGCCACTCGTTTTTATTTACTTAGCTGCTTTTTTCTTGCCATAATACAAATTCTAACAGTCTATTCAGTAGGACTATCAGCTGTGTATCCACCAGACTTCTGCACAACACAACTGATGGTCCCAACCCCATTTATAAGGCAAGAAATCCCACTTATTAAACCTGACAGGGCACACCTGTGAAGTGAAAAACATTTCCGGTGGCTACCTCTTGAAGCTCATCAAGAGAATGCCAAGAGTGTGCAAAGCAGTCATCAAAGCAAAAGGTGGCTACTTTGAAGAACCTAGAATATAAGACATATTTTCAGTTGTTTCACACTTTTTTGTTAAGTATATAATTCCACATGTGTTAATTCATCGTTTTGATGCCTTCAGTGTGAATGTACAATTTTCATAGTCATGAAAATACAGAAAAATCTTTAAATGAGAAGGTGTGTCCAAACTTTTGGTCTGTACTGTATATATATATATATATATATATATATATATATATATATACACACTGCATATACGTTTACATACAGTTATCAGATGCGCGGCCGATATTTAAATTTGGCGCCCAAATCGTTGATTGGTGCGGGCAGCGCCAGCGACCAATCAGCGATTTTTAACACAAATGTCCGGACCTTTGTAACACCATGAGGATACTGTGGGGACATCAGCGGCTAGCGTGTCAAGGGAGGACCGGGGAGCGGCGCTGCGGGTCAGGATACTTCTGCTGCGAGCAGTCGCTCATGTCCCGTGTTCTCGCAGCGGAAGTACCCGCACAGGCCGTGGCGCTCCCCGGTCCTCACCAATACGATTCCGCTCCCCGGTCCTCACCAATACGCAGGCTTGGTCTGGCCTGGCGGGGCGCCGGGAAATTTCCCGGTGGGCCCCGGGCCCCATGCAGAGGGAACTGAAGAATTAAAAAAAAAAAAAAAAGTGGTCGTGGGCCCTTTAAGGGCGCGCGCACGCACTTTCACCGACGCGATGCCCAGGACAGTAGCGGGAGGGGCCTGGGAGCAGGAGAGCAGGGGCTGCACTGCAGCGTCACACTCAGCAGACAGGGAAGCACGTCTGCTAAAAGTGACGTCACAGCGCGCCCTGCACTGCAGTCTCCCACATTAGGAGCGTGTCTGTGGGCTGGAGACAAGCCAAGGTACTGTAATATTTGTGTGTTTGTATGGATTTTTATGTATATGCTGCCTGCATGTGTGTGTGTACAGTGTGTGTATATGCCTGTGTGTGTACAGTGTGTGTGTATATGCCTGTGTGTGTACAGTGTGTGTATATGCCTGTGTGTGTACAGTGTGTGTGTATATGCGTGTGTGTGTACAGTGTGTGTGTATATGCCTGTGTGTGTGTGTATATGCCTGTGTGTACAGTGTGTGTGTATATGCCTGTGTGTGTACAGTGTGTGTGTATATGCCTGTGTGTGTACAGTGTGTGTGTATATGCGTGTGTGTGTACAGTGTGTGTGTATATGCCTGTGTGTGTATATGCCTGTGTGTGTGTGACGCGCCCCTGGGCCTGCTGTGTCGCGCAGCGTCTCGCGCACGGGGGCTTACCCGGAACCGGATCAGATGAGGGTTGTAGTCTCCGAGTGGCGGGGACCCGGTCCGTGCCCAGGGAGTCAACTCAGTGTGTGGCAGTCTTGATAGATGTTATTTGAGTGTCGACTACGCCACCCGTTGATTTGCAGCTATGGAGCTGCCGCTGCAGGGCAGACCGCTGAGGCCGGTGTAGAATTGTGCAGCGTGATAGTATAACCCCCAACGGGAGGGGTATGGCCTCAGGGCAGCCGACGTGGAAGATGAGGGTAGCAGGAACCACTCAGAGACGGTGCGGTGTAATTCAGGGTCTTTACTGGTAACAACGATAGACCCTCCCGGAGTACTTGCTAGCGAACGGGGCCTGGTCAGTCCTTGAGCAGATGGGATCTCCCCTGGCCAGGCGGAGTTGTAGGCCTCCCAAACTGACTGTACTCTTCTGGCTACCTTGCTAGAAGCGGGTATAAGTAGCCCACGTCCCTGAGTGTACCGTGTGGTGCTCACCCGTATGGCCGGTGACTCGGGGCCTTCTAATGGCTTCCGCTCCACGATGGCGGCGCTGGTCCCACGCGTGTGACCGTGCCTTCGGGTTTCTGGGCCTGAGGACCTGAAATCCCCTGCCGATCGGCTTCTGCTGCTGGGTAAGAGTTAGTCCCCACAGCCTCGGACGCCGGGTCCGGTAAGAAAGCTTCTCAGTCAGGGCGAGCTCTGCAGCTGCCAGCCCCTGACTAGTATTGCTCCCACTGAGCTTCTGCTGTTTCTTCCTGTGACTGTTTCTTGTCTCTACTCTCCTTGACTCCTAACCCTGCTTCAGCCCCGGGTTTATATAGGGGAAGTTCTTCCCCTCCCAAGACTGGGCAGGAGGTGTGGCATGCACAGGATCCCTGACCAAAGGACCTCCCACCTGCTCTCAGACATAACATTACATTACTGTGGAAACCAGACCCCTGTGGTGCCACATTCCCCCCTAGTGAAATTTAGTACTCCGGGACTAAACATATTTTAGAAAAACATAACAAGATATAACAATACAATAAAGAAACACATAAAGGTGGTCACGGCATGTCCGTAACCGGGTGCAGTCTTTGAAGAAACAAAGGTGTCCATTTCACCAAAACAGGGAGACGTAACCAGGTAGGGGTCTGTCCTACCCCGAGTCCTTAACAGTCTCTAGTCCATCCTGGGTTACGCTCCAACTAATTGTACAAGGATTCCCGGTAGATCCACCAAGGATTCCTAAAAATAACTAGAAACACAAAATTGTACACAAGCAACAATACACAGGTAAACATAAATAAAACAATTTATACACTTTAAATCCTCCAGCGTGCGGGTAACTGGCCTCTAGTGGCCCTAGTGGACCTACGGAGCTGACTGCCTAGCCCTGAACTACAGGGTGTAGGAGCTGTCAAGGGCAAACTGGGCAGCTGTCTACCGGCTCTTTGGCTCACTAGGGATATGGCAGGCTCACTGCAAGCAGAGGGTTGATCCTCCTGGGTTGCGGGTGTGGGGTCTTCTGCCTCCTGGACCGGCTGTTCTTCCAGCTCTACCTGTTGCTCCGTAGGTGCTTGGGATGCTGGTTGGAGGAAGGTGAGTACGGGTACCACAACTGCACCATTGACTTGAGTCCAAGACCGAGGGAAGTCCCCGAGCACAGTACTAACCATATCTTCCCTTTCCTCTACGGGTCGATGGTCTTCTTGTTCCTCCTCAGGGTTCCTCAGTTGTTCGGGACACTTCTTCAGGTGGTCCCGGGATACAATGGCTGTGGTTTCCCCTCCATCTTTACTGATGGTACAAACCTTCGGGTTTTCGTGGCTTGAGGGCAGTACGGTGTACGGGTCCTTCTCCCACTGGTCGTCCAACTTGTGGAGCCGTCTCTTCCTCTTCAAGACCTGCTCTCCGGGTACCAGGGGAACAGCGGGAGCATACTGGTTGTAAGTTTTCTCTTGTCTTTCCCTAGCCTGACAGAGACTTCGTTCCACGCTCTCCTGTACTCTCCGGTACTGCTGCTGCCTCTCTGTGTCCCAGTCTGTTTCTGGTGAAGTGTCCTCGGGTGTCAGGACTCCCATTTCCAGGTCAACAGGTAACTTACCAGGTCTTGCCCTCATTAGGTAAGCCGGGGTACAGTTGGTGGAACCTACCGGGATGTGGTTGTATAGGTCCACCAGATCGGGCAACTTCTCAGGCCACAGACTGCGTTCTTCCAGGGGCAACGTTTTTAGAAGATCCATTACCACCTGGTTCATTTTCTCACAAAGTCCATTAGTTTGCGGATGGTAGGGTGTCGTCCTTATCTTACGGCAGCCATACAGATTGCAGAATTCCTGGAAGACCTCCGCTTCAAAGGCAGGTCCCTGGTCCGTCAGCACTTGGTCCGGGTACCCGTGTGGACAGCAGAAGTGCTGCTGGAAGGCTCTAGCTGCTGTTTGAGCCGTTAAGTCCTTGACGGGGACGACAACCAAGAACCGGGAGTAATGATCCACGATGGTTAACGCGTAGACGTAGCCACTTCTGCTTGGGGTCAGTTTTACATGATCCAAGGCTACCAGTTCCAACGGTTGCCGGGTGACGATGGACTGCAGGGGAGTCTTCTGGCTGGCACGGTCCTTCCTTCTCAGGTTGCACGGGCCACAGTCTCTGCACCACTTCTCGATGGTTCCCCTCATGCCTACCCAGTGGAACCGCTCGCGCAGCAGGAACTCCAGCTTCTTCCACCCGAAGTGTCCAGCTCCGTCGTGGTATGCCTCCATCACCATGGCTGCGTCTCTTCGTGGCACCACTACTTGCCAGAGTAATTCATGCGTCCGGGAGTTAACCATTCGGCGGCACAACTTCCCTTTGTAAAGGAACAGTCGACTCTTCTCTGCCCATAGTTGTTTGGCTTCCTCCGGAGCGTCTGGTTCAAGGCGAGCCTCCGGCCGAGTCAGCATCTCCTTCACCAGGCGGACGGCAGGGTCACTGTCTTGCGTTTCCGCCCAGTTGTAGTGGGTTAAGGGGTTCAACGTAGCAGCCTGCTTACTCCTTACCCGGTGGGAATACTGGATAGTCCCATGACGGTGGAACGCAGGGAGTTCAACTTCTTCCAGTCCCTCCGGATCTTCTCCTCCGTCCGGCAGGTTGGGCATCCTGGACAGGGCGTCCGCGTTGGTATTGGAGCGTCCTGCCCGGTATTTGATTGTGAACTCGTAGTTGGACAGACGGGCCATCCACCTCTGCTCCAGGGCACCGAGTCTTGCCGTGTCCAGGTGTGTCAACGGGTTGTTATCCGTGTACACGGTGAACCGGGAAGAAGCGAGGTAATGCTTAAAGCGCTCGGTGACTGCCCATACTACGGCCAGGAACTCCAGCTTAAATGAGCTGTAATTCTCGGGGTTCCTTTCGGTGGGTCGCAGTTTTCGGCTGGCGTAGGCGATTACTCGTTCCTTCCCCTGCTGGATCTGGGACAGTACGGCTCCTAGCCCGATGTTACTGGCGTCGGTGTAGAGGATAAAGGGCTGGCTATAATCCGGGTACGCCAGGATTTCGTCCCCCGTGAGGGCCATCTTCAGCTGGCGGAAGGACTCTTCTTCCAGCTCCTCCCATTTGAAGGGCGGCTTCTGGTTCTTGGCCTTCCGGGACTGGCCTATCAGGAGGTCCTGCATAGGTGCTGCCTTTTTGGTGAAACCGGGAATAAACCTTCGGTAGTAGCCTACCAACCCGATGAACTGCCGCACTTCTTTTACGCTGGAGGGGCTTGGCCATTCCTTAATTGCGGTGATCTTATCAGGGTCGGGAGCCACTCCGTCAGCGCTCACCACGTGTCCCAGGTACTGCACCTTTGGTTTCAGGAGGTGACACTTGGAGGGTTTCACCTTTAGGCCGTAACTCGCCAGAGCTTCGAACACTTCCGCCAGGTGTTTCAGGTGGTCCTCATACGTCTTGGAATATACGATGACATCGTCCAGGTACAACAGGACCGTCTCGAAGTTTCTGTGGCCCAGACAACACTCCATTAGTCGTTGGAAGGTTCCTGGTGCGTTGCAGAGTCCGAACGGCATGCAGGTGAACTCGCTAAGTCCCATCGGGGTGGTGAATGCGGTCTTCTCCCGGTCCGCCTCTGCTACAGGAACCTGCCAGTACCCGCTAGTGAGATCCAAGGTAGAGAAGAAGTTAGCAGATCTTAAAGCAGCCAATGACTCCTCTATCCTTGGTAAGGGGTACGCATCCTTGTGTGTGATACGGTTGATTTTCCGGTAATCTACACACATCCTCATGGTGTTGTCTTTTTTTCTGACTAAGACTAGTGGAGCTGCCCAGGGGCTACAGCTATCCCTAATCACCCCAGCCTCCTTCATGTCTCTAAGCATCCCCTTGGCGTGTTGGTAGTGGGCAGGGGGTACGGGTCGATGCCTCTCTTTTATAGGAGGATGGTCTCCCGTGGGGATGTGGTGTTCTACCCCCTTGACTCGCCCGAAGTCTAACGGGTGTTTACTGAACACTCTCTCGTACTCTTGAACCACCCGATAGACTCCTTGTTTCTGGTGTGCGGGAGTGGAGTCAGTACCCAGATGTAGTTGCTGACACCAGTCCTCCATGTTTTTCTTAGAGCCGTTACCTTCCTCCGGGTGAGATGGAGGCAAGGGTTCCACAGATTGTATAGAATTTTGGTTAATGGTATATAATTTGGCTAGCGTGGCATACCGGGGCAGGTACACTTCCCTCTACCCGATATTTATTATGCGAACGGGCACCCTCCCATGGCGTACATCAACCACCCCCCGTGCTGTCAAAATGGTGGGCCTACTGTCCGAGTAAACTGGTTCTACCATTGCCTGGTAATCCCTACCTCTCAGACCAATAGCTGCCCGGCACCAAATCATCATTTCACTTTTTGGGGGCATGGCAATAGGAAAAGGGTCACACATTCTTACGCTACCAATCTCACCGCCGGAGAGTTCCACCTGTTGCCGTCGCATCAGTGCCCGGATCTCTTTCTGGAGCACCCGCTGCTCGCCGGAGCTGGCGTTCTTGGCAACCTGCTGTAAAAGGAAAATCACCTCTGCAAGACAATTTTCAATTACATTAGTTCCTAGAGTTATTTTTGGGTGACTCTCATGTTTGTCAATATCTACAATGATCAGTCCCTGTGCTGCCAGTTCGACTCTACCGATTTTGATGGTCACCTCTTTAAATCCGATCTGTGGCACGGGCTGGCCATTGCTGGCGATGATACTCAAGTCGTCGTCAGGGTAGCGGGTAATATCCGAGTCATTCCAGTACTGCTTAAAGAGCACGTACGGGATGGTGGTGACCTGTGACCCGGTGTCCAGTAGGGCACTCATGGGAATGCCATCCAGTACCACAGGCAAGACTGGACGTCCTCCCACATATCTGTCGCGCCAGTTCGATGGGCCTGGTGATCTTTTTCCTGGGGGTTGGCCCTCTACCCCAGGTTGTGCCCGTTTAAAGAACAGTACCTTGCCATATGTCCGGGTTGATTGCAGCGGCGGCAGATGGGTCGTCCGTCCTCGCTGTATCGGTCACTGGGTCTTCCTCTGGCCGGTGGGGTCCTCCTTGGTCGACGCCACGGGATGTCCTCCGGTCCGGATGCCAGCTGGATCTTCCCTGGGGTGGAAGCCTGTAAAGACTGCACAGTTCGGGTTAGCGCAGCAACGCTCTTAGCTAGCTCTTGGACCTGATGGTGTAGGTCTGGAGCCGGGTCATTGTCCAAAGCCTGCGCATCAGCTCCCACAGGCCCTGCCAACAAAGGCGCCGCCTCCTGGTGGTAAGTGATAGCAGGGCGCCTGTGGGTCACAACGCCACCCGGTGCCGGTTCTCGGAGCACCCGGATGGCTCTGTCCTTGAACTGTGCAAAGCCCAGATGGGGATCCTGTAAGGCCATTGCCCGCAACTGGGTTCGGTGGGTATTACAATATAGTCCCTCTATAAACTGTTCGGTCAACAGCCTGTCCTCGTTTCCCACTCCATCAGGGTCGGTCTGCTTAATGGCCCTCAGGGCCTCTTGTAGGTTTAGTGCATAGTCCCTTATACTCTCATGCGCTCGCTGCTTGCACCCGTAGAATCTAAGCTTAATCTCGGCTGAGGTGCGGGTATCAAAGGTGTCCTTCAGCCGGGTTAGTATCCCTGCGACAGTCTTCCTCCCAGGTGGCCAGGATTTTACTTCCCTTTTGGCTGCCCCGGTTAGTTGGGCCACCAGGATGCTCACTTTTTGCTCTTCTGTGAGGGGGTACATCTGGAAGAGGCTATCCAGCTTTTCTCTAAAGTCATGCAGGGTATGTGACTCCCCTGAGTACTGGGGTAGCCAAGCTGCTCCCGGGATATAGGGCATGGTGAAGGGCATAACTGCAGCAGCGGTAGCGCTGGCGGGGGTTGAGGCAGTGAAGCTCTCCTCCGTATCCGACATCTTCCTCCCCCCTAGTGGACCGTGGCCTACCTTGCGATGATCCTCTTCCGTAGGCCGCGGCTCCGCAGTGGATGGTTGAGGACCTTCCGTCGCGCTTCTGTGACGTCAGCGTCTGCTGGGCTCCTTCCAGGACCTTACGCAACGTCCGGACGTGAGGCGGGGCTTCAGTTCTCGCGCGCTTTCGGAGTCCACGCCCCTCTTCTTCCCACGCGGCGTCCTCAAGATGGCGTCCAATGGCGGGAAAACTCCACGGATGGCGGGAAGAAGGCAGAAGATGGCGCCGGATGGCGGGAAACTTCACCGATGGCGGGAAGAAGGCTGAAGATGGCGCCGGATGGCGGGAATCTTCACCACAGGTAAGTTTGAAAAGTCTCTTTTTCAGGCACGCAGTACCCGGTGGTTGCGGGCACGAAATCCTGCCGACTACGCCAAAGTTGACGCGCCCCTGGGCCTGCTGTGTCGCGCAGCGTCTCGCGCACGGGGGCTTACCCGGAACCGGATCAGATGAGGGTTGTAGTCTCCGAGTGGCGGGGACCCGGTCCGTGCCCAGGGAGTCAACTCAGTGTGTGGCAGTCTTGATAGATGTTATTTGAGTGTCGACTACGCCACCCGTTGATTTGCAGCTATGGAGCTGCCGCTGCAGGGCAGACCGCTGAGGCCGGTGTAGAATTGTGCAGCGTGATAGTATAACCCCCAACGGGAGGGGTATGGCCTCAGGGCAGCCGACGTGGAAGATGAGGGTAGCAGGAACCACTCAGAGACGGTGCGGTGTAATTCAGGGTCTTTACTGGTAACAACGATAGACCCTCCCGGAGTACTTGCTAGCGAACGGGGCCTGGTCAGTCCTTGAGCAGATGGGATCTCCCCTGGCCAGGCAGAGTTGTAGGCCTCCCAAACTGACTGTACTCTTCTGGCTACCTTGCTAGAAGCGGATATAAGTAGCCCACGTCCCTGAGTGTACCGTGTGGTGCTCACCCGTATGGCCGGTGACTCGGGGCCTTCTAATGGCTTCCGCTCCACGATGGCGGCGCTGGTCCCACGCGTGTGACCGTGCCTTCGGGTTTCTGGGCCTGAGGACCTGAAATCCCCTGCCGATCGGCTTCTGCTGCTGGGTAAGAGTTAGTCCCCACAGCCTCGGACGCCGGGTCCGGTAAGAAAGCTTCTCAGTCAGGGCGAGCTCTGCAGCTGCCAGCCCCTGACTAGTATTGCTCCCACTGAGCTTCTGCTGTTTCTTCCTGTGACTGTTTCTTGTCTCTACTCTCCTTGACTCCTAACCCTGCTTCAGCCCCGGGTTTATATAGGGGAAGTTCTTCCCCTCCCAAGACTGGGCAGGAGGTGTGGCATGCACAGGATCCCTGACCAAAGGACCTCCCACCTGCTCTCAGACATAACATTACATTACTGTGGAAACCAGACCCCTGGGGTGCCACATGTGTACAGTGTGTGTGTATATGCCTGTGTGTACAGTGTATGTGTATATGCCTGTGTGTGTGTGTGTGTACAGTGTGTGTCTATATGCCTGTGTGTGTGTGTGTACAGTGTGTGTGTATATGCGTGTGTGTGTACAGTGTGTGTCTATATGCCTGTGTGTGTGTGTGTACAGTGTGTGTGTATATGCGTGTGTGTGTACAGTGTGTGTGTATATGCCTGTGTGTGTGTGTACAGTGTGTGTGTATATGCCTGTGTGTGTACAGTGTGTGTGTATATGCGTGTGTGTGTACAGTGTGTGTGTATATGCCTGTGTGTGTATATGCCTGTGTGTGTGTACAGTGTGTGTGTATATGCCTGTGTGTGTGTGTACAGTGTGTGTATATGCCTGTGTGTGTGTGTACAGTGTGTATATACCTCTGTGTGTGTGTACAGTGTGTGTATATGCCTGTGTGTACAGTGTGTGTATATATGCCTGTGTGTACAGTGTGTGTATATATGCCTGTGTGTACAGTGTGTGTGTATATGCCTGTGTGTGTGTGTGTACAGTGTGTGTATATGCCTGTGTGTGTACAGTGTGTGTGTATATGCCTGTGTGTGTACAGTGTGTATATGCCTGTGTGTGTACAGTGTGTGTGTATATGCCTGTGTGTACAGAGTGTGTATATGCCTGTGTGTGTACAGTGTGTGTATGTCTCTGTGTGTGTGTGTGTATATACCTGTGTGTGTGTGTACAGTGTGTGTGTGTGTACAGTGTGTTTATATGCCTGTGTGTGTGTATATGCCTGTGTGTGTATGACGCGCCCCCTGGGCCAGTGCTGTTAGGGAATACCCGGAGCCGGATCAGATGGGGGTTGTAGTCTCCGAGTGGCTGTGACCCGGTCCGTGCCCAGGGTGTCAAACTCAGTGTGTGGCAGTCCTTATGATGTTACCAGATGTTCTTTTGTGTCGACTACGCCACCCGTTGATTTGCGGTCAATACGGCCGCCGCTGCAGCAGGGTCCACTGAGGCTGGTGATGTATGTGCAGCTCAGGTAGTATAACCCCCAACGGGAGGGGTATAGCCTCAGGGGGTCAGTTGCAGAGGATGGGGGTTGTGGTGGTGCAGCGGGGATGGAAATGAGACTCAGAGTCGGGCTGTGCAGTTCAGGGTTTGTTTACTTACTGCAGTTGTTCTGGTCACTCCGGCCTTGAGTGACCACCCGAGCCGTGCTGCGTCCACCAGGTCCTGGACTCGGCCAACCCCCAGGTGATTCTGGAGCGTGGTCCTGAGCTCCCTTTCTGTCTTGTCCTCTTCTCTGGCCTTCCCCACCAGGGATCCACCTATGTCCGGCTCCCTCGGGCCTCTTGGTGGTAAACCCTTGTCTCTGGGTTCCCTGACCCTATTCCTGGTCTGCCTTCCGGGTGGATTTAGTGGGTGATCGTGGCAGATCCTGCCCACGACCTCCGGTTCCTGGCTAAGGTGTGCTGTAGCCTCTGCCAGCTTGGGATCCGGTACCCTGTTGCCGACTCTTCACCCTCTGGTCTAATTTGGGCTCTTGGAGTTCCTTCTTTCTCCCCCTCTGGGTCTTTCTTTCTCCTCTCTCTCTCTCTTGGCCTTGGAGCTGCTCTTCTCCTCTGCTCTGACAAAAGACTGACAGACTGACCCTGATCTAAGATGGTGCCCACCTTATATACTCCCTCTATGTGTGAGCTCAGGTGACCAGCACCCAATGAGCTCCTAACTTTACCCAGGCTGCTCCCCCTATCTGCCCCTACACTACTGGGATGTTCCACCCCCCTCCCACTCCAGCCAGGAACAGACACTGTCGTACCTGCACATTTCTCTAGTGGGAGTACCATCGGTCTGTTCCTCGGAAATGGGATGTGTGTAGTGCATGCAGCTAACTGAGCTCAGTTCCACAATCCATCCTTACCCGGGAGTGGAATATCACACCTCTGGCTGAGGTGCAATACCCCTGTAGCAGCCGAATCCTCAGGGTGCTACATTCCCCCCTGGTAAATCACAGCACGTCCTCGGGCTGTAAGATATAAAAAACATCCAAAACATACAATTTTTTTTTTTTCATAAAACATCAACATATAAACATATAAAACATCACATATATTATCAGCAATAAACTTTTCATATAAATAACATTTTTGTAAACATTCCTGTCTCTGGTTCCTCCGGTCACGGTGCAACTTGTGACCGGGTAAAGTGCGACAGTCTCTTGAAGAAAACAGTTTCCTATAAAACCGGTAGGGGGCGCTTTAGGAAGCGCAACTATATACAAGGGGATATGGCCGCTCTCAGTCCTCGGCCAGGTATTAGGGAGAATTGACCGCTCTCAGTCCTCGGTCAGTGGGAATAGGGACACACGGGGTTAACAGTTCACTCTTGGCTGGTCCCAACGGGGACTATATTTTAACTAGAACAGTTCTTATACCCTGATGGGTAACTATTTTACAGTCTCTCTCTACCGTACTCAACGACGGCGTCCTCCTGCTCCTTCTTTAGATTCTTCAGACCCGTCCGGGTCCTCTTGCTCCTCCTCACACCGCAGCTCCTCCTCCGTCAGGCGATGCACATGGAGGGCGTAGGGTCCTTTGGCACACTTGTGCCGGGTGAAGGTGACCTCGTCCCCTACATACAGGTCACGACCTCTGTGTCCCTCCGGCAGATGACTTTCTACGTCTCTGCGGGTTACAAAGACTTCGCCGGGGGTCTGATGGTCTCTAATGAAGCCCCACCCATGCTGCATGTTGAATTTTATCACAGTCCCGGTGGAAGGGGGACCATGAGCTGCACGGGGATTCCTCCTGGTCCGGCTCTTCTGCTCCGCGCTCCTTATCTGCGCTTGCTGTTCCCGGACCCGCCTCTCTCTCCGCTCCCTCTCGAAGACCTCGAGCTGCTGCCGGCAGCACTCTGCACGCTCTGCTGCGGCCGCCCGAGTCTCCTGAGTGAACCCCATGAGGTCTTCTCCGGTGGGATCCCACTCAAACTGGGTCTCTTCTAGCGGGGGCGAGATCCTCTTCATGGGCTTTGGAGCCGGGATCAGGGGTTCGCACATGGCCCTTGCTTTTTGCAGCTCCAGCTGGATGTATTCCTGGGGCCATACGAAGGGCTGCCCATCCGGGCACGTATGCTGGGCGAACAGGTCCTCACCCAGGTGCGGTACTTTAGGTGTTATGGGCGCCGTGGTGGTAGCGGCGCCCGGGTTAACCAGGCCTTGCGACCAGGCCTGGGGCACCTTGAAAGTAAAGGGCACCGTAAGAACGGCGGCGCCTTATGTTACTTGGCCCTGCGACCAGGCCGGGGGCTCCGCGGAGGTAGGGGGCGCTGTTGGTATTGCGGCGCCCGGGGGTACTAGGCCTTGCGACCAGGCCGATGGTACTTCCTGCTTGGCCACGCTCGGGGTCGAGGCGCGTGACGTCACAGGGGTCGCGGCTTCCGTTTGAGGCCTAGTCTGCGGCGGTGACGTTGCAGCGACGGGCACGGCAGGGGGTACTTCGGGCTCTGCGACGGGGAGCTGGGGCAGGCACGCGGTTTCCCGGCTCGGGGTAGTGACGTCCCCTTTACCTGCCTCCATTCGTTCGGCTCCCTTCTCGGCGCCGTCTCCGGCCTTCATTCCTCCTGCGCCATCCTCAGAGGCGGTCTGTCTCCTCGTCTCGGGCGGCGTGCTCCGCTGACGAGTCTCGGTCTGCTGGGCCATCTCTCGGCTCCACTCCGCCAACGTCTCTCGTTGCACCCGGGCCAACCTCTGTGCGAGGCCCTCCAGCGCGGTCTGTGCACACTCCCGGTCTCGAGGGAGCTGTGTTAGGATCTCCAGCAGGCCTTCTGGAGTGGCGACCTGCAACAGGCTCCTGACCACTGGGTCGGTGCTGCCTGGAGTGGCGGCCCGCATCAGGCTCCTGACCGCTGGGTCGGTGCTGCCTGGCTCTTCCTCCATCTCCGGGTAGGCTCTCTCTGGACTCTCTTCCAGACGTCTTGTCTCCGGGTGCGCTTTCTCCAGACTGCTCCAGGCGACACCCATCTTTGTTCTCTTCTTCTGTCTCCGCCCACATCGAGGGTGGTCCCGGGGCAACTTCAGTTCCAGGGGCAGTTCTCTCACGCTGATGGACACTTCCAGCATCACAGTCTCTGTTGGTGGGCGCGGTTTCCGCTTTTTGCGCCATTCTTCGACCTGCCCGCGATGGGAGGTGACCTCTTGCCACCCTCTGGCACGCCCATAATGGCGTCCGCTCTTCCAAGGCGGGAAATCTTTGGAAATGGCGGGAATCGTCTCACAGTGGCGGGAAACTCCATGGATGGCGGGAAAAAGCTGCAAATGGCGGACAACCGGCGGGAAACGACCTGTGATGGGGCCCGATGGCGGGGACCCTCCGGAACCGGCAGGAGACTTCTTTTTAAGGTAACGATGTACTTTTCTTCAGGCACGCAGTACCCGGTTGTTGCGGGCACGTAATCCTGCCGACTACGCCAAAGTTGACGCGCCCCCTGGGCCAGTGCTGTTAGGGAATACCCGGAGCCGGATCAGATGGGGGTTGTAGTCTCCGAGTGGCTGTGACCCGGTCCGTGCCCAGGGTGTCAAACTCAGTGTGTGGCAGTCCTTATGATGTTACCAGATGTTCTTTTGTGTCGACTACGCCACCCGTTGATTTGCGGTCAATACGGCCGCCGCTGCAGCAGGGTCCACTGAGGCTGGTGATGTATGTGCAGCTCAGGTAGTATAACCCCCAACGGGAGGGGTATAGCCTCAGGGGGTCAGTTGCAGAGGATGGGGGTTGTGGTGGTGCAGCGGGGATGGAAATGAGACTCAGAGTCGGGCTGTGCAGTTCAGGGTTTGCTTACTTACTGCAGTTGTTCTGGTCACTCCGGCCTTGAGTGACCACCCGAGCCGTGCTGCGTCCACCAGGTCCTGGACTCGGCCAACCCCCAGGTGATTCTGGAGCGTGGTCCTGAGCTCCCTTTCTGTCTTGTCCTCTTCTCTGGCCTTCCCCACCAGGGATCCACCTATGTCCGGCTCCCTCGGGCCTCTTGGTGGTAAACCCTTGTCTCTGGGTTCCCTGACCCTATTCCTGGTCTGCCTTCCGGGTGGATTTAGTGGGTGATCGTGGCAGATCCTGCCCACGACCTCCGGTTCCTGGCTAAGGTGTGCTGTAGCCTCTGCCAGCTTGGGATCCGGTACCCTGTTGCCGACTCTTCACCCTCTGGTCTAATTTGGGCTCTTGGAGTTCCTTCTTTCTCCCCCTCTGGGTCTTTCTTTCTCCTCTCTCTCTCTCTTGGCCTTGGAGCTGCTCTTCTCCTCTGCTCTGACAAAAGACTGACAGACTGACCCTGATCTAAGATGGTGCCCACCTTATATACTCCCTCTATGTGTGAGCTCAGGTGACCAGCACCCAATGAGCTCCTAACTTTACCCAGGCTGCTCCCCCTATCTGCCCCTACACTACTGGGATGTTCCACCCCCCTCCCACTCCAGCCAGGAACAGACACTGTCGTACCTGCACATTTCTCTAGTGGGAGTACCATCGGTCTGTTCCTCGGAAATGGGATGTGTGTAGTGCATGCAGCTAACTGAGCTCAGTTCCACAATCCATCCTTACCCGGGAGTGGAATATCACACCTCTGGCTGAGGTGCAATACCCCTGTAGCAGCCGAATCCTCAGGGTGCTACATGTACAGTGTGTGTATATGCCTGTGTGTGTACAGTGTGTGTATATGCCTGTGTGTGTACAGTGTGTGTACAGTGTGTGTATATGCCTGTGTGTGTACAGTGTGTGTATATGCCTGTGTGTGTGTGTGTGTGTGTGTATATGCCTGTGTGTGTATATGCCTGTGTGTGTGTATATGCCTGTGTGTGTACAGTGTGTTTACAGTGTGTGTATATGCCTGTGTGTGTACAGTGTGTGTATATGCCTGTGTGTGTACAGTGTGTGTATATGCCTGTGTGTGTACAGTGTGTGTACAGTGTGTGTATATGCCTGTGTGTGTGTGTGTGTGTGTGTGTGTATATGCCTGTGTGTGTATATGCCTGTATGTGTGTGTGTGTGTATATGCCGGTGTGTGTGTATATGACTGTGTGTTTATGTGTCTTCACACATATGTGTGTGTGTGCTTCCCTGCGTGTCTGCATTTTTGTGTGTGATTGTCTGAGTGTGTCTGTGCATTTCTGTGTGTGCTTGCCTGTGTGTGTACTTGTCCCCATTTCTGTGAGCATGTGTATCTGCGTGTGTATATTAGGGCTCTTTCACATGTCCTGATATTTACGGGACTGGAGATATCCGTGTCCACCTGTGTGTCATCCGTGTGACACGTACCAGCGCTTGGGAATCAGTGTACAGTTAGCGCTGTTCCCAAGAGCCGGGTGCTGAGCGCTGCCCTCATCATAGATCCCTGCAGGCGCTGTGATCAGCAGCAGCGGGGTCAATGATGAGAGTAGTAGTCTACTCCCACCGTGTCCGTGTCCAACTGTAAAAATAAGAATAAAATAAAAAAATCCTTATACTCACCTCTCCTAAGTGTCCCCCGCTGTAATCCGTGCGAGCGCTCACGCCGAGGAGAATGACTCCTGCAGCGAGCTTGCTCCAGAGCTGCGCTTAGTGAATGACAGGGCACCGCTTGTTGAGCGCAGCTCCGGAGCCCACTCGCTGCAGGAGACATTCTCCTCGGCGTGAACGCTCGCACGGATTACAGCGGGTGACACTTAGTAGAGGTTAGTATAAGGTTTTTTTTAATTTATTCTTTTTACAGTTGGACATGGCGGGAGTAGACTACTACTCTCATCATTGACCCTGCTGGTACTGATCGCAGCGCCTGCAGGGATCTATGATGAGGGCAGCGCTCAGCGCTCTTCCCAAGCACCGGGTGCTAACTGTCATCAGTGTGCGGGACTTTTTGCGGTCTGGACAGCAGGTAAAAAACAGACATGTCAGCGTGATTTGCCCACGGACACCACATGGTCTGTAGAAAGTGGAAACACACTGACATGTGCACATACGCATTCATGTGAATGGGTCTACGTGTGTCAGTGTCTCTGGTACGTGTGGAAACGGTCACCGCATGTACTGACGTGTGAAAGAGCCCTTAGTATGTGTCTGTGTGCGCTTTTGTGTGTGTAAGCGTGCTTCTGCATGTCTGTGTGCTCTTCCGAAGATTTATTATATTTGGAGAGAGATGGGAGAGAAATTTTAGGAGACAGAATGGGGAGATGTGTGAAGAAACAGTATGGTGAACTAGGGGAGGGGTGGGAATGAGTGCAGGAACAGAATGGGGATGTATGAGGAAACAGTATGGAGAGTGGGGGAATAGTGTGAGGAGACAGTATGGAGGGAGAAAAGTGTGAGGTGACACAGCACAGAGACTAGGTAGTGTGGGGGAAGGTATAGAGATGCGGCAGTATGGGGGAAACAGTGTGAGGGCACAGAAAGGAGGGAACAGTATGCTGAGGAGGGGGAGTGTGATGAAGGGGCACAGTATAGAGACTGGGTAGTATAGGGGGGACACCGTGTGAGAGGACAATGTGAACAGGGGGCCCAGTATGGTAAGGATAGGACAGTGTGGAGAGCAGGTACCATAAGAGGGGTAGAGTGTATGTCATGTTTTGTGCAGGAAGCATTGTAAGAGTTAGGTTTATTCAGGGGCTCAGTGTAGATATTTTTATTCAGGAGCATTATAATGACACTGTATCTTTAAGGGCATCTTGTCGGGATGTGCTGCAGAAGACCGGAGAAGATGGAAGTCTGCAGAGACGAGCTGTGGATGAGAAAAGTCATCATGGAGACTGGACAAGAGGAAGAAAAGAAAGAGAACGACTCTAATCAGAGAAGACGTCTCAGGTAAGATACCTGGATGTAAATGTTCATTTGTGATCCTGCCTGTGTCTCATCAGTACTGTGGTTCCTGTATGGTCCGCAGTCTGATGATGACTGATAACAACTCCCAGTATCTCTATTGTTAATTACATACTGGGAGTTGTAGGTTTATGCGATACAAAGATATATGGGGCTGACCTGACATTACAAATGGTGGTGGTTCAGATGATGTATTCATGTACTGATGTGTTTGTGCGCGTCTGCGTATCTGGAATAGTATGTATTTTTGTAAGATGTGTGTATGTAACTGTGCATTGTGGTGTGTAATAACATTCATATGCTTGAGGCACCTTTACTAAATCTATTAGGTCTCTTTCACATGTGTTAGGGAATTCCATTTGTCTTTCCACATTTAGGAACAGACAAGTGAAATTTGCTAACCTTGTCATAACTGTCACCATTGGGTTGTACTTGTATGGAGCGGGTTCAGGAGCTGAGCCTGCTCCATACCGGGCAGATGTCGGCTGTGTTACATAGCCGGCGTCTGCCTGTAACAGCAGTGATCAGAGCTCGCCTTGATTGCTGCTGTTTTGAGTATTTAAGTGCCCTTGTCAATCACTGACAGCAGCATTTAGGTAGCACAATGCCCGGTGCATGCAGTCACCTGCTCCCTTCTGCCCCCTGTGACGCAGTTGCAGATTGCTGATGGGTTGCCAGTAGTGCTGAGTGAGTGTGGTCAGATAAGGTGTGATCCCAGCATGCTCGGGTGTTATCCAGGTATCTTGTAGTGCTCTGCTAATATGCTCGAGTCCCTGCGGTAACATGTTTTGCGGCGGTAGACAGAAGCAACATATGCAGGGATTACCTAACAAACAGGCAATTCCTGCATGTGTTGCGTCTGTCTACTGCCGCAAAACATGCTACCCTGGGGACTCGAGCATATTAGCAGAGCACTACAAGATACCTGGATAACACCCGAGCATGCTGGGATCACACCTTATCTGACCATTCTCGCTCAGCACTAGTTACCAGGTGCTGCTGCCATGTTAGTCATTCAATGAAGCTCAGCCTGAGGTTGGCCTCCATGGAAGTGTCACAATCAAGGTGCTGGACGTTATTGCAGCACCCTCACTTTGTAGTTCACGGTGACTGTAATGTCTCCCTCCTTGCACCGATCCTATGACAGGAAGCGAGTGGCGGCAGGGAGAATAAAACGTAATTTTCTCCGTGTAGCCAACGCTTTTCCATTAAGCCGTCTAACCAGGCTTTAAACCCTATTTACCTGCAGATTACCCCTATATCTGCAGATAAATAGCGTTTTTCAAGGTGACAAGTTACCATTATAGAGACTCTGGCAGTATGGAATGACTGTTCGAAGAAAGTCCTGCCGCTCAGTGCTCCACAGTGCAGCCAATCATGTAACTATAGTGCATTATAGACAAGCATAACAAGTAATAATACCGTTTATGGTGGGCTGTAGTGTGGGCCCCTAGAGTCAGTTCCCCTGGTGGGCCCTAGGCACCCCAGTCCGACCCTGCCAATACGATTCGCTGATTGGTCGCGCTCTCCGCCTGCGACCAATCAGTGATCTTGGCGCTAAAGTTAAACACCGCTCTGCTGATTGGTCACCAATTTGGGCGCCACATTTAAATAGCAGCCGCGACCAATCACCGATCTTGCCGCCAAATTTAAACAACGCTCTGCTGATTGGTCGTGGATGACAGCCGACCGCGACCAATCAGCGAGATTAGCGCAAAATGTAAAAAATGCTCTATTTTCTCCCAACGGCAAGTGTGAACGGAGAACCGAGGAGCGGCACCGCCGGTCGGGATGCTTCTGCTGCGAGCAGCCGCTCATCTCCCAGCTGCTGGCAGCGGAAGTACTCGTACAGGCAGCGCTGCTCCCCGGTCCTCACTAATACGACGCTGATTGGTTGCGGCCGCCGGCCCCGACCAATCAGCGATTTTGGGGGAAAATTGAAACACCGCTCTGCTGATTGGTCGCTACTGCCGGGCGTGACCAATCAGCGATTTTGGCGTCAAATATAAACCCGCTCTGCTGATTGGTCGCGGTGGCCGGCCGCGACCAATCAGCAATTTTGGTGCTAAATTTAAACAACGCTCTGCTTATTGGTCGCTGTCGCTGGTCGCGACCAATCAGCAGTATTGGCGCCAAATTTAAACCTCGCTCTGCTGATTAGTCGCAACCACCGGCCGTGACCAATCAGCGATATTGGCGCCTAATTTAAACACCGCTTCGCTGATTGGTCGCGGTGGCCAGCCGCGACCAATCAGCGATATTGGTGCCAAAGTTTAACACCGCTCTGCTGATTGGTCGCGGCCGTGACCAATCACCATTATTGGCGCCAAATGTAAACACCGCTCTGCTGCTTGCGCCCGGTCGGCCGCATACCTATTCTAGAGTACCCGATGCGTTAGAATCGAGCCACCATCTAGTATTGTTATAAATCCCTCAACATTGAAATTGTAAAACCAAGAAGGAAAACTGAATAGTGTTGAGCCACCCCCGTAGTGTTCGGGTTCGGTTCGGTTCGTCGAACACCGGGATGTTCGAGGAACTGTTCGTCGAACTGTTCGTCGAACACCTTAGAACACCGTCGAACACCGTTAAAACCAATGGCAGGCAAACAAAAACACATAGGAACACATAGAAAACACCTTCAAAGGTGTCCAAAAGCTCACAAACTGCTCAGAAGACGCTTTCTTTAAAAAAGCCGGCCGGCAATTCAGCAGCGGCATACACCGGTACCCGACAATTTAGACATGAAGGAATAGAGCATCACACATAGATTAGATAGATAGAAACATGTCAGTCACATATATATGAAGTACAGTGACAGTGTTGCTTACTGTACTTGTCATTTAGTGTAAAGGATTTACTAAAAAATATAATAGTGTTTTCGTGCACTGTCTCTTTAAAAAAGCCGGCCGGCAATTCAGCAGCGGTACCCGACAATTTATAACAGACAGAATAGAGCTTCACACATAGATTAGATAGATAGAAACATGTCAGTCACATATATAATAAGTACAGTGATAGTGTTGGTTACTGTACTTGTCATTTAGTATTAAAATAAAGGATTTATTATTAAAAAAAATTGGCGTGGGATCCCCCATAATTTTAGTCTCTAGCGGAGGTTAAGCAGACAGCTGGGGCAGATGTTTGAAGCCTGGGAAGGGGGTAAAACCCACGGAGCTTCCCAGGCTACTAATATCAGCCCCCAGCTGAATACCTAGCCTTTACTAGCTATTAAAATGGAGGACCCCCCCAAAAAAATGACGTGGGGTCCCCCCTAATTTAATAGCTAGCAAAGGCTAGGCAGACAGCTGGGGGCTGATATTAATAGCCCAGGAAGGGAGCCATGAATATTGGCCCCCTCCCAGGCTAGAAACACCAGCCGTCAGCCGCCCCAGAAATGGCGCATCCATAGGATGCGCCAATTCTGGCACTTAGCCTCGCTCTTCCACGCTGCCCTGGTGCGGTGGCAGGGGGTAATAGGGCTGGGGTTCATGTCAGCTTATAATGCCAGCTGACATCAAGCCCAGGTTAGTAATGGAGAGGCGTCTATAAGACACCCCCATTACTAACCCCATAGTCAAAGTTAAAAAAAAACACAAACACCCAGAATAAAGTCCTTTAATTGAAATAAAGACACAATTCTTTATTGTTCTAAATTAAACCATACTTACCGTCACGCCCATTCCAGCTGAAGCCAACGATCTCCTGCAATAAAAGAAAAATAATAAAGCAACCTCATCCTTACCTTTCCATGGTTCCCACGACAGCTTCAGCTCTGCTACATCGAGATGACAGGCTGGACCGCAGCAGAACGCTGCCATCCGGCCTGTCATCCCGCAGACACTGAGAAGCGCAGGCATGCTTGCGCTCCTCAGTGTCTGACTGTGACGGCATCCAGATGAGCCGACAATGAACTCGGCTCACCTCATGTACGTCACTGACAGCGTGGGAAAATTCTCCTGCACTCAGCGCTTCAGCGTGAGAATTTTCCCACGCTGTCAGTGACGTGCATAAGGTGAGCCGAGTTCATTGGACATGACCTCGGCTCATCTTTATGCCGTCACAGCCAGACACTGAGTAGCGCAAGCATGCCTGCGCTTCTCAGTGTCTGCGGGATGACAGGCTGGATGGCAGCGTTCTGCTGCGGTCCAGCCTGTCATCTCGATGTAGCAGAGCTGAAGCTGTCGTGGGAGTCATGGAAAGGTAAGGATGATGTTGCTTTATTATTTTACTTTTATTGCAGGAGATCATTGGCTTCAGCTGGAATGGGCGTGGCGGTAAGTATGGTTTAATTTAGAACAATAAAGAATTGTGTGTTTATTTCAATTAAAGGACTTTTTTCTGGGTGTTTGTGTTTTTTTTAAATACTTTACTAGAAATTCATGGTGGTCATGTCTAATATTGGCGTGACCCCATGAATTTCGGGCTTAGGGCCAGCTGATAATGCCAAGCTGGCCTTAACCCCTTTATTACCCAGTGAGCCACCGCACCAGGGCCCTGGATGAGTTGGGTACAGCGCCAGAAGATGGCGCTTCTATGAACGCGCCATTTTCCGGGGCGGCTGCGGACTGCAATTTGCAGCGGGGGGGGGGCCCAGAAAGCTTGGGCCTCCCTGCGCTGCAGATTCCAGCCCCCAGCTGCCTAGTTGTACCTGGCTGGACACAAAAATAGGGCGAAGCTCCACGTATTTTTTTTTTAAATTCATGAAATTCATGGAATAATTAAGAAAAAAAGGGCTTCCCTATATTGTTGTGTCCGGCTAGGTACAAATAGGCAGCTGGTGGTTGGGAGCAGCCCGTTCCTGCCTGCTGTACCTGACTGGACACAAATATAGGGCGAAGCCCCACATCAATTTTTTTTTCATTATTTCATTATCTGGATGCCGTCACAGCGAGACACTGAGGAGCGCAAGCATGCCTGCGCTTCTCAGTGTCTGCGGGATGACAGGCTGGATGGCAGCGTTCTGCTGCGGTCCAGCCTGTCATCTCGATGTAGCAGAGCTGAAGCTGTCGTGGGAACCATGGAAAGGTAAGGATGAGGTTGCTTTATTATTTTATTTTTATTACAGGAGATCGTTGGCTTCAGCTGGAATGGGCGTGACGGTAAGTATGGTTTAATTTAGAACAATAAAGAATTGTGTCTTTATTTCAATTAAAGGACTTTATTCTGGGTGTTGTGTTTTCTTTAAACTTTCACTATGGGGTTAGTAATGGGGGTGTCTTATAGACGCCTCTCCATTACTAACCTAGGTATTCAGCTGGGGGCTGATATTAGTAGCCTGGGAAGCTCCGTGGGTATTACCCCCTTCCCAGGCTTCAAACATCTGCCCCAGCTGTCTGCTTAACCTCAGCTAGAGACTAAAATTACGGGGAACCCCACGCCAATTTTTTTTAATAATAAATCCTTTATTTTAATACTAAATGACAAGTACAGTAACCAACACTGTCACTGTACTTATTATATATGTGACTGACATGTTTCTATCTATCTAATCTATGTGTGAAGCTCTATTCTGTCTGTTATAAATTGTCGGGTACAGATGCTGAATTGCCGGCCGGCTTTTTTAAAGAGACAGTGCATGAAAACACTAATATTTTTTTTAATAAATCCTTTGCAGTAAATGACAAGTACAGTAAGCAACACTGTCACAGTACTTCATATATATGTGACTGACATGTTTCTATCTATCTAATCTATGTGTGAAGCTCTATTCTGTCTGTTATAAATTGTCGGGTACCGCTGCTGAATTGCCGGCCGGCTTTTTTAAAGAGACGGTGCACGAAAACACTATTATATTTTTTAATAAATCCTTTACACTAAATGACAAGTACAGTAAGCAACACTGTCACAGTACTTCATATATATGTGACTGACATGTTTCTATCTATCTAATCTATGTGTGAAGCTCTATTCTGTCTGTTATAAATTGTCGGGTACAGATGCTGAATTGCCGGCCGGCTTTTTTAAAGAGACGGTGCATGAAAACACTATTATTTTTTTTGATAAATCCTTTACACTAAATGACAAGTACAGTAAGCAACACTGTCACTGTGCTTCTTATATGTGTGACTGACATGTTTCTATCTATCTAATCTATGTGTGAAGCTCTATTCTTTCGGTTCTAAATTGTCGGGTACCGGTGTATGCCGCTGCTGAATTGCCGGCTTTTCATGTTTCACTGTCAGCACTGTTCCCATCGATTTGGGCAATCACTGTAATGCCACAACCACCATGGCTGTGGCATTACAGTGAGTGGCAGACAATCCCTGCATGATTGGTGCTCTAAATAGCGCCAGACATGCAGGACACGCTTTTGGTGCACGAACAGTTATCGAACATAACCTCGAACAGCCGAATTTTTTGCAAATCGTTCGGGTTCGTCGAACAACTCGAACACCGCCCAAAACAGCTCGAATTTGAGATTGGCGAACAGTTCTAGTCGAACACCGCTCATCTCTACTCCTGAATTACAGAAATCACAGGATATAAATATACTGGAAATAAATCATTTCTTCTGGTGTCGCCGGATCCTGAGAGCAGAAAGTTTTACATTTTTTAGGCAATGAAGTTATAGGAGGGCTTCATTTCTGCGTGACAAGATGTCGCTCCATTCTCTGATAGATTCGTCTTTTGGATAATTCATTCTACACTTTTTTGGAGGTGAAATGTAGAGAAGAAACAACAATTCTGCGTTATTTTACCCCCTGTTCACTCCTCAGTATAACGGACAGATCAGCTTTTCTCCTGCAGTAGAAATGATAATAACAATATACAATTTATATCCTTCTTATATTTTACTGCCTTTACACAAAATAAATCATCTTTTTCGTGGGGTTCATCATATTCCAAGACTCAGACATTTTCTTTCATCTTCTGCAGATCAGTGACGTCTCCATCCTGGGATTTCCAGAATTCCACCACTTCTCCTTCTTGCTACAATTTCCATGTTGAGGAATGTAAAAAAAGGGCATGTATATTATATTATATTATATTATATGTGGCCCTAAAAATGTCATTACTTGTTATCATTATGTAATGAATACACGATAAAAAAGAAAATCTAGTATCACCATAGAAAACCACCCACATTATACCGCCATATGGTGAACACATACTACCGCCAAACTGAGCGGACGTCCTCTCTCTAGGGGGATGACAAATATTGTCATATCATTTTTAATACTTCCATCTATGTTCCCTATATTTATAGGGTCCTGTATGGTATAAATGTCCCCGGCAGTGTACTATGTGACATGAGGAGTGAAAACCTCTCTATGGTCAGTATTGAGCGGCAATACGGCGATGGTACTATTGTCAAGATAAAATATATATATTATAGAAAATCAATTAGTTTCTTTTAATAGATTACCTAATCAGTGTGAATTCATATAGAGATGATGGAATAATCTATGTGTATGTATGTATGCAAATGTGTATATGCACATGGATTATGTTAATAGTTAATGACAGTTTCTGTTCTTATTGTAGGCATGAACAACTAAATGATTTCCTGGGAACGACGTATGCATGTACATGGCTGATAACAGGGAGATTCATGTCAAGTTGACAAAGATGGCGCTGAGAGACGAACTCACCCCCTCCCATCAGAATTCCTAAGGCGTTACTGAGGCCAAGAGATACATGGATGAGCAAATTGCAGTGTGCCAAGTTATCAGAAAGAGAAATGAATTTTACTAATCCCACCTAGGAGTGGAATACTCTATAACCCCATGTCTACATAATAAAGTATGCCATTTTGCGTGGTTCAGTCTCTGAGTGAAGCTTTTTAACCAGATTAGCAGATTTGGTTAATTAGCTTCTTTGCATGCACTCGGACATCTTTAATTTGGAGGAGAGCAGTTACCTGGTGTATCTTAAATTGGTGAAACCTCCACAAATGGTGCCGTGACTCGGATCACACTCGAGGGTACTCTAGGTCTTGGGGTGCCCATCACCGGACCACCTACAGACGAGCCGGTACTGCTCAAAGCGAGAACCTGATCAACTCTCATCACTGAATACGGTAAGTCTGCAGATGTAATGAATCCGTAGTGCTTATTCGTATTTTGAGCAGTCTCTGGTGAGTTTGTGATGTCTAGATTGGCCCTTAGGGACGGCCCGGTGCGACTGGGCGGACCCCGCTGTGTGATTCCAAGAACTCTGGTGTGTAGTCTCTCCTGGCTAACTGCTGCTCTGTGGATTCTGAGGTGTTCAGTCCCATTAGAACGATCTTTGTACGCAGGGGAGTACAAGTATACACTTGAGAATTTAGGAAAATTTCTTTGTTTATAACGCGGGAACGCGGGGAGTGAGAATGCTGATAAGTCGTGTATTAAGACACCATTAGGGCGCGGGCACACGGGGCCAACCAATCCTCTATTAAGTTGTGTATTAAGTCGTGGGACACGCGGGGAGTGAAGTTGCTGATAAGTCGTGTATTAAGACGCTATTAGGGCGTGGACAAGCGGGGTCAACTAATCCTCTATTAAGACGTGTAATACTCGGGGAGCCAACTGCATCGTTAAGAGGCATATTACAATGTCACTAGGACGCGGGTGCGCGGGGTGCTCAGTGCTTCATTAAGTCGTAAAATAATCAATTCAGTGCTTGGTAGGGAGTGTAGGGACCTGTTACAATTCTACTTGTGTATCAGCTGCCTGGTCTGATCATAAGTCTAAGGGGACGGGACACCTGGAGCCAAAATCCTGGAAAAACTAAAGACATTGTTTGTGTGGCAGGGGTCGCTCGATCAGGAGCTACAAGACCCCAAAGATATAGTTGCTAGAAGAGAAGGAAGGAAATATGTAGAGAAAACCAAAAAAGTTATGTCATTGTGTGGGTTGTACCTGGGGGGTAGATTACAGTACGAGATGTTGAATGCAGCAATTTGTGAAAACAGGGGAAAACTGGAAGATAATGGGTTGTTGCAAAGTGCATACATGTGGAGAAAGGTTGCGCTGAGTTTATCGAAAGAAGGGTTTGTGGAAATTGAGGATAGGGATAACAAAAGGAACATAACTGGTTATTTCTATGTTAGAGAGATGCCTCCGCCACCGCCCTATAATAGCGGCGCAATGAATTGTTGGGTGTGTTCTAATTGTGGCCAACAGAATCCAATGTCAGCGGAGTATTGTGTTGCATGTCATGCGCCCCGTCCAGGAGGCCCACCCCTCGCTACTACCCAAGCCACTCCTAGTGCCCCATCTTCATCTGTTATACCTATGTCCGCCCAAAGTTCCAACCCTTCCTGCAGCGGCCATGTTACTACACCCATTGCATCACCTCCAGCCTCTGACCAGATGTCAGTGGGTGTGCTTCCTCCCAGTGGCACGCACCCTTCCGGTAGTGTGCTTCCTTCCAGTGGCGGCCATCTTGGCGCACCCGGAATACAGGCCGCAATACACATTACACCCGGAACATCAACCGCAACATTTACTCCTATACCAGTGTGTCCGGTTGTCACTCCGGATGGTGCGTACTATGTCCCAAAAGACTATGTTCCTCTCTATCCTCATTTGCCCAGTGCTGAAACTCTATTTAATAGTCCGGAGTTCCGGCAGGCCCTTAACCGAAGGAGAAATACAATTGAACCGGAGGAGCCGGGGGATGAAGAGGCGGCAGCACTACCACCACCACCATCAGCACCATCAGCGTCCACACCCATAAGCGATACAGAAGGTAAACCAGCTGGTGTGACATTTCGTACACCAATATCAGAATTCACTCCTGATTGGGAGAATTCCCGTACCACCCTTTCAGATGAAGAATATCCACAGGTGTTGAAACCATGGACAGAAAGAATGATTTGGAAGTCATCAACGGTACTAACAGCAGGTCTGGGGGATCTGGTAACACAGCGGGTGGATGCTATAGTTAATGCAGCAAACCCTAGATTACAACATAGGGGAGGAGTGGCTAAGACTATTGTGCAAGCCGGAGGTAATGCTATTCAGGAAGACTGTAAGGCTGAGTTCACACGATGCGTTTTTCATGCGTTTCCGCAGTGTTTTTGCAGTTGCGTAAACGCCGCGGAAACGCATGAAAAACGCATGGTAGAAGGGAAGCAATGTTCCCCAATTGAAATCTGCATGTGCTGTGCCCATGATGCGGATTTTTCCGCAGCGTAAACGCTGCCATCAAAAATCCGCAAAATGTCAATTAATTTTGCGGAAACGCTGCTCTTTTGCCGCCATTGACTTGCATTAGACCGCATGGAATCCGCATCACTGTATATGTTGATGCGCTTTTCATGCGGTCTAATGTGCGGATGGTACCCAGGTGTGGAGGAGAAGACTCTCATCCAGACCCAGGTACCATTAAAAAAAAAAGAATAAAATAAAAAATATATATATTCTCACCTTCTGACGGCCCGCGCAGCGCTCCTGCTTGGTTCGCGGCTGAATGAAGAAGGACCTTCGCTGATGTTAGAGTCATGTGACGGGTCACGTGACGCTGACGTCGGAAGGTCCTAAAGTCTTCACTGCCGGCAGCCGGGACCGAGCGAAGCAGGACACCGGGGGCCATCAGAGGGTAAAGTATAGATTTATTTTTTATTTTTTGACATTCACACACTATATAAATCCATGCCAGTTGCATGGATTTATATAGTGTGAAGTTGACAAGCACTTTCCAAGTGATGCTAAAATCGCTTGGGAAGCGCTTGTCAACCCGCATGCGGAAATGAAAGTGAAGACCGCTTCATTTCCGCATGTCCCTGGCAGGAAACCGCATGTACAATCCGCATGCGTTTTTTCCTGCCAGAGAGATGCAGAAACGCTCAGGAAAAAATCCTGAGCATTTCTGCATCGTGTGCACATACCCTAACAGCATTGTACATTCTTCATGACCGGTGGAGGCAACAGACCTGGTAGCCACCAGACCAGGGAGATTACTGACGCGCCCCTGGGCCTGTGCTGAGTAGCGTTGCGCACGCGGGGGCCTACCCGGAGCCGGATCTGATAGGGGTAGTAGTCTCGTGGCGGTGACCCGGTCCGTGCCCAGGGAGTCAAACTGAGTGGCAGTATTTAGCAGATGGTACGGTGTTCGACTACGCCACCCGTTGAATGCGGCTATGAAGCCGCCGCTGCAGGGCAGACCGCTGAGGCCGGTGGTAAGGTTGTGCAGCGTAGCTGGTAGAACCCCCAACGGGAGGGGTATGGCCTCAGGGCAGCCGACGTGTTTGAAGGGGGGTAGCAGGAACCACTCAGAGACGGTGCGGTGTAGTTTTGGGTCTTTACTGGTGACAAGGTAGACCCTCCCGGAGTACTGGCTAGCGATCGGGGCCTGGTCAGTCCGTGAGCTGATGGGATCTCCCCTGGCCAGGCGGATTTGTAGGCCTCCCCAACTAATCGTACTCTTCTGGCTACCTTGCTAGAGGCTGATAAAAGTAGCCCACGTCCCTGAGTGTACCGTGTGGTGCTCACCCGTATGGCCGGTGACTCGGGGCCTTCTGGTAGCTTCCGCTCCACGTCGCGGTGCTGGTCCCTTGCGTGTGACCGTGCCTTCGGGTTTCTTGGCCAGAGGACCTGAAATCCCCTGCCGGGCGGTTTCTGCTGCTGGGTAAGGATTAATCCCCACAGCCTCGGACTCCGGGTCCGGTAAGAACTCTTCAATCAGGCCGAGCTCTACAGCTTCCAGCCCCTGATCTCTTTTAGCACAGCTCCCACAGAGCTCCTGATCTTTCTTGTTCCTAAAGCTGCTCCACTACAGACCAGACTGTGTCTCTGTCTGTGTTCTCTGCTCTTTCTCACCCTAACCCTGCCTCAGCCCCAGCTTTATATAGGGGAAGTTCTTCCCCTCCCAGGACTGGGCAGGAGGTGTGGCATGCATAGGATGTCTGACCAGGAAACCTCCCACCTGCTCACAGACGTAATATTGCTATTACTGTGGGAACCAAACCCCTGGGGTGCCACATTCCCCCCTAGTGAAATTTAGTACTCCGGGACTAAACATATTTTTGTAAAACATAACAAGTAAAAACAGAAACAGTACAATAAAGAAAAACACATTAGGATGGTCACGGCATGTCCGCAACCGGGTGCAGTCTTTGAAGAAAACAAAGGTGTCCATTTCACCAAGAGACCGGGAGCCGTAACCAGGTAGGGGTCTGTCCTGCCCCGAGTCCTTAACAGTCTTTAGTCCATTCCTGGGTTACGCTCCAACATATGTACAAAGGATTCCGGATAATCCCTAAACGACACCTATAAAATAACTAAAAATACACAATTATTTACAAGTAACAGAAAACAGGTAAATACAAATAAACAGTTTAAACACCTAGATCCTCCAACGTACGGGCAACTGGCCTTTAGTGACCCTAGTGGACCTACGGAGCTGACTGACTGGTCCTGAGCTACGGGTGGTAGGAGCTATCAAAACTAAACTGGGCAGCTGTCTACGGGCTCTTTGGCTCACTAGGGGTACGGCAGGCTCACTATAAGCAGAGGGTTGATCCTCCTGGTCTGCTTGTGTGGGGTCTTCTGCCTCCTGGACCGGCTGCTCTTCCAGCTCTACCTGTCTCTCCGTAGGTACTTGAGATGCTGGTTGGAGGAAGGTGAGGACGGGTACCACAACAGCGCCATTGACTTGAGTCCAAGACCGAAGGAAGTCTCCGAGCACAGTACTGACCATATCTTCCCTTTCCT
Organism: Phyllobates terribilis; assembly: GCF_046119375.1. NCBI lineage: Eukaryota > Metazoa > Chordata > Amphibia > Anura > Dendrobatidae > Phyllobates > Phyllobates terribilis. Next base: position 1,250,312 of record NW_027362968.1, on the reverse strand, counting down.
CTGCGGGTCGAGGGTCTTCTTGCTCTTCTTCAGGGCTTCGTAGATGTTCGGGACACTTCTTCAGGTGATCTCGGGAGACAATGGCTGTGGTTTCTCCTCCGTCCTTACTGATTATGCAGACTTTCGGGTTCTCATGGCTTGAGGGCAGTACGGTGTACGGGTCCTTCTCCCACTGGTCGTCCAACTTGTGGAGGCGTCTCTTCCTCTTCAAGACCTGCTCTCCAGGTACCAGGGGAACAGCGGGAGCATACTGGTTGTAAGTCTTCTCCTGTCTTTCTCTAGCTTGACAGAGACTTCGCTCCACGCTCTCCTGTACCTTCCGGTACTGCTGCTGTCTTTCTGTGTCCCAGTCTGCTTCTGGTGAAGTGTCCTCGGGTGTCAGGACTCCCATCTCCAGATCAACAGGAAGCTTACCAGGTCTTGCTCTCATTAGGTAAGCCGGGGTACAGTTGGTAGAACCTACCGGGATGTGGTTGTATAGGTCCACCAGATCAGGCAGTTTCTCAGGCCACAGACTGCGTTCTTCCAGGGGCAATGTTTTCAGAAGATCCATCACCACCTGGTTCATTTTCTCGCAGAGCCTATTGGTTTGCGGATGATAGGGTGTTGTTCTTATCTTCCGGCAGCCATACAGAGTACAGAACTCCTGGAACACTTCCGCTTCAAAGGCAGGTCCTTGGTCCGTCAGCACCTGCTCTGGGTATCCGTGTGGACGGCAGAAGTGCTGCTGGAAGGCTCTAGCTGCTGTTTGAGCCGTTAAGTCCTTGACGGGGACGACAACCAAGAACCGGGAGTAGTGATCCACGATGGTTAACGCATAGACGTAGCCACTTCTGCTGGGGGTCAGTTTTACATGGTCCAGGGCTACCAGTTCCAGTGGCTGTCGGGTGATGATGGGCTGCAAGGGAGTCTTCTGGCTAGCACGGTCCTTCCTTCGTAGGTGGAACGGTCCACAGTCTCTGCACCACCTCTCGATGGTTCCTCTCATGCCTACCCAGTGGAACCGCCCGCGCAGCAGGAACTCCAGCTTCTTCCATCCGAAGTGCCCAGCTCCGTCGTGGTATGCCTCCAGTACCATAGCCGCATCTCTTCTTGGCACCACTACTTGCCAGATCAGTTCATGCGTCCGGGCGTTAACCATTCTGCGGCACAACTTCCCCTTGTAAAGGAACAGTCAACTCTTCTCAGCCCACAGTTGCTTGGTCTCCTCCGGAGCGTCTGGGTCAAGGCGGGCATCTGGCTGAGTCAGCATCTCCTTCACCAGTCGGACGGCGGGGTCACTGTCTTGCGTTTCCGCCCAGTTGTAATGAGGTAAGGGGTTGAACGTAGCAGATTGCTTACTCCTTACACGGTGGGAATACTGGATAGTCCCATGACGGTGGAACGCGGGGAGTTCAACTTCTTCCAGTTCCTCTGGATCTTCCCCTACGTCCGGTAGGTTTGGCATTCTGGACAAGGCATCCGCGTTGGTATTGGAGCGTCCTGCCCGGTACTTGATCGTGAACTCGTAGTTGGACAGGCGGGCCATCCATCTCTGCTCCAGGGCACCGAGTCTTGCCGTATCCAGGTGTGTCAACGGGTTATTATCCGTGTACACGGTGAACCGGGAAGAGGCGAGGTAGTGCCTAAAGCGTTCGGTGACTGCCCACACCACTGCCAGGAACTCTAGCTTGAATGAGCTGTAATTCTCAGGGTTTCTTTCGGCGGGTCGCAGTTTTCGGCTGGCGTAAGCAATTACCCGTTCTTTCCCCTGCTGGATCTGGGACAGTACGGCTCCTAGCCCGATGTTACTTGCGTCGGTGTAGAGGACAAAGGGCTGGCTGTAATCAGGGTACGCCAGGATTTCATCCCCCGTGAGGGCCATCTTCAGCTGGCGGAAGGACTCTTCTTCCAGCTTCTCCCATTTGAAGGGCGGCTTCTGGTTCTTGACCTTCCTGGACTGGCCTATCAGGAGGTCCTGCATAGGAGCTGCCTTTTTGGTGAAACCGGGAATGAATCTTCGGTAGTAGCCTACCAACCCGAGTAACTGCCGCACTTCCTTTACGCTGGAGGGGCTTGGCCATTCCTTAATTGCGGTGATCTTATCAGGGTCGGGAGCCACTCCGTCAGCACTCACCACGTGTCCCAGGTACTGCACCTTTGGTTTCAGGAGGTGACACTTGGAGGGTTTCACCTTTAGGCCATAGTTTGCCAGGGCTTCGAACACTTCTGCCAGGTGTTTCAGGTGGTCCTCATAGGTCTTGGAGTAGACGATGACATCGTACAGGTATAACAGGACCGTCTCGAAGTTTCGGTGTCCCAGACAGCATTCCATCAATCGTTGGAAGGTTCCTGGTGCGTTGCAGAGTCCGAACAGCATGCAGGTAAACTCGCTAAGTCCCATCGGGGTGGTGAATGCGGTCTTCTCCCGGTCCGCCTCTGCTACAGGAACCTGCCAGTACCCGCTAGTGAGATCCAAAGTGGAGAAGAAGTTAGCAGATTTTAAAGCAGCCAAAGACTCCTCTATCCTTGGTAAGGGGTACGCATCTTTGTGTGTGATACGGTTGATTTTCCGGTAATCTACACACATTCTCATGGTGTTGTCTTTCTTTTTAACCAAGACTAGTGGAGCTGCCCAGGGGCTACAGATATCCCTGATTACCCCAGCCTCCTTCATGTCTCTAAGCATCCCCTTGGCGTGTTGGTAGTGTGCAGGGGGTACGGGTCGGTATCACTCCTTTATGGGAAGATGGTCTCCCGTGGGGATATGGTGTTCTACCCCCTTTACTCGCCCGAAGTCTAACGGGTGTTTACTAAACACTCTCTCGTACTCTTGAACCACCCGATAGACTCCTTGTTTCTGGTGTGAGGGAGTGGAGTCAGTACCGAGGTGTAGTTGCTGACACCAGTCCTCCATTGGTTTCTTAGAGCCGTTACCTTCCTCTGGTTGGGATGGAGGTAAGGGTTCCACGGCCTGTACAGAATTCTGATTGATGGTATACAATTTGGCTAGCGTAGCATACCGAGGCAGGTACACTTCCCTTTTCCCGATGTTTATTATGCGAACGGGCACCCTCCCATGGCGTACATCAACCACCCCCCGTGCTGTCAAAATGGTGGGCCTACTGTCTGAGTAGACGGGTTCTACCATTGCTTGGTAGTCTCTACCTCTTAGACCAATAGCTGCCCGGCACCAAATCATCATTTCACTTTTTGGGGGCATGGCAATAGGGAAAGGGTCACACATTCTCACGCTTCCAATCTCACCACCGGAGAGTTCCACCTGTTGCCGCCGCATCAGTGCCCGGATCTCTTTTTGGAGCACTCGCTGCTGGCCGGAGCTGGCGTTCTTGGCAACCTGCTGTAAAATGAAAATCACCTCTGCAAGACAATTTTCAATCACATTAGTTCCTAGAGTTATCTTTGGGTAACTCTCGCGCTTGTCGATGTCTACAATGATCAGTCCCTGTGCTGCCAGTTCGACTCTACCGATTTTAATGGTCATCTCTTTGAATCCGATCTGTGGCACGGGTTGACCATTGCTCGCGATGATACTCAAGTCGTCGTCAGGGTAGCGGGTTATATCCGAGTCATTCCAGTACTGCTTGAAGAGCACGTACGGGATTGTGGTGACCTGTGACCCGGTGTCAAGTAGGGCACTCATAGGAATGCCATCCAGTACCACAGGCAAGACTGGACGTCCTCCCACATATTTGTCACGCCAGTTCGATGGGCCTGGTGATCTTATTCCTAGGGGTCGGCCCTCTACCCCAGGTTGTGCCAGTTTAAAGGACAGTACCTTGCCATATGTCCGGGTTGATTGCAGCGGCGGCAGATGGGTTGTCCGTCCTCGTTGTATCGGTCGCTGGGTCTTCCTCTGGCCGGTGGGGTCCTCCTTGGTCGACGCCACGGGATGTCCTCCGGTCCGGATGCCAGCTGGATCTTCCCTGGAGCAGAAACCTGTAAAGACTGCACAGTTCGGGTTAGCGCAGCTACGCTTTTAGCTAGCTCTTGGACCTGATGGTGCAGGTCTGGAGCCGGGTCATTGTTCAAAGCCTGCGCGTCAGCTCCCACAGGCCCTGCCGACAAGGGCGCCGCCTCCTGGTGGTAAGCGGTAGTAGGGCGCCTGTGGGTCACCACGCCACCCGGTGCCGGTTCTCGGAGCACCCGGATGGCTCTGTCCTTGAACTGTGCAAAGTCCAGATGAGGATCCTGTAAGGCCATTGCCCGCAACTGGGTTCGGTGGGCATTGCAATATAGTCCCTCTATAAATTGTTCGGTCAACAGCCTGTCCTCGTTTCCCACGCCGTCAGGGTCGGTCTGCTTAATGGCTCTCAGGGCCTCTTGTAGATTTAGTGCATAGTCCCTTATATTCTCATGTGCTCGCTGTTTGCACCCGTAGAATCTAAGCTTAATCTCGGCTGAGGTGCTTGTATCAAAGGTGTCCTTCAGCCGGGTTAATATCCCTGCGACAGTCCTCCTCCCAGGTGGCCAGGACTTTACCTCCCTTTGGGCTGCCCCGGTTAGTTGGGCCACCAGGATGCTCACTTTTTGCTCTTCTGTGAGGGGGTACACCTGGAAGAGGCTATCCAGCTTTTCTCTAAAGTCATTCAGGGTATGTGACTCCCCTGAGTACTGGGGTAGCCAGGCTGCCCCCGGGATATAGGGCATAGTGAAAGGCATGACCGCAGCAGCGGTGGCGCTGGCGGTGGCTGTGGCAGTGAAGCTCTCCTCTGTATCCGACATCTTCCTCCCCCCTAGTGGACCGTGGCCTACCTTGCGATGATCCTCTTCCGTAGGCCGCGGCTCCACAGTGGATCGTCAGGGTCGAGGACCTTCCGTCGCGCTCCTATGACGTCGGCGTCTGCTGGGCTCCTTCCAGGACCTTACGCAACGTCCGGACGTGAGGCGGGGCTTCAGTTCTCGCGGGCTTTTCGGAGTCCACGCCCCTCTTCTTCCCGCGCGGCGTCTTCAAGATGGCGTCCAACGGCGGGAAAACTCCACGGATGGCGGGAAGAAGGCAGAAGATGGCGCCGGATGGCGGGAAAACTTCACGGATGGCGGGAAGAAGGCAGAAGATGGCGCCGGATGGCGGGAATCTTCACCACAGGTAAGTTTAAAAGTCTCTTTTTCAGGCACGCAGTACCCGGTGGTTGCGGGCACGAAATCCTGCCGACTACGCCAAAAGTTGACGCGCCCCTGGGCCTGTGCTGAGTAGCGTTGCGCACGCGGGGGCCTACCCGGAGCCGGATCTGATAGGGGTAGTAGTCTCGTGGCGGTGACCCGGTCCGTGCCCAGGGAGTCAAACTGAGTGGCAGTATTTAGCAGAAGATGGTACGGTGTTCGACTACGCCACCCGTTGAATGTGGCTATGAAGCCGCCGCTGCAGGGCAGACCGCTGAGGCCGGTGGTAAGGTTGTGCAGCGTAGATGGTAGAACCCCCAACGGGAGGGGTATGGCCACAGGGCAGCCGACGTGTTTGAAGGGGGGTAGCAGGAACCACTCAGAGACGGTGCGGTGTAGTTTTGGGTCTTGACTGGTGACAAGGTAGACCCTCCCGGAGTACTGGCTAGCGATCGGGGCCTGGTCAGTCCGTGAGCTGATGGGATCTCCCCTGGCCAGGCGGAGTTGTAGGCCTCCCCAACTAATTGTACTCTTCTGGCTACCTTGCTAGAGGCTGATAAAAGTAGCCCACGTCCCTGAGTGTACCGTGTGGTGCTCACCCGTATGGCCGGTGACTCGGGGCCTTCTGGTAGCTTCCGCTCCACGTCGCGGTGCTGGTCCCTTGCGTGTGACCGTGCCTTCGGGTTTCTTGGCCAGAGGACCTGAAATCCCCTGCCGGGCGGTTTCTGCTGCTGGGAAAGGATTAATCCCCACAGCCTCGGACTCCGGGTCCGGTAAGAACTCTTCAATCAGGGCGAGCTCTACAGCTTCCAGCCCCTGATCTCTTTTAGCACAGCTCCCACAGAGCTCCTGATCTTTCTTGTTCCTAAAGCTGCTCCACTACAGACCAGACTGTGTCTCTGTCTGTGTTCTCTGCTCTTTCTCACCCTAACCCTGCCTCAGCCCCAGCTTTATATAGGGGAAGTTCTTCCCCTCCCAGGACTGGGCAGGAGGTGTGGCATGCATAGGATGTCTGACCAGGAAACCTCCCACCTGCTCACAGACGTAATATTGCTATTACTGTGGGAACCAGACCCCTGGGGTGCCACATTACCATGCAGGCTTATCATTCATGCAGTAGGTCCAGTGTATGATGAAGATCATCATGATCACTGTATGTCACACTTTAGAGCTACAATCAACAATATTCTGAACTATGCTGGAACAAGGAACCTTACTTCTATTGCTCTTCCTGCTGTAAGTTCTGGAATGTATGGATTTCCTATGCAAGCCTGTGCCCAAGCAATAGTCCAAGCTATACGGGAGTATAGAGGACTAAATAAGTTGGAGGAGATAAGACTAATCAGCAATGATTATCATAAATCTCAAATTCTCACCCAGCTAGATCAGACCCACTCAGCCGCCAGATGACCTCAGAATATAACCCAAATGAACTATTTCCTAGACAAACAAGCCCACCTCCTATTGCTGTGTTGCCAGTATCTCCCTCAACATCTTCTCAGTCAGAATCTCCAGTGCCAGATCACCATAATAGATATGTGGCATTCACACCCTGGCAAGTTAATCTAGTGATTAGTCAACTACCTGACCCAGACAGACACCCTATGGCGTTCTACAGAAGAATCAGACAAATTCAACTAACTTATTCAGCCACTTGGAAAGATCTTCATGAAATCATTAGCATTAGAGCGGAAGATGCCTATCCCCTAAAATTGTAAAGTGCTGCGAAATATGTTGGCACTAAAAAAATAAAAATGATGATTATTATTATGCCTTCTGGCCAATAATTCAAGTAGCTCTGAATGACAGCCAAGTGACAGACAAGGAGACTTACCTATCAGGAGGAGCTTTTTGTCAACAACTACAGCAATGGGCCAAGGAGCGGCTCACAGACTCATCTACCAGTGTATCGGACTGTACTCAAGAATCAGGGGAGAATGTCGAAAAATTTTACACCAGAATCCATACTCTGTTCAAGGATCAAGGGTTCGATGAAGGTCAGAGGATCCAACAAAATCTGCTAGTCACTTCATTTGTTAGGGGACTCAGAGAGAAAATCTCAGCGAAGCTTACAGACTCCAGACCAGAATATGTGGACATGTCCCCGCGAAAGGTACTCCTTATTGCTAAAGCTATAGAGAAACAATTGGATGCTGTACCAAGGCCTGCTCCAAGGCCTGCTCCAGAGCCTGCTCCAGCACCTGCACCGACTCCTGTTCCTGCTCCTGCTGCTCTAGCAATCTATCTGTGCCACCCCAGGCCTGGATGCCACAAATATTAAAGGCTGTGTCTGAGAGCAGGAGGGAGGTTCCCTGGTTAGGGACCATTAGCATGCAGCACCTCCTGTCCCAGGCCAGTAGGGGGAGCTGGCTGCCCCTATAAAAGCTGGAACTGGGGCAGGGTTAGAGAGACCAGAACCCACTTCTGAAGTGTCCAGAAGGGTTCTCAGAAAAAAGGGACAGGTCAGCAGCAGCTGAGGAGTCCATGGGGCAGAGGAGAAACTACAAGCCAGGGACAGAGGCGACGAGAGCCGGTCCTGGCTGAGAGAACGAATCTAACCGGACATTGGGGTCCGAGGCTGCCCGGGTTATCAAGCCCAGCAGAAGAGAACCAACCCGCGAGGGATTTCAAGTCCCTTGGCCTAAGAAGCCTGGAGGCTCCGCCACACAGAGGGACCAGTACAGCAAAGAGAAAGCAAAAGGTACACAAGGCCCGAGTCACAAGCCATACAGGCGAGAAGTACACGGCCAGCTCAGGGACGTGGGCTATTACACCACGAAGAGGGGGATAGTCAGAAAGAGCATAGAGAGAACGGTAGGCCTACACACTCACCCTGACCAGTGGGCTCGCCCATATGCTCTCAGACACCCAGGCCCATTCCTAACCGGTACTACTGTTGGGTCATTAATAATTCCTACAATAAAGACCCTGGACTGTTTGAAGTGGACTCTGAACTCTTACTATTGCGGCCTGCACTATCACCCCCAGCGTCCACCTACACTGCCCTGAGGCTACACTCATCCCGTGGGGTGTTATCCTACCCCTGTGCTGCACACCAACACCAGCCTCAGCGGTCTGCCTAGCAGCGGCGGTTATCTCTGACCGCAATCCACGGGTGGCGTAGTCGGACATTCAAAACACTGATAAATAGACTGCCACCATTTGGTCTGACCACCCTGAGCCACGGGATCGGGTTGCCACTACTACCCCCAGCATCATACAGAAGGCCTGGTTCCGGGTACCCCACGGCCCAGGGGGCGAGTCATATCAACCTGCAGATAATCAACAAGAACAGTTGCCATATCCCCCAGGATACCCACAACAACTATACCGCTCACCCCCACGATGGATGGCTCCTCAACAAATGTACAGAGGAGTGAGTTTAAGACTAAGGGAACCAATCTGTCACCATTGCAACCAACCAGGTTATTTCAGAAGAGAATGTCCAGAGAATAGAGGGGATCCTTTCTATGGCTCGATGCCACTCTCCTACAACCCGCAATTTGAAAGAAGAGATTCTTCACGCTACCAAGGGAATCCACGGTACTCCCGCCAAGAGTATAGACAGCCGTCACGGCAGCCACCACAGAGAGAATATGAGACAATGCCAAGAGAACCTGTGCAGAATTACAGAGACCAGCCACCGCAACAGATGTACCAAAATAACAGGGACCCACCACGCCGGTTTGTGGGGGAAGACCAGAATTACCCCCCATAGGACAGTGGCAAACCCGTGCTCACCTTGACCTCAGTTGAAAACGTCCCCACTAAATCTGGACTGATTTCTACTGTCAAAATAGATGTAGGGGACAGAACTTTACCTTTTTTAGTAGACACGGGTGCAGCCAGATCAGTAATACGGTCAAGAGATTTACCCTATGAATCGCTTATATCTGATGATTTCCTTTCTTGTGTGGGAGTGGATGGAAAACCACACTCATCCCGACTAACATTTCCATTGCCTATTGGGAAAGAACAGAAGCTGCTGGCCAGATTGCTCGTTTCAGACACCTGCCCGCTTAATTTGTTGGGAGCAGATCTACTCCAGAAGTTAAATGCTCAGATATCATATAATGAGAATGGAAAGCATCTAGATGTCTCTACTCCGTTATCATTAGAGGAACAAACAAAGGTACATGCCCTCCCATTGTGTGTCATCCAATTTGCAACAACCGCCATACCACAGCATTATCTTGACTGCATACCACCTGAACTCTGGTCTCAAGGTCCTGATGATATAGGCCGGCTACCTGTCCCACCAGTTCAAGTTTTCCTGAAAGAAGGTTCACGGATTCCCAGACTCCCACAGTACCCACTGAAAGCAGCCCAAGAAGCGTCAGTAGATGCCCAGATCCAAGAATTACTCAAGAAAGGAGCATTACTGCCCTGTGTTTCTCCTGCTAATACTCCATTGTTTCCAGTGAAGAAGAAAACTGCAAGAGGAGAACCGGACAAATTTAGGATGGTGCAAGATCTGAGAGCTGTGATGCCAAATCCACATACATTACTCAGTGAAATTCCCCCTGAGGCAACGCATTTTACAGTAATCAACTTGGCAAAAGCCTTCTTCAGTGTGTCTCTGGAGAGTGGGAAGAAGACTATGTCTGCCAAGAGCACTGTATCCTGCGGTGGTTCAGTGGACTCATGGAAAGGTACATAGAGGGAAGAATCAGATGATTTCAGTTATCAATAAACTCTACATTTCACCAGAGATCTCAGTTCTTGCTACAAACTATACTAGGAACTGTGAGATTTGTAACACTTGTAATCCCGGAAGAACAGAACATGTGCCAAAGAAGAAACTGGCAAAGTCACAGTATCCTTTCCAGAGAATCCAAATTGATCATATGCAATTACCCAAGAGTGGAAGATATGAATATGTTCTGGTGGTGGTGGATATGTTTTCCAGCTGTACAGAAGCATACCCAGTAGCCAACTTGACTGCTAGAACTACAGTGAAAAGGCTTCTGGCAGAACTTATCTGCAGATTCGGGATTCCAGAAGTGATTGAAAGTGATCAAGGACCCACCTTCACTGCAGAAGTTACCAAATCAATCTTGGAGATGATTGGGGCGGATTTGGGCCTGCATACTCCTTATCGTCCTCAAAGTAACGGCAAAGTTGAAAGGATGAATGGCACTTTAAAAAACAAAATTCTTAAAGCCATTAAAGAATTGTCACTTCCATGGCAGGAGGTGCTGCCTATTGCCCTATACTCAGTCCGAAATACCCCGAGACAACCCACAGGGCTCACACCATATGAGATCTTGTTTGGGGGGCCACCTAGAATGGGTCGATATTACCCAGAGCAGCTTAGTTCAGGGAATGATAAGCTTGTGAATTTTGTTGTCGGACTTGCTAAAGAGTTAAAACTAACACTCTTCTATTCCAGACTCAGATCTTGAACCAGGTACTCACAGCATCCAGCCTGGAGAATTTGTCTGGATAAAGAATCACGTGCGAGGCACACTGGATGCCAGATATGAAGGGCCCTACCAAGTGTTGCTTACATCACCTACGGCTGTGAAGGTCGAAGACCGAAAATCATGGGTCCACACATCCCATTGCAAGAAGGTGGTCTCAGACCCACAACCCTGATGTTCCTTTGTCTGATGACAGTAGCTGGGGGGGGGGAGCCTTTGTTACGGTAACACGTGCATTCCAAGCAATTATTACTAAACAGAATGATATTCCAGTTTTCTGGTACAACACTTCCTTGAATGTGGTGACATGAAGATTAGGATTAGACTGGAGGGCAAATGGACTGGGGAGTGTGCCATAACTAAAGCAATAATGTCTATTTACCTTATATCTGAGTCCCAGGAATCCAAAGAGGAAATAAAGGCTGTGTTTGCAGGTACATACAGGGCCAAGAGAGAAGTTAACCCCAAAGGCAGTTTTGACCCACACATATATATTAATGTTCTCAGAGTGCTTAGGGGGGTGCCAGACAAATTCAAGGCCCGAGACCAAGTGAAGGCGGGATTTTAGCCCATAATAGCCATTATAACCATTAACAAGAACGTAGATTGGATAAATTACATATATTATAGCCAACATTGATTTGTCAATTACACCAAAGATGCATTGCACGGGATAGCTGACCAACTAGAACCCACATCTACCATGGCCTTCCAAAACAGAATAGCTCTGGATATGTTACTTGCAGAGAAGGAGGGGTATGCAAAATGATAGATGAGCATTGTTGTATGTATATCCCAGAAAATATCGGCCCCACAGGGAAAGTTACTAAGGCTCTCAAAATCTATGAACAAACAGTTCTCCTTAGACCAAAAGTGTTGTACCAGAGAGATTACCGGAAGTAAATGAGTTTGTAAAGTTAATATCCATATTTCTGTGTTAGGGGTGGCCCTCGATTACCCAGTCACTAGATCTTTTAGGGTCTCCATCCCTTTCCTGTAGGTCTTCGTATGAGTTAGATTTAGGAACGTCAGTGGGTCCGTCTAAAATGGACGGGGCGCCCGTCACATCGTAGGGTTCCAGAATAGCCTTAACATACGGTCAATTCTTCTCCCCCTCTGATTTTTAGCATATGGATATTAAAAGCAAATAATTGATTTTAGGGGGGTCTGTCAAGGTAAAATATATATTATAGAAAATCAATTAGTTTCTTTTAATAGATTACCTAATCAGTGTGAATCAATATAGAGATGATGGAATAATCTATGTGTATGTACAGTATGTATGCAAATGTGTATATGCACATGGATTATGTTAATAGTTAATGAATATATAACTAATAGATTCTATTCTTTTTGTAGATACGAACAACTAAATGATTTCCTGGGAATGACGTATGCATGTGCACGGCTGATAACAGAGAGATTCATGTCGAGCTGGCAAAGATGGCGCTGAGAGACGAACTCGCCCCTCCCATCGGAATTCCTAAGGAGTTACTAAGGCCAAGAGATACATGAATGAGCAAATTGCAGTGTGCCAATTTTACTAATCCCACCTAGAAGGAGAATACTATATAACCCCATGTCTACGTAATAAAGTATGCCATTTTGTGTGGTTCTGTCTCTGAGTGAAGTTTTTCAACCAGATTAGCAGATTTGGTTAATTAGCTTCTCTGCATGCACTCGGACATCTTTAATTTGGAGGAGAGCAGTTACCTATTGTATCTTAAATTGGTGAAACCTTCACAGTATTATGTGTGCTTTATATTGTAGTATTATGTGAGCTTTGTATTGTAGTATTATGTGAGCTTTGTATTGTAGTATTATGTGGGCTCTGTATTGTAGTATTATGTGGGCTCTTTATTATAGTATTGTATGAGCTTTGTATTGTAGTATTATGTGAGCTTTGTATTGTAGTATTATGTGGGCTCTGTATTATAGTATTATGTGAGCTTTGTTTTGTAGTATTATGTGAGCTTTATATTGTAGTATTAAGTGAGCTTTGTATTGTAGTTTTATATGGGCTTTGTATTGTAATATTATGTGAGCTTTGTATTGTAGCATTATGTGAGCTTTGTATTGTAGTATTATGTGAGCTTTGTATTGTAGTATTAAGTGAGCATTGTATTGTAGTATTATGTGGGCTTTGTATTGTAGTATTAAGTGAGCTTTGTATTGTAGTATTATGTGAGCTTTGTATTGTAGTATTAAGTGAGCTTTGTATTGTAGTATTATGTGAGCTTTGTATTGTAGTACTATGCGGGCTTTGTATTGTAGTATTATGTGAGCTTTTTTATTATAGTATTAAGTGAGCTTTGTATTTTAGTATTATGTGGACTTTGTTTTGTAGTATTATGCTGGCTTTGTTTTGTAGTATTATGTGAGCTTCATATTGTAGTATTAAGTGAGGTTTGTATTGTAGTATTATGTGAGCTTTGTATTTTAGTATTATGTGAGCTTTGTATTGTAGTATTAAGTGAGCTTTGTATTGTAGTATTATGATTGCTTTGTATTGTAGTATTATTTGGGCTTTGTATTGTAGTATTATGTGAGCATGGTATTGTAGTATTATGTGAGCTTGATATTGTAGTATTATGTGGGCTTTTTATTGTAGTATTATTTGAGCTTTGTATTGTAGTATTATGTAGGCTTTTTATTGTAGTATTATGTGAGCTTTGTATTGTAGTATTATGTGAGCTTTGTATTGTAGCATTATGTGGGCTTTGTATTGTAGTATTATGTGGGTGCTCTAGTGTAGTATTATGTGGGTGATGTAGGGTAGTATTATGTGTGCTCTTATTGTAGTATTATGTGGGCTTTCTGTTGTAGTATTATGTGAGCTTTGTATTGTAGTATTATGTGGGCTCTATGTTGTAGTATTATGCGGGCTTTGTATTGTAGTATTATATGGGCTCTGTATTGTAGTATTATGTGGGCTCTGTATTGTAGTATTATGTGAGCTTTGCATTGTAGCATTATGTGAGCTTTGTATTGTAGTATTATGTGGGTGCTCTAGTGTAGTATTATGTGGGTGATGTAGGACAGTATTATGTGTGCTCTTATTGTAGTATTATGTGGGCTTTGTATTGTAGTATTATGTGAGCTTTGTATTGTGGTATTATGTGGGCTCGAAGTTGTAGTATTATGCGGGCTTGGTATTGTAGTATTATATGGGCTCGGTATTGTAGGATTATGTGGGCTATGTATTGTAGTATTATGTGAGCTTTGTATTGCAGCATTATGTGAGCTTTGTATTGTAGTATTATGTGAGCTTTGTATTGTAGTATTATGTGAGCTTTGTATTGTAGTATTATGTGAGCTCTATGTTGTAGGATTATGCAGGCTTTGTATTGTAGTATTATATGGGCTCTGTATTGTATTATTATCTGGGCTCTGTATTGTAGCATTATGTGAGCTTTGTATTGTAGTATTATGTGAGCTTTGTATTGTAGTATTAAGTGAGCTTTGTATTGTAGTATTATGCTTTCTTTGTATTGTAGTATTATGCGGCCTTTGTATTGTAGTATTATGTGAGCTTTGTATTATAGCTAGTGTTGAGCGATACCTTCCGATATCAGGAAATATCGTATCGGATTGGATCGGACCGATACTCAAAAAGTATCGGATATCGCCGATTCCGATACCGGAAACCAATGCAAGTCAATGGGACACTAATATCGGAATGAAAATAAACCCTTTCTTTCCTTGTAGGTTAATTCTACATGAAGTAAAACAACTAAGAATAATGTAGAATGTATTCTGCGAAAAGCCGGCAATTCATCAGCGCATACACCGTTACCCGACAATTTACAACAGAAAGAATAGAGCTTCACACATAGATTAGATAGATAGAAACATGTCAGTCACATATATATGAAGTACAGTGACAGTGTTGCTTACTGTACTTGTCATTTAGTGTAAAGGATTTCTTAAAAAAAATAATAGTGTTTTCATGGACCGTCTCTTTAAAAAAGCCGGCCGGCAATTCAGCATCTGTACCCGACAATTTATAACAGACAGAATAGAGCTTCACAAATAGATTAGATAGATAGAAACATGTCAGTCACATATATATGAAGTACAGTGACAGTGTTGGTTACTGTACTTGTCATTTAATGTTAAAATAAAGGATTTATTTAAAAAAAAATTGGCGTGGGGTTCCCCTTAATTTTAGTCTCTAGCGGAGGTTAAGCAGACGGCTGGGGCAGATGTTTGAAGCCTGGGAAGGGGGTAATACCCACGGAGCTTCCCAGGCTACTAATATCAGCCCCCAGCTGAATACCTAGCCTTTACTAGCTATTAAAATGGGGGACCCCCCAAAAAAATGAAGTGGGGTCCCCCCTAATTTAATAGCTAGCAAAGGCTAGGCAGACAGCTGGGGGCTGTTATTAATAGCCCAGGAAGGGTGCCATGAATATTGGCCCCCTCCCAGGCTAGAAACACCAGCCGTCAGCCGCCCCAGAAATGGCGCATCCATAGGATGCGCCAATTCTGGCACTTAGCCTCACTCTTCCCACTGCCCTGTAGCGGTGGCAGTGGGGTAATAGGGCTGGGGTTGATGTCAGCTTATAATGCCAGCTGACATCAAGCCCAGGTTAGTAATGGAGAGGCGTCTATAAGACACCCCCATTACTAACCCCATAGTCAAAGTTACAAAAAAGCACAAACACCCAGAATAAAGTCCTTTAATTGAAATAAACACACAATTCTTTATTGTTCTAAATTAAACTATACTTACCATCACGCCCATTCCAGCTGAAGCCAACGATCTCCTGCAATAAAAGTAAAAAAATAAACCAACCTCATCCTTACCTTTCCATGGTTCCCACGACAGCTTCAGCTCTGCTACATCGAGATGACAGGCTGGACCGCAGCAGAACGCTGCCATCCAGCCTGTCATCCCGCGGACACTGAGAGGCGCAGGCATGCTTGTGCTCCTCAGTGTCTCTCTGTGACGGCATCCAGATGAGCCGACAATGAACTCGGCTCACCTCATGCACGTCACTGACAGCGTGGGAGAATTCTCCTGCACTCAGCGCTTCAGCGTGAGAATTTTCCCACGCTGTCAGTGACGTGCATGAGGCGAGGTCATGTCCAATGAACTCAGCTCACCTCATGCACGTCACTGACAGCGTGGGAGAATTCTTACGCTGAAGCGCTGAGTGCAGGAGAATTTTCCCACGCTGTCAGTGACGTGCATGAGGTGAGCTGAGTTCATTGGACATGACCTCGCCTCATGCACGTCACTGACAGCGTGGGAAAATTCTCCTGCACTCAGCGCTTCAGCGTGAGAATTTTCCCACGCTGTCAGTGACGTGCATGAGGTGAGCCGAGTTCATTGGACATGACCTCGGCTCATCTGGATGCCGTCACAGAGAGACACTGAGGAGCGCAAGCATGCCTGCGCTTCTCAGTGTCTGCGGGATGACAGGCTGGATGGCAGCGTTCTGCTGCGGTCCAGCCTGTCATCTCGATGTAGCAGAGCTGAAGCTGTCATGGGAACCATGGGAAGGTAAGGATGAGGTTGGTTTATTATTTTTCTTTTATTGCAGGAGATCGTTGGCTGCAGCTGGAATGGGCGTGACGGTAAGTATAGTTTAATTTAGAACAATAAAGAATTGTGTCTTTATTTCAATTAAAGGACTTTATTCTGGGTGTTGTGTTTTTTTTAAATACTTTACTAGAAATTCATGGTGGTCATGTCTAATATTGGCGTGACCCCATGAATTTCGGGCTTAGGGCCAGCTGATAATGCCAAGCTGGCCTTAATCCCTTTATTACCCAGTGAGCCACCGCACCAGGGCCCTGGATGAGTTGGGTACAGCGCCAGAAGATAGCGCTTCTATGAACGCGCCATTTTCCGGGGCGGCTGCGGACTGCAATTTGCAGCGGGTGGGGCCCAGAAAGTTTGGGCCTCCCTGCGCTGCAGATTCCAGCCCCCAGCTGCCTAGTTGTACCTGGCTGGACACAAAAATAGGGCGAAGCTCCACGTATTTTTTTTTTTAATTATTTCATGAAATTCATGAAATAATTAAGAAAAAAAGGGCTTCCCTATATTGTTGTGTCCGGCCAGGTACAAATAGGCAGCTGGTAGTTGGGGGCAGCCCGTTCCTGCCTGCTGTACCTGGCTGGACACAAATATAGGGCGAAGCCCCACATCAATTTTTTTTTAATTATTTCATGAATTTCCTTAAATAATTTAAAAAAAAAATACGTGGGGCTTCTCCCTATTTTTGTGTCCAGCCAGGTACAACTAGGCAGCTGGGGGATGGAATCTGCAGCGCAGGGAGACCCATGCTTTCTGGACCCCCCCCCCCGCTGCAAATTGCAGTCCGCAGCCACCCCGGAAAATGGCGCGTTCATAGAAGCTGGATGCTGTACCTGGCTGGCATACAAAAATATAGCAAAGCCCACGTCAAAATTTTTGGGAAAAATTAATTAAAAAATAAATAATAACTTAGGGACTGCATCTTTATTAACTCCTCAAATGTCATTTAGTGTTAAAATAAAGGATTTATTTAAAAAAAAATTGGCGTGGGATCCCCCATAATTTTAGTCTCTAGCGGAGGTTAAGCAGACGGCTGGGGCAGATGTTTGAAGCCTGGGAAGGGGGTAATACCCACGGAGCTTCCCAGGCTACTAATATCAGCCCCCAGCTGAATACATAGCCTTTACTAGCTATTAAAATGGGGGACCTCCCAAAAAAAATGACGTAGGGTCCCCCCTATTTTAATAGCTAGCAAAGGCTAGGCAGACAGCGGGGGGCTGATATTAATAGCCCAGGAAGGGTGCCATGAATATTGGCCCCCTCCCAGGCTAGAAACACCAGCCGTCAGCCGCCCCAGAAATGGCGCATCCATAGGATGCGCCAACTCTGGCACTTAGCCTCGCTCTTCCACGCTGCCCTGGTGCGGTGGCAGGGGGTAATAGGGCTGGGGTTCATGTCAGCGCCAGCTGCCATGAAGCCCAGGTTAGTAATGATGGGCGTCTATAAGACACCCCCATTACTAACCTACAAAGTGTTAAAAAGAAAAAACACACACTACACCCAGAAAAAAATTATTTATTTGAAATAAAACACACCATTTTGTTTAATTCTTAGTTTACTAAAAAAAATAGTTACCTGTCCACGTTCCTGCGCTGATCTCCCATGCACAGCTGTCACATCTGGAGATGGTGACAGCTGTGCATGGCTGCTGTAAGCTCACACTGCCGGGAACACGTCCGCTCCCGGCAGCGGGAGCCCCTGACTGAGGTCACCGGAGTGCATTCAGTCAGCGTAGCTCCGGAGACCTCCTTTACGGCACTGCTGTGCCGTGGGAATTTCTCCCGGTACAGCGGGGCCGTAAAGCATCTTACCGGAGCAGCGCTGCCTGAACTCCGGCGAACCCGCTTATGCAATGACGGGGCTGCTTTACGGCCCCATCATTCTAGCGGCGGCAGCGGTTCAGAGCGGTCACATTCTATGTGGCTGCTCTGAACTGGAGATCTTCGTGGGACACTCGTGGACTACTACGGAGGGGTAAGGATAAGGTTGTGGTTTATTATTTTATATTTTATTACAGGAGATCGATGGCTTCGGGGAATTAGGTGTCTAGGTGCGTATAGGTGTAGTTTTTTACTTTTTACTTTATTTTAGGTGCCGATCGGCGGGGACAGGTAATGTATAAACTAATTTATTGTAGGTAACCACTGGCCACCAATGACATGTATTTAACATTTATTGGGGACACAGTAGGGCAATTTATATAGCAGGATCAGGCTGATGGGAACTACTGCTCCCATCGAGCTGATCCTGCTGGCACGAGTGGACGGGGGACAGACATAGGCCGATGGGAGTAGTAGTGTCACATCGGCCTATGTCTGCCTGCACGCACACACCCCCAGACATCGCACAGACACCGCGCACACCCGCACACACCCCCAGACATCACACAGACACCGCGCACACCCGCACACACTCGCAGACATCGCACAGACACCGCGCACACCCGCACACCCGCAGACATCGCACAGACACCCGCACACACCAATCATGACGGGCTGATGGTCTGGGAGGTGAAGCTGACCTGTGCGGCCGTGGGAAAGTTCATGCGAGTTCATGCAATGCAGTGAAGCATGAACTCACATGAACCCTCTGAGGGCACCGCGGCGACTTCAAATGAACAGCTGATCGGCATCACCTGATACCTCAGCTGTTCATTTGAAATAACCGGCGGGAAAGCGCAGCACAGAACGGGAAAGCCGGTGGTGAAGTCTTTTCACTGCCGGCTTCCCCGCCCGGGTCCTTCGCTCCCCGCTCCTTTGTGCTGCGCTCCCCGCCCCGGTCCTAACTTACGATCAGGATGGGAGGTGGCGAGGGGAGCGTAGGATCGGGGTGGGAGGCTGCGGGGAAGCAGTATGGGGCCGTGTGATTGTTTAAAAGCCGGCGGCTTTTTACCGCGCGCCGGCTTTTAAACAATCAGGAGAATTCTGGGATGGCATTCTGATGACAGGCTGGATCTCAGCTGAGCGCTGCCATCCAGCTTGTCATCCTTCCGAGACACTGCAGAGCGCAGGCATTATGGGAACTTCCGATTCCGGTATTCGATATTGTAAAAGTATCGGAATTAAGTATCGGAATTCCGATACCGCGAATATCAGGCGATAACCGATATTTCAGTATCGGAATGCTCAACACTAATTATAGCATTAAGTGAGCTTTGTATTTTAGTATTATGTGGACTTTGTATTGTAGTATTATGCTAGCTTTGTATTATAGAATTATGTGAGCTTTGTATTGTAGTATTAAGTGAGCATGATATTGTAATATTATGTAAGCTTTGAATTGTAGTATTATGTGAGCTTGGTTTTGTAGTATTATGTGAGCTTGATATTGTAGTATTATGTGGGCATTGTATTGCAGTATTATGTGACCTTGGTATTGTAGTATTATGTGAGCTTTGTATTGTAGTATTATGTGAGCTTTGCATTGTAGTATTATGTGGGCTCTGTATTGTAGTATTATGTGGGCTTTTTATTGTAGTATTATGTTAACTTTGTATTGTAGTATTATGTGGGTTTTTTATTGTAGTATTATGTGAGCTTTGTATTGTAGTATTATGTGGGTGCTCTAGTGTAGTATTATGTGGGTGATGTAGGGTAGTATTATGTGTGTTCTTATTGTAGTATTATGTGAGCTTTGTATTGTAGTATTATGTGAGCTTTGTATTGTAGTATTATGTGAGCTTTGTATGGTAGTATTATGTGGGCTTTGTATTGTAGTATTATGTGGGTGCTCGAGTGTAATATTATGTGGGTGATGTAGGGTAGTATTATGTGTCCTCTTATTGTAGTATTATGCTGGCTAGGTATTGTAGTATTATGCGAGCTTTGTATTGTTGTATTGTGTGTGCTTTGTATTGTAGTATTATGTGAGCTTTGTATTGTAGTATTATATGGGCTCAGTATTTTAGAATTATGTGAGCTTTGTATTGTAGCATTATGTGAGCTTTCTATTGTAGTATTATGTGAGCTTTGTATTGTAGTATTATGTGAGCTTTGTATTGTAGTATTATGTGGGCTTTGTATTGTAGTATTATGTGAGTGCTCTAGTGTAGTATTATGTGGGTGATGTAGGGTAGTATTATGTGTGCTCTTATTGTAGTATTATGTGGGCTTTGTATTGTAGTATTATGTGAGCTTTGTATTGTAGTATTATGTGAGCTTTGTATTGTAGTATTATATTGGCTTTTTATTGTAGTATTATGTGAGCTTTATATTGTAGTATTATGTGAGCTTTGTATGGTAGTATTATGTGAGCTTTGTATTGTAGTATTATGTGGGCTCTGTATTGTAGTATTATGTGGGCTTTTTATTGTAGTATTATGTGGGTGCTCTAGTGTAGTATTATGTGGGTGATGTAGGGTAGTATTATGTGTGTTCTTATTGTAGTATTATGTGAGCTTTGTATTGTAGTATTATGTGAGCTTTGTATTGTAGTATTATGTGAGCTTTGTATGGTAGTATTATGTGGGCTTTGTATTGTAGTATTATGTGGGTGCTCTAGTGTAATATCATGTGGGTGATGTAGGGTAGTATTATGTGTCATCTTAGTGTAGTATTATGCTGGCTCTGTATTGTAGTATTATGCGAGCTTTGTATTGCTGTATTGTGTGTGCTTTGTATTGTAGTATTATCTGAGCTTTGTATTGTAGTATTATATGGGCTCTGTATTTTAGTATTATGTGAGCTTTGTATTGTAGCATTATGTGAGCTTTGTATTATAGTATTATGTGAGCTTTGTATTGTAGTATTATGTGGGCTCTGTATTGTAGTATTATACGGGCTTTGTATTGTAGTATTATGCGGGTTTTGTATTGTAGTATTATGTGAGCTTTGTATTATAGTATTATGTGAGCTTTGTATTGTAGTATTATGTGAGATTTGTATTGTAGTATTAAGTAAGCTTTGTATTGTAGCATTATGTGGGCTTTGTATTGTACTATTATGTGGGCCTTCTATTGTAGTATCATGTGAGCTTAGTATTGTAGTATTATGTGAGCTATGTATGGTAGTATTATGTGTGCTTTGTATTATAGTATTATGCGGGCTTTTTATTGTAGTATTATATGGGCTCTGTATTCTAGTATTATGTGGGCTCTGTATTGTAGTATTATGTGAGCTTTGTATTGTAGCATTATTTGAGCTTTGTATTGTAGCATTATGTGGGCTTTGTATTGTAGTATTATGCAGGCTTTTTATTGTAGTATTATGTGAGCTTTGTATTGTAGTATTATGTGAGCTTTGTATTGTAGTATTAAGTGAGCTTTGTATTGTAGCATTATGTGAGCTTTGTATTGTAGTATTAAGTGAGTTTTGCATTGTAGTATTATGTGAGCTTTGTATTGCAGTGTTATGTGGGCTTTATATTGTAGTATTAAGTGAGCTGTGTATTGTAGTATTATGCTGGCTCTGTATTGCAGTATTATGTGGGCTCTGTATTGCAGTATTATGCTGGCTTTCTATTTTAGTATTATGTGAGCTTTGTATTGTAGTATTATGTGAGCTTTGTATTGTAGTATTATACGGGCTTTGTATTGTAGTTATATGCGGGTTTTGTATTGTAGTATTATGTGAGATTTGTATTGTAGTATTAAGTGAGCTTTGTATTGTAGTATTATGTGAGCTTTGTATTGTAGTATTATGTAAGCTTTGTATTGTAGTATTAAGTGAGCTTTGTATTGTAGTATTATGCTTTCTTTGTATTGTAGTATTATACGGGCTTTGTATTGTAGTATTATGTGAGCTTTGTATTATAGTATTAAGTGAGCTTTGTATTGTAGTATTATGTGAGCTTTGTATTGTAGTTTTATGTGAGCTTTGTATTGTAGTATTAAGTGAGCTTTGTATTGTAGTATTATGCGGGCTCTGTATTGCAGTATTATGTGAGCTTTGTATTGTAGTATTATGAGGTTTTGTGTTGTAGTATTATGCTGGCTTTGTATTGTAGTATTATGTGAGCTTTGTATTGTAGTTTTATGCGGGCTTTGTATTGTAGTATTATGCGAGCTTTGTATTGTAGCATTATGTGTGCTTTGTATTGTAGTATTATGTGAGCTCTGTATGGTAGTATTATGTGGGTGCTATATAGTAGTATTATATAGACACTTTATTGCAATATTATGTGGGCTCTGTATTGTAGTATTATGTGAGTTTGCATTGTAGTATTATGTGGGATTTGTATTGTAGTATTATGTGAGCTCTGTATTGTATTATGTGAGCTCTGTATTGTAGTATTATGTGGGTTCTATACAGTAGTATTATATAGACACTTTATGGCAATAAATATGTGGGCTCTGTATTGTAGTATTATGTGAGCTCTGTATGGTATTATGTGGGTGCTATATAGTAGTATTATATAGACACTTTATGGTAATAAATATGTGAGCTCTGTATGGTAGTATTATGTGGTTGCTATATAGTAGTATTATATAGACACTTTTTATGGCAATATTATGTGGGCTCTGTATTGTAGTATTATGTGAGCTCTGTATAGTAGTATTATGTGGGTGCTATATAGTAGTATTATATAGACACTTTATGGCAATATTATGTGAGCTCTGTATTGCAGTATTATATAGGCTCTGTATGGCGGTATTATGTAGGTGCCATGTAGTAGTATTATGTGGACATTTTATGGTAGCATTATATAGGCTCTATATGGCGGTATTCGTTGTGCACTGACATTACTAATTTTTAATGTTTTCAACCTATAATAATCCCAAATAGTAACATTTATAACCCCCCCCCCATATTAGTACCAACCCCACAGTACCATACAATACTGCCGGTATAATGTTTCCACTGTATTCCTGTATCTGATAAAACATGTTCCCCGGTTCATTCATTTTGCTCCTGAGATTCTTCGGCTTTTTATGGTTTTGATTGGTGCCGACCAACTCCGCCAACTTTGTAAAAACCAGGTTAAGCTTAGCCAGGATGGGGCGTAGCCGCGCGCCGCTGACAAATTAATCATAATTTATGGCACAAAAGTGGTGAAAATTATAAGAGAAAAATTCTCCAGTTCCCAAATGAGGAGCATTTCTTGTGGTGGCAAAAGGCAGCTGTAAGTAAATTTATTAAAGGGGAAGTGCCCAGTGATTGGCTGCAGCACTCTATGTCCCTGAATTTGCCCATACAGGCTATACAGGGGATGCAGCTCAGTGGTCGAGCGCATGCTTTGCATGTATGAGTCCTTGGCTTCAGTCCCCGACATCTCCGTTTATTGTGATAAATAGCTGGAAAAGCTTCCAAATATTCCGGGAACTGATAAATGTGCAGAACTTCATCTCTCTGGATGTAACAGAAGATTAGTGAGAAATGTCATCCAAACATGTTCTTAAAGGGGTTTTCTTTAAAAAAACCATGGTGGTATCTAAAAAAACCCCATAATAATAATAATTGCCTTCACGATTGTGCTGCACCACTGTCTGTGTTTCCTGCCGGTCACCTCATTTTCTGTTCTGGCGTGGGTAAAATGTTACCATTGATTGACTGCAGTGGTCACGTGACATCCCCAATCAGAAAACGAAGAGATGAGACCGGAAGGAATATGGAAGATAAGTATCTGCTCCTTTATATTGTTGGACAACCATGGATTCATTTTTAAATACTAGTTTAAAACCCCTTTAATTTGGAGGATTTTATGTAAAGTAACTTACAGACACCAGGGGGCAGACTTGTAGACACAAGGCACGTATGATCTACGCCCGTCCATCCCAACAAAGAAAGTTATAAAAAATGTAAAAATAGTATTACATGAGCCGTTGTCGCCTGTCACACAGAGACATCACATCCCACCCCAAGCATGAGGGACTCGAACATGCGATACCACCCATACTACACTGTACTACCTATGAAGTGCAGAGAATCACCCAACCTGTCACTGTTTAACTGTCAATTAACTTATATCCTCACCTCCAGCGGGATCTGATAGGGTGATAAGGATCTGATGATGAAGCATACACTACCTACCACCTACCATTATATGGACCCGATATAATGCTCCATACAGAATAATGGGCCCCATATAATGCTCCATACAGAATAATGGACCCCATATAATGCTCCATACAGAATAATGGGCCCCATATAATGCTCCATACAGGATAATGGACCCCATATAATGCTCCATACAGAATAATGGGCTCATTATAATGCTCCATACAGAATAATGGACCCCATATCATGCTCCATACAGAATAATGGACCCGCTATAATGCTCCATACAGAATAATGGGCCCATATAATGCTCCATACAGGATAATGGACCCCATATAATGCTCCATACAGAATAATGGGCTCATTATAATGCTCCATACAGAATAATGGACCCCATATCATGCTCCATACAGAATAATGGACCCCATATAATGCTCCATACAGAATAATGGGCCCCATATAATGCTCCATACAGACTAATGGACCCCATATCATGCTCCATACAGAATAATGGGCCCCATATAATGTTCCAAACAAAATAATGGACCCTATATAATGCTCCATACAGAATAATGGCCCCCATATAATTCTCCATGCAGTATGGGCCCCATGTAATGATCCATACAGTATGGGCCCCATATATTGCTCCATACAGTATGAGCCCCATATAATTCTTCATCCAGTATGGGCCCCATATAATGCTCCATACAGTATGGGCCCCATATAATGCTCCAGAGTCGGAAGACACCGAACTGCGGAGGAACGTGGAGAGATGAGTATCGCGAGCAGTTTAAAGCAATGTGGGACGCGGTGCCAGCGCCCGTGCTGTACTGCTCTGCCAGCTGTATAGTGGCCGCTTCCAGGTACTGCACAGCTGACCCTATTCATATGAATAGAGTGGATCTGCAGTACCCGCTGTGGCCACTATGCTGTTGTCGGTGCTGTGCTGTTCCAGTCTGCAAATAATCACATCCAACCGGCACCAAGAACAGCTGATCACGCGTGCCGGGGGTCACGTCCCCATTAATCTGATATTGGTCGCCTATCCTAAGGGTAAGCCATCAATATAAGAGTGCTGGACATCCCCTTTAACTGTTGCCACTACCCCTATACCAACTAATGGTAAATCCCTCCCTCACTTATCATTATGTGCTGCTAATGTTACGTAACAACATTCTATATAGTGAAGTCACAACCAGACATAGAGATGGTAAATATTATTTATTTTTAGGAATATTTGGACAAATAATGGAATATATGAGGATATCACAGTCTGGGGCTGCAGCTGTTATCAGCATCTCTGCACATGATGGAATCAGGGTCTCTATGAAGCAGATGAGGGATCTGTGGATCATTATGGAAATGATCTGTAACTTCTGCAGATTTCTGTAAAGAGAAGACGCCAAATTATTACATCTCATCAATAGATTCCCAGTAAAAAGTTAATAATCAGCTGGAAAATATAAAAAAGCAAATTCTAATATCTACTTACATGAAGGACAAGTCATTCTGATCTAATTCCTCAATGTTCTCCAGACTTGGATCATCCTTCTATGAAAAGGAGAAAAGAACAATTACTTATATGTCACATGTGATATAGATATCATGGGGCAGCGGGAATGAGAGGTGACTTACCATCGGGTGTTTTTGGGGTGTTCATGGCCCTTCATGCTTGGTAAGATGTTGACCAAAGCTGATGGTAAACTAAAGAGAGATCAGAACAGCAGGAGGTTAAAGGTGATATTTTTTACAGTTTTGTAATGAATGTAGTGTTAATGTATGCATTGCTCCCTTACCTGGGCTGGGGTCAGTATGTTCTCCACCACTGTCTGCACCATGAACATGGTGCTTCAATGGAAGCAGTGGTTACGGCACAGGGGGCACAGAGGTTTGGAGCGGAGCCATCTAGTAATACATCCCTGATGGAAGGTGTGGTCACATGGAAGGACCGTGACCTGCTCTCCGATCTCATATTCGGTCATACAGATGATACATGACTCGGCCTCCTCCTGTGCGGTTACATCCCTTGTTGGGAGATTTGCAATTAGCAGTGCTCTCCTGCGAACCCAATGCTGCCGCCTCTGCCGCACAGGTAGATTTTGTGCAGGTGGCTCCACAGCATTGCTGTCGCTCTGACGTCCATCACTGGTAGAAGGTCTTTCCTCGTCTCTTGGAGGAGACCGTCCATCACTGGTAGAAGGTCTCTCCTGCACAGGTAGGTTTTGTGCAGGTGGCTCCACCTGTGGCAGTGGTGGTGTCATCACACCCACTTCCTCCAGTTGAATGGGTGGGAGGGGACGGCCGCCATCCCTGCTGCTCTCTCCGGAGGGCTCTGCAGGGGCTGGTCTTAGAGGAGAGCGGCTTCTATCCCTGCTCTCTTCCTGTCCTCTACGCCGTGGAGGATCTCTGGCCCGTCTCCCTCTCCTCTCAGTGACAGCATTGCTGTCTCTCTGACGTCCATCACTGGTAGAAGGTCTTTCCTGATCTCTTGGAGAAGACCTCCTTCCATCACTGGTAGAAGGTCTTTCCTGATCTCTTGGAGGAGACCTCCTCCGTCCATGGACAATTATGGCCTGACCTATAAACAAATAAGAATTTATCAGAATTATTTCCAATTTTAGCAAACACTTTTGGGCTATAGTGATGGGTCCTTCTACTGCCGTGGTGTTTAGGGCGAGGGGAACCCTAGAAAGAATTGACTTTATTTTGGCCTTAGTTAACCTGCACTGTCTGTCCTGAAATGTGTCCCCTCATACCCCAGGGATATCTCCTCCCAGGAAAGCCCTATAGTGTGGGAATATTGTGGATCTCCCCCAAATATTTCACTTACCTTGATTTTCTGGTCGGCGCAGCCATGCCTCATTGTCAGCAATCAGCTGGCGCAGCTCCCGGGCGCTCATGACTTAGGTACCTGGAGCTGGCTGATAGAATATTGGAGAACTAAGCTCTCCGGTGGCACCGGTGTTATTGTGCTCTGATCAAAGATCAAGAAGAAGAAATGGAAGTAATCACCAGATGTGTAACACAAACTAGTTTGCTCTTCCACAACCAAAGTGAAGTCTCAGCAAAAGCATCAACTCAAGAAATGGCGCTGAGGTCACAGTGCTCAGAGATTATATACCCTCAGGACATTCCATGATGTCATTATGACATCATAACTGAGTGACCCCCTAATCCTGAGCATTGTGACATCAGAGCAGCCAGGCCGCCATGTTTGCTGCCAACTGGTGAATGAGGCAGAGAATGTGGAATAGAAATATCCCATCTGATTAATAGAATATAAATGTATATAAATCTGTGTTGGAAAAGATAGAAAAATCAGTTTTCTCCATGTTTGTAGAATAGTCGTTTTTTCGCTTTGGTAGATATTATATACATGTTATATATGGTGTAAATTATCCTCTGCTGTAAATGATAAGAATGGAATGTTATTCTTTATCATTTATAGTTGTGGGTGATACATTATTGCTAAACAATAAACAACTCACCGACCTGTCAGGGAAATGATCAGGTTATATAAATGAGTGAAAATAGAATAAATAATAATAGAAGGTAAAGTATACAAATGCCTCTAAAAAAAAAGTCATCAGTGTTTTTACTTTTCTGTACCACCAGGGCCATCCTACAAGATATACACGGATTTTATGTGGGTGTCACGTGCCCCTATAATAATGTGTCCCTATCACTCAGTTACCCCAAATCCACAAAACTATCTATTAGAACAGGACCTGGACTGGTAATCTTCCTACCTGGCAGATTCCCTGTGGACACCTCGGGTGGGCTGGTCAGTGGATCACCAGCAAGGTGTAGATGTAGCAGAAGGAGATGGTGAAATTGCCCTCCTAAAGTATAACAATAGTAACTATAACAATAGTATGTTTGCATATTATAGCGCTACAGAGTGCTACTTTATTTGTTGGTTATATATGGAGATGGCTACTCTTAGTAAGCACCTGTACACACCGGTTTTCTGTTTTGGAAGTGAGGAGTGAGGGTCAGTCTTTTGATATTTGTATACATTTACATACATATACATATATTTGTAGGATTTCTGACTGATCACTCCATCCCTAAGCCTCAGGAGGTTTTAATTATAGCAGGATCTTACCCTCCCGTATACATGTAGATTTAAGTATAAGATTGGATTCACACCAGGTAGGTTCCAGGTGACGAGAGTCGCCTTACCGTGGCTGTCGGATACACATGAATTGGCCAATTTATGCGCTAAGAATTCTCATTTATTTCTATTTTCTAGAGCAGTAATGCTATTCAAATTTCATATATTTCATGTTTGCATGCTATAGCGCTACAGAGTGCTACTTTATTTGTTAGTTATATATAGAGATGGCTACCCTTAGTAAGCACCTGTACAAACCAGTTTTCTGTTTTGGAAGTGACGGTCAGTCTTTTGATAGCTGTTATTGATAACCAGGGAACATTTTGGGCTAATGGCCCCTTTCCCTGGCTAGTAATATCAGCCCCCAGCACACGGCTTTCCCTCTGCTGGTTATGAAAATTTGGCCAGAGCCCACTCTGTTTTTTTAAATTTAATTCTTTATTTTACACATAATGTACCCTGGGGGTGCTGACTACAATTTCCATCATTGTCTCTTGCTCGGCGCTGATCTCAGGCAACAATGATGTGAGCTGCATTCAGCTCCCGGCGCCTGTCCGGCACTGCGGCATTCAAAAGTCCCACATTAGAGCTACTGTCAGACCTGGTGGCTTGAACTCCAGTAACCTTGTAGAGTTCAAAGCCAACGGGTCTCCCGGCAGCTGCAAGGCCCAGAAATCTCATGGGAAACTTTGAGGGACATTTTAGGTTTTGGGAGTTTCCAGCTGCTGGAGCACCTAGAGGCTGCGAACTAAGGTTACCTTAGGTGTCTATTTTACTGTGCTTGTTAATAAAAAAAAAATAAGTGGGGTCCCTCGTCATTTTCATAATCAGCAAAGGGAAAGTCAACGGCTGGTGGCTGATATTAATATTCTGGGAACAGGTCAATACCCATTAAGGTTCCCAGGCTATTAATATCAGCGCACAGCTGTTTGCTTAGCCTTTATTGATTATTAAAGGGGAGACCCCAAACAAAAATTGATGTGGGGTCCCCCTATATTCACTAACCATCAAAGGCTAAACAGACAGCTGCGGGCTGATATTAATAGCTTAGGAAGTGGCCATGGTTATTGGCCCCCTCCTAGACTAAAAACATCAGCTCTCAGCCGCCCCAGAAATCGTACATCAATAAAATGTGCCAAATCTGATGCTTAGCCTCCGATTTTCCCACTTGCCCTGTTGCGATGACAAGTGGGTTAATGATTGTGGGGTTGACGTCAGCTGTTTTATGGCCGCTAATATCAAGTCCACAAGTTAGTAATGGAGAGGCATCTATAAGACGCCCTATTACTAACCCAATAGTCAGATTGTAAAAAAAAACACCCAGAATAAAGTCCTTTATTTTAAATAAAGACAAACACTCTTTTATTGAAATAAAAATAAAAAAGTATTATACTCACCTTAATGTCTAATCCACCGAAGTCCTTGTCCCCGGTAAAAGAGAAAAAATTAAAAAACACCATAATGCTCACCTTAACACCTAATCCCTGATGCCCTTGTCACCAGTAAACTACAAAAAATAGTAAACCACCATAATACTCACCTGTCCGCCATGAATATAATCCATACTGTCCCATGACAGTCCGGATGACTTGGAGAGCAGTCACATCAGCAGTCACTAATGTGACTGCTCTCGACGACAGCCCGCTCACACTGACACAAGAGTGTAATCTCTCCTGCAGGTGATGCCGCCTTTCTACCGCCGCTGATGGCCTGCAACCAATCATCAGACATAAGCAATGTCAGGAGATCATCATGGGGTGCAGTGCTTGTCATGGTGCGTATCTGGGAGGTAAGTGCTCTTTGCTTTCTTTTTATTTGATTGGGACAATCGAAAAGCGCCATCCAGTAGGGAACAATCTCTTTAAAATATGGGAAAAGGAGAATTGCATTTTTTTTTAATCTGTTCAAAAAAAGATGTAAAAAATAAAATCGCCTCCTTTTTTCCCCATATTTTAAATATAAACAAATAATAAAAAATTAAAGAAAAATAGTTTTGTCTTGTCCCTAATAGTCCAGACTATGAGAATATGATGTTATTTATGCTGCATGATTATAAAAGAGAAAAAATAATAGAGAAAATCTATTAGTAGATAGTCATAGATTAGTGACTCTTGTAGATGAGAACAAATCCCTGGGTGTCCATACAGGGGATGTAGCTCAGTGGTAGAGCGCATGCTTTCCCTGTATGAGGCCCTGGGTTCAATCCCCAGCATCTCCATGTTTTGTGATAAAAAAAAAAACTAGAAAAGTTTCCAAACATTCAGGAATCTGATACGTGTGAGTATACAGCGGTTCATCTGTCTGGGTGTAACACAGAAACTGCACACAGCACTAAATATCAGAAAGGGACTAGTGTTGAGCGACACTAAAATGCTCGGGTGCTCGAAGCTCGGCCCGAGCTCGCCGTGATACTCGGTTGCCGGACCCGAGCAATGAACCCAATGTCCCTATGGGAGACCCAAGCATTTTTGCGGCGGCACCCCCGGCAGTCTGTAGAAAGCCTAAAAAGTGCCCAAAACGATAGTGACAGTGCTCAAATGAGATGGGGACAGCATGGGGATCGCCCCAGGAAGCATTTCTGACCCCCAGGTCACTGCTGTCAATAACGTGGTCAGAAGTATTAAGCCACTTTTACGGGCTCACAATAGAAGGTCCAAAAATGAAACTGAAACTGTTTTCCTGTGAAATATGTTAAGGAACATCCTTTCCAGGGTAATGACTTGTGTATAAGGTAAAATAAATAACCAAAAACAAAAATACTCCTCCACACCTTGGGCTATGTTCACAAGTAGCATTTTTTATGCGTTTTTGCACTTTTGCATTGCTTTCAACCGTGACAAATGCAATCACCGGGAAATGTCATTTTAACATTTTACAACCTTATCTGGCCATGTGCTGTGTGACACATGCATACAGTGCTGAAAAGACATGGGAACAGCATGGGGAAGACCCCTGGATGCATCTCTGACACCTAGGTCACTGCCTAAAAGTGTGCCCATCAGAAATAATCCTTGCCGCATCAGAAGATGCAGACTTGCAACTATCCCCGTGCAAGTCCTTGTCCCAGGGCAGTGTTCAATTGTACCTCCCCCATTCCTTGCAATGAAAGAGCAAGTATGCAGCCTGCCACCCACTCACCCACCCCCAGGCTGCAATACCATACTGCTTGCTTGCTTGCACTTGAAATTGGGCCTTTTAGGCATGTGGAGGCGGAATCTGGCCACCACGTCATGGCTGCGTCGGCGGCCTGGTATCCATACTCAGTCCCCAGCCGCCCGGCGGCCGGGTGTCCACGCTTGGTCCGCAGCCGCCGGGGGTGGTCGGGTGTTTACGCTTGGTCCCCATCCGCCAGGGGGCGGCCGGGTGTCCATACTCGGTCCCCAGCCGCCCCGCGGCCGGGTGCCCACACACGGTCCCCAGCCGCCTGGGGGCGGCTGGGTGTCCATAAACGATCCCCAGCTGCCCCTATTTGTCTCGGTGCGCCTTATACACAAGCGCGCATACCAAAACATTACCTGTGACCTCCCCAGTGCATTTAGTGGGAAGGACAGCCTAACCACAAACACGTGGACAAGTGAATGTGGCCAGGGATGGTCCATCTCACTGACGCCTTCACACTGGGTTAATATTGTGGAAGCCGGGATACAGCTGGACACTGTGATGCAACACGTCCTCCAGACATAGAGGATTGCGGGTCCTGGGTCAATCAGGCTTCAACACAAAGTTCAGAAGGTAAACAGCAGCAATGGTCGGCCTCCTACACAACGAGTAAATTATTTATGATCATGAGGCTATCCATCTCATTAGCTTTCTGTTCCTTGGAATGCAAGCTCATGTATGTAGTAGCGGCTAGGCCTGAGGTGGTCAACGTTTTGGCGCATATCCTACCTCCTCTGAGGATTTCTGGATGTTTTCCTGCTACTATCCCAGTTCTATGACTCCTGTTAAAACAAAGCTTCAGGTGATGAATGATGGATGAGGTGGTGGCAAAGGAGAAAGAGCAGGAGGAACAGGGACCATTCACATCAATATCAGGCCAGTCAACCACACATGTCTTGTAGGATATGTTTCTGTACCAAAAGGAGCGGTTCGGCTACACAGTTATAGGGCATACAGTGAGTGCAATGCCTACCAAAAATTTCGAGGCACTCCAATGCCCCTTGGAAGTGACATGGAGGTCAGAGGGCCTTAACTAAACCATTTTTTCCATTTATAGCAACTGGGACTCCAGTACACTGTTGGCCTTAGCAGTGAATGGAAGAGTCGTGGAGGTTAGAGGTAACTGAAAACAACATTTCAATGCCCCTTGGAAGAGCTGTGTAGTTCACAGTGGTTTAACAAGACCATTTTAATGCCCCTTGGAAGAGAAGTGGAGGTCACAGTAGCTTAACAAGACCGTTTTAATGCCCCTTGGAAGAGACGTGGAGGTCACAGTAGCTTAACAAGATGGTTTTAATGCCCCTTAGGAGAGACATGGAGGTCACAGTAGCTTGACAAGATGGTTTTAATGCCCCTTGGAAGAGTGGTGGAGGTTACAGTGGAATAAAAAGACAATATCAATGCCCCTTGGAAGAGACGTGGAGTTCAGAGTGGTTTAACAAGACGGTTTTAATGCCCCTTGGAAGAGACGTGGAGTTCAGAGTGGTTTAACAAGACGGTTTTAATGCCCCTTGGAAGAGACGTGGAGGTCACAGTAGCTTAACAAGACGGTTTTAATCCCCCTTGGAAGAGACGTGGAGTTCAGAGTGGTTTAACAAGATGGTTTTAATGCCCCTTGGAAGAGACGTGGAGGTCACAGTATCTTAACAAGACCATTTAAATGCCCCTTGGAAGAGACGTGGAGGTCACAGTAGCTTAACAAGACGGTTTTAATGCCCCTTGGAAGAGACGTGGAGTTCAGAGTGGTTTAACAAGACGGTTTTAATGCCCCAACCAACCGCGACCAATCAGCGAGATTGGCGCCTAATTTAAACAGCGCTATGAGCTCCCGACGGCAAGTGTGAACGGAGGACCGAGGAGCGGCACCGCCGGTCGGGATGCTTCTGCTGCGAGCAGCCGCTCATCTCCCAGCTGCTGGCAGCGGAAGTACCCGCACAGGCAGCACCGCTCCTCGGTCCTCACTAATACGACGCTGATTGGTTGCGGCCGCCGGCCCCGACCAATCAGCGATTTTGGTGGCAAATTGAAACACCGCTCTGCTGATTGGTCGCTACCGTCAGCCGCGACCAATCAACGATTTTGGCGAAAAATTTAAACAATGCTCTGTTGATTGGTCGCGGATTCCAGCCGCGAACAATCAGCGAGATTGGCACCAAATTTAAACAACGCTCTGCTGATTGGTCGCGGACGGCAGACGCGACCAATCAGCGAGATTGACGCCAAATTTAAATAATGCTCTGCTAATTGGTCGCAGTCGCCGGCCGCGAACAATCAGCAGTATTGCCGCAAAATTTAAATTCCGATCTGCTGATTGGTCGCGACCGCCGGGCGTGACCAATCAGCGATTCTGGCGCCAAATGTAAACCCCGCTCTGCTGATTGATCGCGGTGGCCGGCCGCGACCAATCAGCAATTTTGGTGCCAAATTTTAACAACACTCTGCTGATTGGTCGCTGTCGCCGGCCGCAACCAATCAGCAGTATTAGCGCCAAATTTAAACACCGCTCTGCTGATTAGTCGCAACCAATATATAGAAAGGATATAAACGAGCTTGAAAAGGTACAAAGGAGGGTAACAAAATTAATAAGTGGAATGGAGGGACTGCAATACCCAGAGAGGTTGGCAAAACTAGGACTATTCAGCCTGGAAAAGAGAAGGTTGAGGGGGGACATAATAAATGTGTACAAATATGTTAGGGGACAGTATAGAGACCTTGCCCGGGATTTGTTCAAAAGGAGGGATATTACGGTAACAAAAGGGCATTCATTAAGACTGGAAGAGAAAAGCTTCCAGCACCAGCATAGGAAGGGGTTCTTTACGGTAAGAGCAGTGAAAATATGGAATTCACTGAGTGAGAAGACGGTAATGTCGGATTCACTAAACCAGTTCAAGCGGGGACTGGATGCATTTCTAGATACCAGGCAGATTTCAGCGTATACTTAAAAATAGAATAAAATAGTAAGTTGATACAGGGATTTATTCTGACTGCTGGTTTCAGAGTCGGGAGGGAATTTTTCCTCAGGTGAAGATTGGCCAAATCATTTGGGGTTTTTGCCCTCCTCTGGATCAACTTTAGCAACTACAGAACTTACAGGTCGAACTTGATGGACGCAAGTCTTTATTAGGCTTTACAATCTATATAGTGATGTCACAGTACAGAGATAATGCACATAGTGAGGTCACAGTACAGAGGTAATGCACATAGTGAGGTCAAAGTACAGAGATAATAAACACAGTGATGTCACATTACAGAGATAATACACATAGTGATGTCACAATACAGAGATAATGCACATAGGGATGTCACAGTACATAGATAATGCACATAGTGAGGTCACAGTACATAGATAATGCACATAGTGATGTCACAGTAGAGAGATAATAAACACAGTGATGTCACATTACAGACATAATACACATAGTGATGTCACAGTACAGAGATAATCCACATAGTGAGGTCACAGTGCAGAGATAATGGACATAGTGAGGTCACAGTAGAGAGATAATAAACACAGTGAAGTCACATTACAGAGATAATACACATAGTAATGTCACAGTAGAGAGATAATAAACACAGTGATGCCACATTACAGAGATAATACACATAGTAATGTCACAGTAGAGAGATAATAAACACAGTGATGCCACATTACAGAGATAATACACATAGTGATGTCACAGTGCAGAGATAATGCACATAGTGAGGTCACAGTACAGAGATAATACACATAGTAATGTCACAGTAAAGAGATAATAAGCACAGTGATGTCACATTACAGAGATAATACACATAGTGATGTCACAGTACAGAGATAATGCACATAGTGATGTCACAGTGCAGAGATAATGCAGATAGTGAGGTCACAGTACAGAAATAATGAACATAGTGAGGTCACAGTGCAGAGATAATGCACATAGTGAGGTCACAGTACAGAGATAATACACATAGTAATGTCACAGTAAAGAGATAATAAGCACAGTGATGTCACATTACAGAGATAATACACATAGTGATGTCACAGAACAGAGATAATGCACATAGTGATGTCACAGTGCAGAGATAATGCAGATAGTGAGGTCACAGTACAGAAATAATGAACATAGTGAGGTCACAGTGCAGAGATAATGCAAATAGTGAGGTCACAATACAGAGATAATGCACATAGTGAGGTCACAGTACAGAGATAATGCACATAGTGAGGTCACAGTAGAGAGATAATAAACACAGTGATGTCACATTACCGAGATAATACACATAGTGATGTCACAGTACAGAGATAATACACATAGTGAGGTCACAGTACAGAGATAATGCACATAATGAGGTCACAGTAGAGAGATAATGCACATAGTGAGGTCACAGTAGAGAGATAATGCACATAGTGAGGTCACAATACAGAGATAATGCACATAGTGAGGTCACAGTACAGAGATAATGCACATAGTGAGGTCACAGTACAGAGATAATGCACATAGTGATGTCACAGTGCAGAGATAATGCACATAGTGAGGTCACAGTACAGAGATAATGCACATAGTGAGGTCACAGTACAGAGATAATGCACATAGTGAGGCCACAGTGCAGAGATAATGCACATAGTGAGGTCACAGTACAGAGATAATGCACATAGTGAGGTCACAGTGCAGAGATGATGCACATAGTGAGGTCACAGTACTGAGATAACACACATAGTGAGGTCACAGTACAGAGATAAAGCACATAGTGAGGTCACAGTAGAGAGATAATAAACACAGTGATGTCACATTACCGAGATAATACACATAGTGATGTCACAGTACAGAGATAATGCACATAGTGATGTCACAGTACATAGAAAATGAACATAGTGAGGTCACAGTACAGAGATAATGCACATAGTGAGGTCACAGTACAGAGATAATAAACACAGTGATGTCACAGTACAGAGATAATAAACACAGTGATGTCACAGTACAGGGATAATACACATAGTGATGTCACAGTACAGAGTCACTAAACACAGTGATATCACATTACAGAGATAATACACATAGTGATGTCACAGTACAGAGAAAATGCACATAGTGATGTCACAGTACAGAGGTAATGCACATAGTGAGGTCACAGTACAGAGGTAATGCACATAGTGAGGTCACAGTACAGAGATAATAAACAAAGTGTTGTCACATTACAGAGATAATACACATAGTGATGTCACAGTACAGAGATAATGCACATAGCGATGTCACAGTGCAGAGATAATGCACATAGTGAGGTCACAGTACAGGGATAATGCACATAGTGAGGTCACAGTAGAGAGATAATAAACACAGTGATGTCACATTACAGACATAATACACAGTGAGGTCACAGTACAGAGATAATGCACATAGTGAGGTCACAGTACAAGGATAATGCACATAGTGAGGTCACAGTAGAGAGATAATAAACACAGTGATGTCACATTACAGAGATAATACACATAGTGATGTCACAGTATACAGATAATAAACACAGTGATGTCACGTTACAGAGATAATGCACATAGTGATGTCACAGTACAGAGATAATAAACACAGTGATGTCACGTTACAGAGATAATGCACATAGTGATGTCACAGTACAGAGATAATGCACATAGTGAGATCACTGTACAGAGATAATGCACATAGTTAGGTCACAGTACAGAGATAATAAACACAGTGATGTCACAGTACAGGGATAATACACATAGTGATGTCACAGTACAGAGATAATGCACATAGTGATGTCACAGTACAGAGATAATGCACATAGTTAGGTCACAGTACAGAGATAATAAACACAGTGATGTCACAGTACAGGGATAATACACATAGTGATGTCACAGTACAGGGATAATGCACATAGTGATGTCACAGTACATAGATAATGCACATAGTGAGGTCAGAGTACATAGATAATGCACATAGTGAGGTCACAGTATTGAGATAATAGACATAGTGATTAGTGTTGAGCCACCCCCGTGTGTTCGACGAACTGTTCGTCGAATGGTTGGCGAACACCTTCGAACACCGTTAAAACCAATGGCAGGCAAACAAAAACACATAGAAACACATAGAAAACACCTTCAAAGGTGTCCAAAAGCTGACAAACTGCTCAGAAGACACAACTAACACATGGAAAAGTGACAAGTACATATAGTCATGCGAAAAGAAAAGAGGTGGAGGAATAAAAGAGGGGGAGACACAGATATAGGCATGTCATGCCCTTCTAAAATCCAAAAAGTGAGAAGCCGACACGTTCAGTCCGCTCCTGCCCGTGCCACCTCCGTGTCGCCGGGTTTGTGCCAGAGCCGCGGTGAACTCTGACGGCCAGCCCCCCTCTCCCAATACTGGTGCCTGTCCGCTGGTGGGTCGAGCGAGCCCCCCTGTGGTGGAGGCAGCTCTAAGCTTTTTAATTTAAATTGTCTCTCTAATTTGAATGAATACACTTTAAATCCATTTACAAGGATCTATTGGAGGGCAAGTCTCATGCCAGCAGCCGCGGTAATTCCAGCTCCAGTAGCGTCAACTAAAGCTGCTGCAGTTAAAAAGCTTTTATAAGGATCGAGCTTGGCGGTCCACTGCAAGGCGTGCTACCGCCAGTCCCAGCCCCTGTGGCTTGGGGTGCCTCCTGATGCTCTTCACTGAGTATCCCGTGGTCCCGAAGCATTTCCTTTGAAAAAATTAAGTGTCCAAACTACAGGTGGTGTAGCTTGCTTAACAGCCGGGATAATCCGCTGACTAGCAGACACTGCTACTAGGCACAAAGTATTTCCTGGGCTAGATGCAGTTAAAAATTTGTAATTAGATTCTCTCGTTGGATGCTGAGAAAGCATTCCATAGAGTCTCCTGGCACGCCATATATGATTCTCTTAAAAAGCTTGGGGTAGGGGTCTAGGGGACCCTTTTATAGCCAAAATCACGGCCCTGTATCGCAATACGTCACCTAGGCTGAAGATAAATGGAACTGTAGCACCCTGAGGGCTCGGTTGCTACAGAGGTATTGCACCTCACCCAGAGGTGTGATATCTCACTCTCAGGTAAGGATGGAGTGTGGATCAGGACCCGACACCTGCATGCATTACACCACATTGCCGTGGGGCAGGGCGACCAATATGCCCCTGAGATGGGCACGACAGTCCCTGTCCCTGACTGGAGTGGGGGGAGGGAATACTGAGGAAGGGGAACCCTGTAGTGCAGGAGCAGGGAGGAAGCAGTTCCTGGGTGCATTGAGAAGGGAGTATAAAAGGTGGGCACCATCTTAGTTCAGTGCAGAGAAGTCTGAGCAGAAGTGGCAGGGAGCAGGGGCTCTGCATGAGCTCTGCTCCGGAGGTGGGCCTAGTAACAGAGGCCCAGGCCTGGAAGAGGGAGAAGGAAGGAAGAGGAGCGGAGAAGGCTCCAGGAACGAGGAACGAAGGGATCCCAGGCGTGCGGACGGGCGAGTCGCCACCGCACGCCCGAATCCACCTGCGTGGAGGGGTCAGGCCAAAGGGGGAGACCGGTCCACGAAACTAGTGGAGGCAGGAAATGACCCTCAGCTAGAAACCGGAGGCTGTGACATTTTATGTGGCGCAGCCCCTCGCTACACCCGCTAGGAAGGCACCACATAGGGTCAGGGAAACTGGCGCCAAGTTTACCAAGAGGAGGCCCGAGGCAGCCGGACAGAAGGGTTGGTAAGAAAGGCCAGACAAAGGACACACAAAGGGGGTCCTGTGAAGCGCTCCAAAGTTATCTGGGAGTTGTCTGAGCCCCTCACCTGGTGAGCACAGTACGACGTGGGCAGCCGTTACCTGCAGACGTGGTCTGGATAATAAGAACTGTGAGTAAAGGCCCTGGACTGCATCACTGACTCCGTGTCGTTACTGCTGCTGCCCTGCACCATCACCCCCATCCTCCGCATACACTGCCCTGAGGCTATACTCCTCCCGTGGGGAGTTATGCTACGCTCTGCTGCACCCACAACACCAGCCTTAGCGGTCTGCCCTGTAGCGGCGGTTCACTCTGACCGCAATCCACGGGTGGCGTAGTCGGACATTTAAACATCAAAACCACATAAATAGTTCCGCCACTGGTTTGACCGCCCTGAGCCACGGAACCGGGTCGCCGCCACGGAGACTACAACCACCAGCATCCACCAAAAAGGGTCCGGCTCCGGGTGTCCCAAGGCCCAGGGGGTGCGTCAGAACATTTTCATCACCTTTCACAATCACCAATGGGACAAGGGAGGGATGTCCTCTGTCCCCTCTCTTATACATCCTAGTGACGGAGCACCTGCTCTCATCAATTCGCCATAACCCCAATATTAGGTGGATTGAGGTGGGAGGCACCGAGTACAAGTGCTCTCTATTTGCTGATGATGTCCTAGTATATATCACTCAATCACATATATCCATCCCTGCTGTTATGGCTGAAATAGATCACTTTGTTACATGGTCAAATTTTAAAATCAATGCAGCGAAGTCTGAGGCCCTCGATGTCTCCCTCCCCAAATCCTTACAGGATTCCATCCAGTCCAACTTTCCCTTTGCCTGGCCCTCACAGGGTATCAAATACTTAGGAATTCCTATTCATAGAGACCTCTCCCATCTATGTTATCTTAATTTTGGGCCCTTTATTGAACAACTCCATACAGACCACGGTTGGCAAGTTAGAACTGTAAGATTCACTACGTGAACCACTGGTGTTTTGTGGAAAAGCACATGTACATTGTGTTCCAAATTATTATGCAAAAAGTGTTTAGGAGTGATAAGGGAAGAATTTGTTTGTTTGTCAGTTAAACTCATTGATGGTGATGTGTGTCAGGGCTCTTTATATCACTGTAAGCAATTGCAGACACCTGTGCTAATTAGTTTGGCAGGTGTGTCCAATGAAAGGCAAGACTACTTAAGAAGGCTGTCCCACATTATTAAGTAGCCTACATTTTCTGCCAAAATGGGAAAGAAAAAGGATGTGTCGGCTGCTGAGAAGCAACAAATTGTGGAGTGTTTAGGTCAAGGCATGACTACAATCAACATTGTGCGATGATCAGGATGAAGTGTCTTGGCAATCAAGAAGTATGTAGCTGATTCACAGTACACATGTGTGCGTGCTGATAAGGGGAAATTGAGGACTCTTTCCTACAGGCAATTATGTCAGGTTAAAAGAGCAGCGGCAAAAAAGCCTTGTCATAGCAGCAGACAAGTTTTTGAAGCTGCTGGTGCCTCCAACGTCCCCCGAACAACAAGATGCAGGGTCCTTCAGAGGTTTGCAGCTGTGCATACGCCATCCTGTCGACCTCCTCTATCCACTTCACACAAGCAGAAACGGCTCCAGTGGGCCAAAGATTACATGAAG
Source organism: Phyllobates terribilis (assembly GCF_046119375.1). Taxonomy (NCBI): domain Eukaryota; kingdom Metazoa; phylum Chordata; class Amphibia; order Anura; family Dendrobatidae; genus Phyllobates; species Phyllobates terribilis. Next base: position 1,209,696 of record NW_027362968.1, on the reverse strand, counting down.
ACTGATTTCAAAACTGTTTTGTTCACGGATGAGTGCCGTGCAGCGCTCGATGGTCCAGATGGATGGAGTGGAGGATGGCTGGTTGATGGACACCCCACGCAAACACGGCTACAGCGTCAACAAGGAGGAGGTGGAGTAATGTTTTGGGCTGGAATCATGGGGAGAGAGATTATCGGCCCCTTTAGGATCCCTGAAGGGGTAAAGATGAACTCCATAATGTATGTGGATTTTCTCAAACAGCACTTCCTGCCATGGTTCAAGAAGAAGAACCGTGTATTCCACAGCAAGATCATTTTTATTCATGATAATGCACCATCTCATGCTGCACATAAAACATCTGCATCTCTGGCTGATATGGGCATAAAAGGGGACAAACTTATGGTGTGACCCCCATGCTCCCCTGACCTCTACCCCATTCAGAACCTCTGGAGCATCATCAAAAGGAGTGTCTATGATGGCGGGAGGCAGTTCCCAACTAAGCAACAGCTCTGGGAGGGTATTCTGTCCTCATGCAAAACAATTGAAGCAGAAACCATCCAAAACCTGACAAATTCAATGGACGAGAGAGTTCAGAAGCTCCTTTCGAACAAGGGGTCCTATGTGAAAATGTAACATCACCTAGAATAAAGTTTTGAGTTGAAAACTGTTTGATTTCAGTTTCTAATAACCTGCTAATGCTTATAATTTCAAAAATGACCATTTTTTTGGTCTTTATTAAAATGAAAAGGTTGATCGAAAAGTTTGGGGGATCTAAGAGTGTGGCAACCCAGTAGTCATGATTACTTCGAATTCTGACAATATGAGGGTCATGTTGCAGGTAGTGCAGCAAGAAGGCACTTATGTGTCTTGCGCATCTCGGAGCCCCAAATTTATTTTCTGGGCTAGATGCAGCTAAAAATTATTATTAATTTTAAATCTGGTGGAGCTTAGTATAGATGGCCTAATAGGATCAGTGCTGCACACTACTACAAAGCCCAAATTATTTTCCAGCCAAGATACAGATAAACATGATTAGTAATTTTAAATCTGGTGGAGCTTATTATAGATGGCCTAATAGAATCAGTACTGCACACTGCTACAAAGCCCAAATTATTTTCCACCCAAGATACAGATAAACATGATTAGTAATTTGAAAGCTTAAAACGGTTGGTGAGGTGATTTTAACCAATCATCAAGCTTTTACTCTCCCCAGGATGACACAGGGGTAGAAAAGTCATTTCGGATCCATGATTTGTTCATCTTTATGAACGTGAGTCTGTCTACATTATCAGTGGAGAGCCGCGTGCGCTTATCTGTCAGCACACCACCAGCAGCGCTGAACACACGTTCAGACAGAACGCTGGCTGCGGGGCATGACAAGATCTCCAAGGCGTAAGTGGCTAGCTCTGGCCATTTATCCAGATTGGAAGCCCAAAAAGAGCAAGGGTCCAGTGACACAGTCATGGCTTCAATGTTTACTTGGAGATATTCCTGTACCATCGTCTCTAGGCGTTGACTATGTGTCAGACTTCTTGTCTCCTGTGGCCTTGCAAAGGATGGGCTAAAAAAGTGGTGAAATGATTCCGCAAAATTGATGTTACCAGCAGATACTGTGGTTCTGTTACGGTTTGAGTGCTGAACACTCGACGGTCCCACGGTTGGCAAGTTGGAACTGTGAGATTCACTACGTGCACCACTGGTGTTTTGTGGAAAAGCACATGTAACATTCTGATACTCCTGCATGCGTGCATCCCTTTCTATGGCAGGAATAATTTCTGCAAATTTACTTTTGTACCGGGGATCTAACAGTGTGGCAACCCAGTAGTCAGGATTATTTCTAATTCTCCCATTTCGAGGGTCATGTTGCAGGTAGTGCAGCAAGAAGGCACTCATGTGTGTTGTGCATCCAGGAGCACCAAGTCCCTGTTGTGTGGATGGCGAAGTAACAATCATGCTTCCTTCCTCTGTCCTCTCCCCCCAACCTCGCACAACAGAAATTTGATCAAGGTCTCCCTCATCTGATCAGTCTTCCATCAGTTCGTCCTCCACTTCTTCCTGGGCTCCTGCACCTTCCTCACTAGTTTGGCTGCTACCATGCGCCCTGGTAAAACCATCTCCCCCACCCTCACATGCCTGCCGCCTTGGTGCTGCCGACCGTCTGGACCTTGCAGATGTTAGCCCTTCCGCATACAACTCCTCCTCCTCTACTTCCTCCACCTCCTCTTGTCGCACCACCTGACTCCGAATTCTGTTTAACATGTGCTCCAGCATGTAAATCACCGGAATAGTCATGCTGATAATGGCATCGTCAGCACTAAACATCTTCGTCGCCATTTCAAAACTGTGCAGAAGGGTGCATAGGTCCCTGATCTGAGACCACTCCTCCAGCGTGATTTGCCCCACCTCTGGATCTCGTTGGCCCAGGCTATACGTCAGAACGTATTGCACCAGGGCTTGTCGGTGCTGCCACAGTCGCTGCAACATGTGCAGAGTTGAATTCCACCGGGTAGGCACATCGCATTTTAGCCGGTGAAGTGGCAGGCCCAACGACTTTTGTAGAGATGTAAGTCGCTGAGCTGCGGGATGCGAACGGCGGAAGTGAGCACACAGCGACCGTGCCCTCTGCAGAAGGCCATCTAGTCCGGGATAGTGGGCTAAAAATCGCTGGACAACCAGGTTCAACACGTGAGCCATACAAGGCACGTGTGTGACATTGCCCCGGCGAAGGGCCGCACCCAGGTTTGCAGCATTGTCGCACACGGCCTTCCCTGGTTTCAGGTCCAGTGGAGACAACCATTCATGAAACTGGTTCTCCAGAGCTGACCACAACTCCTCAGCTGTGTGACTCACATTTCCCAGACATTTCAAAGTAAAAACCGCCTGATGACGTTGAGCCCTACTGCCAGCATAGTAAGGAGGTGTGTAGGATCCCTTCTGCGCAGTTAGAAAGCTTGTGGCACGACCAGACAGGCTTTGGGTGCAGGTGGAGGACCGAGAGGAGGTTGAGGAGGCAGAAGCAGTGGAGGAACTTTGAGATAAAGAGGATTGACACACAACTCGTGGGGACGGCAAGACTTGGACAGCAGCCCCTTGTCCTGCTGTCACCATAGTTACCCAGTGCCCAGTCAGCGACATGTAACGCCCCTGTCCATGCCTACTCGTCCAAGTGTCTGTGGTGAAATGCACCCTGTCACACACAGAGTTTCTCAAAGAAGCGGTGATGTTGTGTGCGACATGCTGGTGGAGCGCAGGCACACCTTTCTTTGAGAAGTAGTGCCGACTGGGCATCTGGTACTGGGGCACTGCGACGGACATAAGGTCTCGAAAATCCTCTGTGTCCACCAGGCGGAAAGGCAGCATTTCTGTAGCCAAGAGCTTGCAGATGGTGAAATTCAACCTCTTAGCTTTCTCATGGCTAGGAGGAAATGGTCTTTTACTTGTCCACATCTGAGGGACCGAGGGCTGGCTATTGTGCTTAGACGGGGTTGATAAGGGTGTCCCCGGCAAACTGCCGGCCTGTGAGGAAGATGCAGGCGGACATGTTAGGTTGCCTTGATCCAAAGGTGGTGCTATCAATGTCGGACAGCGCTCAACACCAGCTGGTGTTACCACCTCCAAAGAAAATGATGACCTGCCAATCACGCTGGCTGTTGCGGGTAAAGAGGTGGCAGGTCTGCACCCCAAAACAGGTGTGACTGCTGCCCCCCAGTCACAGAGGATGAAGAGGCCGCGGATGCACAAGATATGGCAGACGGTGGTTGGCCCGGCCGGCTAGGCCGCATTGTAGCACAGTGAGCTTCCCACTGCAACTTATGCTTCATGTCCATGTGCCGGTTCATGCATGAAGTACTCAAACTATGTATTTTTTGGCCTCTACTTAGATTTTGCTGACAAATGTTACAGATAACACGAGTTGGGTCATCTTTATCGATCTGAAAAAATGCCCAGGCTATGCAAGGCTTAGCACCCATGCGACCTGAAGAGCCACCACGACTTGTGGTCAGAGGCAGAGTTGTGTTTGAGGATGCAGTTGTTGACGTGCTTCCAGTACTACGTCTCTGTCCAGGAAGGCACAACCTGACCTCGTCGTCACTAGCATCTTCCTCCACCTCCTCTGCTGACCTCATCTCTTGGCTGACTGTGGGTTGACAGTAAGTGGGATCTCCAACCTCATCATCATCACCCTTTGCGTTATCACACCCGTCGTCCTCAGAGCCAACCTGTTCCTGCCCTGACAAAAAACTAAAGTTGTCGCTCCAATCAGGTATTTGAGTCTCATCATCGTCTTCCTCATTGTCTCCACCAACAGGAGTTACAGTTTGGGAATGAGGGTCTACATTATGGTCAGAACCTTCTGCGTCTGGTCCTGGATCCGACTCATAAAGATTCTGGGCATCAATGCAGATCATTTCCTCGTCTGGATTCACAGAAGCGCTGGAGTCGACCTCTGATTCCCAGGCTATAGTATGAGTAAACAGCTCTGCAGACTCAACCATCTGTTCTACCTCATACTCAGACGGGCAGCTGGAGATTTGGGAGCTGTGAGGAAGCAAGTGCGATTGGGGTGACACCTTTGAGGACTGGAGTATTTGTGATGTTGAAGTTGATGTGGAGGAGAGCCCACTTAAAGGAGCACTTGATATCCGTTGAAGCACCTGCTGTTTTTGTGCCTCATCTGGAATTTGTAGCGATTGGCGTGGCCGTAAGAAAGGGATCTTATCACATTGTCCGCTAAAAGAAGTAGACATTTTAGTTTGGCTGGAAGATGGTCTTTCTTCTGCAGATGTTACTGTTGCTTTAACACCTACCCCACGGACACAACCTTTTTTCCCCTTCCCAACACGCCTATTCCCCTTTCCACCAGCAGCAGGCCTTTTTCCACTCATTTTGGTGGTTAACTAGTTCACAACTCTGGAGTTGTTTGCACAAAAAAACAATGGATGGGAACCCAGCAGAGCTGAGTGGCCAAACTGTGGTATTAGGCCAAAACTATTGGCTGGGTTAGATGCAGAAAAAAATTATATTCAATTTGCAACCTGATGGAGGTCAGTATAGATGGACTAATACAACAAGTCCCACACACAGCTAGAAGCCCAAATATTTTTTCAGAGGTAGATGCAGAAAAAAATATATTCAGTTTGCAACCTGATGGAGGTCAGTATAGATGGACTAATAGAGAAAGTCCCACACACTGCTAGAAGGCCAAATATTTTTTCAGAGGTAGATGCAGATAAAAATTATTTTTAATTTGCAACCTGATGGAGGTCAGTATAGATGGACTAATAGAATGATGCTATGCCCAAAAGATTTTACTTCACTAGGTGCAGTAAAAAAATTGGTATTCTATACACAGGTGGTATATCTTGCAACACAGATAGGCTACTCCACTGACTAACACACTCTGCAATAGGTCAAAAAGGATTAGCTTTGCTAGATTCAGCCAAATGCTGTGAAAAAAACTTGCACAGCACTGGCACAGACCTGCCTGGCAAAAACTGATAGGAACTGATGTAACCTAGTCCTGAAAAGGACTGCAATTACAATTAGTCTTTACTCCCACAATCTATCTATTTAAGAGCACAGACCTGCCTGATAAAAGTCATAGGAAATGCTGTAACCTAGTCCTTAAAAGGACTGCAATCACAACTATTCCCTACTCCCAAGCTATCTGTAGATTTGTGCGAAAATTGGCTTGAAATTAACAAGGTATAGCGCACACAGCAACAGCGGTGCCGTCTAACACGCAGCTGCAGCAGTGAGAAAATGGTGGCAACGGGGAAAATGGCTTGGTCTTATAGGGCAAGGACATGTGACATACACTGCCAATGACACATGCCCTTGCTTGTGTGAAAAAAAGCACTTCGCTCCGTGTGTGCGCTGCTGATAGGCTGACAGATTGCACCTCCAATGCAAATGCGGGAAAGAGAAAAAAAAATGGAGATCTTCATTGTTCCTGCAGAGATCCATCCCCTGCCCCTCCCCCCGCCCCGCTGTACACTCAAACTGCGTATTAACATTAATTTTCATCATTACTGAGAAAAAATCCAGTTATGATTTTGGTGCACGAACAGTTATCGAACATAACCTCGAACAGCCGAATTTTTCTCAAATCGTTCGTGTTCGCCGAACGGCTCGAACACCGCCCAAAACAGCTCGAATTTGAGATTGGCGAACAGTTCGAGTAGAACAACGCTCATCTCTACACAGTACAGAGATAATGCACATAGTGAGGTCACAGTACATAGATAATGCACATAGTGATGTCACATTACAGAGATAATAAACACAGTGATGTCACATTAGAGAGATAATACACATAGTGATGTCACAGTACAGAGATAATGCACATAGTGATGTCACATTACAGAGATAATAAATACAGTGATGTCACATTACAGAGATAATGCACATAGTGAGGTCACAGAACAGAGATAATGCACATAGTGATGTCACAGTAGAGAGAGAATAAACACAGTGATGTCACAGTACAGAGATAATAAGCACAGTGATGTCACGTCACAGAGATAATACATATAGTGATGTCACAGTACAGAGATAATGCACATAGTGAGGTCACAGGACATAGATAATGCACATAGTGAGGTCAGAGTACAGAGATAATGCACATAGTGAGGTCAGAGTACAGAGATAATGCACATAGTGAGGTCACAGTGCAGAGATGATGCACATAGTGAGGTCACAGTACAGAGATAATAAACATAGTGAGGTCACAGTACATAGATAATGCACATAGTGAGGTCAGAGTACAGAGATAATGCACATAGTGAGGTCAGAGTACAGAGATAATGCACATAGTGAGGTCACAGTGCAGAGATGATGCACATAGTGAGGTCACAGTACAGAGATAATAAACATAGTGAGGTCACAGTACATAGATAATGCACATAGTGAGGTCACAGTACAGAGATTATAAACACAGTGATGTCACATTATAGAGATAATGAACATAGTGAGGTCAGAGTACAGAGATAATGCACATAGTGAGGTCAGAGTACAGAGATAATGCACATAGTGATGTTACAGTACATAGATAATGCACATAGTGAGGTCACAGTAAATAGATAATGCACATAGTGATGTCACAGTACAAATATAATGCACATAATGACGTCACAGTACATAGATAATGCACATAGTGATGTCACAGTACAAAGATAATGCACATAGTGATGTCACATTACAGAGATAATAAATACAGTGATGTCACATTACAGAGATAATACACATAGTGATGTCACAGTACAGAGATAATGCACATAGTGAGGTCACAGTACAGAGATAATGCACATAGTGATGTCAAAGTAGAGAGAAAATAAACACAGTGATGTCACATTACAGAGATAATACACATATTGATGTCAAAGTAGAGATAATAAGCACAGTAATGTCACAGTACAGAGATAATGCACATAGTGAGGTCACAGTACAGAGATAATGCACATAGTGAGGTCAAAGTAGAGAGAAAATAAACACAGTGATGTCACATTACAGAGATAATACACATATTGATGTCAAAGTAGAGATAATAAGCACAGTAATGTCACAGTACAGAGATAATGCACATAGTGAGGTCACAGTACAGAGATAATGCATATAGTGAGGTCACAGTACATAGATAATGCACATAGTGAGGTCACAGTACAGAGATAATACACATAGTGATGTCACAGTACAGAGATAACACACATAGTGAGGTCAAAGTAGAGAGAAAATAAACACAGTGATGTCACATTACAGAGATAATACACATAGTGATGTCACAGTACATAGATAATGCACATAGTGAGGTCACAGTACAGAGATAATGCATATAGTGAGGTCACAGTACATAGATAATGCACATAGTGATGTGACAGTATAGAGATAATGCAAATAGTGAGGTCACAGTAGAGAGATAATAAACACAGTGATGTCACATTACAGAGATAATACACATAGTGAGGTCACAGTACATAGATAATGCACATAGTGATGTCACAGTACATAGATAATGCACATAGTGAGGTCACAGTACATAGATAACGCAAATAGTGTGGTCACAGTACAGAGATAATGCACATAGTGATGTCACAGTACATAGATAACACACATAGTGAGGTCACAGTACATAGATAATGCACATAGTGTGGTCACAGTACAGAGATAATGCACATAGTGATGTCACAGTACATAGATAATGCACATAGTGAGGTCACAGTACATAGATAATGCACATAGTGAGGTCACAGTACAGAGATAATACACATAGTGAGGTCACATTACATAGATAATGCACATAGTGAGGTCACAGTACAGAGATAATGCACATAGTGAGGTCACAGTAGAGATATAATAAACACAGTGATGTCACGCTACAGAGATAATAGACATAGTGAGGTCACAGTACAGAGATTATAAACACAGTGATGTCACATTACAGAGATAATACACATAGTGAGGTCAGAGTACATAGATAATGCACATAGTGATGTCACAGTACATAGATAATGCACATAGTGATTTCACAGTACATAGATAACGCAAATAGAGAGGTCACAGTACAGAGATAATGCATATAGCGATGTCACAGCACATAGATAATGCACATAGTGAGGTCACAGTAAATAGATAATGCACATAGTGATGTCACAGTCCAGAGATAATGCACATAGTGAGGTCACAGTACATAGATAATGCACATAGTGATGTCACAGTACAGAGATAATGCACATAGTGATGTCACATTACAGAGATAATAAATACAGTGATGTCACATTACAGAGATAATACACATAGTGATGTCACAGTTCAGAGATAATGCACATAGTGAGGTCACAGTAGAGAGATAATAAACACAGTGATGTCACATTACAGAGATAATAGACATAGTGATGTCACAGTACAGAGATAATAAGCACAGTGATGTCACGTTACAGAGATAATGCACATAGTGAGGTCACAGTACATAGATAATGCACATAGTGAGGTCACAGTACATAGATAATGCACATAGTGAGGTCATAGTACATATATAATGCACATAGTGAGGTCACAGTACAGAGATAATGCACATAGTGAGGTCACAGTAGTGAGAAAATAAACACAGTGATGTCACATTACAGAGATAATACACATAGTGATGTCACAGTACAGAGATAATAAACACAGTGATGTCACATTACAGAGATAACACACATAGTGATGTCACAGTGCATAGATCATGCACATAGTGATGTCACAGTACATAGATAATGCACATAGTCAGGTCACAGTACATAGATAACGCACATAGTGAGGTCACAGTACAGAGATAATGCACATAGTGATGTCACAGTACATAGATAATGCACATAGTGAGGTCACAGTACATAGATAATGCACATAGTGATGTCACAGTACAGAGATAATGCACATAGTGATGTCACATTACAGAGATAATAAACACAGTGATGTCACATTACAGAGATAATACACATAGTGAGGTCACATTACATAGATAATGCACATAGTGAGGTCACAGTACAGAGATAATGCACATAGTGAGGTCACAGTAGAGAGATAATAAACACAGTGATGTCACATTACAGAGATAATACAAATAGTGAGGTCACAGTACATAGATAATGCACATAGTGAGGTCAGAGTACAGAGATAATGCACATAGTGAGGTCACACTACAGAGGTAATGCACATAGTGAGGTCACAGTACATAGATAACGCAAATAGTGTGGTCACAGTAGAGAGATAATGCACATAGTGATGTCACAGTACATAGATAATGCACATAGTGATGTCACAGTACATAGATAATGCACATAGTGAGGTCACAGTACATAGATAATGCACATAGTGAGGTCATAGCACAGAGATAATACACATAGTGAGGTCACATTACATAGATAATGCACATAGTGAGGTCACAGTACATAGATAATGCACATAGTGAGGTCAGAGTACAGAGATAATGTACATAGTGAGGTCACAGTACAGAGATAATGCACACAGTGATGTCACATTACAGAGATAATACACATAGTGAGGTCACAGTACATAGATAATGCACATAGTGAGGTCAGAGTACAGAGATAATGCACGTAGTGAGGTCACAGTACAGAGATAATGCACATAGTGATGTCACATTACAGAGATAATAAATACAGTGATGTCACATTACAGAGATAACACACATAGTGAGGTCACAGTACAGAGATAATGCACATAGTGAGGTCAGAGTACAGAGATAATGCACATAGTGAGGTCACAGTAGAGAGATAATGCACATAGTGATGTCACATTGCAGAGAAAATACACATAGTGAGGTCACAGTACAGAGATAATACACATAGTGAGGTCACAGTACAGAGATAATGCACATAGTGAGGTCAGAGTACAGAGATAATGCACATAGTGAGGTCACCGTAGAGAGATAATAAACACAGTGATGTCACATTACAGGGATAATACAAATAGTGATGTCACAGTACATAGATAATGCACATAGTGAGGTCACAGTACATAGATAATGCACATAGTGAGGTCAGAGTACAGAGATAATGCACATAGTGAGGTCACAGTACATAGATAATGCACATAGTGATGTCACATTACAGAGATAATAAATACAGTGATGTCACATTACAGAGATAACACACATAGTGAGGTCACAGTACAGAGATAATGCACATAGTGAGGTCACCGTAGAGAGATAATAAACACAGTGATGTCACAGTACAGAGATAATGCACATAGTGATGTCACATTGCAGAGATAAAACACATAGTGAGGTCAAAGTACATAGATAATGCACATAGTGAGGTCAGAGTACAGAGATTATAAACACAGTGATGTCACATTATAGAGATAATACACATAGTGAGGTTACAGTACATAGATAATGAACATAGTGAGGTCAGAGTACAGAGATAATGCACATAGTGATGTCACAGTACATAGATAATGCACATAGTGAGGTCACAGTAAATAGATAATGCACATAGTGATGTCACAGTACAAATATAATGCACATAATGACGTCACAGTACATAGATAATGCACATAGTGATGTCACAGTACAAAGATAATGCACATAGTGATGTCACATTACAGAGATAATAAATACAGTGATGTCACATTACAGAGATAATACACATAGTGATGTCACAGTACAGCGATAATGCACATAGTGAGGTCACAGTACAGAGATAATGCACATAGTGAGGTCACAGTACATAGATAATGCACATAGTGAGGTCACAGTACAGAGATAATGCACATAGTGAGGTCAAAGTAGAGAGAAAATAAACACAGTGATGTCACATTACAGAGATAATACACATAGTGAGGTCACAGTACATAGATAATGCACATAGTGATATCACAGTACATAGATAATGCACATAGTGAGGTCACAGAACATAGATAACTCACATAGAGAGGTCACAGTACAGAGATAATGCATATAGTGATGTCACAGTACAGAGATAATGCACATAGTGAGGTCACAGTACATAGATAATGCACATAGTGAGGTCACAGTAGAGAGATAATAAACACAGTGATGTCACATTACAGAGATAATAGACATAGTGATGTCACAGTACAGAGATAATAAGCACAGTGATGTCACGTTACAGAGATAATACACATAGTGATGTCACAGTACAGAGATAATGCACATAATGAGGTCACAGTACATAGATAATGCACATAGTGAGGTCACAGTACAGAGATAATGGACATAGTGAGGTCACAGTAGTGAGAAAATAAGCACAGTGATGTCACGTTACAGAGATAATACACATAGTAATGTCACAGCACAGAGATAATGAACATAGTGATGTCACAGTACATAGATAATGCACATAGTGAGGTCACAGTACATAGATAATGCACATAGTGAGGTCACAGTACAAAGATAATGCACATAGTGAGGTCACAGTAGTGAGAAAATAAGCACAGTGATGTCACGTTACAGAGATAATACACATAGTAATGTCACAGCACAGAGATAATGCACATAGTGATGTCACAGTACATAGATAATGCACATAGTGAGGTCACAGTACATAGATAACGCACATAGTGATGTCACAGTACAGAGATAACGCACATAGTGATGTCACAGTACAGAGATAACGCACATAGTGATGTCACAGTACATAGATAATGCACATAGTGAGGTCACATTACATAGATAATGCACATAGTGAGGTCACAGTACAGAGATAATGCACATAGTGAGGTCACAGTAGAGAGATAATAAACACAGTGATGTCACATTACAGAGATAATACAAATAGTGAGGTCACAGTACAGAGATAATAAACAGAGTGATGTCACATTACAGAGATAATACACATAGTGATGTCAGAGTACAGAGATAATGCACATAGTGAGGTCACACTACAGAGATAATGCACATAGTGATGTCACAGTACATAGATAATGCACATAGTTATGTCACAGTACATAGATAATGCACATAGTGAGGTCACAGTACATAGATAATGCACATAGTGAGGTCATAGCACAGGGATAATGCACATAGTGAGGTCACATTACATAGATAATGCACATAGTGAGATCACAGTAGAGAGATAATAAACACAGTGATGTCACCTTACAGAGATAATACACATAGTAAGGTCACAGCACATAGATAATGCACATAGTGAGGTCAGAGTACAGAGATAATGCACATAGTGAGGTCACAGTAGAGAGATAATAAACACAGTGATGTCACATTACAGGGATAATACAAATAGTGATGTTACAGTACATAGATAATGCACATAGTGAGGTCACAGTACATAGATAATGCACATAGTGAGGTCAGAGTACAGAGATAATGCAAATAGTGAGGTCACACTACTGAGATAATGCACATAGTGAGGTCACAGTACATAGATAATGCACATAGTGAGGTCAGAGTACAGAGATAATGCAAATAGTGAGGTCAAACTACAGAGATAATGCACATAGTGAGGTCACAGTACATAGATAATGCACATAGTGAGGTCACAGTAGAGAGATAATAAACACAGTGATGTCACATTACAGAGATAATGCACATAGTGAGGTCACAGTACAGAGATAATAAACACAGTGATGTCACAGTACAGAGATAATAAACATAGTGATGTCACAGTACATAGATAATGCACATAATGAGGTCAGAGTACAGAGATAATGCAAATAGTGAGGTCAAAGTACAGAGATAATGCACTTAGTGATGTCACATTACAGAGATAATAAATACAGTGATGTCACATTACAGAGATAATGCACATAGTGAGGTCACAGTAGAGAGATAATAAACACAGTGATATCACATTACAGAGATAATACACATAGTGATGTCACAGTACATAGATAATGCACATAGTGAGGTCACAGTACATAGATAATGCACATAGTGAGGTCACAGTACAGAGATAATGCACATAGTGATGTCATAGTACATAGATAATGCACATAGTGATGTCACAGTACAGAGATAATACACATAGTGATGTCACAGTACATAGATAATGCACATAGTGATGTCACAGTACATAGATAATGCACATAGTGAGGTCACAGTACATAAATAATGCACATAGTGAGGTTACAGTAAATAGATAATGCACATAGTGATGTCACAATACAGAGATAATGCACATAGTGAGGTCACAGTACATAGATAATGCACATAGTGATGCCACAGTACAGAGATAATGCACATAGTGATGTCACATTACAGAGATAATAAATACAGTGATGTCACATTACAGAGATAATACACATAGTGATGTCACAGTACAGAGATAATGCACATAGTGAGGTCACAGTAGAGAGATAATAAACACAGTGATGTCACATTACAGAGATAATAGACATAGTGATATCACAGTACAGAGATAATAAGCACAGTGATGTCACGTTACAGAGAAAATACACATAGTGATGTCACATTACAGAGATAATACACATAGTGATGTCACAGTACATAGATAATGCACATAGTGATGTCACAGTACATAGATAATGCACATAGTGAGGTCACAGTACATAGATAACGTACATAGAGAGGTCAGAGTACAGAGATAATGCATATAGTGATGTCACAGTACATAGATAATGCACATAGCGAGGTCACAGTAAATAGATAATGCACATAGTGATGTCACAGTACAGAGATAATGCACATAGTGAGGTCACAGTACCTAGATAATGCACATAGTGAGGTCACAGTACAGAGATAATGCACATAGTGATGTCACATTACAGAGATAATAAATACAGTGATGTCACATTACAGAGATAATAGACATAGTGAGGTAACATTACATAGATAATGCACATAGTGAGGTCACAGTTCAGAGATAATGCACATAGTGAGGTCACAGTAGAGAGATAATAAACACAGTGATGTCACATTACAGAGATAATAGACATAGTGATGTCACAGTACAGAGATAATAAGCACAGTGATGTCACGTTAAAGAGATAATACACATAGTGATGTCACAGTACAGAGATAATGCACATAGTGAGGTCACAGTACAGAGATAATGCACATAGTGATGTCACATTACAGAGATAATAAATACAGTGATGTCACATTACAGAGATAATAGACATAGTGAGGTAACATTACATAGATAATGCACATAGTGAGGTCACAGTTCAGAGATAATGCACATAGTGACGTCACAGTAGGGAGATAATAAACACAGTGATGTCACATTACAGAGATAATGCACATAGTGAGGTCACAGTACAAAGATAATGCACATAGTGATGTCACAGTACAAAGATAAAGCACATAGTGAGGTCACAGTAGAGAGATAATAAACCCAGTGATGTCACATTACAGAGATAATAGACATAGTGATGTCACAGTACAGAGATAATAAGCACAGTGATGTCACGTTACAGAGATAATACACATAGTGATGTCACAGTACAGAGATAATGCACATAGTGAGGTCACAGTACATAGATAATGCACATAGTGAGGTCACAGTACATAGATAATGCACATAGTGAGGTCACAGTACATAGATAATGCACATAGTGAGGTCACAGTACATATATAATGCACATAGTGAGGTCACAGTACAGAGATAATACACATAGTGAGGTCACAGTAGTGAGAAAATAAACACAGTGATGTCACATTACATAGATAATGCACATAGTGAGGTCACAGTACATATATAATGCACATAGTGAGGTCACAGTACAGAGATAATGCACATAGTGAGGTCACAATACATAGATAATGCACATAGTGATGTCACAGTACAAAGATAACACACATAGTGATATCACAGTATAGATATAATGCAAATAGTGAGGTCACAGTAGAGAGATAATAAACACAGTGATGTCACATTACAGAGATAATACACATAGTAATGTCACAGCACAGAGATAATGCACATAGTGATGTCACAGTACATAGATAATGCACATAGTGAGGTCACAGTACATAGATAATGCAAATAGTGAGGTCACAGTGCAGAGATAATGCACATAGTGAGGTCACAGTAGAGAGATAATAAACACAGTGATGTCACATTAGAGAGATAATACACATAGTGATGTCACAGTATATAGATCATGCACATAGTGATGTCACAGTAGAGAGATAATAAACACAGTGATGTCACATTAGAGAGATAATACACATAGTGAGGTCACAGTACAGAGATAATGCACATAGTGAGGTCACAGTAGAGAGATAATAAACACAGTGATGTCACATTAGAGAGATAATACACATAGTGATGTCACAGTATATAGATCATGCACATAGTGAGGTCACAGTAGAGAGATAGTAAACACAGTGATGTCACATTAGAGAGATAATACACATAGTGAGGTCACAGTACAGAGATAATGCACATAGTGATGTCACAGTACATAGATAATGCACATAGTGAGGTCACAGTACATAGATAATGCACATAGTGATGTCACAGTACAGAGATAATGCACATAGTGATGTCACATTACAGAGATAATAAACACAGTGATGTCACATTAGAGAGATAATACACATAGTGAGGTCACATTACATAGATAATGCACATAGTGAGGTCACAGTACAGAGATAATGCACATAGTGAGGTCACAGTAGAGAGATAATAAACACAGTGATGTCACATTACAGAGATAATACAAATAGTGAGGTCACAGTACAGAGATAATAAACAGAGTGATGTCACATTACAGAGATAATACACATAGTGATGTCACAGTACATAGATAATGCACATAGTGAGGTCAGAGTACAGAGATAATGCACATAGTGAGGTCACAGTACAGAGATAATGCACATAGTGAGGTCACACTACAGAGATAATGCACATAGTGAGGTCACAGTACATAGATAATGCACATAGTGATGTCACAGTACATAGATAATGCACATAGTGAGGTCACAGTACATAGATAATGCACATAGTGAGGTCATAGCACAGAGATAATACACATAGTGAGGTCACATTACATAGATAATGCACATAGTTAGGTCACAGTACAGAGATAATGCACGTAGTGAGGTCACAGTACAGAGATAATGCACATAGTGATGTCACATTACAGAGATAATAAATACAGTGATGTCACATTACAGAGATAATACACATAGTGAGGTCACAGTACAAAGATAATGCACATAGTGAGGTCACAGTAGAGAGATAATAAACACAGTGATGTCACATTACAGGGATAATACAAATATTGATGTTACAGTACATAGATAATGCACATAGTGAGGTCACAGTACATAGATAATGCACATAGTGAGGTCAGAGTACAGAGATAATGCAAATAGTGAGGTCACACTACTGAGATAATGCACATAGTGAGGTCACAGTACAGAGATAATGCACATAGTGAGGTCACATTAGAGAGATAATAGACACAGTGATGTCACATTACAGAGATAATACACATAGTGAGGTTACAGTACATAGATAATGCACATAGTGAGGTCAGAGTACAAAGATAATGCACATAGTGAGGTCACAGTACAGGGATAATGCACATAGTGAGGTCACAGTACAGAGATAATGCACATAGTGATGTCACATTACAGAGATAATAAATACAGTGATGTCACATTACAGAGATAATGCACATAGTGAGGTCACAGTAGAGAGATAATAAACACACTGATATCACATTACAGAGATAATACACATAGTGATATCACAGTACATAGATAATGCACATAGTGAGGTCACAGTACATAGATAACGCACATAGTGAGGTCACAGTACAGAGATAATGCACATAGTGATGTCATAGTACATAGATAATGCACATAGTGATGTCACAGTACAGAGATAATACACATAGTGATGTCACAGTACATAGATAATGCACATAGTGATGTCACAGTACATAGATAATGCACATAGTGAGGTCACAGTACATAGATAATGCACATAGTGAGGTCACAGTACAGAGATAATGCACATAGTGATGTCACAGTACATAGATAATGCACATAGTGAGGTCACAGTAAATAGATAATGCACATAGTGATGTCACAATACAGAGATAATGCACATAGTGAGGTCACAGTACATAGATAATGCACATAGTGATGTCACAGTACAGAGATAATACACATAGTGATGTCACAGTACATAGATAATGCACATAGTGATGTCACAGTACAGAGATAATACACCTTGTGATGTCACAGTACAGAGATAATGCACATAGTGATGTCATAGTACATAGATAATGCACATAGTGATGTCACAGTACAGAGATAATGCACATAGTGATGTCACATTACAGAGATAATAAACACAGTGATGTCACATTAGAGAGATAATACACATAGTGAGGTCACATTACATAGATAATGCACATAGTGAGGTCACAGTACAGAGATAATGCACATAGTGAGGTCACAGTAGAGAGATAATAAACACAGTGATGTCACATTACAGAGATAATACAAATAGTGAGGTCACAGTACAGAGATAATAAACAGAGTGATGTCATAGTACATAGATAATGCACATAGTGATGTCACAGTACAGAGATAATACACATAGTGATGTCACAGTACATAGATAATGCACATAGTGATGTCACAGTACATAGATAATGCACATAGTGAGGTCACAGTACATAGATAATGCACATAGTGAGGTCACAGTACAGAGATAATGCACATAGTGATGTCACAGTACATAGATAATGCACGTAGTGGGGTCACAGTACAGAGATAATGCACATAGTGAGGTCACAGTAGAGAGATAATAAACACAGTGATGTCACATTACAGAGATAATACACATAGTGAGGTCACAGTACATAGATAATGCACATAGTGAGGTCACAGTACATACATAACGCACATAGTGAGGTCACAGTACAGAGATAAAGAACATAGTGATGTCACAGTACATAGATAATGCACATAGTGAGGTCACAGTACAGAGATATTGCACGTAGTGGTTTCACAGTACAGAGATAATGCACATAGTGAGGTCACAGTACAGAGATAATGCACATAGTGAGGTCACAGTAGAGAGATAATAAACACAGTGATGTCACATTACAGAGATAATACACATAGTGAGGTCACAGTACATAGATAATGCACATAGTGAGGTCACAGTACATACATAACGCACATAGTGAGGTCACAGTACAGAGATAAAGAACATAGTGATGTCACAGTACAGAGATAATGCACATAGTGAGGTCACAGTACAGAGATATTGCACGTAGTGGGGTCACAGTACAGAGATAATGCACATAGTGATGTCACATTACAGAGATAATAAATACAGTGATGTCACATTACAGAGATAATACACATAGTGATGTCACAGTACATAGATAATGCACATAGTGAGTCACAGTACATAGATAATGCACATAGTGATGTCACAGTACATAGATAATGCATATAGTAATGTCACAGTACAGAGATAATGCACATAGTGAGGTCACAGTACAGAGATAATGCTCATAGTGATGTCACATTACAGAGACAATAAATACAGTGATGTCACATTACAGAGATAATACACATAGTGAGGTAACGTTACATAGATAATGCACATAGTGAGGTCACAGTAGAGAGATAATAAACACAGTGATGTCACGTTACAGAGACAATACACATAGTGATGTCACAGTAAAGAGATAATGCACATAGTGAGGTCACAGTACATAGATAATGCACATAGTGAGGTCACAGTACATAGATAATGCACATAGTGAGGTCACAGTACAGAGATAATGCACATAGTGATGTCACATTACAGAGATAATGCACATAGTGAGGTCACAGTAGAGAGAAAATAAACACAGAGATGTCACATTACAGAGATAATACACATATTGATGTCACAGTAGAGAGATAATAAACACGTGATGTCACATTACAGAGATAATACACATAGTGATGTCACAGTACAGAGATAATAAACACAGTGATGTCACATTACAGAGATAATACACATAGTGATGTCACAGTACATAGATAATGCACATAGTGAGGTCACAGTACAGAGATAATGCAAATAGTGAGGTCACAGTAGAGAGATAATAAACACAGTGATGTCACATTACAGAGATAATACACATAGTGATGTCAAAGTACATTGATAATGCACATAGTGAGGTCACAGTACAGAGATAATGTACATAGTGAGGTCACAGTAGAGAGATAATAAACACAGTGATGTCACAGCACAGAGATAATGCACATAGTGATGTCACAGTACATTGATAATGCACAGAGTGAGGTCACAGTACAGAGATAATGCACATAGTGAGGTCACAGTAGAGAGATAATAAACACAGTGATGTCACATTAGAGAGATAATACACATAGTGATGTCACAGTACATAGATAATGCACATAGTGATGTCACAGTACCTAGATAATGCACATAGTGAGGTCACAGTACATAGATAACGCAAATAGTGTGGTCACAGTAGAGAGATAATGCACATAGTGATGTCACAGTACATAGATAACGCACATAGTGAGGTCACAGTACATAGATAATGCACATAGTGAGGTCACAGTACAGAGATAATACACATAGTGAGGTCACATTACATAGATAATGCCCATAGTGAGGTCACAGTACAGAGATAATGCACATAGTGAGGTCACAGTAGAGAGATAATAAACACAGTGATGTCACATTACAGAGATAAAACACATAGTGAGGTCACAGTACAGAGATTATAAACACAGTGATGTCACATTACAGAGATAATTCACATAGTGATGTCAAAGTACATTGATAATGCACATAGTGAGGTCACAGTACAGAGATAATGTACATAGTGAGGTCACAGTAGAGAGATAATAAACACAGTGATGTCACAGCACAGAGATAATGCACATAGTGATGTCACAGTACATTGATAATGCACATAGTGAGGTCACAGTACATAGATAATGCACATAGTGAGGTCAGAGTACAGAGATAATGCACCTAGTGAGGTCACAGTACAGAGATAATGCACATAGTGAGGTCACACTACAGAGATAATGCACATAGTGAGGTCACAGTACATAGATAATGCACATAGTGATGTCACAGTACATAGATAATGCACATAGTGAGGTCACAGTACATAGATAATGCACATAGTGAGGTCATAGCACAGAGAAAATACACATAGTGAGGTCACATTACATAGATAATGCACATAGTTAGGTCACAGTACAGAGATAATGCACGTAGTGAGGTCACAGTACAGAGATAATGCACATAGTGATGTCACATTACAGAGATAATAAATACAGTGATGTCACATTACAGAGATAATACACATAGTGAGGTCACAGTACAAAGATAATGCACATAGTGAGGTCACAGTAGAGAGATAATAAACACAGTGATGTCACATTACAGGGATAATACAAATAGTGATGTTACAGTACATAGATAATGCACATAGTGAGGTCACAGTACATAGATAATGCACATAGTGAGGTCAGAGTACAGAGATAATGCAAATAGTGAGGTCACACTACTGAGATAATGCACATAGTGAGGTCACAGTACATAGATAATGCACATAGTGAGGTCAGAGTACAGAGATAATCCAAATAGTGAGGTCACACTACAGAGATAATGCACATAGTGAGGTCACAGTACAGAGATAATGCACATAGTGAGGTCACATTAGAGAGATAATAGACACAGTGGTGTCACATTACAGAGATAATACACATAGTGAGGTTACAGTACATAGATAATGCACATAGTGAGGTCAGAGTACAAAGATAATGCACATAGTGAGGTCACAGTACAGGGATAATGCACATAGTGAGGTCACAGTACAGAGATAATGCACATAGTGATGTCACATTACAGAGATAATAAATACACTGATGTCACATTACAGAGATAATGCACATAGTGAGGTCACAGTAGAGAGATAATAAACACAGTGATATCACATTACAGAGATAATACACATAGTGATATCACAGTACATAGATAATGCACATAGTGAGGTCACAGTACATAGATAACGCACATAGTGAGGTCACAGTACAGAGTTAATGCACATAGTGATGTCATAGTACATAGATAATGCACATAGTGATGTCACAGTACAGAGATAATACACATAGTGATGTCACAGTACATAGATAATGCACATAGAGATGTCACAGTACATAGATAATGCACATAGTGAGGTCACAGTACAGAGATAATGCACATAGTGATGTCACAGTACATAGATAATGCACATAGTGAGGTCACAGTAAATAGATAATGCACATAGTGATGTCACAATACAGAGATAATGCACATAGTGAGGTCACAGTACATAGATAATGCACATAGTGATGTCACAGTACAGAGATAATACACATAGTGATGTCACAGTACATAGATAATGCACATAGTGAGGTCACAGTACATAGATAATGCACATAGTGAGGTCACAGTACATAGATAATGCACATAGTGAGGTCAGAGTACAGAGATAATGCAAATAGTGAGGTCACACTACTGAGATAATGCACATAGTGAGGTCACAGTACATAGATAATGCACATAGTGAGGTCAGAGTACAGAGATAATGCAAATAGTGAGGTCACACTACAGAGATAATGCACATAGTCAGGTCACAGTACAGAGATAATGCACATAGTGAGGTCACATTAGAGAGATAATAGACACAGTGGTGTCACATTACAGAGATAATACACATAGTGAGGTTACAGTACATAGATAATGCACATAGTGAGGTCAGAGTACAAAGATAATGCACATAGTGAGGTCACAGTACAGGGATAATGCACATAGTGAGGTCACAGTACAGAGATAATGCACATAGTGATGTCACATTACAGAGATAATAAATACAGTAATGTCACATTACAGAGATAATGCACATTGTGAGGTCACAGTAGAGAGATAATAAACACAGTGATATCACATTACAGAGATAATACACATAGTGATATCACAGTACATAGATAATGCACATAGTGAGGTCACAGTACATAGATAACGCACATAGTGAGGTCACAGTACAGAGATAATGCACATAGTGATGTCATAGTACATAGATAATGCACATAGTGATGTCACAGTACAGAGATAATACACATAGTGATGTCACAGTACATAGATAATGCACATAGTGATGTCACAGTACATAGATAATGCACATAGTGAGGTCACAGTACATAGATAATGCACATAGTGAGGTCACAGTACAGAGATAATGCACATAGTGATGTCACAGCACATAGATAATGCACATAGTGAGGTCACAGTAAATAGATAATGCACATAGTGATGTCACAATACAGAGATAATGCACATAGTGAGGTCACAGTACATAGATAATGCACATAGTGATGTCACAGTACAGAGATAATACACATAGTGATGTCACAGTACATAGATAATGCACATAGTGATGTCACAGTACAGAGATAATACACCTAGAGATGTCACAGTACAGAGATAATGCACATAGTGATGTCATAGTACATAGATAATGCACATAGTGATGTCACAGTACAGAGATAATACACATAGTGATGTCACAGTACATAGATAATGCACATAGTGATGTCACAGTACATAGATAATGCACATAGTGAGGTCACAGTACATAGATAATGCACATAGTGAGGTCACAGTACAGAGATAATGCACATAGTGATGTCACAGTACATAGATAATGCACATAGTGAGGTCACAGTAAATAGATAATGCACATAGTGATGTCACATTACAGAGATAATAAATACAGTGATGTCACATTACAGAGATAATACACATAGTGAGGTAACATTACATAGATAATGCACATAGTGAGGTCACAGTACAGAGATAATGCACATAGTGAGGTCACAGTAGAGAGATAATAAACACAGTGATGTCACATTACAGAGATAATGCACATAGTGAGGTCACAGTACATACATAACGCACATAGTGAGGTCACAGTACAGAGATAAAGAACATAGTGATGTCACAGTACATAGATAATGCACATAGTGAGGTCACAGTACAGAGATATTGCACGTAGTGGGGTCACAGTACAGAGATAATGCACATAGTGAGGTCACAGTACAGAGATAATGCACATAGTGAGGTCACAGTAGAGAGATAATAAACACAGTGATGTCACATTACAGAGATAATACACATAGTGAGGTCACAGTACATAGATAATGCACATAGTGAGGTCACAGTACATACATAACGCACATAGTGAGGTCACAGTACAGAGATAAAGAACATAGTGATGTCACAGTACAGAGATAATGCACATAGTGAGGTCACAGTACAGAGATATTGCACGTAGTGGGGTCACAGTACAGAGATAATGCACATAGTGATGTCACATTACAGAGATAATAAATACAGTGATGTCACATTACAGAGATAATACACATAGTGATGTCACAGTACATAGATAATGCACATAGTGAGTCACAGTACATAGATAATGCACATAGTGATGTCACAGTACATAGATAATGCATATAGTAATGTCACAGTACAGAGATAATGCACATAGTGAGGTCACAGTACAGAGATAATGCTCATAGTGATGTCACATTACAGAGACAATAAATACAGTGATGTCACATTACAGAGATAATACACATAGTGAGGTAACGTTACATAGATAATGCACATAGTTAGGTCACAGTACAGAGATAATGCACATAGTGAGGTCACAGTAGAGAGATAATAAACACAGTGATGTCACGTTACAGAGACAATACACATAGTGATGTCACAGTAAAGAGATAATGCACATAGTGAGGTCACAGTACATAGATAATGCACATAGTGAGGTCACAGTACATAGATAATGCACATAGTGAGGTCACAGTACAGAGATAATGCACATAGTGAGGTCACAGTAGAGAGAAAATAAACACAGAGATGTCACATTACAGAGATAATACACATATTGATGTCACAGTAGAGAGATAATAAACACGTGATGTCACATTACAGAGATAATACACATAGTGATGTCACAGTACAGAGATAATAAACACAGTGATGTCACATTACAGAGATAATACACATAGTGATGTCACAGTATAGAGATAATGCAAATAGTGAGGTCACAGTAGAGAGATAATAAACACAGTGATGTCACATTACAGAGATAATACACATAGTGATGTCAAAGTACATTGATAATGCACATAGTGAGGTCACAGTACAGAGATAATGTACATAGTGAGGTCACAGTAGAGAGATAATAAACACAGTGATGTCACAGCACAGAGATAATGCACATAGTGATTTCACAGTACATTGATAATGCACATAGTGAGGTCACAGTACAGAGATAATGCACATAGTGAGGTCACAGTAGAGAGATAATAAACACAGTGATGTCACATTAGAGAGATAATACACATAGTGATGTCACAGTACATAGATAATGCACATAGTGATGTGACAGTACCTAGATAATGCACATAGTGAGGTCACAGTACATAGATAGCGCAAATAGTGTGGTCACAGTAGAGAGATAATGCACATAGTGATGTCACAGTACATAGATAACGCACATAGTGAGGTCACAGTACATAGATAATGCACATAGTGAGGTCACAGTACAGAGATAATACACATAGTGAGGTCACATTACATAGATAATGCACATAGTGAGGTCACAGTACAGAGATAATGCACATAGTGAGGTCACAGTAGAGAGATAATAAACACAGTGATGTCACATTACAGAGATAAAACACATAGTGAGGTCACAGTACAGAGATTATAAACACAGTGATGTCACATTACAGAGATAATTCACATAGTGATGTCAAAGTACATTGATAATGCACATAGTGAGGTCACAGTACAGAGATAATGTACATAGTGAGGTCACAGTAGAGAGATAATAAACACAGTGATGTCACAGCACAGAGATAATGCACATAGTGATGTCACAGTACATTGATAATGCACATAGTGAGGTCACAGTACATAGATAATGCACATAGTGAGGTCACAGTACAGAGATAATGCACATAGTGAGGTCACACTACAGAGATAATGCACATAGTGAGGTCACAGTACATAGATAATGCACATAGTGATGTCACAGTACATAGATAATGCACATAGTGAGGTCACAGTACATAGATAATGCACATAGTGAGGTCATAGCACAGAGATAATACACATAGTGAGGTCACATTACATAGATAATGCACATAGTTAGGTCACAGTACAGAGATAATGCACGTAGTGAGGTCACAGTACAGAGATAATAAATACAGTGATGTCACGTTACAGAGATAATACACATAGTGATGTCACAGTACAGAGATAATGCACATAGTGAGGTCACAGTACAAAGATAATGCACATAGTGAGGTCACAGTAGAGAGATAATAAACACAGTGATGTCACATTACAGGGATAATACAAATAGTGATGTTACAGTACATAGATAATGCACATAGTGAGGTCACAGTACATAGATAATGCACATAGTGAGGTCAGAGTACAGAGATAATGCAAATAGTGAGGTCACACTACTGAGATAATGCACATAGTGAGGTCACAGTACATAGATAATGCACATAGTGAGGTCAGAGTACAGAGATAATGCAAATAGTGAGGTCACACTACAGAGATAATGCACATAGTGAGGTCACAGTACAGAGATAATGCACATAGTGAGGTCACATTAGAGAGATAATAGACACAGTGGTGTCACATTACAGAGATAATACACATAGTGATATCACAGTACATAGATAATGCACATAGTGAGGTCACAGTACAGGGATAATGCACATAGTGAGGTCACAGTACAGGGATAATGCACATAGTGAGGTCACAGTACAGAGATAATGCACATAGTGATGTCACATTACAGAGATAATAAATACACTGATGTCACATTACAGAGATAATGCACATAGTGAGGTCACAGTAGAGAGATAATAAACACAGTGATATCACATTACAGAGATAATACACATAGTGATATCACAGTACATAGATAATGCACATAGTGAGGTCACAGTACATAGATAACGCACATAGTGAGGTCACAGTACAGAGATAATGCACATAGTGATGTCATAGTACATAGATAATGCACATAGTGATGTCACAGTACAGAGATAATACACATAGTGATGTCACAGTACATAGATAATGCACATAGTGATGTCACAGTACATAGATAATGCACATAGTGAGGTCACAGTACATAGATAATGCACATAGTGAGGTCACAGTACAGAGATAATGCACATAGTGATGTCACAGTACATAGATAATGCACATAGTGAGGTCACAGTAAATAGATAATGCACATAGTGATGTCACAGTACAGAGATAATACACATAGTGATGTCACAGTACATAGATAATGCACATAGTGATGTCACAGTACAGAGATAATACACCTAGTGATGTCACAGTACAGAGATAATGCACATAGTGATGTCATAGTACATAGATAATGCACATAGTGATGTCACAGTACAGAGATAATACACATAGTGATGTCACAGTACATAGATAATGCACATAGTGATGTCACAGTACATAGATAATGCACATAGTGAGGTCACAGTACATAGATAATGCACATAGTGAGGTCACAGTACAGAGATAATGCACATAGTGATGTCACAGTACATAGATAATGCACATAGTGAGGTCACAGTACATAGATAATGCACATAGTGATGCCACAGTACAGAGATAATGCACATAGTGATGTCACATTACAGAGATAATAAATACAGTGATGTCACATTACAGAGATAATACACATAGTGAGGTCACAGTACATAGATAATGCACATAGTGAGGTCACAGTACAGAGATAATGCACATAGTGAGGTCACAGTAGAGAGATAATAAACACAGTGATGTCACATTACAGAGATAATACACATAGTGAGGTCACAGTACATAGATAATGCACATAGTGAGGTCACAGTACATACATAACGCACATAGTGAGGTCACAGTACAGAGATAAAGAACATAGTGATGTCACAGTACATAGATAATGCACATAGTGATGTCACAGTGCAGAGATAATGCACATAGTGAGGTCACATTACAGAGATAATAAATACAGTGATGTCACATTACAGAGATAATGCACATAGTGAGGTCACAGTAGAGAGATAATAAACACAGTGATATCACATTACAGAGATAATACACATAGTGATGTCACAGTACATAGATAATGCACATAGTGAGGTCACAGTGCATAGATAATGCATATAGTAATGTCACAGTACAGAGATAATGCACATAGTGAGGTCACAGTACAGAGATAATGCTCATAGTGATGTCACATTACAGAGACAATAAAAACAGTGATGTCACATTACAGAGATAATACACATAGTGAGGTAACGTTACATAGATAATGCACATAGTTAGGTCACAGTACAGAGATAATGCACATAGTGAGGTCACAGTAGAGAGATAATAAACACAGTGATGTCACGTTACAGAGACAATACACATAGTGATGTCACAGTAAAGAGATAATGCACATAGTGAGGTCACAGTACATAGATAATGCACATAGTGAGGTCACAGTACAGAGATAATGCACATAGTGAGGTCACAGTACAGAGATAATACACATATTGATGTCACAGTAGAGAGATAATAAACACGTGATGTCACATTACAGAGATAATACACATAGTGATGTCACAGTACAGAGATAATAAACACAGTGATGTCACATTACAGAGATAATACACATAGTGATGTCACAGTATAGAGATAATGCAAATAGTGAGGTCACAGTAGAGAGATAATAAACACAGTGATGTCACATTACAGAGATAATACACATAGTGATGTCAAAGTACATTGATAATGCACATAGTGAGGTCACAGTACAGAGATAACGTACATAGTGAGGTCACAGTAGAGAGATAATAAACACAGTGATGTCACAGCACAGAGATAATGCACATAGTGATGTCACAGTACATTGATAATGCACATAGTGAGGTCACAGTACAGAGATAATGCACATAGTGAGGTCACAGTAGAGAGATAGTAAACACAGTGATGTCACATTAGAGAGATAATACACATAGTGATGTCACAGTACATAGATAATGCACATAGTGATGTCACAGTACATAGATAATGCACATAGTGAGGTCACAGTACATAGATAACGCAAATAGTGTGGTCACAGTAGAGAGATAATGCACATAGTGATGTCACAGTACATAGATAACGCACATAGTGAGGTCACAGTACATAGATAATGCACATAGTGAGGTCACAGTACAGAGATAATACACATAGTGAGGTCACATTACATAGATAATGTACATAGTGAGGTCACAGTATAGAGATAATGCACATAGTGAGGTCACAGTAGAGAGATAATAAACATAGTGATGTCACATTACAGAGATAAAACACATAGTGAGGTCACAGTACAGAGATTATAAACACAGTGATGTCACATTACAGAGATAATTCACATAGTGATGTCAAAGTACATTGATAATGCACATAGTGAGGTCACAGTACAGAGATAATGTACATAGTGAGGTCACAGTAGAGAGATAATAAACACAGTGATGTCACAGCACAGAGATAATGCACAGAGTGATGTCACAGTACATTGATAATGCACATAGTGAGGTCACAGTACAGAGATAATGCACATAGTGAGGTCACAGTAGAGAGATAATAAACACAGTGATGTCACAGCACAGAGATAATGCACATAGTGATGTCACAGCACAGAGATAATGCACATAGTGAGGTCACAGTACATAGATAATGCACATAGTGAGGTCACAGTACAGAGATAATACACATAGTGAGGTCACATTACATAGATAATGCACATAGTGAGGTCACAGTACAGAGATAATGCACATAGTGAGGTCACAGTAGAGAGATAATAAACACAGTGATGTCACATTACAGAGATAAAACACATAGTGAGGTCACAGTACAGAGATTATAAACACAGTGATGTCACATTACAGAGATAATTCACATAGTGAGGTCACAGTACATAGATAATGCACATAGTGAGGTCAGAGTACAGAGATAATGCACATAGTGAGGTCAGAGTACAGAGATAATGCACATAGTGATGTCACAGTACATAGATAATGCACATAGAGAGGTCACAGTACAGAGATAATGCACATAGTGATGTCACAGTACATAGATAATGCACATAGTGAGGTCAGAGTACAGAGATAATGCACATAGTGAGGTCACAGTAAATAGATAATGCACATAGTGAGGTCACAGTACATAGATAACGCACATAGTGATGTCACAGTACATAGATAATGCACATAGTGAGGTCACAGTAAATAGATAATGCACATAGTGATGTCACAGTACAAATATAATGCACATAGTGACGTCACAGTACATAGATAATGCACATAGTGATGTCACAGTACAAAGATAATGCACATAGTGATGTCACATTACAGAGATAATAAATACAGTGATGTCACATTACATAGATAATGCACATAGTGAGGTCACAGTAGAGAGATAATAAATACAGTGATATCACATTACAGAGATAATACACATAGTGATGTCACAGTACATAGATAATGCACATAGTGAGGTCACAGTACATAGATAACGCACATAGCGAGGTCACAGTACAGAGATAATGCACATAGTGATGTCACAGTACATAGATAATGCACATAGTGATGTCACAGTACAGAGATAATGCACATAGTGAGGTCACAGTACAGAGATAATGCACATAGTGATGTCACATTACAGAGATAATAAATACAGTGATGTCACATTACAGAAATAATACACATAGTGAGGTAACGTTACATAGATAATGCACATACTGAGGTCACAGTACAGAGATAATGCACATAGTGAGGTCAAAGTAGAGAGATAATAAACACAGTGATGTCACGTTACAGAGACAATACACATAGTGATGTCACAGTAAAGAGATAATGCACATAGTGAGGTCACAGTACATAGATAATGCACATAGTGATGTTACAGTACAGGGATAATAAACACAGTGATGTCACAGCACAGAGATAATGCACATAGTGTAGTCACAGCACATAGATAATGCACATAGTGAGGTCACAGTACACAGATAATGCACATAGTGAGGTCACAGTACAGAGATAATGCACATAGTGAGGTCACAGTAGAGAGATAATAAAGACAGTGATGTCATATTACAGAGATAATGCACATAGTGAGGTCAGAGTACAGAGATAATGCACATAGTGAGGTCACAGTACATACATAATGCACATAGTGAGGTCACAGTAGAGAGATAATAAACACAGTGATGTCCCATTACAGAGATAATACACATAGTGATGTTACAGTACAGGGATAATAAACACAGTGATGTCACATTACAGAGATAATACACATAGTGATGTCACAGCACAGAGATAATGCACATAGTGATGTCACAGCACATAGATAATGCACATAGTGAGGTCACAGTACATAGATAATGCACATAGTGAGGTCACAGTACTGAGATAATGCACATAGTGAGGTCCCAGTACAGAGATAATGCACATAGTGAGGTCACAGTAGAGAGATAATAAACACAGTGAAGTCACATTAGAGAGATAATACACATAGTGATGTCACAGTACGTAGATAATGCACATAGTGATGTCACAGTACATAGATAATGCACATAGTGAGGTCACAGTACATAGATAACGCACATAGTGAAGTCACATTACAGAGATAATAAATACAGTGATGTCACATTACAGAGATAATGCACATAGTGATGTCACAGTACATAGATAATGCACATAGTGAGGTCACAGTACATAGATAACGCAAATAGTGTGGTCACAGTAGAGAGATAATGCACATAGTGATGTCACAGTACATAGATAACGCACAAAGTGAGGTCACAGTACATAGATAATGCACATAGTGTGGTCACAGTACAGAGATAATGCACATAGTGATGTCACAGTACATAGATAATGCACATAGTGAGGTCACAGTACATAGATAATGCACATAGTGAGGTCACAGTACAGAGATAATACACATAGTGAGGTCACATTACATAGATAATGCACATAGTGACTTCACAGTACAGAGATAATGCACATAGTGAGGTCACAGTAGAGAGATAATAAACACAGTGAGGTCACAGTACAGAGATAATGCACATAGTGAGGTCAGAGTACATATATAATGCACATAGTGAGGTCACAGTACATAGCTAACGCACATAGTGAGGTCACAGTACATAGATAACGCACATAGTGAGGTCACAATACAGAGATAATGCACATAGTGAGGTCACAGTAAATAGATAATGCACATAGTGAGGTCACAGTACATAGATAACGCACATAGTGATGTCACAGTACATAGATAATGCACATAGTGAGGTCACAGTAAATAGATAATGCACATAGTGATGTCACAGTACATAGATAATGCACATAGTGACGTCACAGTACATAGATAATGCACATAGTGACGTCACAGTACATAGATAATGCACATAGTGATGTCACAGTACAAAGATAATGCACATAGTGATGTCACATTACAGAGATAATAAATACAGTGATGTCACATTACAGAGATAATACACATATTGAGGTAACATTACATAGATAATGCACATAGTGAGGTAACAGTACATAGATAATGCACATAGTGAGATAACAGTACAGAGATAATAATCACAGTGATGTCACAGTAGAGAGATAATAAACACAGTGATGTCACATTACAGAGATAATACACATAGTGATGTTACAGTACAGGGATAGTAAACATAGTGATGTCACAGTACATAGATAATGCACATAGTGAGGTCACAATACATAGATAATGCACATAGTGAAGTCACAGTACAGAGATAATGGACATAGTGATGTCACAGTACATAGATAATGCACATAGTGAGGTCACAGTACAGAGATAATACACATAGTGATGTTACAGTACAGGGATAATACACACAGTGATGTCACATTACAGAGATAATACACATAGTGAGGTAACGTTACATAGATAATGCACATAGTGAGGTCACAGTACAGAGATAATGCACATAGTGAGGTCACAGTAGAGAGATAATAAACACAGTGATGTCACGTTACAGAGACAATACACATAGTGATGTCACAGTAAAGAGATAATGCACATAGTGAGGTCACAGTACATAGATAATGCACATAGTGAGGTCACAGTACATACATAATGCACATAGTGAGGTCACAGTACATAGATAATGGACATAGTGAGGTCACAGTACAGAGATAAGGCACATAGTGAGGTCACAGTAGAGAGAAAATAAACACAGTGATGTCACATTACAGAGATAATACACATAGTGATGTTACAGTACAGAGATAATAAACACAGTGATGTCACATTACAGAGATAATACACATAGTGATGTCACAGTATAGAGATAATGCAAATAGTGAGGTCACAGTAGAGAGATAATAAACACAGTGATGTCACATTACAGAGACAATACACATAGTGAGGTCACAGTAGAGAGATAATAAACACAGTGATGTCACAGCACAGAGATAATGCACATAGTGATGTCACAGTACATTGATAATGCACATAGTGAGGTCACAGTACAGAGATAATGCACATAGTGAGGTCACAGTAGAGAGATAATAAACACAGTGATGTCACATTAGAGAGATAATACACATAGTGATGTCACAGTACATAGATAATGCACATAGTGATGTCACAGTACATAGATAATGCACATAGTGAGGTCACAGTACATAGATAACGCAAATAGTGTGGTCACAGTAGAGAGATAATGCACATAGTGATGTCACAGTACATAGATAACGCACATAGTGAGGTCACAGTACATAGATAATGCACATAGTGAGGTCACAGTACAGAGATAATACACATAGTGAGGTCACATTACATAGATAATGCACATAGTGAGGTCACAGTAAATAGATAATGCACATAGTGATGTCACAGTACAAATATAATGCATATAGTGACGTCACAGTACATAGATAATGCACATAGTGATGTCACAGTACAAAGATAATGCACATAGTGAGGTAACATTACATAGATAATGCACATAGTGAGGTAACAGTACAGAGATAATGCACATAGTGAGGTCACTGTAGAGAGATAATAAACACAGTGATGTCACATTACAGAGATAATGGACATAGTGATGTCACAGTACAGAGATAATAAGCACAGTGTTGTCACGTTACAGAGATAATATACATAGTGATGTCACAGTACAGAGATAATGCACATAGTGAGGTCACAGTACATAGATAATGCACATAGTGAGGTAACGTTACATAGATAATGCACATAGTGAGGTCACAGTACAGAGATAATGCACATAGTGAGGTCACAGTAGAGAGATAATAAACACAGTGATGTCACGTTGCAGAGACAATACACATAGTGATGTCACAGTAAAGAGATAATGCACATAGTGAGGTCACAGTACATAAATAATGCACATAGTGAGGTCACAGTACAGAGATAATGCACATAGTGAGGTCACAGTAGAGAGAAAATAAACACAGAGATGTCACATTACAGAGATAATACACATAGTGATGTCACAGTACAGAGATAATGCAAATAGTGAGGTCACAGTAGAGAGATAATGAACACAGTGATGTCACATTACAGAGATAATACACATAGTGATGTCAGAGCACAGAGATAATGCACATAGTGATGTCACAATACATTGATAATGCACATAGTGAGGTCACAGTTCATAGATAAATCACATAGTGAGGTCACAGTAGAGAGATAATAAACACAGTGATGTCACACTACAGAGATAATACACATAGTGATGTCACAGCACAGAGATAATGCACATAGTGATGTCACAGTACATTGATAATGCACATAGTGAGGTCACAGTACATAGATAATGCACATAGTGAGGTCACAGTAGAGAGATAATAAACACAGTGATGTCACATTACAGAGATAATACACATAGTGATGTCAAAGTACATAGATAATGCACATAGTGATGTCACAGTACATAGATAATGCACATAGTGAGGTCACAGTACATAGATAACGCAAATAGTGTGGTCACAGTAGAGAGATAAAGGACATAGTGATGTCACAGTACATAGATAATGCACATAGTGAGGTCACAGTACATAGATAATGCACATAGTGTGGTCACAGTACAGAGATAATGCACATAGTGATGTCACAGTACATAGATAATGCACATAGTGAGGTCACAGTACATAGATAATGCACATAGCGAGGTCTCAGTACAGAGATAATACACATAGTGAGGTCACATTACATAGATAATGCACATAGTGAGGTCACAGTACATAGATAATGCACATAGTGATGTCACAGTACAGAGATAATGCACATAGTGATGTCACATTACAGAGATAATAAACACAGTGATGTCACATTAGAGAGATAATGCACATAGTGATGTCACAGTACATAGATAATGCACATATTGAGGTCACATTGCATAGATAATGCACATAGTGAGGTCACAGTACAGAGATAATGCACATAGTGAGGTCACAGTACAGAGATAATAAACACAGTGATGTCACATTACAGAGATAATACAAATAGTGAAGTCACAGTACATAGATAATAAACAGAGTGATGTCACATTACAGAGATAATGCGCATAGTGAGGTCAGAGTACAGAGATAATGCACATAGTGAGGTCACACTGCAGAGATAATGCACATAGTGAGGTCACAGTAGAGAGATAATAAACACAGTGATGTCCCATTACAGAGATAATGCACATAGTGAGGTCACAGTGCAGAGATAATGCACATAGTGAGGTCACAGTACAGAGATAATGCAAGTAGTGGGGTCACAGTACAGAGATAATGCACATAGTGATGTCACATTACAGAGATAATAAATACAGTGATGTCACATTACATAGATAATGCACATAGTGAGGTCACAGTAGAGAGATAATAAACACAGTGATATCACATTACAGAGATAATACAAATAGTGAGGTCACAGTACATAGATAATGCACATAGTGAGGTCACAGTACATAGATAATGCACATAGTGAGGTCACAGTACATAGATAACGCACATAGCGAGGTCACAGTACAGAGATAATGCACATAGTGATGTCACAGTACATAGATAATGCACATAGTGATGTCACAGTACAGAGATAATGCACATAGTGATGTCACAGTACAGAGATAATGCACATAGTGATGTCACATTACAGAGATAATAAATACAGTGATGTCACATTACAGAGATAATACACATAGTGAGGTAACGTTACATAGATAATGCACATAGTGAGGTCACAGTACAGAGATAATGCACATAGTGAGGTCACAGTACATAGATAATGCACATAGTGAGGTCACAGTACAGAGGTAATGCACATAGTGAGGTCACAGTAGAGAGATAATAAACACAGTGATGTCACATTACAGAGATAATACACATATTGATGTCACAGTACAGAGATAATAAACATAGTGATGTCACATTACAGAGATAATACACATAGTGATGTCACAGCACAGAGATAATGCACATTGTGATGTCACAGTAGAGAGATAATAATCACAGTGATGTCACATTACAGAGATAATACACATAGTGATGTTACAGTACAGGGATAATAAACACAGTGATGTCACATTACAGAGATAATACACATAGTGATGTCACAGCACAGAGATAATGCACATAGTGATGTCACAGTACATAGATAATGCACATAGTGAGGTCACAGTACATAGATCATGCACATAGTGAGGTCACAGTAGAGAGATAATAAACACAGTGATGTTACAGTACATAGATCATGCACATAGTGATGTCACAGTACATAGATAATGCACATAGTGAGGTCACAGTACATAGATAACGCAAATAGTGTGGTCACAGTAGAGAGATAATGTACATAGTGATGTCAGAGTACATAGATAACGCACATAGTGAGGTCACAGTACATAGATAATGCACATAGTGTGGTCACAGTACAGAGATAATGCACATAGTGATGTCACAGTACATAAATAATGCACATAGTGAGGTCACAGTACATAGATAATGCACATAGCGAGGTCTCAGTACAGAGATAATACACATAGTGAGGTCACAGTACATAGATAATGCACATAGTGAGGTCACAGTGCATAGATAATGCACATAGTGAGGTCACAGTACAGAGATAATGCACATAGTGAGGTCACAGTAGAGAGATAATAAACACAGTGATGTCACATTAGAGAGATAATACACATAGTGATGTCACAGTACATAGATAATGCACATAGTGATGTCACAGTACATAGATAATGCACATAGTGAGGTCACAGTGCATAGATAACTCAAATAGTGTGGTCACAGTAGAGAGATAATGCACATAGTGATGTCACAGTACATAGATAACGCACATAGTGAGGTCACAGTACATAGATAATGCACATAGTGTGGTCACAGTACAGAGATAATGCACATAGTGATGTCACAGTACATAGATAATGCACATAGTGAGGTCACAGTACATAGATAATGCACATAGTGAGGTCACAGTACAGAGATAATACACATAGTGAGGTCACATTACATAGATAATGCACATAGTGAGGTCACAGTACAGAGATAATGCACATAGTGAGGTCACAGTAGAGAGATAATAAACACAGTGATGTCACATTACAGAGATAAAACACATAGTGAGGTCACAGTACAGAGATTATAAACACAGTGATGTCACATTACAGAGATAATACACATAGTGAGGTCACAGTACATACATAATGCACATAGTGAGGTCAGAGTACAGAGATAATGCACATAGTGAGGTCAGAGTACAGAGATAATGCACATAGTGATGTCACAGTACATAGATAATGCACATAGTGAGGTCACAGTACATAGATAACGCACATAGTGAGGTCACAGTACAGAGATAATGCACATAGTGAGGTCACAGTAAATAGATAATGCACATAGTGAGGTCACAGTACATAGATAACGCACATGGTGATGTCACAGTACATAGATAATGCACATAGTGAGGTCACAGTAAATAGATAATGCACATAGTGATGTCACAGTACAAATATAATGCACATAGTGACGTCACATTACAGAGATAATAAATACAGTGATGTCACATTACAGAGATAATACACATATTGAGGTAACATTACATAGATAATGCACATAGTGAGTTAACAGTACAGAGATAATGCACATAGTGAGGTCACAG
Source organism: Phyllobates terribilis (assembly GCF_046119375.1). Lineage (NCBI taxonomy): Eukaryota > Metazoa > Chordata > Amphibia > Anura > Dendrobatidae > Phyllobates > Phyllobates terribilis. Next base: position 1,171,930 of record NW_027362968.1, on the reverse strand, counting down.
TACAGAGATAATAAACACAGTGATGTCACATTACAGAGATAATGGACATAGTGATGTCACAGTACAGAGATAATAAGCACAGTGATGTCAAGTTACAGAGATAATACACAGTGATGTCACAGTACAGAGATAATGCACATAGTGAGGTCACAGTACATAGATAATGCACATAGTGAGGTCACAGTACATAGATAATGCACATAGTAAGGTCACAGTAGAGAGATAATAAACACAGTGATGTCACATTACAGAGATAATACACATAGTGATTTCACAGTAGAGAGATAATAAGCACAGTGATGTCACATTACATAGATAAAACACATAGTGATGTCACAGTACAGAGATAATAATCACAGTGATGTCACATTACAGAGATAACACACATAGTGATGTCACAGTATAGAGATAATGCAAATAGTGAGGTCACAGTAGAGAGATAATAATCACAGTGATGTCACATTACATAGATATTGCACATAGTGATGTCACAGTATAGAGATAATGCAAATAGTGATGTCACAGTACAGAGATAATGCACATAGTGAGGTCACAGTACAGAGATAATAAACACAGTGATGTCACATTACAGAGATAATGCACATAGTGAGGTCACAGTACATAGATAATGCACATAGTGAAGTCACAGTACATAGATAATGCACATAGTGAGGACACAGTAAATAGATAATGCACATAGTGATGTCACAGTACAGAGATAATAAACACAGTGATGTCACATTACAGAGATAATACACATAGTGATGTCACAGTACATAGATAATACACATAGTGATGTCACAGTACATAGATAATGCACATAGTGATGTCACAGTACATAGATAATGCACATAGTGAGGTCACATTACAGAGACAATACACATAGTGATGTCACAGTACATAGTTAATGCACATAGTGATGTCACAGTACATAGATAATGCACATAGTGAGGTCACATTACAGAGATAATACACATAGTGATGTCACAGTACATAGATAATGCACATAGTGAGGTCACAGTACTAGTGTTGAGTCACCCCCGTAGTGTTCGAGTTCGGTTCGGTTCGTCGAACACCTTCGAACACCGTTAAAACCAATGGCAGGCAAACAAAAACACATAGGAACACATAGAAAACACCTTCAAAGGTGTCCAAAACCTGACAAACTGCTCAGAAGACACAACTAACACATGGAAAAGTGACAAGTACATATAGTCATGCGAAAAGAAAAGAGGTGGAGGAGTAAAAGGAGGGGGAGACACAGATATAGGCATGTCATGCCCTTCTAAAATCCAAAAAGTGAGAAGCCGACACGTTCAGTCCGCTCCTGCCCGTGCCACCTCCGTGTCGCCGGGTTTGTGCCAGAGCCGCGGTGAACCCTGACGGCCAGCCCCCCTCTCCCAATACTGGTGCCTGTCCGCTGGTGGGTCGAGCGAGCCCCCCTGTGGTGGAGGCAGCTCTAAGCTTTTTAATTTAAATTGTCCCTCTAATTTGAATGAATACACTTTAAATCCATTTACAAGGATCTATTGGAGGGCAAGTCTCATGCCAGCAGCCGCGTAATTCCAGCTCCAGTAGCGTCCACTAAAGCTGCTGCAGTTAAAATGCTTTTATAAGGATCGAGCTCGGCTGTCCACCGCAAGGCATCCTACTGCCAGTCCCAGCCCCTATGCCTTGGGGTGCCTCCTGATGCTCTTCACTGAGTATCCCGTGGTCCCGAAGCATTTCCTTTGAAAAAATTAAGTGTCCAAACTACAGGTGGTGTAGCTTGCTTAACAGCCGGGATAATCCGCTGACTAGCAGACACTGCTACTAGGCACAAAGTATTTCCTGGGCTAGATGCAGTTAAAAATTTGTAATTAGATACTCTCGTTGGATGCTGAGAAAGCATTCCATAGAGTCTCCTGGCACGCCATATATGATTCTCTTAAAAAGCTTGGGGTAGGGGTCTAGGGGACCCTTTTATAGCCAAAATCACGGCCCTGTATCGCAATACGTCACCTAGGCTGAAGATAAATGGAACTGTAGCACCCTGAGGGCTCGGTTGCTACAGAGGTATTGCACCTCACCCAGAGGTGTGATATCTCACTCTCAGGTAAGGATGGAGTGTGGATCAGGACCCGACACCTGCATGCATTACACCACATTGCCATGGGGCAGGGCGACCAATATGCCCCTGAGATGGGCACGACAGTCCCTGTCCCTGGCTGGAGTGGTGGGAGGGAACACTGAGGAAGGGGAACCCTGTAGTGCAGGAGCAGGGAGGAAGCAGTTCCTGGGTGCATTGAGAAGGAAGTATAAAAGGTGGGCACCATCTTAGTTCAGTGCAGAGAAGTCTGAGCAGAAGTGGCAGGGAGCAGGGGCTCTGCGTGAGCTCTGCTCCGGAGACGGGCCTAGTAACAGAGGCCCAGGCCTGGAAGAGGGAGAAGGAAGGAAGAGGAGCGGAGAAGGCTCCAGGAACGAGGAACGAAGGGATCCCAGGGGTGCGGACGGGCGACTCGCCACCGCACGCCCGAATCCACCTGGGTGGAGGGGTCAGGCCAAAGGGGGAGACCAGTCCCCGAAACTAGTGGAGGCAGGAAACGACCCTCAGCTAGAAACCGGAGGCTGTGACATTTTATGTGGCGCAGCCCCTCGCTACAACCGCTAGGAGGGCAGCACATAGGGTCAGGGAAACTGGCGCCAAGTTACCAAGAGGAGGCCCGAGGCAGCCGGACAGAAGGGTTGGTAAGAAAGGCCAGACAAAGGACACACAAAGGGGGTCCTGTGAAGCGCTCCAAAGTTATCTGGGAGTTGTCTGAGCCCCTCACCTGGTGAGCACAGTACGACGTGGGCAGCAGTTACCTGCAGACGTGGTCTGGATAATAAGAACTGTGAGTAAAGGCCCTGGACTGCATCACTGACTCCGTGTCATTACTGCTGCTGCCCTGCACCATCACCCCAATCCTCCGCATACACTGCCCTGAGGCTATACTCCTCCCGTGGGGAGTTATGCTACGCTCTGCTGCACCCACAACACCAGCCTCAGCGGTCTGCCCTGCAGCGGCGGTTCACTCTGACCGCAATCCACGGGTGGCGTAGTCGGACATTTAAACATCAAAACCACATAAATAGTTCCGCCACTGGTTTGACCACCCTGAGCCACGGAACCGGGTCGCCGCCACGAAGACTACAACCACCAGCATCCACCAAAAAGGGTCCGGCTCCGGGTGTCCCAAGGCCCAGGGGGTGCATCAGAACATTTTCATCACCTTTCACAATCACCAATGGGACAAGGCAGGGATGTCCTCTGTCCCCTCTCTTATACATCCTAGTGACAGAGCACCTGCTCTCATCAATTCGTCATAACCCCAATATTAGGTGGATTGAGGTGGTAGGCACCGAGTACAAGTGCTCTCTATTTGCTGATGATGTCCTAGTATATATCACTCAATCACATATATCCATCCATGCTGTTATGGCTGAAATAGATCACTTTGTTACATGGTAAAATTTTAAAATCAATGCAGCGAAGTCTGAGGCCCTCGATGTCTCCCTCCCCAAATCCATATAGGATTCCATCCAGTCCAACTTTCCCTTTGCCTGGCCCTCACAGGGTATCAAATACTTAGGAATTCCTATTCATAGAGACCTCTCCCATCTATGTTATCTTAATTTTGGGCCCTTTATTGAACAACTCCATACAGACCACGGTTGGCAAGTTAGAACTGTAAGATTCACTACGTGAACCACTGGTGTTTTGTGGAAAAGCACATGTACACTGTGTTCCAAATTATTATGCAAAAAGTGTTTAGGAGTGATAAGGGAAGAATTTGTTTGTTTGTCAGTTAAACTCATTGATGGTGATGTGTGTCAGGGCTCTTTATACCACTGTAAGCAATTGCAGACACCTGTGCTAATTAGTTTGGCAGGTGTGTCCAATGAAAGGCAAGACTACTTAAGAAGGCTGTCTCACATTATTAAGCAGCCTACATTTTCTGCCAAAATGGGAAAGAAAAAGGATGTGTCGGCTGCTGAGAAGCAACAAATTGTGGAGTGTTTAGGTCAAGGCATGACTACAATCAACATTGTGCGATGATCAGGATGAAGTGTCTTGGCAATCAAGAAGTATGTAGCTGATTCACAGTACACACGTGTGCGTGCTGATAAGGGCAAATTGAGGACTCTTTCCTACAGGCAATTACGTCAGGTTAAAAGAGCAGCGGCAAAAAAGCCTTGTCATAGCAGCAGACAAGTTTTTGAAGCTGCTGGTGCCTCCAACGTCCCCCGAACAACAGGATGCAGGGTCCTTCAGAGGTTTGCAGCTGTGCATATGCCATCCTGTCGACCTCCTCTATCCACTTCACACAAGCAGAAACGGCTCCAGTGGGCTAAACATTACATGAAGACTGATTTCAAAACTGTTTTGTTCACGGATGAGTGCCGTGCAGCGCTCGATGGTCCAGATGGATGGAGTGGAGGATGGCTGGTTGATGGACACCCCACGCAAACACGGCTACAGCGCCAACAAGGAGGAGGTGGAGTAATGTTTTGGGCTGGAATCATGGGGAGAGAGATTGTCGGCCCCTTTAGGATCCCTGAAGGGGTAAAGATGAACTCCATAATGTATGTGGATTTTCTCAAACAGCACTTCCTGCCATGGTTCAAGAAGAAGAACCATGTATTTCACAGCAAGATCATTTTTTTGCATGATAATGCACCATCTCATGCTGCACATAAAACATCTGCATCTCTGGCTGATATGGGCATAAAAGGGGACAAACTTATGGTGTGACCCCCATGCTCCCCTGACCTCTACCCCATTCAGAACCTCTGGAGCATCATCAAAAGGAGTGTCTATGATGGCGGGAGGCAGTTCACATCTAAGCAACAGCTCTGGGAGGGTATTCTGTCCTCATGCAAAACAATTGAAGCAGAAACCATCCAAAACCTGACAAATTCAATGGACGAGAGAGTTCAGAAGCTCCTTTCGAACAAGGGGTCCTATGTGAAAATGTAACATCACCTAGAATAAAGTTTTGAGTTGAAAACTGTTTGATTTCAGTTTCTAATAACCTGCTAATGCTTATAATTTCAAAAATGACAATTTTTTTGGTCTTTATTAAAATGAAAAGGTTGATCGAAAAGTTTGGGGGATCTAAGAGTGTGGCAACCCAGTAGTCATGATTACTTCGAATTCTGACAATATGAGGGTCATGTTGCAGGTAGTGCAGCAAGAAGGCACTTATGTGTCTTGCGCATCTCGGAGCCCCAAAATTATTTTCCGGGCTAGATGTGCGACACCCCAGGGGTGTGGTTGCCACAGTAATAGAGATATTATGTCTGAGAGCAAGTGGGAGGTTTCTCTGGTCAGGATCCCTAAGCATGCAACACGGTCCGCCCAGACCTGGGAGGGGAGGAATCTGCCCTTTTAAACTGGGTCTGGGGCGGGATTAGAGCAGTCAGAGTGAAGCTGCAGACAGAGTCAGAGTCTGGAGAGGGAAAGTGAGATCAGGAGCTCTGGAGGAGCAGTAGCAGAATTCCAGGGGCTGGAGCTGAGCAGAGTTCGCCCTGGACGAAGATACTAAAGCCGGACACAGGAGTCCGAGGCTGTGGGGACTGATATACACCCAGCAGCAGAAACCAGCCGGCAGGGGATTCCAGGTCCTCTGGCCATAGAAGCCCGGAGGCTCAGTCACAGAGAAGGGACCAGCGCCGCCATCCAGGAGCGGAGGCTAACAGAAGGCCCCAAGTCACCAGCCATACGGGTGAGCACCACACGGTATACTCAGGGACGTGGGCTACCTGTAACCGCTGATAGCAAGGTAGCCAGGAAGAGTGCAGATTAACGGGGAGGCCTACAACTCCACCTGGCCAGGGGAACTCCTGCTTGCTCGCAGACTGACCAGGCCCCTTATACTAGCCAGTACTCCCGGGAGGGTCTGCCTTGTACCATCAGTAAAGACCCTGAACTGCACCACACGTCTCTGTGATTCCTTGCCGCTCCAGCACCATTAGCACTGGGACCCTCACACCATCACTCCCATCATCTTCCACATTAGCTGCCCTGAGGCAATACTCCTCCCGTGGGGAGTTATCCCATACTCGGCTGCGCAACCAACATCAGCCTCAGCGGTCGGCAGCGCAGCGGCGGTCCCCACTGACCGCAATCCACGGGTGGCGTAGTTGGACACTTATTACAATACAAATAGACTGCCACTGGTTTGACCGCCCTGGGCACGGACCGGGTCACCGCCACGGAGAACTACAACCCCCAGCGATCCGGCTCCGGGTATTCCCCCTGCACAGCAGCAGCAGCACAGGCCCAGGGGACGCGTCAACTTTGGCGTAGTCGGCAGGATTTCGTGCCCGCAACCATCGGGTACTGCGTGCCTGAAAAAGAGACTTTTGTACTTACCTGTGGAAAAGTTTCCCGCCTTCCGGAGTCGTTTCCCGCCATCCGGAGCCGATTCCCGCCATCAGACACCATCTTGGACCGTTTCCCGCCGTCTTCTGCCTTCTTCCCGCCATCCGCAGCTGCTTCCCGCCTTCGGACGCCATCTTCGGGACGCCGCACGGGAAGAAGAGGGGCGTGGACGCCGAAAGCGCGCGAGATCCGAAGCTCCGCCCCACGCTCTGACGCTGCGCAAGGTCCTGGAAGGAAGGAAGAGCGACGCTGACGTCATCGGAGCGCGACGCCAGGTCCTCAACCCCGACGATCGACTACGGAGCCGCGGCCTACGGAAGAAGAGCATCGCAAGGTAGGCCGCGGTCCACTAGGGGGGAGGAGGATGCCGGATACCGAGGGGAGCTCCACTGCCACAGCCACCGCCAGCGCAACCGCTGCAGCAGTCATGCCATTCACCATGCCCTATATCCCGGGGTCAACCTGGCTACCCCAGTACTCAGGGGAGTCACATACTCTAAATGACTTTAGAGAAAGACTGGATAGCCTCTTCCAGGTGTACCCCCTCACAGAAGGGCAAAAAGTGAGCATCCTGGTGGCCCAATTAATCGGGGCAGCCCAAAGGGAGGTAAAGTCCTGGCCACCTGGGAGGAAGAGGACTGTCAGAGACATACTAACCCGGCTGAAAGACACATTTGACACCCGCACCTCAGCCGAAATAAAACTAAGATTTTATGGGTGCAAACAGCGAGCACATGAGAGTATAAGAGACTATGCTCTAAACCTACAAGAGGCCCTGAGAGCCATTAAGCAGGCAGACCCTGACAGCGCGGGAAATGAAGATAAGCTGTTGACTGAACAATTTATTGAGGGTCTACTGTGCAATGCCCACCGAACCCAGTTGCGGGCAATGGCCTTACAGGACCCTGACCTGGACTTTGCACAGTTCAAGGACAGAGCCATCCGGGTGCTCCGAGAACCGGCACCAGGTGGCGCTGTGACCCACAGGCGCCCTGCTATCACTAACCACCAGGAGACGGCGCCCTTGTCTGCAGGGCCTGTGGGAGCTGATGCGCAGGCTTTAAACAGTGATCCGGCTACAGACCTGCACCATCAGGTCCAAGAGCTGACTAAGAGTGTTGCTGCGCTAACCAGAACTGTGCAGTCTTTACAGGTCTCTTCTCCAGGAAAGATCCAGCTGGCATCCGGACCGGAGGACGTCCCGTGGCACCGACTGAGGAGGACCCCACCGGCCAGAGGAAGACCCAGCGACAGATACAACGAGGACGGACGACCCATCTGCCGCCGCTGCAATCAACCCGGACATGTGGCAAGGTACTGTCATTTAAACGGGCACAACCTGGGGTAGAGGGCCAACCCCCAGGCATAAGACCATCAGGCCCATCAAACTGGCGTGATAAATACGTAGGGGGACGTCCAATCTTGCCTGTGGTACTGGATGGCATTCCTATGAGTGCCCTACTAGACACCGGGTCACAGGTCACCACCATCCCGTACGTGCTCTTCAAGCAGTACTGGAATGACTCGGACATAACCCGCTACCCAGATGACGACCTGAGTATCATCGCCAGCAATGGTCAGCCCGTGCCGCAGGTGGGATTCAAAGAGGTGACCATTAAGATCGGTAAAGTCGAACTGGCGGCACAAGGACTGATAATAGTGGACATAGACCGTCATGAGAGTCACCCTAGAATAACCTTGGGAACTATTGTGATTGAAAATTGTCTTGCAGAGGTGATTCTCATTTTACAGCAGGTTGCCAAGAACGCCAGTTCTGGCCAGCAGCGTGTGCTCCAAAAAGAGATCCGGGCACTGATGAAGCGGCAACAGGTGGAACTATCTGGTGGTGAGATAGGTAGCGTGAGAATGTGTGACCGGTTCCCTATTGCCATGCCCCCAAAAAGTGAGATGATGATTTGGTGCCGGGCAGCTATTGGTCTAAGAGGTAGAGACTACCAAGCAATGGTAGAACCCGTCTACTCAGACAGTAGGCCCACCATTTTGACAGCACGGGGGTGGTCGATGTACGCCATGGGAGGGTGCCCGTTCGCATCATAAATATCGGGGAGAGAGAAGTATACCTGCCCCGGTATGCCACGCTAGCCAAATTGTTCACCATAAACCAGAATTCTGTACAGGCCGTGGAACCCTTGCCTCCATCTCAACCAGAGGAAGGTAACGGCTCTAAGAAACCAATGGAAGACTGGTGTCAGCAACTGCATTTGGGTACTGACTCCACTCCCTCACACCAGAAACAGGGAGTCTATCGGGTGGTTCGAGAGTACGAGAGAGTGTTTAGTAAACACCCGCTAGACTTCGGGCGAGTAAAGGGAGTAGAACATCACATCCCAACGGGAGACCATCCTCCCATAAAGGAGAGATACCGACCCGTACCCCCTGCACACTATCAACACGCCAAGGGGATGCTTAGAGACATGAAGGAGGCTGGGGTAATTAGGGACAGCTGTAGCCCCTGGGCAGCTCCACTAGTCTTAGTGAAAAAGAAAGACAACACCATGAGAATGTGTGTAGACTACAGGAAGGTCAACCGTATCACACACAAAGATGCGTACCCGTTACCAAGGATAGAAGAGTCCTTAGCTGCATTAAAATCTGCTAACTTCTTCTCTACTTTGGATCTCACTAGCGGGTACTGGCAGGTTCCTGTAGCAGAGGCGGACCGGGAGAAGACCGCATTCACCACCCCGATGGGTCTCAGTGAATTTAACTGCATGCCGTTCGGGCTCTGCAACGCACCAGGAACCTTCCAACGGTTGATGGAATGCTGTCTGGGACACCGGAACTTCGAGACGGTCCTGTTATACCTGGATGATGTCATTGTCTATTCCAAGACCTACAAGGACCACCTGAAACACCTGGCAGAAGTGTTTGAAGCTCTGGCAAACTACGGCCTAAAGGTGAAACCCTCCAAGTGTCACCTCCTGAAACCAAAGGTGCAGTACCTGGGACACGTGGTGAGTGCTGACGGAGTGGCTCCCGACCCTGATAAGATCACCGTAATTAAGGACTGGCCAAGACCCTCCAGCATAAAGGAAGTACGGCAGTTCCTCGGGTTGGTAGGCTACTACCGAAGATTCATTCCCGGTTTCACCAAAATGGCAGCCCCTATGCAGGACCTCCTGATAGGTCAATCTCGGAAAGCCAAAAACCAGAAGCCACCCTTCAGGTGGGAAAAGCTGGAAGAGGAGTCCTTCTGCCAGCTGAAGATGGCCCTCACGGGGGATGAAATCCTGGCATATCCAGACTACAGCCAGCCCTTTATCCTCCACACGAACGCAAGCAACATCGGGCTAGGAGCCGTACTGTCCCAGATCCAGCAAGGGAAAGAACGGGTAATCGCTTACGCCAGCCGAAAGCTACGGTCCACGGAGAGGAACCCTGAGAATTATAGCTCATTCAAGCTGGAGTTCCTGGCAGTAGTGTGGGCAGTGACCGAACGTTTCAAGCATTACCTTGCCTCCTCCAAATTCACCGTGTACACAGATAACAACCCGTTGACACACCTGGACACTGCAAGGCTCGGTGCCCTGGAACAGAGATGGATGGCCCGCCTGTCCAACTTTGAATTCACCATCAAATAACGGGTAGGACGATCAAATGCCAACGCGGATGCCCTGTCTAGAATGCCAAACTTACCGGACGTAGGGGAAGATCCAGAAGATCTGGAAGAAGTTGAGCTCCCTGCGTTCCACCGTCATGGGATTACCCTGTATTCCCACCGTGTGAAGGACAGGTGCTCCGTGACGTTCAATCCCTTGCCCCACTACAACTGGGCGGAGACGCAAGACAGTGATCCCGCAGTCCATTTGGTGAAGGAAATGCTGACCCAGGCCGATGCCCGTCTTGACCCAGATGCTCCAGAGGAGACCAAGCAACTGTGGAAGGAGAAAAGTAAGCTGTTCCTCTACAGGGAGAAGCTGTGCCGGAGAATGTTTAACTCTCGAACACATGAGTTGACCTGGCAGGTAGTGGTCCCAAGACGAGATGCGGCTATGGTTCTGGAGGCATACCACAATGGAGCAGGGCATTTCGGATGGAAGAAGCTGGAGTTCTTGTTGCGTGAACGGTTCTACTGGGTAGGCATGAGAGGAGCCATCGAGAGGTGGTGCAGAGACTGTGGCCCGTGCCACCTGAGAAGAAAAGACCGAGCCAGCCAGAAGACCCCCTTGCAGCCCACCATCACCAGACAGCCACTGGAACTGGTAGCCCTGGACCATGTGAAACTGGCTCCAAGCAGATCTGGGTATGTCTACGCCCTCACAATCGTAGATCATTACTCCCGGTTCCTGGTGGTGGTCCCGGTCAAGGACTTAACGGCTCAAACAGCAGCTAGAGCCTTCCAGCAGCACTTCTGCCGTCCACACGGGTACCCGGACCAAGTGTTGACAGACCAAGGACCAGCCTTCGAAGCAGAGGTCTTCCAGGAGTTCTGCAACCTGTATGGCTGCAAGAAGATAAGAACAACGCCCTATCACCCTCAAACCAATGGACTCTGCGAGAAGATGAACCAGGTGGTGATAGATCTGCTAAAAACGTTGCCCCTGGAAGAACGCAGTCTGTGCCCTGAGAAACTGCCCGATCTGGTGGACCTGTATAACCACATCCCTGTAGGTTCCACCAACTGTACCCCGGCTTACCTAATGAGAGCAAGACCTGGTAAGCTGCCTATTGACCTGGATATGGGAGTCCTGACGCCTGAGGACACCTCGCCAGAGGCAGACTGGGATACAGAACGGCAGCAGCAGCATCGGAAAGTACAGGAGAGCGTCGAGCGAAGTCTGTCTCAAGCTAGAGAAAGGCAAGAGAAGGCTTATAACCAGTATGCTCCCGCTGTTCCCCTGGTACCTGGAGAGCAGGTCTTGAAGAGGAAGAGGCGGCTCCACAAGTTGGACGACCAGTGGGAGAAAGACCCGTACACCGTACTGCCATCAAGCCATGAGAACCCAAAAATCTGCGTAATCAGTAAGGATGGAGGAGAAACCACAGCCATTGTCTCCAGAGACCACCTGAAGAAGTGTCCCGAGCAGCTGCAAAGCCCTGAAGAAGATCAAAAAAACCCTCAACCCGCAGAGGAAAGGGAAGAAATGATCAGTACTGTACTCGGAGACTTCCCCCGGTCTTGGACACAAGTAAACGGCGCTGTCGTGGTACCCGTCCTCACCTTTCTCCAGCCAGCTCCGCAAGTGCCTACAGAGGAACCGGTAGAGCTGGAAGAGCAGCCGGCCCAAGAGGCAGAAGAGTCCACACCAGCAGTACAGGAGGATCAACCCTCTGCTAGTAGTGAGCCTGCTGTGCCCCTAGTGAGCCAAAGAGTGCGCAGAAAGCTGCCCAGCTTGCCCATAACACCTCCTACACCCTGTAGTGCAGAACCAGTTAGTGAGCTCCGTAGGTCCACTAGAGTCACTAAAGGTCAGATGCCCGCTCACTGGAGAATCTAAACCAGTGCACTGTAAAGTTGACTGTTTATTGAAAAATGTTTATGGTTTATGTTTGTTGCCTGTTACTAATTATGTTTCTCAGTTACCCTGCAGATTTATTTGGACTAATAGGTTATGGACACTGGATAACCGGAACAGTTTTGTAGATAGTTGCACCTTGGTGCCTCTTGTGAAGATGGCCGCAGAAGAGAAAACCTGTCTGGCGTGGCCTACTGGCGGCCCAAAGTAGCTAGCTCCAGCCTTGCAGCCACGCCCAAGGACAACGCAAGGGGTTTGCTTTGGACAGGTCCCCTACTTCCCTTAAAACTTCACCTTGGGTGATATGGACACCCGGTCACGGAAACGCCGTGACCTCTACAGACTAAAGCTTCTTGTAAATATGTTGTCTTGTTATTGTTATACCTTGTATTTATGTTTCTTTAAAAAATGTGTTTAGTCCCGGAGTACTAAAATTTACTAGGGGGGAATGCGACACCCCAGGGGTCTGGTTGCCACAGTAATAGAGATATTATGTCTGAGAGCAAGTGGGAGGTTTCTCTGGTCAGGATCCCTAAGCATGCAACACGGTCCACCCAGACCTGGGAGGGGAGGAATCTGCCCTTTTAAACTGGGTCTGGGGCGGGATTAGAGCAGTCAGAGTGAAGCTGCAGACAGAGTTTGAGTCTGGAGAGGGAAAGTGAGATCAGGAGCTCTGGAGGAGCAGTAGCAGAAGTCCAGGGGCTGGAGCTGAGCAGAGTTCGCCCTGGACGAAGATACTAAAGCCGGACACAGGAGTCCGAGGCTGTGGGGACTGATATACACCCAGCAGCAGAAACCAGCCGGCAGGGGATTCCAGGTCCTCTGGCCATAGAAGCCCGGAGGCTCAGTCACAGAGAAGGGACCAGCGCCGCCATCCAGGAGCGGAGGCTAACAGAAGGCCCCAAGTCACCAGCCATACGGGTGAGCACCACACGGTATACTCAGGGACGTGGGCTACTTGTAACCGCTGATAGCAAGGTAGCCAGGAAGAGTGCAGATTAACGGGGAGGCCTACAACTCCACCTGGCCAGGGGAACTCCTGCTTGCTCGCAGACTGACCAGGCCCCTTATACTAGCCAGTACTCCCGGGAGGGTCTGCCTTGTACCATCAGTAAAGACCCTGAACTGCACCACACGTCTCTGTGATTCCTTGCCGCTCCAGCACCATTAGCACTGGGACCCTCACACCATCACTCCCATCATCTTCCACATTAGCTGCCCTGAGGCAATACTCCTCCCGTGGGGAGTTATCCCATACTCGGCTGCGCAACCAACATCAGCCTCAGCGGTCGGCAGCGCAGCGGCGGTCCCCACTGACCGCAATCCACGGGTGGCGTAGTCGGACACTTATTACAATACAAATAGACTGCCACTGGTTTGACCGCCCTGGGCACGGACCGGGTCACCGCCACGGAGAACTACAACCCCCAGCGATCCGGCTCCGGGTATTCCCCCTGCACAGCAGCAGCAGCACAGGCCCAGGGGGCGCGTCAGATGCAGCTAAAAATTATTATTAATTTTAAATCTGGTGGAGCTTAGTATAGATGGCCTAATAGGATCAGTGCTGCACACTGCTACAAAGCCCAAATTATTTTCCAGTCAAGATACAGATAAACATGATTAGTAATTTGAAAGCTTAAAACGGTTGGTAGGGTGAATTTAACCAATCATCAAGCTTTTACTCTCCCCAGGATGACACAGGGGTAGAAAAGTCGTTTCGGATCCATGATTTGTTCATCTTTATGAACGTGAGTCTGTCTACATTATCAGTGGAGAGCCGCGTGCGCTTATCTTTCAGCACACCACCAGCAGCGCTGAACACACGTTCAGACAGAACGCTGGCTGCGGGGCATGACAAGATCTCCAAGGCGTAAGTGGCGAGCTCCGGCCATTTATCCAGATTGGAAGCCCAAAAAGAGCAAGGGTCTAGTGACACAGTCGTGGCTTCAATGTTTACTTGGAGATACTCCTGTACCATCGTCTCTAGGCGTTGACTATGTGTCAGACTTCTTGTCTCCTGTGGCCTTGCAAAGGATGGGCTAAAAAAGTGGTGAAATGATTCCGCAAAATTGATGTTACCAGCAGATACTGTGGTTCTGTTACGGTTTGAGTGCTGAACACTTGACGGTCCCACGGTTGGCAAGTTGGAACTGTGAGATTCACTACGTGCACCACTGGTGTTTTGTGGAAAAGCACATGTAAGATTCTGCAACAGTCTCTGCTGATACTCCTGCCTGCGTGCATCCCTTTCTATGGCAGGAATAATTTCTGCAAATTTACTTTTGTACCGGGGATCTAACAGTGTGGCAACCCAGTAGTCAGGATTATTTCTAATTCTCACAATTCGAGGGTCATGTTGCAGGTAGTGCAGCAAGAAGGCACTCATGTGTGTTGCGCATCCAGGAGCACCAAGTCCCTGTTGTGTTGGTGGCGAGGTAACAATCATGCTTCCATCCTCTGTCCTCTCCCCCCAACCTCGCAGAACAGAAATGTGATCAAGGTCTCCCTCATCTGATGAGTCTTCCATCAGTTCGTCCTCCACTTCTTCCTGGGCTCCTGCACCTTCCTCACTAGTTTGGCTGCTACCATGCGCCCTGGTAAAACCATCTCCCCCACCCTCACATGCCTGCCGCCTTGGTGCTGCCGACCGTCTGGACCTTGCAGATGTTAGCCCTTCCGCATACAACTCCTCCTCCTCTACTTCCTCCACCTCCTCTTGTGCCACCACCTGACTCCGAATTCTGTTTAACATGTGCTCCAGCATGTAAATCACCGGAATAGTCATGCTGATAATGGCATCGTCAGCACTAAACATCTTCGTCGCCATTTCAAAACTGTGCAGAAGGGTGCATAGGTCCCTGATCTGAGACCACTCCTCCAGCGTGATTTGCCCCACCTCCGGATCTCGTTGGCCCAGGCTATACGTCAGAACGTATTGCACCAGGGCTTGTCGGTGCTGCCACAGTCGCTGCAACATGTGCAGAGTTGAATTCCACCGGGTAGGCACATCGCATTTTAGCCGGTGAAGTGGCAGGCCCAACGACTTCTGTAGAGATGTAAGTCGCTGAGCTGCGGGATGCGAACGGCGGAAGTGAGCACACAGCGACCGTGCCCTCTGCAGAAGGCCATCTAGTCTGGGATAGTGGGCTAAAAATTGCTGGACAACCAGGTTCAACACGTGAGCCATACAAGGCACGTGTGTGACATTGCCCCGGCGAAGGGCCGCACCCAGGTTTGCAGCATTGTCGCACACGGCCTTCCCTGGTTTCAGGTCCAGTGGAGACAACCATTCATGAAATTGGTTCTCCAGAGCTGACCACAACTCCTCAGCTGTGTGACTCACATTTCCCAGACATTTCAAAGTAAAAACCGCCTGATGACGTTGAGCCCTACTGCCAGCATAGTAAGGAGGTGTGCAGGATCCCTTCTGCGCAGTTAGAAAGCTTGTGGCATGACCAGACAGGCTTTGGGTGCAGGTGGAAGACCGAGAGGAGGTTGAGGAGGCAGAAGCAGTGGAGGAACTTTAACATAAAAAGGATTGACGCACAACTCGTGGGGACGGCAAGACTTGGACAGCAGCCCCTTGTCCTGCTGTCACCATAGTTACCCAGTGCCCAGTCAGCGACATGTAACGCCCCTGTCCATGCCTACTCGTCCAAGTGTCTGTGGTGAAATGCACCCTGTCACACACAGAGTTTCTCAAAGAAGCGGAGATGTTGTGTGCGACATGCTGGTGGAGCGCAGGCACACCTTTCTTTGAGAAGTAGTGCCGACTGGGCATCTGGTACTGGGGCACTGCGGAAGACATAAGGTCTCGAAAATCCTCTGTGTCCACCAGGCAGAAAGGCAGCATTTCTGTAGCCAAGAGCTTGCAGATGGTGAAATTCAACCTCTTAGCTTTCTCATGGCTAGGAGGAAATGGTCTTTTACTTGTCCACATCTGAGGGACCGAGGGCTGGCTATTGTGCTTAGACGGGGTTGATAAGGGTGTCCCCGGCAAACTGCCGGTCTGTGAGGAAGATGCAGGCGGACATGTTAGGTTGCCTTGATCCAAAGGTGGTGCTATCGATGTCGGACAGCGCTCAACACCAGCTGGTGTTACCACCTCCAAAGAAAATGATGACCTGCCAATCACGCTGGCTATTGCGGGTAAAGAGGTGGCCGGTCTGCGCCCCAAAACAGGTGTGACTGCTGTCCCCCCAGTCACAGAGGATGAAGAGGCCGCGGATGCACAAGATATGGCAGACGGTGGTTGGCCCGGCCGGCTAGGCCGCATTGTAGCACACTGAGCTTCCCACTGCAACTTATGCTTCATGTCCATGTGCCGGTTCATGCATGAAGTACTCAAACTATGTATTTTTTGGCCTCTGCTTAGCTTTTGCTGACAAATGTTACAGATAACACGAGTTGGGTCATCTTTATCGATCTGAAAAAATGCCCAGGCTATGCAAGGCTTAGCACCCATGCGACCTGAAGAGCCACCACGACTTGTGGTGAGAGGCAGAGTTGTGTTTGAGGATGCAGTTGTTGACGAGCTTCCAGTACTACGTCTCTGTCCAGGAAGGCGCAACCTGACCTCGTCGTCACTAGCATCTTCCTCCACCTCCTCTGCTGACCTCATCTCTTGGCTGACTGTGGGTTGACAGTAAGTGGAATCTCCAACCTCATCATCATCACCCTGTGCGTTATCACACCCGTCGTCCTCAGAGCCAACCTGTTTCTGCCCTGACAAAAAACTAAAGTTGTCGCTCCAATCAGGTATTTGAGTCTCATCATCGTCTTCCTCATTGTCTCCACCAACAGGAGTTACAGTTTGGGAATGAGGGTCTACATTATGGTCAGAACCTTCTGCGTCTGGTCCTGGATCCGATTCATAAAGATTCTGGGCATCAGTGCAGATCATTTCCTCGTCTGGATTCACAGAAGCGCTGGAGTCGACCTCTGATTCCCAGGCTATAGTATGAGTAAACAGCTCTGCAGACTCAACCATCTGTTCTACCTCATACTCAGACGGGCAGCTGGAGATTTGGGAGCTGTGAGGAAGCAAGTGCGATTGGGGTGACACCTTTGAGGACTGGAGTATTTGTGATGTTGAAGTTGATGTGGAGGAGAGCCCACTTAAAGGAGCACTTGATATCCGTTGAAGCACCTGCTGTTTTTGTGCCTCATCTGGAATTTGTAGCGATTGGCGTGGCCGTAAGAAAGGGATCTTATCACATTGTCCGCTAAAAGAAGTAGACATTTTAGTTTGGCTGGAAGATGGTCTTTCTTCTGCAGATGTTACTGTTGCTTTAACACCTACCCCACGGACACAACCTTTTTTCCCCTTCCCAACACGCCTATTCCCCTTTCCACCAGCAGCAGGCCTTTTTCCACTCATTTTGGTGGTTAACTAGTTCACAACTCTGGAGTTGTTTGCACAAAAAAACAATGGATGGGAACCCAGCAGAGCTGAGTGGCCAAACTGTGGTATTAGGCCAAAACTATTGGCTGGGTTAGATGCAGAAAAAAATTATATTCAATTTGCAACCTGATGGAGGTCAGTATAGATGGACTAATAGAGAAAGTCCCACACACAGCTAGAAGCCCAAATATTTTTTCAGAGGTAGATGCAGAAAAAAAATATATTCAGTTTGCAACCTGATGGAGGTCAGTATAGATGGACTAATAGAGAAAGTCCCACACACTGCTAGAAGGCCAAATATTTTTTCAGAGGTAGATGCAGAAAAAAATTATATTCAGTTTGCAACCTGATGGAGGTCAGTATAGATGGACTAATAGAGAAAGTCCCACACACTGCTAGAAGGCCAAATATTTTTTCAGAGCTGGATGCAGATAAAAATTATTTTTAATTTGCAAGCTGATGGAGGTCAGTATAGATGGACTAATAGAGAAAGTCCCACACACTGCTAGAAGGCCAAATATTTTTTCAGAGCTAGATGCAGAAAAAAATTATATTCAGTTTGCAACCTGATGGAGGTCAGTATAGATGGACTAATAGAACAAGTCCCACACACAGCTAGAAGCCCAAATATTTTTTCAGAGGTAGATGCAGATAAAAATTATTTTTAATTTGCAACCTGATGGAGGTCAGTATAGATGGACTAATAGAGAAAGTCCCACACACTGCTAGAAGGCCAAATATTTTTTCAGAGCTAGATGCAGACAAAAAATTATTTTCAGTTTGAAACCTGATGGAGGTCAGTATAGATGGACTAATAGAACAAGTCCCACACACAGCTAGAAGCCCAAATATTTTTTCAGAGGTAGATGCAGAAAAAAATTATATTCAGTTTGCAACCTGATGGAGGTCTGTATAGATGGATTAATAGAACAAGTCCCACACACAGCTAGAAGCCCAATATTTTTTCAGAGGTAGATGCAGAAAAAAAATATATTCAGTTTGCAACCTGATGGAGGTCAGTATAGATGGACTAATAGAGAAAGTCCCACACACTGCTAGAAGGCCAAATATTTTTTCAGAGCTAGATGCAGACAAAATATTATTTTTAATTTGCAACCTGATGGAGGTCAGTATAGATGGACTAATAGAACAAGTCCCACACACAGCTAGAAGCCCAAATATTTTTTCAGAGGTAGATGCAGAAAAAAATTATATTCAGTTTGCAACCTGATGGAGGTCTGTATAGATGGATTAATAGAACAAGTCCCACACACAGCTAGAAGCCCAATATTTTTTCAGAGGTAGATGCAGAAAAAAAATATATTCAGTTTGCAACCTGATGGAGGTCAGTATAGATGGACTAATAGAGAAAGTCCCACACACTGCTAGAAGGCCAAATATTTTTTCAGAGCTAGATGCAGACAAAATATTATTTTTAATTTGCAACCTGATGGAGGTCAGTATAGATGGCCTAATACAATGAGTCCCACACACTGCTAGAAGGCCAAATATTTTTTCAGAGCTGGATGCAGATAAAAATTATTTTTAATTTACAACCTGATGGAGGTCAGTATAGATGGACTAATAGAGAAAGTCCCACACACTGCTAGAAGGCCAAATATTTTTTCAGAGCTAGATGCAGAAAAAAATATATTCAGTTTGCAACCTGATGGAGGTCAGTATAGATGGACTAATAGAATGATGCTATGCCCAAAAGATTTTACTTCACTAGGTGCAGTAAAAAAATTGGTATTCTATACACAGGTGGTATATCTTGCAACACAGATAGGCTACTCCACTGACTAACACACTCTGCAATAGGCCAAAAAGGATTAGCTTTGCTAGATTCAGCCAAATGCTGTGAAAAAAACTTGCACAGCACTGGCACAGACCTGCCTGGCAAAAACTGATAGGAACTGATGTAACCTAGTCCTGAAAAGGACTGCAATTACAATTAGTCTTTACTCCCACAATCTATCTATTTAAGAGCACAGACCTGCCTGATAAAAGTCATAGGAAATGCTGTAACCTAGTCCTTAAAAGGACTGCAATCACAACTATTCCCTACTCCCAAGCTATCTGTAGATTTGTGCGAAAATTGACTTGAAATTAACAAGGTATAGCACACACAGCAACAGCGGTGCCGTCTAACACGCAGCTGCAGCAGTGAGAAAATGGTGGCGACGGGGAAAATGGCTTGGTCTTATAGGACAAGGACATGTGACATACACTGCCAATGACACATGCCCTTGCTTGTGTGAAAAAAGCACTTCGCTCCGTGTGTGCGCTGCTGATAGGCTGACAGATTGCACCTCCCCACTGTAAATGCGGGAAAGAGAAAAGAAAATGGAGATCTTCATTATTCCTGCAGAGATCCATCCCCTGCCCCTCCCCCCACCCCGCTGTACACTCAAACTGCGTATTAACATTAATTTTCATCATTACTGAGAAAAAATCCAGTTATGATTTTGGTGCACGAACAGTTATCGAACATAACCTCGAACAGCCGAATTTTTCTCAAATCGTTCGTGTTCGCCGAACGGCTCGAACACCGCCCAAAACAGCTCGAATTTGAGATTGGCGAACAGTTCTAGTAGAACAACGCTCATCTCTACACAGTACAGAGATAATGCACATAGTGAGGTCACAGTACATAGATAATGCACATAGTGAGGTCACAGTATATAGATAATGCACATAGTGAGGTCACAGCACAGAGACAATGCACATAGTGATGTCACATTACAGAGATAATAAACACAGTGATGTCACATTAGAGAGATAATACACATAGTGATGTCACAGTACAGAGATAATGCACATAGTGATGTCACATTACAGAGATAATAAATACAGTGATGTCACATTACAGAGATAATGCACATAGTGAGGTCACAGAACAGAGATAATGCACATAGTGATGTCACAGTAGAGAGAGAATAAACACAGTGATGTCACAGTACAGAGATAATAAGCACAGTGATGTCACGTCACAGAGATAATACATATAGTGATGTCACAGTACAGAGATAATGCACATAGTGAGGTCACAGGACATAGATAATGCACATAGTGAGGTCACAGTACATAGATAATGCACATAGTGAGGTCACAGTACAGAGATAATGCACATAGTTAGGTCACAGTACAGAGATAATGCACATAGTTAGGTCATAGTAGAGAGAAAATAAACACAGTGAAGTCACATTACAGAGATAATACACATAGTGATGTCACAGTACATAGATAATACACATAGTGATGTCACAGTACAGAGATAATAAACACAGTGATGTCACATTACAGAGATAATACACATAGTGATGTCACAGTAGAGAAAATAAACACAGTGATGTCACATTACAGAGATAATACACATAGTGATGTCACAGTACAGAGATAATAAACACAGTGATGTCACATTACAGAGATAATACAAATAGTGATGTCACAGTATAGAGATAATGCAAATAGTGAGGTCACAGTAGTGAGATAATAAACACAGTGATGTCACATTACAGAGATAATACACATAGTGATGTCACAGTACAGGGATAATAAACACAGTGATGTCATATTACAGAGATAATACACATAGTGATGTCACAGCACAGAGATAATGCACATAGTGAGGTCACAGTACATAGATAATGCGCATAGTGAAGTCACAGTACAGAGATAATGCAAATAGTGAAGTCACAGTACAGAGATAATGCAAATAGTGACGTCACATTACAGAGATAATGCACATAGTGAGGTCACAGTACAGAGATAATAAACACAGTGATGTCACATTACAGAGATAATCCACATAGTGAGGTCACAGTACAGAGATAATAAGCACAGTGATGTCACATTACAGAGATAATACACATAGTGAGGTCACAGTACATAGATAATGCACATAGTGAGGTCAGAGTATAGAGATAATGCACATAGTGAGGTCACAGTACAGAGATAATGCACATAGTGAGGTCACAGTATATAGATAATGCACATAGTGAGGTCACAGTAGAGAGATAATAAACACAGTGTAACGGGTCTGGGAGGCGGAACCTCTGGGCTACTATACAAGGGAGCGGTCCTTGTAAGGGAGCGGGTGGCGACCAGGCAGGCAGTCACAGCAGGTGACCGGGACAGTCTCTGGGTGTACGGGCAGGAGGTCACGGCAAGTGATCAGGGCAGTCTCTGGAAGAACGGGCTGGAGGTCACGGCAAGTGACCGGGGCAGTCTCTGGAAGAACGGGCTGGAGGTCACGGCAAGTGACCGGGGCAGTCTCTAGGTAAAGGGTAGGTACGACCTGTGATGGCTGAACCTCCAGGTAGGCTAGCAAGGCAGATGGAGGATGTGTGCTCCCAGGTGAGCAAGCGAGAGTCTCTGGAATAGCAGGTGGTCACAGCACGTGACGGCGGAGCCTCCAGGTAGGCAAGCAGGCAGGTAGCGGAGAAGCGCTCCCAGGTGAGCGGGCAAGAGTCTGGAATAGCTGGTGGTCACAGCACGTGACAGCGGAGCCTCCGGGCAGGCAAGCAGGCAGGTAGCGGAGAAGCGCTCCCAGGTGAGCGGGCAAGCTGGTCCATAGACAGACTGACCGGAGTTCTAAGGCAGACCGTCGGACCTCAGGCAAGCAGGCAGGTAGCTGATGTGCGCTCCCAGGTGAGCGGGCAAGTTGGTCCTTAGACAGACTGACCGGAGTTGTAAGGCAGACCGTCGGACCTCAGGCAGGCAGGCAGGTAACAGGAAATCAGGCAGGATTAGGACAGCAAGCTGGCAGGAATCTGGCAGGTAACTGGCAGGTAGCTGGCAACGGGACCTGAGGGCTGAAGCAGAGTAGAACGGTGCAACAACATTGCTCGGGCACCTCCATTTTGGAGGAGGTGCCTTATATATGGTAAAGTCCTCCGGCCATTGGCCGGGGACTCCTTAGGACGGCACGCGCGGCCCCTTTAAGAGGGAGGGAGGGCGCGCGTGCGCGCCCTAAGCACAGTGGCCGGGAAGGAGCGCGCGCTGCCAGCAGAGCGGGAGAGGGACGCCGGGCATGGAGCAGAGCGGTGAGGGGAACAGCGTCCCTGCCTAGCAGTGGGAAGGGACGCCGGCACTACATTACCCTCCCCTTTAGGCCCCCCCTTTTTTAGGCCAGATAGAAATTTAGCTAGGATGAGAGGGGCATGGATGTTCTCCCGGGGCTCCCACGTTCTCTCCTCAGGACCAAACCCCTTCCAATCTACCAGAAAAAAGGTCTTTCCTCTTACCCTTTTGGTGGCAAGAATGTTCTCTACCTCAAACTCGTCCTCAGCAGAAACCGGAGCAGGAGGCGTACCTGTAGACTTGGAAAAAGAGTTAAGCACCACGGGTTTGAGGAGAGATACATGGAAGGAGTTAGGGATCCGTAAGTTGGCCGGGAGTTTCAATTTATAGGCCACCGGGTTGATCTGACTGATGACCTCCAGAGGACCGATGAACCGAGGCCCTAACTTGTAAGAAGGTATCTTGAGTCGAACATATTTAGATGAGAGCCAGACTTTATCTCCTGGACGAAATTGTGGAGGATCCAGGCGTTTTTTGTCAGCGTGTCTTTTCATACGCTCGGATGACAGAAGGAGTGCGGACCGGGTGCTCTCCCATATGGAGGAAAATTTGCTAACGAGAGATTCCGCAGCCGGGTTGTCCACAGAGGTGGAGACAGGAAAAGGAATCCGAGGATGCTGACCAAAGACTACAAAAAACGGGGATTTGGAGGAGGATTCGCTCTCGTGATTATTATAAGAGAACTCGGCCCATGGTAGGAGATCCACCCAGTCAGAATGGTGGGCATTAACGAAGTGCCGGAGGTAACTGGTCAGGTTCTGATTGATCCGCTCCACTTGACCATTGGACTGTGGGTGGTAAGCGGAAGAGAAGTCCAGGGTGACGTCTAGTAGTTTACAAGTGGCTCTCCAGAAACGTGAGGTGAACTGTACCCCACGATCCGACACGATGTGGAGGGGCAGGCCATGAAGACGGAAGATGTGGCGGATAAAGTCTTTAGCCAGCTCGGGTGCAGACGGAAGGCCTGGCAGGGGAATAAAGTGAGCCATCTTGGAAAAGCGGTCAGCGACCACCCAAATGACCGTACAACCGGCAGAGACGGGGAGATCAGTTATAAAGTCCATTGCTATCTGCTGCCAGGGGGCAGCAGGTACAGGAAGCGGAAGGAGGCGTCCGGCTGGCAGATGTCTCGGGACTTTGTTGCGGGCGCAGGACACACAGGCAGAAACAAAGTCTATTATGTCCTTGTGCAGGGTAGGCCACCAATAGTGCCGGGCAATAAGCTGGAGGGTCTTTTTCTGACCGGCGTGGCCAGCTAGTTTAGACGAATGGCCCCAGTGTAGGATCTTCTCCCGATCAGGTACTGAAACAAACGTCTTACTGGGAAGGAGACGATTTAGACTCACGGGAGCCACCTGCATTACTCTGGCGGGATCGATGATATGTTTAGGTTCTTCCTCGAGATCGGACACCAGAAAGGATCGGGACAAGGCGTCTGCTTTGACGTTTTTGTCAGCCGGGCGAAAATGAAGAACAAAATCAAAGCGAGCAAAAAACAAGGACCACCGGGCTTGGCGCGGGTTAAGTCTCTGGGCATGCTGGAGGTAAGCCAAGTTCTTGTGGTCAGTGTAAATTATTACCGGATGAAGAGCTTCCTCGAGTAGGTAACGCCACTCCTCCAACGCCAGCTTGATGGCCAATAACTCTCGGTCTCCTATGGAATAGTTGCGCTCAGAAGAGGAGAAGAGTTTGGAGAAGAAGCCACAAGTTACCATTCTCCCGGAAGATGATTTTTGAGTAAGTACCGCTCCGGCTCCAGAGGAGGAGGCGTCAACTTCCAGGAAGAACTGCTTGTTGCCGTCCGGGCGATGCAGCACCGGGGCGGAAGAGAAGGCCTGTTTTAGGGAAAGAAAGGCCTCCTCTGCTTCGGGCGGCCACTCTTTGGGATTAGTACCCTTACGGGTGAGCGCGGAAATTGGGGCAGTCCGGGAAGAGAAGTGCGGGATGAAGAGGCGGTAATAGTTGGCGAAGCCCAGGAACCGTTGAATAGCCTTCAACCTCTCTGGTCGGGGCCATTTCTCGATGGCAGACAGTTTCTCAGGATCCATTTGTAGGCCGGTCTGAGAGATAATGTAGCCCAGAAACGGAAGCGAGGTCTGCTCAAAGAGGCACTTCTCATATTTAGCGTAGAGATGGTTCTGCCTGAGCCTGAGCAGGACCTGACGAACATCCCTCCGGTGAGTCTGGAGATCCGGAGAGAAGACCAAGATGTCGTCCAGGTACACCACTACGCAGGAGTAGAGAAGGTCCCGGAAGATGTCATTGACCAACTCTTGAAAGACGGCAGGAGCTTTACAGAGGCCAAAGGGCATTACCAGATATTCATAGTGGCCGTCCCGGGTGTTGAATGCCGTCTTCCATTCATCCCCCTGACGGATACGAACCAGGTTGTACGCCCCACGGAGGTCCAGTTTGGTGAAGATTCTAGCCCCCCTCAGACGATCAAATAACTCCGGAATGAGCGGAAGGGGGTACTTATTCTTCACCGTGATCTGGTTAAGGCCTCTATAGTCTATACAGGGACGGAGAGAGCCGTCCTTCTTTTTGACGAAAAAGAAGCCTGCTCCCGCCGGGGAGGTAGATTTCCGGATGAATCCCCTGGCCAGATTCTCCTCAATATATTCGGACATCGACCGGGTCTCAGCAGCGGATAATGGATAAATACGCCCACGGGGAGGAGAAGTACCAGGTAACAGGTCGATAGGGCAGTCGTATGGTCTATGAGGGGGTAGTGTCTCTGCCTCCTTTTTATTAAAGACATCAGCATAAGACCAATAAGGAATCGGAAGTCCAGGTAGATTAGCTGGGGTAGGAGAAGGACGGACGGGATGAACGGGAACCAGACAGGTCTTATGGCAGCCCTGTCCCCAGCGAAGAACTTCTCCGGTCTGCCAGTCAAGAACGGGTGCATGTTTCTGGAGCCAAGGTAGGCCTAGCAAGAGGGCGTGAGAGAGTCCAGGCAGAACATGGAAGGAGATACTTTCAGAATGCAGCATTCCCACCTGCAGAGTAATGGATTCGGTGATGAGTTGGATGGGGCGTGGTAAGAGCCCCCCATCCACGGCAGCAACAGACAAGGGTACAGCCAGAGGTTTGGTGGGGATGCGGTATTTCTCTACCAGGGACTGTGAAATAAGATTCCCGGCTGCTCCAGAGTCCAGTTGGGCTAGTTCGAAATAACGGTTCTCCCCGTAGACGATTGAAACTGACAACAGCAGGGATGGAGAGGATTTATTCTTGTCTAGGTGGACCTCTCTGAGCGAACCTAGACACAGGCGTTTCCCGACCTCTCCGGGCAGGCACGGATCCGGTGCTCCTTACTGCCACAGTAGAAGCAGGTCCCCTCGGCACGGCGTAAGTCCTGACGGGTCTTGACCATCTTGGTCTGGTCGACCTGCATAGGCTCAGGAGGGTGTAACTGGTTAGAGACAGAAGGAGTGACGGGTTTCTGAAAAGTAGGAGCTAGACGTGGTAACCTCCTCTCACGGGTGACCTCTCTGGCACGCTCCTGGAACCGTAGGTCAATCCGGGTGGCAAGAGTTATTAAGTCATCGAGAGTGGTAGGAATGTCCCGACCGGCAAGTTCATCTTTAATACGGCCGGACAGACCCTCCCAGAAGACGGAAACCAGAGCGTCGTTATCCCAGGCCAGCTCCGAGGCAAGGGTACGGAACCGTATGGCATATTGGCCCACGGTGAGACTTTCCTGACGGAGGCGTAGCAACGATGATGCGGATGAGGTCTTCCGTCCAGGTTCGTCGAAGACTTTCCGGAAAGCCGTGAGAAAAGCAGGCAAGTTGGACACCAGGGGGTCTCCTCTCTCCCATAGAGGATTTAGCCAGGCCAGGGCCTCCCCGGTGAGATGGGACATGATGAATGCAATTTTGGCTCGGTCGGAGTTAAACTGGTGGGACAATAGTTCAAAGTGCAGGGTGCACTGATTTATGAAGCCCCGAGCCTGGGCTGAGTCGCCTCCGAAGCGAGGAGGTGCAGAAAGCCGAGGTCCGGGGTAGGATATCATGGTGTTAGTGGACAGCGGAGCTGCCGGATTGCGAGACATGGCACTGGCGGAGGTTGTTGGTGGAACAGTCAGAGTGTCCAGGCGAGTATTGACATTCCGCAGGTGACCCAGGATGGACTCCTGTTGGGACCTTTGACGGGACAGTTCATGACACAGGTCCGAGAGCGAGGGAGCTTGGGTGCCACCGGGTTCCATGGCCCGAGCAAACTGTAACGGGTCTGGGAGGCGGAACCTCTGGGCTACTATACAAGGGAGCGGTCCTTGTAAGGGAGCGGGTAGCGACCAGGCAGGCAGTCACAGCAGGTGACCGGGACAGTCTCTGGGTGTACGGGCAGGAGGTCACGGCAAGTGATCAGGGCAGTCTCTGGAAGAACGGGCTGGAGGTCACGGCAAGTGACCGGGGCAGTCTCTGGAAGAACGGGCTGGAGGTCACGGCAAGTGACCGGGGCAGTCTCTAGGTAAAGGGTAGGTACGACCTGTGATGGCTGAACCTCCAGGTAGGCTAGCAAGGCAGATGGAGGATGTGTGCTCCCAGGTGAGCAAGCGAGAGTCTCTGGAATAGCAGGTGGTCACAGCACGTGACGGCGGAGCCTCCAGGTAGGCAAGCAGGCAGGTAGCGGAGAAGCGCTCCCAGGTGAGCGGGCAAGAGTCTGGAATAGCTGGTGGTCACAGCACGTGACAGCGGAGCCTCCGGGCAGGCAAGCAGGCAGGTAGCGGAGAAGCGCTCCCAGGTGAGCGGGCAAGAGTCTGGAATAGCTGGTGGTCACAGCACGTGACAGCGGAGCCTCCGGGCAGGCAAGCAGGCAGGTAGCGGAGAAGCGCTCCCAGGTGAGCGGGCAAGTTGGTCCATAGACAGACTGACCGGAGTTGTAAGGCAGACCGTCGGACCTCAGGCAAGCAGGCAGGTAGCTGATGTGCGCTCCCAGGTGAGCGGGCAAGTTGGTCCTTAGACAGACTGACCAGAGTTGTAAGGCAGACCGTCGGACCTCAGGCAGGCAGGCAGGTAACAGGAAATCAGGCAGGATTAGGACAGCAAGCTGGCAGGAATCTGGCAGGTAACTGGCAGGTAACTGGCAACGGGACCTGAGGGCTGAAGCAGAGTAGAACGGTGCAACAACATTGCTCGGGCACCTCCATTTTGGAGGAGGTGCCTTATATATGGTAAAGTCCTCCGGCCATTGGCCGGGGACTCCTTAGGACGGCGCGCGCGGCCCCTTTAAGAGGGAGGGAGGGCG
This sequence comes from Phyllobates terribilis, assembly GCF_046119375.1. NCBI lineage: Eukaryota > Metazoa > Chordata > Amphibia > Anura > Dendrobatidae > Phyllobates > Phyllobates terribilis. The sequence continues at coordinate 1,144,302 of NW_027362968.1, read as the reverse complement.
CGCGCGCGCGCCCTAAGCACAGTGGCCGGGAAGGAGCGCGCGCTGCCAGCAGAGCGGGAAAGGGACGCCGGGCACGGAGCAGAGCGGTGAGGGGAACAGCGTCCCTGCCTAGCAGAGGGCAGGGACGCCGGCACTACACACAGTGATGTCACAGTACAGAGATAATGCACATAGTGATGTCACAGTACAGAGATAATGCACATAGTGATGTCACAGTACATAGATAATGCACATAGTGAGGTCACAGTACAGAGATAATGGACATAGTGAGGTCACAGTACATAGATAATGCACATAGTGTGGTCACAGTACAAAGATAATGCGCATAATGATGTCACAGTACATAGATAATGCACATAGTGATGTCACAGTACATAGATAATCCACATAGTGAGGTCACAGTACATAGATAATGCACATAGTATGGTCACAGTACAGAGATAATGCACATAGTGATGTCACAGTACATAGATAATGCACATAGAGAGGTCACAGTACAGAGATAATACACATAGTGAGGTCACATTACATAGATAATGCACATAGTGAGGTCACAGTACAGAGATAATAAACACAGTGATGTCACATTACAGAGATAATACACATAGTGAGGTCACAGTACATAGATTATGCACATAGTGAGGTCAGAGTACAGAGATAATGCACATAGTGATGTCACAGTACAGAGATAATGCACATATTGATGTCACAGTACATAGATAATGCACATAGTGAGATCACAGTACAGAGATAATGCACATAGTGAGGTCACAGTACAGAGATAATGCACATAGTGATGTCACAGTACCGAGATAATGCACATAGTGAGGTCACAGTACATAGATAATGCACATAGTAAGGTCACAGTACATAGATAATGCACATAGTGATGTCACAGTACATAGATAATGCACATAGTGATGTCACAGTACAGAGATAATGCACATAGAGAGGTCACATTACAGAGATAATGCACCTAGTGAGGTCACAGTAGAGAGATAATAAACACAGTGATGTCACATTACAGAGATAATACACATAGTGATGTCACAGTACATAGATAATGCACATAGTGATGTCACAGTACATAGATAATGCACATAGTGAGGTCACAGTACATAGATAATGCATATAGTGAGGTCACAGTACATAGATAATGCACATAGTGATGTCACAGTACATAGATAATGCACATAGTGATGTCACAGTACAGAGATAATGCACATAGTGATATCACATTACAGAGATAATAAATACAGTGATGTCACAGTACAGAGATAATGCACATAGTGAGGTCACAGGACATAGATAATGCATATAGTGAGGTCACAGTACATAGATAATGCACATAGTGAGGTCACAGTACAGAGATAATGCACATAGTGATGTCACATTACAGAGATAATAAACAGTGATGTCACAGTTTAGAGATAATGCAAATAGTGAGGTCACAGTAGAGAGATAATAAACACAGTGATGTCACATTACAGAGATAATACACATAGTGATGTTACAGTACATAGATAATGCACATAGTGAGGTCACAGTACATAGATAATGCACATAGTGAGGTCACAGTACAGAGATAATGCACATAGTGAGGTCACAGTTGAGAGAAAATAAACACAGTGAAGTCACATTACAGAGATAATACACATAGTGATGTTACAGTACAGGGATAATAAACACGGTGATGTCACATTACAGAGATAATAAACAGTGATGTCACAGTTTAGAGATAATGCAAATAGTGAGGTCACAGTAGAGAGATAATAAACACAGTGATGTCACATTACAGAGATAATACACATAGTGATGTCACAGTACAGAGATAATACACATAGTGAGGTCACAGTACAGAGATAATAAACACAGTGATGTCACATTACAGAGATAATACACATAGTAATGTCACAGCACAGAGATAATGCACATAGTGATGTCACAGTACATAGATAATGCACATAGTGAGGTCACAATACATAGATAATGCACATAGTGAGGTCACAGTACAGAGATAATGGACATAATGAGGTCACAGTAGAGAGATAATAAACACAGTGATGTCACATTACAGAGATAATACACATAGTGATGTCACAGTACATAGATAATGCACATAGTGATGTCACAGTACATAGATAATGCACATAGTGAGGTCACAGTACATAGATAACGCACATAGTGAGGTCACAGTACAGAGATAATGCACATAGTGATGCCACAGTACATAGATAATGCACATAGTGAGGTCACAGTACATAGATAATGCACATAGTGAGGTCACAGTACAGAGATAATGCACATAGTGAGGTCACAGTACATAGATAATGCACATAGTGAGGTCACAGTACATAGATAATGCGCATAATGATGTCACAGTACATAGATAATGCACATAGTGAGGTCACAGTACATAGATAATGCACATAGTGAGGTCACAGTACAGAGATAATAAACACAGTGATGTCACATTAGAGAGATAATACACATAGTGAGGTCACATTACATAGATAATTCACATAATGAGGTCAGAGTACAGAGATAATGCACATAGTGAGGTCACAGTACAGAGATAATGCACATAGTGAGGTCACAGTACAGAGATAATGCACATAGTGAGGTCACAGTACAAAGATAATGCGCATAATGATGTCACAGTACATAGATAATGCACATAGTGAGGTCACAGTACATAGATAATGCACATAGTGAGGTCACAGTACAGAGATAATAAACACAGTGATGTCACATTAGAGAGATAATACACATAGTGAGGTCACATTACATAGATAATTCACATAATGAGGTCAGAGTACAGAGATAATGCACATAGTGAGGTCACAGTACAGAGATAATGCACATAGTGAGGTCACAGTACAGAGATAATGCACATAGTGAGGTCACAGTACATAGATAATGCACATAGTGAGGTCACAGTAGAGAGATAATAAACACAGTGATGTCCCATTAGAGATAATGCACATAGTGAGGTCACAGTAGAGAGATAATAAACACAGTGATGTCACATTACAGAGATAATGCACATAGTGAGGTCACAGTACAGAGATAATGCACATAGTGAGGTCACAGTAAAGAGATAATGCACATAGTGAGGTCACAGTAGAGAGATAATAAACACAGTGATGTCCCATTAGAGATAATGCACATAGTGAGGTCACAGTACATAGATAATGTACATAGTGAGGTCACAGTAAAGAGATAATGCACATAGTGAGGTCACAGTAAAGAGATAATGCACATAGTGAGGTCACAGTAAAGAGATAATGCACATAGTGAGGTCACAGTAAAGAGATAATGCACATAGTGAGGTCACAGTACATAGATAATGCACATAGTGAGGTCACAGTAGAGAGATAATAAACACAGTGATGTCACATTACAGAGATAATGCACATAGTGATGTCACAGTACATAGATAATGTACATAGTGATGTCACAGTACATAGATAATGCACATAGTGAGGTCACAGTACATAGATAATGCACATAGTGAGGTCACAGTAGAGAGATAATAAACACAGTGATGTCACATTACAGAGATAATGCACATAGTGATGTCACAGTACATAGATAATGTACATAGTGATGTCACAGTACATAGATAATGTACATAGTGAGGTCACAGCACAGAGATATTGCACATAGTGATGTTACAGTACAGGGATAATAAACACAGTGATGTCACATTACAGAGATAATACACATAGTGATGTCACAGTACAGAGATAATACACATAGTGAGGTCACAGTACAGAGATAATAAACACAGTGATGTCACAATACAGAGATAATACACATAGTAATGTCATAGCACAGAGATAATGCACATAGTGATGTCACAGTACATAGATAATGCACATAGTGAGGTCACAATACATAGAAAATGCACATAGTGAGGTCACAGTACAGAGATAATGGACATAATGAGGTCACAGTAGAGAGATAATAAACACAGTGATGTCACATTACAGAGATAATACACATAGTGATGTCACAGTACATAGATAATGCACATAGTGAGGTCACAGTAAATAGATAACGCACATAGTGAGGTCACAGTACAGAGATAATGCACATAGTGATGCCACAGTACATAGATAATGCACATAGTGAGGTCACAGTACATAGATAATGTACATAGTGAGGTCACAGTACAGAGATAATGCACATAGTAATGTCACATTACAGAGATAATAAACACAGTGATGTCACATTAGAGAGATAATACACATAGTGAGGTCACATTACATAGATAATTCACATAGTGAGGTCAGAGTACAGAGATAATGCACATAGTGAGGTCACAGTACATAGATAATGCACATAGTGATGTCACATTACATAGATAATTCACATAGTGAGGTCAGAGTACATAGATAATGCACATAGTGAGGTCACAGTACAGAGATAATGCACATAGTGAGGTCACAGTACAGAGATAATGCACATAGTGAGGTCACAGTACATAGATAATGCACATAGTGAGGTCACAGTAGAGAGATAATAAACACAGTGATGTCCCATTAGAGATAATGCACATAGTGAGGTCACAGTAGAGAGATAATAAACACAGTGATGTCACATTACAGAGATAATGCACATAGTGATGTCACAGTACATAGATAATGTACATAGTGATGTCACAGTACATAGATAATGCACATAGTGAGGTCAAAGTACATAGATAACGCAAATAGTGAGGTCACAGCACAGAGATAATGCACATAGTGATGTTACAGTACAGGGATAATAAACACAGTGATGTCACATTACAGAGATAATACACATAGTGATGTCACAGTACAGAGATAATACACATAGTGAGGTCACAGTACAGAGATAATAAACACAGTGATGTCACAATACAGAGATAATACACATAGTAATGTCATAGCACAGAGATAATGCACATAGTGATGTCACAGTACATAGATAATGCACATAGTGAGGTCACAATACATAGAAAATGCACATAGTGAGGTCACAGTACAGAGATAATGGACATAATGAGGTCACAGTAGAGAGATAATAAACACAGTGATGTCACATTACAGAGATAATACACATAGTGATGTCACAGTACATAGATAATGCACATAGTGAGGTCACAGTAAATAGATAACGCACATAGTGAGGTCACAGTACAGAGATAATGCACATAGTGATGCCACAGTACATAGATAATGCACATAGTGAGGTCACAGTACAGAGATAATGCACATAGTAATGTCACATTACAGAGATAATAAACACAGTGATGTCACATTAGAGAGATAATACACATAGTGAGGTCACATTACATAGATAATTCACATAGTGAGGTCAGAGTACAGAGATAATGCACATAGTGAGGTCACAGTACATAGATAATGCACATAGTGATGTCACATTACATAGATAATTCACATAGTGAGGTCAGAGTACATAGATAATGCACATAGTGAGGTCACAGTACAGAGATAATGCACATAGTGAGGTCACAGTACAGAGATAATGCACATAGTGAGGTCACAGTACATAGATAATGCACATAGTGAGGTCACAGTAGAGAGATAATAAACACAATGATGTCACATTACAGAGATAATACACATAGTGATGTCACAGTACATAGATAATACACATAGTGAGGTCACAGTACAGAGATAATGCACATAGTGAGGTCACAGTACAGAGATAATGCACATAGTGAGGTCACAGTACATAGATAATGCACATAGTGAGGTCACAGTAGAGAGATAATAAACACAATGATGTCACATTACAGAGATAATACACATAGTGAGGTCAGAGTACATAGATAATGCACATAGTAAGGTCACATTACAGAGATAATACACATAGTGATGTCACGGTACATAGATAACGCACATAGTAAGGTCACAGTACAGAGATAATACACATAGTGATGTCACAGTACATAGATAATGCACATAGTTAGGTCACAGTACATAGATAATGCACATAGTGATGTCACAGTACAGAGATAATACACATAGTGATGTCACAGTACATAGATAATGCACATAGTTAGGTCACAGTACATAGATAATGCACATAGTGAGGTCACAGTACATAGATAATGCACATAGTGAGGTCACAGTACATAGATAATGCACATAGTGAGGTCACAGTACATAGATAACGCACATAGTAAGGTCACAGTACATAGATAATGCAGATAGTGAGGTCACATTACATAGATAATGCACATAGTTAGGTCACAGTACATAGATAATGCACATAGTGAGGTCACAGTACATAGATAATGCACATAGTGAGGTCACAGTACATAGATAATGCACATAGTGAGGTCACAGTACATAGATAACGCACATAGTAAGGTCACAGTACATAGATAATGCACATAGTGAGGTCACATTACATAGATAATGCACATAGTTAGGTCACAGTACATAGATAATGCACATAGTGATGTCACAGTACAGAGATAATGCACATAGTGATGTCACATTACAGAGATAATAAATACAGTTATGTCACATTACATAGATAATGCACATAGTGAGGTCACAGAACAGAGATAATGCACATAGTTAGGTCACAGTACATAGATAATGCACATAGTGAGGTCACAGGACAGAGATAATGCACATAGTGAGGTCACAGTACATAGATAATACACATAGTGATGTCACAGTACAGAGATAATGCACATAGTGAGGTCACAGTACATAGATAATGCACATAGTGAGGTCACAGTACAGAGATAATGCACATAGTGAGGTCACAGTAAATAGATAATGCACATAGTGAGGTCACAGTACATAGATAATACACATAGTGATGTCACAGTACAGAGATAATGCACATAGTGAGGTCACAGTACATAGATAATGCACATAGTGAGGTCACAGTAAATAGATAATGCACATAGTGAGGTCACAGTACATAGATAATGCACATAGTGAGGTCACAGTAAATAGATAATGCACATAGTGAGGTCACAGGACATAGATAATGCACATAGTGAGGTCACAGCAGGGTCGGACTGGGGTGTCTGGGGCTCACAGGTAGAATGACTCTAGGGGCCACCTACAGCCATATGCAAATATCTGTTATCCGCTCTCCCTGTTATAGTGGAGCATTGACTGGCGGCTCCTGCACATCTACTGGGCGACACTAACTGGGATGAACGATTACAGTAATTTGCTTTAAAGGGCTTCTTTGGTTAAAACAAGTTATCACCGATCCATGGGCTCTACAGGATCGGTGATCACTTATTGATCGTTTGGGTCCGAACATTTTAAAACGCACCTATCGGAAGAATGGGGAAGTTTCATCCCTGACAGGACACTTATCCCTATTTTAAAATGCAGCGGCAGGTGGGACGTCTGACCGCAGCTCTATTCATTCTCTTTGGGGCTTCCAAAAAAGAGCAGCGCTCACAGTCACTGAGGGAATGAATGGATCAGTGGTCGCATCTCACATGCCGCTCCAGTCTAATGGGGAGAAAAGCTCCACATTCTGCCGATTCTGTGCCAGCAGTCAGACCCCCACCAATCAATATTATCACTGATCCTGTGGAGAAGTGATTACTTGTTTTCACCGGAGAACCCCTGTAAGTGCATCTCTGCCGCTCTGGTCCAAGTATTTAATCTCTAAAGCCACGGCCCCACTATCAGTATTGGGTCAGTATTTTTTCTCAGGAGTGGGAGCTAAAACCAGGTGAGGAACAATCAGAGAAAAGGTATAATAGAAACAAGTCACCAATTCTGCATTTATCACCCACTCCTGGTTTTGGCAGCGACTCCTGAGAAAAAATACTAACCAAATACTAATGGTGGGGCTGTGGCCTAAAGGAAAAAAATCTTTTCCTAGTTAATATCAGCAAGAACAAAATGACCGCCATACACAACACAGTCCACTATATCAACACCAATAATACCACATACAAAAGGGACAAATATCGCCAGACCATGACTAGATCACATATTACCACCACATAGTGACCGAATAATACCACATACAAGGAACAAATACGGCCACACCATGACCAGACCACATATTACCACCCCAAAGTGACCAAATACTACAATACTGATCATGAATACAAACCACAATACTAACAACACTGTTATTACCACCAGCGACATTATACACAGGAGCTCTGTATATAGTGTCAGTGTACAGGTAATACAGGGATCACCAGTGACATTATACACAGGAGCTCGGTATATAGTGTACAGGTAATACAGTGATCACCAGTGACATTATACACTGGAGCTCTGTATATAGTGTCAGTGTACAGGTAATACAGGGTTCACCAGTGACATTATACACAGGAGCTCTGTATATAATGTCAGTGCACAGGTAATACAGTGATCACCAGTGACATTATACACTGGAGCTCTGTATATAGTGTACAGGTATTACAGTGGTCACCAGTGACATTATACACAGGAGCTCTGTACATAGTGTATAGTGTACAGGTAATGCAGTGATCACCAGTGACAATATACACAGGAGCTCTGTATATAGTGTACAGGTAATACAGTGGTCACCAGTGACATTATACACAGGAGCTCTGTATATAGTGCACAGGTAATACAGTGGTCATCAGTAATATTATACACAGGAGCTCTGTATATAGTGTACAGGTAATACAGTGGTCACCAGTGACATTATACACAGGAGCTCTGTATATAGTGTACAGGTAATACAGTGATCACCAGTGACGTTATACACAGTAGCTCTGTATATAGTGTATAGTGTACAGGTAATACAGGGATCACCAGTGACATTATACACAGGAGCTCTGTATATAGTGTCAGTGTACAGGTAATACATTGATCACCAGTGACATTATACACTGGAGCTCTGTATATAGTGTACAGGTAATACAGTGGTCACCAGTGACATTATACACAGAAGCTCTGTATATAGCGAATACGTAATACAGTGATCACCAGTGACATACACAGGAGTTCTGTATATACTATATACACACGTGGTCAGAATTGTTGGTACCCCTCGTTTAATGAAAGAAAAACACACAATGGTCACAGAAATAACTTGAATCTGACAAAAGTAATAATAAATTAAAAATCTATGAAAATGAACAAATGAAAGTCAGACATTGCTTTTCTGCTTCCACTGAATTTTTAAAAAAAATAAACTCATGAAATAGACCTGGACAGAAATGATGGTACCCCTGAAAATAATGTAACAAAAGGGACATGTTAAATCAAGTTGTGTCCACTAATTAGCATCACAGGTGTCTACAATCTTGTAATCAGTCAGTGGGCCTGTATATAGGGCTACAGATACTCACTGTGTTGTTTGATGACATGGTGTGTACACACTCAACATGGACCAGAGGAAGCAAAGGAAAGAGTTGTCTCAGGAGATCAGAAAGAAAATTATAGACAAGCATGTTAAAAGGTAAAGGTTATAAGACCATCTCCAAGCAGATTGATGTTCCTGTGACTACAGGTGCACATATTATTCAGAAATTTAAGATCCATGGGACTGTAGCCAACCTCCCTGGACGTGGCCGCAAGAGGAAAATTGATGACTAATCAAAGAGACGGATAATATGAATGGTAACAAAAGAGTCCAGGAAAACTTCTAAAGAGATTAAAGGTGAACTTCAAGCTCAAGGAACATCAGTGTCAGATCGTACTATCCACCGTTGTTTGATCCAAAGTGAACTTCATGGAAGACGACCAAGGAGAACACCATTGTTGAAAAAAAAAATAATAAAGAAGCCAGACTGGAATTTGCCAAACTACATGTTGACAAGCCACAAAGCTTCTGGGAGAATGTACTATGGACAGATGAGACACAAATGGAAGTTTTTGGCAAGGCACATCAGCTCTATGTTCACAGACGGAAAAATGAAGCATATCAAGAAAAGAACACTGTCCCTACTGTGAAACATGGGGGAGGCTGTTATGTTCTGGGGCTGCTTTGCTGCACCTGGCACAGGGTGTCTTGAATCTGTGCAGGATACAATGAAATCTCAAGACTATCAAGGGATTCTAGAGAGAAATGTGCTGCCCAGTGTCAGAAAGCTTGGTCTCAGTCGCAGGTCATGGGTCTTGCAACAGGATAATGACCTAAAACACACAGCTAAAAACACCCAAGAATGGCTAAGAGGAAAACATTGGACTATTCTGAAGTGGCCTTCTATGAGCCCTGACCTAAATCCTATGGAGCATCTTTGGAAAGAGCTGAAACATGCCGTCTGGAAAAGGCATCCTTCAACCACGAGACAACTGGAGCAGTTTGCTCATGAGGAGTGGCCAAAATACCTGTCGAGAGGTGCAGAAGTCTCATTGACAGTTACAGGAATCGTCTGATTGCAGTGATTGCCTCAAAAGGTTGTTCAACAAAATATTAAGTTAAGAAGAAGAAGAACCATCATTTCTGTCCGGGCCGATTTCATGAGGTTAATTTTTTTTAAAATTCTGTGGAAGCAGAAAAGCAATGTCTGACTGTCATTTGTTCATTTTCAAAAAATTGTAATTTATCAGATTCAAGTTATTTCTGTGGCCATTGTGGGTTTTTCTTTCATTAAACGAGGGGTACCAACAATTTTGACCACGTGTGTAGTGTTAGGGTATGTGCACACGATGCAGAAATGCTCAGGATTTTTTCCAGAGCATTTCTGCATCTCCCTGGCAGGAAAAAACGCATGCGGATTGTACATGCGTATTGTACATGCGGATTGTACATGCGGATTGTACATGCGTATTGAACATGCGTATTGAACATGCGGATTGTACATGCGTTTTCCTGCCAGGGACATGCGGATGTGAAGCGTTCTTCATTTTCATTTCCGCATGCGGGTTGACAAGCGCTTCCCAAGCGATTTTAGCATCACTTGGAAAGTGCTTGTCAACTTCACACTATATAAATCCATGCAACCAGCATGGATTTATATAGTGTGTGAATGTCAAAAAATAAAAAATAAATCTATACTTTACCCTCTGATGGCCCCCGGTGTCCGGCTTCGCTCGGTCCCGGCTGCCGGCAGTGAAGACTTTAGGACCTGCCGACGTCAGCGTCACGTGACCCGTCACATGACTCTGACGTCAGCGAAGGTCCTGCCGGGAACCAAGCAGGAGCGCTGCACGGGCCGTCAGAAGGTGAGTATATATATATTTTTTATTTTATTCTTTTTTTTTTAATGGTACCTGGGTCTGGATGAGAGTCCTCTCCTCCACACCCGGGTACCATCCGCACATTAGACCGCACGGAATGCGCATCAACATATACAGTGATGCAGGTTCCATGCGGTCTAATGCTAGTCAATGGCGGCAAGAAAGCAGCGTTTCCGCAAAATTAATTGACATGCTGCGGATTTTTGAGCGCAGCGTTTACGCTGCGGAAAAATCCACATCATGGGCACAGCACATGCGGATTTCAATTGGGGAACATTGCTGCCCTTCTACCATGCGTTTTTAATGCGTTTCCGCTGCGTTTCTGCACCTGCAAAAACGCCGCGGAAACGCATTAAAAACGCATCGTGTGAACTCAGCCTAAGTGTACATGCAATACACTGACTCACCAGTGATGTCTCTAGGTGAAGTCCTTCATCTTCGCTTTTCTTCTTCATCTGGCACAGACGGCCATCACTTCTTCCAGCCAGGAATCATCTCTGCAGAAAATAACACACAGTTATCGATAACTGATCTCTTCTAGAGAATATTCCCACTTTTCCCCCCCGACTTCTACACTACACCAGTTGAGGAAAAAAAGCAACATAGTGCCGTCCTGCACAATAACAGGACCCCTCTTTTGTCCCATCCCATGGAAAACAATTTCCTAAAAAGTAAATTATATTACAGAAGTAATAATGTAATAATAATAATTGGAATCTAAAGTAATAATGTTCCCCACTGGTCACCATAAACTAATAAAGTATGTTCCTCAATCTGGCCCCCAAACAGTAATTAAGTCCCTTGTCTAGCCAGGCACCCCCATTTGTCCCTTCTGGCCCCCATTTGTCTAGTGTGACCCCTCCATATATTGATCCTAGCACACGTGTATCGAGCCTGCCCCCTCCCATATACCCATCCTAGCCCCCCCCACATATCCATCCTTGCCTCCATGCTTCCAGCCTGCGCCCTCATATATCCCCCCCCCCATATATCTTCCATGTGTCCAGCCAGCCCTCTACATATCCATCCTGGCCTCCATGTGTCCAGCCTCCCCCCTCATATATCCATACTGCCCTTACCCCCTGCATATATCCATCCTGGCACCCCCTATATATCCAGCGTGCCCCTCCATATATTTATGTTAGCCCATGTGTATCGAGCCAGCCCCCCCACATATCCATCCTAGCCCCCCATGGGTCCAGCCTGTCCCCCTCATATATCCATCCTGGCCTCCATGTGTTCAGCCTGCCCCCCCATATATCCATCCTGGCCCCCATATATCCATCCTGGCCTCCATGTGTCCAGGCTGCCCCCCCATTTACCCATCCTGCCCACCCCTTTTGCCTGGGTCCAGCCAGGGTTCCCCCTTGTGTGTCCAGCCAGGGCCCCCCCTTGTGTGTCCATCCAGGGCTCCCCCTTGTGTGTCCAGCCAGGGCCCCCCCTTGTGTGTCCAGCCGAGCCTCCCTTGCGCGTCCAGCCAGGGTTCCCCCTTGCGTGTCCAGCCAGGGACCCCCTTGCGTGTCCAGCCAGGGCTCCCCCCTCGTGTGTCCAGCTTGCCCCCCCTCATGTGTCCAGCCAGGGTTCCCCCCTCGTGTGTCCAGCCAGGGTTCCCCCCTTGTGTGTCCAGCCAGGGTTCTCCCTTGTGTGTCCATCTAGGATTCCCCCCTTGTGTGTCCAGCCAAGGTCCCCCCCTTGTGTGTCCAGCCAGGCTACCCCCTTGTGTGTCCAGCTGGGCCCCCCCTTGTGTGTCCAGCTGGGCCCCTCCTTGTATGTCCAGCTGGGCCCCCCCTTGTGTGTCCATCCGGGCCCCCCCTTGTGTGTCCAGCTAGGCCCCCCTTGTGTGTCTAACCAGGGTTCCCCCTTGTGTGTACAGCCAGGTAACCCCCTTGTGTGTCCAGCCTGGCTACCCCCTTGTGTGTCCAGCTGGGCCCCCCCTTGTGTGTCCAGCTGGGCCCCCCCTTGTGTGTCCAGCTGGGCCCCCCCTTGTGTGTCCAGCTAGGCCCCCCTTGTGTGTCTAGCCAGGGATCCCCCTTGTGTGTACAGCCAGGGCCCCCCCTTGTGTGTCCAGCCAGGGTTCCCCCCTTGTGTGTCCATCCAGGACCCCCCCCTTTTGTGTCCAGTCGGCTCCCCCCTTGTGTGTCCAGCCAGCCTACCCCCTTGTGTGTCCAGCCAGGGTTGCCCCTTGTGTCCAGCCAGGGTTCCCCCCCCCTGTGTGTCCAGCCAGGATCCCCCTTTTGTGTCCAGCCAGGCTACTCCCTTGTGTGTCTGTCCAGCTGGGCCCCCCCTTGTGTGTCCAGCTAGCCCCCGCCTTGTGTGTCCAGCCAGTGGGTCCAGACTATTACACACACACACACACACCTCTTACCTTCCTGCGCTCCCGTGCGGTGTCCTCCTTCTCCTGAGTTGCGCGCCTCCTTCACAGCAGGCGCATGACGATGACGTCATAAGCCGGCCGGCGAAGGGAGACACGCAGCTTCAGCTGCTTCACTGGGACGTGCGCCGCGGTGGTTCAGGTAATGAACGCTGCGTGCGCGCGTCCCGGCATACACTGTGCCTGCGCTTTTAAAGGGCCCGTGCCCCTTAAAACCGCAGGATTGTTTTTTTGTTCTCTTCTCCCCCTCTCCTCTGCAGCAGGGGGCGGGGCCCACCGGGAAAATTCCCGGTATCCCGCCAGCCCAGACCGACCCTGTGTCACAGTACATAGATAATGCACATAGTGAGGTCACAGTACAGAGATAATGCACATAGTGAGGTCATAGTAGAGAGATAATAAACACAGTGATGTCACATTACAGAGATAATACACAAATTGATGTCACAGTAGAGATAATAAGCACAGTAATGTCACATTACAGAGATAATACACATAGTGATGTCACAGTACAGAGATAATAAACACAGTGATGTCACATTACAGAGATAATACACATAGTGATGTCACAGTATAGAGATAATGCAAATAGTGAGGTCACAGTAGAGAGATGATAAACACAGTGATGTCACATTACAAAGATAATACACATAGTGATGTCACAGTAGAGATAATAAGCACAGTAATGTCACATTACAAAGATAATACACATAGGGATGTCACAGTACAGAGATAATAAACACAGTGATGTCACATTACAGAGATAATACATATAGTGATGTCACAGTATAGAGATAATGCAAATAGTGAGGTCACAGTAGTGAGATAATAAACACAGTGATGTCACATTACAGAGATAATACACATAGTGATGTCACAGTACAGGGATAATAAACACAGTGATGTCATATTACAGAGATAATACACATAGTGATGTCACAGCACAGGGATAATGCACAGAGTGAGGTCACAGTACATAGATAATGCACATAGTGAGGTCACAGTACATAGATAATGCACATAGTGAAATCACAGTACAGAGATAATGCAAACAGTGGTGTCACAGTACATAGATAATGCACATAGTGAGGTCACAGTACAGAGATAATTCACATAGTGAGGTCACAGTAGAGAGAGAATAAACACAGTGATGTCACATTACAGAGATAATAAACATAGTGAGGTCACAGTACATAGATAATGCATATAGTGAGGTCAGAGTACAGAGATAATGCACATAGTGAGGTCACAGTACAGAGATAATGCACATAGTGAGGTCACAGTAGAGAGATAATAAACACAGTGATGTCACATTACAGAGATAATACACATAGTGATGTCACAGTACAGAGATAATGCACATAGTGAGGTCACAGTAGAGAGATAATAAACACAGTGATGTCACAGTACAGAGATAATGCACATAGTGATGTCACAGTACAGAGATAATGCACATAGTGATGTCACAGTATATAGATAATGCACATAGTGAGGTCACAGTACAGAGATAATGGACATAGTGAGGTCACAGTACATAGATAATGCACATAGTGTGGTCACAGTACAGAGATAATGCGAATAATGTCACAGTACATAGAAAATGCACATAGTGATGTCACATTACATAGATAATACACATAGTGAGGTCACAGTACATAGATAATGCATATAGTGTGGTCACAGTACAGAGATAATGCACATAGTGATGTCACAGTACATAGATAATGCACATAGTGAGGTCACAGTACAGAGATAATGCACATAGTGAGGTCACAATACATAGATAATGCACATAGTGAGGTCACAGTACATAGATAATGCACATAGTGATGTCACAGTACAGAGATAATGCACATAGTGAAGTCACAGTAGAGAAATAATAAACACAGTGATGTCACATTACAGAGATAATACACATAGTGATGTCACAGTGCATAGATAATGCACATAGTGATGTCACAGTACATAGATAATGCACATAGTGATGTCACAGTACATAGATAATGCACATAGTGATGTCACAGTACAGAGATAATGCACATAGTGATGTCACATTACAGAGATAATAAATACAGTGATGTTACATTACATAGATAATACACATAGTGAGGTCACAGTACATAGATAATGCACATAGTGAGGTCACAGGACATAGATAATGCACATAGTGAGGTCACAGTACATAGATAATGCACATAGTGAGGTCACAGTGCAGAGAAAATAAACACAGTGAAGTCACATTACAGAGATAATACACATAGTGATGTCACAGTAGAGATAATAAGCACAGTGATGTCACATTACAGAGATAATACACATAGTGATGTCACAGTATAGAGATAATGCAAATAGTAAGGTCACAGTACAGGGATAATACACATAGTGATGTCACAGTACAGAGATAATACACATAGTGATGTCACAGTACAGGGATAATAAACACAGTGATGTCATATTACAGAGATAATACACATAGTGGTGTCACAGCACAGAGATAATGCACATAGTGAGGTCACAGTACATAGATTATGCACATAGTGAAGTCACAGTAGAGAGATAATAAACACAGTGATGTCACATTACAGAGATAATACACATAGTGATGTCACAGTACAGAGATAATGCACATAGTGAGGTCACAGTAGAGAGATAATAAACACAGTGATGTCACATTACAGAGATAATACACATAGTGATGTCACAGTACATAGATAATGCACATATTGAGGTCACAGTACAGAGATAATGCACATAGTGAGGTCACAGTAGAGAGATAATAAACACAGTGATGTCACATTACAGAGATAATCCACATAGTGAGGTCACAGCACATAGATAATGCACATTGTGAGGTCAGAGTACAGAGATAATGCACATAGTGAGGTCACAGTACAGAGATAATGCACATAGTGAGGTCAGAGTACATAGATAATGCACATAGTGAGATCACAGTAGAGAGTTAATAAACACAGTGATGTCCCATTACAGAGATAATGCACATAGTGAGATCACAGTAGAGAGATAATAAACACAGTGATGTCACAGTACAGAGATAATGCACATAGTGATGTCACAGTACATAGATAATGCACATAGTGAAGTCACAGTACAGGGATAATGCACATAGTGAGGTCACAGTACATAGAAAATGCACATAGTGTGGTCACAGTACAGAGATAATGCACATAGTCATGTCAGAGTACATAGATAATGCACATAGTGATGTCACAGTAGATAGATAATACACATAGTGAGGTCACAGTACATAGATAATGCACATAGTGTGGTCACAGTACAGAAATAATGCACATAGTGATGTCACAGTACATAGATAATGCACATAGTGAGGTCACATTACAGAGATAATAAATACAGTGATGTTACATTACAGAGACAATACATATAGTGATGTCATAGTACAGAGATAATGCACATAGTGAGGTCACAGGACATAGATAATGCACATAGTGAGGTCACAGTACATAGATAATGCACATAGTGAGGTCACAGTGCAGAGATAATGCACATAGTGAGGTCACAGTTGAGAGAAAATAAACACAGTGAAGTCACATTACAGAGATAATACACATATTGATGTCACAGTAGAGATAATAAGCACAGTGATGTCACATTACAGAGATAATACACATAGTGATGTCACAGTATAGAGATAATGCAAATAGTAAGGTCACAGTACAGGGATAATACACATAGTGATGTCACAGTACAGAGATAATACACATAGTGATGTCACAGTACAGGGATAATAAACACAGTGATGTCATATTACAGAGATAATACACATAGTGGTGTCACAGCACAGAGATAATGCACATAGTGAGGTCACAGTACATAGATTATGCACATAGTGAAGTCACACTACATAGAAAATGCACATAGTGAAGTCACAGTACAGAGATAATGCACATAGTGAGGTCACAGTAGAGAGATAATAAACACAGTGATGTCACATTACAGAGATAATACACATAGTGAGGTCACAGTACATAGATAATGCACATAGTGAGGTCAGAGTACAGAGATAATGCACATAGTGAGGTCACAGTACATAGATAATGCACATAGTGAGGTCACAGTACAGAGATAATGCACATAGTGAGGTCACAGTAGAGATAATAAGCACAGTAATCTTACATTACAGAGATAATACACATAGTGATGTCACAGTACAGAGATAATAAACACAGTGATGTCACATTACAGAGATAATTCACATAGTGATGTCACAGTACAGGGATAATAAACACAGTGATGTCATATTACAGAGATAATACACATATTGATGTCACAGCACAGGGATAATGCACATAGTGAGGTCACAGTACATAGATAATGCACATAGTGAGGTCACAGTACATAGATAATGCACATAGTGAAATCACAGTACAGAGATAATTCAAACAGTGATGTCACAGTACATAGATAATGCACATAGTGAGGTCACAGTACATAGATAATTCACATAGTGAGGTCACAGTATATGGATAATGTACATAGTGAGAACACAGTAGAGAGATAATAAACACAGTGATGTCCCATTACAGAGATAATCTACATAGTGAGGTCACAGTACAGAGATAATAAGCACAGTGATGTCACATTACAGAGATAATCTACATAGTGAGGTCACAGTACAGAGATAATAAGCACAGTGATGTCACATTACAGAGATAATAAACATAGTGAGGTCACAGTACATAGATAATGCACATAGTGAGGTCACAGTACAGAGATAATGCACATAGTGAGGTCACAGTATATGGATAATGTACATAGTGAGGACACAGTAGAGAGATAATAAACACAGTGATGTCCCATTACAGAGATAATGCACATAGTGAGGTCACAGTAGAGAGATAATAAACACAGTGATGTCACAGTACATAGATAATGCACATAGTGATGTCACATTACATAGATAATACACATAGTGAGGTCACAGTACATAGATAATGCACATAGTGTGGTCACAGTACAGAGATAATGCACATAGTGATGTCACAGTACATAGATAATGCACATAGTGAGGTCACAGTACAGAGATAATGCACATAGTAAGGTCACAGTACATAGATAATGCACATAGTGAGGTCACAGTACAGAGATAATAAACACAGTGTTGTCACATTACAGAGATAATACACATAGTGAGGTCACAGTACAGAGATAATGCACATAGTGAGGTCAGAGTACAGAGATAATGCACATAGTGAGGTCACAGTACAGAGATAATGCACATAGTGAGGTCACAGTACATAGATAATGCACATAGTTAGGTCACAGTAGAGAGATAATAAACACAGTGATGTCCCATTACAGAGATAATGCACATAGTGAGGTCACAGTACATAGATAATGCACATAGTGAGGTCACAGTACATAGATAATGCACATAGTGAGGTCACAGTACAGAGATAATGCACATATTGATGTCACAGTACATAGATAATGCACATAGTGATGTCACAGTACAGAGATAATGCACATAGTGAGGTCACAGTACAGAGATAATGCACATAGTGAGGTCACAATACATAGATAATGCACATAGTGAGGTCACAGTACATAGATAATGCACATAGTGATGTCACAGTACAGAGATAATGCACATAGTGAGGTCACAGTAGAGAAATAATAAACACAGTGATGTCACATTACAGAGATAATACACATAGTGATGTCACAGTGCATAGATAATACACATAGTGATGTCACAGTGCATAGATAATGCACATAGTGATGTCACAGTACATAGATAATGCACATATTGATGTCACAGTACATAGATAATGCACATAGTGATGTCACTGTACAGAGATAATGCACATAGTGATGTCACAGTACAGAGATAATGCACATAGTGATGTCACATTACAGAGATAATAAATACAGTGATGTCACAGTACAGAGATAATACATATAGTGATGTCACAGTACAGAGATAATGCACATAGTGAGGTCACAGGACATAGATAATGCACATAGTGAGGTCACAGTACATAGATAATGCACATAGTGAGGTCACAGTACAGAGATAATGCACATAGTGAGGTCACAGTGCAGAGATAATGCACATAGTGAGGTCACAGTTGAGAGAAAATAAACACAGTGAAGTCACATTACAGAGATAATAAGCACAGTGATGTCACAGTACAGAGATAATAAACACAGTGATGTCACATTACAGAGATAATACACATAGTGATGTCACAGTATAGAGATAATGCAAATAGTGAGGTCACAGTACAGGGATAATACACATAGTGATGTCACAGTACAGAGATAATACACATAGTGATGTCACAGTACAGGGATAATAAACACAGTGATGTCATATTACAGAGATAATACACATAGTGGTGTCACAGCACAGAGATAATGCACATAGTGAGGTCACAGTACATAGATTATGCACATAGTGAGGTCACACTACATAGAAAATGCACATAGTGAAGTCACAGTAAAGAGATAATACACATAGTGAGGTCACAGTAGAGAGATAATAAACACAGTGATGTCACATTACAGAGATAATACACATAGTGATGTCACAGTACATAGATAATACACATAGTGATGTCACAGTACATAGATAATGCACATAGTGAGGTCACAGTACATTGATAATGCACAGTGTGGTCACAGTACAGAGATAATGCACATAGTGATGTCACAGTACATAGATAATGCACATAGTGAGGTCACAGTACAGAGATAATGCACATAGTGAGGTCACAGTAGAGAGATAATAAACAGAGTGATGTCACATTACAGAGATAATCCACATAGTGAGGTCACAGTACAGAGATAATAAGCACAGTGATGTCACATTACAGAGATAATACACATAGTGAGGTCACAGTACAGAGATAATAAACACAGTGATGTCACATTACAGAGATAATGCACATAGTGAGGTCACAGTACATAGATAATGCACATAGTGAGATCACAGTAGAGAGTTAATAAACACAGTGATGTCCCATTACAGAGATAATGCACATAGTGAGGTCACAGTAGAGAGATAATAAACACAGTGATGTCACACTACAGAGATAATGCACATAGTGATGTCACAGTACATAGATAATGCACATAGTGAAGTCACAGTACAGAGATAATGCACATAGTGAGGTCACAGTACATAGATAATGCACATAGTGAGGTCACAGTACATAGATAATGCACATAGTCATGTCAGAGTACATAGATAATGCACATAGTGATGTCACAGTAGATAGATAATACACATAGTGAGGTCACAGTACATAGATAATGCACATAGTGTGGTCACAGTACAGAAATAATGCACATAGTGATGTCACAGTACATAGATAATGCACATAGTGAGGTCACAGTACAGGGATAATGCACATAGTGATGTCACAGTACAGAGATAATACACATAGTGAGGTCACATTACATAGATAATGCACATAGTGAGGTCACAGTAGAGAAATAATAAACACAGTGGTGTCACATTACAGAGATAATCCACATAGTGAGGTTTCAGTACAGAGATAATAAACACAGTGATGTCACATTACAGAGATAATAGACATAGTGATGTCACAGTACAGAGATAATAAACACAGTGATGTCACGTTACAGAGAAAATACACATAGTGATGTCACATTACAGAGATAATACATATAGTGATGTCACAGTACATAGATAATACACATAGTGAGGTCATAGTAGAGAGATAATAAACACAGTGATGTTCCATTACAGAGATAATGCACATAGTGAGGTCACAGTACAGAGATAATAAACACAGTGATGTCACATTACAGAGATCATACACATAGTGAGGTCACAGTACATAGATAATGCACATAGTGAGGTCAGAGTATAGAGATAATGCACATAGTGAGGTCACAGTACATAGATAATGCACATAGTGAGGTCACAGTACAGAGATAATGCACATAGTGAGGTCATAGTAGTGAGAAAATAAACACAGTGAAGTCACATTACAGAGATAATACACATATTGATGTCACAGTAGAGATAATAAGCACAGTAATGTCACATTACAGAGATAATACACATAGTGATGTCACAGTACAGAGATAATAAACACAGTGATGTCACATTACAGAGATAATACACATAGTGATGTCACAGTACAGGGATAATAAACACAGTGATGTCATATTACAGAGATAATACACATAGTGACGTCACAGCACAGGGATAATGCACATAGTGAGGTCACAGTACATAGATAATGCACATAGTGAAATCGCAGTACAGAGATAATGCAAACAGTGATGTCACAGTACATAGATAATGCACATAGTGAGGTCACAGTAGAGAGATAATAAACACAGTGATGTCACATTACAGAGATAATCTACATAGTGAGGTCACAGTACAGAGATAATAAGCACAGTGATGTCACATTACAGAGATAATAAACATAGTGAGGTCACAGTACAGAGATAATGCACATAGTGAGATCACAGTAGAGAAATAATAAACACAGTGATGTTCCATTACAGAGATAATGCACATAGTGAGGTCACAGTAGAGAGATAATAAACACAGTGATGTCACAGTACAGAGATAATGCACATAGTGATGTCACAGTACAGAGATAATGCACATAGTGATGTCACAGTATATAGATAATGCACATAGTGAGGTAACAGTACAAAGATAATGGACATAGTGAGGTCACAGTACATAGATAATGCACATAGTGTGGTCACAGTACAGAGATAATGCGAATAATGATGTCACAGTACATAGATAATGCACATAGTGATGTCACATTACATAGATAATATACATAGTGAGGTCACAGTACATAGATAATGCACATAGTGTGGTCACAGTACAGAGATAATGCACATAGTGATGTCACAGTACATAGATAATGCACATAGTAAGGTCACAGTACATAGATAATGCACACAGTGAGGTCACAGTAGAGAGATAATAAATACAGTGGTGTCACATTACAGAGATAATCCACATAGTGAGGTCACAGTACAGAGATAATAAACACAGTGATGTCACATTACAGAGATAATACACATAGTGAGGTCACAGTACATAGATAATGCACATAGTGAGGTCAGAGTATATAGATAATGCACATAGTGAGGTAACAGTACAAAGATAATGGACATAGTGAGGTCACAGTACATAGATAATGCACATAGTGTGGTCACAGTACAGAGATAATGCGAATAATGATGTCACAGTACATAGATAATGCACATAGTGATGTCACATTACATAGATAATATACATAGTGAGGTCACAGTACATAGATAATGCACATAGTGTGGTCACAGTACAGAGATAATGCACATAGTGATGTCACAGTACATAGATAATGCACATAGTAAGGTCACAGTACATAGATAATGCACACAGTGAGGTCACAGTAGAGAGATAATAAATACAGTGGTGTCACATTACAGAGATAATCCACATAGTGAGGTCACAGTACAGAGATAATAAACACAGTGATGTCACATTACAGAGATAATACACATAGTGAGGTCACAGTACATAGATAATGCACATAGTGAGGTCAGAGTACAGAGATAATGCACATAGTGAGGTCACAGTACAGAGATAATACACATAGTGAGGTCACAGTACATAGATAATGCACATAGTGAGGTCACAGTACAGAGATAATGCACATATTGATGTCACAGTACATAGATAATGCACATAGTGAGGTCACAGTACAGAGATAATGCACCTAGTGAGGTCACAATACATAGATAATGCACATAGTGAGGTCACAGTACATAGATAATGCACATAGTGATGTCACAGTACATAGATAATGCACATAGTGAGGTCACAGTAGAGAAATAATAAACACAGTGATGTCACATTACAGAGATAATACACATAGTGATGTCACAGTACATAGATAATGCACATAGTGATGTCACAGTACATAGATAATGCACATAGTGATGTCACAGTACATAGATAATGCACATAGTGATGTCAAAGTACAGAGATAATGCACATAGTGATGTCGCATTACAGAGATAATAAATATAGTTATGTTACGTTACAGAGATAATACACATAGTGAGGTCACAGTACATAGATAATGCACATAGTGAGGTCACAGTGCAGAGATAATGCACATAGTGATGTCACAGTTGAGAGAAAATAAACACAGTGAAGTCACATTACAGAGATAATACACATATTGATGTCACAGTAGAGATAATAAGCACAGTGATGTCACAGTACAGAGATAATAAACACAGTGATGTCACATTACAGAGATAATACACATAGTGATGTCACAGTATAGAGATAATGCAAATAGTGAGGTCACAGTACAGGGATAATACACATAGTGATTTCACAGTACAGAGATAATACACATAGTGATGTCACAGTACAGGGATAATAAACACAGTGATGTCATATTACAGAGATAATACACATAGTGGTGTCACAGCACCGAGATAATGCACATAGTGAGGTCACAGTACATAGATTATGCACATAGTGAGGTCACACTACATAGAAAATGCACATAGTGAAGTCACAGTACAGAGATAATGCACATAGTGAGGTCACAGTAGAGAGATAATAAACACAGTGATGTCACATTACAGAGATAATACACATAGTGATGTCACAGTACATAGATAATGCACATAGTGATGTCACAGTACATAGATAATGCACATAGTGAGGTCACAGTACATTGATAATGCACAGTGTGGTCACAGTACAGAGATAATGCACATAGTGATGTCACAGAACAGAGATAATGCACATAGTGAGGTCACAGTAGAGAGATAATAAACACAGTGATGTCACATTACAGAGATAATCCACATAGTGAGGTCACAGTACAGAGATAATAAGCACAGTGATGTCACATTACAGAGATAATACACATAGTGAGGTCACAGTACATAGATAATGCACATTGTGAGGTCAGAGTACAGAGATAATGCACTTAGTGAGGTCACAGTACAGAGATAATGCACATAGTGAGGTCACAGTACATAGATAATGCACATAGTGAGATCACAGTAGAGAGTTAATAAACACAGTGATGTCCCATTACAGAGATAATGCACATAGTGAGGTCACAGTAGAGAGATAATAAACACAGTGATGTCACAGTACAGAGATAATGCACATAGTGATGTCACAGTACATAGATAATGTACATAGTGAAGTCAAAGTACAGAGATAATGCACATAGTGAGGTCACAGTACATAGATAATGCACATTGTGTGGTCAGAGTACATAGATAATGCACATAGTGATGTCACAGTAGATAGATAATACACATAGTGAGGTCACAGTACATAGATAATGCACATAGTGTGGTCACAGTACAGAAATAATGCACATAGTGATGTCACAGTACATAGATAATGCACATAGTGAGGTCACAGTACAGGGATAATGCACATAGTGATGTCACAGTACAGAGATAATCCACATAGTGATGTCACATTACAGAGATAATACACATAGTGAGGTCACAGTAGAGAGATAATGCACATAGTGATGTCACAGTACATAGATAATGCACATAGTGAGGTCACAGTAGAGAGATAATGCACATAGTGAGGTCACAGTACATAGATAATGCACATAGTGATGTCACAGTACATAGATAATGCACATAGTGAGGTCACAGTACCTAAATAATGCACATAGTGAGGTCACAGTAGAGAGATAATACACATAGTGAGGTCACAGTACATAGATAATGCACATAGTGATGTCACAGTACATAGATAATGTACATAGTGAGGTCACAGTACAGAGATAATGCACATAGTGAGGTCACAGTACCTAAATAATGCAGATAGTGAGGTCACAGTACATAGATAATGCACATAGTGAGGTCACAGTACAGAGATAATACACATAGTGATGTCACAGTACAGAGATAATACACATAGTGAGGTCACAGTACATAAATAATGCACATAGTGAATTCACAGTACATAGATAATGCACATAGTGAGGTCACAGTACAGAGATAATGCACATAGTGAGGTCACAGTACATAAATAATGCACATAGTGAGGTCACAGTACATAGATAATGCACATAGTGAGGTCACAGTACAGAGATAATGCACATAGTGAGTGGGTGGGAGCCGGTGGCGCACGTGTCGGCTTTCTTATTTATTGTTATGGGAGTTCCAAAAACAGAGGAGCAAATACAAGGAGGGAGAAGAAATGTATCAGAATGGTCACATGAGAATAAGGAGAAATATAACCGCAGCGCCGGCGTCATGGATCGTCCATCACTTATGTGACCTCCTATCAGTCTCCATCCAAGGGATGTAGCTCAGTGGTAGAGCGCATGCATCCATGTCTTGTGATAAATTAGTAAAACCTCTCCAATTATATTCCAGGATCTTTGTTATTTGATTTTGCACTTAGTTCTCCCTTTGTCAGACCTCCATATACTGTCAGACCCCCATACTGTATACTGTTACACTCTGGAGCATTGTTTGCACACATCCCACTTACTTTCTTTTGTCTTTATATTGTTTCTCTCTTTATTCTTTGCATCACACGACCATCCATTATGTAAATGTCATTGATATTCTGTGTGTGTATACCTATCCATCTTATACAGTTATATGAAAAAGTTTGGGCACCCCTATTAATCTTAAGCTTAATGTTTTATAAAAATTGGTGTTTTTGCAACAGCTATTTCAGTTTGATATATGTAATAACTGTTGGACACAGTAATGTTTCTGCCTTGAAATGAGGTTTATTGTACTAACAGAAAATGTGCAATCTGCATTCAAACAAAATTTGACAGGTGCATAAGTATGGGCACCCTTATCATTTTCTTGTTTTAAATACTCCTACCTACTTTTTACTGACGTACTAAAACACTTTTTTTGGTTTTGTAACCTAATTGAGCTTTGAACTTCATAGCCAGGTGTATGCAATCATGAGAAAAGCTACTTAAAGTGGCCACTTACAAGTTGTTCTCCTGTTTGAATCTCCTCTGAAGAGTGGCATCATGGGCTCCTCAAAACAACTGTCAAATGATCTGAAAACAAAGATTATTCAACATAGTTGTTCAGGGGAAGGATACAAAAAGCTGTCTCAGAGATTTAACCTGTCAGTTTCCACTGTGAGGAACATAGTAAGGAAATGGAACAACACAGGGACAGTTCTTGTTAAGGCCAGAAGTGGCAGGCCAAGAAAAACATCAGAAAGGCAGAGAAGAAGAATGGTGAGATCAGTCAAGGACAATCCTCAGACCACCTCCAGAGAGCTGCAGCATCAACTTGCTGCAGATGGTGTCACTGTGCATCGGTCAACTATGCAACGCACTTTGCACAAGGAGAAGCTGTATGGGAGAGTGATGCGAAAGAAGCCGTTTCTGCAAGCACGCCACAAACAGAGTCGGCTGAGGTATGCAAAAGCACAATTGGAGAAGCCAATTTTTTTTTTGGAAGAAAGTCCTGTGGACTGATGAAACCAAGATTGAGTTGTTTGGTCATACAAAAAGGCATTATGCATGGCGGCAAAAAAACACAGCATTCCGAGAAAAACACTTGCTACCCACAGTAAAATTTGGTGGAGGTTCCATCATGCTTTGGGGCTGTGTGGCCAATGCCGGCGCCAGGAATCTTGTTAAAGTTGAGGGACGCATGGATTCCACTCAGTATCAGCAGATTCTTGACAATAATGTTCAAGAATCAGTGATAAAGTTGAAGTTACGCAGGGGATGGATCTTTCAGCAAGACAATGATCCAAAACACCGCTCCAAATCTACTCAGGCATTCATGCAGAGGAACAATTACAATGTTCTGGAATGGCCATCCCGGTCCCCAGACCTGAATATCATTGAACATCTGTGGGATCATTTGAAGAGGGCTGTCCATGCTCAGCGACCATCAAACTTAACTGAACTGGAATTGTTTCGTAAAGAGGAATGGTCAAAAATACCTTCATCCAGGATCCAGGAACTCATTAAAAGCTACAGGAAGCGACTAGAGGCTGTTATTTTTGCAAAAGGAGGATCTACTAAATATTAATGTCACTTTTCTGGTGAGGTGCCCATACTTATGCACCTGTCAAATTTTGTTTGAATGCAGATTGCACATTTTCTGTTAGTACAATAAACCTCATTTCAAGGCAGAAACATTACTGTGTCCAACAGTTATTACATATATCAAAATGAAATAGCTGTTGCAAAAACACCAATTTTTAAAAAACATTAAGCTTAAGATTAATAGGGGTGCCCAAACTTTTTATATAACTGTATTTACACTGCTCAAAATAATAAAGGGAGCACTCAAATAACACATCCTAGATCTGAATGAATGAAATCTTCTCATTGAATACTTTGTTCTGTACAAAGTTGAATGTGCTGACAACAAAATCACACAAAAATCATCAATTGAAATCACATTTATTAACCAATGGAGGCCTGGATTTGGAGTCACCCCCAAAATTAAAGTGGAATAACACACTACAGGCTGATCCAACTCTGATGTAATGTCCTTAAAACAAGTCAAAATGAGGCTCAGTATTGTGTGTGACCTCCACGTGCCTGTATGACCTCCCTACAACGCCTGGGCATGCTCCTGATGAGGCTGAGTATTGTGTGTGACCTCCACGTGCCTGTATGACCTCCCTACAACGCCTGGGCATGCTCCTGATGAGGCTGAGTATTGTGTGTGGCCTCCACGTGCCTGTATGACCTCCCTACAACGCCTGGGCATGCTCCTGATGAGGCTGAGTATTGTGTGTGGCCTCCATGTGCCTGTATGACCTCCCTACAACGCCTGGGCATGCTCCTGATGAGGCTGAGTATTGTGTGTGGCCTCCATGTGCCTGTATGACCTCCCTACAACGCCTGGGCATGCTCCTGATGAGGCTGAGTATTGTGTGTGGCCTCCACGTGCCTGTATGACCTCCCTACAACGCCTGGGCATGCTCCTGATGAGGCTGAGTATTGTGTGTGGCCTCCATGTGCCTGTATGACCTCCCTACAACGCCTGGGCATGCTCCTGATGAGGTTGCGGATGGTCTCCTGTGGGATCTCCTCCCAGACCTGGACTAAAGCATCCGCCAACTCCTGGACAGTCTGTGGTGCAACGTGACGTTGGTGGATGGAGCGAGACATGATGTCCCAGATGTGCTCAATCGGATTCAGGTCTGGGGAACGGGCGGCCAGTCCATAGCTTCAATGACTTCATCTTGCAGGAACTGCTGACACACTCCAGCCACATGAGGTCTGGCATTGTCTTGCATTAGGAGGAACCCAGGGCCAACCTCACCAGCATATGGTCTCACAAGAGGTCTGAGGATCTCATCTCGGTACCTAATGGCAGTCAGACTACCTCGGCGAGCACATGGAGGGCTGTGCTGCGGGCTGGTATGTTTATGCACAATCACCAGGGACCTTCCCAGCCTGATAATATCAGCTCTCAGTTGTCTGCTTTAATTAACTTTGCTGGTTACATGGGGGGATACACCATGTCATTTTTTTTTGTTTGTTTTTTTATTTAATCATTAAAAGCTGCCTGATAAGCTCCACAGGGTGCAAAGTTATTATATGTTGGGTGGTTGTGCAATTATTTGTCTATATGTCTGTCGCTATGTCTAAATGTCTCTCTGTACGTCTGTTGGTCAATATATCTGTCTATCTATCTACTCAATCTATCTCCATTATCTATCTCCATGTCATTTATTGCTGTCTAAAAACGCTAGAAAAATGCAGGAAAAAAAGCACGTTTTTGCCGCTGCGTTTTTCCTGCCAAGAGATGTGGAAATGCTGCAGAAATTTCTGCTTTCAAATAAGTGTGAACATACCCTTAGGGTTTTGCATATGAGCATAACACACATGCAGGGGATGTAGCTCAGTGGTAGAGCGCATGCTTTGCATGTATGAGGCCGCGGGTTTAATCCCCGGCATCTCCATTGTCATGTATTCCACAGAGATCACTCTATATCTCACCATGCTGTCACTGTGTCAGGATTTCATCAGGGATTCCAACATATGGAATATATGTTAATGCCCTCTGTACAGTCACTGCCACCTTCACAATAGCCCAATTATTAATATTACTCGCTGCCACCACCGGCTGAGTTTGAAATATAGTACAAGGCCTTGCCTGGCCAAACGCCTGCATTCTGGTAGTGTATGGCTTCAGGGAAGGGAACGATTACAGGACTAAAGAAACAGAACGATTAGACTTTATATTTAATCCAAATGGGAGGCAGTGTTTAGGAAAACTATACAAAAATGTTTACAAAAGGAGACAATTCAATACATTAATAGTTACACCAAATAATAAGGATTAAAGAAGAGACTTACTATAAGATCGCTGAGACGATTCAATATAGGTGGATTTGATTTGAACGTTATCGAATATGACCCGTTGCTTATAGTATCTATACCCCCCAGCCAACTATTTTATGCTGAAGGGAGAGACCCCCCTGGGATGACGTCACAGGGACTGGGCTCTAGCCTGCACATTTTATTAAAAACTTCTGGGATAACTCATCGCTCGTTGATCCCAGAATCCCAAAAGTGATACCATATTTCTATTATGATTTTACCTTCATTTAAGGACCACACACTGCATAGTTGCGACCTGCTATCCTAGTGCTTTAGTGCTACAGCTCCATGGAGGGGTTTGATAAAATATGCATAGCGTTATGTGATATTTCAGTTTTTCTTTTTTAATAATTTTGCAAAAATTTCTACATTTCAGTTTTTTTTCAGTCAAGATGGGGTGCAGAGTGTACTTTAATGAGGAAAAAATGAACTTTTTAGAGTTTACCAAATGGCTGCAATGAAACAAAGAGTGAAACATTTAAAGGGGTCTGAATACTTTCCGTATCCAATGTATTGCTCCATACAGTATGGGCCCCATATAATGCTCCATACAGTATGGCCCCATATAATGCTCAATATAGTATGGGCCCCATATAATGCTCCATACAGTATGGCCCCATATAATGCTCAATATAGTATGGCCCCATATAATGCTCCATACAGTATGGCCCCATGTAATGCTCCATACAGAAAAAAAATAATAATCAAATACTACCCTCTCCTTGTTCCCCGCTGGCCGCAGGTCCTGTCTCCACAGCGTGTTCCGGCTCTCTGCACTGTGACTGCCCAGCACAGAGGGGGCGCTGTAGTGATCGCGCCCTCTTCCCTGAGATGTCACAGAGTCGGAAGACACCGGAGCTGCGGAGGAACGTGGAGAGATGAGTATCGCGAGCAGTTTAAAGCAATGTGGGACGCGGTGCCAGAGCCCATGCTGTACTGCTCTGCCAGCTATATAGTGGCCGATTCCGGGTACTGCACACCTGACCCTATTCATATGATCTGCAGTACCCCGCTGTAGCCACTATGCAGTTGTTGGCGCTGTGCTGTTCCAGTCTGCAAATAATCACATCCAACCGGCACCAAGAACAGCTGATCACGCGTGCCGGGGGTCGCGTCCCCATTAATCTAATATTGGTCGCCTATCCTAAGGGTAAGTCATCAATATAAAAGAGCTGGACATCCCCTTTATCTGTTGCCACTACCCCTATACCAACTAATGGTAAATCCCTCCCTCACTTATCATTATGTGCTGCTAATGTTACGTAACAACATTCTATATAGTGAAGTCACAACCAGACATAGAGATGGTAAATATTATTTATTTTTAGGAACATTTGGACAAATAATGGAATATATGAGGATATCATAGTCTGGGGCTGCAGCTGTTATCAGCATCTCTGCACATGATGAAATCAGGGTCTCTATGAAGCAGATGAGGGATCTGTGGATCATTATGGAAATGATCTGTAACTTCTGCAGATTTCTGTAAAGAGAAGACACCAAATTATTACATCTCATCAATAGATTCCCAGTAAAAAGTTAATAATCAGCTGGAAAATATAAAAAAGCAAATTCTAATATCTACTTACATGAAGGACAAGTCATTCTGATCTAATTCCTCAATGTTCTCCAGACTTGGATCATCCTTCTATGAAAAGGAGAAAAGAACAATTACTTATATGTCACATGTGATCTAGATATCATGGGGCAGCGGGAATGAGAGGTGACTTACCATCGGGTGTTTTTGGGGTGTTCATGGCCCTTCATGCTTGGTAAGATGTTGACCAAAGCTGATGGTAAACTAAAGAGAGATCAGAACAGCAGGAGGTTAAAGGTGATATTTTTTACAGTTTTGTAATGAATGTAGTGTTAATGTATGCATTGCTCCCTTACCTGGGCTGGGGTCAGTATGTTCTCCACCACTGTCTGCACCATGAACATGGTGCTTCAATGGAAGCAGTGGTTACGGCACAGGGGGCACAGAGGTTTGGAGCGGAGCCATCTAGTAATACATCCCTGATGGAAGGTGTGGTCACATGGAAGGACCGTGACCTGCTCTCCGATCTCATATTCGGTCATACAGATGATACATGACTCGGCCTCCTCCTGTGCGGTTACATCCCTTGTTGGGAGATTTGCAATTAGCAGTGCTCTCCTGCGAACCCAATGCTGCCGCCTCTGCCGCACAGGTAGATTTTGTGCAGGTGGCTCCACAGCATTGCTGTCGCTCTGACGTCCATCACTGGTAGAAGGTCTTTCCTCGTCTCTTGGAGGAGACCGTCCATCACTGGTAGAAGGTCTCTCCTGCACAGGTAGGTTTTGTGCAGGTGGCTCCACCTGTGGCAGTGGTGGTGTCATCACACCCACTTCCTCCAGTTGAATGGGTGGGAGGGGACGGCCGCCATCCCTGCTGCTCTCTCCGGAGGGCTCTGCAGGGGCTGGTCTTAGAGGAGAGCGGCTTCTATCCCTGCTCTCTTCCTGTCCTCTACGCCGTGGAGGATCTCTGGCCCGTCTCCATCTCCTCTCAGTGACATTGCTGTCTCTCTGACGTCCATCACTGGTAGAAGGTCTTTCCTGATCTCTTGGAGAAGACCTTCTTCCATCACTGGTAGAAGGTCTTTCCTGATCTCTTGGAGGAGACCTCCTCCGTCCATGGACAATTATGGCCTGACCTATAAACAAATAAGAATTTATCTGAATTATTTCCAATTTTAGTAAACACTTTTTGGCTATAGTGATGGGTCCTTCTACTGCTGTGGTGTTTAGGGAGAGGGGAACCCTAGAAAGAATTGACTTTATTTTGGCCTTAGTTAACCTGCACTGTCTGTCCTGAAATGTGTCCCCTCATACCCCAGGGATATCTCCTCCCAGGAAAGCCCTATAGTGTGGGAATATTGTGGATCTCCCCCAAATATTTCCCTTACCTTGATTTTCTGGTCGGCGCAGCCATGCCTCATTGTCAGCAATCAGCTGGCGCAGCTCCCGGGCGCTCATGACTTAGGTACCTGGAGCTGGCTGATAGAATATTGGAGAACTAAGCTCTCCGGTGGCACCGGTGTTATTGTGCTCTGATCAAAGATCAAGAAGAATAAATGGAAGTAATCACCAGATGTGTAACACAAACTAGTTCGCTCTTCCACAACCAAAGTGAAGTCTCAGCAAAAGCATCAACTCAAGAAATGGTGCTGATGTCACAGTGCTCAGAGATTATATACCCTCAGGACATTCCATGATGTCATTATGACATCATAACTGAGTGACCCCCTAATCCTGAGCATTGTGACATCAGAGCAGCCAGGCCGCCATGTTTGCTGCCAACTGGTGAATGAGGCAGAGAATGTGGAATAGAAATATCCCATCTGATTAATAGAATATAAATGTATATAAATCTGTGTTGGAAAAGATAGAAAAATCAGTTTTCTCCATGTTTGTAAATAGTCGTTTTTTTGCTTTGGTAGATATTATATACATGTTATATATGGTATAAATTATCCTCTGCTGTAAATGATAAGAATGGAATGTTATTCTTTATCATTTATAGTTGTGGGTGATACATTATTGCTAAACAATAAACAACTCACCGACCTGTCAGGGAAATGATCAGGTTATATAAATGAGTGAAAATAGAATAAATAATAATAGAAGGTAAAGTATACAAATGCCTCTAAAAAAAAAAGTCATCAGTTTTTTTTACTTTTCTGTACCACCAGGGCCGTCCTACATGACATACATGGATTTTACCTGGGTGTCTCGTGCCCCTATAATAATGTGTCCATATCACTCAGTTACCCCAAATCCACAAAACTATCTATTAGAACAGGACCTGGACTGGTAATCTTCCTACCTGGCAGATTCCCTGTGGACGCCTCGGGTGGGCTGGTCAGTGGATCACCAGCAAGGTGCAGATTTAGCCCTCCTAAAGTATAACAATAGTACAGTGGTGGCCAAAAGTATTGGCACCCCTGCAATTCTGTCGGATGATACTCAGTTTCTTCCTGAAAATGATTGCAATCACAAACTCTTTGGTATTATTATCTTCATTTAATTTGTCTTCAATGAAAAAAAACAAAAAGAATTGTCCTAAAGCTAAATTGGATATAATTCCACACCAAACCTAGAAAAGGGGGTGGACAAAAGTATTGGCACTGTTTGAAAAATCATGTGATGCTTCTCTAATTCATGTAATTAACAGCACCTGTAACTTACCTGTGGCACCTAACAGGTGTTGGCAATAACTAAATCACACTTGCAGCCAGTTAACATGGATTAAAGTTGACTCAACCTCTGTCCTGTGTCCTTGTGTGTACCATATTGAGCATGGAGAAAAGAAAGAAGACCAAAGAACTGTCTGAGGACTTGAGAAACCAAATTGTGAGGAAGCATGAGCAATCTCAAGGCTACAAGTCCATCTCCAAAGACCTGAATGTTCCTGTGTCTTCCGTGCGCAGTGTCATCAAGAAGTTTAAAGCCCATGGCACTGTGGCTAACCTCCCTAGATGTGGACGGAAAAGAAAAATTGACGAGAGATTTCAACGCAAGATTGTGCGGATGGTGGATAAAGAACCTCTACTAACATCCAAACAAGTTCAAGCTTCCCTGCAGTCCAAGGGTACAACAGTGTCAACCCGTACTATCCGTCGGCGTCTGAATGAAAAGGGACTGTATGGTAGGATACCCAGGAAGACCCCACTTCTTACCCCGAGACATAAAAAAGCCAGGCTGGAGTTTGCCAAAACTTACCTGAGAAAGCCTAAAACGTTTTGGAAGAATGTTCTCTGGTCAGATGAGACAAAAGTCGAGCTTTTTGGGAAAAAGCATCAACATAGAGTGTACAGGAAAAAAAAGAGGCATTCAAAGAAAAGAACACGGTCCCTACAGTCAAACATGGTGGAGGTTCCCTGATGTTTTGGGGTTGCTTTGCTGCCTTTGGCACTGGACTGCTTGACCGTGTGCATGGCATAATGAAGTCTGAAGACTACCAACAAATTTTGCAGCATAATGTAGGGCCCAGTGTGAGAAAGCTGGGTCTCCCTCAGAGGTCATGGGTCTTCCAGCAGGACAATGACCCAAAACACACTTCCAAAAGCGCTATAAAATGGTTTGAGAGAAAGCACTGGAGACTTCTAAGGTGGCCAGCAATGAGTCCAGACCTGAATCCCATAGAACACCTGTGGAGAGATCTCAAAATGGCAGTTTGGAGAAGGCACCCTTCAAATATCAGGGACCTGGAGCAGTTTGCCAAAGAAGAATGGTCTACAATTCCAGCAGAGCATTGTAAGAAACTCATTGATGGTTACCGGAAGCGGTTGTTCGCAGTTATTTTGGCTAAAGGTTGTGCAACCAAGTATTAGGCTGAGGGTGCCAATACTTTTGTCCGGCCCATTTTTGGAGTTTTGTGTGAAATGATCAATGATTTGATTTTTGCTTCATTCTCTTTTGTGTTTTTTCCTTGCAAGCAAATTAAATGAAGATAATAAGACCAAAGAATTTGTGATTGCAATCATTTTCAGGAAGAAACTGAGTATTATCTGACAGAATTGCAGGGGTGCCAATACTTTTGGCCACCACTGTAACTATAACAATAGTATGTTTGCATACTATAGCGCTACAGAGTGCTACTTTATTTGTTGGTTATATATGGAGATGGCTACTCTTAGTAAGCACCTGTACACACCGGTTTTCTGTTTTGAAAGTGACGGTCAGTCTTTTGATATTTGTATACATAGGATTTCTGAATGATCACTCCACCCCTAAGCCTCAGGAGGTTTTAATTATAGCAGGATCCTACCCTCCCATATACATGTAGACTTTAGTATAAGATTGGATTCACACTAGGTAGGTTCCTGGCAACGAGAGTCGCCTTACCATGGCTATCGGGTACACATGAATTGGCTAATTTATGCGCTAAGAATTCTCATTTATTTCTATTTTCTAGAGCAGTAATGCAATTCAAATTTCATACATTTCATGTTTTCATGCTATAGCGCTACAGAGTGCTACTTTATTTGTTAGTTATATAGATGGCAACTCTTAGTAAGCACCTGTACAGACCAGTTTTCTGTTTTGGAAGTGACGGTCAGTCTTTTGATAGCTGTTATTAATAACCAGGGAACATTTTGGGCTAATGGCCCCTTTCCCTGGCTAGTAATATCAGCCCCCAGCAGACGGCTTTCCCTCTGCTGGTTATGAAAATTTGGCCAGAGCCCCCTCTGTTTTTTTAATCTAATTCTTTATTTTACACATAATGTACACTGGGCTTGCTGACTACAATTTCCATCACTGTCGCCTGCTCGCGCTGATCTCAGGCAACAATGATATGAGCTGCATTCAGCTCCCGGCGCATGTCCAGCACTCCGGCATTCAAAAGTCTCGCATTAGAGCTACCGCCGTCAGACCCGGTGGCTTGAACTCCGGTAACCTTGTAGAGTTCAAAGCCACCGGGTCTCCCGGCAGTTGCAAGGCCCAGAAACCTCATGGGAAACTTTGAGGGACATTTTAGGTTTTGGAAGTTTCCAGCTGCTGGAACACCTAGTGGCAGCGAACTAAGGTTACTTTAGGTGTGTATTTTACTGTGCTTGTTAATAAAAAAAGAGAAGTGGGGTCCCTCGTAATTTTTATAATCAGCAAAGGGAAAATCAACGGCTGGTGGCTGATATTATTTGGGAACAGGCCAATAGCCATAAAGATTCCCAGGCTATTAATATCAGCTCACAGCTGTTTGCTTAGCCTTTACTGCTTATTATAGGGGAGACCCCAAACAAAAATTGATGTGGGGTCCCCCTATATTCACTAACCATCAAAGGCTAAACAGACAGCTGCGAGATGATATTAATAGCTTAGGAAGTGGCCATGGTTATTGGCCCCCTCCTAGACTAAAAACATCAGCTCTCATCCGCCCCAGAAATGGTACATCAATAAAATGTGCCAAATCTGATGCTTAGCCTCTGCTCTTCCCACTTGTCTTGATGCGATGACAAGTGGGTTAATGATTGTGGGGTTGACGTCAGCTGTTTTATGGCCGCTAACATCAAGCCCACAAGTTAGTAATGGAGAGGCATCTATAAGACTCCCTATTACTAACCCAATAATCAGATTGTAAAAAAACACACCCAGAATAAAGTCCTTTATTTGAAATAAAGACAAACACTCCTTTATTAAAATAAAAATAAAAAAGTATTATATTCACCTTTACACCTAATTCACCAAAGCCTTTGTCCCCTGTAAAAGAGAAAAAAATAAAAAAACACCATAATGCTCACCTTAACACCTAATCCCTGATGCCCTTGTCACCTGTAAACGACAAAAAGTAGTAAACCACCATAATACTCACCTGTCTGCCGTGAATATAATCCATACTGTCCCACGACAATCCGGATGACTTGGAGAAGAGTCACATCAGCAGTCACTAATGTGACTGCTCTCCACGACAGCCCGCTCACACTGACACAAGAGTGTAATCTCTCCTGCAGGTGATGCCGCCTTTCTACCGCTGCTGATGGCCTGCAACCAATCATCAGACATAAGCAATATCAGGAGATCATCATGGGGTGCAGTGCTTGTCACGGTGCGTATCTGGGAGGTAAGTGCTCTATGCTTTCTTCTTAATTCATTGGGACAATAGAAAAGCGCCATCCAGTAGGGAACAATCTCTTTAAAATACGGGAAAAGGAGAATTGCATTTTTTTTTAATCTGTTCAATAAAAGGCATAAAAAATAAAATCGCCTCCTTTTTTCCCCATATTTTAAATATAAACAAATAATGAAAAAATTAAAGAAAAATAGTTTTGTCTTGTCCCTAATAGTCCAGACTATGAGAATATGATGTTATTTATGCTGCATGATTATAAAAGAGAAAAAATAATAGAGAAAATCTATTAGTAGATAGTCATAGATTAGTGACTCTTGTAGATGAGAACAAATCCCTGGGTGTCCATACAGGGGATGTAGCTCAGTGGTAGAGCGCATGCTTTCCCTGTATGAGGCCCTGGGTTCAATCCCCGACATCTCCATGTTTTGTGATAAAAAAACTAGTAAAGCTTCCAAATATTCAGGAATCTGATACGTGTGAGTATACAGCGGCTCGTCTGTCTGGGTGTAACACAGAACTAAATATCAGATATTTGCTTTTGAAAATGTTATGCAGAGTGATTGTTGGACACTAGGGGGCAGTGTAATCAGCACAATACACCTACATACATCGCTAGAGACTAGAGAGGAGGAAATCAGTTTTCAGGACCAGCGGCCGCAACAGTTATTCTGTGGCCGCTGGACAGGAGCCCCCCAAACCTAATCCCACCTGCTGGTATATTATGTGAGTGCTGTGTGCTATTAGTACAGTGGGGAAAATAAGTATTTGATACGCTGCTGATTTTGTCAGGGGCGGACACAGACTGTAGTGAGCCCCACATAACACTGCATACAGAATACTGGCCCCCATATAACGCTCCATGCAGGCTGTTCCCCCCTTACAATGCCCCATTACACGAGCGATATCTATTGTGAATTCTACAATAGCCCAGAAACCGGCAAATCCTCACAGCGCACAGTGCAGACCGGACAGTATAGTCCTCCATACAGTATTATGGGCACCATATAATGCTCCATACAGGATACTGACCCCCTTATAATGCTCCATACAGGATACTGGCCCCCATATAACGCTCCATACAGGATACTGACCCCCTTATAATGCTCCATACAGGATACTGGTCCCCATATAATGCTCCATACAGGATACTGGTCCCCATATAATGCTCCCTACAGGATACTGGTCCCCATATAACGCTCCATACAGGATACTGTCCCCCATATAATGTTCCATACAGAATACTGACCCCCATATAACACTCCATACAGAATATTGGCCCCATGTAATGCTCCATGCAGGCTGTTCCCCCCTCATAATGCCCCATGCAGGATGTCACACATCCCCCCACCAGATAATGCCCCATGCAGGATGTCACACACCCCCCCACCATATAATGCTCCATGCAGGATGTCACACCCACTTTCCCCCCACCATATAATGCCCCATGCCCCATACATGAAAAAAATAAAAAAAATCCAATACTCACCTCACTTCTTACCTGCTGCTGGCGCTGCTCCGGACTCCAGCGTCGCCCGCGTCTTCCCGCTCTGCACTGTGACAGGTCAGGAGAGAGCGCGCGCGGTGTAAAGACATCACCGCGCCCTCTGACCTGAGACGTCACAGTCAGAGGACGCGGAAGACGCTGAGGAGGCACGGGGAGGGGTAAGTATTGTGCCGGCGCCGTCACATGACCGGAGATGTCCCTGCGCTCAGCATGGTGCCGGGGAACCATGTGGAGCGCAGGGACATCTCCGGTCATGTGACGGCGGGAGGTCCTGCGGGGGGGCTCCATGAAGAGACGCACAAGAGGGGGGTCCCGAAGGGGCCCCGACCGGCCGGGCCCCATGCTGGAGTCAGGGCAGTCATGCCCTGATGGCGGCCCTGCTGGAGGCTGGAGGGGCCCCCTCTCCCTCGGGGGCCCCCGTTCAATGAACCGGCTGCACAGGCGGTAGTTCCGCCCCTGACTCCACCAGCAGAATAGTGTGTGCAGCTCTGGATTATAATACAGGATGTAACTCAGGATCAGTAATGTAATGAATGTACACAGTGACTCCACCAGCAGAATAGTGTGTGCAGCTCTGGAGTATAATAAAGGATGTAACTGAGGATGACTAGAGAATCAGTAATGTAATATATGTGCACAGTGACTGCACCAGCAGAATAGTGAGTGCAGCTCTGGAGTATAATGCAGGATGTAAGTCAGGATCAGTAATGTAATGAATGTAGACAGTGACTGCACCAGCAGAATAGTGAGTGCAGCTCTGAATTATAATACAGGATGTAACTCAGGATCAGTAATGTAATGAATG
This sequence comes from Phyllobates terribilis, assembly GCF_046119375.1. NCBI lineage: Eukaryota > Metazoa > Chordata > Amphibia > Anura > Dendrobatidae > Phyllobates > Phyllobates terribilis. The sequence continues at coordinate 1,104,511 of NW_027362968.1, read as the reverse complement.
TAGACAGTGACTCCACCAGCAGAATAGTGTGTGCAGCTCTGGAGTATAATAAAGGATGTAACTGAGGATGAGTAGAGAATCAGTAATGTAATATATGTGCACAGTGACTGCACCAGCAGAATAGTGAGTGCAGCTCTGGATTATAATACAAGATGTAACTCAGGATGAGTAATGTAATGTATGTACACAGTGACTGCACCAGCAGAATAGTGAGTACAGCTCTGGAGTATAATACAGGATGTAACTCAGGATCAGTAATGTAATGTATGTACACAGTGACTGCACCAGCAGAATAGTGAGAGCAGCTCTGGAGTATAATACAGTATATAACTCAGGATCAGTGCAGGATCAGTAATGTAATGTATGTACACAGTGACTCCACCAGCAGAATAGTGAGTGCAGCTCTGGAGTATAATACAGGATGTAACTGAGGATCAGTAGAGGATCAGTAATGTAATGTATGTGCACAGTGACTGCACAAGCAGAATAGTGAGTGCAGCTCTGGAGTATAATACAGGATGCAAGTCAGGATAAGTACAAGATTAGTAATGTAATATATGTACACAGTGACTGCACCAGCAGAATAGTGAGTACAGCTCAGGATTATAATACAGGATGTAACTCAGGATCAGTAATGTAATGTATGCACACAGTGACTGCACCAGCAGAATAGTGAGTGCAGCTCTGGAGTATAATATAGGATGTAACTAAGGATCAGTACAGGATCAGTAATGTAATGTATGTACACAGTGACTGTACCAGCAGAATAGTGAGTGCAGCTCTGGAGTATAATACAGGATGGAACTCAGGATCAGTAATGTAATGTATGTACACAGTGACTGCACTAGCAGAATAGTGAGTGCAGCTCTGGGGTATAATAAGGGATGTAACTCAGGATCAGTACAGGATCAGTAATGTAATATATGTACACAGTGGTGCACCAGCAGAATAGTGAGTGCAGCTCTGGAGTATAATACAGGATGTAACTCAGGATCAGTAGAGGATCAGTAATGTAATGTATGTACACAGTGACTACACCAGCAGAATAGTGAGTGCATCTCTGGAGTATAATACAGGATGTAGCTCAGGATCAGAACCGGATCAGTAATGTAATGTATGTGCACAGTGACTGCACCAGCAGAATAGTGAGTGCAGCTCTGGAGTATAATACAGGATGGAACTCAGGATCAGTAATGTAATGTATGTACACAGCGACTGCACTAGCAGAATAGTGAGTGCAGTTCTGGAGTATAATACAGGATGGAACTCAGGATCAGTAATGTAATGTATGTACACAGTGACTGCACTAGCAGAATAGTGAGTGCAGCTCTGGAGTATAATACAGGATGTAACTCAGGATCAGTACAGGATCAGTAATGTAATATATGTACACAGTGGCTGCACCAGCAGAATAGTGAGTGCAGCTCTGGAGTATAATACAGGATGTAACTCAGGATCAGTACAGGATCAGTAATGTAATGTATGTACACAGTGACTGCACCAGCAGAATAGTGAGTTCAGCTCTGGAGTATAATACAGGATGTAACTCAGGATCAGAACCGGATCAGTAATGTAATGTATGTGCACAGTGACTGCACCAGCAGAATAGTGAGTGCAGCTCTGGAGTATAATACAGGATGGAACTCAGGATCAGTAATGTAATGTATGTACACAGTGACTGCACTAGCAGAATAGTGAGTGCAGCTCTGGAGTATAATACAGGATGGAACTCAGGATTAGTAATGTAATGTATGTACACAGTGACTCCACCAGCAGAATAGTGAGTGCAGCTCTGGAGTATAATAAAGGAATTAACTGAGGATGAGTAGAGGATCAGTAATGTAATGTATGTACACAGTGACTGCACCAGCACAATAGTGAGTTCAGCTCTGGAGTATAATACAGGATGTAACTAAGGATCAGTACAGGATCAGTAATGTAATATATGTACACAGTGACAGCACCAGCAGAAAAGTGAGTGCAGCTCTGGAGTATAATACAGGATGTAACTCATGATCAGTACAGGATCAGTAATGTAATGTATGTACACAGTGACTGCACCAGCACAATAGTGAGTTCAGCTCTGGAGTATAATACAGGATGTAACTCAGGATCAGTACAGGATCAGTAATGTAATGTATGTACACAGTGACTACACCAGCAGAATAGTGAGTGCAGCTCTGGATTATAATACAGGATGTAACTCAGGATCAGTAATGTAATGTATGTACACAGTGACTGCAGCAGCAGAATAGTGAGTGCAGCTCTGGAGTGTAATACAGGATGTAACTCAGGATCAGTAATGTAATGAATGTACACAGTGACTCCACCAGCAGAATAGTGTGTGCAGCTCTGGATTATAATACAGGATGTAACTCAGGATCAGTAATGTAATGAATGTACACAGTGACTCCACCAGCAGAATAGTGTGTGCAGCTCTGGAGTATAATAAAGGATGTAACTGAGGATGACTAGAGAATCAGTAATGTAATATATGTGCACAGTGACTGCACCAGCAGAATAGTGAGTGCAGCTCTGGAGTATAATGCAGGATGTAAGTCAGGATCAGTAATGTAATGAATGTAGACAGTGACTGCACCAGCAGAATAGTGAGTGCAGCTCTGAATTATAATACAGGATGTAACTCAGGATCAGTAATGTAATGAATGTAGACAGTGACTCCACCAGCAGAATAGTGAGTGCAGCCCTGGAGTATAATACAGGATGTAACTGAGGATCAGTAATGTAATGAATGTACACAGTGACTACACCAGCAGAATAGTGTGTGCAGCTCTGGAGTATAATAAAGGATGTAACTGAGGATGAGTAGAGAATCAGTAATGTAATATATGTGCACAGTGACTGCACCAGCAGAATAGTGAGTGCAGCTCTGGAGTATAATGCAGGATGTAAGTCAGGATCAGTACAGGATCAGTAATGTAATATATGTACACAGTGACTGCACCAGCAGAATAGTGAGTGCAGCTCTGGATTATAATACAGGATGTAACTCAGGATCAGTAATGTAATTTATGTACACATTGAATGCACCAGCAGAATAGTGAGTGCAGCTCCGGAGTATAATGCAGGATGTATCTCATGGTCAGTAATGTAATGTATGTACACAGTAACTCCACCAGCAGAATAGTGAGTGCAGCTCTGGAGTATAATAAAGGAAGTAACTGAGGATGAGTAGAGGATCAGTAATGTAATGTATGTGCACAGTGACTGCACCAGCAGAATAGTGAGTGCAGCTCTGGAGTATAATACAGGATGTAAGTCAGGATCAGTACAGGATCAGTAATGTAATATATGTGCACAGTGACTGCACCAGCAGAATAGTGAGTGCAGCTCTGGAGTATAATACAGGATGTAACTCAGGATCAGTACAGGATCAGTAATGTAATGTATGTACACAGTGACTGCACCAGCAGAATAGTGAGCGCAGCTCTGGAGTATAATACAAGATGTAACTCAGGATCAGTAATGTAATGTATGTACACAGTGACTGCACCAGCAGAATAGTGAGTGCAGCTCTGGAGTATAATACAGCAGGTAACTCAGGATCAGTACAGGATCAATAATGTAATGTATGTACACATTGACTGCACCAGCAGAATAGTGAGTGTAGCTCTGGAGTATAATACAGGATGTAGCTCAGGATCAGTAATGTAATGTATGTACACAGTGACTCCACCAGCAGCATACTGGGTGCAGCTCTGATCAGCTGCTAGTCAGTGTGCTGATTACGGGTGTGGTGGCTGCAGATCCTGCTGTGAGCTCCTGATCTCTGAGAACCAACACCTCTCCACCTGGGGACCTGCTCTCTCTCTTTCCCGGAGGGAGAGCTGGTTTATGGGATGAGTGATGGAGCCAAGTCCCATTCTTCTGCTTCCCGAACCAGGCCGGCGGGGGGCAGAAGAAACCAGCAACCGGCCTGCACATCAGAGGACTCGGGGGTGAGACGCTGCACCAGGAGTCACAGCAATGTGGCTCCTACTCCCCCCGGGATTGTGGAGACCCCCAGAAGCCGCAAGGCTTCCAGCATGGAGGAAAAGCCTGACAGCGGCGTGCAAGATGGCGCTCCTTCCGGAGGAAAGCTGAGTGCTCACGGAGGTGAGGCCGACCTCCCTGAGGGGGGGTGGGCGCAGCAGGGACCCCGGGAGTCTGTGTCCACATATGCCTCCCGGGTCATGATCCACCTCCGTGAGTATGAAGATGCCAGTAAGCTCATCAGGAGGCTACGGGAGGAGCTGCGCTGCACAAGCGCCAAAGCTGCAGGGGCCTCCAAACCAAGGAAGGCCAAGCTCCAAGCCAAGGTAAAAAGACTGAGCAGTGAAATTCAACGCCTGGAACTTAGGAAAGCCACCATCAGGGAGCAGAGTGGTCCTTTCAAAGAAAAACTTATAAATGAAGACTGCTTTAGAGAAATGGCTGATACCAGAGAGCAAAGGCAGATGGGGCTGCAGCCTGAGAGCCAGGTGGATGATGAGAGTGATGATGACCAGCAGGAAGCCCCACCTGGTAGCCTGCAAAGTCACCCGCAGGCCACGTGCAGCGAGCTCCCTGCAGGACAGGCGACAGTGACATCCGGTCGCAGTTCTGCCGGCTCTGGGGAGGACAGTGACAGCAGCGGCCAGGGAGGGGCGCTAATGGCGGAGATTAAGCTCCTGGAGTCCCCAGTGTGCCTCCAAAACTTCCATCTTGGTGACGATCTACCAGAAGAGGCACCTGGGGGCCACAAAAAGGCAAAGAAGACCAAGCCAAAGCTGCAGGAAGCGGTTAGATACGTATATGCCCCCCTCCCTGTACCCCCTGAGTCGGCGGCAGGCTCAGCTCGCTGTATAAGCCCCGTTGCTCAGCCCAGCCCGGGTTCTGCTGTGGATCCGGTGCAAAGGCGCGGGGAGATTACAGAGCGCGGTAGTGAGGCGCAGAGCTCCGTCTCTGCTTGTAGTAGTGGGGACGTAGCAGGAGGTGCATCAGCCGAGAGGCTGGACAGTGAGGGCGGCCCGGCGGCGGGCGTTCCATCAGGCCACGATGCTGTGGTGCGCTCCTCAGTGGGAGGGGGGAGCAGCCCGGTGTCGGGGGCAGCTCCGGTAGCCTCGGCTCCTCTGAATGCTGTTGCCGCTGATCACTTAGTTGAGAAGCGGCGGCAGTGTGAGGGGGCAGTTGGGGCTGAGCGCTCCGGTCCTCCCACGAAAGTGCTATTTTGTGTTGGCGTTGCTGGTCCGGAAGATCCTGATGCTAAAGATCAGCGGCGCCTAACTGCAGCTAGAGATCAGCGGCACATTATACCAAATGCCAAACAGCGGAAATTACCGACCGATGATGTGGAGGGCACACATAAGACCGGGGGTGAGGTCGCCTCCAGTTCTATGGAGGTGACTGAGCCCCTTGTGCCTGATGCGGAGGTCAAAAGGTCATCCACCATTGTTACTGGTCCAGCAGGAATGAATGTGGTGGTGGAGGTGAATGAGGATAATTCATTGTCTGGTGGTGTGGTTGCTGGTTTGGTGGAGGGTAAGATGGAGGTGGGTAATGGTGATACTGTTGGGGCTGACGTGGTCACTGGTCCGGTTGTCCCCCCGGGGGTGGCAACACCTGTCCGGAGTTATGCCAGTGTCACCTCCGGGGCAAATAGGGCATCCTCCTCGTCTCCGGGCTTTGGGGACGGCATGTTGCAACGTCGCCTTCTGGAGGCTCTAAAGAAGGGGGAGAGATCACTAATGGTAGAGGGTCGAGAGGTTGATCTATCGTTCTGGATAGAGAGGCATGGCCTCGGGGCCTTCCGAGAGCAAAAAGGGGGAGATAGTGTGGTCCCTCCCAACAGCCGGGCCAGGCAGTGTGCGTAGGAATGTGGTCCGTCTTCGGTGGAGGGGCAGTGATGCATGTCCTCCAAGGTCTAAAGTTGAGGAGCTCCTGCTGAGGATGGGCTTCAAGGCGATTGACATCTACGTCTTGATACATCCCTATTCCATGCCTGAGTTTGATGTCAGCTTTGTTCGGCCGGAGGGGCTTGAGCTCTTCTGGGCGAATTATGAGTTGGCAAAAAATGAGCCCGGCTGGCGAGACTTTGCCGTTCAGGCAGTGTCTCGCCAAAAACAGATCAAGAAAGTGACCGTGATGACTCGTAATGAGTCGCTTTCTTGCTATGACATCATGACTTCGCTTGGTCGGTATGGAGAGGTGGTGGAGATGCCAAAGAAAAACCGCGACGAGTTTGGTATCTGGTCAGGGGCCTGGACGTTTATGGTAAAACTTAAGCGTTCAGGTGGTACGGTTGCCCACATTCCATCGTCTGCCTTCCTGGGTAGGGATCGTGTCCTGGTCTTCTACCAGGGGCAACCGAAGCTCTGTCACAGGTGCGGCGACCCCACACACTTCAGTGCAAACTGCACCGTGCAGAAATGCGCGTTGTGTGGGGGTGTCGGCCATCTTGACGCCTCTTGTGTGGAGATTAGGTGCCACCTGTGTGGTGAGTTAGGTCACCCATTCAGCCGTTGTCCTCGCTCCTTTGCTAATGCAGTCGAGACCCCGGTGGGAGTAAGCCGTGAGGCCGATTCTGCTGGGGAGGGGACTAGCAGGGGTGGGGGAGCTGAGGGGCCAGGGAAGAAAAGCAATAAAAAGACGCCTGCCCAGCTGAGGCATCTAGACAAGCGCAGACAGGAGAGGGAGCGGGGCGAGCCCCAGACTACCGGGGCAGCCCCTGTCCTGGATGCCAGTCTTGCTGCTGAGGCCCCGAGGGATGATGAGTTGGATGAGGAGGTCAGGAGGATCCACAGGGAGGAAACTGCCTCTTCTTCAGAATCCTCCCATTATGAAAGTATGGATGAGGATAATAAGCGGTGGCTAGAGAACAAGCGTAAGCTCGGCACCAAAAAGAAGAAAAAGAAGGGAGATAAAACATCTTCTCCCACTCTGACCAAGGTACCTAAGGAAGTTAAAACCGACTCCCCTCTAGTTGGTCTTTCTAACCGGTTCCAAGCCCTTGATAACATTTCTTCCTCTGAGGAGGAGGCTGAGGGTGAGGATCCGGCTTCAGCGGAGCTTACAGGGGGCGCCGAGTCTCCTTCTCCTGGGGATGCAAGGTCCTTGGGGGGAGGGAATGGCCCAGAGTCCGGAGACGAGGACGAAAAAAGAAGGAAAAATGTGGGAATGGACACCTCTGTGTCATTAAAGAGGGGGAAGGATTCCTCCTCTGAGGCAGAGGATAAGGGGAGTGGGAAGAAGAAAGTCATCTAACTCAATCACCAATGATGGCGGTACCCACTCCGTTGACGCTGGCGTCCATTAATGTCGCCAGCATTAAGTCAAACATGGCTAGATTTGCGGCCTTTGATTTTCTCAGCCGGGTTGAAGCTGACATTTTCTTTTTGCAAGAGACCAGGCTGCCAAATATGGCAGAGGTGTTTATAGCTAAGAGGGAGGGGAGACTCGGGCCCTCCTATTGGTCTCTTGCGGCTGAGCCGTATAGCGGAGTGGCGGTCCTTTTTACCGCACCGGTAGAATGCCGACGGGTTATTGAGTTAGAAATGGGGAGGTGCCTGATATTAGATGTCCTCATGAAGGGACAAGAGCTTCGGCTCATTAACATCTATGGTCCCCAATCTAAATGGGATCGGAAGTGTCTCTTTATGAGGATCAAGCCCTACCTTTTTACGAGTCGGCAGGTCGTCTTTGGAGGGGACTTCAACACTGTCACGAGGCCCCGGGATAGAGGAGGTTCCAGAGACAAGCTGACTTATGATAGCGTCGCCCTTAATAGTATAGCTAGTGAGGCTGGCCTGGTGGATGTCCACATCCGGCACACCGCAGGCCACGAGGGGTTCACCTATCATAGAGGTAACTGTAGGTCCAGGATAGACAGGTTTTATTTAAAGGAGGAAGCCGTCTCTTCAGCAGTATCTGTTGTTGAGGTGGAGTTCTCCGATCACTGTTTGATTTTGTTTTCCCTGAATGTTACAGAGACCCCCCGGATGGGAAGAGGCTTTTGGAGGCTCAATTCGTCTCTCTTGGAAGAAGCGGAGATAAGACAGTCCTTTGAGGATTTTCTTCAGAGCCAGGTACCCTTACTGGATCTTTGTAGTAGTAAGTCAGAGTGGTGGGAGATGTTTAAGAAAAGGGTGGCGAGATTCTTCCGCCAGCTCTCGAGCCTCAGGAGCCTGGACAGGTACCGCCTGTATCAGGGCCTGAGGAGGAAACTCGAGCATCTTGTCTCAACTGGAGGTAGCCGCGAGGAGATCTCCAGAGTGAAATCTTTGCTAATGAGGTGTCAGTATCATAGACACGCATCTTTGGTTTTTGAGAGGGATTACGGGAAGTACCGCTCGCCCGACCCTTACAGAAACTGCAAGATGTCAGTGAATAGTAAAGTTGTTACAGGACTGGTTGACACTGCGGGGTCCCTGAAAAGATCCAGATCAGGGATCCTGGAGGTCGTCAGATCCTTCTACTCGCACCTCTTGGGGAAGAGGGATCCGGAATGGGATGAGATATCGGCATTTCTGGCTGAAGCTGTCCCCGAACCAGGGGTAGACCCCTCTTTGGCGTTTTGACAGAGATGATCAGGGAAGAGGAAGTTAAGTTGGCGATTGAAGGGCTTGCCCTGAAGAAATCTCCCGGTCCGGATGGCTTAACATCTGAATTCTATAAGATCTTTAAGGGCGCCTTGGTTCCCCTCTTGACTGAGGTATTCAATGAGTGTCTTTCCTCGGGCACTCTGCCAAAGTCAATGAGAAGGTCTGCCCTGATCATCTTGTCAAAGGGTAAGGACCCATCTTGCATTGAGAATTGGCGTCCCATAGCGCTTCTCAATGCAGACAGGAAGGTTTTGGCAAAGGTGCTGTTTAATCGGCTGGTGAAATTTGCACCCCAGCTCCTTTCGGGAGCCCAGCATTGCTCTGTTCCGGGCCGCAGTACAATTAGTGCTGTACTCTGTGTCCGAGAGGCGGTGGAGCAGGGGAGGGGTGGCCACTGGAAGGGGTACATGCTGTCATTGGACCAGGCAAAAGCGTTTGATCGGGTTAATCATGAGTACCTCTGGTCTGTCCTTCTGAGGTATGGCCTGCCGGGGGGGTTCGTTGATTGGCTTAAGACCTTGTACTCTGGGGCAGAGAGTTTCCCGCTTGTGAACGGTTGGATTGGCAGCTCTTTTGAGGTTGGGTGTGGTGTTCGCCAGGGTTGTCCCTTGAGCCCGCTACTGTACGTGTTTGCGATTGACCCACTTCTTAGGAGGGTGGAGCGTGGACCGTTGGCTGGGATCGGGATGGACCGGGCAGCACCGGAAGCCACTCTGAGAGTGGTGGCGTATGCCGATGACGTCACCGTTTTTGTTTCCTCTGATGGGGAGGCAGAATGGCTGATGTCAGAGGTAAATCGCTACTCGGAGGCATCCGGGTCTAAGATCAACCGGGATAAGTGTGAGAGTCTCTGGCTGGGAGGAGGAGATCCTGGTTTTGATCTCCCGGACACCCTTCCAGAACCCAAAGTCTCTGCAAAAGTTCTTGGCATCGAATTTGGCCAGGGGGATTACCCCAAACAAAATTGGGACAGCAGGCTAGAGATCACCACTCAGAAGGTGAACCAATGGAAGGGTTGGTCTTTGACCCTAAGGGAAAGGATAAACCTGATCAAAACTTACCTGCTCCCTTTGCTGATCTATCTGGGCAGTGTGTGCATCTTGCCAGAGCCTCTCTGGACTCGGGTCTACAGTTTGTTCTTTCAACTGTTATGGGGGAATAGACTGAACCTGGTCAAGAGGGAGGTTACTTACCGTACGAGGAGACTAGGAGGGTTGGGTATGGTCAACCCTGTGGTATTCCTTGTGAATACCTTCATTAAGATCAATATTGCAAACCTCTGGAAAGAGAGGGCTCCTCTGTGGGTATTCTCCTGTAAGGGATGGTTTCAGCTTTTCTTCCAGGAATGGGAGACAGGAGGGCAAGTGAAGGATCTCCGCACACCGCATGGACATCTCCCGGCTTACGCTACCGTGGTTCTGAAGGTAATTCGCCGGTGGGGTCTGGGAATGTGGGAGGTCAGGACTCTGCCAAGGAAGCTCCTTGACAAAAGGGTTCTGTTGACCCATTTTCAGAGGCCTCTGGCGCTCAGGGATTGCCCAAGTCGGGATCTTGGGGTGGGTCTGCATCTTTTGAATTCTATCAGGATCCCTTCGAAGGTTTGGGACTTGGCTTGGCGCTGCTTCCATGGGAAACTGTGTGTGAGGGACAATCTGAAGTGTAGGAGCTCTGAGGACAGGAACTGTCCTCGGGAGCATTGTGGTACCATGCTTGAAAGCATGGACCACTTCCTGCTTCGTTGTCCCTTTAACACAGAGGTGTACAACAGGGTGGGCACCTCCATTGGCTGGCCCTGGCTGGCCGGTCTCTCTTATGCGGAATGGGCCTATGGGGCATTCGGGGACCTGGGTGGTCGGGACCGTTGCACCTTATTTCTAGTTAGCACAGTGGTTAGGTATCACACGTGGAACGCACGGTGCTTAGTATCGACGCAGCGGAAAATCCTCCCAGTGGACGATGTGTTTAGGACCATACTCGGTGACCTGGTGAAGGTGCGTTCTCTGGAGTATGAGAGACTGGGTACACGGAGGGCCGCTCTCCTCTGGAGGGGCTTTTCTTTTAGTGTGCCCTAGTCTGGTCATCTCCTCTCCTGGTGGTGGGCTGCTGCTGACACCATAGATTTTTGTTTTATTGATCAGTAGACAGTGATGTAGGGCTGCAGGCACCGAACTTGGGCTTTGTCAGTTGTGGTTATTGTATTGTTTGTTTCTGTATATATTGTATATATGGGTTTGGGTGTAGGTGTTAGGTTGGGTGGAGGGAAAAGGGGGGAGGTGGGTTCATCTTTTGGGACACTGGTTATTTGGGTGAAAAACTGGCACTGCCTGATCTGGCCTATGGACGTTGGACATGGATTGAGGCGCAGGACCAGCTCTCAGGTCAGTGCCGGGGAGGGACTGGTGGGCTTGAGTGTGGGGGGTTTTGTTTTGTCTTGTATATATTTGTATAGTTAGTATTTATTTTAATTTATTTTATTTTATTTATTTAAAAAAAAAAAAAAAAAAAAGAATGTATATATTAGTTTGTATATAATTTGTCGGTTATTGTTTATTATATTGTTATTATTTGTTTGGTAACCGGACCAGATGTCATGGTGTAGGTAGTTATTATTGTGTATATATGTATAATATGTGTGTGAGGAGAGAGGGAGCGGCTGGACCAGTTCATTACATTGTTTATTTTCTTGTTATTAATTTTGTTATGTTTTTCATTTTTATAATAAAAGATCTACAGGATGTAACTCAGGTCAGTAATGTAATGTATGTACACAGTGACTGCACCAGCAGAATAGTGAGTGCAGCTCTGGAGTATAAAACAGGATGTAACTCAGGATCAGTAATGTAATGTATGTACACAGTGACTGCAGCAGCAGAATAGTGAGTGCAGCTCTGGAGTATAATACAGGATGGAACTCAGGATCTGTAATGTAATGTATGTACACAGTGACTGCACCAGCAGAATAGTGAGTGCAGCTCTGGAGTATAATACAGGATGTAACGCAGAATCAATACAGGGTCAGTAATGTAATGTATGTACACAGAGACTGCACCAGCAGAATAGTGAATGCAGCTCTGGAGTATAATACAGGATATAACTCAGGATGAGTACAGGATCAGTAATGTAAAATATGTACACAGTGACTGCACCAGCAGAATAGTGAGTGCAGCTCTGGGGTATACTACAGGATGTAACTCAGGATCAGTAATGTAATGTATGTATGACGCGCCCCCTGGGCCAGTGTTGTTTGGGGGATACCCGGAGCCGAATCAGGTGGGGGTTGTAGTCTCCGAGTGGCGGTGACCCGGTCCGTGCCCAGGGTGTCAAGCTCAGTGTGTGGCAGTCCTACAGATGTTACTGGATGTTCTTTAGTGTCGACTACGCCACCCGTTGATTTGCGGTCAGTACGGCCGCCGCTGCAGCAGGGTCCGCTGAGGCTGGTGGTGTGTGCGCAGCTCAGGTAGTATAACCCCCAACGGGAGGGGTATAGCCTCAGGGGGTCAGCTGTAGAGGGTGGTGGTTGTGGTGGTGCAGTGAGAGTAGTAATAAGACTCCGAGTCGGGCTGTGCAGTTCAGGGTTTTACTTACTGCTTTTGTGTTGGTCACTCCGGCCTTGAGTGACCGCCCGAGCCGTGCTGCGTCCACCAGGTCCTGGACTCGGCCAACCCCCAGGCGATTCCGGAGCGTGGTCCCGAGCTCCCTTTCTGACTTGTCCTTCTCTCTGGCCTTCCCCACCAGGGATCCACCTAAGTCCGGCTCCCTCGGGCCTCTTGTTGGTAAAACCCTTGTCTCTGGGTTCCCTGACCCTATTCACGGTTTGCCTTCCGGGTGGATTTAGTGGGTGGTCGTGGCAGATCCTGCCCACGACCTCCGGTCTCTGGCTAAGGATTAGGGCCCTCCACCAGCTTGGGATCCGGTACCCTTGTGCCAACTCTTCACCCTCTGGTCTAATTTTGGGTTCTTGGAGTTCCCTCTTCTCCCCCTCTGGGTCCTTCTTTCTCCTCTCTCTCTCTTGGCCTTGGAGCTGGCTGAGCTGCTCTGCTTCTCTGACTCAACTCTGACAGACTGACCCTGATCTAAGATGGTTCCCACCTTATATACTCCCTCTATGTGTGAGCTCAGGTGACCAGCACCCAATGAGCTCCTAGCATTACCCAGACTGCTCCCCCTATCTGCCCCTACACTACTGGGATGTTCCACCCCCCTCCCACTCCAGCCAGGGACAGACACTGTCGTACCTGCACATTTCTCTAGTGGGAGTACCATAGGTCTGTCCCCCGGAAATGGGATGTATGTAGTGCATGCAGCCTACTGAGCTCAGTTCCACACTCCATCCTCACCCGGGAGTGGAATACCACACCTCTGGCTTGAGGTGTAATACCCCTGTAGCAGCCGAATCCTCAGGGTGCTACATTCCCCCCTGGTAAATCACAGCACGTCCTCGGGCTGTAAGATATAAAAACATCCAAAACATACAATTTTTTTCATAAACATGAACATATAAAACATCACATAAAACTTTTCATAAAAACTCTTCATAAATAACGTCCTTGTAAACACTCTTGCTCCTCCGGCCACGGTGCAACTTGTGACCGGGAAAAGCGCGACAGTCTCTTTAAGAAAAACAACAGTTTACTATAAAACCGGTAGGGGGCGCCTTAGGAAGCGCAACTATATACAAGGGGAATATGGCCGCTCTCAGTCCTCGGCCAGGTAATGGGAATAGGGACACACGGGTTAACAGTTCACTCTTGTCCCAACGGGGACTTATTTAAAGCAGCAACAGTTCACTGTACCCCGATGGGTAACTATTTACAGTCTCTTTACCGTACTTTAACGACGGTGTTCTCCTGCTCCTTCTTTGGATTTAGACCCGTCCGGGTCCTCCTGCTCCTCCTCACACCGCAGCTCCTCCTCCGTCAGGCGATGTACATGGAGGGCGTAGGGTCCTTTGGCACACTTGTGCCGGGTGAAGGTGACCTCGTCCCCTACGTACAGGTCACGACCTCTGTGTCCCTCCGGGAGATGGCTTTCTACGTCTCTGCGTGTGACAAAGACGTCGCCGGGGGTATGATGGTCTTTTATGAAGCCCCACCCATGCTGCAGGTTGAATTTAATCACAGTCCCGGTGGTACGGGGACCATGAGCTGCACGGGGGTTCCTCCTGGTCCGGCTCTTCTGCTCCGCGCTCCTTATCTGTGCTTGCTGTTCCCGGACCCGCCTCTCTCTCCGCTCCTTCTCGAAGACCTCGAGCTGCTGGCGGCAGCACTCTGTACGCTCCGCTGCGGCCACCCGAGTCTCCTGAGTGAACCCCATGAGGTCTCCTCCGGTGGGGTCCCACTCAAACTGTGTCTCCTCTAGCGGGGGCTGGGTCCTCCTGACGGGCTTCGGAACCGGAATCAGGGGTTCATCTAGGGGTCTTTCTTTCCGGAGTCGGGGATGGTGAAACTCCGGTGGCCATATGAAGGGCTGCCCATCCGGGCACGTATGCTGGGCGAACAGGTCCTCACCCAGGTGCGGTACTTTAGGTGTTATGGGCGCTGTGGTGGTAGCGGCGCCCGGGTTGACCAGGCCTTGCGACCAGGCTTGGGGCACGCTAAAGGAAAAGGGCACCGTAAGTACGGCGGCGCCCGTGGTTACTCGGCCCTGCGACCAGGCTGGTGGCTCCGCGGAGGTAGGGGGCGCTGTTGGAATGGCGGCGCCCGGGTGTACTAGGCCTTGCGACCAGGCCGATGGTATTTCCTGCTTTGCCGCGCTCAGGGTCGAAGCGCGTGACGTCACAGGGGTCGCGGCCGCGGTTTCCGGTTGAGGCCTAGTCTGCGGCGGTGACGATGCAGCGACGGGCACGGCAGGGGGAATTTCGGGCTCTGCGACGGGGAGCTGGGGCAGGCACACGGTTTCCCGGCTCGGGGTAGAGACGTCCCCTTTACCTGCCTCCGTCCGTTCAGCTCCCTTCTCGGCGCCGTCTCCGGCCTTGAGTCCTCCTGCACCATCCTCAGAGGCGGTCTGTCTCCTCGTCTCGGGTGGCGTGCTCCGCTGACGGGTTTCGGTCTGCTGGGCCATCTCTCGGCTCCACTCCGCCAACGTCTCTCGCTGCACCCGGGCCATCCTCCGTGCGAGGCCCTCCAGCGCAGTCTGTGCACACTCCCGGTCTCGGGGGAGCTGTGCTAGGATCTCCACTAAGCCTAGTGGGGTTGTTGCTTGCAGCAGGCTCCTGACCACTGGGTCGGTGCTGCCTGACTCTCCCTCCATCTCCGGGTAGGCTTTCTCTGGACTCCTCTCCAGACTTCTTGTCTCCGGGTGCGCTCTCTCCAGACTGCTCCAGGCGACACCCATCTTTGCTCTCTTGTTCTGTCTCCGCCCACATTGAAGGTGGTCCCGGGGCAACTTTGTGATTGTCAGTTCCAGGGGCAGTTCTCTTACGCTGATGGACACTTCCAGCATCACAGTCTCTGTTGGTGGGCGCGGTTTCCGCTTTTGGCGCCATTCTTCGACCTGGCCCACGATGGGAGGTGGCCTCTTGCCACCCTCTGGCACGCCCATAATGGCGTCCGCTCTTCCAAGGCGGGAAATCTTTGGAAATGGCGGGAATCGTCTCCCAGTGGCGGGAAACTCCATGGATGGCGGGAAAAAGCTGCAAATGGCGGACAACCGGCGGGAAACGACCTGTGATGGGGTCCGTTGGCGGGGACCCTCCGGAACCGGCGGGAGACTTCTTGTTAAGGTAACGGTGAACTTTTCTTCAGGCACGCAGTACCCGGTTGTTGCGGGCACATAATCCTGCCGACTACGCCAAAGTTGACGCGCCCCCTGGGCCAGTGTTGTTTGGGGGATACCCGGAGCCGGATCAGGTGGGGGTTGTAGTCTCCGAGTGGCGGTGACCCGGTCCGTGCCCAGGGTGTCAAGCTCAGTGTGTGGCAGTCCTACAGATGTTACTGGATGTTCTTTAGTGTCGACTACGCCACCCGTTGATTTGCGGTCAGTACGGCCGCCGCTGCAGCAGGGTCCGCTGAGGCTGGTGGTGTGTGCGCAGCTCAGGTAGTATAACCCCCAACGGGAGGGGTATAGCCTCAGGGGGTCAGCTGTAGAGGGTGGTGGTTGTGGTGGTGCAGTGAGAGTAGTAATAAGACTCCGAGTCGGGCTGTGCAGTTCAGGGTTTTACTTACTGCTTTTGTGTTGGTCACTCCGGCCTTGAGTGACCGCCCGAGCCGTGCTGCGTCCACCAGGTCCTGGACTCGGCCAACCCCCAGGCGATTCCGGAGCGTGGTCCCGAGCTCCCTTTCTGACTTGTCCTTCTCTCTGGCCTTCCCCACCAGGGATCCACCTAAGTCCGGCTCCCTCGGGCCTCTTGTTGGTAAAACCCTTGTCTCTGGGTTCCCTGACCCTATTCACGGTTTGCCTTCCGGGTGGATTTAGTGGGTGGTCGTGGCAGATCCTGCCCACGACCTCCGGTCTCTGGCTAAGGATTAGGGCCCTCCACCAGCTTGGGATCCGGTACCCTTGTGCCAACTCTTCACCCTCTGGTCTAATTTTGGGTTCTTGGAGTTCCCTCTTCTCCCCCTCTGGGTCCTTCTTTCTCCTCTCTCTCTCTCTTGGCCTTGGAGCTGGCTGAGCTGCTCTGCTTCTCTGACTCAACTCTGACAGACTGACCCTGATCTAAGATGGTTCCCACCTTATATACTCCCTCTATGTGTGAGCTCAGGTGACCAGCACCCAATGAGCTCCTAGCATTACCCAGACTGCTCCCCCTATCTGCCCCTACACTACTGGGATGTTCCACCCCCCTCCCACTCCAGCCAGGGACAGACACTGTCGTACCTGCACATTTCTCTAGTGGGAGTACCATTGGTCTGTCCCCCGGAAATGGGATGTATGTAGTGCATGCAGCCTACTGAGCTCAGTTCCACACTCCATCCTCACCCGGGAGTGGAATACCACACCTCTGGCTTGAGGTGTAATACCCCTGTAGCAGCCGAATCCTCAGGGTGCTACATGTACACAGTGACTGCACCTGCAGAAAAGTGAGTGCAGCTCTGGAGTATAATACAGGATGGAACTGAGGATCAGCAATGTAATGTATGTACACAGTGACTGCAGCAGCAGAATAGTGAGTGCAGCTCTGCAGTGTAATACAGGATGTAACTCAGGATCAGTAAAGGATCAGTAATGTAATGTATGTACACAGTGACTCCACCAGCAGAATAGTGAGTGCAGCTCTGCAGTATAATACAAGATGTAACTCAGGATCAGTACAGGATCAGTGATGTAATGTATGTACACAGTGACTGCACCAGCAGAATAGTGAGTGCAGCTCTGGAGTATAATACAAGATGTAACTCAGGATCAGTACAGGATCAGTAATGTAATGTATGTACACAGTGACTGCACAAGCAGAATAGTGAGTGCAGCTCTGAAGTATAATACAGGATGTAACTCAGGATCAGGAATGTAATCTATGTACACAGTGACTGCACCAGCAGAATAGTGAGTGCAGCTCCTTAGTATAATACAGGAGGTAACTCAGGATCAGTAATGTAATGTATGTACACAGTGACTGCACCAGCAGAATAGTGAGTGCAGCTCTGGAGTATAATACAGGATGTAACTCAGGATCAGTAATATAATGTATGTACACAGTGACTGCACCAGCAGAATAGTGAGTGCAGCTCTGGAGTATAATACAGGATGTAACTCAGGATCAGTAATTTAATGTATGTACACAGTGACTGCACCAGCAGAATAGTGAGTGCAGCTCTGTAGTATAATACAGGAGGTAACTCAGGGTCAGTAATGTAATGTATGTACACAGTGACTGCACCAGCAGAATAGTGAGTGCAGCTCTGTAGTATAATACAGGATGTAACACAGGATCAGTAATTTAATGTATGTACACAGTGACTGCTCCAGCAGAATAGTGAGTGCAGCTCTGTAGTATAATACAGGAGGTAACTCAGGATCCGTAATGTAATGTATGTACACAGTGACTGAACCAGCAGAATAGTGATTGCAGCTCTGGAGTATAATACAGGATGTAACATAGGATCAGTAATGTAATGTATGTACACAGTGACTGCACTAGCAGAATAGTGAGTGCAGCTCTGGAGTATAATACAGGATGCAACACAGGATCAGTAATTTAATGTATGTACACAGTGACTGCACCAGCAGAATAGTGAGTGCAGCTCTGTAGTATAATACAGCAGGTAACTCAGGATCAGTAATGTAATGTATGTACACAGTGACTGCACCAGTAGAATAGTGAGTGCAGCTCTGGAGTATAATACAGGATGTAACTCAGGATCAGTAATGTAATGTATGTACACAGTGACTGCACCAGCAGAATAGTGAGTGCAGCTCTGGAGTATAATACAGGATGTAACTCAAGATCAGTAATGTAATGTATGTACACAGTGACTGCACCAGCAGAATAGTGAGCGCAGCTCTGGAGTATAATACAAGATGTAACTCAAGATCAGTAATGTAATGTATGTACATAGTGACTGCACCAGCAGAATAGTGAGTGCAGCACTTGCTTGGGGCCACCACCATTTTATTTGTTATCCTGTGTTATGATACAATGACAATATAATATATTGTTGAATGAATTCCACTTAGAATGTTGGACTTTCTTATATGTGTTATATAGTCATATCTGGTTGCTCTTGGCTTGAGCGCTGTTGCATATCTTTGGGATAGGTACATACGAGTATGAATATTATTAGTGTATATTATTGATCCATTATTTAACCCTTACTTATACCACTACATAATGTTGACACTTCCACAATGTTCCCTATCATATGTGTGACATCTTCTGTCCTCAGGTTTTCTCCACTTTGCTTCTTCTGATCTTCATCTCTTGTGTCCATGGAAGAGAAGGGCAGGTCCCTGGCGCTGATGGCTGGGAGGCCCCTCTAGTGTCCGGCGGGGGATGTCTCTTCACACCGGACACCACATTTCCTCCACGTGTGAAGGTGGATATGAAGGTCGGCAGCCGGAGTTCTGCACAAGTAATGGCGGACAGTGTGAGGAGCCGCTCCATCTCTCCATGGGAATACAGGTGAATGTACATGGAGTAATGGCAGAAATAATAATAATGATATATGGGGGTCAGCAGGCCGGGGTATGGGGGACTAAACATGGTTACTGCTGTGTCCTGATTTCTCTCATCTCCTTCCACCAGCTCTAATGTGGACAATAACAGATTCCCTGCGGTCAACAGCGAGGCCCGATGTCTCCACCGCGGATGTTTGGACCCGGAGGGTCATGTGGACCTCAGCATGAACTCAGTCCCCATCAGACAGGAGATCCTGGTCCTGCGTGGTGAGATGAGAGGATGTGTCCCCACCTATAGGCTGGAGAAGCAGCTGGTGACGGTGGGCTGCACCTGTGTCCGGCCCATCATCCAGTACCTGGAGTAACAGACGCCATTGTCACGGAGCCTCAGCTGTCATGTAGCGTCTTTGTTACCCCTAGCGACCAATCAGAAATCACGTTTATTTATCTCGGGTAAATTACAAATGTAAAAGCTGAATTCTAATCGGTTGCTATCGGCAACGAGAGTTCAAGGATTATTTATACAGTGTAGAGAATAATGAAAGTGTTGCCCGTAGCAACCAGTCAGATTCCAGCCATCGATTCCGCACTGCAAGAGGCAAAACGGCAGAAATCTGATTGGTCGTCAGGAGCAGCAGCGACAAGAACTTTGTTACTTTTATAAATCGCTGAGTAATATTATTATAAGACGTATTTCTTGTTTTATAATTGAAATATTTATTATCATTTGTTGTATTTTTATATAAATGTTTCTCATATTTTTACAAATAATTATTAAAATCATTAAAACTATTAGTTAACCTTTGTGTTGTGAGTATATACTGTATATATAGTGGAAAGACAATCCTGGAATCATTTCTAGTTGTTAGAAGATCTT
Source organism: Phyllobates terribilis (assembly GCF_046119375.1). Taxonomy (NCBI): domain Eukaryota; kingdom Metazoa; phylum Chordata; class Amphibia; order Anura; family Dendrobatidae; genus Phyllobates; species Phyllobates terribilis. The sequence continues at coordinate 1,085,002 of NW_027362968.1, read as the reverse complement.
TTACAGTATTTTTTTTTATTTGTTTCCTTAAAATAAAAAATGAAACAAATTTGTAAATCTTGTGTAGTGTATACAGCTCTTATGCAGCCTATGTGTCTCCATGGTTACAGATTAGAATGCGCCTGATTCTTCACTTACTTTCTCTTTCCGGTGCTTTGAGGCTCTTGGAATACAAATATGGTGGTGATCGGAGAACGTAGGAGGAGATTTATTAGGACAAGTGTTTCATTCCCCAAGATTATAGAGGATCTGTCACTTGCTCAGAAAAAATTAGCTAAATATCTAAACATCCCTGAGCTCCACTGATTTCGACTCTTTTTTCTGTTTTGTAGAAAGAATTAAAAAGAATTAACTTAAAATGTAGAATTTCTCTAATGTCAGGCAGGGTTATTTATAATAGAGACCTGGGTGTGGTGGTGAGTAATAATTAGCAATGAGCGAGCGTGCTCTCAACTGCTCGGTACTCGCCACTCGTCACTGTAATGCTGCAGCCATGTTGGTTGTGGCATTACAGTGATTGGCTGGCCACACAGCGTCATCAGGTCTATATCAGACCCGGGACCCTATGCTCGTCACAGTCTACCCTTCAGACAGGCAGAGTAGGGAGAGCTGCTGCTGAGCGAGGCAGAGAATTGGCGGTTGATTTAGTCAGGTATTCCACAGCAATATACATCTATACTAACAGTCCTGCTAAGGACTAATCCAGATGCATATATTACTGGTGATAGCAGGAGTTAGGCAGAGTTTGTGGAGAGTGTATACAGCACAATAAATCCATTGAACGTTCTGTCTGCTGCTGTTACTCATATCCACAGCCTTAGATAACAGGTTTAATATTCTTTTTGCGCTTAATCCTAATTATTTGGTTGAAAAGCGATATAATACACCACTTTTACTGCTCCATTTGCTTGTTAGCAGCATACAGCCAGATTTGTTTGATTTTAATAGCATTGCTGTATTGTGGAAGCAGAGAAACTTGTCCATCTCAGGTGATACGATGTTACTGCGGTAATAATCCTGACATTTTTGGGAACGTGACAAATATTATACTCCATTTAAAATGGGCAAGGCACGTGGCAAGGGACTGGAAAGAGGACATGATGCTGATGGTGCACGCAGAGGCCGAGGTCGTGGGCAAGCTGAAATTATGCCTGCTGAGGGAGCACTAAAGCACCCATATCATGTCGACCTACCTTCCTGCCCTACTTTGAAGGGGGCCGCGAAACACCACTATTGAAGCCAAAGCAGTGTGAAAAGGTTGTTGGTTGGATAGCAGATAATGTTTCCAGTCAGTTTGCCACCACCACCACCCTGTCTTCCATATGGTCCAGTTTCAGTAGCTGTGAGCCTGGACCGCATATTCCTCATTCTGATCCTCCTTTCTCCCCCCATGCCGAGTGCCTGGAGACAACTGATCCCACACTTGGACACTCTGAAGAGCTGTTCACATTTCCATTTAGGGATTCAGGACTCTCGGCCGGCGCGCTTCAAGCGGGGCAAGAGGAGATCACATGTAGCGATGCCCATGTATTTGAGCAGCTACAGTCACATGAAGGCGATGGTGGGAAAATGCAATTACTGTCGCAAGAGGTGGATGATGATGAGACACAATTGCCAGCAAGTCATCAGGAGGCCCAGGGTGCGTACTTGGAAGACAAGGTGGTGGACAATGAAGTCACTGACCAACCTGGCAAGGTGACATGCATAGCGAGGACATCAGCACACAGGGGGAGGGAGGTGTAAGCACCACAACAGGCAGGAACAAGCAGTGGGGTGGCCACAGACACAAGGCGGGCAACAGTTCTCCGGAACACCAACACGAGGGAAGTTACCAGTTCAACTGTTAGGTCTTCCATAGTCTGGCACTTTTTTAAAGACTGTCAAGTTAATTCCAAACAGGCCATTTGCAACATCTGCCATGCCAGCATCAGCAGGGGCTGCAAAACTACCAGCCTAACCACCACCAGCATGATCAGGCACATGACAGCAAAGCACCTGACTAATTGGACCAAATGCTAGGGTCCAGAAACAGTTTCTGTGGGGGACACCACTGCCTGTTCTGCTGTTGTGCGTGCACACCAATCCCCTGTCCATGGCGCAGGCAAAGATGCCTCTTTTTGCACACTTGCAACAACCACCATCAGTAACCACGTCCACGTCCTTGTCACAACGCAGTGTTCAGTTGTCCCTACCCCAGTCCTTTGAATGCAAGGGCAAATATGCAGCTAACGCCCCACAGGCCACAATACTAAACTGCCACATTTTTCAAATGCTTGCACTTGAAATGTTGCCTTTTAGGCTCGTGGAGACAGAATCTTTCGGCAAATTCATGGCGGCGGGTGCCCCTCGGTACTCGGTCCTCAGCCACCACTATTTCTCCCGGTGTGCCGTCCCCGCCTTACACAAGCACGTGTCCCAGAACATTTCACGTGCCCTTACCAGCACAGTCACTGGGAAGGTCCACCTAACCACGGGCACGTGGACAAGTGCTTGTGGCCAGAACGGATTGCGGGCCCAGGGTCAACCAGGGTTGCCCTCAGATTCTACAGCTTCTGAAACTCCTCCTCATCAGCCTCCATCTCCGAAATGACCACTTCAGTCGGAGACTGGAAGCACTATAGCACTGCTTCGGCCAAGTGTCAACAGGCACTGCTGAAGCTGATATGCTTAGGTGACAAACTGCACACCGCTGCAAAGTTGTTGACATCTGTAATAGAGCAGGCAGATCTGTGGCTGTCACTGTTGAACTTACAGCCAGGCAAGATCATGTTTGACAATGACCGGAACATGGTTGTGACTCTGAGGCTTGGCAAACTCGCACACATGCCATGCCTGGCCCATGTGATAAATCTAGTGGTTCAGCGGTTTCTCAAAACCTACACGGATCTGCATGACCTGCTTGTGAAAGAACGCCACGTGTGTGCCCATTTCAGGAAGTCACTTACAGCTTCCCCCACCCTAGCCATACCAACTCACTGACTCGTGTGCGATGTCACCACACGATGGAACTCAATCTTTCATATGTTGGGAAGGATTTGTGAGCAGCAGGTGGCAGTTGTTGAGTTCTAGCTTCAACATCCCCATCGGTATTCAGGTCAGCCTCCGCAAATTAGAGCTGATGAGTGGGCATGGATGTCTGACATCTGTGCCGTCCTCTAAAACTTTGAGGACTCCACCAAGATGATGAGCGGCGATGACGCCATAATTAGCATCACCATCCTGCCTCTCTGTCTACTGAAATGCTCTGTGCTCACAATTAAAGAGGAGTCATTGTAGGCGGAGCACGATGAGATGGAGCAAGGAACTATACAAGGTGATGTCACAAAGCCCAGCCTCATCTCATCTCAACATGGATTGGGTGATAATGAGGAAGAGGAGGAGGAACAGGAGCTGTTTTCCTGCACTACAGACGGTACTACGCACACAACAGTCATACCGTTTGTTCAATGTGGATGGCCTGAGGAGCGGGAGAACAAGGAGGAGGACGAGGAGAGCATGGACAGTGGTCCTCTGGGTCAGGAGAGGGAAGTCTTGGCTGTTGGCAGTCTGGCACACATAGCTGACTTTATGTTCCACTGCCTTTCCCGTGACCCACGCATTTTGGCCAACAATAATTACTGGTTTGTCACATTTCTAGACCCATGCTACAAGGACATCTTTCTATCTCTCCTTCTCGGGGCAGAGCGGTCTAATAAAATGTTGCAGTACCAGAAGGCCCTTGTTATAGAATTATTAAAAAAATTCCCATCTGAAAATGCTGGCAGCAAAGGTCACAGTTTGTTGGACAACCAAAGAGTACAGGTGAGGGAGACACAAATACGATGTGGCAGAGGTAGGGGAACACTGTCAAAGGTCTGGGACAGTTTTCTCAGACCCTCCCAGTGCCCCTGCCCTGATGCGTTGGGTACTCTGACAAGAAGGAGAAAGTTTTGGAAGATGCTGAAGGAGTACCTTGCCAAGTGTACCAACGTCTTCGGTGATTCCTCTGTGCCTTATAACTATTGGGTATCCAAGCTGGACGTGAGGCATGAACTGTCTCTCTACGCCTTGGAGGTCCTGGCCTACCCTGCCGCCAGCATTTTGTCAGAGCGGGTTTATTGTGCCACTGGGGGTATTATAACTGAAAAGTGCATCAGCCTGTCAACTGAAAATGCTGACAGGCTGACTATTATCAAAATGAACAAGGGCTGGATTAACCCAGACTTCTCAACACCACCGGATGATAGCAGCAGAACATAAAGTCAAATTCAGTGTTTTTTGTTGGGGGGGTCTATTCCCATGCACCTCTTCACACCCAGACATGGGTATACGCTTCCTGATTTTGTCTGTTTTATGTCACCCTCCTCCTTCTCCTTCTCCTCATCCACCATCACCATATCAACAGGGTGACCATCATGCAACACCCACATAATTTTTTTAAAAGGTGTTTAAGTTGCCCGTAGGAAATATTTTTAGGCCTACCTCTAACATTCTGTATGTTATACAGTATGGTCATGTATACCCCCAATGGGTAAATGTTTTTCAGCCCATGCGCTTAGTGCATGGGCATTACCAGTGTAGGAGACCCACTCCTTAATAATGGGAACAATTTTTTTAATGAGGACTTCCTCTACGTCTCTTCAAACGGGTATTTGGTTGCGTCCTAAATTTTGACAGCCTTTGCACTTAGTGCATAGGCATTACCAGTGTTGGAGACCCGCTCCTTAATAATGGGAACATTTTTTTTAATGTGGCCCTCTTCTACGTCTGTTCAAAGGGGGTATTGGAGTGCGTCCAAATTTTTGTAAGCCCTTGCAGTCACTGCTCATGCAATAACAGTATAGGAGACCCACTACTTTATAATGGGAACATTTTTTTAATAAGGCCCTCCTCTACGTCTCTTCAAAGGGGTATTGAAGTGTGTCCTAATTTTTGGCAGCCATTGCAGTCACTGCATATGCAATAACAGTATAGGAGACCCACTCCTTTATAATGGGAACAACAAAGCATAGCCGGCTGATGGCTCTCTAACAATAGTGAGGATAGACTGCTGGCCCTCTATCAATAGCAAGAGCCGCCTAATGACCTTGTAAATATAGGCTTTGTGACTTTTGACAGTCCCTCCTTCATAAATATAACAGGATTTGTCCGATCATGTCTCACACACCACATGACAAGATAAGGTAGTAAAATGTTAAAATTTCTTTTACTAGTAAATGTATTTTTCACCATTGAAAGCAATGCAAAAGTGCAAAAATGCATCAAAAACGCTACTTGTGAACATAGCCCAAGGTGTGGAGGAGCCATTTTTGTTTTTGGTTATTTATTTTGCCTTATATATAAGTCATTACCCTGGGAAGGATGTTCCTTAACATTTTTTGTTGGAAAATCCATTTTGGTTTCGTAATTGTATGATTTATTGTGAGTCCGTAAAAAAGTGGCATAATACTCTGACAATATTGTTCACAGCAGTGGCCTGGGAGACAGAGATGCTTCCAGGGGTCTTCCCCATGCTGTTCCCATATCATGGCCAATTTATAGGCCCCCTCCAGACCCCGGGGAGGGGGGGGGTGCCGAAAAAATGCTGAAGTTTCCCATTGGCTCACATTGGGCTCGCTACTTGGGTTGAGCACCCAAGCATTATGATTTTCTTGACTCGAGCAACGAGCTCCCATGCACTTTAGTGCTTGATCATCACTAGTAATAATATACATTTTACTGTGTATAACAGATATAAATGATTTATCTTAGAACATAAAAATCCCCCCACTGGTCAGAGGAGTAAAGCCCCCACAGCTCTTTCCTCCATGTCTGCATCTGGTACTGATGCTCAGCCTGTAGTACTGCTGCCTTATTTCTTGCTAGGCAACCTCTTTATAAGGTGAGGTGCTCTATATAAGGTAACATCTCAAGATTCCATGATGACATTACTACAAGATTCCATGAATTTACCATCATTACTTATACCAGTGTTTATAGCAGGGCTGTGGAGTCGAGAAGAGAAATGTCCGACTCCTCAATTTCCCAGAGTCCAACTCCCTCATACATAGCTCATGTTTAAGTGATAAATTTACTGCAGTTAAATGGTAACATCAGGCTTTTAATCATCATTATGATACAATAATCAAGCTCTTTTTATAGAACCTGAAATATTTTTATTGGAATACAACATTAAAATAAAAAAAGCGTCAATAAATTGTAAACATGCAATGCACTATGCAGTAAGTGGGAGCAAAAACAGTTTTCAACAGAAACAAACTGAATAACATTTGTGCAGTCTATGAATTTGTTCTAATATTTAAGCTTATTTTCCTTATGTAATGATAATGAAGCTTCTACCCAGACCGTTTTGAATAGATATGATGACATTTTTTACAGAAACAGTTTGAAGGGCTGTGGTTGTTTCTGGACCTAGGTGTGAATAACAGATTTCACTCCTGTAACAATTTATTCGCCCCTTTCTTATATTGATACATTTCTGGGTTCATGTAACAAAAGATAGAACCATAGATGACCTTGTGGTACAAAATTAGTGAAGTGTGTCATTGCAAATGAAAGTTTGGATACTTGGACATCCCCATAAGCAATGATAAAGATTTGCTTTTGGAGTTATTTGTTGTGTATAGTCCCATTCTATATCCCCTTGAGGGGGTCCGGTACGACCTGGGACAAACTTTTAGCCTCTTTTCTAGATACCTGGATGATTGAAGATATTTTTGTGCTTGAACTAAAGAATCCAATATGTTTGAATGAGTTAGATTTGGATCATCCATATTCCATATTTTGTCATTGGAGTTTGTGTTTAGTATTGTCTATAAGGGCATAGAGAAATGTATCATTCAAGGATACTTGTCCTTTCATTATATTCACTTTGGAAAGCCATTGAATGATTTGGGGTCCCAGTCTTGTTTTGTTAGATTAATGATGATGACAGATGTGATATAACTGGCTTATATTTGGATATTTTGCCATAATTTCGTCAATTTGGGCGCCTTGTGTGGTTAGTACCTAGTAGCGCCCCCTTTTGCAAGTATCACAGCTTGTAAACGCATTTTGTAACCAGACAAAAGTCTTTCAATTCTTATTTGAGGGATTTTCATCCATTCTTCCTTGGATTATAAGGCTGTGTGCCCACGATGCGTTTTTTAAGCGTTTCCACAGCTGCAATTCCGCCGCGGAAATGCTTAAAAAACGCTTGGTAGAAGGTCTGCAATGTTCCCAAATGATAATCCGCATGTGCTATGCACGTGCTGTGGAAATTTCTGCTGCGGATTATCATTGCGTAAAAATCCGCAGCACTACCATTAATTTTGCGTACCGCCATTGACTTGAATTGAATCGTATAATATCCACATGACTACATGTGCACATGAGGATATTAAGCGACTCAATGTGCGGATGGTACCCTGTTCTGGAGAAGAGGAGACTCTCATCCAGACCTGGGTACCATGGTACCTGCAAAAAAAAAAGAATTTAAAATAAAAAATAAAACATTATACTCACCTTCTGATGGCCCCCTGTCTCCTTAGCGGTGTGTCCTGGGTCCCCGGCGGCTCGCAATGGTCTAAAAGGACCTTCCATGACGTCATTTAGTCATGTGAAGGGTCACGTGACCGCTGACGTCGGCGGTCGCGTGACCTGTCACATGACTAAATGACGTCATGAAAGGTCCTTTTAGACCACTGTGAGCTGCCAAACACACTGGACGCACCGGAGAAGGAGACCGGGGGCCATCAGAAGGTAAGTATAATGTTTACTTTTTTACCATTCTTTTTAACTATTACTTGGTCACACTATATAAATTCATGACGGTTGCATAGATTTATATAGTGTGACCAAGTTGTCAAGCACTTTTCCAAGTGATGCTAAAATTGGTTGGAAAAGCGCTTATTACTCCGCATGCAAAATCGCATGTGAAAAAAGCGGGACATACACTTGTCCCTGGCAGAACAAACGCATGTACAATCCGCATGTACAATCCGCATGCGTTTTTTCTGCCAGGGAGATGCAGAAATGCTCAGGAAAAAATCCGGAGCATTTCTGCATCATGGGCACATAGCCTTACTCCAGTTCTGTGAGATTCCTGGGTTGTCTTGCATGCACTGCTATTTTGAGGTTGAGCCAAAGATTTTCAATGATGTTCAGATCAGAGGACTGTGAGGGCCATTGTAAAACCTTCAGCTTGCTCCTTTTGAAGTCTATTGTGGATTGTGACATGTGCTTAGGATCATTATCATTTTTAGAAGCCATCCTCTTTTCAACTTCAATATATATATATATATATATATATATATATATATATATATATATATATATATATATTGCCTAAAATACAAAGGAAATGCGTCATCTTTAACTTTAGGCCTTTTAGAGATCAATTCATCTTCAACTTGCTTAGCTGTTCACTATAACATTAATTTTGACCAGGGGTGCCCAAACTTTAACATGTCACTGTATATCCCCAAATATTTCAGCGCTGTTTCAATCCAGCAGAACTGGAATCTCTTTGTCCATAGTGGCTTTGAAGGGCTTCTTAATAATAAGGTCTCAGTTTTGTCTATATCTAAGGTGTAACTCAATAGTCCTCCCAGTTCTTCTATTTCTTTAATAAGGAGTGCAGGCAGGGTCATATTCGTAATAGAGACCCCCATCTTGGGAGATTGGGGGGTGGTGAGGCGTGGGCTTCTGACTTTCAGTCCCTGGACCCCCCAGATAAAGATACTTCTTTTAGATCCTGAATCCGGATTTCTTATAAATACGTAATTATGATTTTTATTGTGTATACAGATATTAATAAATATATTTATAAATCCCCTCACTGATGAGAAGAGCCCGGTGCCCACAGCTCCCTCTTACATACAAGCACTGATGCTCACCCTATGGTTTTACCATCTTCACTGTTGCTAGGCAACTTCCTTATAAGGTGAGAAGCTCCATATAAGATTCCATCACAAGATTCCATGATGACATCACTGCTATTATGACATCAGAATTCACCACCACTACAGTTTCTTTCTTTTTTAATGGTATGATATGAGTGACGATGAATAAATAAATAAATCTTCCATCACTTTTTTATTTTCCTTTTTTTTGCCGCTCACTGTAGACAAATTATCTTTATTCTGCAGGTTGATACAATTACACAGATATCCAGTTTATTTTGCTTTTTTAATCATTGACCCATAACTTTCATTTTTCTGCTTAGATTTAGGCAAGAGCTTTTTTTAATGGAACGAGCTACAATATTTATGGGTAACAGTGCGCGGTACATGAGATGTTTTCATAATTTTTTTTTTGTGTAGTGAAAAGAACAAAAAATATTCTACACGGATTTGGTGGAATCTTTATTTCTTTTATAGATTAAAAGTGTTCTCCGGCCGCTTCCTTCCACATTGGGAGGTGAGTGAGCTGCCGTCTGAGGAACCTACCAAGTCACAGGCATGATGGCGGCCACACTTACACCGTCCCATCATGTATCTGTAGACGTGATGTCACCTCCCAGTATGGAAGTAAGCGGCGCTGAACAAACCCTTGAAGATCCCATAGGGGCCATTTATGTCACATGTGGTTGACTACAATCCTTTTGCCTTTGGAGAGAACCACAACTCACAGCATTTCTTGAATTTCTGCAGCTTCCAGGGCATTCTGGGGGTTATAATTCACCAAAGAAGTAGAGTCATTATTTTTTTACCTAGTGACATAGGAGTGGATGCAGGGCTTTTTTTAATAACTTATTAATGCTTGCCTCTGACACTTGCTTTATTTTTACCTCTGACAATGCTCACTGCCGACAGCCTATAGAGTTGCTGCTTGTGTTGCTAGGCAACTTCCTTTTATGGAGAGAAGCTCCATATATGGTAACATCTCAACATTCCGTGATGATATTATGACATCATAATGCACCACCATTACTTGTGCCAGTGTTTACAGCTCCAGTGTCACTTTGACATTCCGGTGTCATTGTTGTTGGTGATTAGCTACATAGCTAGTGATTTACTGACTGCGATTTGGATTTATTTGGATTTATTTGAAATGTCTGAAATTCCTTCAGGCAATTTTCAGGTGTTGGCACTGCTGCAGGGGATTCTTACCACCTATGCCCCTGACATTGTGCTGCCGCTACCCGATGGCGTCCTCAGCTTCACTTACCGGCTGGTTATGGAGCTGTTGAGAGACTGCCTGACCAAATATCAGCAAGGTTGTATAAGCTCAGCATATCTTGAGCATTTACAGAAGAACATCAGGACATTGGTGCAACAGGTAAGTGGCAGAAATCTGCATAAACATCGAAAAGTTATAATAACAGAATATAAGTTTATTCACATAAAATAGTTCTTTAGGCCGATAATAATATAATATATAACCGGCACTAAGTCACTAGATATGTAGTAATTGTAGAGCAGATCGCAGGAGTAAAGTGGTGACATAATCGGCCTCCTCCATGTTCTCTCATGATTTTCCTTTTCTATTTATTTCCATCTTTATAGGCTGAAGAAAAATCCACAAGTGGAGAATTGGCCTTTATTATACAACTGGCACAAAATGTCCTGTATGTACTGGAGCGTCCGGCCGGCTCACTGGAGCGTCTGGTAAGGATCCATCACCTTCTATATCACACGTCCTGGTCTAATCTTCTCCAGATTAGCCGTCAAATAGCAGAGTGGCAGATTTATGATGTCAGAGGCGCAGGATGTTCTATGGCAGCCTGTCTCTGCAGCTCAACCCTCTGTAGTGACATTCTGTACTCAGCGATGCAGAGGTTGTGTTTCCACCTCTGTCTCACTTCATCATCACAATCTTCATTCTTCTAAATGCTGCAGTTCTGACAATAGAAGTTATTAGAGAACAGTTGTAGATACAACTTATATATTCATGTTGATTTTCTGGAGGGAGCGGCCATGTATAGTCCGTCCAATACTGAGATTGTCCCATAGATCCAGGTTTAGTACTTCGTGCCTTATGTAGAGTCCGTCCAGTAATGAGATTATCCCATAGATCCAGGTTTAGTCCTTCCTGCCTTATGTACAGGCCGTCCTTGGGTTATGAACTAGATATATCCTATAGTTTTGTTTGTAACCCAAATTTGAATGTAAAATGGAAAGAGTAAAAAAAAAACAATAATATTTTGCTCGCTGTCCGCCACCCGGTCCTCTTATTCCATCATAGTGTGCCACATTTCCAGCCTCTTCACTATGGGGCAGGACTTCCCGTCTCGTCCTTATGACCTTATGATGAGCAGTGAAATCTGGGTCCTGAATGTGGCCAGAAGTCCTGCACTATAGTGAAGAGACCGGAGAAGTAGCACATGACATTGGAAAGAAGAGGACTGGACGATAGGTGGTGAGCAGCGGGGCGGCCGGAGAGGAGAGTGGTGAATATTAGCTTTTTTTTTCATCATCAACCCTTTGTATCTTGGAGTCGTTTGTAAGTCAGATGTTTCTAAGTCGAGGACGGACTGTATACGGTGATTTAGTATTTGTGAAATGCTACATTAATTGTACATATTGTGACGAACAGGAAACATCAGAAGGTGACTCTGAAGAGGGGGAAAACCTGACTATCCCGGACCCTAATACCAGTCAGCAGGGGCTGAACACTGATCTGATGGAAGGTGAGCAATCATCTAATATTCTTACATTCACATATCGAGATATTATAGAGAACGGCAGAGAACATGTAGATTTACTCTCCATCCTCTGTATGAGGCCGGTGACGGCTCCGGAGCCCCTTATAGACTATAATGGAGGGGGCGCAGGTAATTCTGCTTCTCTCCTCTGTGCTCTTCTTTATCATGTACAAGGAGGCTCCTAGGACCCCGATCATGTAATTGTTCTAGGATGAATCAGATCCTGAACAATGGCCATTTATGGTCCAGAATATCCATCTATGGAGGAGCCATAAATATATACGTTGTGTGCAGAATCCCATATACCAGTATTACACCGTGTACAGAGCCCGTCTCATCTCCTTCTTTATATGGATGTTATATATTATGTACTGATATCGTCTAATACAAAACGTTTCCTCATTATTATAGGAATATCTGTGCCGGCAATTACTGACGGTGGAATATGTGAGACCCCCGAGGTCCAGGAATCTGTCAGTGTAAGTATCAGCGGAGACGTCTGTGTATGATCAGGTAACGGGGGTGAATTACACATATAATATTATCCCCCATATGACGAGGGGATATCCCTATTCTTCTTGTAGATCAGATCTATTGTGTGTGATGGCGGCATTATTATTCCTGCCCCCGCTATGTGATCTCCTGTCTCCTCCCCTGCAGAACAGTGATGTCTGTGTATGGGGGATATCCCATATACATAATGTTGTCTGTGGGGGTCCGGCATCCACAGATGTTATCTTTCTGCAGATTTTATGCTTTAATGCCATTTCTTATTATTTCTAGGCCTTGATCGGATCATTGAACCCAGGGAGAAATCCTTGTAAGAGCGACTACGAACAGATCAAACAGTTCAGCTGTGGAGCTTTTGGGTGAGCTTGATGTCGGCATAATATTCGGTTTCTAGGGCTCCTTATGACGATCCCTCTGTCTCTGTGCCCGTACAGTGTTACCATAGAGGAATTATTGGAGTCCACATCCCTGTTCTCTAGAGAAGAGCGGATCTGGCATAATTCACATTCGCCTTTCGTGCAGACTTTCCTGGGAAATGTGATTGACGTAGAAGTTATCACTCGGCAAATGTAATATCTCTTATTACGCTCTGGGTTCTCTCCAGACCCCAGATCTTAATAAATGTAAGATGTACAAAATGGATAAAATACTCATACTGACCTTACTGCTCAGCTCTCCGACCCCTCCGCTTCTCAGCCTCATCTGTCCGATCCTCACCGCGTCTTCAGATTGCTGCCGCTCACGCTGGGCCAGAACTTCTAGCTTGGAGAAGGTCCAGGAGGATTCTATGCAAGAGCAGGAAGATTTGCAATGTCATGCCACCATGACCTTTTATGCGTTTGTGCAGAATCTTCCTAGACGTCATCAATGCCAGAAGTCCTGTCTCAGCCTTAGACATTTTTTTGGGCTTCAGCACTGGCAGCAGCTTTGAAAGTACAGTGAGGACCAAAAGGTTGAGATAGAGGAGCCAGAGAGGTAAGTGTAAGAGTTTGTTTATTTTTTAACATTTTGACGGACTTTTAAGGTTTAGAAAATAGTAGCCAATGTTCACCATTTTGCCGAATCCATGAGGAAGAGAATTACAAAAATTTCGCCATTTTGGCCAATGCGGATATATGTAAAATTTGAGTAGAATTCTAATCCATTGTATTTTATTCGCTCATCTCTTCTGTGCACATCTAATTGTCATTATTCAATTCATTTACGATGGGGCATGGATGAGGACCTCCCAGTGGAGATCATCTATGTAGCGACGGCAGCTCATCTAGTATTCACCATTAGTACAGGAGATGTGATGAGGTCTATAGACAGACTGTTAGTAAGAATACATTATAAACCACCGATTTTCTTCCTCTTCAGAACCGTCCACTTAGTGCGCCAAAAAGACTCCAAACAGTTATACGCCATGAAGAAACTGGACAAGCAGAAGCTGAAAGATCCAGTAAGACTTGAACGGGCCTTTCTAGAGAGGGACATCCTAACATTCGCAGATTGTCCCTTCGTGGCCTCCATGTTGTGCTCCTTTCCAACTACACGTCATCTGTGCATGGTCATGGAGTATGTACCAGGTAGGACATCTCCATCGTATCTATATCCAGCGCTGGTCTGCTCATCTCTAGGACCTTCTCCATAAGCAGAATGTGACCACATAGATGGTTACATGTCCACACTGCTTTTACTATAAGTTATCTGTTAACAACATGCCAGAAAAATGATTATGTGGCAGAAATTTTCACTATAGATAAAGGAGGGTTTGACTGAATTTTTACAGTTTGTACAGGGTTTTTCCAAAAAATAAGACAGGGTCTTATATCAATTTTTTGCTCCAAAAGATGGGTTAGGGCTTATTTTTAGGGGATGCCTTATTGTTTTCTCATGAACAACAATACACATTTATTTAAAAAAAAAAAAAGGACATATTTAAATATAATCATGTTATGACACACACACTGCACATACACAGCTATATACACATATACTGCACATACACAGCTATATACACATATACTGCACATACACAGCTATATACACATATACTGCACATACACAGCTATATACACATATACTGCACATACACATCTATATACACACACACTGCACATACACAGCTATATACACATATACTGCACATACACAGCTATATACACATATACTGCACATACACATCTATATACACACACACTGCACATACACAGCTATATACACATATACTGCAAATACACAGCTATATACACACACACTGCACATAGACAGCTATATACACATATACTGCACATACACAGCTATATACACATATACTGCACATACACATCTATATACACACACACTGCACATACACATCTATATACACATATACTGCACATACACAGCTATATACACATATACTGCACATACACAGCTATATACACACACACTGCACATACACAGCTATATACACATATACTGCACATACACAGCTATATACACATATACTGCACATACACAGCTATATACACACACACTGCACATACACAGCTATATACACATATACTGCACATACACAGCTATATACACACACACTGCACATACACAGCTATATACACACACACTGCACATACACAGCTATATACACATATACTGCACATACACAGCTATATACACATATACTGCACATACACATCTATATACACATATACTGCACATACACAGCTATATACACATATACTGCACATACACAGCTATATACACATATACTGCACATACACAGCTATATACACACACACTGCACATACACAGCTATATACACATATACTGCACATACACAGCTATATACACATATACTGCACATACACAGCTATATACACATATACTGCACATACACAGCTATATACACACACACTGCACATACACAGCTATATACACATATACTGCACATACACAGCTATATACACACACACTGCACATACACAGCTATATACACACACACTACATATACACAGCTATATACACATATACTGCACATACACAGCTATATACACATATACTGCACATACACATCTATATACACATATACTGCACATACACAGCTATATACACATATACTGAACATACACAGCTATATACACATATACTGCACATACACAGCTATATACACACACACTGCACATACACAGCTATATACACATATACTGCACATACACAGCTATATACACACACACTGCACATACACAGCTATATACACATATACTGCACATACACAGCTATATACACATATACTGCACATACACAGCTATATACACACACACTGCACATACACATCTATATACATAGTATAGCTTCACATTTTTATATGGGACGTTGTTTCCTTGCACTTATTTCTGCAGCTTTTGCACATTTGTGGTTTTGCTTCATAGACATTCAGCGCAGTCCTAGTTACTATTAGGGTATGCTCCATTGTTTTTCTTTTGCATTATTACACAGTATATCTCTATGTGTGACATCCTGCCCCAATGTCTCCGCTTATTTCTCATTTACACGCATCAGGTGTAATTTACATTGTAACAAACCCTCTCCTGTCATATTTGCTTTCTCCTGTAGGAGGAGACTGTGGCAGTCTTATGAACATCTATGGACCTTTACCTGTCCCCTTGGCCCGAAAGTACATTGCAGAAACAGTCCTGGCTGTGGAATACCTGCACAGCTTTGGTGTGGTGCACCGAGACCTGAAGCCTGAGAAGTAAGTGCCCCCTCTAGGAGGAAGAAAGTTAGAGATTATCATAAAGTCTATGGGTTATTACTTGGGGCTGACACCGTCTGTTTTTTCACAGCCTCCTGGTATCGGCATCTGGTCATATTAAAGTCACGGACTTCGGACTTTCCAAACTCGGCCTCATGAGACCAACATCAGAAACCTACGAGGCTCCAACCGAGGACGTCACCAGAGAGTTCCGTGATGATGAGGTCGGCTTTACTTACAGGATCTTGTTCTTTACTCTTCTCATCTATTTCTTCTTCTCTGATATCTTCTCATCTAGAAAACGTTTTCCTCTGATGTTATTCGTCACAATTATTTTCTCAGCTCCTCATCTCCTTCTTCTGTTGCTTTCCAGATTGCTGGCTCCCCTGAATACATCGCCCCTGAAGTCATCTTACAGGAAGGCTATGGGCGGCCTGTGGACTGGTGGTCGGTAGGGATCATCCTACACGAATTCCTTCTATTCCGTGTACCATTTCATGGGGATTCCAAATATGACACTTACTGCAGTATATTAAGGGGTAAGTAAAATAATCTGAATGCGGAGTGGTGTCATTGTTATTTGCTTAGATTGGTTCTGTGGTTTAGCTACTTGTTGTGTTAATACAAAAGATTTTTGTTTTAATAAAGTAAATGAAGAGGTTTTATTTTCTGTAACATTTTCTTTTAATATAACAGATGAGATAACTTGGACATTTGATAATCGCACTCCTCCACCTGATGCTCAGGACATCATCACTGAGCTGCTCAGAAAAGATCCGGCACATAGACTTGGGACAGGTAATGTATATAATAGTATTAATAATGAATTATTACACATCTGTGAGCAGACAAATGATCACGCCCCTGAGGATCAGCACTGAGGTTTTCTGCTTTACTTTCAGCAACTTTTCTTCACATCAGCTCTGTTACGTCTTTAGTTCAGAGTAACATAAACTGTTCAGATATGGAGCTGTCTATCTGATAATGTCTAGATCACTTTTTATTGTCTTCCTTTCCCAGGAGGAGCGAAAGAGATCAAAATGCATCCATTCCTATGTGGCATAGACTTTGACAGTCTTCTAAGTAAAGAGCCACATTTCATTCCTAACTTTGAGTCAGAAGAGGACACTGGCTACTTTGACCGTAAGTAGAAGGAGACGTCATCTGCAGAAAGCTTTTGTGTGTCTTGTCTTTCATATTTTGTGACAATCAGTCCCAATCATTTTTAGTGATAAAATGGTGACTTTCCGTGATCGGGTCTCATACTAATAATCTCTAATAACACTTGTGCTTTTCAGCTCAATGTAGCAATTACGAACTTATTGATTCAGATGAGGGGGACACAAGCGAGGATAATAACTGGCCAGAAAGCCTGAACTTTATATCATCGTCTCAAAGGCTTTCTAAAGTAAGTGTGACCGGTAAGATCTATAAAACTTATAATTAAAATAAAGTTTAAATATATATTTATTTTATTTTTCTCTATGTTTTAGCTCTGTTCCACCAATGCCAGGGTGATGAACGATGAAGAACTGAAGCCACCTCCAGTGTATTCCCCAGAGAGTGCAAAACACTCAGACATGTGAGTAAATTATTATTATCGGGTTTGGATCTGATATATCAGAAGATCAACTGTAAGATAAGTGTAACTCAGCACTATATCCAGCGCCACCACCCCATGATTGATGATCACTGTGGTTCTGGCTTGTGATAACGCCGGCGATAACAGCCGATCATTGCAACCAGTCAATCATTTCCAGTTCATTACAGGCCAATATTACTAGCGATTCTCCATTCTTAGTGATAGAAGTGGGTCCTGAGCAGGGTGCCTCCTCCATGTTATCCAAATGTCCTAACCGGCCTTGCAGACGGGTGTTCGTCCATTTTGTATTGTTTTCGCTTGTAATTTATGTTTTTCTTCTACCAAACAGGCAGCAAGAATCTTCCCCTTCTAAACCTGATGGAGACAAGCAGTGTTTCACTGCTAATTACAGCGAGTCCTCCCCATTGTCAGGTGTGTACAGGTCTATATGACATCCTATCACAGTTTGTGGTCAAAACATGTAATGTGAACGTGCACATAAAGGATCAGAAAATTACTACTTTTTTCTCCCTATAAAGCGATGAGCAGTTCATTCTGTAAAAATCTCCATTCTTTTATGCGTTAAAAGTTCTAAGGGGCCGTTCAGTCTTCTGCCAAACTGACTCAAATCCTGCGCCCACGGCCCCATATGGCCCATACTGACCCCTTTATGGCCTCAATGTTACACTGAGGTTTATGTAACTGATTATAAGGCAACACTGCGGCACATTACAAGTAATGTCATGGTAAGAAGGGACATAGCTCCTTGTCGAGACCCCACATGGCAGGTTTCATATTAATCAGTTCTCTGGGTAATCTAATTCTCACCCCTCTGCTGATGTTATGTATGTGTGACATATTTCCCCCATTATGGGGCAATAATCGATTACCAGGGCTACAAGCCACGAGAATAACACCATCCTATAGAACCATACAAAGCTCATCTCTTAGGAGTTTATAATCAACATCTTTTTCTTGTTTTTTATTCGAATTTCCAGTTCAGGGGAAAAGAAAACCGAAAAAACAACAAAAACCAGAGAGAGAAGAAGAAGGGGAAAGGAGAAGAGGTGAGTGTGACAATAAGCCCCATGTTGTGTGGTGTCGGCCGTGGAGCAGATCTGTCAGTGGTGGGATTGTCACATGTATGATGGCGGACAATCCCCCCGTACCTGTGTATGGATGATTCCTCTGCCGTCTGGCCACAGTGACCGCACAGCCGTGTCCTCTGATATGGAGTCCTGTTACTGACATCAGTGTTACGTCTCTTCTCATAGGTTCTCTCTTCCGCCGGGTGATCTCATCCTGCCGGCGTGGACTATCCAGGGCTGCTCACTCCATCCGAGAAAGCTGCTTATTTGGTGTCTGTCACCGCGGCTCCATAAACATCGCGAGGGCAGAAAACCGCCACGTCTAGCACCCTGAGGAAAGTACAGCACATCCACCATCAATGCTGTACCTGTATGGAAGGACTGGCACCATCTACATGTGGCCTCCTGACCAGCAAGGAACATCTGCTGAAGAAGGAGGCTCCTCCAAGAACATCTCCTCGTCCTTCCATGCAATTCTTAATTTAAAAATAAAACTTTTAAATTGATTAATGTCCCTTTGTATTTAATAGAGTCCTCCTGACATTTATGGGGTGTCAGTTGTTTACGACATACATGTCTGATGGGTGGGCTACAAACAGGAGAACATCTGTTCCATGTGTCCCAGTAATCCTCCAGACTTCGGCCAAAAGTGGAGGAGAGGACCAGTGATTCTGTTACACCTAAAAATGATGGTCAATGTAGGAAAAACATGTTCTGATCCATAGATTTTATCCATAGACTCGGACCCTTTTACCTAAATGTGGCTCGACCTAAGTTTTATGCACAGGAACCAATTGGATTCGGTGCTGGGCGTCCTGGGGAGTCCAGGGGTCACATCCCCACTGTGACATAATAAGACCTTCTGTATTCTAGAGACCACCCTTCTCACCAGGGCTGTGGGGTCAGTAAGACAATCTCCACCTATAATAATGACTAATAGAAAATAATTGTGAATATTCAGCAATTTTTGCAGGAAAATCTTTAATATTACACAAGGTATCCCCTGATCCACCGCAGGGAGACAGCTGAGTTCATTTGTTCTAGGTATGTACAGCACCGTTGGTTCCAGCATTCAGATGAATACAATTTTGTTAGCAGTCCTCCAGCTCCCACTCCATGGTAGTGACTATGGTAGGGTCCTCTGGCAAGGTGGAAATGTTGCGGGAGCAACATCCCGAATCTGCCCCTCTCCTGTGCCCGTCCGGAGTGATGTTCCAGCCGGAAGCGCTGTTGGTGAGTGGGGGATGTGAACAATTGTATTTATTTTTAGTTTTTCATTAATTTTTATTCAAATAAGAATGGTAAAATGGGACAGTAAAAAAAGGAAGGAAAAGAGGGGAGAATTAAATACTCAGTGTGGACAGTACTATATAAAAAAAAATTCATAAAAGCACTATGAAATTAATCCCCAAGGATTTTATAACCCCAGTTGGGGGATTAAAATGTGCTATCTGGGGAACAGGCATCAATGTCACCCATCGCTGTATATGTATGAGAGTGCCATTGAAACAAGACGGAATTGGTATGCAGTTGTTAAAAATTGTTATATGCCTAACTCTAAAAAATGAATATTGTATATATATGTACATACAGTGGGGTAACTATAGTCTGATGGGCCCGGGACCGCGCCCCACCCCACATCCTGAATAAATATATACAGTGGGTACGGAAAGTATTCAGACCCCTTTAAATGTTTCACTCTTTGTTTCATTGCAGCCATTTTGTAAATTCTAAAAAGTTCATTCTTTTTTCTCATTAAAGTACACTCTGCACCCCATCTTGACTGAAAAAAACAGAAATATAGAAATTTTTGCAAATTTATTAAAAAAGAAAAAAACTGAAATATCACAAGATCATAAGAATTCAGACCCTTTGCTCAGACACTCATATTTAAGTCTCACGCTGTCCATTACCTTGTGATCCTCCTTGGGATGGTTCTACTCCTTCATTGTGTCCAGCTGTGTTTAATTAAACTGATAGTGTGGCACCCCAGGGGTCTGGTTTCCACAGTAACAGCAATGTTATGTCTGAGAGCAGGTGGGAGGTCTCTTGGTCAGGAATCCTATGCATGCCACACCTCCTGCCCAGTCCTGGGAGGGGAAGAACTTCCCCTATATAAACCTGGGGCTGAGGCAGGGTTAGAGAGTTCAGAGGGAGAGTTCAGCCAGGAGGGCTGACAGGGAGCTGTGGCTCCGGCTGGGCCCAGCTCCTGGTCCATGCCAGGAGTAGAGAAGAAGTAGAGACAGAGAAGAGAAGCAGATATAGGAAAGAACATCAGGAGCTCTGTGGGAGCAGTGCTACAAGGAGTCAGGGGCTGGCAGCTGCAGAGCTCGCCCTGACTGAGAAGTTATCACCGGACCCGGAGTCCGAGGCTGTGGGGACTAACTCCTATCCAGCAGCAGAAACCGAACGGCAGGGGATTGCAGGTCCTCTGGCCAAGAAACCCGAAGGCACGGTCACACGCGTGGGACCAGCACCGCCGTCGTGGAGCGGAAGCTACTAGAAGGCCCCGAGTCACCGGCCATACGGGTGAGCCCCACCCGGTACACTCAGGGACGTGGGCTACTTATACCCGCTTCTAGCAAGGTAGCCAGAAGAGTATCGTTAGTTTGGGAGGCCTACAACTCCGCCTGGCCAGGGGAGATCCCATCTGCTCAAGGACTGACCAGGCCCCAATCGCTAGCCAGTACTCCGGGAGGGTCTATCGTTGTCACCAGTAAAGACCCTGAACTACACCGTACCGTCTCTGAGTGGTTCCTGCTACCCCCATCATCCACGTCGACTGCCCTGAGGCCATACCCCTCCCGTTGGGGGTTATACTATCACGCTGCACAATCCTACCACCGGCCTCAGTGGTCTGCCCTGCAGCAGCAGCTCCTTAGCTGTACTCAACGGGTGGCGTAGTCGTCGAACATCTACCGCTAATACAGCGCCACTTAGTCTGACTCCCTGGGCACGGACCGGATCACCGCCACGAGACTACAACCCTCAAGAGATCCGGCTCCGGGTAAGCTCCCGCATGCGCAACGCAGCGCGACACAGGCCCAGGGGCGCGTCAACTTTTGGCGTAGTCGGCAGGATTTCGTGCCCGCAACCACCGGGTACTGCGTGCCTGAAAAAGACTGTTCAAACTTACCTGTGGTGAAGATTCCCGCCATCCGGCGCCATCTTCCGCTTCCTTCCCGCCATCGGTGGAGTTTTCCCGCCATCCGGCGCCATCTTCGGCCTTCTTCCCGCCATACGTGGAGTTTTCCCGCCATTGGACGCCATCTTGAGGACGCCGCGCGGGAAGAAGAGGGGCGTGGACTCCGAATGCGCGCGAGAACTAAAGCCCCGCCTCACGTCCGGACGTTGCGTAAGGTCCTGGAAGGAGCCCAGCAGACGCCGACGTCACAGGAGCGCGACGGAAGGTCCTCAACCCTGACGATCCACTGCGGAGCCGCGGCCTACGGAAGAGGATCATCGCAAGGTAGGCCACGGTCCACTAGGGGGGAGAAGGATGCCGGATACGGAGGAGAGCTTCACCGCTTCAACCCCCGCCAGCGCCACCGCTGTTGCGGTCATGCCTTTCACCATGCCCTATATCCCGGGGGCAGCCTGGCTACCCCAGTACTCAGGGGAGTCACATACCCTGCATGACTTTAGAGAAAAGCTGGATAGCCTCTTCCAGGTGTATCCCCTCACAGGGGAGCAAAAAGTGAGCATCCTGGTGGCCCAATTAACCGGGGCAGCCCAAAGGGAGGTAAAGTCCTGGCCACCTGAGAGGAGGACTGTCGCAGAGATACTAACCCAGCTAACCGAGGAGGAGCTGCAGTACTACCAATATGAGGAAAGCCAAGAGGACCCGGACGGGTCTGAGGACTACCCTCAGGAGGGAGCACAAAGAGGACATAGCTACTGAAGGGAAGTAGCGTGAATAAAGAGCTGTAAATAGTTACCCGTAAGGGTACAAGGACTGCTGCTAATTAAAATATGGTCCCCGTTGGGATTAGTGAATTGTTCCCCATGTGCCCCTATCTTAAACCAGGCTGAGGACTGTGAGCAGCCATTCCTTATCCCCACTGGCCGAGGACTGAGAGCGGCCATATCCTGTAAATAATTATGTGTTTCTAGTAATTTATGGGAGTCTTTGGTGGATTTGCCGGGAATCCTTTGTACATGGTTGGAGCGTAACCCAGGAATGGACTAAAGACTGTTAAGGACTCGGGGCAGGACAGACCCCTACCTGGTTACGTCTCCCTGTTTTGGTGAAATGGACACCTTGCTTTTCTTCAAAACTGCACCCGGTTGCGGACACGCCGTAACCATCTTTATGTGTTTTTCTTATTGTATTATTATTGTTTATACCTTGTTATGTTTTTCTAAAAATATGTTTAGTCCCGGAGTACTAAATTTCACTAGGGGGGAATGTGGCACCCCAGGGGTCTGGTTTCCACAGTAACAGCAATGTTATGTCTGAGAGCAGGTGGGAGGTCTCTTGGTCGGGAATCCTATGCATGCCACACCTCCTGCCCAGTCCTGGGAGGGGAAGAACTTCCCCTATATAAACCTGGGGCTGAGGCAGGGTTAGAGAGTTCAGAGGGAGAGTTCAGCCAGGAGGGCTGACAGGGAGCTGTGGCTCCGGCTGGGCCCAGCTCCTGGTCCATGCCAGGAGTAGAGAAGAAGTAGAGACAGAGAAGAGAAGCAGATATAGGAAAGAACATCAGGAGCTCTGTGGGAGCAGTGCTACAAGGAGTCAGGGGCTGGCAGCTGCAGAGCTCGCCCTGACTGAGAAGTTATCACCGGACCCGGAGTCCGAGGCTGTGGGGACTAACTCCTATCCAGCAGCAGAAACCGACCGGCAGGGGATTGCAGGTCCTCTGACCAAGAAACCCGAAGGCACGGTCACACGCGTGGGACCAGCACCGCCGTCGTGGAGCGGAAGCTACTAGAAGGCCCCGAGTCACCGGCCATACGGGTGAGCACCACACGGTACACTCAGGGACGTGGGCTACTTATACCCGCTTCTAGCAAGGTAGCCAGAAGAGTATCGTTAGTTTGGGAGGCCTACAACTCCGCCTGGCCAGGGGAGATCCCATCTGCTCAAGGACTGACCAGGCCCCAATCGCTAGCCAGTACTCCGGGAGGGTCTATCGTTGTCACCAGTAAAGACCCTGAACTACACCGTACCGTCTCTGAGTGGTTCCTGCTACCCCCATCATCCACGTCGGCTGCCCTGAGGCCATACCCCTCCCGTTGGGGGTTATACTATCACGCTGCACAATCCTACCACCGGCCTCAGCGGTCTGCCCTGCAGCAGCAGCTCCTTAGCTGTACTCAACGGGTGGCGTAGTCGTCCAACATCTACCGCTAATACAGCGCCACTTAGTCTGACTCCCTGGGCACGGACCGGATCACCGCCACGAGACTACAACCCTCAAGAGATCCGGCTCCGGGTAAGCTCCCGCATGCACAACGCAGCGCGACACAGGCCCAGGGGCGCGTCAATAGGACTTGATTTGGAAAGGCACACACCTGTCTATATAAGACCTCACAGCTCACAGTGCATGTCAGACCAAATGAGAATCATGAGCTCAAAGGAACTGCCCAAGGAGCTCAGAGACAGAATTGTGGCAAGGCACAGATCTGGCCAAGGTTACAAAATAATTTCTGCATTACTCAAGGTTCCTAAGAGCACAGTGGCCTCCCTAATCCTTAAATGGAAGAAGTTTGGGACCACCAGAAGTCTTCATAGACTTGGCCGTCCAGCCAAACTGAGCAATCGTGGGAGAAGAGCCTTGGTGAGAGAGGTAAAGAACAAACCCAAGATCACTGTGTCTGAGCTCCAGAGATGCAGTAGGGAGATGGGAGAAAGTTTTACAAAGTCAACTATCACTGCAGCCCTCCACCAGTTTGGCCTTTATGACAGAGTAGCCCGATGGAAGCCTCTCCTCAGTGCAAGACATATGAAAACACGCATAGAAGTTGCTCAAAAACACATGAAGGACTACCAGACTATGAGAAATAAGATTCTCTGGTCTGATGAGATGAAGATAGAACTTTTTGATAACTTTGGTGATAATTCTAAGCGGTATGGGTGGAGAAAACCAGGCACTGCTCATCACCTGCCCAATACAATCCCAACAGTGAAACATGGTGGTGGCAGCATCATGCTATGGGGGTGTTTTTCAGTTGCAGGGATAGGATGACTGGTTGCAATTGAAGGAAACATGAATGCGGCCAAGTACAGAGATATCCTGGATGAAAACCTCTTCCAGAGTGCTCTGGACCTCAGACTTGGCCGAAGGTTCACCTTTCAACAAGACAATGACCCTAATCACACAGCTAAAATAACAAAGGAGTGGCTTCAGAACAACTCTGTGACCATTCTTGACTGGCCCAGCCAGAGCCCTGACCTAAACCCAATTGAGCATCTCTGGAGAGACCTGAAAATGGCTGTCCACCAACGTTCACCATCCAACTTGACGGAACTGGAGAGGATCTGAAAGGAAGAATGACAGAGGATCCCCAAATCCAGGTGTGAAAAACTTGTTGCATCATTCCCAAGAAGATTCATGGCTGTACTAGCTCTAAAGGGGGCTTCTACTCAATACTGAGCAAAGGGTCTGAATACTTATGACCATGTGATATTTAAGTTTTTCTTTTTTAATAAATTTGGAAAAATTTCTACATTTGGCCTTATAGAACTGACTCTCGTTATTTCAATGAGAGGGATGCGATGATACCTGGTCTAGTGAAGGAGACAGTCAGGCAAATGTGCTGACTATGTGGGTCTGTGCGCCGGCCGGCTTTCCGTGTCCCAGTGACATGAGGTGTTGTGGCTATTCTGTAGCCCCCGCTTCTGTCACATGACGCGGATGCTGGCCGGCGTCCGGATCCCAATGGTGACGCACACGTCACTTCCGGTCCCGCGGTCTTTGTGTTCTAAAGGTGTGTGGCATCAGGGCTTATGCCCCGCCCCTCTGCTGTCACATGACGCGGATGCCGGCCGGCGTTCTACCTCCGCAATGACACTGTGCGTTTCAGCGGTGTGTGGCGTTAGGGCTTAAGCCCCGCCCCTCCGCTCTCACATGATGCGGATGTCGGCTGGCGTCCTGGTCTCCGCAGTGACGCTGATATCACTTCCGGTCTTTAAATGTGCCTGGCGCCAATATAAGCAAGTGACAGCGAGGCAGCAAACATGCCCCCTGACGAAGGGAACCACCAAAACGCGCGTCGGGGCTTCTCTGCTCCGCATGTGCCGACCTTAGACGGACCTCTAAATCTTTGACTATTGCCTGACTGTCTTCTGCTGAAGCTTGATATCTCTGGTATGTATATATAGTGACTTAGCAGGTCACTTATGGTTATATCTGGCATATGATAGGGAACGTACACTCAGCAGTATAGAACAGCATGGGTATTCTAGTCCAGTATAGGTGCTGTACTTGAAAATATGTATTGACATATCATCTATGTATGGTGTTACTCCTCAAATACTTAGATAGTCTATATCCGACTTAAATTGTACTGTTTGGTCCTGCATGTGTCCGCCATGTGGAGAGGGTTGTTGCGGGTTTCTATTCCTCATGTGTTTTCCACACTGATTCCTGCTTTTGTCTGATCATCTATGTACTAATAAATTTTGATGCATATCTTTAAAACCATTGGCTCCTTTTTCGTTGCTTTGTTTTGGTTGGATTTGCCACTGTATATAAAGCCAAATAAATAACAAAAAGCAAAAATGCACCTCCAGACCTTGGGCTAAGTTCACACTTATCGTTTTTGATGTGTTTTTGCACTTTTGCATTTTTTTCAACGGTGAAAAATGCATTCACCCGCAAATGTCATTTTAACATTTTGCTACCTTATCTGGCCATGTGGTGTGTGAGATATGATCAAACACATCCAGAATGAACACTCATTTCCAGCTGATAATACCATCTAGCACCTGTCCCTATTTTAAAAGCAGCTAACAGCGTTCTCAATAGGGAATAGTTTTTTTCAAGCACGGAGTACAATGCAATAATCCCTGACTAGATGCCTGTAAAACGCTATCCTAACTGATATAGGTCTCCTGTACACGAATCTCAGATAAGAGAGGTAATATACAAGTGCATCTCACTAAATTAGAATATCATCAAAAAGTTAGTTTATTTCAGTTCTTCAATACAAAAAGTGAAACTCATATATTATGTAGAGTCATTACACACAGAGTGATCTATTTCAAGTGTTTATTTCTGTTAATGTTGATGATTATGGCTTGGTCAGTGTGGAGAGGTGGTGGAGATGCCAAATAAAAACCGCGACGAGTTTGGTATCTGGTCAGGGGCCTGGACGTTTATGGTAAAACTTAAGTGTTCAGGTGGTACGGTTGCCCACATTCCATCATCTGCCTTCCTGGGTAGGGATCGTATCCTGGTCTTCTACCTGGGGCAACCAAAGCTCTGTCACAGGTACGGCGACCCTACACACTTCAGTGCAAACTGCACTGTGCAGAAATGTGCGTTGTGTGGGGGTGTCGGTCATCTTGCTGCCTCTTGTGTGGAGATTAGGTGCCACCTGTGTGGTGAGTTAGGTCACCCAGTCAGCCGTTGTCCTCGCTCCTTCGCTAATGCAGTCGAGACCCCGGTGGGAGAAAGCCATGAGGCCGATTTTGCTGGGGAGAGGACTAGCAGGGGTGGGGGAGCTGAGGGGCCAGGGAAGAAAAACAATAAAAAGATGCCTGCCCAGCTGAGGCGTCTAGACAAGTGCAGACAGGAGAGGGAGCGGGGCGAGCCCCGGGCTACGGGGGCGGCCCCTGTCCTGGATGCCAGTGTTGCTGCTGAGGCCCCGAGGGATGATGAGTTTGATGAGGAGGTCAGGAGGATCCACAGGGAGGAAACCCCCTCTGCCTCAGAATCCTCCCAATATGAAAGTATGGATGAGGACAATAAGCGGTGGCTAGAGAACAAGCGTAAGCTCGGCACCAAAAAGAAGAGAAAGAAGGGAGATAAAATATCTTCTCCCGCTCTGACCAAGGTACCTAAGGAAGGTAAAACTGACTCCCCTCTAGTTGGTCTTTCTAACCGCTTCCAAGCCCTTGATAACATCTCTTGCTCAGAAGAGGAGGCTGAGGGTGAGGTTCTGGCTTCGGCGGAGCTTACAGGGGGCGCCGAGTCTCCTTCTCCTGGGGATGCAAGGTCCTTGGGGGGAGGGACTGGCCCAGAGTCCGGAGACAAGGACGAAAAAAGAAGGAAAAATGTGGGAATGGACACCTCTGTATCATTAAAGAGGGGGAAGGATTCCTCCTCTGAGGCAGAGGATAAGGGGAGTGGGAAGAAGAAAGCTATCTAACTCAATCACCAATGATGGCGGTTCCCACTCCGTTGACGCTGGTGTCCATTAATGTCGCCAGCATTAAGTCAAATATGGCTAGATTGGCGGCCTTTGATTTTCTCAGCCGGGTTGAAGCTGACGTTTTCTTTTTGCAAGAGACCAGGCTGCCAAATATGGCAGAGGGAGTGGAGACTTGGGCCCTCCTATTGGTCTCTTGCGGCCGAGCCGTATAGCGGAGTGGCGGTCCTTTTTACCGCACCGGTAGAATGCCGACGGGTTATTGAGTTAGAAATGGGGAGGTGCCTGATATTAGATGTCCTCATGAAGGGACAAGAGCTCTGGCTCATTAACATCTATGGTCCCCAATCTAAGTGGGACCGGAAGTGTCTCTTTATGAGGATCAAGCCCTACCTTTTTACGAGTCGGCAGGTCGTCTTTGGAGGGGACTTTAACACTGTCATGAGGCCCCGAGATAGAGGAGGTTCCAGAGACAAGCTGACTTATGATGGCGTCGCCCTTAATAGTGTAGCTAGTGAAGCTCGCCTGGTAGATGTCCACATCCGGCTCACCGCAGTCCACGAGGGGTTCACCTATCATAGAGGTAACTGTAGGTCCAGGATAGACAAGTTTTATTTAAAGGAGGAAGCCGTCTCTTCAGCAGTATCTGCTGTTGAGGTGGAATTCTCCGATCTCTGTTTGATTTTGTTTTTTCTGAATGTTACAGAGACTCCCCGGATAGGAAGAGGCTTTTGGAGGCTCAATTCGTCTCTCTTGGTAGAAGCGGAGATAAGACAGTCCTTTGAGGATTTTCTTCAGAGCCAGGTACCCTTACTGGATCTTTGTAGTAGTAAGTCAGAGTGGTGGGAGATGTTCAAGAAAAGGGTGGCGAGATTCTTCCGCCAGCTCTCGAGACTCTGGAGCCTGGACAGGTACCACCTGTATCAGGGCCTGAGGAGGAAACTCGAGCATCTTGTCTCAACTGGAGGTAGCCGCGAGGAGATCTCCAGAGTGAAATCTTTGCTAATGAGGTGTCAGTATGATAGACACGCATCTTTGGTTTTTGAGAGGGATTATGGGAAGTACCGCTCGCCAGACCCTTACAGAAACTGCAAGATGTCAGTGAATAGTAAAGTTGTTACAGGACTGGTTGACACTGCGGGGTCCCTGAAAAGATCCAGATCAGGGATCCTGGAGGTCGTCAGATCCTTCTACTCGCACCTCTTGGGGAAGAGGGATCTGGATTGGGATGAGATGTCGGCTTTTCTGGCTGAAGCCGTCCCCGAACCAGGGGTAGACCCCTCTCTTGGCATTTTGACAGAGATTATCAGGGAAGAGGAAGTTAAGTTGGCGATTGAAGGGCTTGCCCTAAAGAAATCTCCCGGTCCAGATGGCTTAACATCTGAATTCTATAAGACCTTTAAGGACGCCTTGGTTCCCCTGTTGACTGAGGTATTCAATGAATGTCTTTTATCGGG
Source organism: Phyllobates terribilis (assembly GCF_046119375.1). NCBI lineage: Eukaryota > Metazoa > Chordata > Amphibia > Anura > Dendrobatidae > Phyllobates > Phyllobates terribilis. The sequence continues at coordinate 1,055,730 of NW_027362968.1, read as the reverse complement.
CACTCTGCCAAAATCAATGAGGAGGTCTGCCCTGATTATCTTGTCAAAGGGTAAGGACTCATCTTGCATTGAGAATTGGCGTCCCATAGCGCTTCTCAATGCAGACAGGAAGGTTTTGGCAAAGGTGCTGTTTAATCGGCTGGTGAAATTTGCACCCCGGCTCCTTTCAGGAGCCCAGCATTGCTCTGTTCCGGGCCGCAGTACAATTAGTGCTGTACTCTGTGTCCGAGAGGCGGTGGAGCAGGGTAGGGCTGGTCACTGGAAGGGGTACATGCTGTCATTGGACCAGGCAAAAGCGTTTGATCTGGTTAATCATGAGTACCTCTGGTCTGTCCTTCTGAGGTATGGCCTGCCGGGGGGGTTTGTTGATTGGCTTAAGACCTTGTACGCTGGGGCAGAGAGTTTCCCGCTTGTGAACGGTTGGATTGGCAGCTCTTTTGAGGTTGGGTGTGGTGTTCGCCAGGGTTGTCCCTTGAGCCCGCTGCTGTACGTGTTTGCAATTGACCCACTTCTTAGGAGGGTGGAGTGTGGACCATTGGCTGGGATCGTGATGGACCGGGCAGCACCGGAAGCCACTCTGAGAGTGGTGGCGTATGCCGATGATGTCACCGTTTTTGTTTCCTCTGATGGGGAGGCAGAGTGGCTGATATCAGAAGTAAATAGCTACTCGGAGGCATCCGGGTCCAAGATCAGCCGGGATAAGTGTGAGAGTCTCTGGCTGGGAGGAGGAGATTCTGGTTTTGATCTCCCGGACACCCTTCCAGGACCCAAAGTCTCTGCAAAAGTTCTTGGCATCGAATTTGGCCAGGGGGATTGCCCCAAACAAAATTGGAACAGCAGGCTAGAGATCGCCACTCAGAAGGTGAACCAATGGAAGGGTTGGTCTTTGACCCTAAGGGAAAGGATAAACCTGATCAAAACTTACCTGCTCCCTGTGCTGATCTATCTGGGCAGTGTGTGCATCTTGCCGGAGCCTCTCTGGACTCGGGTCTACAGTTTGTTCTTCCAACTGTTATGGGGGAATAGACTGAACCTGGTCAAGAGGGAGGTTACTTACCATACGAGGAGACTAGGAGGGTTGGGTATGGTGAACCCTGTGGTATTCCTTGTGAATACCTTCATTAAGATCAATATTGCTAACCTCTGGAAAGAGAGGGCTCCCCCGTGGGTATTCTGCTGTAAGGGATGGTTTCAGCCTTTCTTCCAGGAATGGGAGACAGGAGGGCAAGTGAAAGATCTACGCACACCACATTGACATCTACTGGCTTACGCTACTGTGGTTCTGAAGGTAATTCGTCGGTGGGGTCTGGGAATGTGGGAGGTCAGGACTCTGCCAAGGAAGCTCCTTGACAAAAGGGTTCTGTTGACTCATTTTCAGAGGCCTCTGGTGTGCAGGGATTGCCCAAGTCGGGATGTTGGGGTGGGTCTGCATCTTTTGAATTCTATCAGGATCCCTCGAAGTTTTGGGACTTGGCTTGGCGCTGCTTTCATGGGAAACTGTGTGTGAGGGACAATCTGAAGTGTAGGAGCTCTGAGGACAGGAACTGTCCTCGGGAGCATTGTGGTACCATGCTTGAAAGCATGGACCACTTCCTGCTTCGTTGTCCCTTTAACACAGAGGTGTACAACAGGATGGGCGCCTCCATTGACTGGCCCTGGCTGGTTGGTCTCTCTTATGCGGAATTGGCCTATGGAGCATTCGGGGACCTGGGTGGTCGGGACCACTGCACCTTATTTCTAGATAGCGCAGTGGTTAGGTATCACACGTGGAACGCACGGTGCTTAGTATCGACGCAGGGCAAAATCCTCCCAGTGGACGATGTGTTTAGGACCATACTCGGTGACCTGGTGAAGGTGCGTTCTCTGGAGTATGAGAGACTGGGTACACAGAGGGCCGCTCTCCTCTGGAGGGGCTTTTCTTTTAGTGTGCCCTAGTCTGGTCATCTCCTCTCCTGGTGGTGGGCTGCTGCTGACACCATAGATTTTTGTTTTGTTTTGATCAGTAGACAGTGATGTAGGGCGGCAGGCACCGAACTTGGGCTTTGTCAGTTGTGGTTATTGTATTGTTTGCTATTGTATTGTTTGTTTCTGTATATATTGTATATATGGGTTTGGGTGTAGGTGTTAGGTTGGGTGGAGGGAAAAGGGGGGAGGTGGGTTCATCTTGTGGGACACTGGTTATTTGGGTGAAAAACTGGCACTGCCTGATCTGGCCTATGGACGTTGGACTGAGGCATGAGGCGCAGGACCAGCTCTCAGGTCACTGCCGGGGAGGGACTGGTGGGCTTGAGTGTGGGGGGTTTTGTTTTGTCTTGTATATATTTGTATAGTTAGTATTTATTTTACTTATAATAAAAAAAAATAATAAAAAAAAAAAAGAATGTATATATTAGTTTGTATATAATTTGTCGGTTATTGTTTATTATATTGTTATTATTTGTTTGGTAACCGGACCAGATGTCATGGTGTAGGTAGTTATTATTGTGTGTATATGTATAATATGTGTGTGAGGAGAGAGGGAGCGGCTGGACCAGCAGAATAGTGAGTGCAGCTCTGGAGTATAATACAGGATATAACTCAGGATCAGTGCAGGATCAGTAATGTAATGTATGTACACAGTGACTGCACCAGCAGAATAGTGAGTGCAGCTCTGGAGTATAATACAGGATGTAACTCAGGATCAGTAATGTAATGTATGTACACAGTGACTGCACCAGCAGAATAGTGAGTGCAGCTCTGGAGTATAATACAGGATATAACTCCGGATCAGTAATGTAATGTATGTACACAGTGACTGCACCAGCAGAATAGTGAGTGCAGCTCTGGAGTATAATACAGGATGTAACTCAGGATCAGTAATGTAATGTATGTACACAGTGACTGCACCAGCAGAATAATGAGTGCAGCTCTGGAGTATAATACAGGATGTAACTCAGGATCAGTAATGTAATGTATGTGCACAGTGACTGCACCAGCAGAATAGTGAGTGCAGCTCTGGAGTATAATACAGGATATAACTCCGCATCAGTAATGTAATGTATGTACACAGTGACTGCACCAGCAGAATAGTGAGTGCAGCTCTGGAGTATAATACAGGATGTAACTCAGGATCAGTAATGTAATGTATGTACACAGTGACTGCACCAGCAGAAGAGTGAGTGCAGCTCTGGAGTATAATACAGGATGTAACTCAGGATCAGTACCGGATCAGTAATGTAATATATGTACACAATGACTGCACCAGCAGAATAGTGAGTGCAGCTCTGGAGTATAATACAGGATATAACTCCGCATCAGTAATGTAATGTATGTACACAGTGACTGCACCAGCAGAATAGTGAGTGCAGCTCTGGAGTATAATACAGGATGTAACTCAGGATCAGTAATGTAATGTATGTGCACAGTGACTGCACCAGCAGAATAGTGAGTGCAGCTCTGGAGTATAATACAGGATATAACTCCGGATCAGTAATGTAATGTATGTACACAGTGACTGCACCAGCAGAAGAGTGAGTGCAGCACTTGCATGGGCTACCACCATTTTTTTTGTTATCCTGTGTTATGATACAATGACATGACAAATTCAGCCTTAAAGAACGAGTCATTACTACTTCAATCATAAAGTAAATATCAATATCAATTTTATTAATCACAAGAGAGACACACATATATGAGATTAGTTGGACGGGGGGGTGGGGGGTGGGGGAGGGGACGTGGTTTTAGTGGGGGTGCCAGACCAATTACATATCTGACATAGATATAGCAGTATCACATAGATCCCCACAACAGTATTATAGTGCTTAGGTCCTAACTCAGTATAATTAAATCAAAATCAATAAAGAGGAGCAGCACACATCATATAGGTGGAGATTACATAAAAACAGGCACACAGGTGGTAAAACAGAGCGCCATGGCTGAAAGGGGATGTCCACTACCTTATATCCCCCCCATGTATCCCCCCGGGGCCCCTAAGACTTCTTGTAAATACCTTCTGTTGCAGATACGGCCTGTGAGTGGCGCTATCACTGGCCGCTCACAGGCATCATGTGACCCCCGGCTGCAGCCGGCTCTGACATCCGCTGATGTCACGACAAGTGCTGGCAGCAGCCGGGGGTCTTTGTCTTCCAGGTTCCAGGGTGGACTCCAGGCTGTGGGCGGGGTTACCCCTCCTCGTCACACCCAGCATCCACCACGCGCTCTGCCTCTCTCCATTCATTGGGAAAGCGCGCGGTGGATGCAAGGTGTGACGCGGGGGTAACCCCACCCACAACCCAGCGGCCACCGCGGGGACCCCAGTGCTGAGTCACGCCTCACTTGTCATGACGTCAGCGCGGGGTCACGTGATGCCTGTGAGAGGCAACCGATAGCGCCGCTCACAGGCATTATCAGCAACAGAAGGTATTCACAATAAGTCTTAGGGGCCCCGGGGGGGATACATAAAGTAGTGGACAACTTCTTGAATGTTAGAGATAAGTATACTGGTAATGAATGAGGCACTTACCCGTGAGTCCGCACGTCATGCCCAACTGCCCCAACGCACGCACCGGCACCCCCTGAGGAAGATTCGAAATGTGCATTGGGGCAGTTGGACATGACGTGCGGGGCTCATGGGTAAAAGAAGAAGTAATGACTCGTTCTTTAAGGTTGAATCTGCTTTGGTCTTTTGAGTCTACTTCACCTATAATGTACTAGCTATTGAACCACCCGTTCTACGCCCGGGTGGCGAGCATTTATATTGGTATATGGCCTCCATCCTGTCATGTGCTCCTCCCATCCTGTGCCCCCATCCTGGTATGTGCTGCTGCCATCCTGTGCCCCCATCCTGGTATGTGCTGCTATCCTGCGCCCCCATCCTGTCATGTGCTGCTCCCATCCTGCGCCTCCATCCTGTCATGTGCTGCTGCTATCCTGTGCCCCCATCCTGGTATGTGCTGCCCCCATCCTGCGCCCCCATCTTGGTATGTGCTGCTATCCTGCGCCCCCATCCTGTCATGTGCTGCTCCCATCCTGCGCCCCCATCCTGTCATGTGCTGCTCCCATCCTGCGCCCCCATCCTGTCATGTGCTGCTCCCATCCTGCGCCCCCATTCTGTAATGTGCTGTTGCCATCCTGTGCCCCCATCCTGGTATGTGCTGCTATCCTGCGCCCCCATCCTGTCATGTGCTGCTCCCATCCTGCGCCCCCATCCTGTCATGTGCTGCTCCCATCCTGTGCCCCCATCCTGGTATGTGCTGCCATCCTGTGCCCCCATCCTGTCATGTGCTGCCATCCTGCGCCCCCATCCTGGTATGTGCTGCCATCCTGCGCCCCCATCCTGTAATGTGCTGCTGCCATCCTGTGCCCCCATCCTGGTATGTGCTGCCATCCTGCGCCCCCATCCTGTCATGTGCTGCTGCTATCCTGCGCCCCCATCCTGGTATGTGCTGCTGCTATCCTGCGCCCATCCTGGTATGTGCTGCTGCTATCCTGCGCCCCCATCCTGGTATGTGCTGCTGCCATCCTGCGCCCCCATCCTGTCATGTGCTGCTGCTATCCTGTGCCCCCATCCTGGTATGTGCTGCCCCCATCCTGTGCCCCTATCCTGGTATGTGCTGCTCCCATCCTGTGCCCCCATCCTGGTATGTGCTGCCCCCATCCTGTGCCCCCATCCTGGTATGTGCTGCTCTAATCCTGTGCTCCAATCCGGTCTTGTGCTGCTGCCATCCTGTGCCCCTATCCTGGTATGTGCTGCTATCCTGTGCCCCCATCCTGGTATGTGCTGCTCCCATCCTGTGCCCCCATCCTGGTATGTGCTGCCCCCATCCTGTGCCCCCATCCTGGTATGTGCTGCTCTAATCCTGTGCTCCAATTCGGTCTTGTGCTGCTGCCATCCTGTGCCCCTATCCTGGTATGTGCTGCTATCCTGTGCCCCTATCCTGTTATATGCTGCTATCCTGCGCCCCCACCCTGGTATGTGCTGCTGCCATCCTGTGCCCCCATCCTACTATGTGCTGCTATCCTGTGCCCCCATCCTGGTATGTGCTGCTCCCATCCTGTGCCCCTATCCTGGTATGTGCTGCCCCCATCCTGTGCCCCCATCCTGGTATGTGCTGCTGCCATCCTGTGCCCCCATCCTGGTATGTGCTGCTATCCTGCGACCCCATCCTGGTATGTGCTGTTCCCATAAAATAGTGCCTGAGTCAACGTGTGCGCATCTCACAATATCTGGCGCCATTTTCTTGAAGACACTGTGTCTGGGAATTTGCACACACAGTGTCTTCAGTAAAATGGCATCGTAGTGCAGTGTGCACACGCTCTGACTCAGGCACCACACTGCACAGCCGCCACCCATTTTGGCTTTGAACAGAAAGACACTTTCACTGTTATATATAACATTTTACATTTTGTTAAACTATTAGCTGGAAAAAAAAATTATTGTGCAAAAACTTCTGTGTAAAGAACATTTTTGGTGTAAACTCTGTGGTCTTTCTTTAAGTTGCCTCGTTGATCAGTAGCAAAAACTTTGACTTTGACTTGTTGGAAGGATTTTGTCCTTGAAGAGGCGACATAAAGTTGGCCATGGCTGAAGGCTGGAGATGGCAAATATATGCCAACTGAATCCAGTGTTTGCCCTTGACTTTTGTTGATGGTCATAGCATAAGCCAGTCTTAAGGGAAACTGTTTTCGTTTTAAAGTAAAAGGAAGATGAGGATGGCTTGGGGCAGAATAACTCTGGGAATGATACCCTTGTACCTTTAAATGATCCGCTGAGGATTTCACAGTCAATGACTTTTGACATCATTTGCTTCACAACCATTCTGGTGCCATTGCAAAGACCTCTTCTTGAGTTAAGGTTTCTTAATAGCATGACTACTGCTCCAACTTTCAAATGTAATCTATGAGGAGGCATACCACCAGGCGTTAAGCTGTTTAAGAACTCCATCGGATAGTTTGCTGCTTCCTCAGCATTTGCAGTATCTTGCTGAATGGAATCAATACTGGTGTAGCATTTCAATTCAGACTGAATTCGTCTAAGAACATTTTCATTCAGTTCATGTGAATGTTGGTTTTTTGGAGTTAGGATTGCACGGTTTGCAATGCTTTTATCTTCTGGTTGTATGACTTGAGGAAAGACAGCATCAACAATACATCCATTTTCAATGCAGACAGAAGGAATTTCAAAGATACCTTCCTCTAGTCCTGGTTCTTGAAGTTTTCCATCTCCAAGGTTTAAAAGCCATTGGGAAAAGCCTTGATGTTCTTGGGGGACATTGTCCTCATTGGTACGCATGTTTAGGTCCAATTTGAGGACTTCAATATTCCTCCAACAATTGCTGTTCTTCATGCATGCTGAAATTATTTCGGTTCTGGTGCCATGTGGTACAACAGGAAGGATTTGTCGAAAATCTCCACCAAAAACAGACACTGCACCTCCGAACGTTTTTTTGGAGGGAACTTTTGGATCTTCAGCCATGAGTTCTTTGTAGAAGGTGTCAACTGCATTTACAGCATGAGCTGGAGCCGTAGAAGCTTCGTCCCAGATTATGAGTTTGGTGTTTTTCAACTCATTGGCAGTATTGCTGCCATGACGAATATTGCACGTCGACGTTTCATTAATTGGTATAGGCAGTTTGAACAGATTATGGGAAGTTCGGCCTCCTTCCAGCAAAGTAGCAGCAATGCCTGTAAATGTACATGGCAAGACTAATTCATTTTTGCTCTGAACGTAATGCATGATTGTATTATACAGGAATGTCTTACCACTTCCACCAGGTCCGTCAATAAAAAATAGACGTTTTTGCAAGTTGGAATCTCAAAAGCTTCTCTGATTTTTTCGAAAGCCTTTCGTTGTCCTGGGTTTAACATTTGGAATTTCTCCTCAAAGCCTTTTCCGCAACAGGGTCGTAATATTTGCCAGAATTGATTGGATCATCGTACTTGCCAACAGGAAGGTGTAGGCCAAAATCTTGTAATGACTTTCCATGTGTCCGTAACACAGGCTCAATTTCATGTAATGTCATATAGACGGCCTTTTCTACATGAGGGAAACGTCTGGTATAGTCTTCCATAAGATTTTTATTGTGCCTTTGAAACAATGCTGCAGCATTAGACGGCTCACACATGATGCAAATAAATGCAGACAATTGTGTAAGTTGTATTGGCATTTGATAAGTGGCAGCTTCTGTTAGGCGAGTATCCCATTCAGAGTCATCATCAGTTAACCCTCTTGCAATACAGGCTTCTTGGAAAGTAGCAAAACGGTTTCCTTCAGTTGTTCTGAGATCCTCAAAAGATGTTGCGCCTCTAACATTGAGAAGGAGAATTCGGAGAAAGTATTTTTCTCTGTCTAATGGACTAACGTTAAACATTCTGCCAATTGTGGTTTTATGACATTTGCAACATGGTTTCCATTTAACGTTTTTTTCATCCCAAGTGAAATGTTCAGGGATTTCAATGTAGAAATATTGTTGGGCATTAGGATCTTCCCGATTCAGTTTAAACCAAGCAAGAAGTTTAGACTTGGTGTTTTTCCGCTGCACAGCTTCAGCTTCTTTACCTGCTATAAAGCATATTGTATGCTTGTCCTCAAGGTGGACATTTCATCTTTCCACATGGTCAGGTTGATGGTGCATTTTATATTCCCTGAGTCTCCAGCATGCTTCAGGTGCACTTACATATCGAGTTTCTAAGTCATTTTTTACTTCATCCCATTCAACCGTGGCTTCTTGTTCTGTGGCAGCAGTAACACACTGTAGATTTGCACAATCATGCCCTTTGTAAACATATTTGAACAAATATTTTACACTTTGTAGAACTGCAAATCTCAACGTTTATGTGGGCATTGTATTTTAAGGAAAGATAAGGATTGTAAGGTACAACCCATCTATTATCAACCCTGTTTCCACCAAGTTCAACAAAGTTGTTCTCATCCCGGCGTTGATATTTAGGGGATCCATTTACATTGCTATTAGTTTCGGAACAGAAATCCTTGGGAAAACCTTGTACAGTTTCCATTGTCCATGCATGGTGCATTTGGATTAAGTGGACCACATGGACCGTGCATCATGCAAGATTGTACAATTTCATAAAGCTTCGGATGCGTGTCTTTGTGCGGGAGCTCTGCACAAACAATTTTGTCAATTCTTTCTTTTTCCCAGGCTTTGTATTCCGGGGCCATAAATGCCAATATGTGTCCATGAGGGAGCCCTCTTTTTTGGAACTCAATTACATACACCATACCATTAACACGTCCAAATCTGTGGTATGTGGTTAGGTCTCCAAGTAGCAATTTTAGTTTCATGTTAAATACTCGAGCTACTAAATCGGGCCTGTCGCATGGTTGCTGAGAGGGAAGTAAGTTTTCCCTGATTTCCCTCCATTTTGGACTGCACGTTACTGTTACAAATAGGTCTGGTTTGCCATATTTCCTGACCATTGCCATGGCATCTTGGTAGTTTTGTGCCATATTTCTTGGACTTCCTTGGAAAGTCGATGGCAATATGACTTTTTTTCCAGGTAGGATATTTATGTTCATGAAACGGTGGTTGGTCACGAATTGGTGAAGGACGTCATATTCTTCAGCTCTTACAGTACTTTGATTTGTGCGCACCCAATTCAAACGGTTTGCCTCAGTTTTGCAATAGGCATCAACCATAAATTGGTGTGTCAGCTTTCCTGCATTAAGGAACTGGTTAAAGTACCATCACGAATGGCAAAGTGGTATGAATACCATTGAAGTGGAGTCACATTTCCTCGACCAACTGTTTTTTTTAGTTCTGTAGTCCACCCAGAGTCCCCATAAGGGAAAAGCAAAGCGTAGCTCATTGGGTCACAGAGTCTACTCAGAATAGATATATTTTGTAAAATTCCACTTTTTGGATGAATGGTAATGTCACGGTTTTTTGGGGGTGCACCATCTGTGCTGTGGAAAATGGCAGCAATTTCCCCTCTGGCAGTTGGAGCATTGATTCTGCCGGGGTGCATAGTATTTACTTTTTCTCTCACGAAAGTCATGCTATATTCAATTGGCATTCGGTTTTCTAGATTTGCTTTTAGCATTTCTTCTTGTTCAAATTGCAACATATTTTTGTATTCTCTGGAGAAAGGATTGATATCTTCCAGAATTCTTTGTAGATTTTCCATAAGATTACGAATGCATCCACTGTTGGCTGGATTGTGCCGAATCCAGAATATATAACTGGGCGTATGTTGGTGATTCACCTTGGTTAGGGTGCAACGCAGATGTTGCATGGTAAATTTGCCCATGGATTCTGTAACAGAAAGGACCTGATCGCCTGTTAATTGATTGGTCAATTTGTGCGCCCATGGATGCAAAAGCGTTTGCACTATTGTATGATCTTATGTTTTCCATGAAATTCTTGGAGTTTGGTTCTGATCTCTTCATGCAATTAGTAATATAGGGATGCATTCACACTTCTTCCAGTTTGATGGTTCCACTATGACAACAGTTTGTTGCAATTTCATTTTGGAAATGGTTGGTATTACAAAATGAGCATTTGTTGTTCATTGGGCCAAGATAGCATGCCCCAATGTCGTCTTCATTGAAGTTTTCAGTAAGCAAAGCAGTGTTGCGAGATCTTCCGTTTTTACCCCAGCGGGCAGGTTGTTTAGTACGGGCTCCTCTGTGTCTCTCAGCATTGGCGCTGCGATGCTGCTGAAGCTCAGCGTCTGTCATACTCTCTGGGGCTGACCTATGCCTCTCTGGGGCAGACCTACGCCTCTCTGGGGCAGACCTACGCCTCTCTGGGGCAGACCTATGCCTCTCTGGGGCAGACCTACGCCTCTCTGGGGCAGACCTACGCCTCTCTGGGGCAGACCTATGCCTCTCTGGGGCAGACCTATGCCTCTCTGGGGCAGACCTACGCCTCTCTGGGGCAGACCTATGCCTCTCTGGGGCAGACCTATGCCTCTCTGGGGCAGACCTACGCCTCTCTGGGGCAGACCTATGACTCTCTGGGGCAGACCTATGCCTCTCTGGGGCAGACCTACGCCTCTCTGGGGCAGACCTATGCCTCTCTGGGGCAGACCTATGCCTCTCTGGGGCAGACCTACGCCTCTCTGGGGCAGACCTATGCCTCTCTGGGGCAGACCTACGCCTCTCTGGGGCAGACCTATGCCTCTCTGGGGCAGACCTATGCCTCTCAGCGTCAGCGTTGCGCATCTGTTGACGCTTTTTTGGGGTGAGATTATGATGGGCAGCCTTTCTTCTGACAGTATTTTTTTCACGCTGCAATTTAAGGTGCTGTTTTTTACCCCTACTTCTACCAACCTTTTGAGCTTCAGCCCTTTTTGATTTTTTTGCCTGAGTTTCCGCCTCAGAAAGAACTTGCTGGCGTTTGGGGGCCATTATAATGGAATTACGGAACGAATAAGGTTGTAAACTTTAATTAAAATATTTAGCTCTGCTGACGTTTGATAAAGTGGCTGGATTGCTCCGGTGACGTATTATATATATTCAGAGGAAAGTGGCTGGATCGCTCCGCTGACGTATTATATATATTCAGAGGAAAGTGGCTGGATCGCTCCGCTGACGTATTATATATATTTATATTCAGTAGAAAGTGGCTGGATTGCTCCGCTGACGTATTATATATATTTATATTCAGTAGAAAGTGGCTGGATTGCTCTGCTGACGTATTATATATATTCAGTAGAAAGTGGCTGGATTGCTCCGCTGACGTATTATATATATTTATATTCAGTAGAAAGTGGCTGGATTGCTCTGCTGACGTATTATATATATTCAGTAGAAAGTGGCTGGATTGCTCCGCTGACGTATTATATATATTTATATTCAGTAGAAAGTGGCTGGATTGCTCTGCTGACGTATTATATATATTTATATTCAGTAGAAAGTGGCCGGATTGCTCTGCTGACGTATTATATGTATTCAGTAGAAAGTGGCTGGATTGCTCCGCTGACGTATTATATATATTCAGAGGAAAGTGGCTGGATTGCTCTGCTGACGTATTATATATATTCAGTAGAAAGTGGCTGGATTGCTCCGCTGACGTATTATATATATTTATATTCAGTAGAAAGTGGCTGGATTGCTCCGCTGACGTATTATATATATTTATATTCAGTAGAAAGTGGCTGGATTGCTCCACTGACGTATTATATATATTCAGAGGAAAGTGGCTGGATTGCTCCGCTGACGTATTATATATATTTATATTCAGTAGAAAGTGGCTGGATTGCTCCGCTGACGTATTATATATATTTATATTCAGTAGAAAGTGGCTGGATTGCTCTGCTGACGTATTATATATATTCAGTAGAAAGTGGCTGGATTGCTCCGCTGACGTATTATATATATTTATATTCAGTAGAAAGTGGCTGGATTGCTCTGCTGACGTATTATATATATTCAGTAGAAAGTGGCTGGATTGCTCCGCTGACGTATTATATATATTTATATTCAGTAGAAAGTGGCTGGATTGCTCTGCTGACGTATTATATATATTTATATTCAGTAGAAAGTGGCCGGATTGCTCTGCTGACGTATTATATGTATTCAGTAGAAAGTGGCTGGATTGCTCCGCTGACGTATTATATATATTTATATTCAGTAGAAAGTGGCTGGATTGCTCCGCTGACGTATTATATATATTCAGAGGAAAGTGGCTGGATTGCTCCGCTGACGTATTATATATATTTATATTCAGTAGAAAGTGGCTGGATTGCTCCGCTGACGTATTATATATATTCAGTAGAAAGTGGCTGGATTGCTCCGCTGACGTATTATATATATTTATATTCAGTAGAAAGTGGCTGGATTGCTCCGCTGACGTATTATATATATTTATATTCAGAGGAAAGTGGCTGGATTGCTCCGCTGACGTATTAAATATATTTATATTCAGTAGAAAGTGGCTGGATTGCTCTGCTGACGTATTATATATATTTATATTCAGTAGAAAGTGGCCGAATTGCTCCGCTGACGTATTATATATATATATATTCAGTAGAAAGTGGCTGGATTGCTCCGCTGACGTATTATATATATATATATTCAGTAGAAAGTGGCCGGATTGCTCCGCTGACGTATTATATATATTCAGAGGAAAGTGGCTGGATTGCTCTGCTGACGTATTATATATATTCAGAGGAAAGTGGCTGGATTGCTCTGCTGACGTATTATATATATATATATATTCAGTAGAAAGTGGCCGGATTGCTCCGCTGACGTATTATATATATATATATTCAGTAGAAAGTGGCTGGATCGCTCCGCTGACGTATTATATATATTCAGAGGAAAGTGGCTGGATTGCTCCGCTGACGTATTAAATATATTTATATTCAGTAGAAAGTGGCTGGATTGCTCCGCTGACGTATTATATATATTTATATTCAGTAGAAAGTGGCCGGATTGCTCCGCTGACGTATTATATATATTCAGAGGAAAGTGGCTGGATTGCTCCGCTGACGTATTATATATATTCAGAGGAAAGTGGCTGGATTGCTCCGCTGACGTATTATATATATTCAGTAGAAAGTGGCTGGATTGATCTGCTGACGTATTATATATATTCAGTAGAAAGTGGCTGGATTGCTCCGCTGACGTATTATATATATTCAGAGGAAAGTGGCTGGATCGCTCCGCTGACGTATTATATATATTCAGAGGAAAGTGGCTGGATTGCTCCGCTGACGTATTATATATATTTATATTCAGTAGAAAGTGGCTGGATTGCTCTGCTGACGTATTATATATATTTATATTCAGTAGAAAGTGGTCGGATTGCTCTGCTGACGTATTATATATATTCAGTAGAAAGTGGCTGGATTGCTCCGCTGACGTATTATATATATTTATATTCAGTAGAAAGTGGCTGGATTGCTCTGCTGACGTATTATATATATTTATATTCAGTAGAAAGTGGCCAGATTGCTCTGCTGACGTATTATATATATTCAGTAGAAAGTGGCTGGATTGCTCCGCTGACGTATTATATATATTTATATTCAGTAGAAAATGGCTGGATTGCTCCGCTGACGTATTATATATTTAAATTCAGTAGAAAGTGGCCGGATTGCTCCGCTGACGTATTATATATATTCAGTAGAAAGTGGCCGGATTGCTCCGCTGACGTATTATATATATTCAGAGGAAAGTGGCTGGATTGCTCCGCTGACGTATTATATATATTCAGAGGAAAGTGGCTGGATTGCTCCGCTGACGTATTATATATATTCAGTAGAAAGTGGCTGGATTGATCTGCTGACGTATTATATATATTCAGTAGAAAGTGGCTGGATTGCTCCGCTGACGTATTATATATATTCAGAGGAAAGTGGCTGGATCGCTCCGCTGACGTATTATATATATTCAGAGGAAAGTGGCTGGATTGCTCCGCTGACGTATTATATATATTTATATTCAGTAGAAAGTGGCTGGATTGCTCTGCTGACGTATTATATATATTTATATTCAGTAGAAAGTGGTCGGATTGCTCTGCTGACGTATTATATATATTCAGTAGAAAGTGGCTGGATTGCTCCGCTGACGTATTATATATATTTATATTCAGTAGAAAGTGGCTGGATTGCTCTGCTGACGTATTATATATATTTATATTCAGTAGAAAGTGGCCAGATTGCTCTGCTGACGTATTATATATATTCAGTAGAAAGTGGCTGGATTGCTCCGCTGACGTATTATATATATTTATATTCAGTAGAAAGTGGCTGGATTGCTCCGCTGACGTATTATATATATTTATATTCAGTAGAAAGTGGCCGGATTGCTCCGCTGACGTATTATATATATTCAGTAGAAAGTGGCCGGATTGCTCCGCTGACGTATTATATATATTCAGAGGAAAGTGGCTGGATTGCTCCGCTGACGTATTATATATATTTATATTCAGTAGAAAGTGGCCGGATTGCTCCGCTGACGTATTATATATATTCAGTAGAAAGTGGCTGGATTGCTCCGCTGACGTAGTATACAGTTATATGAAAAAGTTTGGGCACCCCTATTAATCTTAAGCTTAATGTTTTATAAAAATTCGTGTTTTTGCAACAGCTATTTCAGTTTGATATATGTAATAACTGTTGGACACAGTAATGTTTCTACAGAATCATACATCCAGCCGTTACAGATAAGAGGAGTATATGGCGCCGGAGATCGCGGTATGCGTAGAAACTGAACGCATCCCGCGATCTCCATACATACATACTTACCTGACTGGGGGAAGCGTTGCCACGGCGCCTCTTTTCGCCGAAGTCCGGGGCGGGAGTGAGGCATCGGATCGGCTCATGCGCATAGCGCTATCCGGCGCCATTTTACTGAAGACACATTTGCAGTGTGTCTTCAGCAAAATGGCGCCGGACAGCGCGGTGCTCCAGCGCCGCACTCCTCCACAGGCCCCCGGCAAAACAGGACGCAGCAGCGCTGGAGCACAGAGAAGAAAGGTGAGTATAACTGTTTATTTTTTTTGTATGTGTGTACAGTGTGAAAGGGATGAGGGGGCCACACATACCAGGATTGGGGGTGAGGGGACCATGCATTCCAGGATTGTGGGGCGAGGGGATCATGCATACCAGGATGAGGGGTACCACACATACCAGAATTGGGTGGTGAGGGGACCATGCATACCATGATTGGGGGGTGAGGGGTACCACACATACCAGGATTGGGGGGTGAGGGGACCATGCATACCAGGATTGGGGGGTGATGGGTACCACACATACCAGGATTGGGGGGTGAAGGGACCATTCATGCCAGGATTGATGGGTGAGGAAACCATACATACCAGTATTGGGAGGTGAGGGGTACCACACATACCAGGATTGGGGGGTGAGGGGACTATGCATACCAGGATGAGGGCTACCACACATACCATTATTGGGGGATGAGTGGCCCATGCATACCAGGATTGGGAGGTGAGGGGTCCATGCATGCCAGGATTGGGGGTTGAGGGGACCATGCATACTAGGATTGGGGGGTGAGGGGACCATGCAAACCAGGATTGGGGGGTGAGGGGACCATGCATACCAGGATTGGGGGGGTGAGGGGTGCCATGCATACCAGAATAGGGATGAGGGGTACCAAGCATGCTAGGATAGGAATGCGGGGTACCATGCATACCAGGATGAGGTATGGGGTGCCATGCGTACCAGGATGAGGGGTATCTTGCATACCAGGATAAGGATGAGGGGTACCATGCATTCTAGGATGAGGGATTGGGTGCCATGCATACCAGGTTTCTGGGATGAGGATGCCATACATACCTGAATTGGGATGAGGGGTACCAAGCACACCAGGATGAGGGGTACCATACATACCAGGAGAGGGATGAGGGGTACCATGTATGCCAGGATAGGGATAAGGTGTACCATGTATAACATTATTGGGGATGAGGGGCCCATGCATACCAGGATTGGGATGAAGAGTGGCATTCATACCAGGATTGGGAATGAGGGGTGCCATACATACCGGGATTGGGGATGAGGGGTGCCATGCATACCGGGATTGGGGATGAGGGGTGCCATGCATCTCGGGATTGGGGATGAGGGGTGCCATGCATACCAGGATTGGGCATGAGGGGTGCCATGCATACCAGGATTGGGCATGAGGGGTGCCATGCATACCAAGATTGGGCATGAGGGGTGCGATGCATACCGGGATTGGGGTTGAGGGGTGCCATGCATACCAGGATTGGGGGGTGAGGGGTACTATGCATACCAGGATTGGGGTTGAGGGGTGCCATGCATACCAGGATAGGGGGATGAGGGGTACCATGCATACCAGGATTGGGGGATGAGGGTTGCCATGCATACCAGGATTGGGGGATGAGGGGGGCCATGCATACCAGGATTGTGGATGAGGGGTGCCATGCATACCAGGATTGGGGAAGAGGGGGGCCAGGCATACCAGGATTGGGGATGAGGGGGGCCATGCATACCAGGATTGGGCATGAGGGGTGCCATGCATACCAGGATTGGGGGGTGAGGGGTACTATGCATACCAGGATTGGGGTTGAGGGGTGCCATGCATACCAGGATAGCTGGATGAGGGGTACCATGCATACCAGGATTGGGGGATGAGGGTTGCCATGCATACCAGTATTGGGGGATGAGGGGTGCCATGCATAGCAGGATTGGGGATGAGGGGTGCCATGCACACCAGGATTGGGGATGAGGGGGGCCATGCATACCAGGATTGGGGATGAGGGGGCCATGCATACCAGGATTGGGGATGAGGGGTGCCATGCATACCAGAATGGGGGATGAGGAGAGCCACGCATACCAGGATTGGGGTAAGCGGTGTCATGCATACCAGGATTGGGGGTGAGGAGTGCCATGCATACCAGGATTGGGGATGAGGGGTGCCATGCATACCAGGATTGGGGTTGAGGTGTGCCATGCATACCAGGATAGGATCGTGGGGACAGGATGGGGGCAGCACAAATACCAGGAGGGGGGAACACATACTCATACGATATATGGGAGACCATATATCAATAAAAATGCTCGCCACCCGGGCGTAGAACGGGTTCAATAGCTAGTATAATAGATTGTTGAATGAATTCCACTTAAAATGTTGGACTTTCTTATATGTGTTATATAGTCATATCTGGTTGCTCTTGGCTTGAGCGCTGTTGCATATCTTTGGGATAGGTCCATACGAGTATGAATATTATTAGTGTATATTATTGATCCATTATTTAACCCTTACTTATATCACTACATAATGTTGACACTTCCACAATGTCCCCTATCACATGTGTGACATCTTCTGTCCTCAGGTTTTCTCCACTTTGCTTCTTCTGATCTTCATCTCTTGTGTCCATGGAGGAGAAGAGAAGGTCCCTGGCGCTGATGGCTGGGAGGCCCCTCTAGTGTCCGGCGGGGGATGTCTCTTCACACCGGACACCACATTTCCTCCACGTGTGAAGGTGGATATGAAGGGCGGCAGTCGGAGTTCTGCACAAGTAATGGCGGACAGTGTGAGGAGCCGCTCCATCTCTCCATGGGAATACAGGTGAATGTACATGGAGTAATGGCAGAAATAATAATAATGATATATGGGGGTCAGCAGGCCGGAGTATGGGGGACTAAACATGGTTACTGCTGTGTCCTGATTTCTCTCATCTCCTTCCACCAGCTCTAATGTGGACAATAACAGATTCCCTGCGGTCATCAGCGAGGCCCGATGTCTCCACCGCGGATGTTTGGACCCGGAGGGTCATGTGGACCTCAGCATGAACTCAGTCCCCATCAGACAGGAGATCCTGGTCCTGCGTGGTGAGATGAGAGGATGTGTCCCACCTATAGGCTGGAGAAGCAGCTGGTGACGGTGGGCTGCACCTGTGTCCGGCCCATCATCCAGTACCTGGAGTAACAGACGCCATTGTCACGGAGCCTCAGCTGTCATGTAGCGTCTTTGTTACCCCTAGCGACCAATCAGAAATCACGTTTATTTTTCTTGTGTAAATTACAAATGTAAAAGCTGAATTCTAATCGGTTGCTATCGGCAACGAGAGTTTAAGGATTATTTATACAAACAGTGTAGAGAATAATGAAAGTGTTGCCCGTAGCAACCAGTCAGATTCCAGCCATCGATTCCGCACTGCAAGAGGCAAAACGGCAGAAATCTGATTGGTCGTCAGGAGCAGCAGCGACAAGAATTTTGTTATTTTTATAAATCGCTGAGTAATATTATTATAAGACGTATTTCTTGTTTTATAATTGAAATTTTTATTATTATTTGTTGTATTTTTATATAAATGTTTCTCATATTTATACAAATATTTATTACAGAAAATCATTAAAACTATTAGTTAACCTTTGTGTTGTGAGTATATACTGTATATATAGTGGAAAGACAATCCTGGAATCATTTCTCGTTGTTAGAAGATCTTTTACAGTATTTTTTTTTCTTGGTTCCTTAAAATAAAAAATGAAACAAATTTGTAAATCTTGTGTAGTGTATATGTAGCACCCTGAGGACTCGGCTGCTACAGGGGTATTACACCTCAAGCCAGAGGTGTGGTATTCCACTCCCGGGTAAGGATGGAGTGTGGAACTGAGCTCAGTAGGCTGCATGCACTACATACATCCCATTTCCGGGGGACAGAACAACGGTACTCCCACCAAGTATATGTGCAGGTACTACAGCGTCTGTCCCTGGCTGGAGTGGGAGGGGGGTGGAACATCCCAGTAGTGTAGGGGCAGATAGGGGGAGTACTCTGGGTAAAGCTAGGAGCTCATTGGGTGCTAGTCACCTGGGCTCACACATAGAGGGAGTATATAAGGTGGGCACCATCTTAGGACAGGGTCTTTTTAGCAGGGGAGCTCAGCCAGGAGGGCTGACAGGGAGCTGTGGCTCCGGCTGGGCCCAGCTCCAGGGCCAAGCCTGCATTGAAGAGAGAGAGGAGGAAGAAAGGCCCAGAGAAGCAGAGTCAGAAGGAACCCTAAGAACCCCATCACTGCTGCACATATACCACCGGCCTCAGCGGACTGCTCTGCAGCGGCGGCGTACTCAACGGGTGGCGTAGACGATCAAATTAACATCTACTGCCATAGACTGCCACTTAGTTTGACACCCTGGGCACGGACCGGGTCACCGCCACAAGGACTACTACCCCTATCCAGATCCGGCTCCGGGTAATCCCTTGAACATGGCCCAGGGGGCGCGTCATATACAGCTCTTATGCAGCCTATGTGTCTCCATGGTTACAGATTAGAATGCGCCTGATTCCTTAGTTACTTGCTCTTTCCGGTGCTTTGAGGCTCTTGGAATACAAATATGGTGGTGATCGGAGAACGTAGGAGGAGATTTATTAGGACCAGTGTTTTATTCACCAAGATTATAGAGGATCTGTCACCTACTCAAAATTTGAGCTAAATATCTAAACATCCCTGAATTCTCCTGATTCCGACTCTTTTTTCTGTTTCGTAATAAAAATTAGTAATAATTAACAAAATTTAGATTTTCTCAAATGTCAGGCAGGGTTATATTTGTAATAGAGACCCCCATCTTGGGAAGTTGGGGGGTGGTGAGGCGTGGGCTTCTGATCTTCATTCCCTGGACCCCCCAGATAAAGATACTTCTTTTAGATCCTGAATCCGGATTTCTTATAAATACGTAATTATGATTTTTATTGTGTATACAGATATTAATAAATATATTTATAAATCCCCTCACTGATGAGAAGAGCCCGGTGCCCACAGCTACCTCTTACATACAAGCACTGATGCTCACCCTATGGTTTTACCATCTTCACTGTTGCTAGGCAACTTCCTTATAAGGTGAGAAGCTCCATATAAGATTCCCTCACAAGATTCCATGATGACATCACCCCTATTATGACATCAGAATTCACCACCACTACAGTTTCTTTCTTTTTTAATGGTATGATATGAGTGACGATGAATAAATAAATAAATCTTCCATCACTTTTTTATTTCCTTCTTTTTTGCCGCTCACTGTAGACAAATTATCTTTATTCTGCAGGTTGATACAATTACACAGATATCCAGTTTATTTTGCTTTTTTAATCATTGACCCATAACTTTCATTTTTCTGCTTAGATTTAGGCAAGAGCTTTTTTTAATGGAACGAGCTACAATATTTATGGGTAACAGTGCGCGGTACATGAGACGTTTTCATCATTTTTTTTTTGTGTAGTGAAAAGAACAAAAAATATTCTACACGGATTTGGTGGAATCTTTATTTCTTTTATAGATTAAAAGTGTTCTCCGGCCGCTTCCTTCCACATTGGGAGGTGAGTGAGCTGCCGTCTGAGGAAACCTACCAAGTCACAGGCATGATGGCGGCCACACTTACACCGTCCCATCATGTATCTGTAGATGTGATGTCATCAGCGCTGTTCACTTCCCAGTATTGTTGTTGCATTTTTATTGTAGTTGTTGTATTTTTATTTGATTTTACTCTAGTAGAGACAACCTTAGATTGCATGATTAACTAATCACATGCATAAACCAACTCAATTAACATGAATAATTAACTGGGCGGTCCATGACCCTGATGAACCTGATCAATGCTTTATATAATGAAGAGACCTTCCATAAGCATGACTACGAAATTGTACCTGATGAAGACTCTGTAATGAGTAGAAACGCGTTGTACATTGCTATTTTATATTCTAATTAATAAACCCTGAATGTAAATATCCACTGGGCCCTATTTGGAAGCGCCGCGATATACAAACCGGAATTTATCGAACCGATCTACTGAGCAAACAGGATCTTCCAACATGAGGACCTGATCCTTCCGGTAAAGCGTGCTGCAAGCCACAAGAGTCCACCACTACTAAACGTTAAACCTCAAGATTACTTAAAGGTGAGCAGTTTTCAGTTACCTCACCCTTATTTACAAATCCTAAAATATACTGCACTTAGATCTGCGCCGTTCCTTTTTCCATTTTCTCCCCTAGAAGCTGAGAGACAGCTTTACTAAATCCTTCCCAGTATGGAAGTACGCGGCGCTGAACAAACCCTTGAAGATTCCATAGGTCCCAGGCGCACTATGCCATACCGTGCTGCCGCAGACCTGCTGATTTCAGCACTGCAGCACTGCCATACTCACCACATAATGCTGCCTGGCTGCTGGCTGCTGCGGAGAGCTGTGCACAGACCCCTATCTTGGGAAGCGGATGTGGGGGGAGGTGTGGGCCTCTGAGCTGCAGTCTCTGATCCACCAGTAAATATACTTCTTTTAGCATCTGAATCTGGATTTCTTATAGAAATTATATATTTTTTATTATGTAGAACAGATGTAAATGATTGAATTTAAAACATAAAAATCACCCCCGCTGGTCAGAGGAGTAAAGCCCCCACAGGTCTTTCCTCCATGCCTGCACCTGGTACTGATGCTCAGCCTGTGATGATGCTGCTTGTGTTGCTAGGCAACTTACTTTTATGGAGAGAAGCTCCATATAAGGTAACATCTCAACATTCCATGATGATATCACTGCTATTATGACATCATAATGCACGAACAATACTTGTGCCAGTGTTTACAGCTACAGTGTCACTTTGACATTCCGGTGTCATTGTTGTTGGTGATTAACTACATAGCTAGTGATTTACTGACTGCGATTTGGATTTATTTGAAATGTCTGAAATTCCTTCAGACAATTTTCAGGTGTTAGCACTGCTGCAGGGGATTCTTACCACCTATGCCCCTGACATTGTGCTACCACTACCCGATGGCGTCCTCAGCTTCACTTACCGGCTGGTTATGGAGCTAGTGAGAGACTGCCTGACCAAATACCAGCAAGGTCGTATGAGCTCAGCATATCTTGAGCATTTACAGAAGAACATCAGGACATTGGTGCAACAGGTAAGTAGCAGAAATCTGCACAAAACATATAAAAGTATTAATGATGGAATATAAGTTTATTCACATAAAATTGTTCTTTAGGCCGACAGTAATATAGTATACTAGCTATTGAACCCATTCTACGCCCGGGTGGGGAGCATTTGTTACTGGTATATGGTCCCCTATCCTGGTTCATGATCCCCCATCCTGGTCCATGCTCCCCCATCCTCGTCCATGCTCCCCCATCCTGGTCCATGCTCCCCCATCCTGCTTCCCCATCCTGGTATATGCTCCCCCATCCTGGTATATGCTTCCCTATCCTGTTATGTGCTCCCCCATCCTGTTATGTGCTCCTCCATCCTGTTATGTGCTGCCCCCATTCTGGTCCATGCTCCCCCATCCTGTTATGTGCTCCCCCATCCTGTTATGTGCTCCCCATCCTGTTATGTGCTCTGCCATCCTGTTATGTGCTCCACCATCCTGCCCCCCCATCCTGTTATGTGCTCCCCATCCTGTTATGTGCTCCCCCATCCTGTTATGTGCTGCCCCCATCCTGTTATGTGCTCCCCCATCCTGTTATGTGCTCCCCATCCTGTTATGTGCTGCCCCTATCCTATGTGCTGCCCCCATCCTGTTATGTGCTCCCCATCCTGTTATGTGCTCCCCCATCCTGTTATGTGCTCCCCATCCTGTTATGTGCTGCCCTTATACTATGTGCTGCCCCCATCCTGTTATGTGCTCTTCCATCCTATTATGTGCACCCCATCCTGTTATGTGCTCCACAATCCTGTTATGTGCTCCCCCATCCTGTTTTGTGCTCCCCCATCTTGCTCCCCCATCCTGTTATGTGCTACCCATCCTACTCACCTTTCCATCGCTCCCCGGAAGCGCGTCACCTGTGTTATTTTACTGAAATGACAATCGGAATCTGGCTCCATTTTAGTGAAGACACATTTACCGCATGTATTCAACAAAAAGGCGCCAGAGTACTCGCGTGCGCATACAGCGCTGTCCAGTGTCATTTTATTGAAGACACACTGCAAATCTGCTTTCACTAAAATGGCGCCAGATAGCGCGCTATGCACAAGCGCCGATTCCGACGTTGCATTCCTCCCCCGGCCTAGGTATGCGTAGGCTCTGAACGCAGTATGCCTTCAGTGCCTACGCATACTGCGATCTCCAGTGCCATATACTCATCTTATCTGTCACCTGTAATGGCTGGATGCATTCTTCTGTCTGGGGCCAGACTGTGCAGGCGCAGTCTATAGAGGCTTCGGACAGACGGACACATCCCTGATTATATTATAGACAACTGGCACCAAGTCACCAGATATGTAGTAATTGTAAAGTAGATCGCAGGAGTAAAGTGGTGGCATAACCGGCCTCCTCCATGTTCTCTCATGATTTTCCCTTTCTATTTATTTCCATCTTTATAGTCTGAAGAAAAATCCTCAAGTGGAGAATTGGCCTTTATTATACAACTGGCCCAAAATGTCCTGTATGTGCTGGAGCGTCCGGCCGGCTCACTGGAGCGTCTGGTAAGGATCCATCACCTTCTATATCACACGTCCTGGTCTGATCTTCTCCAGATTAGCCGTCATACAGCAGAGGGGCAGATTTATGATGTCAGAGGTGCAGGATATTCTATGGCCGCCTGTCTCTACGGCTGCAGAGGTTGTGTTTCCGTCTCTGTCTCACTCCATCATCACAATCTTCCATCTTGTAAATGCTGCAGTTCTGATAATAGAAGTTATTAGAAAACAGCTGTAGATACAAGTCCCTTACAAATTCATGTGGATTTTCTGGAGGGAGCGGCCGTGTATGGTCCATCCAATACTGAGATTGTCCCGTAGATCCAGGTTTAGTACTTTCTCCCTTATGCATAGTCCGTCCAATACTGAGCTTATTCCCTAGGTCCTAGTTTAGTACTTCCTGACTTATGTACAGGTCGTCCCCTTGTCACAAACTAGATAAATCCTATAGGTTTGTTTGTAACCCAAATTTGTATAGAAGTTAAAACAGGGTAAAAAAAAACAATAATTTTTTGCTCGCTGCCCGCCACCCAGTCCTCCTTTTTCCATCATAGTGCACCACATTTCCAGCCTCTTCACTATGGGGCAGGACTTCCAGCCTCATCCTTATGACCTTATGATGAACAGTGACCTCTGGGTCCTGAATGCGGCCGGAAGTCCTAGACTATAGTAAAGAGACCAGAGAAATGGCACATGACAGTGGAAAGGACTGGAGGGTGAATATTAGCTTTTTTTTCAACATCAACCCTTTGTATCTTGGAGTCATTTGTAAGTCAGAAGTTCATAAGTCGAGGATGGACTGTATACGGTAATTTAGTATTTGTGAAATGTTATATTAATTGCACATATTAAACCCATCAGGAAACATCAGAAGGTGACTCCGAAGAGGGGGAAAACCTGACTATCCCGGACCCTAATACCAGTCAGCAGGGGCTGAACACTGATCTGATGGAAGGTGAGCAATCATCTAATATTCTTACATTCACATATCGAGATATTATAGAGAACGGCAGAGAACATGTAGATTTACTCTCCAACCTCTGTATGAGGCCGGTGACGGCTCCGGAGCCCCTTATAGACTATAATGGAGGGGGCGCAGGTAATTCTGCTTCTCTCCTCTGTGCTCTTCTTTATCATGTACAAGGAGGCTCCTAGGTCCCCAATCATGTAATTGTTCTAGGATGAATCAGATCCTGAACAATGGCCATTTATGGTCCAGAATATCCATCTATGGAGGAGCCATAAATATATACGTTGTGTGCAGAATCCCATATACCAGTATTACACCGTGTACAGAGCCCGTCTCATCTCCTTCTTAATATGGATGTTATATATTATGTACTGATATCGTCTAATACAAAACGTTTCCTCATTATTATAGGAATATCTGTGCCACCAATTAATGACGGTGGAATATGTGAGACCCCCGAGGTCCAGGAATCTGTCAGTGTAAGTATCAGCGGAGATGTCTGTGTACCATCAGGTAACGGGGGTGAATTACACATATAATATTATCCCCCATATGACGAGGGGATATCCCTATTCTTCATGTAGATCAGATCTATTGTGTGTGATGGCGGCATTATTATTCCTGCCCCCGCTGTGTGATCTCCCGTCTCCTCCCCTGCAGTACAGTGATGTCTGTGTATGGGGGATATCCCCTATATATAATGGTGTCTGTGGGGGTCTGGCTTGTATCACGTCCACATAATATACAGGAGAAGTTCCTGCATCCACAGATTTTATCTTTCTGCAGATTTTATGCTTTAATGCCATTTCTTATTATTTCTAGGCCTTGATCGGATCATTGAACCCAGGGAGAAATCCTTGTAAGAGCGACTACGAACAGATCAAACAGTTCAGCTGTGGAGCTTTTGGGTGAGCTTGATGTCGGCATAATATATGTTTTCTAGGGCTCCTTATGACGATCCCTCTGTCTCTGTGCCCGTACAGTGTTACCATAGAGGAATTATTGGGGTCCACATCCCTGTTCTCTAGAGAAGAGCGGATCTGGCATAATTCACATTCGCCTGTTCATGCAGACTTTCCTGGGAAATGTGATTCACGAATTGAATGTCTTTTGTTATGGTCTGGGTTCTCTCCAGACCCCAGAGACTAATAAATGTAAGATGTAAAAAGTGGACAATAGACTTATACTGACCTCACTGTTCACCTCTCCGACCCCTCTGCTTTTTAACAACATCCGTCCAGTCCTCACCACATCTTCAGATTGCCGCTGCTCACGCTGGGCCAGAACTTCTAGTTTTGAGGAGCTTCAGGAGGATTCTATGCAAGCTCATGAAGGTTCCCAACTCCACGACACCGTGACCTTTCATGCGTTTGTGCAGAATCCTCCTAGACCTCCTCAATGCCAGAAGTCCTGTCTCAGCCTTAGACATGTTTGGACTTCTGCACTGGCAGCAGAGATTTGAAAGTGCGGACCAGGCAGTTGAGGCAGAGGGGCCGGAGAGGTGAGGATAAGAATGTGTTTTTTTAACATTTTGAAGGCCTTTTAAGGTTTAGAAAATAGTGTTCACTTGCTCATCATTTTGCTGAATCCATGAGGAAGCAAATTACAAAATAAAATCGCCATTTTGGTGAATACAGATCTTTGTAAAATATGAGTAGAATTCTATTTCACTGTAATTAATTCTCTCATCTCTTCTGTGCACATCTAATTGTCATTATTCAGTTCATTTACGATGGGGCATGGATGAGGACCTCCCAGTGGAGATCATCTATGTAGCGATGGCAGCATATCTAGTATTCACCATTAGTACAGGAGATGTGATGAGGTCTATAGACAGACTGTTAGTAAGAATACATTATAAACCACCGATTTTCTTCCTCTTCAGAACCGTCCACTTAGTGCGCCAAAAAGACTCCAAACAGTTATACGCCATGAAGAAACTGGACAAGCAGAAGCTGAAAGATCCAGTAAGACTTGAACGGGCCTTTCTAGAGAGGGACATCCTAACATTCGCAGATTGTCCCTTCGTGGCCTCCATGTTGTGCTCCTTTCCAACTACACGTCATCTGTGCATGGTCATGGAGTATGTACCAGGTAGGACATATCCATCGTATCTATATCCAGCGCTGGTCTGCTCATCTCTAGGACCTTCTCCATAAGCAGAATGTGACCACATAGATGGTTACATGTCCACACTGCTTTTACTATAAGTTATCTGTTAGCAACATGCCAGAAAAATGAATTTGTCTGTGAAGGTCTTCAGGGTATGTCCTCACTGAGCATGGCAGAAATCTCCACTATGGAGAAAGGAGGATTTGACTGAATTTTAACAGTTTGCACCATGTTTCCTCAAAAATAACACAGGGTCTATAGTTTTTTGCTGAGAGAGATGGGTTCGTTGTTTTTC
The DNA here is from genome assembly GCF_046119375.1 of Phyllobates terribilis. Classification (NCBI taxonomy): domain Eukaryota; kingdom Metazoa; phylum Chordata; class Amphibia; order Anura; family Dendrobatidae; genus Phyllobates; species Phyllobates terribilis. The sequence goes on along the minus strand of NW_027362968.1, from coordinate 1,028,521 downwards.
AGGGGATGTCTTATTGTTTTCCTCATGCACAACAATCCACATTTATTCTTGAAAAAAATAAACATTTTTTCAAATATAACTATGTCATCAAACACACACACTGCACATACACACACTACATATTCACATGTACAGTTGTGCTCAAAAGTTTACATACCCCGGCAGAATTTTTCCTTTCTTGGCCTTGTTTCAGAGAATATGAATCATAACTTTTTCTCCACTCACGGTTATTGGTTGGGTGAAGCCATTTATTGTCAAACTCCTGTGTTTTCTCTTTTTAAATCTTAATGACAACCAAAAACATCCAAATGACCCTGATCAAAAGTTCACATACCCCAGTTCTTAATACCGTGTATTGCCCCCTCTAACATCAATGACAGCTTGGAGTCTTTTGTGGTAGTTGTGGATGAGGTTCTCTATTTTCTCAGATGGTAAAGCTGCCCATTCTTCTTGGCAAAAAGCCTCCAGTTCCTGTAAATTCCTGGGCTGTCTTGCATGAACTGCGCGCTTGAGATTTCCCCAGAGTGGCTCAATGATATTGAGGTCAGGAGACTGAGATGGCCACTCCAGAACCTTCACTTTGTTCTGCTGTAGCCAATGACAGGTCGACTTGGCCTTGTGTTTTGGATCGTTTTCATGTTGGAACGTCCAAGTACGTCCCATCCGCAGCTTCCGGGCTGATGAGTGCAAATTTTCCTCCAGTATTTGCTGAGTTTAACAATAAATGGCTTCGCCCAACCAATAACCATGAGTGGAGAAATTTTTTTTTGTTATCATTCATACTCACTGAAACAAAACCAAGAAAGAAAAATTCTGCCGGGGTATGTAAACTTTTGAGAACAACTGTATACACAGAAACACTGCACATACACACATCACATACATACACATGTATATACACACACAGCAAATACATAGATATATATGTACATGCACACACAGCACATACATACACATGTTTATACACACATATACTGCACATACAGATGTATATACACACACAGCACATACATAGATATGTACATGCACACACAGCACATACATACACATGCCTATACACACACAGCACATACATAGATACGTACATGCACACAGCACATACATACACATGCCTATACACACACTGCATAAATGATACACAGTAGCCTGCCTCCCCTTCAGTTCATCTAGACTCTCTTGTAGTTAAAGGACCTATGGTCACATCATGGTCACATGACCATGATGTCACCGAAAGTCCTTAAGCAGTCTTAACCTCAGAATAAAAATGCTGGGAGCCCCTAAAAGAGTGCGGGCCCTGGGCAACTCCCAAGTGTCCCCCCCCACCCCTCCTAATGCTGGCCCTGACTGTAACTAGGGCTTATTTTTGGAGTAGGACTTATATTTCAAGCATACTCCAAAAATCCTGTAAAATCATGCTAGAGCTTATTTTCGGGGTAGGTGTTACTTTCAGGGAACCACGGTAGATGAGCATTTCATAGAGAAATGAACCAGAGGCTCGTAGATGAAGCCCAGCTCTGTCTTTTTGTATAGGGTCGCTCTGCAGTATATAGTATACGCTCTACATTGTACAGTACATAAAGCAAAGCCACAAATGAGCAAAAGCTGTACAAATAAATGCAATAAAACAACCCCCTATAAAAAAATATGAATCTTTATTAGTCCCATGGAATAAATAACTTAAACTAACAAGGTAACTCATAGAAAAAAGGGATACTAATACGGCCGAAAAAGTATAGTGTCTTACAATAAATAAGCGAGATAAATCTATAAATCATAGAAGATGTCAGCAATCTCATAGCATGGGGTAGTATATATAATATATTCTTGTTGATGGTAATATCCCACCATGAAGGAGAGTGGATAGCTATATTTAAGAAAAAAAGTATGAGTACCGCGCTGCAACAAGCGTTTCATACTCCGTCAGATTATATTACACCATACTATGAGACGGCTGACACCTTCTATCAATTATAGATTTATTTAGGTTATTTATTGTAATATACATAGTATAGCTTCACATTTTTATATGGGACGTTGTTTCCTTGCACTTATTTCTGCAGCTTTTGCACATTTGTGGTTTTGCTTCATAGACATTCAGCGCAGTCCTAGTTACTATTAGGGTACGCGCCATTGTTTTTCTTTTGCATTATTACACAGTATATCTCTATGTGTGACATCCTGCCCCAATGTCTCCGCTTATTTCTCATTCACACGCATCATGTGTCATTTACATTGTAACAAACCCTCTCCTGTCATATTTGCTTTCTCCTGTAGGAGGAGACTGTGGCAGTCTTATGAACATCTATGGACCTTTACCTGTCCCCTTGGCCCGAAAGTACATTGCAGAAACAGTCCTGGCTGTGGAATACCTGCACAGCTTTGGTGTGGTGCACCGAGACCTGAAGCCTGAGAAGTAAGTGCCCCCTCTAGGAGGAAGAAAGTTAGAGATTGTCATAAAGTCTATGGGTTATTACTTGGGGCTGACACCGTCTGTTTTTTCACAGCCTCCTGGTATCGGCATCTGGTCATATTAAAGTCACGGACTTCGGACTTTCCAAACTCGGCCTCATGACACCAACATCAGAAACCTACAAGGCTCCAACCGAGGACGTCACCAGAGAGTTCCGTGATGATGAGGTCGGCTTTACTTACAGGATCTTGTTCTTTACTCTTCTCATCTATTTCTTCTTCTCTGATATCTTCTCATCTAGAAAACGTTTTCCTCTGATGTTATTCGTCACAATTATTTTCTCAGCTCCTCATCTCCTTCTTCTGTTGCTTTCCAGATTGCTGGCTCCCCTGAATACATCGCCCCTGAAGTCATCTTACAGGAAGGCTATGGGCGGCCTGTGGACTGGTGGTCGGTAGGGATCATCCTACACGAATTCCTTCTATTCCGTGTACCATTTCATGGGGATTCCAAATATGACACTTACTGCAGTATATTAAGGGGTAAGTAAAATAATCTGAATGCGGTGTGGTGTCATTGTTATTTGCTTAGATTGGTTCTGTGGTTTAGTTACTTGTTGTGTTAATACAAAAGATTTTTGTGTTAATAAAGTAAATGAGGAGGTTTTATTTTCTGTAACATTTTCTTTTAATATAACAGATGACATAACTTGGACATTTGATAATCGCACTCCTCCACCTGATGCTCAGGACATCATCACTGAGCTGCTCAGAAAAGATCCAGCACATAGACTTGGGACAGGTAATGTATATAATAGTATTAATAATGAATTATTACACATCTGTGACCAGATAAATGATCACGCCCCTGAGGATCAGCACTGAGGTTCTCTGCTTTACCTGCTTTTCCATTCCCTTACTTCATGCTCTGACTTTCAGCAACTTTTCTTCACATCAGCTCTGTTACGTCTTCAGTTCAGAGTAACATAAACTGTTCAGATATGGAGCTGTCTGTCTGATAATGTCTATATCATTTTTTATTGTCTTCCTTTCCCAGGAGGAGCTAAAGAGATCAAAATGCATCCATTCCTATGTGGCATAGACTTTGACAGTCTTCTAAGTAAGGAGCCACATTTCATTCCTAACTTTGAGTCAGAAGAGGACACCGGCTACTTTGACCGTAAGTAGAAGGAGACGTCATCTGCAGAAAGCTTTTGTGTGTCTTGTCTTTCATATTTTGTGACAATCAGTCCTAATCATTATTAGTGATCAAATGGTAACTTTCCGTGATCCGGTCTCATACTAATAATCTCTAATAACACTTGTGCTTTTCAGCTCAATGTAGCAATTACGAACTTATTGATTCAGATGAGGGGGACACAAGCGAGGACAATGACTGGCCAGAAAGCCTGAACTTTATATCATCGTCTCAAAGGCTTTCTAAAGTAAGTGTGACCGGTAAGATCTATAAAACTTATAATTAAAATAAAGTTTAAATATATATTTATTTTATTTTTCTCTATGTTTTAGCTCTGTTCCACCAATACCAGGGTGATGAACGATGAAGAACTGAAGCCACCTCCAGTGTATTCCCCAGAGAGTGCAAAACACTCAGAAATGTGAGTAAATTATTATTATTGGGTTTGGATCTGATATATCAGAAGATGAACTGTAAGATAAGTGTAACTCAGCACTATATCCAGCGCCACCACCCCATGATTGATGATCACTGTGGTTCTGGCTTGTGATAACGCTGGCGATAACAGCCGATCATTGCGACCAGTCAATCATTTCTAGCTCATTACAGGCCAATATTACTAGCGATTCTCCATTCTTAGTGATAGAAGTGGGTCCTGAGCAGGGTGCCTCCTCCATGTTATCCAAATGTCTTAACCGGTTTTGCAGACGGGTGTTCTTATTGTTTTTACTTGTAATTTATATGTTTTTCTTCTACCAAACAGGCAGCAAGAATCTTCCCCTTCCAAACCTGATGGAGACAAGCAGTGTTTTACTGCTAAGGACAGCGAGTCCTCCCCATTGTCAGGTGTGTACAGGTCTATATGACATCCTATTACAGCCTATGATCAAAACGTGTAATGTGAACGTGCACATAAAGTATCAGAAAATTACTACTTTTTTCTCTCTATAAAACAATGAGCAGTTCATTCTGTAAAAATCTTCATTCTTTTATTCATTAAAAGTTATAAGGAGCCTTTTAGTCTTCTGCCAAACTGACCCGAATCCTGCGCCCACGGCCCCATATGACCCATACTGACCCCTTTATGGCCTCAATGTTACGCTGAGGTTTATATAACTGATTATAAGGCAACACTGCGGCACATTACAAGTAATGTCATGTTAATAAGGGTCACCTGTGTATGGATGATTCCTCTGCCGTCCGGCCACAGTGACCGCACAGCCGTGTCCTCTGATATGGAGTCCTGTTACTGACATCAGTGTTACGTCTCTTCTCATAGGTTCTCTCTTCCGCCGGGTGATCTCATCCTGCCGGCGTGGACTATCCAGGGCTGCTCACTCCATCCGAGAAAGCTGCTTATTTGGTGTCTGTCACCGCGGCTCCATAAACATCGCGAGGGCAGAAAACCGCCACGTCTAGCGCCCTGAGGAAAGTACAGCGCGTCCACCATCAATGCTGTAGCTGTATGGAAGGACTGGCACCATCTACATGTGGCCTCCTGACCAGCAAAGAACATCTGCTGAAGAAGGAGGTTCCTCCAAGAACATCTCCTCGTCCTTCCATGCAATTCTTAATTTAAAAATAAAACTTTCAAATTGATTAATGTCCCTTTGGATTTAATAGACATTTATGGGGCGTCAGTACTATACGTTATACATGTTTGATGGGTGGGCTCCAAACAGGAGAATATCTGTTACCTGTCTCCCATTAATCCTCTAAACCTCAACCAAAAGTGTAGGCGAGGACCAGTGATTCTGTTACACCTAAGAATGACGGTCAATGTAGAAAAAACATGTTCTGATCTATAGATTTTATCCATAGACTTGAACCTTTTTACCTAATATGGCTCTACATAAGTGTTATGCACAGGGACCAGTTGGATTCGGTGCTGGGCATCCTGGGGAGCCCAGGGGTCACATCCCCACTGTCACATAACCTTCTGTATTCTAGTGATCACTTCTGAGACCACCCTTCTCACTAGGGCTGTGGGGTCAGTAAGACAATCTCCACCTGTAATAATGACTAATAACAAATTTATAACAGCAAATAATAAAGAATATTCAGCAACTTATGCCGGAAAATCATTTATATTACACAATATTAACAACATGGACGGTTTTACATTTTTCTACCTGGAGTAGGGGGCGGTACGTTCCTCTGATTTAGGTGCCTGGTGAATGGTGGGATCTACTTACATAGGACCTCCAGTGTTGATGACTGACCAGTTCATACACAATGCCCCCATAACAGTGTCAGCCACACAGTGCCTCCATAACATTGCCGTTTATGCCATGCTAGCCACATTGTGTGCCATTAGCGCTGTCTTGTCCATTCTGGGCATCACTTTAAGCCACAAGCCAGAGAAGATACATGGGAGCAGTTGATAGCGGGTGCTGACCTGGATCTCACAAGGTCTTCAGGGCAGAGAGTGTGGCACGGCCATCTACATACTGTGGAGCCCGGGCTGCATGTTGCGCTCACGTGGCCTAAATGTCCCTTAGCCCTGGTGCACATTATAGCTCCGGCTCCTCTTCCTCTCAATGACCCAGCGTTTTATATAATAACACAATACGGACAATACATGAACCAGGTGACATGTCGGAGACCAAACAGATGACCCTGAAAAGAGTCATAACATAGACACACGTAAGTGAAGACATTGGTGGACTTTTTGGCAGTCATTGTCTTGAGTCCTGGATAAGTCTATAGGTCAGGACAATCCCTGCCATGTTCCCCAATCCTCACTTAAGCTTCAGGTTTATCCACGCGTCCTTTAATGGGTTGATTTGGTCAGTGACCCCACCACATTGTTGTTTTTCAGTCCATTCTGTGTAGTTTTGGTTTTACGGTCTGAGTTCTCGCTTTGCTGGAAGATAAATCTGCTCACGAGTCGTCACCTGCAGAAGGTTTTCTCCAGGATTTCCCTGCTTTCCTCAGAACCCATTTTACTCCTTACCTTCACGCGTCTTCCAGAGCCTGAGACAGAACATGATGCTGCCATATCCTTATTTTAGTATAAGGGTGATCAGTGATGTATCCAGAAGCTCAAGGGCCCAGATGCAAAATCTCCATCAGTTCCTCCAACTGACACAGGTCTTTAGTAGTAATAATCTAGACTCTTTATATATGGGACAAAGGGACCTTTTTGGCTCCCCTAGTCTCTAGGGCACGAAGGAGACAGTAAACCCTGCACTTATTATAGGCAAGCCCCTGGGAGAGGTGGGTTTTTGGTGGTGTGTAGTAATGGACTTACCAAAATCTTTCATCATAGCTTTTTTTGTCAGAAAACTGGCGTAATCTGCTTTGAAAGGTATTAAAAAAAATTGAGCAAAGAGGAGTTGTACATAAAAATTCCGACTTTTAAATTTTTTTTCGGCAGTTTGAAGAAACTCCGCCAAATTGGGCAGAGCTAGAGAGGAGCCGGGACTGGATGGGACATGGCTATGTCCACCTGTCAAATTCTGCAAGAGCGTTGGCGTTTCTTCTGCCAGTAATGCTACTTCAGTCCGTGCACAACTTTAGTCTTAATATATCGGCCTCACAGTATTTTATAATGGCCAAAAAACTGATTTTCAGCCATGTCAGAAACTTTCAAGATAATTTATAGTCTCATCCGCCATCTTGTCCGTGTCTTGGAATCCTGAGAATGAGCGCTAGTCTGGGCAATCCAACAATCCCATACATAATGAGGGGTCCGCATACTTGACCTCCACTCCATTCATTATGGAGCCCACATTTGGGATTAGTGGGGTCTTTAGTGATTGGGCCCCAAGCGATCAGTAATTATCCCCTATCCTATGGATAAGTGATAACTCACCATCTTGTTCCAAACCTTTAAGGTGAAGGCCCATTTGCCCATCGCCTGTAGAGCGTCACACCGATTCCCTCATATTACGGAGCAGCAGATGTTCTGCCATATTAGATTTCTTTTTATGGAGGAACTTTCCCTAGAAACATTGTATTGGAATCTAAAGAAGAAAAGACGCCTCCATATGAACTTGAGGACACCTGAAGGAGCAGCATGGCCCTATACAATGAGAATATACGGCATGTGTCCTCTGATGATACCAGTATTTTCCACCATAACATGGACCTGTGTAATGGACAAGTAGCTACTACCAAACCCCAAAATCTATTGTAACCAGAGATAACACTATAAAAAAATTAAAGTTGCTTTTATTTTATTATTTAAATAAAAAATTCTTAAGAAATCTTATAAGTTGACAATCAGGCGTCCACCATCCATATTTCCACGTATTCAGTAATAGCTGATGGTTGGTGTGACACATGTGCAGCCCAGAGTCACCACCTCGCCCTCCAGTCTGTAGGAGAAGCTGCAGCCTTTCTGCTCCCGTCGTCGTAGGACCATCACCTCCTGCTGGATGGGGAAGGAGATCAGGTCTGGACTTTCATGGCCATCAGCGTCTACACAAGCAAAAGTCAGACAATCGGCCTCGGCAATGACGACAGGGAACCTGTTGGGATCTGTGCGGAGACTGGGAATAAAAATACACAGTGAGAGAAGCTGTGTAACACCTGGTCCATGTCCGCGCTCCTTGTCCTCATCCTGCAGATTCTCGAGGCTTTTTCTTCAGTCTTCTATAAATCTCCAGTTTCTCCCTCCATACAAGGTTATTCCGGGTGATGTCAGAGCCGCGCCGCGCGCTCTCAGCTTCTCTCCTTCATGTTTAATTCCTAATAACTGCAGCTGCATCTCCCTCCTCCCCTGAAGTCTATTTGGGGACAGGGGAGATTTCTGAACGGTTACTGGGAGCTTGTAGGCAGGAAAAGAAGAACGAGAGGCGGCTAGAAGGTGGGAAGACGTTATTCTCCACTAAAGGGGTTATAAAAACATCCCGACAAGCTATTCCCTGCTATTGTAACTCTACTGAAAAGATTATTTTCTTTCTATACTTTACTAGACGTCCTTCTATAGGAGACTCCGGGAATCTCCACCGGACTGTATCACTATTCAGCGCTGCTTGTAATGTGACAGGTTGTGATATTACCTGTATTCCCAGGGGGACAGAGAGCGGGTGGGACCGTCCTCCATCTGCACCGAGCCGTCCATAGAGCTGCTGTCAATCAGACTGGTGTCCACTGTCATACTGGTCGGCAGGCGCCGGTTCCTTCTTCCAGGACATCTCTGTCTGCCCTCTAGAGGGAGCTCTTCACCCCTAGATCCTTCCTGATCATGGGGCAAATCCTCCTCTGGTAGAAAGGCCGACGAGCTGAAGGAGACCAGGACGGCCGCCTGAGAGATAGGGAAAGATGGAGAGAACATGGGGAATGATTCACATCATTGCAAACAGAAGAGGGGAAACTTGTCTTGTGCAGATGACGTTTGCCTTGAAGGGGTTGACCCCTTTCAGAATAGTGACTATCATGGGCTACAGTGGCTGTAACAAAACAAACTGAGTATTACTCCCCCTCCCTGGGTCTAACTCCAGCTCTCCGCTGCTGCCGGATCTCTGCTGATTGTCTGCAGCACTGACATCACATCGACAACTCTGCAGCCAATCATGGTTGTGTTCAGCTCACTGATTGGTTGCAATGCTGTCAACTTGATGTCAGCACTGCAGACAATCAGCACAGACCAGGCAGTGTCGGAAAGCTGGAGTTAGACCTGGGGAGGGTGAGCAATACTTGGTTTGTTTTCTTTATATATATATAAAACAGTTTCTTATAACCCCTTTAACAAGGCTGAGTCTATTATCTACCTTTAGAGGGAGAATTACAAATATTATGTGTCCTGTCTCTTTAAGAAATGTAACGTCACCACTAGTGATGGGAGCAGCGGTAAATCAGTGAATAAATGAAATCTTCTCCATCTTTGTGTTATTACCCTTTGTGTTTCATCTCTCACCATCTTCAGGATCTCTGCTTGATGTCAGTGAATGAGGACGGTTCTGTTTCCATTCGGAGGCCGTAATCCTGCACATTGCTGCTCCTGCTCTCAGCGGATACATTGTATCCAGTCTAGAAAATGCTCCTGAGCACAATATATATCAGCCACAATCTAATAGCTTGTTACAATGTATCAGTCTGGGGTTTTGCTCACAGAGCACTGTCTGCACTGGATACAATTGTATCCGCTTCTCGACTAGATACAGACAGGTTTACTGCCTCTGAATGGAAACAGCAGTGTTCTCATTCACTGACAGCAAACTAATATCTTTAGGCTGTGTGCCCACGTAGCATTTTTCAAGCGTATATGCTGCGGAATTTCCGCAGCGTAAACGCTTGAAAAACGCATGTATATCCGCACCCCATGGTCCCCAATGGGATTCCGCAAGTTCTATGCACATGCTGCGGATTTTTCCGCAGTGTTTATGCCGCGTTCAAAAATCCGCAGCATGTCATTTAATTTTGCGTTTCCGCAAGCGGAATTGCCTTTGTCCAATGCATAAAAAACGCAAGGCAATTCCGCATGTGGAAAACGCGTGATAAACGCGCGAAAAATGCGCGATAAACGCGTGCGGAATTCCGCATGCGTTTTTCCGGGAGAGGACTTGCATTTATGCAGCAGAAATTTTCTGCTTCATAAATGCAACGTGGGCACATAGCCTTAAAATTGGGAGCAATTGAAACATAAAGGGTCCAGTTTATCATTTGCATTTTTTTTCTTTTTTTTGTCCTTTGGTTTTCAATGTGCCAAAGTCATCAAAATGGCCCAAACGTTTCATCAACTTTGCGCTAAAATCAAAAAATGCTTTTTACTTTAACCTGTCTTGCAACTTTTTAGCTTAAAAAGTTGAATGTTCTGCTAAAATGTTGCAAAATATGGGCAAGATTTTTTGAAAAGTCACAAATGATAAATCAGACGAAAACATCTGGAAACCCTAAACTCCGCAATGTAGCGAAAAAAAGAAGCGAACAAACAAAAAAAGGACGAAAACATAAAAAAGGGACTGAAACAAAAGGTGTAAATGTTAAGATGAATACGCCACAAACAAAAATAAAAGGTGCCGAACACCAAAAACTCGGCAAAAAAAACAATCAGCAAAGAATCGGCTCCAAAGTATAATAGAAAGATATAGAACTTTTCATTTATAAACTGTTTTATTAACCCCGAGCTGAAAAATCATTTTAAAATAACTATTTAGGATCAGAGTCCTGCCTTTCTCCTCTTCTGATTTCATAAAAGCATTCAATATAATCTTACCTCTTCATAGAAAAATTCCTTTAACTATTATTTTATCAAATACTTGCAAGTGCTATAAATCATGGAACTTTTTCCAGACTATTGGAATTAACATTTGAATTCTGGATATCATCTCCCTTACTGAACACAATAGTATAACATGGTCCCTATAATACTCACAAGCATAGGCGGATTATAATGAGGTCAATCCGGGCTACCGCCCGGGGCTGCCATGGGGCCCGGGGCTCCCAAGGGCCTGTGGCCGGATTGACCTCATTATAATGTGTGACAGGAGGGCCCGGGAGCCGGAAGATGGAATCTGCTCTGCTGTGTCCCGCGGCGCTGCGAGGATGACTCACCAGGTGCTGACTGTGTAAGTGCAGTAGAGGAGGCTCCGCCCACCTGCTCCAGCCTCCAGCAGAGCACAGAGACAGCTTACAGCATGGCCACTGCTCTACCTGCCCCCTACCCGGGTCTGAATGTTACCTCTCCGCTCTCCCCCTCCTGCCCAGCAATTACACCGAGAACTCTGCAGTCGGGCCCCAAGAGGAGGGGAGGCTGCCCCACAGGGAAGATGAAAGAACCTGCATAATGTACAGAAAGGGTAAGTCCATGTGCAGTGTGTGTGTGTTATATATATATATATATATATATATATGTGTATGTATGTATATGTGTGTGTGTATGTATCTATGTGTATGTATTTGTGGACCATCAGGGGGGCTCACTCTCTGTTGTGGCCCGGGCTGCTTCCCCCGTGCAGGACCGCTGGCACGTCACCTGACATGGCCGTGAGCTGTGTGGCTGTGTCTGGTATTAATGACACGGCTGGGGCGACACTGCGCCTATAATTGTGCTTGTGTATTGCCCCTGCCGCGCCATTACTACCAGACTCAACCGCACAGCGCACGGCCATGTCAGGTGAAGTGTCGGCAATCAAGCAGCGCCAGAGGTCCTACACAGATGCTGTAGAAGCAGCCCAGGCCCCAACGGCGAGTGGGCACCTCTGAAAGCAGGGCCATGTCTGTGACACGCTGGTGGCCCTGCACTGAGACATGCCTGAGGAGCTGCTGGACAGGACAGTTTTATGTGTTTGTAAGATATGTACGTATGCCTGTATGCATGTGTCTGTGCGCATATCTGCGTACCATGTGCATGTGTGCGCATATCTGCATATCGTGCGTGCGCACGTGTGCTGGCCCGGCCGCATCACAGCTAGAAGACACGGCCCTGTGCGCGGCAGTGTCTGCTAGCATGACGTCATGCAGTGCGCCCTGCACTGCTTCTTACCACCAGAGAGGAGCTGGACGACTGGAGCCGAGCAGGGGGACGGTGAGTGATGTGTCAGTGTGTGCCGATATCATTGTGTGATATGTCTCTTTATATGTATTTTTCTGTTTCAAATGTGTTTATGGCTATGTGCCCACCATGCAGAAATGCTGCAGATTTTTTCCGCTTCTCCCTGGCAGGAAAAACGCATGCGGATTGTACGTGCTTATTGTGCATGCGCTTTTCCCGCCAGGTAGAAGCGTTTGTCAAGCGTTTTTGCAGCATTCATGCATGCGGGTTATCAAGCACTTTCCTAGAGATTTCAGCATCACTTGGAAAAGTGCTTGACAACTTGGTCACACTATATAAATCCATGCAACCGGCAACCGGCATATATAGTGTGACCAAGTAATAGTTATAAAAAAGAATGAGAATGGTAAAAAATAAAGATTATACTTAGCTTCCGATGGCCCCCGGTCTCCTCAGCGATGCGTCCGGTGTCTTCGGCGGATCACGGTGGTGTGAAAGGACCTTTCATGATGTCATTTAGTCATGTGACAGGTCACGCGACAGCCGATGTCAGCTGTCGTGTGACCTGTCACATGACTAAATGACATCATGGCAGGTCCTTTCACACCACCGCGACGCATACAACAGACCGGACGTATCGCTGAAGAGACCGGGGGCCAACGGAAGGTAAGTATAATCTTTATTTTATTTATTTTAAATTCTTTTTTTTTACAGGTTCTATGGTACCCGGGTCTGGATGAGAGTCTCCTCTTCTCAAAACCCGGGTACCATCCGCACATTGAGTCGCTTAATATCCGCATGTGCACATGTAGTCATACGGATATTAAGCGATTCAATGCAAGTCAATGGCGGCAATTACACTGCATGTCCGCAAAATGAATGGACATGCTGCGGATTTTTCCGCAATGATAATCCGCATTATCATTAGGATTAGGATTATCATTAGGGACCATGGGGCACGTATTACCAAGAGTTTTTTCAGCGTTTTCGCTGCGGAAATTCCGTGGCAAAAACGCTTGAAAAACGCACAGTGGGAACGCAGCCTATGCGTGTATATATTTGTCTTTGTATATGTCTGTATATGTTTGTTTGTGTGTGTGCGGCCTCCTGCTGTATCTGGGGGGGAGCACCGTGCGGCCTCCTGCTGTATCTGGGGGGGGTGCCGTGCGGCCTCCAGCTGTATCTGGGGGGGGCACCGTGCGGCCTCCTGCTGTATCTGGGGGGGAGCGCCGTGCGGCCTCCGCCTGTATCTAGGGGGGGGCGCCGTGCGGACTCCGGCTGTATCTGGGGGGGGCGCCGTGCGGCCTCCGGCTGTATCTGGGGGGGGAGCGCCGTGCGGCCTCCTGCTGTATCTGGGGGGGGGCACCGTGCGGCCTCCGGCTGTATCTGGGGGGGGCGCCGTGCGGCCTCCGGCTGTATCTGGGGGGGGTGCCGTGCGGCCTCCAGCTGTATCTGGGGGGGGCGCCGTGCTGACTCCGGCTGTATTTGGGGGGGGCGCCATGCGGTCTCCTGCTGTATCTGGGGGGGGAGCGCCGTGCTGGCTCCGGCTGTATCTGGGGGGGGAGCGCCGTGCGGCCTCCGGCTGTATCTGGGGAGGAGCGCCGTGCGGCCTCCGGCTGTATCTGGGGGGGGGAGCGCCGTGCGGCCTCCTGCTGTATCTGGGGGGGGAGCGCCGTGCGCCTCCTGCTGTATCTGGGGGGGGGGGGCGCCGTGCGGCCTCCTGCTGTATCTGGGGGGGGGGCGCCGTGCGGCCTCCTGCTGTATCTGGGGGGGGGGCGCCGTGCGGCCTCCTGCTGTATCTGGGGGGGGGGGCCGTGCGGTCTCCGGCTGTATCTGGGGGGGGGGGCGCCGTGCGGCCTCCTGCTGTATCTGGGGGGGGGGGCGCCGTGCGGCCTCCTGCTGTATCTGGGGGGGGCGCCGGGCGGCCTCCTGCTGTATCTGGGAAGGGGGGGGGGGCTGTGCGGTCTCCGGCTGTATCTCGATGGGCGCCTTGCAGCCTCCGGCTGTATCGGGGGAGCGCCGTGCGGCCTCCCGCTGTATCTGGGGGGGGGCGCCGTGCGGCCTCCTGCTGTATCTGGGGAGGTGGGGGGGCCGTGCGGTCTCCGGCTGTATCTCGATGGGCGCCTTGCAGCCTCCGGCTGTATCGGGGGAGCGCCGTGCGGCCTCCCGCTGTATCTGGGGGGGCGCCGTGCGGCCTCCTGCTGTATCTGGGGGGGAGGGGCCGTGCGGTCTCCGGCTGTATCTGGGGGGGGCGCCGTGCGGCCTCCTGCTGTATCTGGGGGGGAGGGGCCGTGCGGTCTCCGGCTGTATCTGGGGGGGGGGCGCCGTGCGGCCTCCTGCTGTATCTGGGGGGGGGGGCGCCGTGCGGCCTCCTGCTGTATCTGGGGGGGGGAGCGCCGTGCGGCCTCCTGCTGTATCTGGGGGGGGCGCCGGGCGGCCTCCTGCTGTATCTGGGGGGGGGGGGGGCGTGCGGTCTCCGGCTGTATCTCGATGGGCGCCTTGCAGCCTCCGGCTGTATCGGGGGAGCGCCGTGCGGCCTCCTGCTGTATCTGGGGGGGCGCCGGGCGGCCTCCTGCTGTATCTGGGGGGGGGGGGGCCGTGCGGTCTCCGGCTGTATCTCGATGGGCGCCTTGCAGCCTCCGGCTGTATCGGGGGAGCGCCGTGCGGCCTCCTGCTGTATCTGCGGGGAGGGGCCGTGCGGTCTCCTGCTGTATCTGCGGGGGAGCGCCGTGCGGCCTCCTGCTGTATCTGGGGGGGAGCGCCGTGCGGCCTCCTGCTGTGTATAGGAGGATTATGTGAAAGCTCATATTATACAGTATGAGACCCTACATACATAGGGGGATGTCAGCATACTTAATTGTGCTCAATATTAAGTCATACAATTAATATAAAAAAAAAATTATAATTAACCCCTTTCCAACCCTTGCCGTATTAGTACGCACATTTGCGTACCCCCGGTTCAGTGAGGTCTCCGGCGCTGAGCCCGCACTGAACCGAGCACATGTCAGCTGATTCTTACAGCTGACATGTGCCCGCAACAGCCGCGGGTGGAATCGCCATCCACCCGCGGCTGTTAACATGTTAAATGCCGCTGTCAATCTCCGACAGCGACATTAAACGCGCGCTTCTGGGTTGCGCGTCATAAGCCCCGCCCACCGGCGACCCCGTCACGTGATCGCGGGTAACCGATGGGCGTGCATGACAACCCAGGGTCTGCAGCAGACGCCTGTGGTTGTCATGATCTCGTCGCTATGAGCGCCACCTAGTGGTCGGCGCTCATAGCACAGGACCATTTCTGCTATATGCAGGGGATCTGCTGGTCCCCTGTATCTAGCAGAGACGATCAGACAACTGCTGCTTCTAGTCTCCTATGGAGACTATAGAAGCATGCAGTAAGTGAAAAAAAAATGTTTTTAAAAATATAAAAGTTTAAATCACCCCCCTTTCACCCCATTCAAAATAAAATATAAAAAAAAAAAAACCACATACACATATTTGGTATCGCCGCGTTCAGAATCGCCCGATCTATCAATATAAAAAAAGAATTAATCCTATCGGTAAACGGTGTAACGAGAAAAAAATTCTAAACGCCAGAATTACGTTTTTTGGTCGCCGCAAAATTGAAATAAAATGCAATAACGGGCGATCAAAACATCGGATCTACCCCAAAATGTTATCAATAAAAACGTAAGCCCGACGCGCAAAAAATAAGCCCTCACCCAGCCCCAGATCCCGAAAAATGGAGACGCTACAGGTCTCGGAAAATGGTGCTATTTTTTTAAAAAAAAAATTACCAAATTTTTGAATTTTTTTTCACCACTTAAATATAAAATAACCTATACATGTTTGGTGTCTACGAATTTGTAATGATCTGGAGAATAAGAATGGCAAGTCAGTTTTAGCATTCAGTGAAAGTGGTAAAAAAATAAATAAAAAACAACTGTGGTATTGGACTTTTTTTGCAATTTTACCGCACTTGGAATTTTTTTACCGTTTTCCCGTACACGCTATGGTAAAACTAGTAATGGCGTTGAAAAGTACAACTTGTCCCGCAAAAAATAAGCCCTCAGACGGCCATATTGTCCAAAAAATAAAGACGCTATGGCTCTGGGAACAAGGGGAGCAAAAAACGAAAAAGCAAAAACGACAAAACCCAAGGTTTGCTAAGGGGTTAATATATTAATATTGTGCAGAATTAATTTCACATGAACTATTACATGATCTATCAAAGGGGGATCATGTGACAAGTCACGTGATACATCAGGTGTGTGTGTGTGGGGGGGGCCATGCCGTCTAAACTGCCCGGGGCCCTTGCTACTCTTAATCCACCCCTGCTCACAAGGATGAGAGATGTCCTTGTAAGGACCATCCTGCTTCTTCCGGTCTCTCTATATTCCGGTGGATCTCCTGTCTTATCCTTCCATCCCCGTCCCTCTCGCTATTTATACCACTTTTTGCTCCAGGTGGAGTCTCCATCCCAGGAATCAGAGTTTTCCTAAAAGTTTCTGTAAGTTCCCGCAGAGTCTGTGACCGGTGAGGAATGGAGGCCGTCACTGTGGACTGTCCGACTCTGCCCTATAATGTCCGATTATAAAAGAGAGAAACCAGCGTCAGATCCCAGCACTTCCCTAAATCACGGCCATCGTTTATCTGAACTCTCCGCTTATCTGGGGCCTCAGAGATAATAACTCACAGCAGTGACGGACCTCGGGGTTTCCTAATATAACTATCCCCCCATCATTGCTTTCCTGTAATGTAACTATTAAAGATGATGAAATTTATTCGACTGGAATTCTCATTGAATTTTGAATTGTACAAAACTCCGTTTTCTCCAGAATATAAGTTTTATTGCATATTCAACATAACGACAGCCGGCTGCAGCCGCCATCTTGCTGAACCATAGAGGGCAAACGGTTACAATAGATTAAAGATATTACAATAGAGACCCCATAATGAGGAAGATTCAATTAGCAGAGAATAACTTTGCGGCAAATCAAATTTCCCTGTAAAATTCTCACATTTTGACAAATAGAAATCCTGGCAGATTCCATCATCTCTAGTAACTTTATATCAATGATTCATGAACTCTGCACTAAAGAAAAACATTTCCTTTATTTTTATTAAAACTTTTTTTTGCCTTTCTTCAGCACAATAAGTTGCACATTTTGCACCCCCCCCCGCCCAAAATAAAAAATAAACTAGCATACATAAAATCACTCAAGGGAGGGAGAGGAGAGAGGAGTGACGCGCCCCATGGGCCGTGGGGTACTCGGTAGCCGGGCCGGTCCTGTATTGTCACGGTGGCGGTGACCCGGTCCATGGCCCAGGGCGGTCAAATGAAGAACAGTGAAAGTCAATTTGGGAATAAAGAAAAGGGGGATAAAATTTGTGACGCCACCCGTGGTATGTGGCTATAGGGGGCGCCGCTGCGGTGCAGATCCTCTGGAGCTGATGGTGACGCAGCAGAGATGGTGCAGCTCTCCACCGGCAGAGCTCAGCTCCAGGGCAGGATATAGTGTTTGATGAGGTAGATGTTGGTGTAGTGCAAGGCAGGTGGTGCAGCAATTAGTCAAGGACACAGCGGGTGCAGTCTTCAGGTTTTACTCACAGTTGTCAAGATCCTCCAGGTTACAGCCGCCGAATTATAACCGCCCACGTCGTCCTGTGTCCTCCGGGGAAGTGATCCAGCAGACTCTCAGTTAATTTGGGTGCACTTGAATGGACCCCCTGTGTACCTCTACACAGGGACAGGGGCTGTGCTCTCCCTCAGGAGCAATCTTGCCCTTCCCTAATGAGGTGGTGTAGTGTTGGATGTGAGTGTGTGGGTCCCGGGTAGTG
Organism: Phyllobates terribilis; assembly: GCF_046119375.1. Classification (NCBI taxonomy): domain Eukaryota; kingdom Metazoa; phylum Chordata; class Amphibia; order Anura; family Dendrobatidae; genus Phyllobates; species Phyllobates terribilis. Next base: position 1,010,633 of record NW_027362968.1, on the reverse strand, counting down.
CTCCCTCCTTACCTGAGAGTGGGGTACCACACTTCTGGCTGAGATGCAGTACCCCTGTGGAGACTGAACCACCCGCAGGGGCGCCACAAGTGCATATCTGCAAAACTTTTGTAACTTTTCAGAAAGTTGTAAATGATGAACCAGAAGAAAACATCTGGAAAGGCAAAACCTCACCGGCAACGGAGAACATAAAAACCAACAGATGAAGAAATAAAACAGTGGCGATAAAAAAGGGCAAATGAAAAGATGAATATGGCACAAACAAAAAACAGACCCAAGGCAATGATGAATTGGCTTTATGGGCTTTCTGTTTAATTAGGTGGAAGCAGCAGGACTGTCAGGCTTTCTCCATGAGTCGGGGTGGAGCGGGGAAAGACCGCCGAGCATTCATACAATCATACATAAAGCACTGACACCCCTCATTTATGGTGTTTTATATATTGTTTCCCCAATTAATTATACCCAGAATTACCCCCGTCACACCACTCACACGCCTATAAGGCAGTCTACTACATCTGACATCCCCCGCAGTCCGCAGATGCCCCTCTGAGTATATGGAGGGACAGAACGTCTTCTGCTTCTCACACCTGTTATTACAAGTCCGCGCTCGGGTTTATGACTCTTCTTATCTTCATCAGGGAATATTATTTCTGTGTCCGCTCTGCAGGTTAATTAGTGATTAAGGGATTCCACAGCGGAGATGATCCGGACCTTTCCATTCTCCCAGTGTTTCCCATTACTAAAGATTAGGAAAAATAAATCATAAAAAATACACAAAGTCATTGAAACCTGAATATCCGGTAATGAACTTTCCAGGAAAGGCCAGAAACAAGTGTGACCCTTATATAATGTGTCCTGGAGTCGGGGTCACAGCCCAGTCCAGCAGCAGAACCGCAGCAGAGCACATCCAGGAGAACAATGGCCGCACCATCCCTGGTAAGAGCAGCGGCCCCTCTCTGATCACCACATCTGGGGTCTATTAATGTTACATTGTTATTTACTAACAGAACAAACGCTACAATGAATCCAGAGCGTTATATATAATATACTGTAATATTACAGGACAGTGAGGTTTCTCCAATGTTCAAGAGGGAATGTTGTTAGAAAGGGTTTGTCGAATCGTGAGACGCATATTACTGCTTAAATATATTGTATTACTTATCATTACAACCAGTATAATACTCCAGAGCTGTATTCATAATTCTCTCGGATCAGTAATGTAATGTATGTACACAGTGATTGCACCTGCAGAATAGTGAGTGCAGCTCTGGAGTATAATACAGGATGTAACACAGGATCAGTAATGTAATGTATGTACACAGTGACTGCACCAGCAGAATAGTGAGTGCAGCTCCGGAGTATAATGCAGAATGTAACTCAGGATCAGTAATGTAATGTATGTACACAGTGACTGCACCAGCAGAATAGTGAGTGCAGCTCTGGAGTATAATACAGGATGTAACACAGGATCAGTAATGTAATGTATGTACACAGTGACTGCACCAGCAGAATAGTGAGTGCAGCTCCGGAGTATAATACAGAATGTAACTCAGGATCAGTAATGTAATGTATGTACACAGTGACTGCACCAGCAGAATAGTGAGTGCAGCTCTGGAGTATAATACAGAATGTAACTCAGGATCAGTAATGTAATGTATGCACACAGTGACTGCACCAGCAGAATAGTGAGTGCAGCTCCGGAGTATAATACAGAATGTAACTCAGGATCAGTAATGTAATGTATGTACACAGTGACTGCACCAGCAGAATAGTGAGTGCAGCTCTGGAGTATAATACAGGATGTAACTCAGGATCAGTACAGGATCAGTAATGTAATGTATGTACACAGTGACTGCACCAGCAGAATAGTGAGTGCAGCTCTGGAGTATAATACAGAATGTAACTCAGGATCAGTACAGGATCAGTAATGTAATGTATGTACACAGTGACTGCACCAGCAGAATAGTGAGTGCAGCTCTGGAGTATAATACAGGATGTAACTCATGATCAGTAATGTAATGTATGTACACAGTGACTGCACCAGCAGAATAGTGAGTGCAGCTCTGGAGTATAATACAGAATGTAACTCAGGATCAGTACAGGATCAGTAATGTAATGTATGTACACAGTGACTGCACCAGCAGAACAGTGAGTGCAGCTCTGGAGTATAATACAGGATGTAACTCAGGATCAGTACAGGATCAGTAATGTAATGTATGTACACAGTGACTGTACCAGCAGAATAGTGAGTGCAGCTCTGGAGTATAATACAGGAGGTAACTCAGGATCAGTAACGTAATGTATGAACACAGTGACTGCACCAGCAGAATAGTGAGTGCAGCTCTGGAGTATAATACAGGATGTAAGTCAGGATCAGTAATGTAATGTCTGTACACAGTGACTGCACCAGCAGAATAGTGAGTGCAGCTCTGAAATATAATACAGGATATAACTCAGGATGAGTACAGGATCAGTAATGTAATGTATGTACACCGTGACTGCACCAGCAGAATAGTGAGAGCAGCTCTGGAGTATAATAAAGGATGGAACTCAGGATCAGTAATGTAATGTATGTACACAGAGACTGCACCAGCAGAATAGTGAATGCAGCTCTCGAGTATACTACAGGATGGAACTCAGGATCAGTAATGTAATGTATGTACACAGTGACTGCAGCAGCAGAATAGTGAGTGCAGCTCTGCAGTATAATACAAGATGTAACTCAGGATCAGTACAGATCAGTAATGTAATGTATGTATACAGTGACTGCACAAGCAGAATAGTGAGTGCAGCTCTGGAGTATATTACAGGATGTAACACAGGATCAGTAATGTAATGTATGTACACAGTGACTGCTCCAGCAGAATAGTGAGTGCAGCTCTGGAGTATATTACAGGATGTAACACAGAATCTGTAATGTAATGTATGCACACAGTGACTCCACCAGCAGCATACTGGGTGCAGCTCTGATCAGCTGCTAGTCAGTGTGGTGATTGCGGGTGTGGTGGCTGCAGATCCTGCTGTGAGCTCCTGATCTCTGAGAAACCAACACCTCTCCACCTGGGGACCTGCTTTCTCTCTTTCCCAGTGAGGGAGCAGGTTTCTGGGATGAGTGATGGAGCCAAGTCCCAGGCTTCTGCTTCCCGAACCAGGCTGGCGGGGGGCAGAAGAAACCAGCAACCGGCCTGCACATCAGAGGACTCGGGGGTGAGACACTGCACCAGGAGTCGCAGCAATGTGGCTCCCACTCCCCCCGGGATTGTGGAGACCCCCAGAAGCCGCAAGGCTTCCAGCATGGAGGAAAAGCCTGACAGCGGCGTGCAAGATGGCGCTCCTTCCGGAGGAAAGCTGAGCGCTCACGGAGGTGAGGCCGACCTCCCTGAGTGGGAATGGGCGCTGCAGGGACCCCGGGAGTCTGTGTCCACCTATGCCTCCCGGGTCATGATCCACCTCCGTGAGTAAGAAGATGCCAGTAAGCTCATCAGGAGGCTCCGGGAGGAGCTGCGCTGCACAAGCGCCAAAGCTGCGGGGGCCTCCAAACCAAGGAAGGCAAAACTCCAAGCCGAGGTAAAAAGACTGAGCAGTGAAATTCAACTCCTGGAACTTAGGAAAGCCACCATCAGGGAGCAGAGTGGTCCTTTCAAAGAAAAACTTATAAATGAAGACCGCTTTAGAGAAATGGCTGATACCAGAGAGCAAAGGCAGATAGGGCTGCAGCCTGAGAGCCAGGTGGATGATGAGAGTGATGATGACCAGCAGCAATCCCCACCTGGCAGCCTTCAAAGTCACCCGCAGGCCACGTGCAGCGAGCTCCCTGCAGGACAGGCGACAGTGACATCCGGTCGCAGTTCTGCCGGCTCTGGGGAGGACAGTGACAGCAGCGGCCAGGGAGGGGCGCTAATGGCGGAGATTAAGCTCCTGGAGTCCCCAGTGTGCCTCCAAAACTTCCATCTTGGTGACGATCTACCAGAAGAGGCACCTGGGGGCCACAAAAAGGCAAAGAAGACCAAGCCAAAGCTGCAGGAAGCGGTTAGATACGTATATGCCCCCCTCCCTGTACCCCCTGAGTCGGCGGCAGGCTCAGCTCGCTGTATAAGCCCCGTTGCCCAGCCCAGCCCGGGTTCTGCTGTGGATCCGGTGCAAAGGCGCGGGGAGATTACAGAGCGCGGTAGTGAGGCGCAGAGCTCCGTCTCTGCTTGTAGTAGTGGGGACGTAGCAGGAGGTGCATCAGCCGAGAGGCTGGACAGTGAGGGCGGCCCGGCGGCGGGCGTTCCATCAGGCCACGATGCTGTGGTGCGCTCTTCAGTGGGAGCAGCCCGGTGTCGGGGGCAGCTCCGGTAGCCTCGGCGCCTCTGAATGCTGTTGCCGCTGATCACTTAGTTGGGAAGCGGCGGCAGTGTGAGGGGGAAGTTGGGGCTGAGCGTTCCGGTCCTCCCATGAAAGTGCTATTTTGTGTTGGCGTCGCTGGTCCGGAAGATCCTGATGCTAAAGATCAGCGGCGCCTAACTGCAGTTAGAGATCAGCGCCACATTATACCAAATGCCAAACAGCGGAAATTACCGACCGATGATGTGGAGGGCACACATAAGACCGGGGGTGAGGTCGCCTCCAGTTCTATGGAGGTGACTGAGCCCCGTGTGCCTGATGCAGAGGTCAAAAGGTCATCCACCATTGTTACTGGTCCAGCAGGAATGAATGTGGTGGTGGAGGTGAATGAGGATAATTCATTGTCTAGTGGTGTGGTGTGGTTGCTGGTTTGGTGGAGGGTGAGATGGAGGTGGGTAATGGTGATACTGTTGGGGCTGATGTGGTCACTGGTCCGGTTGCCCCCCCGGGGGTGGCAACACCTGTCCAGAGTTATGCCAGTGTCACCTCCGGGGAAAATAGGGCATCCTCCTCGTCTCCGGGCTTTGGGGACGGCATGTTGCAACGGCGACTTCTGGAGGCTCTAAAGAAGGGGGAGAGATCACTAATGGTAGAGGGTCGAGAGGTTGATATATCCTTCTGGATAGAGAGGCATGGCCTCGGGGCCTTCCGAAAGCAAAAAGGGGGAGATACAGTGTGGTCCCTCCCAACAGCCGGGCCAGGCAGTGTGCGTAGGAATGTGGTCCGTCTTCGGTGGAGGGGCAGTGATGCATGTCCGCCAAGGTCTAAAGTTGTGGAGCTCCTGCTGAGGATGGGCTTCAAGGCAATTGACATCTATGCTTTGATACATCCCTATTCCACGCCTGAGTTTGATGTCAGCTTTGTTCGGCCGGAGGGGCTTGAGCTCTTCTGGGCGAATTATGAGTGGGCAAAAAATGAGCCCGGCTGGCGAGACTTTGCCGTTCAGGCAGTGTCTCGCCAAAACCAGATCAAGAAAGTGACCGTGATGACTCGTAACGAGTTGCTTTCTTGCTATGACATCATGACGTGGCTTGGTCGGTATGGAGAGGTGGTGGAGATGCCAAAGAAAAACCGCGACGAGTTTGGTATCTGGTCAGCGGCCTGGACGTTTATGGTAAAACTTAAGCGTTCAGGTGGTACGGTTGCCCACATTCCATCGTCTGCCTTCCTGGGTAGGGATCGTATCCTGGTCTTCTACCAGGGGCAACCGAAGCTCTGTCACAGGTGCGGCGACCCCACACACTTCAGTGCAAACTGCACCGTGCAGAAATGCGCGTTGTGTGGGGGAGTCGGCCATCTTGCTGCCTCTTGTGTGGAGATTAGGTGCCACCTGTGTGGTGAGTTAGGTCACCCATTCAGCCGTTGTCCTCGCTCCTTTGCTAATGCAGTCGAGACCCCGGTGGGAGTAAGCCGTGAGGCCGATTCTGCTGGAGAGGGGACTAGCAGGGGTGGGGGAGCTGAGGGGCCAGGGAAGAAAAGCAATAAAAAGACGCCTGCCCAGCTGAGGCGTCTAGACAAGCGCAGACAGGAGAGGGAGCGGGGCGAGCCCCAGACTACCGGGGCAGCCCCTGTCCTGGATGCCAGTGTTGCTGCTGAGGCCCCGAGGGATGATGAGTTGGATGAGGAGGTCAGGAGGATCCACAGGGAGGAAACTGCCTCTGCTTCAGAATCCTCCCATTATGAAAGTATGGATGAGGATAATAAGCGGTGGCTAGAGCACAAGCGTAAGCTCGGCACCAAAAAAAAGAGAAAGAAGGGAGATAAAACATCTTCTCCCGCTCTGACCAAGGTACCTAAGGAAGGTAAAACCGACTCCCCTCTAGTTGGTCTTTCTAACCGGTTCCAAGCCCTTGATAACATCTCTTCCTCTGTGAGGAGGCTGAGGGTGAGGTTCCGGCTTCAGCGGAGCTTACAGGGGGCGCCGAGTCTCTTTCTCCTGGGGATGCAAGGTCCTTGGGGGGAGGGACTGGCCCAGAGTCCGGAGACGAGGACGAAAAAAGAAGAAAAAATGTGTGAATGGACACCTCTGTGTCATTAAAGAGGGGGAAGGATTCCTCCTCTGAGGCAGAGGATAAGGGGAGTGGAAAGAAGAAAGCCATCTAACTCAATCACCAATGATGGCGGTACCCACTCCGTTGACGCTGGCGTCCATTAATGTCGCCAGCATTAAGTCAAATATGTCTAGATTTGCGGCCTTTGATTTTCTCAGCCGGGTTGAAGCTGACATTTTCTTTTTGCAAGAGACCAGGCTGCCAAATATGGCAGTGGTGTTTATAGCTAAGAGGGAGTGGAGACTCGGACCCTCCTATTGGTCTCTTGCGGCCGAGCCGTATAGCGGAGTGGCGGTCCTTTTTACCGCACCGATAGAATGCCGACGGGTTATTGAGTTAGAAATGGGGAGGTGCCTGATATTAGATGTCCTCATGAAGGGACAAGAGCTTCGGCTCATTAACATCTATGGTCCCCAATCTAAATGGGACCGGAAGTGTCTCTTTATGAGGATCAAGCCCTACCTTTTTACGAGTCGGCAGGTCGTCTTTGGAGGGGACTTCAACACTGTCACGAGGCCCCGGGATAGAGGAGGTTCCAGAGACAAGCTGACTTATGATAGCGTCGCCCTTAATAGTATAGCTAGTGAGGCTCGCCTGGTGGATGTCCACATCCGGCACACCGCAGGCCACGAGGGGTTCACCTATCATAGAGGTAACTGTAGGTCCAGGATAGACAGGTTTTATTTAAAGGAGGAAGCCGTCTCTTCAGCAGTATCTGTTGTTGAGGTGGAGTTCTCCAATCACTGTTTGATTTTGTTTTCCCTGAATGTTACAGAGACCCCCCAGATGGGAAGAGGCTTTTGGAGGCTCAATTCGTCTCTCTTGGAAGAAGCGGAGATAAGACAGTCCTTTGAGGATTTTCTTCAGAGCCAGGTACCCTTACTGGATCTTTGTAGTAGTAAGTCTGAGTGGTAGGAGATGTTTAAGAAAAGGGTGGCGAGATTCTTCCGCCAGCTCTCGAGTCTCAGGAGCCTGGACAGGTACCGCCTGTATCAGGGCCTGAGGAGGAAACTCGAGCATCTTGTCTAAACTGGAGGTAGCCACGAGGAGATCTCCAGAGTGAAATCTTTGCTAATGAGTTGTCAGTATGATAGACACGCATCTTTGGTTTTTGAGAGGGATTACGGGAAGTACCGCTCGCCCGACCCTTATAGAAACTGCAAGATGTCAGTGAATAGTAAAGTTGTTACAGGACTGGTTGACACTGCGGGGTCCCTGAAAAGATCCAGATCAGGGATCCTGGAGGTCGTCAGATCCTTCTACTCGCACCTCTTGGGGAAGAGGGATCTGTATTGGGATGAGATGTCGGCTTTTCTGGCTGAAGCCGTCCCCGAACCAGGGGTAGACCCCTCTCTTGGCGTTTTGACAGAGATGATCAGGGAAGAGGAAGTTAAGTTGGCGATTGAAGGGCTTGCCCTAAATAAATCTCCCGGTCCAGATGGCTTAACATCTGAATTCTATAAGACCTTTAAGGACGCCTTGGTTCCCCTCTTGACTGAGGTATTCAATGAGAATTGGCGTCCCATAGCGCTTCTCAATACAGACAGGGAGGTTTTGGCAAAGGTGCTGTTTAATCGGCTGGTGAAATTTGCACCCCAGCTTCTTTCGGGGGCCCAGCATTGCTCTGTTCCGGGCCGCAGTACAATTAGTGCTGTACTCTGTGTCCAAGAGGCGGTGGAGCAGGGTAGGGCTGGCCACTGGAAGGGGTACATGCTGTCATTGGACCAGGCAAAAGCATTTGATCGGGTTAATCATGAGTACCTCTGGTCTGTCCTTCTGAGGTATGGCCTGCCAAGGGGGTTTGTTGATTGGCTTAAGACATTGTACTCTGGGACAGAGAGTTTCCCGCTTGTGAACGGTTGGATTGGCAGCTCTTTTGAGGTTGGGTGTGGTGTTCGCCAGGGTTGTCCCTTGAGCCCGCTACTGTACGTGTTTGCGATTGACCCACTTCTTAGGAGGGTGGAGCGTGGACCGTTGGCTGGGATCGGGATGGACCGGGCAGCACCGGAAGCCACTCTGAGAGTGGTGGCGTATGCCGATGACGTCACCGTTTTTGTTTCCTCTGATGGGGAGGCAGAATGGCTGATGTCAGAGGTAAATCGCTACTCGGAGGCATCCGGGTCTAAGATCAACCGGGATAAGTGTGAGAGTCTCTGGCTGGGAGGAGGAGATCCTGGTTTTGATCTCCCGGACACCCTTCCAGAACCCAAAGTCTCTGCAAAAGTTCTTGGCATCGAATTTGGTCAGGGGGATTACCCCAAACAAAATTGGGACAGCAGGCTAGAGATCGCCACTCAGAAGGTGAACCAATGGAAGGGTTGGTCTTTGACCCTAAGGGAAAGGGTAAACCTGATCAAAACTTACCTGCTCCCTTTGCTGATCTATCTGGGCAGTGTGTGCATCTTGCCAGAGCCTCTCTGGACTCGGGTCTACAATTTGTTCTTTCAACTGTTATGGGGGAATAGACTGAACCTGTTCAAGAGGGAGGTTACTTACCGTACGAGGAGACTAGGAGGGTTGGGTATGGTCAACCCTGTGGTATTCCTTGTGAATACCTTCATTAAGATCAATATTGCAAACCTCTGGAAAGAGAGGGCTCCTCTGTGGGTATTCTCCTGTAAGGGATGGTTTCAGCCTTTCTTCCAGGAATGGGAGACAGGAGGGCAAGTGAAGGATCTCCGCACACCGCATGGACATCTCCCGGCTTACGCTACCGTGGTTCTGAAGGTAATTCGCCGGTGGGGTCTGGGAATGTGGGAGGTCAGGACTCTGCCAAGGAAGCTCCTTGACAAAAGGGTTCTGTTGACCCATTTTCAGAGGCCTCTGGCGCTCAGGGATTGCCCAAGTCGGGATCTTGGGGTGGGTCTGCATCTTTTGAATTCTATCAGGATCCCCTCGAAGGTTTGGGACTTGGCTTGGCGCTGCTTCCATGGGAAACTGTGTGTGAGGGACAATCTGAAGTGTAGGAGCTCTGAGGACAGGAACTGTCCTCGGGAGCATTGTGGTACCATGCTTGAAAGCATGGACCACTTCCTGCTTCGTTGTCCCTTTAACACAGAGGTGTACAACAGGGTGGGCGCCTCCATTGGCTGGCCCCGGCTGGCCGGTCTCTCTTATGCGGAATGGGCCTATGGAGCATTCGGGGACCTGGGTGGTCGGGACCGCTGCACCTTATTTCTAGTTAGCGCAGTGGTTAGGTATCACACGTGGAACGCACGGTGCTTAGTATCGACGCAGCGGAAAATCCTCCCAGTGGACGATGTGTTTAGGACCATACTCGGTGACCTGGTGAAGGTGCGTTCTCTGGAGTATGAGAGATTGGGTACACGGAGGGCCGCTCTCCTCTGGAGGGGCTTTTCTTTTAGTGTGCCCTAGTCTGGTCATCTCCTCTCCTGGTGGTGGGCTGCTGCTGACACCATAGATTTTTGTTTTATTGATCAGTAGACAGTGATGTAGGGCTGCAGGCACCGAACTTGGGCTTTGTCAGTTGTGGTTATTGTATTGTTTGTTTCTGTATATATTGTATATATGGGTTTGGGTGTAGGTGTTAGGTTGGGTGGAGGGAAAAGGGGGGAGGTGGGTTCATCTTGTGGGACACTGGTTATTTGGGTGAAAAACTGGCACTGCCTGATCTGGCCTATGGACGTTGGACTGAGGCATGAGGCGCAGGACCAGCTCTCAGGTCAGTGCCGGGGAGGGACTGGTGGGCTTGAGTGTGGGGTGTTTTGTCTTGTATATATTTGTATAGTTAGTATTTATTTTATTTTATTTTATTTATTAAAAAAAAAAAAAGGAAAAAAAAAAAAAGAATGTATATATTAGTTTGTATATAATTTGTCGGTTATTGTTTATTATATTGTTATTATTTGTTTGGTAACCGGACCAGATGTCATGGTGTAGGTAGTTATTATTGTGTATATATGTATAATATGTGTGTGAGGAGAGAGGGAGCGGCTGGACCAGTTTCATTACATTGTTTATTTTCTGGTTATTAATTTTGTTATGTTTCTGTTATTATTATTGTTATGTTTTTCATTTTTATAATAAAAGATTTACAAGATGTAACTCAAGATCAGTAATGTAATGTATGTACACAGTGACTGCACCAGCAGAATAGTGAGCGCAGCACTTGCTTGGGGCCACCACCATTTTGTTTGTTATCCTGTGTTATGATACAATGACAATATAATATATTGTTGAATGAATTCCACTTAGAATGTTGGAATTTCTTATATGTGTTATATAGTCATATCTGGTTGCTCTTGGCTTGAGCGCTGTTGCATATCTTTGGGATAGGTCCATACGAGTATGAATATTATTAGTGTATATTATTGATCCATTATTTAACCCTTACTTATATCACTACATGACACTTCCACAATGTCCCCTATCACATGTGTGACATCTTCTGTCCTCAGGTTTTCTCCACTTTGCTTCTTCTGATCTTCATCTCTTGTGTCCATGGAGGAGAAGAGCAGGTCCCTGGCGCTGATGGCTGGGAGGCCCCTCTAGTGTCCGACGGGGGATGTCTCTTCACACCGGACACCACATTTCCTCCACGTGTGAAGGTGGATATGAAGGTCGGCAGTCGGAGTTCTGCACAAGTAATGGCGGACAGTGTGAGGAGCCGCTCCATCTCTCCATGGGAATACAGGTAAATGTACATGGAGTAATGGCAGAAATAATAATAATGATATATGGGGGTCAGCAGGCCGGAGTATGGGGGACTAAACATGGTTACTGCTGTGTCCTGATTTCTCTCATCTCCTTCCTCCAGCTCTAATGTGGACAATAACAGATTCCCTGCGGTCATCAGCGAGGCCCGATGTCTCCACCGTGGATGTTTGGACCCGGAGGGTCATGTGGACCTCAGCATGAACTCAGTCCCCATCAGACAGGAGATCCTGGTCCTGCGTGGTGAGATAGAATCATAGAATCATAGAATGGTAGAGTTGGAAGGGACCTCCTGGGTCATCTGGTCCAACCCCCTGCTCAAAGCAGGATTCACTAGATCATCTCAGACAGATGTCTGTCCAGCCTCTGTTTGAAGACGTCCATTGAAGGGGAACTCACCACCTCTCGTGGCAGCCTGTTCCACTCATTAATCACCCTAACTGTCAAAAAGTTTTTTCTAATATCTAATCTGTGTCTCCTCCCATTTAGTTTCATCCCATTGCTTCTAGTCTTTCCTTGTGCAAATGAGAATAAAGATGATCCTTCTACAATGTGACAGCCCTTGACATATTTGTAGACAGCTATTAAGTCTCCTCTCAGTCTTCTTTTTTGCAAGCTAAACATTCCCAAATCCTGCAACCGTTCCTCATAGGACATGGTTTGCAGACCAGTCACCATTCTGGTCGCTCTTCTCTGAACTTGCTCCAGTTTGTCTATGTCTTTTTTAAAATGTGGTGCCCAAAACTGTACACAGTATTCCAGATGAGGTCTGACCAAAGAGGAGTAAAGACCGATAATGACTTCACGTGATCTAGACTGTATGCTTCTGTTAATACATCCCAGAATTGTATTTGCCTTTTTTGCTGCTGCATCACACTGTTGACTCATGTTCAGTCTATGATCTATTAGTATACCTAAGTCTTTTTCACATGTACTGTTGCTTAGCTCTATTCCTCCCATTCTGTATATGCTTTTTTCATTTTTATTGCCCAGATGTAGTACTTTGCATTTTTCCCTGTTAAAAACCATTCTGTTGGTTGCTGCCCACTGCTCCAGTTTATTTAGGTCTTTTTGAATCCTCTCTCTCTCTTCTCTAGTATTAGCTATCCCTCCTAGCTTTGTGTCATCAGCAAATTTAATCAGTTTACCCTCAATTCCTTCATCTAAATCATTGATAAAGATGTTGAACAATACAGGTCCCAGGACGGAGCCCTGTGGTACCCCACTTGAGACATTCATCCAGCTGGATGTGAAGCCATTTACAACCACCCTTTGAGTCCGATCACTAAGCCAGTTATGAATCCACCTAACAGTTGCCTGGTCCATTGCATACTTGGTCATTTTTTCAATAAGGATGGTGTGAGATACTTTGTCAAATGCTTTGCTGAAGTCAAGATATACTATATCTACAGCATTTCCCTGATCCACCCAGTCAGTGATTCTGTCATAGAAGGAAATTAAGTTAGTCTGACATGACTTATTAGTTACAAACCCATGCTGACTCTGGTTAATCACTTCATTCTTATCCATATACTTACATACATGTTGTTTAATAATTTGTTCAAAGATCTTTCCTGGTATAGAAGTCAGACTCACCGGCCTATAGTTCCCTGGGTCCACCTTCTTCCCCTTTTTGAAGATAGGAACAACATTTGCTCTTCTCCAGTCTTCTGGGACTTCTCCTGTTCTCCAAGAATTTTCAAAGATTATGGAGAGTGGTTCTAAAATTTCTTCTACGATCTCCTTCAGTACTCTGGGGTGTAATTCATCTGGACCTGGAGACTTGAACTCATTTATGTTAGCTAAATATTCCCTCACAATCTTTCTGTTTACAGATAACTTGGATTCCTCTATTCCTTTAAAAGGACAGTGAAGATCAGTTGATGTTACATTTTCTTTCTGAGAGAAAACAGATGCAAAATAGGAATTAAAAAGTTCGGCCTTCTCAACATCCTCTCTTACCATTTCTCCATTTTCATCCTGTAAAAATCCTATAGCATCTTTGACTTTTCTTTTACTTTTGACATACCCCCAAAATCCTTTTTTATTGCTTTTGACATCTCTTGCAAGCCTTAATTCATTGTCAGCTTTAGCTAACCTGATACGTGCCCTGCAGGATCTGCAGACTGCATTATAATCTTCTTTAGATATGCCTCCCTCTTTCCATTTAATAAACATTTCTTTCTTTCTTTTTAGCATGTGTTTAAGTTCTGTGTTCATCCATCCTGGTTTCCTTAAATGCTTCCCATTCTTCCTACTTTTCGGGATTGTTAACGATTGTGCTTTGAGAATCTCATTTTTAAAAATTTCCCATCCTTCCTGGACATTTTTGTCCTTAAGGACATCCAGCCATTGGATCCCTCCTATTCTCTTTCTGAGTCTCTTAAAATCTGCCTTTCTAAAATCTAACCTTGAAGTCTGAGTCTTCACATGTCTTCCTCCTCTAGTTATCCAAAATTCTATAATAGCATGATCGCTGCCTCCTAGGGTCCCAGCCACCTTTACCTCCTCAACCATTTCCTCCCTGTTTATAAGGATTAGATCCAAAGTAGCAGATCCCCTTGTTTTCTCCCCTACCTTTTGGAAGATAAAGTTGTCAGCAAGAGACGATAAGAATTTGCTTGACCTGTTAGTTTTACTTGAGAGAGATTCCCAACAAATGTCTGGATAGTTGAAATCTCCCATGACCACTACGTCATATTTTTTGGAGAACTTGGTCATTTGATACATAAAGAGTTCATCCATAGATGAACTCTTTATGTATCATAGATGAGAGGATGTGTCCCACCTATAGGCTGGAGAAGCAGCTGGTGACGGTGGGCTGCACCTGTGTCCGGCCCATCATCCAGTACCTGGAGTAACAGACGCCATTGTCACGGAGCCTCAGCTGTCATGTAGCGTCTTTGTTACCCCTAGCGACCAATCAGAAATCACGTTTATTTATCTCGTGTAAATTACAAATGTAAAAGCTGAATTCTAATCGGTTGCTATCGGCAACGAGAGTTCAAGGATTATTTATACAAACAGTGTAGAGAATAAAGAAAGTGTTGCCCGTAGCAACCAGTCAAATTCCAGCCATCGATTCCGCACTGCAAGAGGCAAAACGGCAGAAATCTGATTGGTCGTCAGGAGCAGCAGCGACAAGAACTTTGTTACTTTTATAAATCGCTGAGTAATATTATTATAAGACGTATTTCTTGTTTTATAATTGAAATATTTATTATCATTTGTTGTATTTTTATATAAATGTTTCTGATATTTATACAAATATTTATTACAGAAAATCATTAAAACTATTAGTTAACCTTTGTGTTGTGAGTGTATACTGTATATATAGTGGAAAGACAATCCTGAAATCATTTCTAGCTGTTAGAAGATCTTTTACAGTATTTTTTTTTACTTGGTTCCTTAAAATAAAAAATTAAACAAATTTGTAAATCTTGTGTAGTGTATACAGCTCTTATGCAGCCTATGTGTCTCCATGGTTACAGATTAGAATGCACCTGATTCTTCAGTTATTTTCTCTTTCCGGTGCTTTGAGGCTCTTGGAATACAAATATGGTGGTGATCGGAGAACGTAGGAGGAGATTTATTAGGACAAGTGTTTCATTCCCCAAGATTATAGAGGATCTGTCACTTGCTCAAAAAAAAATTAGCTAAATATCTAAACATCCCTGAGCTCCACTGATTTCGACTCTTTTTTCTGTTTTGTAGAAAGAATTAAAAATGATTAACTTAAAATGTAGAATTTCTCTAATGTCAGGCAGGGTTATTTATCATTTTTGTGACTTATGACATTGTTGCAATTAAGATTGAAAAAGAGGATTGCTGATATATATATGGGATATAAATATGTTTTATACATGTAGGTGAAATATAAATATAGTATAAATATTGTAAAATACGGACTACATCGAAACATTGCAAAATACGGATTATATTGATGTATTGACCTATGTGGTATTCATATGATTATATACTGCAGGCTAAGTATTGTTTACTTCAAATGATGGATATAATGGGCTAATAACATGATTGGAGCAATAATGTGTGACAATGTAAATATATTGATAACCTTATACCTATTCTTAAAATCTATCTGTTCCAAATTAGAGCGTGACATGATACGTATCAATTGAATACGGAGAAAAATCTGATCTCACATAGAAGATAAATGCATAAAACAAAGAAGAACAATAAGAAAAGAGGAAATAAAGCAAAAGATATGAAAAAGAAAAAAAGACTCAATATATGTATAAGATGTATTACATTTAATATGACTATAACAAATATTGTACATCTTCTTTGTGAATACAATATAATGTCAGGCTTGAACGTATGATATGAAGAGCTAAGGGCAAATTTTGCCCATCTATAAAATGGAGTCAGAATATCCATGGTGGAGCGCGCCCCCGCCGCGTCATACTGGCCTCGCCCCCAGCGCTCGGCGTCCAATCGGAGGCTTCAATACGCGCGCATGCGCGGTGGAACTTCCGGGACGCCGACCGCTGTGGGTAACGCGGTGTGGGCGACAGGAGCGCGCTATAACACACACCGGTGATATGGACAGGGATTGGTACTAATCAAGCCTTATTAGGCAACATTATTGTGTGGTACTGGTGATTTGCCAGACCCTCTTGCCCATTAAGATGAGGGGCTATTTAATGATTAGCCTGCACTATGTCTTAATACCCCCTGAGGAAGCAATATACGCGACACGCGCGTTGGGGTGCTGGATAATGTGGTAGCCTTTAACATGGCACATGGTTGGTAATATAATGTTCTATCTGAATATAATATGTCTACTATACACCTGAATATAATATGCTAACTATTTGCTATGGTATATAAATGCTTAATATAGCACTGCATTGGGATGCAGGACAGTGTGGCAATCTATATGGTTGATCAGACAATGTTCTATCAAATATAATTAACTGATCTTTACCATGGTATATATTTGTTGACTAAACAGTGTATAGAATATTATGATGTATGCAACTGAATTTTTAAAAAAAACTTTGAAGGATTTCTTTGTTTAAAATGAATCTATATGTGATATGATGATCTAATTACTGTTCTGATTTGGGACACTTGACCTGTGACCCTCTATATTTCTAATTAATTATTGCTTTGATTCAAGACATCTAATGTGTAACCTTCTATATTCTTATGTGTATAACCATTGAGACTTATGGCTATTTATATGTCTTAGGCTATATATATATACCACATTGCCCGGAAGGGTTTTAAATGTTTTTATGGGCATAATGAAGAATTTTTAAATATACTATCACTTTTCTGCTTGCTGTGATTTAATAAAAGTACTGATTAAATACGAATGAATATGATTATTTTATATAATATATTTTTGATATCAAAAAAGGAGATACATTAATAGTTATTTATAATAGAGACCTGGGTGTGGTGGTGAGTAATAATTAGCGATGAGCGAGCGTGCTCGCAACTGCTCGGTACTCGCCACTCGTCACTGTAATGCTGCAGCCATGTTGGTTGTGGCATTACAGTGATTGGCTGGCCACACAGCATCATCAGGTCTATATCAGACCCGGGACCCTATGCCTGTCACAGTCTACCCTTCAGACAGGCAGAGTAGGGAGAGCTGCTGCTGAGCGAGGGAGAGAATTGGCGGTTGATTTAGTCAGGTATTCCACAGCAATATTCATCTATACTAACAGTCCTGCTAAGGACTAATCCAGATGCATATAATACTGGTGATAGCAGGAGTTAGGCAGAGTTTGTGGAGAGTGTATACAGCACAATAAATCCATTGAACTTTCTGTCTGCTGCTGTTACTCATATCCACAGCCTTAGATAACAGGTTTAATATTCTTTTTTCGCTTAATCCTAATTATTTGGTTGAAAAGCGATATAATACACCACTTTTACTGCTCCATTTGCTTGTTAGCAGCATACAGCCAGATTTGTTTGATTTTAATAGCATTGCTGTATTGTGGAAGCAGAGAAACTTGTCCATCTCAGGTGATACGATGTTACTGCGGTAATAATCCTGATATTTTTGGAAATGTGACAAATATTATACTCCATTTAAAGTCTGTCAGTTGTGTGCTGTTCAAACCTATTCACACTTGGACGCTAACCAATACCATACTATAAGGCCACTGCTTAAAACCGTGGTCATCAGACGTGATCCGATATTACTGCTGTAATAATCCTGACATTTTTGGGAACGTGACAAATATTATACTCCATTTAAAATGGGCAAGGCACGTGGCAAGGGACTGGAAAGAGGACATGATGCTGATGGTGCACGCAGAGGCCGAGGTCGTGGGCAAGCTGAAATTATGCCTGCTGAGGGAGCACTAAAGCACCCATATCATGTCGACCTACCTTCCTGCCCTACTTTAAAGGGGGCCGCGAAACACCACTATTGAAGCCAAAGCAGTGTGAAAAGGTTGTTGGTTGGATAGCAGATAATGTTTCCAGTCAGTTTGCCACCACCACCACCCTGTCTTCCATATGGTCCAGTCTCAGTAGCCGTGAGCCTGGACCACATATTCCTCACTCTGATCCTCCTTTCTCCCCCCATGCCGAGTGCCTGGAGACAACTGATCCCACATTTGGACACTCTGAAGAGCTGTTCACATTTCCATTTAGGGATTCAGGACTCTGGCCTGGCGCGCTTCAAGCGGGGCAAGAGGAGATCACATGTAGCGATGCCCATGTATTTGAGCAGCTACAGTCACATGAAGGCGATGGTGGGAAAATGCAATTACTGTCGCAAGAGGTGGATGATGATGAGACACAATTGCCAGCAAGTCATCAGGAGGCCCAGGGTGCGTACTTGGAAGACAAGGTGGTGGACAATGAAGTCACTGACCAACCTGGCAAGGTGACATGCATAGCGAGGACAGCAGCACACAGGGGGAGGGAGGTGTAGCACTACAACAGGCAGGAACAAGCAGTGGGGTGGCCACAGACACAAGGCGGCCAACAGTTCTCCGGAACAACAACACGAGGGAAGTTGCCAGTCCAACTGTTAGGTCTTCCATAGTCTGGCACTTTTTTAAAGACTGTCAAGTTAATTCCAAACAGGCCATTTGCAACATCTGCCATGCCAGCATCAGCAGGGGCTGCAAAACTACCAGCCTGACCACCACCAGCATGATCAGGCACATGACAGCAAAGCACCTGACTAATTGGACCAAACGCTAGGGTCCAGAAACAGTTTCTGCGGGGGACACCACTGCCTGTTCTGCTGTGGTGCGTGCACACCAATCCCCTGTCCATGGCGCAGGCAAAGATGCCTCTTTTGCACACTTGCAACAACCACCATCAGTAACCACATCCACGTCCTTGTCACAACGCAGTGTTCAGTTGTCCCTACCCCAGTCCTTTGAATGCAAGGGCAAATATGCAGCTAACGCCCCACAGGCCACAATACTAAACTGCCACATTTTTCAAATGCTTGCACTTGAAATGTTGCCTTTTAGGCTTGTGGAGACAGAATCTTTCGGCAAATTCATGGCGGCGGGTGCCCCTCGGTACTCGGTCCCCAGCCACCACTATTTCTCCCGGTGTGCCGTCCCCGCCTTACACAAGCACGTGTCCCAGAACATTTCACGTGCCCTTACCAACACAGTCACTGGGAAGGTCCACCTAACCACGGGCACGTGGACAAGTGCTTGTGGCCAGAACGGATTGCGGGCCCAGGGTCAACCAGGGTTGCCATCAGATTCTACAGCTTCTGAAACTCCTCCTCATCAGCCTCCATCTCCGAAATGACCACTTCAGTCGGAGACTGGAAGCACTATAGCACTGCTTCGGCCAAGTGTCAACAGGCACTGCTGAAGCTGATATGCTTAGGTGACAAACTGCACACCGCTGCAAAGTTGTTGACATCTGTAATAGAGCAGGCAGATCTGTGGCTGTCACTGTTAAACTTACAGCCAGGCAAGATCATGTTTGACAATGACCGGAACATGGTTGTGACTCTGAGGCTTGGCAAACTCGCACACATGCCGTGCCTGGCCCATGTGATCAATCTAGTGGTTCAGCGGTTTCTCAAAACCTACACGGATCTGCATGACCTGCTTGTGAAAGAACGCCACGTGTGTGCCCATTTCAGGAAGTCACTTACAGCTTCCCTCACCCTAGCCATACCAACTCACTGACTCGTGTGCGATGTCACCACACGATGGAACTCAATGTTTCATATGTTGGGAAGGATTTGTGAGCAGCAGATGGCAGTTGTTGAGTTCTAGCTTCAACATCCCCATCGGTATTCAGGTCAGCCTCCGCAAATTAGAGCTGATGAGTGGGCCTGGATGTCTGACATCTGTGCCGTCCTCTAAAACTTTGAGGACTCCACCAAGATGATGAGCGGCGATGACGCCATAATTAGCATCACCATCCTGCCTCTCTGTCTACTGAAATGCTCTGTGCTCACAATTAAAGAGGAGGCATTGTAGGCGGAGCACGATGAGATGGAGCAAGGAACTATACAAGGTGATGTCACAAAGCCCAGCCTCATCTCATCTCAACATGGATTGGGTGATAATGAGGAAGAGGAGGAGGAACAGGAGCTGTTTTCCTGCACTACAGACGGTACTACGCACACAACAGTCATACCGTTTGTTCAATGTGGATGGCCTGAGGAGAGGGAGAACAAGGAAGAGGACGAGGAGAGCATGGACAGTGGTCCTCTGGGTCAGGACAGGGAAGTCTTGGCTGTTGGCAGTCTGGCACACATAGCTGACTTTGTTCCACTGCCTTTCCCGTGACCCACGCATTTTGGCCAACAATAATTACTGGTTTGTCACATTTCTAGACCCATGCTACAAGGACATCTTTCTATCTCTCCTTCTCGGGGCAGAGCGGTCTAATAAAATGTTGCAGTACCAGAAGGCCCTTGTTGTAGAATTATTAAAAAAATTCCCATCTGAAAATGCTGGCAGCGAAGGTCACAGTTTGTTGGACAACCAAAGAGTACAGGTGAGGGAGACACAAATACGATGTAGCAGAGGCAGGGGAACACTGTCAAAGGTCTGGGACAGTTTTCTCAGACACTCCCAGTGCCCCTGCCCTGATGCGCGGGGTACTCTGACAAGGAGGAGAAAGTTTTGAAAGATGCTGAAGGAGTACCTTGCCAACTGTACCAACGTCTTCTGTGATTCCTCTGTGCCTTATAACTATTGGGTATCCAAGCTGGACATGAGGCATGAACTGTCTCTCTACGCCTTGGCGGTCCTGGCCTACCCTGCCGCCAGCATTTTCTCAGAGCGGGTTTATTGTGCCACTGGGGGTATTATAACTGAAAAGTGCATCTCCCTGTCAACTGAAAATGCTGACAGGCTGACTCTTATCAAAATGAGCAAGGGCTGGATTAGGCCAGACTTCTCAACACCACCGGATGATAGCAGCAGAACATAAAGTCAAATTCAGTGTTTTTTGTTGGGGGGGTCTATTCCCATGCACCTCTTCACACCCAGACATGGGTATACGCTTCCTGATTTTGTTTGTTTTATGTCACCCTCCTCCTTCTCCTTCTCCTCATCATCCATCACCATATCAACAGGGTGACCATCATGCAACACCCACATAATTTTTTTAAAAGGTGTTTAAGTTGCCCGTAAGAAATATTTTTAGGCCTACCTCTAACATTCTGTATGTTATACAGTATGGTCATGTATACCCCCCATGGGTAAATGTTTTTCAGCCCATGCGCTTAGTGCATGGGCATTACCAGTGTAGGAGACCCACTCCTTAATAATGGGAACAATTTTTTTAATGAGGACTTCCTCTATGTCTCTTCAATGGGGTATTTGGTTGCGTCCTAAATTTTGACAGCCTTTGCACTTAGTGCATAGGCATTACCAGTGTTGGAGACCCGCTCCTTAATAATGGGAACATTTTTTTAATGTGGCCCTCTTCTACGTCTGTTCAAAGGGGGTATTGGAGTGCGTCCAAATTTTTGTAAGCCCTTGCAGTCACTGCTCATGCAATAACAGTATAGGAGACCCACTACTTTATAATGGGAACATTTTTTAATGAGGCCCTCCTCTACGTCTCTTCAAAGGGGTATTGAAGTGTGTCCTAATTTTTGGCAGCCATTGCAGTCACTGCATATGCAATAACAGTATAGGAGACCCACTCCTTTATAATGGGAACAACAAAGCATAGCCGGCTGATGGCTCTCTAACAATAGTGACGATCGACTGCTGGCCCTCTAACAATAGTAAGAGCTGCCTAATGGCCTTGTAAATATAGGCTTTGTGACTTTTGACAGTCCCTCCTTCATAAATATAACAGGATTTGTCTGATCATGTCTCACACACCACATGACAAGATAAGGTAGTAAAATGTTAAAATTTCTTTTACTAGTAAATGTATTTTTCACCATTGAAAGCAATGCAAAAGTGCAAAAATGCATCAAAAATGCTACTTGTGAACATAGCCCAAGGTGTGGAGGAGCCATTTTTGTTTTTGGTTATTTATTTTGCCTTATATATAAGTCATTACCCTGGAAAGGATGTTCCTTAACATTTTTTGCTGGAAAATCCATTTTGGTTTCGTAATTGTATGATTTATTGTGAGTCCATAAAAAAGTGGCATAATACTCTGACAATATTGTTCACAGCAGTGGCCTGGGAGACAGAGATGCTTCCAGGGGTCTTCCCCATGCTGTTCCCATATCATGGCCAATTTATAGGCCCCCTCCAGACCCCGGGGAGGGGGGGGTGCCGAAAAAATGCTGAAGTTTCCCATTGGCTCACATTGAGCTCGCTACTTGGGTTGAGCACCCAAGCATTATGATTTTCTTGACTCGAGCAACGAGCTCCCATGCACTTTAGTGCTTGATCATCACTAGTAATAATATACATTTTACTGTGTATAACAGATATAAATGATTTATCTTAGAACATAAAAATCCCCCCACTGGTCAGAGGAGTAAAGCCCCCACAGCTCTTTCCTCCATGTCTGCATCTGGTACTGATGCTCAGCCTGTAGTACTGCTGCCTTATTTCTTGCTAGGCAACCTCTTTATAAGGTGAGGTGCTCTATATAAGGCAACATCTCAAGATTCCATGATGACATTACTACAAGATTCCATGAATTTACCATCATTACTTATACCAGTGTTTATAGCAGGGCTGTGGAGTCGAGAAGAGAAATGTCCGACTCCTCAATTTCCCAGAGTCCAACTCCCTCATACATAGCTCATGTTTAAGTGATAAATTTACTGCAGTTAAATGGTAACATCAGGCTTTTAATCATCATTATGATACAATAATCAAGCTCTTTTTATAGAACCTGAAATATTTTTATTGGAATACAACATTAAAATAAAAAAAGCGTCAATAAATTGTAAACATGCAATGCACTATGCAGTAAGTGGGAGCAAAAACAGTTTTCAACAGAAACAAACTGAATAACATTTGTGCAGTCTATGAATTTGTTCTAATATTTAAGCTTATTTTCCTTATGTAATGATAATGAAGCTTCTACCCAGACCGTTTTGAATAGATATGATGACATTTTTTACAGAAACAGTTTGAAGGGCTGTGGTTGTTTCTGGACCTAGGTGTGAATAATAGATTTCACTCCTGTAACAATTTATTCGCCCCTTTCTTATATTGATACATTTCTGGGTTCATGTAACAAAAGATAGAACCATAGATGACCTTGTGGTACAAAATTAGTTAAGTGTGTCATTGCAAATGAAAGTTTGGATACTTGGACATCCCCATAAGCAATGATAAAGATTTGCTTTTGGAGTTATTTGTTGTGTATAGTCCCATTCTATATCCCCTTGAGGGGGTCCGGTACGACCTGGGACAAACTTTTAGCCTCTTTTCTAGATACCTGGATGATTGAAGATATTTTTGTGCTTGAACTAAAGAATCCTATATGTTTGAATGAGTTAGATTTGGATCATCCATATTCCATATTTTGTCATTGGAGTTTGTGTTTAGCATTGTCTATAAGGGCATAGAGAAATGTATCATTCAAGGATACTTGTCCTTTCATTATATTCACTTTGGAAAGCCATTGAATGATTTGGGGTCCCAGTCTTGTTTTGTTAGATTAATGATGATGACAGATGTGATATAACTGGCTTATATTTGGATATTTTGCCATAATTTCGTCAATTTGGGCGCCTTGTGTGGTTAGTACCTAGTAGCGCCCCCTTTTGCAAGTATCACAGCTTGTAAACGCATTTTGTAACCAGACAAAAGTCTTTCAATTCTTATTTGAGGGATTTTCATCCATTCTTCCTTGGATTATAAGGCTGTGTGCCTACGATGCGTTTTTTAAGCGTTTCCACAGCTGCAATTCCGCCGCGGAAATGCTTAAAAAACGCTTGGTAGAAGGTCTGCAATGTTCCCAAATGATAATCCGCATGTGCTATGCACGTGCTGTGGAAATTTCTGCTGCGGATTATCATTGCGTAAAAATCCGCAGCACTACCATTAATTTTGCGTACCGCCATTGACTTGAATTGAATCATATAATATCCACATGACTACATGTGCACATGAGGATATTAAGCGACTCAATGTGCGGATGGTACCCTGTTCTGGAGAAGAGGAGACTCTCATCCAGACCTGGGTACCATGGTACCTGCAAAAAAAAAGAATTTAAAATAAAAAATAAAACATTATACTCACCTTCTGATGGCCCCCTGTCTCCTTAGCGGTGTGTCCTGGATCCCCGGCGGCTCACAATGGTCTAAAAGGACCTTCCATGACGTCATTTAGTCATGTGAAGGGTCACGTGATCGCTGACGTCGGCGGTCGCGTGACCTGTCACATGACTAAATGACGTCATGAAAGGTCCTTTTAGACCACTGTGAGCTGCCAAACACACTGGACGCACCGGAGAAGGAGACCGGGGGCCATCAGAAGGTAAGTATAATGTTTACTTTTTTACCATTCTTTTTAACTATTACTTGGTCACACAATATAAATTCATGACGGTTGCATAGATTTATATAGTGTGACCAAGTTGTCAAGCACTTTTCCAAGTGATGCTAAAATTGGTTGGAAAAGCGCTTATTACTCCGCATGCGAAATCGCATGTGAAAAAAGCGGGACATACGCTTGTCCCTGGCAGAACAAACGCATGTACAATCCGCATGTACAATCCGCATGCGTTTTTTCTGCCAGGGAGATGCAGAAATGCTCAGGAAAAAATCCGGAGCATTTCTGCATCATGGGCACATAGCCTTACTCCAGTTCTGTGAGATTCCTGGGTTGTCTTGCATGCACTGCTATTTTGAGGTTGAGCCAAAGATTTTCAATGATGTTCAGATCAGAGGACTGTGAGGGCCATTGTAAAACCTTCAGCTTGCTCCTTTTGAAGTCTATTGTGGATTGTGACATGTGCTTAGGATCATTATCATTTTTAGAAGCCATCCTCTTTTCAACTTCAATATATATATATATATATATATATATATATATATATATATATATATATTGCCTAAAATACAAAGGAAATGCGTCATCTTTAACTTTAGGCCTTTTAGAGATCAATTCATCTTCAACTTGCTTAGCTGTTCACTATAACATTAATTTTGACCAGGGGTGCCCAAACTTTAACATGTCACTGTATATCCCCAAATATTTCAGCGCTGTTTCAATCCAGCAGAACTGGAATCTCTTTGTCCATAGTGGCTTTGAAGGGCTTCTTAATAATAAGGTCTCAGTTTTGTCTATATCTAAGGTGTAACTCAATAGTCCTCCCAGTTCTTCTATTTCTTTAATAAGGAGTGCAGGCAGGGTCATATTTGTAGAGACCCCCATCTTGGGAAGTTGGGGGGTGGTGAGGCGTGGGCTTCTGACTTTCAGTCCCTGGACCCCCCAGATAAAGATACTTCTTTTAGATCCTGAATCCGGATTTCTTATAAATACGTAATTATGATTTTTATTGTGTATACAGATATTAATAAATATATTTATAAATCCCCTCACTGATGAGAAGAGCCCGGTGCCCACAGCTCCCTCTTACATACAAGCACTGATGCTCACCCTATGGTTTTACCATCTTCACTGTTGCTAGGCAACTTCCTTATAAGGTGAGAAGCTCCATATAAGATTCCCTCACAAGATTCCATGATGACATCACCGCTATTATGACATCAGAATTCACCACCACTACAGTTTCTTTCTTTTTTAATGGTATGATATGAGTGACGATGAATAAATAAATAAATCTTCCATCACTTTTTTATTTTCCTTTTTTTTGCCGCTCACTGTAGACAAATTATCTTTATTCTGCAGGTTGATACAATTACACAGATATCCAGTTTATTTAGCTTTTTTAATCATTGACCCATAACTTTCATTTTTCTGCTTAGATTTAGGCAAGAGCTTTTTTTAATGGAACGAGCTACAATATTTATGGGTAACAGTGCGCGGTACATGAGACGTTTTCATCATTTTTTTTTTGTGTAGTGAAAAGAACAAAAAATATTCTACACGGATTTGGTGGAATCTTTATTTCTTTTATAGATTAAAAGTGTTCTCCGGCCGCTTCCTTCCACATTGGGAGGTGAGTGAGCTGCCGTCTGAGGAACCTACCAAGTCACAGGCATGATGGCGGCCACACTTACACCGTCCCATCATGTATCTGTAGACGTGATGTCACCTCCCAGTATGGAAGTAAGCGGCGCTGAACAAACCCTTGAAGATCCCATAGGGGCCATTTATGTCACATGTGGTTGACTACAATCCTTTTGCCTTTGGAGAGAACCACAACTCACAGCATTTCTTGAATTTCTGCAGCTTCCAGGGCATTCTGGGGGTTATAATTCACCAAAGAAGTAGAGTCATTATTTTTTTACCTAGTGACATAGGAGTGGATGCAGGGCTTTTTTTAATAACTTATTAATGCTTGCCTCTGACACTTGCTTTATTTTTACCTCTGACAATGCTCACTGCCGACAGCCTATAGAGTTGCTGCTTGTGTTGCTAGGCAACTTCCTTTTATGGAGAGAAGCTCCATATATGGTAACATCTCAACATTCCGTGATGATATTATGACATCATAATGCACCACCATTACTTGTGCCAGTGTTTACAGCTCCAGTGTCACTTTGACATTCCGGTGTCATTGTTGTTGGTGATTAGCTACATAGCTAGTGATTTACTGACTGCGATTTGGATTTATTTGGATTTATTTGAAATGTCTGAAATTCCTTCAGACAATTTTCAGGTGTTGGCACTGCTGCAGGGAATTCTTACCACCTATGCCCCTGACATTGTGCTGCCGCTACCCGATGGCGTCCTCAGCTTCACTTACCGGCTGGTTATGGAGCTGTTGAGAGACTGCCTGACCAAATATCAGCAAGGTCGTATAAGCTCAGCATATCTTGAGCATTTACAGAAGAACATCAGGACATTGGTGCAACAGGTAAGTGGCAGAAATCTGCATAAAACATCGAAAAGTTATAATAACAGAATATAAGTTTATTCACATAAAATAGTTCTTTAGGCCGATAATAATATAATATATAACCGGCACTAAGTCACTAGATATGTAGTAATTGTAGAGCAGATCGCAGGAGTAAAGTGGTGACATAATCGGCCTCCTCCATGTTCTCTCATGATTTTCCTTTTCTATTTATTTCCATCTTTATAGGCTGAAGAAAAATCCACAAGTGGAGAATTGGCCTTTATTATACAACTGGCACAAAATGTCCTGTATGTACTGGAGCGTCCGGCCGGCTCACTGGAGCGTCTGGTAAGGATCCATCACTTTCTATATCACACGTCCTGGTCTAATCTTCTCCAGATTAGCCGTCAAATAGCAGAGTGGCAGATTTATGATGTCAGAGGCGCAGGATGTTCTATGGCAGCCTGTCTCTGCAGCTCAACCCTCTGTAGTGACATTCTGTACTCAGCGATGCAAAGGTTGTGTTTCCACCTCTGTCTCACTTCATCATCACAATCTTCATTCTTCTAAATGCTGCAGTTCTGACAATAGAAGTTATTAGAGAACAGTTGTAGATACAAGTCCCTTATATATTCATGTTTTCTGGAGGGAGCGGCCATGTATAGTCCGTCCAATACTGAGATTGTCCCATAGATCCAGGTTTAGTACTTCGTGCCTTATGTAGAGTCCGTCCAGTAATGAGATTATCCCATAGATCCAGGTTTAGTCCTTCCTGCCTTATGTACAGGCCGTCCTTGGGTTATGAACTAGATATATCCTATAGTTTTGTTTGTAACCCAAATTTGAATGTAAAATGGAAAGAGTAAAAAAAAACAATAATATTTTGCTCGCTGTCCGCCACCCGGTCCTCTTATTCCATCATAGTGTGCCACATTTCCAGCCTCTTCACTATGGGGCAGGACTTCCCGTCTCGTCCTTATGACCTTATGATGAGCAGTGAAATCTGGGTCCTGAATGTGGCCAGAAGTCCTGCACTATAGTGAAGAGACCGGAGAAGTAGCACATGACATTGGAAAGAAGAGGACTGGACGATAGGTGGTGAGCAGCGGGGCGGCCGGAGAGGAGAGTGGTGAATATTAGCTTTTTTTTTCATCATCAACCCTTTGTATCTTGGAGTCGTTTGTAAGTCAGATGTTTCTAAGTCGAGGACGGACTGTATACGGTGATTTAGTATTTGTGAAATGATACATTAATTGTACATATTGTGACGAACAGGAAACATCAGAAGGTGACTCTGAAGAGGGGGAAAACCTGACTATCCCGGACCCTAATACCAGTCAGCAGGGGCTGAACACTGATCTGATGGAAGGTGAGCAATCATCTAATATTCTTACATTCACATATCGAGATATTATAGAGAACGGCAGAGAACATGTAGATTTACTCTCCATCCTCTGTATGAGGCCGGTGACGGCTCCGGAGCCCCTTATAGACTATAATGGAGGGGGCGCAGGTAATTCTGCTTCTCTCCTCTGTGCTCTTCTTTATCATGTACAAGGAGGCTCCTAGGTCCCCGATCATGTAATTGTTCTAGGATGAATCAGATCCTGAACAATGGCCATTTATGGTCCAGAATATCCATCTATGGAGGAGCCATAAATATATACGTTGTGTGCAGAATCCCATATACCAGTATTACACCGTGTACAGAGCCCGTCTCATCTCCTTCTTTATATGGATGTTATATATTATGTACTGATATCGTCTAATACAAAACGTTTCCTCATTATTATAGGAATATCTGTGCCGGCAATTACTGACGGTGGAATATGTGAGACCCCCGAGGTCCAGGAATCTGTCAGTGTAAGTATCAGCGGAGACGTCTGTGTATGATCAGGTAACGGGGGTGAATTACACATATAATATTATCCCCCATATGACGAGGGGATATCCCTATTCTTCTTGTAGATCAGATCTATTGTGTGTGATGGCGGCATTATTATTCCTGCCCCCGCTATGTGATCTCCTGTCTCCTCCCCTGCAGTACAGTGATGTCTGTGTATGGGGGATATCCCATATACATAATGTTGTCTGTGGGGGTCCGGCATCCACAGATGTTATCTTTCTGCAGATTTTATGCTTTAATGCCGTTTCTTATTATTTCTAGGCCTTGATCGGATCATTGAACCCAGGGAGAAATCCTTGTAAGAGCGACTACGAACAGATCAAACAGTTCAGCTGTGGAGCTTTTGGGTGAGCTTGATGTCGGCATAATATTCGGTTTCTAGGGCTCCTTATGACGATCCCTCTGTCTCTGTGCCCGTACAGTGTTACCATAGAGGAATTATTGGAGTCCACATCCCTGTTCTCTAGAGAAGAGCGGATCTGGCATAATTCACATTCGCCTTTCGTGCAGACTTTCCTGGGAAATGTGATTGACGTAGAAGTTATCACTCGGCAAATGTAATATCTCTTATTACGCTCTGGGTTCTCTCCAGACCCCAGATCTTAATAAATGTAAGGCTATGTGCACACGATGCGTATTTCATGCGTATTTTGTGCGGAAAATTCCGCAGCGTAAACGCATGAATTACGCATGTTAGCCTTCTGCCATGGTCCCCTATGGCATTCCGCAATTGTAATGCCCACGATGCGGAATTTTCCGCAGCGTTTTGTTGTGCGGAAAATTCCGCAGCATGTCAATTCTTTGTGCGTTTACGCATGCGGAATTGCCATCTACAATGCAGTAGAAAACGCAAGGCAATTCCGCATGTGCAAAACGCGCGAATTACGCGCGAAAAACGCATGCCAAATTCTGCATGCGTTTTCCAGGAAAAATGACATGCGGAAATGAAGCGGAAATTTCCGCTTCAAATACGCATCGTGTGCACTTAGCCTTAGATGTACAAAATGGAAAAAATACTCATACTGACCTTACTGCTCAGCTCTCCGACCCCTCCGCTTCTCAGCCTCATCTGTCCGATCCTCACCGCGTCTTCAGATTGCTGCCGCTCACGCTGGGCCAGAACTTCTAGCTTGGAGAAGGTCCAGGAGGATTCTATGCAAGAGCAGGAAGATTTGCAATGTCATGCCACCATGACCTTTTATGCGTTTGTGCAGAATCTTCCTAGACGTCATCAATGCCAGAAGTCCTGTCTCAGCCTTAGACATTTTCTTGTTCTTCAGCACTGGCAGCAGCTTTGAAAGTACAGTGAGGACCAAAAGGTTGAGATAGAGGAGCCAGAGAGGTAAGTGTAAGAGTTTGTTTATTTTTTAACATTTTGACGGACTTTTAAGGTTTAGAAAATAGTAGCCAAACGGTCAACATTTTGCCGAATCCATGAGGAAGAGAATTACAAAAATTTCGCCATTTTGGCCAATGCGGATATATGTAAAATTTGAGTAGAATTCTAATCCATTGTATTTTATTCGCTCATCTCTTCTGTGCACATCTAATTGTCTCTTTTCCAGTGAGTCAGGATGTGACATGGATGAGGACCTCCCAGTGGAGATCATCTATGTAGCGACGGCAGCTCATCTAGTATTCACCATTAGTACAGGAGATGTGATGAGGTCTATAGACAGACTGTTAGTAAGAATACATTATAAACCACCGATTTTCTTCCTCTTCAGAACCGTCCACTTAGTGCGCCAAAAAGACTCCAAACAGTTATACGCCATGAAGAAACTGGACAAGCAGAAGCTGAAAGATCCAGTAAGACTTGAACGGGCCTTTCTAGAGAGGGACATCCTAACATTCGCAGATTGTCCCTTCGTGGCCTCCATGTTGTGCTCCTTTCCAACTACACGTCATCTGTGCATGGTCATGGAGTATGTACCAGGTAGGACATATCCATCGTATCTATATCCAGCACTGGTCTGCTCATCTCTAGGACCTTCTCCATAAGCAGAATGTGACCACATAGATGGTTACATGTCCACACTGCTTTTACTATAAGTTATCTGTTAACAACATGCCAGAAAAATGATTATGTGGCAGAAATTTTCACTATAGATAAAGGAGGGTTTGACTGAATTTTTACAGTTTGTACAGGGTTTTTCCAAAAAATAAGACAGGGTCTTATATCAATTTTTTGCTCCAAAAGATGGGTTAGGGCTTATTTTTAGGGGATGCCTTATTGTTTTCTCATAAACAACAATACACATTTATTTAAAAAAAAAAAAAGGACATATTTAAATATAATCATGTCATGACACACACACTGCACATACACAGCTATATACACATATACTGCACATACACAGCTATATACACATATACTGCACATACACAGCTATATACACATATACTGCACATACACAGCTTTATACACATATACTGCACATACACAGCTATATACACATATACTGCACATACACATCTATATACACATATACTGCACATACACAGCTATATACACATATACTGCACATACACAGCTTTATACACATATACTGCACATACACAGCTATATACACACACACTGCACATACACAGCTATATACACACACACTGCACATACACAGCTATATACACATATACTGCACATACACAGCTATATACACATATACTGCACATACACAGCTATATACACATATACTGCACATACACAGCTATATACACATATACTGCACATACACAGCTATATACACATATACTGCACATACACAGCTATATACACACACACTGCACATACACAGCTATATACACATATACTGCACATACACAGCTATATACACATATACTGCACATACACAGCTATATACACATATACTGCACATACACAGCTATATACACATATACTGCACATACACAGCTATATACACATATACTGCACATACACATCTATATACACATATACTGCACATACACAGCTATATACACATATACTGCACATACACAGCTATATACACATATACTGCACATACACATCTATATACACATATACTGCACATACACAGCTATATACACATATACTGCACATACACAGCTATATACACATATACTGCACATACACAGCTATATACACACTGCACATACACATCTATATACACATATACTGCACATACACAGCTATATACACATATACTGCACATACACATCTATATACACATATACTGCACATACACAGCTATATACACATATACTGCACATACACAGCTATATACACATATACTGCACATACACAGCTATATACACACACACTGCACATACACAGCTATATACACATATACTGCACATACACAGCTATATACACATATACTGCACATACACATCTATATACACATATACTGCACATACACAGCTATATACACATATACTGCACATACACAGCTATATACACACACACTGCACATACACAGCTATATACACATATACTGCACATACACAGCTATATACACATATACTGAACATACACAGCTATATACACATATACTGCACATACACAGCTATATACACACACACTGCACATACACAGCTATATACACATATACTGCACATACACAACTATATACACACACACTGCACATACACAGCTATATACACACACACTGCACATACACAGCTATATACACATATACTGCACATACACAGCTATATACACATATACTGCACATACACATCTATATACACATATACTGCACATACACAGCTATATACACATATACTGCACATACACAGCTATATACACATATACTGCACATACACATCTATATACACATATACTGCACATACACAGCTATATACACATATACTGCACATACACAGCTATATACACACACACTGCACATACACAGCTATATACACATATACTGCACATACACAGCTATATACACATATACTGCACATACACAGCTATATACACATATACTGCACATACACAGCTATATACACACACACTGCACATACACAGCTATATACACATATACTGCACATACACAGCTATATACACACACACTGCACATACACAGCTATATACACACACACTGCACATACACCGCTATATACACACACACTGCACATACACCGCTATATACACATATACTGCACATACACAGCTATATACACATATACTGCACATACACATCTATATACACATATACTGCACATACACAGCTATATACACATATACTGCACATACACAGCTATATACACATATACTGCACATACACAGCTATATACACACACACTGCACATACACAGCTATATACACATATACTGCACATACACAGCTATATACACACACACTGCACATACACAGCTATATACACATATACTGCACATACACAGCTATATACACATATACTGCACATGCACAGCTATATACACACACACTGCACATACACATCTATATACATAGTATAGCTTCACATTTTTATATGGGACGTTGTTTCCTTGCACTTATTTCTGCAGCTTTTGCACATTTGTGGTTTGGCTTCATAGACATTCAGCGCAGTCCTAGTTACTAGTAGGGTATGCGCCATTGTTTTTCTTTTGCATTATTACACAGTATATCTCTATGTGTGACATCCTGCCCCAATGTCTCCGCTTATTTCTCATTCACACGCATCAGGTGTAATTTACATTGTAACAAACCCTCTCCTGTCATATTTGCTTTCTCCTGTAGGAGGAGACTGTGGCAGTCTTATGAACATCTATGGACCTTTACCTGTCCCCTTGGCCCGAAAGTACATTGCAGAAACAGTCCTGGCTGTGGAATACCTGCACAGCTTTGGTGTGGTGCACCGAGACCTGAAGCCTGAGAAGTAAGTGCCCCCTCTAGGAGGAAGAAAGTTAGAGATTGTCATAAAGTCTATGGGTTATTACTTGGGGCTGACACCGTCTGTTTTTTCACAGCCTCCTGGTATCGGCATCTGGTCATATTAAAGTCACGGACTTCGGACTTTCCAAACTCGGCCTCATGAGACCAACATCAGAAACCTACGAGGCTCCAACCGAGGACGTCACCAGAGAGTTCCGTGATGATGAGGTCGGCTTTACTTACAGGATCTTGTTCTTTACTCTTCTCATCTATTTCTTCTTCTCTGATATCTTCTCATCTAGAAAACGTTTTCCTCTGATGTTATTCGTCACAATTATTTTCTCAGCTCCTCATCTCCTTCTTCTGTTGCTTTCCAGATTGCTGGCTCCCCTGAATACATCGCCCCTGAAGTCATCTTACAGGAAGGCTATGGGCGGCCTGTGGACTGGTGGTCGGTAGGGATCATCCTACACGAATTCCTTCTATTCCGTGTACCATTTCATGGGGATTCCAAATATGACACTTACTGCAGTATATTAAGGGGTAAGTAAAATAATCTGAATGCGGTGTGGTGTCATTGTTATTTGCTTAGATTGGTTCTGTGGTTTAGCTACTTGTTGTGTTAATCCAAAAGATTTTTGTTTTAATAAAGTAAATGAAGAGGTTTTATTTTCTGTAACATTTTCTTTTAATATAACAGATGAGATAACTTGGACATTTGATAATCGCACTCCTCCACCTGATGCTCAGGACATCATCACTGAGCTGCTCAGAAAAGATCCGGCACATAGACTTGGGACAGGTAATGTATATAATAGTATTAATAATGAATTATTACACATCTGTGAGCAGACAAATGATCACACCCCTGAGGATCAGCACTGAGGTTTTCTGCTTTACTTTCAGCAACTTTTCTTCACATCAGCTCTGTTACGTCTTTAGTTCAGAGTAACATAAACTGTTCAGATATGGAGCTGTCTATCTGATAATGTCTAGATCACTTTTTATTGTCTTCCTTTCCCAGGAGGAGCGAAAGAGATCAAAATGCATCCATTCCTATGTGGCATAGACTTTGACAGTCTTCTAAGTAAAGAGCCACATTTCATTCCTAACTTTGAGTCAGAAGAGGACACTGGCTACTTTGACCGTAAGTAGAAGGAGACGTCATCTGCAGAAAGCTTTTGTGTGTCTTGTCTTTCATATTTTGTGACAATCAGTCCCAATCATTTTTAGTGATAAAATGGTGACTTTCCGTGATCGGGTCTCATACTAATAATCTCTAATAACACTTGTGCTTTTCAGCTCAATGTAGCAATTACGAACTTATTGATTCAGATGAGGGGGACACAAGCGAGGATAATAACTGGCCAGAAAGCCTGAACTTTATATCATCGTCTCAAAGGCTTTCTAAAGTAAGTGTGACCGGTAAGATCTATAAAACTTATAATTAAAATAAAGTTTAAATATATATTTATTTTATTTTTCTCTATGTTTTAGCTCTGTTCCACCAATACCAGGGTGATGAACGATGAAGAACTGAAGCCACCTCCAGTGTATTCCCCAGAGAGTGCAAAACACTCAGACATGTGAGTAAATTATTATTATCGGGTTTGGATCTGATATATCAGAAGATCAACTGTAAGATAAGTGTAACTCAGCACTATATCCAGCGCCACCACCCCATGATTGATGATCACTGTGGTTCTGGCTTGTGATAACGCCGGCGATAACAGCCGATCATTGCAACCAGTCAATCATTTCCAGTTCATTACAGGCCAATATTACTAGCGATTCTCCATTCTTAGTGATAGAAGTGGGTCCTGAGCAGGGTGCCTCCTCCATGTTATCCAAATGTCCTAACCGGCCTTGCAGACGGGTGTTCGTCCATTTTGTATTGTTTTCGCTTGTAATTTATGTTTTTCTTCTACCAAACAGGCAGCAAGAATCTTCCCCTTCTAAACCTGATGGAGACAAGCAGTGTTTCACTGCTAATTACAGCGAGTCCTCCCCATTGTCAGGTGTGTACAGGTCTATATGACATCCTATCACAGTTTGTGGTCAAAACATGTAATGTGAACGTGCACATAAAGGATCAGAAAATTACTACTTTTTTCTCCCTATAAAGCGATGAGCAGTTCATTCTGTAAAAATCTCCATTCTTTTATGCGTTAAAAGTTCTAAGGGGCCGTTCAGTCTTCTGCCAAACTGACTCAAATCCTGCGCCCACGGCCCCATATGGCCCATACTGACCCCTTTATGGCCTCAATGTTACACTGAGGTTTATGTAACTGATTATAAGGCAACACTGCGGCACATTACAAGTAATGTCATGGTAAGAAGGGACATAGCTCCTTGTCGAGACCCCACATGGCAGGTTTCATATTAATCAGTTCTCTGGGTAATCTAATTCTCACCCCTCTGCTGATGTTATGTATATGTGACATATTTCCCCCATTATGGGACAATAATCGATTACCAGGGCTACAAGCCACGAGAATAACACCATCCTATAGAACCATACAAAGCTCATCTCTTAGGAGTTTATAATCAACATCTTTTTCTTGTTTTTTATTCGAATTTCCAGTTCAGGGGAAAAGAAAACCGAAAAAACAACAAAAACCAGAGAGAGAAGAAGAAGGGGAAAGGAGAAGAGGTGAGTGTGACAATAAGCCCCATGTTGTGTGGTGTCGGCCATGGAGCAGATCTGTCAGTGGTGGGATTGTCACATGTATGATGGTGGACAATCCCCCCGTACCTGTGTATGGATGATTCCTCTGCCGTCCGGCCACAGTGACCGCACAGCCGTGTCCTCTGATATGGAGTCCTGTTACTGACATCAGTGTTACGTCTCTTCTCATAGGTTCTCTCTTCCGCTGGGTGATCTCATCCTGCCGGCGTGGACTATCCAGGGCTGCTCACTCCATCCGAGAAAGCTGCTTATTTGGTGTCTGTCACCGCGGCTCCATAAACATCGCGAGGGCAGAAAACCGCCACGTCTAGCACCCTGAGGAAAGTACAGCTCGTCCACCATCAATGCTGTACCTGTATGGAAGGACTGGCACCATCTACATGTGGCCTCCTGACCAGCAAGGAACATCTGCTGAAGAAGGAGGCTCCTCCAAGAACATCTACTCGTTCTTCCATGCAATTCTTAATTTAAAAATAAAACTTTTAAAT
Organism: Phyllobates terribilis; assembly: GCF_046119375.1. NCBI lineage: Eukaryota > Metazoa > Chordata > Amphibia > Anura > Dendrobatidae > Phyllobates > Phyllobates terribilis. Next base: position 974,200 of record NW_027362968.1, on the reverse strand, counting down.
TGATTAATGTCCCTTTGTATTTAATAGAGTCCTCCTGACATTTATGGGGTGTCAGTTGTTTACGACATACATGTCTGATGGGTGGGCTACAAACAGGAGAACATCTGTTCCATGTCTCCCAGTAATCCTCCAGACTTCGGCCAAAAGTGGAGGAGAGGACCAGTGATTCTGTTACACCTAAAAATGATGGTCAATGTAGGAAAAACATGTTCTGATCCATAGATTTTATCCATAGACTCGGACCCTTTTACCTAAATGTGGCTCGACCTAAGTTTTATGCACAGGAACCAATTGGATTCGGTGCTGGGCGTCCTGGGGAGCCCAGGGGTCACATCCCCACTGTGACATAATAAGACCTTCTGTATTCTAGAGACCACCCTTCTCACCAGGGCTGTGGGGTCAGTAAGACAATCTCCACCTATAATAATGACTAATAAAAAATAATTGTGAATATTCAGCAATTTTTGCAGGAAAATCTTTAATATTACACAAGGTATCCCCTGATCCACCGCAGGGAGACAGCTGAGTTCATTTGTTCTAGGTATGTACAGCACCGTTGGTTCCAGCATTCAGATGAATACAATTTTGTTAGCAGTCCTCCAGCTCCCACTCCATGGTAGTGACTATGGTAGGGTCCTCTGGCAAGGTGGAAATGTTGCGGGAGCAGCATCCCGAATCTGCCCCTCTCCTGTGCCCGTCCGGAGTGATGTTCCAGCCGGAAGCGCTGTTGCTGAGTGGGGGACGTGAACAATTGTATTTATTTTTAGTTTTTCATTCATTTTTATTCAAATAAGAATGGTAAAATGGGACAGTAAAAAAAGGAAAGAAAAGAGGGGAGAATTAAATACTCAGTGTGGACAGTACTATATAAAAAAAAATTCATAAAAGCACTATGAAATTAATCCCCAAGGATTTTATAACCCCAGTTGGGGGATTAAAATGTGCTACCTGGGGAACAGGCATCAATGTCACCCATCGCTGTATATGTATGAGAGTGCCATTGAAACAAGACGGAATTGGTATGCAGTTGTTAAAAATTGTTATATGCCTAACTCTAAAAAATGAATATTGTATATATATGTACATACAGTGGGGTAACTATAGTCTGATGGGCCCGGGACCGCGCCCCCCCCCACATCCTGAATAAATATATACAGTGGGTACGGAAAGTATTCAGACCCCTTTAAATGTTTCACTCTTTGTTTCATTGCAGCCATTTTGTAAATTCTAAAAAGTTCATTCTTTTTTCTCATTAAAGTACACTCTGCACCCCATCTTGACTGAAAAAAACAGAAATATAGAAATTTTTGCAAATTTATTAAAAAAGAAAAAAACTGAAATATCACAAGATCATAAGAATTCAGACCCTTTGCTCAGACACTCATATTTAAGTCTCACGCTGTCCATTACCTTGTGATCCTCCTTGAGATGGTTCTACTCCTTCATTGTGTCCAGCTGTGTTTAATTAAACTGATAGTGTGGCACCCCAGGGGTCTGGTTTCCACAGTAACAGCAATGTTATGTCTGAGAGCAGGTGGGAGGTCTCTTGGTCAGGAATCCTATGCATGCCACACCTCCTGCCCAGTCCTGGGAGGGGAAGAACTTCCCCTATATAAACCTGGGGCTGAGGCAGGGTTAGAGAGTTCAGAGGGAGAGTTCAGCCAGGAGGGCTGACAGGGAGCTGTGGCTCCGGCTGGGCCCAGCTCCTGGTCCATGCCAGGAGTAGAGAAGAAGTAGAGACAGAAGAGAAGCAGATATAGGAAAGAACATCAGGAGCTCTGTGGGAGCAGTGCTACAAGGAGTCAGGGGCTGGCAGCTGCAGAGCTCGCCCTGACTGAGAAGTTATCACCGGACCCGGAGTCCGAGGCTGTGGGGACTAACTCCTATCCAGCAGCAGAAACCGACCGGCAGGGGATTGCAGGTCCTCTGACCAAGAAACCCGAAGGCACGGTCACACGCGTGGGACCAGCACCGCCGTCGTGGAGCGGAAGCTACTAGAAGGCCCCGAGTCACCGGCCATACGGGTGAGCACCACACGGTACACTCAGGGACGTGGGCTACTTATACCCGCTTCTAGCAAGGTAGCCAGAAGAGTATCGTTAGTTTGGGAGGCCTACAACTCCGCCTGGCCAGGGGAGATCCCATCTGCTCAAGGACTGACCAGGCCCCAATCGCTAGCCAGTACTCCGGGAGGGTCTATCGTTGTCACCAGTAAAGACCCTGAACTACACCGTACCGTCTCTGAGTGGTTCCTGCTACCCCCATCATCCACGTCGACTGCCCTGAGGCCATACCCCTCCCGTTGGGGGTTATACTATCACGCTGCACAATCCTACCACCGGCCACAGCGGTCTGCCCTGCAGCAGCAGCTCCTTAGCTGTACTCAACGGGTGGCGTAGTCGTCCAACATCTACCGCTAATACAGCGCCACTTAGTCTGACTCCCTGGGCACGGACCGGATCACCGCCACGAGACTACAACCCTCAAGAGATCCGGCTCCGGGTAAGCTCCCGCATGCACAATGCAGCGCGACACAGGCCCAGGGGCGCGTCAATAGGACTTGATTTGGAAAGGCACACACCTGTCTATATAAGACCTCACAGCTCACAGTGCATGTCAGACCAAATGAGAATCATGAGCTCAAAGGAACTGCACAAGGAGCTCAGAGACAGAATTGTGGCAAGGCACAGATCTGGCCAAGGTTACAAAATAATTTCTGCATTACTCAAGGTTCCTAAGAGCACAGTGGCCTCCCTAATCCTTAAATGGAAGAAGTTTGGGACCACCAGAAGTCTTCATAGACTTGGCCGTCCAGCCAAACTGAGCAATCGTGGGAGAAGAGCCTTGGTGAGAGAGGTAAAGAACAAACCCAAGATCACTGTGTCTGAGCTCCAGAGATGCAGTAGGGAGATGGGAGAAAGTTTTACAAAGTCAACTATCACTGCAGCCCTCCACCAGTTTGGCCTTTATGACAGAGTAGCCCGATGGAAGCCTCTCCTCAGTGCAAGACATATGAAAACACGCATAGAAGTTGCTCAAAAACACATGAAGGACTACCAGACTATGAGAAATAAGATTCTCTGGTCTGATGAGATGAAGATAGAACTTTTTGATAACTTTGGTGATAATTCTAAGCGGTATGGGTGGAGAAAACCAGGCACTGCTCATCACCTGCCCAATACAATCCCAACAGTGAAACATGGTGGTGGCAGCATCATGCTATGGGGGTGTTTTTCAGTTGCAGGGATAGGATGACTGGTTGCAATTGAAGGAAACATGAATGCGGCCAAGTACAGAGATATCCTGGATGAAAACCTCTTCCAGAGTGCTCTGGACCTCAGATTTGGCCGAAGGTTCACCTTTCAACAAGACAATGACCCTAATCACACAGCTAAAATAACAAAGGAGTGGCTTCAGAACAACTCTGTGACCATTCTTGACTGGCCCAGCCAGAGCCCTGACCTAAACCCAATTGAGCATCTCTGGAGAGACCTGAAAATGGCTGTCCACCAACGTTCACCATCCAACTTGACGGAACTGGAGAGGATCTGAAAGGAAGAATGACAGAGGATCCCCAAATCCAGGTGTGAAAAACTTGTTGCATCATTCCCAAGAAGATTCATGGCTGTACTAGCTCTAAAGGGGGCTTCTACTCAATACTGAGCAAAGGGTCTGAATACTTATGACCATGTGATATTTAAGTTTTTCTTTTTTAATAAATTTGGAAAAATTTCTACATTTCTGGGTACCCCCCCCCCAATTCATGTTTTCTTTCCCCTCTTTCTTTATTTTATCTTTTAGACAATCTTTGATATGTGGCATCATGGCCTTATAGAACTGACTCTCGTTATTTCAATGAGAGGGATGCGATGATACCTGGTCTAGTGAAGGAGACAGTCAGGCAAATGTGCTGACTATGTGGGTCTGTGCGCCGGCCGGCTTTCCGTGTCCCAGTGACATGAGGTGTTGTGGCTATTCTGTAGCCCCCGCTTCTGTCACATGACGCGGATGCTGGCCGGCGTCCGGATCCCAATGGTGACGCACACGTCACTTCCAGTCCCGCGGTCTTTGTGTTCTAGCGGTGTGTGGCATCAGGGCTTATGCCCCGCCCCTCTGCTGTCACATGACGCGGATGCCGGCCGGCGTTCTACCTCCGCAATGACACTGTGCGTTTCAGCGGTGTGTGGCGTTAGGGCTTAAGCCCCGCCCCTCCGCTGTCACATGATGCGGATGTCGGCTGGCGTCCTGGTCTCCGCAGTGACGCTGATATCACTTCCGGTCTTTAAATGTGCCTGGCGCCAATATAAGCAAGTGACAGCGAGGCAGCAAACATGCCCCTGACGAAGGGAACCACCAAAACGCGCGTCGGGGCTTCTCTGCTCCGCATGTGCCGACCTTAGACGGACCTCTAAATCTTTGACTATTCCCTGACTGTCTTCTGCTGAAGCTTGATATCTCTGGTATGTATATATAGTGACTTAGCAGGTCACTTATGGTTATATCTGGCATATGATAGGGAACGTACACTCAGCAGTATAGAACAGCATGGGTATTCTAGTCCAGTATAGGTGCTGTACTTGAAAATATGTATTGACATATCATCTATGTATGGTGTTACTCCTCAAATACTTAGATAGTCTATATCCGACTTAAATTGTACTGTTTGGTCCTGCATGTGTCCGCCATGTGGAGAGGGTTGTTGCGGGTTTCTATTCCTCATGTGTTTTCCACACTGATTCCTGCTTTTGTCTGATCATCTATGTACTAATAAATTTTGATGCATATCTTTAAAACCATTGGCTCCTTTTTCGTTGCTTTGTTTTGGTTGGATTTGCCACTGTATATAAAGCCAAATAAATAACCAAAAGCAAAAATGCACCTCCAGACCTTGGGCTAAGTTCACACTTATCGTTTTTGATGTGTTTTTGCACTTTTGCATTTTTTTCAACGGTGAAAAATGCATTCACCCGCAAATGTCATTTTAACATTTTGCTACCTTATCTGGCCATGTGCTGTGTGAGATATGATCAAACACATCCAGAATGAACACTCATTTCCAGCTGATAATACCATCTAGCACCTGTCCCTATTTTAAAAGCAGCTAACAGCGTTCTCAATAGGGAATAGTTTTTTTCAAGCACGGAGTACAATGCAATAATCCCTGACTAGATGCCTGTAAAACGCTATCCCAACTGATATAGGTCTCCTGTACACGAATCTCAGATAAGAGAGGTAATATACAAGTGCATCTCACTAAATTAGAATATCATCAAAAAGTTAGTTTATTTCAGTTCTTCAATACAAAAAGTGAAACTCATATATTATGTAGAGTCATTACACACAGAATGATCTATTTCAAGTGTTTATTTCTGTTAATGTTGATGATTATGGCTTGGTCAGTGTGGAGAGGTGGTGGAGATGCCAAATAAAAACCGCGACGAGTTTGGTATCTGGTCAGGGGCCTGGACGTTTATGGTAAAACTTAAGTGTTCAGGTGGTACGGTTGCCCACATTCCATCATCTGCCTTCCTGGGTAGGGATCGTATCCTGGTCTTCTACCTGGGGCAACCAAAGCTCTGTCACAGGTACGGCGACCCTACACACTTCAGTGCAAACTGCACTGTGCAGAAATGTGCGTTGTGTGGGGGTGTCGGTCATCTTGCTGCCTCTTGTGTGGAGATTAGGTGCCACCTGTGTGGTGAGTTAGGTCACCCAGTCAGCCGTTGTCCTCGCTCCTTCGCTAATGCAGTCGAGACCCCGGTGGGAGAAAGCCATGAGGCCGATTTTGCTGGGGAGAGGACTAGCAGGGGTGGGGGAGCTGAGGGGCCAGGGAAGAAAAACAATAAAAAGATGCCTGCCCAGCTGAGGCGTCTAGACAAGTGCAGACAGGAGAGGGAGCGGGGCGAGCCCCGGGCTACGGGGGCGGCCCCTGTCCTGGATGCCAGTGTTGCTGCTGAGGCCCCGAGGGATGATGAGTTTGATGAGGAGGTCAGGAGGATCCACAGGGAGGAAACCCCCTCTGCCTCAGAATCCTCCCAATATGAAAGTATGGATGAGGACAATAAGCGGTGGCTAGAGAACAAGCGTAAGCTCGGCACCAAAAAGAAGAGAAAGAAGGGAGATAAAATATCTTCTCCCGCTCTGACCAAGGTACCTAAGGAAGGTAAAACTGACTCCCCTCTAGTTGGTCTTTCTAACCGCTTCCAAGCCCTTGATAACATCTCTTCCTCAGAAGAGGAGGCTGAGGGTGAGGCTCTGGCTTCGGCGGAGCTTACAGGGGGCGCCGAGTCTCCTTCTCCTGGGGATGCAAGGTCCTTGAGGGGAGGGACTGGCCCAGAGTCCGGAGACAAGGACGAAAAAAGAAGGAAAAATGTGGGAATGGACACCTCTGTATCATAAAAGAGGGGGAAGGATTCCTCCTCTGAGGCAGAGGATAAGGGGAGTGGGAAGAAGAAAGCTATCTAACTCAATCACCAATGATGGCGGTACCCACTCCGTTGACGCTGGTGTCCATTAATGTCGCCAGCATTAAGTCAAATATGGCTAGATTGGCGGCCTTTGATTTTCTCAGCCGGGTTGAAGCTGACATTTTCTTTTTGCAAGAGACCAGGCTGCCAAATATGGCAGAGGGAGTGGAGACTTGGGCCCTCCTATTGGTCTCTTGCGGCCGAGCCGTATAGCGGAGTGGCGGTCCTTTTTACCACACCGGTAGAATGCCGACGGGTTATTGAGTTAGAAATGGGGAGGTGCCTGATATTAGATGTCCTCATGAAGGGACAAGAGCTCTGGCTCATTAACATCTATGGTCCCCAATCTAAGTGGGACCGGAAGTGTCTCTTTATGAGGATCAAGCCCTACCTTTTTACGAGTCGGCAGGTCGTCTTTGGAGGGGACTTTAACACTGTCATGAGGCCCCGAGATAGAGGAGGTTCCAGAGACAAGCTGACTTATGATGGCGTCGCCCTTAATAGTGTAGCTAGTGAAGCTCGCCTGGTAGATGTCCACATCCGGCTCACCGCAGTCCACGAGGGGTTCACCTATCATAGAGGTAACTGTAGGTCCAGGATAGACAAGTTTTATTTAAAGGAGGAAGCCGTCTCTTCAGCAGTATCTGCTGTTGAGGTGGAATTCTCCGATCTCTGTTTGATTTTGTTTTTTCTGAATGTTACAGAGACTCCCCGGATAGGAAGAGGCTTTTGGAGGCTCAATTCGTCTCTCTTGGTAGAAGCGGAGATAAGACAGTCCTTTGAGGATTTTCTTCAGAGCCAGGTACCCTTACTGGATCTTTGTAGTAGTAAGTCAGAGTGGTGGGAGATGTTCAAGAAAAGGGTGGCGAGATTCTTCCGCCAGCTCTCGAGACTCTGGAGCCTGGACAGGTACCACCTGTATCAGGGCCTGAGGAGGAAACTCGAGCATCTTGTCTCAACTGGAGGTAGCCGCGAGGAGATCTCCAGAGTGAAATCTTTGCTAATGAGGTGTCAGTATGATAGACACGCATCTTTGGTTTTTGAGAGGGATTATGGGAAGTACCGCTCGCCAGACGCTTACAGAAACTGCAAGATGTCAGTGAATAGTAAAGTTGTTACAGGACTGGTTGACACTGCGGGGTCCCTGAAAAGATCCAGATCAGGGATCCTGGAGGTCGTCAGATCCTTCTACTCGCACCTCTTGGGGAAGAGGGATCTGGATTGGGATGAGATGTCGGCTTTTCTGGCTGAAGCCGTCCCCGAACCAGGGGTAGACCCCTCTCTTGGTGTTTTGACAGAGATGATCAGGGAAGAGGAAGTTAAGTTGGCGATTGAGGGGCTTGCCCTAAAGAAATCTCCCGGTCCAGATGGCTTAACATCTGAATTCTATAAGACCTTTAAGGACGCCTTGGTTCCCCTGTTGACTGAGGTATTCAATGAATGTCTTTTATCGGGCACTCTGCCAAAATCAATGAGGAGGTCTGCCCTGATTATCTTGTCAAAGGGTAAGGACTCATCTAGCATTGAGAATTGGCGTCCCATAGCGCTTCTCAATGCAGACAGGAAGGTTTTGGCAAAGGTGCTGTTTAATCGGCTGGTGAAATTTGCACCCCGGCTCCTTTCGGGAGCCCAGCATTGCTCTGTTCCGGGCCGCAGTACAATTACTGCTGTACTCTGTGTCCGAGAGGCGGTGGAGCAGGGTAGGGCTGGTCACTGGAAGGGGTACATGCTGTCATTGGACCAGGCAAAAGCGTTTGATCTGGTTAATCATGAGTACCTCTGGTCTGTCCTTCTGAGGTATGGCCTGCCGGGGGGGTTTGTTGATTGGCTTAAGACCTTGTACGCTGGGGCAGAGAGTTTCCCGCTTGTGAACGGTTGGATTGGCAGCTCTTTTGAGGTTGGGTGTGGTGTTCGCCAGGGTTGTCCCTTGAGCCCGCTGCTGTACGTGTTTGCAATTGACCCACTTCTTAGGAGGGTGGAGTGTGGACCATTGGCTGGGATCGTGATGGACCGGGCAGCACCGGAAGCCACTCTGAGAGTGGTGGCGTATGCCGATGATGTCACCGCTTTTGTTTCCTCTGATGGGGAGGCAGAGTGGCTGATATCAGAAGTAAATAGCTACTCGGAGGCATCCGGGTCCAAGATCAACCGGGATAAGTGTGAGAGTCTCTGGCTGGGAGGAGGAGATTCTGGTTTTGATCTCCCGGACACCCTTCCAGGATCCAAAGTCTCTGCAAAAGTTCTTGGCATCGAATTTGGCCAGGGGGATTGCCCCAAACAAAATTGGAACAGCAGGCTAGAGATCGCCACTCAGAAGGTGAACCAATGGAAGGGTTGGTCTTTAACCCTAAGGGAAAGGATAAACCTGATCAAAACTTACCTGCTCCCTGTGCTGATCTATCTGGGCAGTGTGTGCATCTTGCCGGAGCCTCTCTGGACTCGGGTCTACAGTTTGTTCTTCCAACTGTTATGGGGGAATAGACTGAACCTGGTAAAGAGGGAGGTTACTTACCATACGAGGAGACTAGGAGGGTTGGGTATGGTGAACCCTGTGGTATTCCTTGTGAATACCTTCATTAAGATCAATATTGCTAACCTCTGGAAAGAGAGGGCTCCCCCGTGGGTATTCTGCTGTAAGGGATGGTTTCAGCCTTTCTTCCAGGAATGGGAGACAGGAGGGCAAGTGAAAGATCTACGCACACCACATTGACATCTACCGGCTAACGCTACTGTGGTTCTGAAGGTAATTCGTCGGTGGGGTCTGGGAATGTGGGAAGTCAGGACTCTGCCAAGGAAGCTCCTTGACAAAAGGGTTCTGTTGACTCATTTTCAGAGGCCTCTGGTGTGCAGGGATTGCCCAAGTCGGGATGTTGGGGTGGGTCTGCATCTTTTGAATTCTATCAGGATCCCTCGAAGTTTTGGGACTTGGCTTGGCGCTGCTTTCATGGGAAACTGTGTGTGAGGGACAATCTGAAGTGTAGGAGCTCTGAGGACAGGAACTGTCCTCGGGAGCATTGTGGTACCATGCTTGAAAGCATGGACCACTTCCTGCTTCGTTGTCCCTTTAACACAGAGGTGTACAACAGGATGGGCGCCTCCATTGACTGGCCCTGGCTGGTCGGTCTCTCTTATGCGGAATTGGCCTATGGAGCATTCGGGGACCTGGGTGGTCGGGACCACTGCACCTTATTTCTAGTTAGCGCAGTGGTTAGGTATCACACGTGGAACGCACGGTGCTTAGTATCGACGCAGGGGAAAATCCTCCCAGTGGACGATGTGTTTAGGACCATACTCGGTGACCTGGTGAAGGTGCGTTCTCTGGAGTATGAGAGACTGGGTACACGGAGGGCCGCTCTCCTCTGGAGGGGCTTTTCTTTTAGTGTGCCCTAGTCTGGTCATCTCCTCTCCTGGTGGTGGGCTGCTGCTGACACCATAGATTTTTGTATTGTTTTGATCAGCAGACAGTGATGTAGGGCTGCAGGCACCGAACTTGGGCTTTGTCAGTTGTGGTTATTGTATTGTTTGTTATTGTATTGTTTGTTTCTGTATATATTGTATATATGGGTTTGGGTGTAGGTGTTAGGTTGGGTGGAGGGAAAAGGGGGAGGTGGGTTCATCTTGTGGGACACTGGTTATTTGGGTGAAAAACTGGCACTGCCTGATCTGGCCTATGGACGTTGGACATGGACTGAGGCATGAGACGCAGGACCAGCTCTCAGGTCAGTGCCGGGGAGGGACTGGTGGGCTTGAGTGTGGGGGGTTTTGTTTTGTCTTGTATATATTTGTATAGTTAGTATTTATTTTATTTATAAAAAAAAAAATAATAAAAAAAAAAAGAATGTATATATTAGTTTGTATATAATTTGTCGGTTATTGTTTATTATATTGTTATTATTTGTTTGGTAACCGGACCAGATGTCATGGTGTAGGTAGTTATTATTGTGTGTATATGTATAATATGTGTGTGAGGAGAGAGGGAGCGGCTGGACCAGCAGAATAGTGAGTGCAGCTCTGGAGTATAATACAGGATATAACTCAGGATCAGTGCAGGATCAGTAATGCAATGTATGTACACAGTGACTGCACCAGCAGAATAGTGAGTGCAGCTCTGGAGTATAATACAGGAGGTAACTCAGGATCAGTAATGTAATGTATGTACACAGTGACTGCACCAGCAGAATAGTGAGTGCAGCTCTGGAGTATAATACAGGATGTAACTCAGGATCAGTAATGTAATGTATGTACACAGTGACTGCACCAGCAGAATAGTGAGTGCAGCTCTGGAGTATAATACAGGATATAACTCCGGATCAGTAATGTAATGTATGTACACAGTGACTGCACCAGCAGAATAGTGAGTGCAGCTCTGGAGTATAATACAGGATGCAACTCAGGATCAGTAATGTAATGTATGTGCACAGTGACTGCACCAGCAGAATAGTGAGTGCAGCTCTGGAGTATAATACAGGATGTAACTCCGGATCAGTAATGTAATGTATGTACACAGTGACTGCACCAGCAGAATAGTGAGTGCAGCTCTGGAGTATAATACAGGATGTAACTCAGGATCAGTAATGTAATGTATGTACACAGTGACTGCACCAGCAGAATAGTGAGTGCAGCTCTGGAGTATAATACAGGATGTAACTCAGGATCAGTAATGTAATGTATGTACACAGTGACTGCACCAGCAGAATACTGAGTGCAGCTCTGGGGTATAATACAGGATTTAACTCAGGATCAGTACAGGATCAGTAATGTAATGTATGTACACAGTGACTGCACCAGCAGAAGAGTGAGTGCAGCACTTGCATGGGCTACCACCATTTTTTTTGTTATCCTGTGTTATGATACAATGACATGACAAATTCAGCCTTAAAGAACGAGTCATTACTACTTCAATCATAAAGTAAATATCAATATCAATTGTATTAATCACAAGAGAGACACACATATATGAGATTAGTTGGACGGGGGGGTGGGGGGTGGGGGAGGGAACGTGGTTTTAGTGGGGGTGCCAGACCAATTACATATCTGACATAGATATAGCAGTATCACATAGACCCCACAACAGTATTATAGTGCTTAGGTCCTAACTCAGTATAATTAAATCAAAATCAATAAAGAGGAGCAGCACACATCATATAGGTGGAGATTACATAAAAACAGGCACACAGGTGGTAAAACAGAGCGCTATGGCTGAAAGGGGATGTCCACTACCTTATATCCCCCCCATGTATCCCCCCGGGGCCCCTAAGACCTCTTGTAAATACCTTCTGTTGCAGATACGGCCTGTGAGTGGCGCTATCACTGGCCGCTCACAGGCATCATGTGACCCCCGGCTGCGGCCGGCTCTGACATCCGCTGATGTCACGACAAGTGCTGGCAGCAGCCGGGGGTCTTTGTCTTCCAGGTTCCAGGGTGGACTCCAGGCTGTGGGCGGGGTTACCCCTCCTCGTCACACCCAGCATCCACCACGCGCTCTGCCTCTCTCCATTCATTGGGAAAGCGCGCGGTGGATGCAAGGTGTGACGCGGGGGTAACCCCACCCACAACCCAGCGGCCACCGCGGGGACCCCAGTGCTGAGTCACGCCTCACTTGTCATGACGTCAGCGCGGGGTCACGTGATGCCTGTGAGAGGCAACCGATAGCGCCGCTCACAGGCATTATCAGCAACAGAAGGTATTTACAATAAGTCTTAGGGGCCCCGGGGGGGATACATAAAGTAGTGGACAACTTCTTGAATGTTAGAGATAAGTATACTGGTAATGAATGAGGCACTTACCCGTGAGTCCGCACGTCATGCCCAACTGCCCCAACGCACGCAGGGGCACCCCCTGAGGAAGATTCGAAATGTGCATTGGGGCAGTTGGACATGACGTGCGGGGCTCATGGGTAAAAGAAGAAGTAATGACTCGTTCTTTAAGGTTGAATCTGCTTTGGTCTTTTGAGTCTACTTCACCTATAATGTACTAGCTATTGAACCACCCGTTCTACGCCCGGGTGGCGAGCATTTATATTGGTATATGGCCTCCATCCTGTCATGTGCTCCTCCCATCCTGCGCCCCCATCCTGGTATGTGCTGCTGCTATCCTGCGCCCCCATCCTGGTATGAGCTGCTATCCTGCGCCCCCATCCTGGTATGTGCTGCTGCCATCCTGTGCCCCCATCCTGGTATGTGCTGCTATCCTGCGCCCCCATCCTGTCATGTGCTGCTCCCATCCTGCGCCCCCATCCTGTCATGTGCTGCTGCTATCCTGTGCCCCCATCCTGGTATGTGCTGCCCCCATCCTGCGCCCCCATCCTGGTATGTGCTGCTATCCTGCGCCCCCATCCTGTCATGTGCTGCTCCCATCCTGCGCCCCCATCCTGTCATGTGCTGCTCCCATCCTGTGCCCCCATCCTGTCATGTGCTGCTCCCATCCTGCGCCCCCATTCTGTAATGTGCTGCTGCCATCCTGTGCCCCCATCCTGGTATGTGCTGCTATCCTGCGCCCCCATCCTGTCATGTGCTGCTCCCATCCTGCGCCCCCATCCTGTCATGTGCTGCTCCCATCCTGCGCCCCCATTCTGTAATGTGCTGCTGCCATCCTGTGCCCCCATCCTGGTATGTGCTGCCATCCTGCGCCCCCATCCTGTCATGTGCTGCTGCTATCCTGCGCCCCCATCCTGGTATGTGCTGCCATCCTGCGCCCCCATCCTGTCATGTGCTGCTGCTATCCTGCGCCCCCATCCTGTCATGTGCTGCTGCTATCCTGCGCCCATCCTGGTATGTGCTGCTGCTATCCTGCGCCCCCATCCTGGTATGTGCTGCTGCCATCCTGTGCCCCCATCCTGGTATGTGCTGCTGCCATCCTGCGCCCCCATCCTGTCATGTGCTGCTGCTATCCTGCGCCCCCATCCTGGTATGTGCTGCTGCTATCCTGCGCCCCCATCCTGGTATGTGCTGCTGCTATCCTGCGCCCCCATCCTGGTATGTGCTGCTGCTATCCTGCGCCCCCATCCTGGTATGTGCTGCTGCCATCCTGTGCCCCCATCCTGGTATGTGCTGCTATCCTGCGCCCCCATCCTGGTATGTGCTGCTCCCATCCTGCGCCCCCATCCTGTCATGTGCTGCTGCTATCCTGTGCCCCCATCCTGGTATGTGCTGCCCCCATCCTGTGCCCCTATCCTGGTATGTGCTGCTCCCATCCTGTGCCCCCATCCTGGTATGTGCTGCCCCCATCCTGTGCCCCCATCCTGGTATGTGCTGCTCTAATCCTGTGCTCCAATCTGGTCTTGTGCTGCTGCCATCCTGTGCCCCTATCCTGGTATGTGCTGCTATCCTGTGCCCCCATCCTGGTATGTGCTGCTCCCATCCTGTGCCCCCATCCTGGTATGTGCTGCCCCCATCCTGTGCCCAAATCCTGGTATGTGCTGCTCTAATCCTGTGCTCCAATCCGGTCTTGTGCTGCTGCCATCCTGTGCCCCTATCCTGGTATGTGCTGCTATCCTGTGCCCCTATCCTGGTATATGCTGCTATCCTGTGCCCCCATCCTGGTATGTGCTGCTATCCTGTGCCCCTATCCTGGTATGTGCTGCTACCCTGTGCCCCTATCCTGGTATATGCTGCTATCCTGTGCCCCCATCCTGGTATGTGCTGCTATCCTGTGCCCCTATCCTGGTATGTGCTGCTACCCTGTGCCCCTATCCTGGTATATGCTGCCATCCTGTGCCCCCATCCTGATATGTGCTGCAGCCATCCTGTGCCCCTATCCTGGTATGTGCAGCTGCCATCCTGTGCCCCTATCCTGGTATGTGCTGCCATCCTGTGCCCCTATCCTGGTATGTGCTGCCCCCATCCTGTGCCCCCATCCTGGTATGTGCTGCGGCCATCCTGTGCCCCTATCCTGGTATGTGCTGCCCCCATCCTGTGCCCCCATCCTGGTATGTGCTGCTGCCATCCTGTGCCCCCATCCTGGTATGTGCTGCCATCCTGCGCCCCCATCCTGGTATGTGCTGCTGCTATCCTGTGCCCCCATCCTGGTATGTGCTGCTCTAATCCTGTGCTCCAATCCGGTCATGTTCTGTTCCCATAAAATAGTGCCTGAGTCAACGTGTGCGCATCTCACAATATCTGGCGCCATTTTCTTGAAGACAGTGTGTCTGGGAATTTGCACACACAGTGTCTTCAGTAAAATGGCATCGTAGTGCAGTGTGCACACGCTCTGACTCAGGCACCACACTGCACAGCCGCCACCCATTTTGGCTTTGAACAGAAAGACACATTCACTGTTATATATAACATTTTACATTTTATTAAACTATTAGCTGGAAAAAAAAATTATTGTGCAAAAACTTCTGTGTAAAGAACATTTTTGGTGTAAACTCTGTGGTCTTTCTTTAAGTTGCCTCGTTGATCAGTAGCAAAAACTTTGACTTTGACTTGTTGGAAGGATTTTGTCCTTGAAGAGGCGACATAAAGTTGGCCCTGGCTGAAGGCTGGAGATGGCAAATATATGCCAACTGAATCCAGTGTTTGCCCTTGACTTTTGTTGATGGTCATAGCATAAGCCAGTCTTAAGGGAAACTGTTTTCGTTTTAAAGTAAAAGGAAGATGAGGATGGCTTGGGGCAGAATAACTCTGGGAATGATACCCTTGTACCTTTAAATGATCCGCTGAGGATTTCACAGTCAATGACTTTTGACATCATTTGCTTCACAACTATTCTGGTGCCATTGCAAAGACCTCTTCTTGAGTTAAGGTTTCTTAATAGCATGACTACTGCTCCAACTTTCAAATGTCATCTATGAGGAGGCATACCACCAGGCGTTAAGCTGTTTAAGAACTCCATCGGATAGTTTGCTGCTTCCTCAGCATTTGCAGTATCTTGCTGAATGGAATCAATACTGGTGTAGCATTTCAATTCAGACTGAATTCGTCTAAGAACATTTTCATTCAGTTCATGTGAATGTTGGTTTTTTGGAGTTAGGATTGCACGGTTTGCAATGCTTTTATCTTCTGGTTGTATGACTTGAGGAAAGACAGCATCAACAATACATCCATTTTCAATGCAGACAGAAGGAATTTCAAAGATACCTTCCTCTAGTCCTGGTTCTTGAAGTTTTCCATCTCCAAGGTTTAAAAGCCATTGGGAAAAGCCTTGATGTTCTTGGGGGACATTGTCCTCATTGGTACGCATGTTTAGGTCCAATTTGAGGACTTCAATATTCCTCCAACAATTGCTGTTCTTCATGCATGCTGAAATTATTTCGGTTCTGGTGCCATGTGGTACAACAGGAAGGATTTGTCGAAAATCTCCACCAAAAACAGACACTGCACCTCCGAACGTTTTTTTGGAGGGAACTTTTGGATCTTCAGCCATGAGTTCTTTGTAGAAGGTGTCAACTGCATTTACAGCATGAGCTGGAGCCGTAGAAGCTTCGTCCCAGATTATGAGTTTGGCGTTTTTCAACTCATTGGCAGTATTGCTGCCATGACGAATATTGCACGTCGACGTTTCATTAATTGGTATAGGCAGTTTGAACAGATTATGGGAAGTTCGGCCTCCTTCCAGCAAAGTAGCAGCAATGCCTGTAAATGTACATGGCAAGACTAATTCATTTTTGCTCTGAACGTAATGCATGATTGTATTATACAGGAATGTTTTACCACTTCCACCAGGTCCGTCAATAAAAAATAGACGTTGTTGCAAGTTGGAATCTCAAAAGCTTCTCTGATTTTTTCGAAAGCCTTTCGTTGTCCTGGGTTTAACATTTGGAATTTCTCCTCAAAGCCTTTTCCGCAACAGGGTCGTAATATTTGCCAGAATTGATTGGATCATCGTACTTGCCAACAGGAAGGTGTAGGCCAAAATCTTGTAATGACTTTCCATGTGTCCGTAACACAGGCTCAATTTCATGTAATGTCATATAGACGGCCTTTTCTACATGAGGGAAACGTCTGGTATAGTCTTCCATGAGATTTTTATTGTGCCTTTGAAACAATGCTGCAGCATTAGACGGCTCACACATGATGCAAATAAATGCAGACAATTGTGTAAGTTGTATTGGCATTTGATAAGTGGCAGCTTCTGTTAGGCGAGTATCCCATTCAGAGTCATCATCAGTTAACCCTCTTGCAATACAGGCTTCTTGGAAAGTAGCAAAACGGTTTCCTTCAGTTGTTCTGAGATCCTCAAAAGATGTTGCGCCTCTAACATTGAGAAGGAGAATTCGGAGAAAGTATTTTTCTCTGTCTAATGGACTAACGTTAAACATTCTGCCAATTGTGGTTTTATGACATTTGCAACGTGGTTTCCATTTAACGTTTTTTTCATCCCAAGTGAAATGTTCAGGGATTTCAATGTAGAAATATTGTTGGGCATTAGGATCTTCCCGATTCAGTTTAAACCAAGCAAGAAGTTTAGACTTGGTGTTTTTCCGCTGCACAGCTTCAGCTTCTTTACCTGCTATAAAGCATATTGTATGCTTGTCCTCAAGGTGGACATTTCATCTTTCCACATGGTCAGGTTGATGGTGCATTTTATATTCCCTGAGTCTCCAGCATGCTTCAGGTGCACTTACATATCGAGTTTCTAAGTCATTTTTTACTTCATCCCATTCAACCGTGGCTTCTTGTTCTGTGGCAGCAGTAACACACTGTAGATTTGCACAATCATGCCCTTTGTAAACATATTTGAACAAATATTTTACACTTTGTAGAACTGCAAATCTCAACGTTTATGTGGGCATTGTATTTTAAGGAAAGATAAGGATTGTAAGGTACAACCCATCTATTATCAACCCTGTTTCCACCAAGTTCAACAAAGTTGTTCTCATCCCGGCGTTGATATTTAGGGGATCCATTTACATTGCTATTAGTTTCGGAACAGAAATCCTTGGGAAAACCTTGTACAGTTTCCATTGTCCATGCATGGTGCATTTGGATTAAGTGGACCACATGGACCGTGCATCATGCAAGATTGTACAATTTCATAAAGCTTCGGATGCGTGTCTTTGTGCGGGAGCTCTGCACAAACAATTTTGTCAATTCTTTCTTTTTCCCAGGCTTTGTATTCCGGGGCCATAAATGCCAATATGTGTCCATGAGGGAGCCCTCTTTTTTGGAACTCAATTACATACACCATACCATTAACACGTCCAAATCTGTGGTATGTGGTTGGGTCTCCAAGTAGCAATTTTAGTTTCATGTTAAATACTCGAGCTACTAAATCGGGCCTGTCGCATGGTTGCTGACTGGGAAGTAAGTTTTCCCTGATTTCCCTCCATTTTGGATTGCACGTTACTGTTACAAATAGGTCTGGTTTGCCATATTTCCTGACCATTGCCATGGCATCTTGATAGTTTTGTGCCATATTTCTTGGACTTCCTTGGAAAGTCGATGGCAATATGACTTTTTTCCAGGTAGGATATTTATGTTCATGAAACGGTGGTTGGTCATGAATTGGTGAAGGACGTCATATTCTTCAGCTCTTACAGTACTTTGATTTGTGCGCACCCAATTCAAACTGTTTGCCTCAGTTTTGCAATAGGCATCAACCATAAATTGGTGTGTCAGCTTTCCTGCATTAAGGAACTGGTTAAAGTACCATCACGAATGGCAAAGTGGTATGAATACCATTGAAGTGGAGTCACATTTCCTCGACCAACTGTTTTTTTTAGTTCTGTAGTCCACCCAGAGTCCCCATAAGGGAAAAGCAAAGCGTAGCTCATTGGGTCACAGAGTCTACTCAGAATAGATATATTTTGTAAAATTCCACTTTTTGGATGAATGGTAATGTCACGGTTTTCTGGGGGTGCACCATCTGTGCTGTGGAAAATGGCAGCAATTTCCCCTCTGGCAGTTGGAGCATTGATTCTGCCGGGGTGCATAGTATTTACTTTTTCTCTCACGAAAGTCATGCTATATTCAATTGGCATTCGGTTTTCTAGATTTGCTTTTAGCATTTCTTCTTGTTCAAATTGCAACATATTTTTGTATTCTCTGGAGAAAGGATTGATATCTTCCAGAATTCTTTGTAGATTTTCCATAAGATTACGAATGCATCCACTGTTGGCTGGATTGTGCCGAATCCAGAATATATAACTGGGCGTATGTTGGTGATTCACCTTGGTTAGGGTGCAACGCAGATGTTGCATGGTAAATTTGCCCATGGATTCTGTAACAGAAAGGACCTGATCGCCTGTTAATTGATTGGTCAATTTGTGCGCCCATGGATGCAAAAGCGTTTGCACTATTGTATGATCTTATGTTTTCCATGAAATTCTTGGAGTTTGGTTCTGATCTCTTCATGCAATTAGTAATATAGGGATGCATTCACACTTCTTCCAGTTTGATGGTTCCACTATGACAACAGTTTGTTGCAATTTCATTTTGGAAATGGTTGGTATTACAAAATGAGCATTTGTTGTTCATTGGGCCAAGATAGCATGCCCCAATGTCGTCTTCATTGAAGTTTTCAGTAAGCAAAGCAGTGTTGCGAGATCTTCCGTTTTTACCCCAGCGGGCAGGTTGTTTAGTACGGGCTCCTCTGTGTCTCTCAGCATTGGCGCTGCGATGCTGCTGAAGCTCAGCGTCTGTCATACTCTCTGGGGCTGACCTATGCCTCTCTGGGGCAGACCTACGCCTCTCTGGGGCAGACCCACGCCTCTCTGGGGCAGACCTCTGCCTCTCTGGGGCAGACCTATGCCTCTCTGGGGCAGACCTACGCCTCTCTGGGGCAGACCTATGCCTCTCTGGGGCAGACCTATGCCTCTCTGGGGCAGACCTATGCCTCTCTGGGGCAGACCTACGCCTCTCTGGGGCAGACCTATGACTCTCTGGGCCAGACCTACTCCTCTCTGGGGCAGACCTATGCCTCTCTGGGGCAGACCTATGCCTCTCAGCGTCAGCGTTGCGCATCTGTTGACGCTTTTTTGGGGTGAGATTATGACGGGCAGCCTTTCTTCTGACAGTATTTTTTTCACGCTGCAATTTAAGGTGCTGTTTTTTACCCCTACTTCTACCAACCTTTTGAGCTTCAGCCCTTTTTGATTTTTTTGCCTGAGTTTCCTCCTCAGAAAGAACTTGCTGGCGTTTGGGGGCCATTATAATGGAATTACGGAACGAATAAGGTTGTAAACTTTAATTAAAATATTTAGCTCTGCTGACGTTTGATAAAGCGGCTGGATCGCTCCGCTGACGTATTATATATATTCAGAGGAAAGTGGCTGGATCGCTCTGCTGACGTATTATATATATTCAGAGGAAAGTGGCTGGATTGCTCCGCTGACGTATTATATATATTTATATTCAGTAGAAAGTGGCCGGATTGCTCCGCTGACGTATTATATATATATATATTCAGTAGAAAGTGGCCGGATTGCTCCGCTGACGTATTATATATATTTATATTCAGTAGAAAGTGGCCGGATTGCTCCGCTGACGTATTATATATATTCAGTAGAAAGTGGCTGGATTGCTCCGCTGACGTAGTATACAGTTATATGAAAAAGTTTGGGCACCCCTATTAATCTTAAGCTTAATGTTTTATAAAAATTCGTGTTTTTGCAACAGCTATTTCAGTTTGATATATGTAATAACTGTTGGACACAGTAATGTTTCTACCTTGAAATGAGGTTTATTGTACTAACAGAAAATGTGCAATCTGCATTCAAACAAAATTTGACAGGTGCATAAGTATGGGCACCCTTATCATTTTCTTGTTTTAAATACTCCTACCTACTTTTTACTGACTTGCTAAAGCACTTTTTTTGGTTTTGTAACCTCATTGAGCTTTGAACTTCATAGCCAGGTGTATGCAATCATGAGAAAAGCTACTTAAAGTGGCCACTTGCAAGTTGTTCTCCTGTTTGAATCTCCTCTGAAGAGTGGCATCATGGGCTCCTCAAAACAACTGTCAAATGATCTGAAAACAAAGATTATTCAACATAGTTGTTCAGGGGAAGGATACAAAAAGCTGTCTCAGAGATTTAACCTGTCAGTTTCCACTGTGAGGAACATAGTAAGGAAATGGAAGAACACAGGGACAGTTCTTGTTAAGGCCAGAAGTGGCAGGCCAAGAAAAACATCAGAAAGGCAGAGAAGAAGAATGGTGAGATCAGTCAAGGACAATCCTCAGACCACCTCCAGAGAGCTGCAGTATCAACTTGCTGCAGATGGTGTCACTGTGCATCGGTCAACTATACAACGCACTTTGCACAAGGAGAAGCTGTATGGGAGAGTGATGCGAAAGAAGCCGTTTCTGCAAGCACGCCACAAATAGAGTCGGCTGAGGTATGCAAAAGCACATTTGGAGAAGCCAAATTATTTTTGGAAGAAGGTCCTGTGGACTGATGAAACCAAGATTGAGTTGTTTGATCATACAAAAAGGCATTATGCATGGCGGCAAAAAAAACACAGCATTCCAAGAAAAACACTTGCTACCCACAGTAAAATTTGGTGGAGGTTCCATCATGCTTTGGGGCTGTGTGGCCAATGCCGGCACCGGGAATCTTGTTAAAGTTGAGGGACGCATGGATTCCACTCAGTATCAGCAGATTCTTGACAATAATGTTCAAGAATCAGTGATAAAGTTGAAGTTACGCAGGGGATGGATCTTTCAGCAAGACATTGATCCAAAACACCGCTCCAAATCTAATCAGGCATTCATGCAGAGGAACAATTACAATGTTCTGGAATGGCCATCCCGGTCCCCAGACCTGAATATCATTGAACATCTGTGGGATCATTTGAAGAGGGCTGTCCATGCTCGGCGACCATCAAACTTAACTGAACTGGAATTGTTTTGTAAAGAGGAATGGTCAAAAATACCTTCATCCAGGATCCAGGAAATCATTAAAAGCTACAGGAAGCGACTAGAGGCTGTTATTTTTGCAAAAGGAGGATCTACTAAATATTAATGTCACTTTTCTGGTGAGGTGCCCATACTTATGCACCTGTCAAATTTTGTTTGAATGCAGATTGCACATTTTCTGTTAGTACAATAAACCTAATTTCAAGGCAGAAACATTACTGTGTCCAACAGTTATTACATATATCAAAATGAAATAGCTGTTGCAAAAACACCAATTTTTATAAAACATTAAGCTTAAGATTAATAGGGGTGCCCAAACTTTTTCATATAACTGTATATATATATATTCAGTAAAAAGTGTCCGGATTGTTCTGCTGACGTATTATATATATTTATATTCAGTAGAAAGTGGCCGGATTTTTCCCCTGACGTATATATTCAGTATAAAGTGGCTGGATTGCTCCGCTGACTTATTAGATTTTTATATTCAGTAGAAAGTGGCTGCATTTCTCCGCTGACGTATTTTGTGCGGGATTGCTCCGCTGACGTATTTTGTGCGGGATTGCTCCGCTGACGTATTTTGTGCGGGATTGCTCCGCTGACGTATTTTGTGCGGGATTGCTCGGCTGACGTATTTTGTGCGGGATTGCTCCGCTGACGTTTTTCTGTGCGGGATTGGTCCGCTGACGTATTTTGTGCGGGATTGCTCCGCTGACGTATTTTGTGCGGGATTGCTCCGCTGAAGTTTTTTGTGCGGGATTGCTCCGCTGAGGTTTTTTTGTGCGGGATTGCTCCGCTGACGTATTTTGTGCGGGATTGCTCCGCTGAGGTTTTTTGTGCGGGATTGCTCCACTGACGTATTTTGTGCGGGATTGCTCCGCTGACTGTGTTGGAGTACTCTGATAACTATTCTATATAGTATATATAGATATATATATTTGTATATAGTATCTTCTTTATATATAGATATATTTGTAATATATATATCTATATATACTACAAAATGTTTTTGTTTTTTTAAGCTAGAGACTGGAGGCGCTGTGTGACGCAGAAATCTTCTGTTTTTAAAATGGCGGCGAAGTGTGGGGGTGCGTTGGATATTTAAATGATTAGTGATGTCAGAAGAGGGCGGGGGAGAGCACTGACGCCGGATCAGCGCCTGCGCAGACCGCGGTTTCCGGCGCCATCTTGTTGAAGACACACTGCTAGTGTGTCTTCAATGTGTCTGTTGAAGACACCCTTGCAATGTGTCTTCAATAAAACGGCGCCGGAAGTGCGCTATGCGCATGCGCCGGTACCGACGGTGGATCCCGGCCTTCTGCCTGAAGAGATGCCGTGGCAACTGACCTCCCGGATAGGTAAGTTGTTATGGTGCCGGAAATCGCGGTATGCGTTCAGTGCTTATGCGTACCGCGATTTCTGGCGCCACAATCCACATCCTCGTTTAGGATGGGGATGCGTGCCTCTGTGGGGGGTATAGACTCTGCAGGCGCGTCACGCATGCGCAGTCTATCGAGGCTTCGGACAGAGACACGCATCCGCCTTTATATTATAGATACTGTTGTCCTGAGCTTGGGTTTTTGGTCAATGACATGACAATCTATAATATAATGGGAGATGCGTGTCTCTGTCTGATGCCTTTATAGACTGTGCATGCGCGACGCACAGTCTGGCTTCAGACAGAAGGCCGCATCCAGCTGTTACAGGTAAGAGGAGTGTGTATGGCGCCGGAGATCGCGGTATGCGTAGACACTGAATGCATACCGCGATCTCTGGTGCCATACTTACATACTTACCTGACCAGGAGGAGCGTTGCTCTTCATCAGAGACCGGGGCAGGAGTGAGGCGTCGGATAGGCGCATGTGCATAGTGCTATCTGGCGCCATTTTACTGAAGACACATTTGCAGTTTGTCTTCAGCAAAATGGCACCGGACAGTGTGGTATGGGCATGCACGTACCCCGGCGCCACACTCCTCCCCCGGCCTCCAACAGAACAGGGCACAGCAGCGCTGGAGCACAGGGAAGAAAGGTGAGTATAAGTGATTATTTTTTTGCATGTGTGTACAGCGTGAAAGGGATGAGGTGGCCAAACATACCATGACTGGGGGGTGAGGGGCCCACACATACCAGGATTGGGAGGTGAGGGGGCCACACATATCAGGATTGGGGGTGAGGGGGCCACACATACCAGGATTTGGGGGATGAGGGGTACCAAGCTTACCAGGATAGGGATGAGGAGTGCCATGCATACCAGGATAGGGATGAGGAGTGCCTTGCATATCAGGATTGTGGATGACGGAGCCATACATACCAGGATTGGGGATGAGGGGTAACATGAATACCAGGATTGGGGATGAGGAAACCATGCATACCAAGATTGGGGATGAGGGGTGCCATGCATACCAGGATTGGGGATGAGGGAGCCACGCATACCAGAATTGAGGATGAGAGGTGCTATGCATAATAGGATTGGGGATGAGGGGTGCCATGCATACAAGGATTGGGGATGATGGGTGCCTTGCATACCAGGATTGGGGATAAGGGAGCCATGTATACCAGGATTGGGAATGAGTGGTGCCATGCATAACATTATTGGGGATGAGGGGTGCCATGCATACCAGGATTGGGGATGAGGGAGCCATGCATACCAGGATTGGGGATGAGGGAGCCATGCATACCAGGATTGGGGATGAGGGAGCCATGCATACCAGGACTTGGGATGAGTGGTGCCATGCATAACAGGATTGGGGATGAGGGGTGCCACGCATACCAGGATTAGGGATGAGGGAGCCATGCATACCAGGATTGGGGATGAGGGAGCCATGCATACCAGGATTGGGGATGAGGGAGCCATGCATACCAGTATTGGGGATGATGGAGCCATGCATACCAGGATTGGGGATGAGGGAGCCACGCATACCAGGACTGGGGATGTGGGAGCCATGCATACCACGATTGGGGTTGAGGGGAGCCATGCATACCAGCATTGGGGAAGAGGGGGCCATGCAGACCAGGATTGGGGATGAGGGATGCCATGCTTACCAGGATTGAGGATGAGGGATGCTATGCATACCAGGATTCGGATGAGGGGCCATGCATACCAGGATAGGCATGAGGAGTGCCATGCATACCAGGATGGGGGTGAGGGAGCCATGCATACCAGGATTGAGGATGATTGGTGCCATGCATAACAGGATTGGGGATTAGGGGTGCCATGCATACCAGGATTGGGGATGAGGGATGCCATGCATACCAGGATTGAGGATGAGGGAGCCATGCATACCAAATTGGGGATGAGTATTGCCATGCATAACCGGATTGGGGTTGAGGGGTGCCATGCATAACAGGATTGGGGATGAGGGGTGCCATGCATACCAGGATTGGGGGGTGAGGGAAAATGCATATCAGGATTGCGAGGTGAGGGGACCATACATACCAGGATTGGGGGGTGAAGGGACTATGCATATCAGGATTGGGGGGTGAGGGGACCATGTATACCAGCATTGGGGGGTGAGAGGACCATGCATACCAGGATTGGGGGTTGAGGGGACCATGCATACCAGGATTAGGGGATGAGGAGTGCCATGCATACCAGAATAGGAATGCGGGGTGCCATGCATACCAGGATGAGGGATGGGGTGCCATGCATACCAGGATGAGGGGTACCATGCATACCAGAATAGGGATGAGTGGTACCATGCATACCAGGATAAGGATCAGGGGTGCCATGCATACTAGGATGAGGGATTGGGTGTCATGCATACCAGGTTTCTGGGATGAGGAGGCCATACATAGCAGAATTGGGATGAGGGGTGCCATGCACACCAGGATGAGGGGTACCATGCATACCAGAATAGGGATGAGGGGTACCATGCATACCAGGATGAGTGATGGAGTGCCATGCATACGAGGATGAGGGGTGCAATACATACCAGGATAGTGATGAGGGGTACCATGTATACCAGGATTGGGGATGAGGGGCCCATGCTTACCAGGATAGGGATGAGGAGTGCCATGCATACCAGGATAGGGATGAGGAGTGCCTTGCATATCAGGATTGTGGATGACGGAGCCATGCATACCAGGATTGGGGATGAGGGGTACCATGAATACCAGAATTGGGGATGAGGGAGCCATGCATACCAGGATTGGGGTTGAGGGGTGCCATGCATACCAGGACTGGGGAAGAGGGGGCCATGCATACCAGGATTGGGGATGAGGGAGCCATGCATACCAGAATTGGGGGGTGAGGAATGCCATGCATACCAGGATTGGGGATGAAGGGTGCCATGCATACCAGGATTGGGGAAGAGAGGTGCCATGCATACCAGGATTAGGGATGAGGGATGGCATGCATACCAGGATTGGGGATGAGGGGTGCCATGCTTACCAGGAATCGGATGAGGGGCCATGCATACCAGGATAGGTGTAACATACCTGGCGGCGTCCTTGCATAGTGGTCCATTTCCCACTGTGCAGGAGCGCGCACTTGATCTCCTGTCCGGAATGTCTCTCTGGCTTCCCTCCATGCTGTCTGTTTGTGTCTGTCTCTGCTGCTTAAGGGCGGCGCCCGATCACTTCCTGCTTTTTGTACCTGCTGTGGGTCACACCCCTTGTGCGTCCTCAGCCTATTGCTGTCTGACACTTGGTATATAGCTCAGCAGCTCCCTTCTATCCCTGCCTGAGCATAGTGTTTTTCCTTCAGTGTGTGCTTGCACTCTGTAGGTGCCAGGTCCCGTCTTTGTTTCCTTGTCTGCCTTTCCTGGAGGCTGTATTTCCAGGCCTGTCTGAACTTAGTCCTGTATTTCTCCTGCTTTGCGGTATTAGTTCCCGTGTCTGAACTAAGTCCTGTATGTCTCCTGCTTTGCGGTATCAGCTCCCGTGTCTGAACTGTGTCCTGTATGTCTCCTGCTTTGCGGTATTAGTTCCCGTGTCTGAACTAAGTCCTGTATGTCTCCTGCTTTGCGGTATTAGTTCCCGTGTCTGAACTGACTCCTTTCTGTGTTCTCTTGTCTGTCCTGTCTCAACACGCTCCTTGCCTGTTCGTTCCGCCTTCTAGTGGCCGATTTCCTAGTCCCGCTCCTGTTTCTGGTCTGTCCTGTCTGAACACGCTCCTTGCCTGTTCGTTCCGCCTCTCTGGGGGCCGTATTCCCAGACCCGCTCCTGTATCCCGCTGCAGTGTCGGTCTCCTCCGTACACTCAGTTCCAGTCTGACCACTCTCCTGTCCTTTACCTGTTTTGCCTCTATGTCCGTTCCCTTCCTTTTTCTGCAGAGTCTGAACTCGTACCTAACTCCTGCTTGTTTTCTCTGCAAGTACTGTGTGAGTATCTGGCTCTGTCTTTCCCTTCCTGTCTGTTCCGTGTGAACAGAGCCCTGTCCTCCCTGCTCAGCCTTGTCTGCACTCTAGCAGTGCTTGCCTGTAACCCTCTGCCTGTATTGTTCCTGAGTCCCGGTGTGTACTGGGTCCTATCCTGCCTGTGTTCCTTCCTGCTAGTGCCTCCCTGTCTGCACTCTAGCTGTGCTTGCCTTTACCCCCCTGCCTGCATACCCGCCTGCCTGCATACCAGTCGTGCCTGCCTATACCCACCAGTCTGTGTGCCAGCCTACCAGCCTGTTCCTGTATTCCCCTGTGTGGGTCAACAGCCGTGTCCGGGGTCTGTCCTGGAGTAGCACCTGGTCCCTCTGCTCGGTTCCTCCTTGGTGCACTGGCGTCGTATGCCGTCGTGCGACCCTGGTCGGATCGGGTGAATACTTAGTCACGCCCCTCCAGGCATTCACTCTCCGGCACGGTCCAGTGGAATCACTACAATCACACGCACACGCCGCTTAGCCCGGGCGTGTGCATAACAGCATGCTCAGGCCATGGTTCCCGTTGAGCCCCACGGCCTTCGCTCTTTGAGAAGTTTTTCCAGCGAATACATGCATTAAAATAAAATAAATAAATTTTTTTCCCCCTTTAGCTGAGTTCCAGGCGAGTTACGCACCCGTCCAGATGGATCTATCAGCCCTCGTTCCTGCGGATCCGCCACGTTACTATGGGGATCCAAGACAGTGTCGTGCATTTGTGGAGCAATGCATGCTACTCTTTAAGGCCTACCCTCTCTACTTTCCTTCCGATTGGGCTAAAGTGGCCTTTATGATGTCTTACCTGGCGGGTGATGCCTTGGAATGGATCAACCCCCTATATGAAACACAGGATCCGATCCTCCGGGACCTAATGGCCTTCCTGGTGGCCTTTCTAATGGTCTTCGATGATCCTAACCCGGAGGCTCCTGCTGAAGCTTCACCTCCCAATATCCCGGAGCAGCCCCGATGGGTAATGTGTGTGGGTAGCGCAATAGTCCTCCAGCCCAATGAGACTACTGCCCACCCAGAATCCTCACAGGGTGACTACGCTTTCCGGAATACTTCTCTCAACCTCAAGAGGCAGTCCAGACGTGCTAGACGTAGAGGCAAGCCGTCACGCCAGGGTCTGTCCTCCCTGAGACCTCCTGACCCCAACCTTGAAGTCCCTACTGAAGCTTCATCTCCCTGTATCCCGGAGAAACCCCAATGGGTAATGTGCGTGGGTAGTGCACCAGTTCTCCTGCCCGAAGAGACTTCTGCCCATCCAGACTCCACACAGGAGAACTTCCTGCACCCGGCATCAGATGCTTCTCTCTCTTTAACCGGTGTGCATGTCCAAGGATGCTCCAAAGCTGTGGTTACCTCTGAGTCTGTGCACCTCTACTACCTGGCGGAGGATCCCCTGTTGCCTCCTGAATCCTCCGGGATACCACTCGATGACAAATGGAGAGAGACTTCTCTACACCCGGTACTCAATACTTTGTCCGCTTCGTCCTGTGAGCCTGACAATGGGTACCCCAAAGTGGTAGTTACCTCCGAGTCTCTACACCCCTCCGACCAGGCGGAGGATCTCCAGTTGTCTCCTGAACCCTTCGGGGTGCTACCTGGTAACGAAAGGACAGAGACTCTCCTATACTCTGTACCTGATACCTCGCTCGCTTCGTCCAGTGAGTCCAACCTAGTGTACTCCGAAGCAGAGGTTACTCCCGAGTCTCTACACCCCTCCGACCAGGCGGAGGACCTCCAGTTGTGTTCAGAACCCTTCGGGGTGCCACCTGGTGGTGAATGGACAGAGACTTTCCTATACTCGGTACCCGATACCTCGCCTGCTTCCTCCAGTGAGTCCGACCTAGTGTACTCTGAAGCAGTTGTTTTCTCTGAGCCTCTGCACTCTTCTGACCCGGCGGAGGACCTCCAGTTGTTTCCTGAATCCTCCGGGGTACCACCAGATAACAAAGAGACAGTGACTTTTCCTCATTATGTACCTGATAACCCGTCTATTTTTTCCTGTGAGCTTGACAAGATGTACCTCGAAGCAGAGATTACCCTCAAGTCTCTGTCCCCCTCCAACCCAGTGAACGACTGGTCCTCGAATTCCCTGCGGAAGATTCTGGCAGGTCTGAAGAAGAGGGGGCGTAAGGGGGGAGGTACTGTAACATACCTGGCGGCGTCCTTGCATAGTGGTCCATTTCCCACTGTGCAGGAGCGCGCACTTGATCTCCTGTCCGGAATGTCTCTCTGGCTTCCCTCCATGCTGTCTGTTTGTGTCTGTCTCTGCTGCTTAAGGGCGGCGCCCGATCACTTCCTGCTTTTTGTACCTGCTGTGGGTCACACCCCTTGTGCGTCCTCAGCCTATTGCTGTCTGACACTTGGTATATAGCTCAGCAGCTCCCTTCTATCCGTGCCTGAGCATAGTGTTTTTCCTTCAGTGTGTGCTTGCACTCTGTAGGTGCCAGGTCCCGTCTTTGTTTCCTTGTCTGCCTTTCCTGGAGGCTGTATTTCCAGGCCTGTCTGAACTTAGTCCTGTATTTCTCCTGCTTTGCGGTATTAGTTCCCGTGTCTGAACTAAGTCCTGTATGTCTCCTGCTTTGCGGTATCAGCTCCCGTGTCTGAACTGTGTCCTGTATGTCTCCTGCTTTGCGGTATTAGTTCCCGTGTCTGAACTAAGTCCTGTATGTCTCCTGCTTTGCGGTATTAGTTCCCGTGTCTGAACTGACTCCTTTCTGTGTTCTCTTGTCTGTCCTGTCTCAACACGCTCCTTGCCTGTTCGTTCCGCCTTCTAGTGGCCGATTTCCTAGTCCCGCTCCTGTTTCTGGTCTGTCCTGTCTGAACACGCTCCTTGCCTGTTCGTTCCGCCTCTCTGGGGGCCGTATTCCCAGACCCGCTCCTGTATCCCGCTGCAGTGTCGGTCTCCTCCGTACACTCAGTTCCAGTCTGACCACTCTCCTGTCCTTTACCTGTTTTGCCTCTATGTCCGTTCCCTTCCTTTTTCTGCAGAGTCTGAACTCGTACCTAACTCCTGCTTGTTTTCTCTGCAAGTACTGTGTGAGTATTTGGCTCTGTCTTTCCCTTCCTGTCTGTTCCGTGTGAACAGAGCCCTGTCCTCCCTGCTCAGCCTTGTCTGCACTCTAGCAGTGCTTGCCTGTAACCCTCTGCCTGTATTGTTCCTGAGTCCCGGTGTGTACTGGGTCCTATCCCGCCTGTGTTCCTTCCTGCTAGTGCCTCCCTGTCTGCACTCTAGCTGTGCTTGCCTTTACCCCCCTGCCTGCATACCCGCCTGCCTGCATACCAGTCGTGCCTGCCTATACCCACCAGTCTGTGTGCCAGCCTACCAGCCTGTTCCTGTATTCCCCTGTGTGGGTCAACAGCCGTGTCCGGGGTCTGTCCTGGAGTAGCACCTGGTCCCTCTGCTCGGTTCCTCCTTGGTGCACTGGCGTCGTATGCCGTCGTGCGACCCTGGTCGGATCGGGTGAATACTTAGTCACGCCCCTCCAGGCATTCACTCTCCGGCACGGTCCAGTGGAATCACTACAATCACACGCACACGCCGCTTAGCCCGGGCGTGTGCATAACAATAGGGATGAGGAGTGCCATGCATACCAGGATGGGGGTGAGGGAGCCATGCATACCAGGATTGAGGATGAGTGGTGCCATGCATACCAGGATTGGGGATGAGGGATGACATGCATTCCAGGATTGAGGATGAGGGAGCCATGCATACCAAATTGGGGATGAGTGGTGCCATGCATAACAGGATTGGGGATGAGGGGTAACATGCATAACAGGATTGGGGATGAGGGGTGCCATGCTTCCCAGGATTGGGGATGAGGGAGCCATGCATACCAGAATTGGGGGGTGAGGGATGCCATGCATACCAGGATTGGGGATGAAGGGTGCCATGCATACCAGGATTGGGAAGAGAGGTGCCATGCATACCAGGATTAGGGATGAGGGATGGCATGCATACCAGGATTGAGGATGAGTGGTGCCATGCATAACAGGATTGGGGCTTAGGGGTGCCATGCATACCAGGATTGGGGATGAGGGATGACATGCATTCCAGGATTGAGGATGAGGGAGCCATGCATACCAAATTGGGGATGAGTGGTGCCATGCATAACAGGATTGGGGATGAGGGGTAACATGCATAACAGGATTGGGGATGAGGGGTGCCATGCTTCCCAGGATTGGGGATGAGGGATGCCATGCATACCAGGATTGGGGATGAGGGAGCCATGCATACCAGGATTGGGGATGAGTGAGTCATGCATACCCAGGACTGGGGATGTGGGAGCCATGCATACCAGGATTGGGCATGAGGGTTACCATGCATACCAGAATTGGGGAAGAGGGGGCCATGCATAAAAGGATTGGGGATGAGGGAGCCATGCATACCAGGATTGGGGGGTGAGGGGTGCCATGCATACCAGGATTGGGGATGAAGGGTGCCATGCATAGCAGGATTGGGGATGAGGGGTGCCATGCATACCAGGATTGGGGATGAGGGATGCCATGCATACCAGGATTGGGGATGAGGGGTGCCATGCATACCAGGATTCGGATGAGGGGCCATGCATACCAGCATAGGGATGAGGAGTGCCATGCATACCAGGATGGGAGT
Source organism: Phyllobates terribilis (assembly GCF_046119375.1). Taxonomy (NCBI): domain Eukaryota; kingdom Metazoa; phylum Chordata; class Amphibia; order Anura; family Dendrobatidae; genus Phyllobates; species Phyllobates terribilis. The sequence goes on along the minus strand of NW_027362968.1, from coordinate 942,965 downwards.
AAGGGATGCCATGCATACCAGGATGTGGGTGAGGAGTGCCATGCATACCAGGATGTGGGTGAGGGGCCCATGCATGCAAGGATGAGGGATACCATACGTATCAGGATAAGGATGAGGGATGGGGTACCCTGCATACCAGGATTGGGATGAGGAGTACCACACATACTAGGATTGGGGATGAGGGGTGCCACGCATACCAGGATTGGGGATGAGGGATGCCATGACTTCCAGGATTGGAGTTGAGGGGTGCCATGCATACCAGGATTGGGGGTGAGCGGTGCTCTGCATACCAGGATTGGGGGTGAGGGGTGCCATGCATACCAGGATGAGGGATACCATACATACCAGGATAGGGATGAGGAGTACCACACATACCAGGAGTGGGAATGACGGGTGCCAGGCATACCACTATTGGGGATGAGGGGTGCCATGCCTTCCAGGATTGGGGGTGAAGGATGCCATACATTACAGGATGGGGGGTGAAGGGTGCCATCTATTACAGGATAGGGATGAAGGGTGCCATGCATACCAGGATAGGGATGAGGGGTGCCATGCATACCATGATAGGGATGAGGGGTGCCATGCATACCAGGATAGGGATGAGGGGTGCCATGCATTACAGGATAGGGATGAGGGGTGCCATGCATACCAAGATAGGGATGAGGGGTGCCATGCATACCAGGATAGAAAGGCGGGGACAGGATTGGGGCAGCACAAATACCAGGAGGGGTGCAGCACATACCAGCCTGGGAGACCATATACCAATAAAAATGCTCGCCACCCGGGAGTAGAACGGGTTCTATATCTAGTCTATAATATAACCTGCGATGCGTGTCTCTGTCTAAAGCCTCGATAGACTGTGCATGCGCGATGCGCAGTCTGGCTCCAAACAGAATCATACATCCAGCCGTTACAGATAAGAGGAGTATATGGCGCCGGAGATTGCGGTATGCGTAGAAACTGAACGCATCCCGCGATCTCCATACATACATACTTACCTGACTGGGGGAAGCGTTGCCACGGCGCCTCTTTTCGCCGAAGTCCGGGGCAGGAGTGAGGCATCGGATCGGCTCATGCGCATAGCGCTATCCGGCGCCATTTTACTGAAGACACATTTGCAGTGTGTCTTCAGCAAAATGGCGCCGGACAGCGCGGTGCTCCAGCGCCGCACTCCTCCACAGGCCCCCGGCAAAACAGGACGCAGCAGCGCTGGAGCACAGAGAAGAAAGGTGAGTATAACTGTTTATTTTTTTTGTATGTGTGTACAGTGTGAAAGGGATGAGGGGGCCACACATACCAGGATTCGGGGTGAGGGGACCATGCATTCCAGGATTGTGGGGCGAGGGGATCATGCATACCAGGATGAGGGGTACCACACATACCAGAATTGGGTGGTGAGGGGACCATGCATACCATGATTGGGGGGTGAGGGGTACCACACATACCAGGATTGGGGGGTGAGGGGACCATGCATACCAGGATTGGGGGGTGATGGGTACCACACATACCAGGATTGGGGGGTGAGGGGACCATGCATGCCAGGATTGATGGGTGAGGAAACCATACATACCAGTATTGGGAGGTGAGGGGTACCACACATACCAGGATTGGGGGGTGAGGGGACTATGCATACCAGGATGAGGGCTACCACACATACCATTATTGGGGGATGAGTGGCCCATGCATACCAGGATTGGGAGGTGAGGGGTCCATGCATGCCAGGATTGGGGGTTGAGGGGACCATGCATACTAGGATTGGGGGGTGAGGGGACCATGAAAACCAGGATTGGGGGGTGAGGGGACCATGCATACCAGGATTGGGGGGGTGAGGGGTGCCATGCATACCAGAATAGGGATGAGGGGTACCAAGCATGCTAGGATAGGAATGCGGGGTACCATGCATACCAGGATGAGGTATGGGGTGCCATGCGTACCAGGATGAGGGGTATCTTGCATACCAGGATAAGGATGAGGGGTACCATGCATTCTAGGATGAGGGATTGGGTGCCATGCATACCAGGTTTCTGGGATGAGGATGCCATACATACCTGAATTGGGATGAGGGGTACCAAGCACACCAGGATGAGGGGTACCATACATACCAGGAGAGGGATGAGGGGTACCATGTATGCCAGGATAGGGATAAGGTGTACCATGTATAACATTATTGGGGATGAGGGGCCCATGCATACCAGGATTGGGATGAAGAGTGGCATTCATACCAGGATTGGGAATGAGGGGTGCCATACATACCGGGATTGGGGATGAGGGGTGCCATGCATACCGGGATTGGGGATGAGGGGTGCCATGCATCTCGGGATTGGGGATGAGGGGTGCCATGCATACCAGGATTGGGCATGAGGGGTGCCATGCATACCAGGATTGGGCATGAGGGGTGCCATGCATACCAAGATTGGGCATGAGGGGTGCGATGCATACCGGGATTGGGGTTGAGGGGTGCCATGCATACCAGGATTGGGGGGTGAGGGGTACTATGCATACCAGGATTGGGGTTGAGGGGTGCCATGCATACCAGGATAGGGGGATGAGGGGTACCATGCATACCAGGATTGGGGGATGAGGGTTGCCATGCATACCAGGATTGGGGGATGAGGGGGGCCATGCATACCAGGATTGTGGATGAGGGGTGCCATGCATACCAGGATTGGGGAAGAGGGGGGCCAGGCATACCAGGATTGGGGATGGGGGGGCCATGCATACCAGGATTGGGCATGAGGGGTGCCATGCATACCAGGATTGGGGGGTGAGGGGTACTATGCATACCAGGATTGGGGTTGAGGGGTGCCATGCATACCAGGATAGCTGGATGAGGGGTACCATGCATACCAGGATTGGGGGATGAGGGTTGCCATGCATACCAGTATTGGGGGATGAGGGGTGCCATTCATAGCAGGATTGGGGATGAGGGGTGCCATGCACACCAGGATTGGGGATGAGGGGGGGCCATGCATACCAGGATTGGGGATGAGGGGGCCATGCATACCAGGATTGGGGATGAGGGGTGCCATGCATACCAGAATGGGGGATGAGGAGAGCCACGCATACCAGGATTGGGGTAAGCGGTGTCATGCATACCAGGATTGGGGGTGAGGAGTGCCATGCATACCAGGATTGGGGATGAGGGGTGCCATGCATACCAGGATTGGGGTTGAGGTGTGCCATGCATACCAGGATAGGATCGTGGGGACAGGATGGGGGCAGCACAAATACCAGGAGGGGGGCACACATACTCATACGATATATAGGAGAACATATATCAATAAAAATGCTCGCCACCCGGGCTTAGAACGGGTTCAATAGCTAGTATAATAGATTGTTGAATGAATTCCACTTAGAATGTTGGACTTTCTTATATGTGTTATATAGTCATATCTGGTTGCTCTTGGCTTGAGCGCTGTTGCATATCTTTGGGATAAGTCCATACGAGTATGAATATTATTAGTGTATATTATTGATCCATTATTTAACCCTTACTTATATCACTACATAATGTTGACACTTCCACAATGTCCCCTATCACATGTGTGACATCTTCTGTCCTCAGGTTTTCTCCACTTTGCTTCTTCTGATCTTCATCTCTTGTGTCCATGGAAGAGAAGAGCAGGTCCCTGGCGCTGATGGCTGGGAGGCCCCTCTAGTGTCCGGCGGGGGATGTCTCTTCACACCGGACACCACATTTCCTCCACGTGTGAAGGTGGATATGAAGGTCGGCAGTCGGAGTTCTGCACAAGTAATGGCGGACAGTGTGAGGAGCCGCTCCATCTCTCCATGGGAATACAGGTGAATGTACATGGAGTAATGGCAGAAATAATAATAATGATATATGGGGGTCAGCAGGCCGGAGTATGGGGGACTAAACATGGTTACTGCTGTGTCCTGATTTCTCTCATCTCCTTCCACCAGCTCTAATGTGGACAATAACAGATTCCCTGCGGTCATCAGCGAGGCCCGATGTCTCCACCGCGGATGTTTGGACCCGGAGGGTCATGTGGACCTCAGCATGAACTCAGTCCCCATCAGACAGGAGATCCTGGTCCTGCGTGGTGAGATGAGAGGATGTGTCCCCACCTATAGGCTGGAGAAGCAGCTGGTGACGGTGGGCTGCACCTGTGTCCGGCCCATCATCCAGTACCTGGAGTAACAGACGCCATTGTCACGGAGCCTCAGCTGTCATGTAGCGTCTTTGTTACCCCTAGCGACCAATCAGAAATCACGTTTATTTTTCTTGTGTAAATTACAAATGTAAAAGCTGAATTCTAATCGGTTGCTATCGGCAACGAGAGTTTAAGGATTATTTATACAAACAGTGTAGAGAATAATGAAAGTGTTGCCCGTAGCAACCAGTCAGATTCCAGCCATCGATTCCGCACTGCAAGAGGCAAAACAGCAGAAATCTGATTGGTCGTCAGGAGCAGCAGCGACAAGAATTTTGTTATTTTTATAAATCGCTGAGTAATATTATTATAAGACGTATTTCTTGTTTTATAATTGAAATTTTTATTATTATTTGTTGTATTTTTATATAAATGTTTCTCATATTTATACAAATATTTATTACAGAAAATCATTAAAACTATTAGTTAACCTTTGTGTTGTGAGTATATACTGTATATATAGTGGAAAGACAATCCTGGAATCATTTCTCGTTGTTAGAAGATCTTTTACAGTATTTTTTTTTCTTGGTTCCTTAAAATAAAAAATGAAACAAATTTGTAAATCTTGTGTAGTGTATATGTAGCACCCTGAGGACTCGGCTGCTACAGGGGTATTACACCTCAAGCCAGAGGTGTGGTATTCCACTCCCGGGTAAGGATGGAGTGTGGAACTGAGCTCAGTAGGCTGCATGCACTACATACATCCCATTTCCGGGGGACAGAACAACGGTACTCCCACCAAGTATATGTGCAGGTACTACAGCGTCTGTCCCTGGCTGGAGTGGGAGGGGGGTGGAACATCCCAGTAGTGTAGGGGCAGATAGGGGGAGTACTCTGGGTAAAGCTAGGAGCTCATTGGGTGCTAGTCACCTGGGCTCACACATAGAGGGAGTATATAAGGTGGGCACCATCTTAGGACAGGGTCTTTTTAGCAGGGGAGCTCAGCCAGGAGGGCTGACAGGGAGCTGTGGCTCCGGCTGGGCCCAGCTCCAGGGCCAAGCCTGCATTGAAGAGAGAGAGGAGGAAGAAAGGCCCAGAGAAGCAGAGTCAGAAGGAACCCTAAGAACCCAGAATCAGACCAAAAAGGGTGAAGGGTTGGCGGACACGGGTACCGGAACCCGAACTGGTGGAGGCCACTTATCCTCAGCCAGGAACCGGAGGTCGTGGTCAAGATTTGCCACGACCCTCACCAAATCCACCAGAAAGGCATACCAAGCATAGGGTCAGGGAACCCAGAGGAGGTTTGACCACCAAGAGACCCGAGGGAGCCGGCCAAAGGTGGATCCCTGGTGGGAATGGCCAGAGACAGAGAGAGAGAAAGGGAGCTCAGGACCACGCTCCAGAACTGCCTGGGGGTTAGCCGAGTCCAGGACCTGGTGGACGCAGCACGGCTCGGGTGGTCACTCAAGGCCAGAGTGACTGAGAGAACAACCGTGAGTAAAAACCCTGAAACTGCACCTCAAGTCTCTGACTCTCCTTTCTACAACATAACTACACCCATCATCCACACCTGCTGCCCTGAGGCCATACCCCTCCCGTTGGGGGTTATACCATCACTGCTGCACATATACCACCGGCCTCAGCGGACTGCTCTGCAGCGGCGGCGTACTCAACGGGTGGCGTAGTCGATCAAATTAACATCTACTGCCATAGACTGCCACTTAGTTTGACACCCTGGGCACGGACCGGGTCACCGCCACAAGGACTACTACCCCTATCCAGATCCGGCTCCGGGTAATCCCTTGAACATGGCCCAGGGGGCGCGTCATATACAGCTCTTATGCAGCCTATGTGTCTCCATGGTTACAGATTAGAATGCGCCTGATTCCTCAGTTACTTGCTCTTTCCGGTGCTTTGAGGCTCTTGGAATACAAATATGGTGGTGATCGGAGAACGTAGGAGGAGATTTATTAGGACTAGTGTTTTATTCACCAAGATTATAGAGGATCTGTCACCTACTCAAAATTTGAGCTAAATATCTAAACATCCCTGAATTCTCCTGATTCCGACTCTTTTTTCTGTTTCGTAATAAAAATTAGTAATAATTAACAAAATTTAGATTTTCTCAAATGTCAGGCAGGGTTATATTTGTAATAGAGACCCCCATCTTGGGAAGTTGGGGGGTGGTGAGGCGTGGGCTTCTGATCTTCATTCCCTGGACCCCCCAGATAAAGATACTTCTTTTAGATCCTGAATCCGGATTTCTTATAAATACGTAATTATGATTTTTATTGTGTATACAGATATTAATAAATATATTTATAAATCCCCTCACTGATGAGAAGAGCCCGGTGCCCACAGCTCCCTCTTACATACAAGCACTGATGCTCACCCTATGGTTTTACCATCTTCACTGTTGCTAGGCAACTTCCTTATAAGGTGAGAAGCTCCATATAAGATTCCCTCACAAGATTCCATGATGACATCACCCCTATTATGACATCAGAATTCACCACCACTACAGTTTCTTTCTTTTTTAATGGTATGATATGAGTGACGATGAATAAATAAATAAATCTTCCATCACTTTTTTATTTTCCTTCTTTTTTGCCGCTCACTGTAGACAAATTAACTTTATTCTGCAGGTTGATACAATTACACAGATATCCAGTTTATTTTGCTTTTTTAATCATTGACCCATAACTTTCATTTTTCTGTTTAGATATGACCAAGAGCTCAATGGAACGAGCTACAATATTTATGGGTAACAGTGCGCGGTACATGAGATGTTTTCATCATTTGGTTTTTTTTGTGAGGTGAGAAGAACAAAAAAAATTGTCTGCAAGAATTGGTGGAATCTTAATTTTTTTTATAGACTAAAAGGATTTTCCGGCCGCTTCCTTCCACATTGGGAGGTGAGTGAGCTGCCGTCTGAGGAACCTACCAAGTCACAGGCATGATGGCGGCCACACTTACACCGTCCCATCATGTATCTGTAGATGTGATGTCATCAGCGCTGTTCACTTCCCAGTATGGAAGTACGCGGCGCTGAACAAACCCTTGAAGATCCCATAGGTCCCAGGTGCACTATGCTATACCGTGCTGCCGCAGACCTGCTGATTTCAGCACTGCAGCGCTGCCATACTCACCACATAATGCTGCCTGGCTGCTGGCTGCTGCGGAGAGCTGTGCACAGACCCCTATCTTGGGAAGCGGATGTGGGGGGAGGTGTGGGCCTCTGAGCTGCAGTCTCTGATCCACCAGTAAATATACTTCTTTTAGCATCTGAATCTGGATTTCTTATAGAAATTATATATTTTTTATTATGTAGAACAGATGTAAATGATTGAATTTAAAACATAAAAATCACCCCCGCTGGTCAGAGGAGTAAAGCCCCCACAGGTCTTTCCTCCATGCCTGCACCTGGTACTGATGCTCAGCCTGTGATGATGCTGCTTGTGTTGCTAGGCAACTTACTTTTATGGAGAGAAGCTCCATATAAGGTAACATCTCAACATTCCATGATGATATCACTGCTATTATGACATCATAATGCACCAACAATACTTGTGCCAGTGTTTACAGCTACAGTGTCACTTTGACATTCCGGTGTCATTGTTGTTGGTGATTAACTACATAGCTAGTGATTTACTGACTGCGATTTGGATTTATTTGAAATGTCTGAAATTCCTTCAGACAATTTTCAGGTGTTAGCACTGCTGCAGGGGATTCTTACCACCTATGCCCCTGACATTGTGCTACCACTACCCGATGGCGTCCTCAGCTTCACTTACCGGCTGGTTATGGAGCTAGTGAGAGACTGCCTGACCAAATACCAGCAAGGTCGTATGAGCTCAGCATATCTTGAGCATTTACAGAAGAACATCAGGACATTGGTGCAACAGGTAAGTAGCAGAAATCTGCACAAAACATATAAAAGTAATAATGATGGAATATAAGTTTATTCACATAAAATTGTTCTTTAGGCCGACAGTAATATAGTATACTAGCTATTGAACCCATTCTACGCCCGGGTGGGGAGCATTTGTTACTGGTATATGGTCCCCTATCCTGGTTCATGATCCCCCATCCTGGTCCATGCTCCCCCATCCTCGTCCATGCTCCCCCATCCTGGTCCATGCTCCCCCATCCTGCTTCCCCATCCTGGTATATGCTCCCCCATCCTGGTATATGCTTCCCTATCCTGTTATGTGCTCCCCCATCCTGTTATGTGCTCCTCCATCCTGTTATGTGCTGCCCCCATTCTGGTCCATGCTCCCCCATCCTGTTATGTGCTCCCCCATCCTGTTATGTGCTCCCCATCCTGTTATGTGCTCTGCCATCCTGTTATGTGCTCCACCATCCTGCCCCCCCATCCTGTTATGTGCTCCCCATCCTGTTATGTGCTCCCCCATCCTGTTATGTGCTGCCCTCATCCTGTTATGTGCTCCCCCATCCTGTTATGTGCTCCCCATCCTGTTATGTGCTGCCCCCATCCTGTTAAGTGCTCCCCATCCTGTTATGTGCTCCCCCATCCTGTTATGTGCTCCCCATCCTGTTATGTGCTGCCCTTATACTATGTGCTGCCCCCATCCTGTTATGTGCTCTTCCATCCTATTATGTGCACCCCATCCTGTTATGTGCTCCACAATCCTGTTATGTGCTCCCCCATCCTGTTTTGTGCTCCCCCATCTTGCTCCCCCATCCTGTTATGTGCTACCCATCCTACTCACCTTTCCATCGCTCCCCGGAAGCGCGTCACCTGTGTTATTTTACTGAAATGACAATCGGAATCTGGCTCCATTTTAGTGAATGTAAAAATAGCCTTGGCACTCCAAAAAGTTCGATTTGAGAAAATTTATTACAGTCCAAATTAATATACAGTAAACATACGTTAACGTTTCGGTCTATACGACCTTCTTCAGTTGACTAAAAAATGGACAAATAAAGAAAACATAAACAAAAGAGTAAAGAAAATCTCTGTTCAAAAAAGCCGTATATAAACATATGCAAAAAACATACAAGGTTACACAACAACGGAGGGGAGGGGCAATGGGGTATAAGGTGATGGACTGACAAAATAGAGGGAAACACAAAAGGAGGGAGGAAGAGGAGGGGGCAGCCATGTAAAGCATAGGACCTACCCGTATGCTGTGTCAATGGTGTAAGGGAGGATAAGCTGGAGGAGTCTACTAGGACAGCCTGGAGGAGAATAGCAAATATGTGTAATACTGGGTTAAAGACTCAGTAGGAGGCAGAGCAATAAACTGTGTGAGCACAAATCAAAAATAACATGGCCAGAAAAGGACCTGGGCAAGTACCTGCTGGGAAGCTCGTGGGAACACCGGACCGGCAGCGCGGCATCCACCGCTAGTTGCTGTGGCCTAGAGCGGGAAAAGGGGGCCTTTTAAATGTGGAGGACGATGATTGGAGAGCCAATCATCCGTGCGAGCGTTACATTCTGTGATAGCGCATGTCCGGAAGTGAATAGAGACACGTGACCGGAAGTGACCGGGAAACAGGTCACGTGTGCGTTCCATTATGCTAAAGCTTGCGTTCCACACGGGGTTGTGCGGCGCAAGGCTAGTAACGTTGTGTAAACCGCTCGGATCAATGTTTGGAGAGGTACAGGAGCAGGAGGGGGAGACGGGGGAGGACCAGGCAACAGGCAAATCTGTAAAAAAGGAAACGATACATGTCAATCAGGTGGAACGGCATAAACATAGTAGTAAGACAGTAAATGGTTGGAAACATAGAAAAATTACAATATAACAACATCTTATGAATGAGTGTCAGACAATTGGATGGTAAAGCATCGTAAAAGAGATCAGATGGGAAAAGAAGCCTATAAATCCTGATAGGATACTGCCGGGTGAGACCCTAGATAAAGGACATAAGGTCATAATCTCTATTTAAGCCCCTTGGGGAGAGGGAATCTAATCTATGGATCCAAAACGCCTCACGTTGCTTAAGGAGGCGGATCCTATCGCCACCCCGTCGGGGTGGTGGGATCTGTTCAAGCACCTGAAACCTAAGTTGGGAGATGTTGTGGCCTGTGGATATGAAGTGGTGGGGTATTGGCAAGAGAAGGTTCTTGCAACGGATTGTGGACTTATGTTTGGAAATTCTGTCACGTATTGGTTGAGTAGTTTCGCCCACATAGAGAAGTCCACACGGGCATTTAATTAAATATACCACATATGAGCTCTCACAGGTAAAGAAACCTTTGACGTGGTATTTTCGTCCAGAATGGGGATGGTGTATGAGGTTACCTTTCAAGACATTATTACATTGTCTACACTGTAGACATGGGAAAGTACCCATTTTGGGGTTCTGTAGGAAACGTTGTGTGGATGTGGGTCGATTTGTGCCAATATCGGCACGGATAAGTGAATCTCTGAGGTTGGGGGCTCGTTTAAAACAGGGCATGAATGGATAGCGGAAGCTAGTGATGGATGGGTAGCCCGTACGTAAGATATTCCAATGTTTACGGATGGTCTTGTGGAGTATATAGGCAAACGGGTGAAAGGTGTGTACAAAGGGGATGCGATTTGAATTGTCAGGACGTGTATCCTGAGAAGCAGCCCTGGAGGGCTGTAGGGAGGGGGAAGGGTAGCCCCTTTCCGTGAATTTCTGATGCATTTCTTGTAGCCTTAATTTACGGGTGTCGGGGTTAGATACAATACGCTCAACCCTTTTGAATTGAGACCGGGGAACGGATTTTTTAATGTGTACAGGATGATTGCTGGAGTAGTGGAGGAGGCTATTCCGATCTGTAGGTTTGGTATATAGATCTGTGGAAAGAGAGCCAGTATCGTTCTTGATGACTAATGTATCTAGGTAACTAATTTGGTTTAGATCATGGGTCATGGTAAATTTCAAGTCAGGCCATGCAACATTGAGATCAGCGAAGAATGTCTCAAGGGAGGACAGGGGGCCGTCCCAAATACAAAAGATATCATCTATATACCTTTTCCAAATCATAGAGTGTGACCGGAAGAGAGGGTGAGTATAGACGATCTGTGTTTCAAATGTCGCCATATAGCAGTTGGCATAGGGTGGCGCAACATTAGAACCCATAGCCGTGCCCTTAGTTTGTAAAAAATATCTATCTTGGAACATAAAGTAGTTGTTCTTGAGTATTAAAGATAGTAGATCTATAACTAGGTCAACAATCTGATGATTGGTCTGGGCCTCAAGTAAAAGTGTTCTGACAGCATGTATACCCTGGTCGTGCGGGATGGAGGTGTAGAGATCCTTAACGTCAAAGGAAACTAACCATGCGGAAGGTGGAACATGTTTAAGATCTGCAAGGATGTTGAGGAATGAGCCTGTATCTAACAGAAAAGAGGTATTTTTCTGTATGAGTGGGGTAATGATTCTTTCTACAAAAATCGAGAGGGGAGAAAGGAGCGAATCAGTAGAGGCCACGATAGGGCGCCCTGGGGGTTCAGTCAAGTTTTTATGTATTTTGGGTAGGACATATAGAACAGGGGTGATGGGATGTGTTTTGGTGAGATATTCACCTGTTTTAATATCAATCGTCCCAGCTCTAATATGTCGGTCAATGGTGTCACGAATAAGAGTTTGAAACTGGGAGGTAGGATCTTGGGGAAGTTGTCGGTATGTGGTCTTGTCACGAAGTTGACGCTCAACTTCATTAGTGTATAGGGCCCTGTCCATAACGACTATGGCGCCCCCTTTGTCAGCTGGTTTAATAACTAGGTCATGGTCCTCACGAAGACTATTAAGGGCTTGGAAATCGAGGGCAGTCAGGTTAGGTGCATAATGGAGTTTACCCTCGTCAGCCTTAGAGCGTAAATCCCTAAAGGCCGAGTTGACAAATCCGATAAATGTTTCGAGGGCATGAGAGCCCCGAGGGGGTCTATAGGTACTCTTGGTGTATAAGCCCAAATCTTTGGAAGTGATGACCGCCCTAATCAAAGGGTTGGGGAGCGGAGGTGTGACGCCAGTCTGGTCAAAGTGCACTTTCAACCTTAGTGAACGATAGAAACGTTGTAACTCCATTTCGAGTCTGAAGGTATTATACCTAGTTGTGGGACTGAAAGAAAGTCCTTTTTGTAGGACCGATAGTTGGGCCATATTAAGAGTCTTAGAGGAAATATTTACCACCAGGCGGGGCGAGTCTGGGACCGGGTTACTCTCTGATGGTCTGTGTTGCCTCCGGCGTTGAAGTGCCAAGGCTATTTTTACATGTGACAGGGCACGGTCCCTTCTTGAGCACCACTTTAGGGTGTGCAGTGATTTCTTTATTTCCATTTTAGTGAAGACACATTTACCGCATGTATTCAACAAAAAGGCGCCAGAGTACTCGCGTGCGCATACAGCGCTGTCCAGTGTCATTTTATTGAAGACACACTGCAAATCTGCTTTCACTAAAATGGTGCCAGATAGCGCGCTATGCACAAGCGCCGATTCCGACGTTGCATTCCTCCCCCGGCCTAGGTATGCGTAGGCTCTGAACGCAGTATGCCTTCAGTGCCTACGCATACTGCGATCTCCAGTGCCATATACTCATCTTATCTGTCACCTGTAATGGCTGGATGCATTCTTCTGTCTGGGGCCAGACTGTGCAGGCGCAGTCTATAGAGGCTTCGGACAGACGGACACATCCCTGATTATATTATAGACAACTGGCACCAAGTCACCAGATATGTAGTAATTGTAAAGTAGATCGCAGGAGTAAAGTGGTGGCATAACCGGCCTCCTCCATGTTCTCTCATGATTTTCCCTTTCTATTTATTTCCATCTTTATAGTCTGAAGAAAAATCCTCAAGTGGAGAATTGGCCTTTATTATACAACTGGCCCAAAATGTCCTGTATGTACTGGAGCGTCTGGCCGGCTCACTGGAGCGTCTGGTAAGGATCCATCACCTTCTATATCACACGTCCTGGTCTGATCTTCTCCAGATTAGCCGACATACAGCAGAGGGGCAGATTTATGATGTCAGAGGTGCAGGATATTCTATGGCCGCCTGTCTCTACGGCTGCAGAGGTTGTGTTTCCGTCTCTGTCTCACTCCATCATCACAATCTTCCATCTTGTAAATGCTGCAGTTCTGATAATAGAAGTTATTAGAAAACAGCTGTAGATACAAGTCCCTTACAAATTCATGTGGATTTTCTGGAGGGAGCGGCCGTGTATGGTCCATCCAATACTGAGATTGTCCCGTAGATCCAGGTTTAGTACTTCCTCCCTTATGCATAGTCCGTCCAATACTGAGCTTATTCCCTAGGTCCTAGTTTAGTACTTCCTGACTTATGTACAGGTCGTCCCCTTGTCACAAACTAGATAAATCCTATAGGTTTGTTTGTAACCCAAATTTGTATATAAGTTAAAACAGGGTAAAAAAAAACAATAATTTTTTGCTCGCTGCCCGCCACCCGGTCCTCCTTTTTCCATCATAGTGCACCACATTTCCAGCCTCTTCACTATGGGGCAGGACTTCCAGCCTCATCCTTATGACCTTATGATGAACAGTGACCTCTGGGTCCTGAATGCGGCCGGAAGTCCTAGACTATAGTAAAGAGACCAGAGAAATGGCACATGACAGTGGAAAGGACTGGAGGGTGAATATTAGCTTTTTTTTCAACATCAACCCTTTGTATCTTGGAGTCATTTGTAAGTCAGAAGTTCATAAGTCGAGGATGGACTGTATACGGTAATTTAGTATTTGTGAAATGTTATATTAATTGCACATATTAAACCCATCAGGAAACATCAGAAGGTGACTCCGAAGAGGGGGAAAACCTGACTATCCCGGACCCTAATACCAGTCAGCAGGGGCTGAACACTGATCTGATGGAAGGTGAGCAATCATCTAATATTCTTACATTCACATATCGAGATATTATAGAGAACGGCAGAGAACATGTAGATTTACTCTCCATCCTCTGTATGAGGCCGGTGATGGCTCCGGAGCCCCTTATAGACTATAATGGAGGGGGCGCAGGTAATTCTGCTTCTCTCCTCTGTGCTCTTCTTTATCATGTACAAGGAGGCTCCTAGGTCCCCGATCATGTAATTGTTCTAGGATGAATCAGATCCTGAACAATGGCCATTTATGGTCCAGAATATCCATCTATGGAGGAGCCATAAATATATACGTTGTGTGCAGAATCCCATATACCAGTATTACACCGTGTACAGAGCCCGTCTCATCTCCTTCTTAATATGGATGTTATATATTATGTACTGATATCGTCTAATACAAAACGTTTCCTCATTATTATAGGAATATCTGTGCCACCAATTACTGACGGTGGAATATGTGAGACCCCCGAGGTCCAGGAATCTGTCAGTGTAAGTATCAGCGGAGATGTCTGTGTACCATCAGGTAACGGGGGTGAATTACACATATGATATTATCCCCCATATGACGAGGGGATATCCCTATTCTTCTTGTAGATCAGATCTATTGTGTGTGATGGCGGCATTATTATTCCTGCCCCCGCTGTGTGATCTCCCGTCTCCTCCCCTGCAGTACAGTGATGTCTGTGTATGGGGGATATCCCCTATATATAATGGTGTCTGTGGGGGTCTGGCTTGTATCACGTCCACATAATATACAGGAGAAGTTCCTGCATCCACAGATTTTATCTTTCTGCAGATTTTATGCTTTAATGCCATTTCTTATTATTTCTAGGCCTTGATCGGATCATTGAACCCAGGGAGAAATCCTTGTAAGAGCGACTACAAACAGATCAAACAGTTCAGCTGTGGAGCTTTTGGGTGAGCTTGATGTCGGCATAATATATGTTTTCTAGGGCTCCTTATGACGATCCCTCTGTCTCTGTGCCCGTACAGTGTTACCATAGAGGAATTATTGGAGTCCACATCCCTGTTCTCTAGAGAAGAGCGGATCTGGCATAATTCACATTCGCCTTTCATGCAGACTTTCCTGGGAAATGTGATTCACGAATTGAATGTCTTTTGTTATGGTCTGGGTTCTCTCCAGACCCCAGAGCCTAATAAATGTAAGATGTAAAAAGTGGACAATAGACTTATACTGACCTCACTGTTCACCTCTCCGACCCCTCTGCTTTTTACCAACATCCGTCCAGTCCTCACCACATCTTCAGATTGCCGCTGCTCACGCTGGGCCAGAACTTCTAGTTTTGAGGAACTTCAGGAGGATTCTATGCAAGCTCATGAAGGTTCCCAACTCCACGACACCGTGACCTTTCATGCGTTTGTGCAGAATCCTCCTAGACCTCCTCAATGCCAGAAGTCCTGTCTCAGCCTTAGACATGTTTGGACTTCTGCACTGGCAGCAGAGATTTGAAAGTGCGGACCAGGCAGTTGAGGCAGAGGGGCCGGAGAGGTGAGGATAAGAATGTGTTTTTTTAACATTTTGAAGGCCTTTTAAGGTTTAGAAAATAGTGTTCACTTGCTCATCATTTTGCTGAATCCATGAGGAAGCAAATTACAAAATAAAATCGCCATTTTGGTGAATACAGATCTTTGTAAAATATGAGTAGAATTCTATTTCACTGTAATTAATTCTCTCATCTCTTCTGTGCACATCTAATTGTCATTATTCAGTTCATTTACGATGGGGCATGGATGAGGACCTCCCAGTGGAGATCATCTATGTAGCGATGGCAGCATATCTAGTATTCACCATTAGTACAGGAGATGTGATGAGGTCTATAGACAGACTGTTAGTAAGAATACATTATAAACCACCGATTTTCTTCCTCTTCAGAACCGTCCACTTAGTGCGCCAAAAAGACTCCAAACAGTTATACGCCATGAAGAAACTGGACAAGCAGAAGCTGAAAGATCCAGTAAGACTTGAACGGGCCTTTCTAGAGAGGGACATCCTAACATTCGCAGATTGTCCCTTCGTGGCCTCCATGTTGTGCTCCTTTCCAACTACACGTCATCTGTGCATGGTCATGGAGTATGTACCAGGTAGGACATCTCCATCGTATCTATATCCAGCGCTGGTCTGCTCATCTCTAGGACCTTCTCCATAAGCAGAATGTGACCACATAGATGGTTACATGTCCACACTGCTTTTACTATAAGTTATCTGTTATCAACATGCCAGAAAAATGAATTTGTCTGTGAAAGTCTTCAGGGTATGTCCTCACTGAGCATGGCAGAAATCTCCACTATGGAGAAAGGAGGATTTGACTGAATTTTAACAGTTTGCACCATGTTTCCTCAAAAATAACACAGGGTCTATAGTTTTTTGCTGTGAGAGATGGGTTCGTTGTTTTTCAGGGGATGTCTTATTGTTTTCCTCATGCACAACAATCCACATTTATTCTTGAAAAAAAGAAACATTTTTTCAAATATAACTATATCATCAAACACACACACTGCACATACACACACTACATATTCACATGTACAGTTGTGCTCAAAAGTTTACATACCCCGGCAGAATTTTTCCTTTCTTGGCCTTGTTTCAGAGAATATGAATGATAACTTTTTCTCCACTCACGGTTATTGGTTGGGTGAAGCCATTTATTGTCAAACTCCTGTGTTTTCTCTTTTTAAATCTTAATGACAACCAAAAACATCCAAATGACCCTGATCAAAAGTTCACATACCCCAGTTCTTAATACCGTGTATTGCCCCCTCTAACATCAATGACAGCTTGGAGTCTTTTGTGGTAGTTGTGGATGAGGTTCTCTATTTTCTCAGATGGTAAAGCTGCCCATTCTTCTTGGCAAAAAGCCTCCAGTTCCTGTAAATTCCTGGGCTGTCTTGCATGAACTGCGCGCTTGAGATTTCCCCAGAGTGGCTCAATGATATTGAGGTCAGGAGACTGAGATGGCCACTCCAGAACCTTCACTTTGTTCTGCTGTAGCCAATGACAGGTCGACTTGGCCTTGTGTTTTGGATCGTTTTCATGTTGGAACGTCCAAGTACGTCCCATCCGCAGCTTCCGGGCTGATGAGTGCAAATTTTCCTCCAGTATTTGCTGAGTTTGACAATAAATGGCTTCGCCCAACCAATAACCATGAGTGGAGAAATTTTTTTTTGTTATCATTCATACTCACTGAAACAAAACCAAGAAAGAAAAATTCTGCCGGGGTATGTAAACTTTTGAGCACAACTGTATACACAGAAACACTGCACATACACACATCACATACATACACATGTATATACGCACACAGCAAATACATAGATATATATGTACATGCACACACAGCACATACATACACATGTTTATACACACATATACTGCACATACAGATGTATATACACACACAGCACATACATAGATATGTACATGCACACACAGCACATACATACACATGCCTATACACACACAGCACATACATAGATACGTACATGCACACAGCACATACATACACATGCCTATACACACACTGCATAAATGATACACAGTAGCCTGCCTCCCCTTCAGTTCATCTAGACTCTCTTGTAGTTAAAGGACCTATGGTCACATCATGGTCACATGACCATGATGTCACCAAAAGTCCTTAAGCAGTCTTAACCTCAGAATAAAAATGCTGGGAGCCCCTAAAAGAGTGCGGGCCCTGGGCAACTCCCAAGTGTCCCCCCCCTCCTAATGCTGGCCCTGACTGTAACTAGGGCTTATTTTTGGAGTAGGACTTATATTTCAAGCATACTCCAAAAATCCTGTAAAACCTTGCTAGAGCTTATTTTCGGGGTAGGTGTTATTTTCGGGGAACCACGGTAGATGAGCATTTCATAGAGAAATGAACCAGAGGCTCGTAGATGAAGCCCAGCTCTGTCTTTTTGTATAGGGTCGCTCTGCAGTATATAGTATACGCTCTACATAGTACAGTACATAAAGCAAAGCCACAAATGAGCAAAAGCTGTACAAATAAATGCAATAAAACAACCCCCTATATAAAAATATGAATCTTTATTAGTCCCATGGAATAAATAACTTAAACTAACAAGGTAACTCATAGAAAAAAGGGATACTAATACGGGCAAAAAAGTATAGTGTCTTACAATAAATAAGTGAGATAAATCTATAAATCATAGAAGATGTCAGCAATCTCATAGGATGGGGTAGTATATATAATATATTCTTGTTGATGGTAATATCCCACCATGAAGGAGAGTGGATAGCTATATTTAAGAAAAAAAGTATGAGTACCGCGCTGCAACAAGCGTTTCATACTCCGTCAGATTATATTACACCATACTATGAGACGGCTGACACCTTCTATCAATTATAGATTTATTTAGGTTATTTATTGTAATATACATAGTATAGCTTCACATTTTTATATGGGACGTTGTTTCCTTGCACTTATTTCTGCAGCTTTTGCACATTTGTGGTTTTGCTTCATAGACATTCAGCGCAGTCCTAGTTACTATTAGGGTATGCTCCATTGTTTTTCTTTTGCATTATTACACAGTATATCTCTATGTGTGACATCCTGCCCCAATGTCTCCGCTTATTTCTCATTCACACGCATCATGTGTCATTTACATTGTAACAAACCCTCTCCTGTCATATTTGCTTTCTCCTGTAGGAGGAGACTGTGGCAGTCTTATGAACATCTATGGACCTTTACCTGTCCCCTTGGCCCGAAAGTACATTGCAGAAACAGTCCTGGCTGTGGAATACCTGCACAGCTTTGGTGTGGTGCACCGAGACCTGAAGCCTGAGAAGTAAGTGCCCCCTCTAGGAGGAAGAAAGTTAGAGATTGTCATAAAGTCTATGGGTTATTACTTGGGGCTGACACCGTCTGTTTTTTCACAGCCTCCTGGTATCGGCATCTGGTCATATTAAAGTCACGGACTTCGGACTTTCCAAACTCGGCCTCATGAGACCAACATCAGAAACCTACGAGGCTCCAACCGAGGACGTCACCAGAGAGTTCCGTGATGATGAGGTCGGCTTTACTTACAGGATCTTGTTCTTTACTCTTCTCATCTATTTCTTCTTCTCTGATATCTTCTCATCTAGAAAACGTTTTCCTCTGATGTTATTCGTCACAATTATTTTCTCAGCTCCTCATCTCCTTCTTCTGTTGCTTTCCAGATTGCTGGCTCCCCTGAATACATCGCCCCTGAAGTCATCTTACAGGAAGGCTATGGGCGGCCTGTGGACTGGTGGTCGGTAGGGATCATCCTACACGAATTCCTTCTATTCCGTGTACCATTTCATGGGGATTCCAAATATGACACTTACTGCAGTATATTAAGGGGTAAGTAAAATAATCTGGATGCGGTGTGGTGTCATTGTTATTTGCTTAGATTGGTTCTGTGGTTTAGTTACTTGTTGTGTTAATACAAAAGATTTTTGTGTTAATAAAGTAAATGAGGAGGTTTTATTTTCTGTAACATTTTCTTTTAATATAACAGATGACATAACTTGGACATTTGATAATCGCACTCCTCCACCTGATGCTCAGGACATCATCACTGAGCTGCTCAGAAAAGATCCAGCACATAGACTTGGGACAGGTAATGTATATAATAGTATTAATAATGAATTATTACACATCTGTGACCAGATAAATGATCACGCCCCTGAGGATCAGCACTGAGGTTCTCTGCTTTACCTGCTTTTCCATTCCCTTACTTCATGCTCTGACTTTCAGCAACTTTTCTTCACATCAGCTCTGTTACGTCTTCAGTTCAGAGTAACATAAACTGTTCAGATATGGAGCTGTCTGTCTGATAATGTCTATATCACTTTTTATTGTCTTCCTTTCCCAGGAGGAGCTAAAGAGATCAAAATGCATCCATTCCTATGTGGCATAGACTTTGACAGTCTTCTAAGTAAGGAGCCACATTTCATTCCTAACTTTGAGTCAGAAGAGGACACCGGCTACTTTGACCGTAAGTAGAAGGAGACGTCATCTGCAGAAAGCTTTTGTGTGTCTTGTCTTTCATATTTTGTGACAATCAGTCCTAATCATTATTAGTGATCAAATGGTAACTTTCCGTGATCCGGTCTCATACTAATAATCTCTAATAACACTTGTGCTTTTCAGCTCAATGTAGCAATTACGAACTTATTGATTCAGATGAGGGGGACACAAGCGAGGACAATGACTGGCCAGAAAGCCTGAACTTTATATCATCGTCTCAAAGGCTTTCTAAAGTAAGTGTGACCGGTAAGATCTATAAAACTTATAATTAAAATAAAGTTTAAATATATATTTATTTTATTTTTCTCTATGTTTTAGCTCTGTTCCACCAATACCAGGGTGATGAACGATGAAGAACTGAAGCCACCTCCAGTGTATTCCCCAGAGAGTGCAAAACACTCAGAAATGTGAGTAAATTATTATTATTGGGTTTGGATCTGATATATCAGAAGATGAACTGTAAGATAAGTGTAACTCAGCACTATATCCAGCGCCACCACCCCATGATTGATGATCACTGTGGTTCTGGCTTGTGATAACGCTGGCGATAACAGCCGATCATTGCGACCAGTCAATCATTTCTAGCTCATTACAGGCCAATCTTACTAGCGATTCTCCATTCTTAGTGATAGAAGTGGGTCCTGAGCAGGGTGCCTCCTCCATGTTATCCAAATGTCCTAACCGGTTTTGCAGACGGGTGTTCTTATTGTTTTTACTTGTAATTTATATGTTTTTCTTCTACCAAACAGGCAGCAAGAATCTTCCCCTTCCAAACCTGATGGAGACAAGCAATGTTTTACTGCTAAGGACAGCGAGTCCTCCCCATTGTCAGGTGTGTACAGGTCTATATGACATCCTATTACAGCCTATGATCAAAACGTGTAATGTGAACGTGCATATAAAGTATCAGAAAATTACTACTTTTTTCTCTCTATAAAGCAATGAGCAGTTCATTCTGTAAAAATCTTCATTCTTTTATTCATTAAAAGTTATAAGGAGCCTTTTAGTCTTCTGCCAAACTGACCCGAATCCTGCGCCCACGGCCCCATATGACCCATACTGACCCCTTTATGGCCTCAATGTTACGCTGAGGTTTATATAACTGATTATAAGGCAACACTGCGGCACATTACAAGTAATGTCATGTTAATAAGGGTCACCTGTGTATGGATGATTCCTCTGCCGTCCGGCCACAGTGACCGCACAGCCGTGTCCTCTGATATGGAGTCCTGTTACTGACATCAGTGTTACGTCTCTTCTCATAGGTTCTCTCTTCCGCCGGGTGATCTCATCCTGCCGGCGTGGACTATCCAGGGCTGCTCACTCCATCCGAGAAAGCTGCTTATTTGGTGTCTGTCACCGCGGCTCCATAAACATCGCGAGGGCAGAAAACCGCCACGTCTAGCACCCTGAGGAAAGTACAGCGCGTCCACCATCAATGCTGTACCTGTATGGAAGGACTGGCACCATCTACATGTGGCCTCCTGACCAGCAAAGAACATCTGCTGAAGAAGGAGGTTCCTCCAAGAACATCTCCTCGTCCTTCCATGCAATTCTTAATTTAAAAATAAAACTTTCAAATTGATTAATGTCCCTTTGGATTTAATAGACATTTATGGGGCGTCAGTACTATACGTTATACATGTTTGATGGGTGGGCTCCAAACAGGAGAATATCTGTTACCTGTCTCCCATTAATCCTCTAAACCTCAACCAAAAGTGTAGGCGAGGACCAGTGATTCTGTTACACCTAAGAATGACGGTCAATGTAGAAAAAACATGTTCTGATCTATAGATTTTATCCATAGACTTGAACCTTTTTACCTAATATGGCTCTACATAAGTGTTATGCACAGGGACCAGTTGGATTCGGTGCTGGGCATCCTGGGGAGCCCAGGGGTCACATCTCCACTGTCACATAACCTTCTGTATTCTAGTGATCACTTCTGAGACCACCCTTCTCACTAGGGCTGTGGGGTCAGTAAGACAATCTCCACCTGTAATAATGACTAATAACAAATTTATAACAGCAAATAATAAAGAATATTCAGCAACTTATGCCGGAAAATCATTTATATTACACAATATTAACAACATGGACGGTTTTACATTTTTCTACCTGGAGTAGGGGGCGGTACGTTCCTGTGATTTAGGTGCCTGGTGAATGGTGGGATCTACTTACATAGGACCTCCAGTGTTGATGTGTTGATGACTGACCAGTTCATACACAATGCCCCCATAACAGTGTCAGCCACACAGTGCCTCCCTAACATTGCCGTTGATGCCATGCTAGCCACATTGTGTGCCATTAGCGCTGTCTTGTCCATGCTGGGCATCACTTTAAGCCACAAGCCAGAGAAGATACATGGGAGCAGTCGATAGCGGGTGCTGACCTGGATCTCACAAGGTCTTCAGGGCAGAGAGTGTGGCACGGCCATCTACATACTGTGGAGCCCGGGCTGCATGTTGCGCTCACGTGGCCTAAATGTCCCTTAGCCCTGGTGCACATTATAGCTCCGGCTCCTCTTCCTCTCAATGACCCAGCGTTTTATATAATAACACAATACGGACAATACATGAACCAGGTGACATGTCGGAGACCAAACAGATGACCCTGAAAAGAGTCATAACATAGACACACGTAAGTGAAGACATTGGGGGACTTTTTGGCAGTCATTGTCTTGAGTCCTGGATAAGTCTATAGGTCTGGACAATCCCTGCCATGTTCCCCAATCCTCACTTAAGCTTCAGGTTTATCCACGCATCCTTTATTGGGTTGATTTGGTCAGTGACCCCACCACATTGTTGTTTTTCAGTCCATTCTGTGTAGTTTTGGTTTTACGGTCTGAGTTCTCGCTTTGCTGGAAGATAAATCTGCTCACGAGTCGTCACCTGCAGAAGGTTTTCTCCAGGATTTCCCTGTTTTCCTCAGAACCCATTTTACTCCTTACCTTCACACGTCTTCCAGAGCCTGAGACAGAACATGATGCTGCCATATCCTTATTTTAGTATAAGGGTGATCAGTGATGTATCCAGAAGCTCGAGGGCCCAGATGCTAAATCTCCATCAGTTCCTCCAACTGACACAGGTCTTTAGTAGTAATAATCTAGACTCTTTATATATGGGACAAAGGGACCTTTTTGGCTCCCCTAGTCTCTAGGGCACGAAGGAGACAGTAAACCCTGCACTTATTATAGGCAAGCCCCTGGGAGAGGTGGGTTTTTGGTGGTGTGTAGTAATGGACTTACCAAAAACTTTCATCATAGTTTTTTGTCAGAAAACTGGCGTAATCTGCTTTGAAAGGTATTAAAAAAAATTGAGCAAAGAGGAGTTGTACAGAAATATTCCGACTTTTAAATTTTTTTTCGGCAGTTTGAAGAAACTCCGCCAAATTGGGCAGAGCTAGAGAGGAGCCGGGACTGGATGGGACATGGCTATGTCCACCTGTCAAATTCTGCAAGAGCGTTGGCGTTTCTTCTGCCAGTAATGCTACTTCAGTCCGTGCACAACTTTAGTCTTAATATATCGGCCTCACAGTATTTTATAATGGCCAAAAAAACTGATTTTCAGCCATGTCAGAAACTTTCAAGATAATTTATAGTCTCATCCGCCATCTTGTCCGTGTCTTGGAATCCTGAGAATGAGTGCTAGTCTGGGCAATCCAACAATCCCATACACAATGAGGGGTCCGCATACTTGACCTCCACTCCATTCATTATGGAGCCCACATTTGGGATTAGTGGGGTCTTTAGTGATTGGGCCCCAAGCGATCAGTAATTATCCCCTGTCCTATGGATAAGTGATAACTCACCATCTTGTTCCAAACCTTTAAGGTGAAGGCCCATTTGCACATCGCCTGTAGAGCGTCACACCGATTCCCTCATATTACGGAGCTGCAGACGTTCTGCCATGTTAGATTTCTTTTTATGGAGGAACTTTCCCTAGAAACATTGTATTGGAATCTAAAGAAGAAAAGACGCCTCCATATGAACTTGAGGACACCTGAAGGAGCAGCATGGCCCTATACAATGAGAATATACGGCATGTGTCCTCTGATGATACCAGTATTTTCCACCATAACATGGACCTGTGTAATGGACAAGTAGCTACTACCAAACCCTAAAATCTATTGTAACCAGAGATAACACTATAAAAAAATTAAAGTTGCTTTTATTTTATTATTTAAATAAAAAATTCCCAAGAAATCTTAAAAGTTGACAATCAGGCGTCCACCATCCATATTTCCACGTATTCAGTAATAGCTGATGGTTGGTCTGACACATGTGCAGCCCAGAGTCACCACCTCGCCCTCCAGTCTGTAGGAGAAGCTGCAGCCTTTCTGCTCCCGTCGTAGGACTATCACCTCCTGCTGGATGGGGAAGGAGATCAGGTCTGGACTTTCATGGCCATCAGCGTCTACACAAGCAAAAGTCAGACAATCGGCCTCGGCAATGACGACAGGGAACCTGTTGGGATCTGTGCTGAGACTGGGAATAAAAATACACAGTGAGAGAAGCTATGTAACACCTGGTCCATGTCCGCGCTCCTTGTCCTCATCCTGCAGATTCTCGAGGCTTTTTCTTCAGTCTTCTATAAATCTCCAGTTTCTCCCTCCATACAAGGTTATTCTGGGTGATGTCAGAGCCGCGCCGCGCGCTCTCAGCTTCTCTCCTTCATGTTTTATTCCTAATAACTGCAGCTGCATCTCCCTCCTCCCCTGAAGTCTATTTGGGGACAGGGGAGATTTCTGAACGGTTACTGGGAGCTTGTAGGCAGGAAAAGAAGAACGAGAGGCGGCTAGAAGGTGGGAAGACGTTATTCTCCACTAAAGGGTTATAAAAACATCCCGACAAGCTATTCCCTGCTATTGTAACTCTACTGAAAAGATTATTTTCTTTCTATACTTTACTAGACGTCCTTCTATAGGAGACTCCGGGAATCTCCACCGGACTGTATCACTATTCAGCGCTGCTTGTAATGTGACAGGTTGTGATATTACCTGTATTCCTAGGGGGACAGAGAGCGGGTGGGACCGTCCTCCATCTGCACCGAGCCGTCCATAGAGCTGCTGTCTATCAGACTGGTGTCCACTGTCATACTGGTCGGCAGGTGCCGGTTCCTTCTTCCAGGACATCTCTGTCTGCCCTCTAGAGGGAGCTCTTCACCCCTAGATCCTTCCTGATCATGGGGCAAATCCTCCTCTGGTAGAAAGGCCGACGAGCTGAAGGAGACCAGGACGGCCGCCTGAGAGATAGGGAAAGATGGGGAGAACATGGAGAATGATTCACATCATTGCAAACAGAAGAGGGGAAACTTGTCTTGTGCAGATGACGTTTGCCTTGAAGGGGTTGACCCCTTTCAGAATAGTGACTATCATGGGCTACAGTGGCTGTAACAAAACAAACTGAGTATTACTCCCCCTCCCTGGGTCTAACTCCAGCTTTCCGCTGCTGCCGGATCTCTGCTGATTGTCTGCAGCACTGACATCACATCGACAACTCTGCAGCCAATCATGGCTGTGTTCAGCTCACTGATTGGTTGCAATGCTGTCAACTTGATGTCAGCACTGCAGACAATCAGCACAGACCAGGCAGTGTCGGAAAGCTGGAGTTAGACCTGGGGAGGGTGAGCAATACTTGGTTTGTTTTCTTTTATATATATATATATATATATATATATATATATAAAACAATTTCTTACAACCCCTTTAACAAGGCTGAGTCTATTATCTACCTTTAGAGGGAGAATTACAAATATTATGTGTCCTGTCTCTTTAAGAAATGTAACGTCACCACTAGTGATGGGAGCAGCGGTAAATCAGTGAATAAATGAAATCTTCTCCATCTTTGTGTTATTACACTTTGTGTTTCATCTCTCACCATCTTCAGGATCTCTGCTTGATGTCAGTGAATGAGGACGGTTCTGTTTCCATTCGGAGGCCGTAATCCTGCACATTGCTGCTCCTGCTCTCAGCGGATACATTGTATCCAGTCTAGAAAATGCTCCTGAGCACAATATATATCAGCCACAATCTAATAGCTTGTTACAATGTATCAGTCTGGAGTTTTGCTCACAGAGCATTGTCTGCACTGGATACAATTGTATCCGCTTCTCGACTAGATACAGACAGGTTTACTGCCTCTGAATGGAAACAGCAGTGTTCTCATTCACTGACAGCAAACTAATATCATTAAAATAGGGAGCAATTGAAACATAAAGGGTCCAGTTTATCATTTGCATTTTTTTTTCTTTTTTTTGTCCTTTGGTTTTCAATGTGCCAAAGTCATCAAAATGGCCCAAACGTTTCATCAACTTTGCGCTAAAATCAAAAAATGCTTTTTACTTTAACCTGTCTTGCAACTTTTTAGCTTAAAAAGTTGAATGTTCTGCTAAAATGTTGCAAAATATGGGCAAGATTTTTTGAAAAGTCACAAATGATAAATCAGATGAAAACATCTGGAAACCCTAAACTCCGCAATGTAGCGAAAAAAAGAAGCGAACAAACAAAAAAAGGACGAAAACATAAAAAAGGGACTGAAACAAAAGGTGTAAATGTTAAGATGAATACGCCACAAACAAAAATAAAAGGTGCCGAACACCAAAAACTCGGCAAAAAAAACAATCAGCAAAGAATCGGCTCCAAAGTATAATAGAAAGATATAGAACTTTTCATTTATAAACTGTTTTATTAACCCCGAGCTGAAAAATCATTTTAAAATAACTATTTAGGATCAGAGTCCTGCCTTTCTCCTCTTCTGATTTCATAAAAGCATTCAATATAATCTTACCTCTTCATAGAAAAATTCCTTTAACTATTATTTTATCAAATACTTGCAAGTGCTATAAATCATGGAACTTTTTCCAGACTATTGGAATTAACATTTGAATTCTGGATATCATCTCCCTTACTGAACACAATAGTATAACATGGTCCCTATAATACTCAGAAGCATAGGCGGATTATAATGAGGTCAATCCGGGCTACCGCCCGGGGCCTGGGGCTCCCAGGGGCATGTGGCCGGATTGACCTCATTATAATGTGTGACAGGAGGGCCCGGGAGCCGGAAGATGGAATCTGCTCTGCTGTGTCCCGCGGCGCTGCGAGGATGACTCACCAGGTGCTGACTGTGTAAGTGCAGTAGAGGAGGCTCCGCCCACCTGCTCCGGCCTCCAGCAGAGCACAGAGACAGCTTACAGCATGGCCACTGCTCCCCCTGCCCCCTACCCGGGTCTGAATGTTACCTCTCCGCTCTCCCCCTCCTGCCCAGCAATTACACCGAGAACTCTGCAGTCGGGCCCCAAGAGGAGGGGAGGCTGCCTCACAGGGAAGATGAAAGAACAACCTGCATAATGTACAGAAAGGGTAAGTCCATGTGCAGTGTGTGTGTGTTATATATATATATATATATATATATGTGTATGTATGTATATGTGTGTGTGTATGTATCTATGTGTATGTATTTGTGGACCATCAGGGGGGCTCACTCTCTGTTGTGGCCCGGGCTGCTTCCCCAGTGCAGGACCGCTGGCACTTCACCTGACATGGCCGTGAGCTGTGTGGCTGTGTCTGGTATTAATGACACGGCTGGGGCGACACTGCGCCTATAATTGTGCTTGTGTATTGCCCCTGCCGCGCCATTACTACCAGACTCAACCGCACAGCGCACGGCCATGTCAGGTGAAGTGTCGGCAATCAAGCAGCGCTAGAGGTCCTACACAGATGCTGTAGAAGAAGCCCAGGCCCCAACGGCGAGTGGGCCCCTCTGAAAGCATGGCCATGTCTGTGACACGCTGGTGGCCCTGCACTGAGACATGCCTGAGGAGCTGCTGGACAGGACAGTTTTATGTGTTTGTAAGATATGTACGTATGCCTGTATGCATGTGTCTGTGCGCATATCTGCGTACCATGTGCATGTGTGCGCATAGCTGCATATCGTGCGTGCGCACGTGTGCTGGCCCGGCCGCATCACAGCTAGAAGACACGGCCCTGTGCGCGGCAGTGTCTGCTAGCATGACGTCATGCAGTGCGCCCTGCACTGCTTCTTACCACCAGAGAGGAGCTGGACGACTGGAGCCGAGCAGGGGGACGGTGAGTGATGTGTCAGTGTGTGCCGGTATCATTGTGTGATATGTCTCTTTATATGTATTTTTCTGTTTCAAATGTGTTTATGGCTATGTGCCCACCATGCAGAAATGCTGCAGATTTTTTCCGCTTCTCCCTGGCAGGAAAAACGCATGCGGATTGTACGTGCTTATTGTGCATGCGCTTTTCCCGCCAGGTAGAAGCGTTTGTCAAGCGTTTTTGCAGCATTCATGCATGCGGGTTATCAAGCACTTTCCTAGAGATTTCAGCATCACTTGGAAAAGTGCTTGACAACTTGGTCACACTATATAAATCCATGCAACCGGCAACCGGCATATATAGTGTGACCAAGTAATAGTTATAAAAAAGAATGAGAATGGTAAAAAATAAAGATTATACTTACCTTCCGATGGCCCCCGGTCTCCTCAGCGGTGCGTCCGGTGTCTTCGGCGGATCACGGTGGTGTGAAAGGACCTTTCATGATGTCATTTAGTCATGTGACAGGTCACGCGACAGCCGATGTCAGCTGTCGTGTGACCTGTCACATGACTAAATGACATCATGGCAGGTCCTTTCACACCACCGCGACGCATACAACAGACCGGACGTATCGCTGAGGAGACCGGGGGCCAACGGAAGGTAAGTATAATCTTTATTTTATTTATTTTAAATTCTTTTTTTTACAGGTTCTATGGTACCCGGGTCTGGATGAGAGTCTCCTCTTCTCAAAACCCGGGTACCATCCGCACATTGAGTCGCTTAATATCCGCATGTGCACATGTAGTCATACGGATATTAAGCGATTCAATGCAAGTCAATGGCGGCAATTACACTGCATGTCCGCAAAATGAATGGACATGCTGCGGATTTTTCCGCAATGATAATCCGCATTATCATTAGGATTAGGATTATCATTAGGGACCATGGGGCACGTATTACCAAGAGTTTTTTCAGCGTTTTCGCTGCGGAAATTCCGTGGCAAAAACGCTTGAAAAACGCACAGTGGGAACGCAGCCTATGCGTGTATATATTTGTCTTTGTATATGTCTGTATATGTTTGTTTGTGTGTGTGCGGCCTCCTGCTGTATCTGGGGGGGGCACCGTGCGGCCTCCTGCTGTATCTGGGGGGGGCGCCGTGCGGCCTCCTGCTGTATCTGGGGGGGGCACCGTGCGGCCTCCGCCTGTATCTGGGCGGGGGCACCGTGCGGCCTCCGCCTGTATCTGGGGGGGGGCACCGTGCGGCCTCCTGCTGTATCTGGGGGGGGCGCCGTGCGGCCTCCGCCTGTATCTGGGGGGGGGGTGCCGTGCGGCCTCCAGCTGTATCTGGGGGGGGGCGCCGTGCGGCCTCCTGCTGTATCTGGGGGGGCACCGTGCGGCCTCCGCCTGTATCTGGGGGGGGAGCGCCGTGCGGCCTCCGCCTGTATCTCGGGGGGGAGCGCCGTGCGGCCCCCGGCTGTATCTGGGGGGGGAGCGCCGTGCGGCCTCCGGCTGTATCTGGGGGGGGGCGCCTTGCGGCCTCCGGCTGTATCTGGGGGGGGAGCGCCGTGCGGCCTCCTGCTGTATCTGGGGGGGGGCGCCGGGCGGCCTCCGGCTGTATATGGGGGGGGCGCCGGGCGGCCTCCTGCTGTATCTGGGGAGGGGGGGGGCCGTGCGGTCTCCGGCTGTATCTCGATGGGCGCTTTGCAGCCTCCGGCTGTATCGGGGGAGCGCCGTGCGGCCTCCTGCTGTATCTGGGGGGGGGGCGCCGGGCGGCCTCCTGCTGTATCTGCGGGGGGGGAGGGGGGGCGTGCGGTCTTCTGCTGTATCTGGGGGGGGAGCGTCGTGCGGCCTCATGCTGTATCTGGAGGGGGGAGCGCCGTGCGGTCTCCGGCTGTATCTCGATGGGTGCCTTGCAGCCTCCGGCTGTATCGGGGGAGCGCCGTGCGGCCTCCTGCTGTATCTGGGGGGGGAGCGCCGTGCGGCCTCCTGCTGTGTATAGGAGGATTATGTGAAAGCTCATATTATACAGTATGAGACCCTACATACATAGGGGGATGTCAGCATACTTAATTGTGCTCAATATTAAGTCATACAATTAATATAAAAAAATAATTATAATTAACCCCTTTCCAACCCTTGCCGTATTAGTACGCACATTTGCGTACCCCCGGTTCAGTGAGGGCTCCGGCGCTGAGCCCGCACTGAACCGAGCACATGTCAGCTGATTCTTACAGCTGACATGTGCCCGCAACAGCCGCGGGTGGAATCGCGATCCACCCGCGGCTGTTAACATGTTAAATGCCGCTGTCAATCTCCGACAGCGACATTAAACGCGCGCTTCTGGGTTGCGCGTCATAAGCCCCGCCCACCGGCGACCCCGTCACGTGATCGCGGGTAACCGATGGGCGTGCATGACAACCCAGGGTCTGCAGCAGACGCCTGTGGTTGTCATGATCTCGTCGCTATGAGCGCCACCTAGTGGTCGGCGCTCATAGCACAGGACCATTTCTGCTATATGCAGGGGATCTGCTGGTCCCCTGTATCTAGCAGAGACGATCAGACAACTGCTGCTTCTAGTCTCCTATGGAGACTATAGAAGCATGCAGTAAGTGAAAAAAAAATGTTTTTAAAAATATAAAAAAAATATAAAAGTTTAAATCACCCCCCTTTTACCCCATTCAAAATAAAATATAAAAAAAAAAAAAACCACATACACATATTTGGTATCGCCGCGTTCAGAATCGCCCGATCTATCAAAATAAAAACGGTGTAATGAGAAAAAAATTCTAAACGCCAGAATTACGTTTTTTGGTCGCCGCAAAATTGCAATAAAATGCAATAACGGGCGATCAAAACATCGGATCTACCCCAAAATGTTATCAATAAAAACGTAAGCCCGACGTGCAAAAAATAAGCCCTCACCCAGCCCCAGATCCCGAAAAATAGAGACGCTACAGGTCTCGGAAAATGGCGCTATTTTTTTTAAAAAAAATGTACCAAATTTGGAATTTTTTTGCACCACTTAAATATAAAATAACCTATACATGTTTGGTGTCTACGAACTTGTAATGACCTGGAGAATAAGAATGGCAAGTCAGTTTTAGCATTCAGTGAAAGTGGTAAAAAAAAAAAATAAAAAACAACTGTGGTATTGGACTTTTTTTGCAATTTTACCACACTTGGAATTTTTTTACCGTTTTCCCGTACATGCTATGGTAAAACTAGTAGTGGCGTTGAAAAGTACAACTTGTCCCGCAAAAAATAAGCCCTCAGACGGCCATATTGTCCAAAAAATAAAGACGCTATGGCTCTGGGAACAACAGGAACAAGGGGAGCAAAAAACGAAAAAGCAAAAACGACAAAACCCAAGGTTGCGAAGGGGTTAATATATTAATATTGTGCAGAATTAATTTCACATGAACTATTACATGATCTATCAAAGGGGGATCATGTCACAAGTCACGTGATACATCAGGTGTGTGTGTGTGGGGGGGGCCATGCCATCTAAACTGCCCGGGGCCCTTGCTACTCTTAATCCACCCCTGCTCACAAGGATGAGAGATGTTCTTGTAAGGACCATCCTGCTTCTTCTGGTCGCTCTATATTCCGGTGGATCTCCTGTCTGATCCTTCCATCCCCGTCCCTCTCGCTATTTATACCACTTTTTGCTCCAGTTGGAGTCTCCATCCCAGGAATCAGAGTTTTCCTAAAAGTTTCTGTAAGTTCCCGCAGTGTCTGTGACCGGTGAGGAATGGAGGCCGTCACTGTGGACTGTCCGACTCTGCCCTATAATGTCCGATTATAAAAGAGAGAAACCAGCGTCAGATCCCAGCACTTCCCTAAATCACGGCCATCGTTTATCTGAACTCTCCGCTTATCTGGGGCCTCAGAGATAATAACTCACAGCAGTGACGGACCTCGGGGTTTCCTAATATAACTATCCCCCCATCATTGCTTTCCTGTAATGTAACTATTAAAGATGATGAAATGTATTCGACTGGAATTCTCATTGAATTTTGAATTGTACAAAACTCCGTTTTCTCCAGAATATAAGTTTTATTGCATATTCAACATAACGACAGCCGGCTGCAGCCGCCATCTTGCTGAACCATAGAGGGCAAACGGTTACAATAGATTAAAGATATTACAATAGAGACCCCATAATGAGGAAGATTCAATTAGCAGAGAATAACTTTGCGGCAAATCAAATTTCCCTGTAAAATTCTCACATTTTGACAAATAGAAATCCTGGCAGATTCCATCATCTCTAGTAACTTTATATCAATGATTCATGAACTCTGCACTAAAGAAAAACATTTCCTTTATTTTTATTAAAACTTTTTTTTGCCTTTCTTCAGCACAATAAGTTGCACATTTTGCACCCCCCTGCCCAAAATAAAAAATAAACTAGCATACATAAAATCACTCAAGGGAGGGAGAGGAGAGAGGAGTGACGCGCCCCATGGGCCGTGGGGTACTCGGTAGCCGGGCCGGTCCTGTATTGTCACGGTGGCGGTGACCCGGTCCATGGCCCAGGGCGATCAAATGAAGAACAGTGAAAGTCAATTTGGGAATAAAGAAAAGGGGAATAAAATTTGTGACGCCACCCGTGGTATGTGGCTATAGGGGGCGCCGCTGCGGTGCAGATCCTCTGGAGCTGATGGTGACGCAGCAGAGATAGTGCAGCTCTCCACCGGCAGAGCTCAGCTCCAGGGCAGGATATAGTGTTTGATGAGGTAGATGTTGGTGTAGTGCAAGGCAGGTGGTGCAGCAATTAGTCAAGGACACAGCGGGTGCAGTCTTCAGGTTTTACTCACAGTTGTCAAGATCCTCCAGGTTACAACCGCCGAATTATAACCGCCCACGTCGTCCTGTGTCCTCCAGGGAAGTGATCCAGCAGACTCTCAGTTAATTTGGGTGCACTTGAATGGACCCCCTGTGTACCTCTACACAGGGACAGGGGCTGTGCTCTCCCTCAGGAGCAATCTTGCCCTTCCCTAATGAGGTGGTGTAGTGTTGGATGTGAGTGTGTGGGTCCCGGGTAGTGCTCCCTCCTTACCTGAGAGTGGGGTACCACACCTCTGGCTGAGATGCAGTACCCCTGTGGAGACTGAACCACCCGCAGGGGCGCCACAAGTGCATATCTGCAAAACTTTTGTAACTTTTCAGAAAGTTGTAAATGATGAACCAGAAGAAAACATCTGGAAAGGCAAAACCTCACCGGCAACGGAGAACATAAAAACCAACAGATGAAGAAATAAAACAGTGGCGATAAAAAAGGGCAAATGAAAAGATGAATATGGCACAAACAAAAAACAGACCCAAGGCAATGATGAATTGGCTTTATGGGCTTTCTGTTTAATTAGGTGGAAGCAGCAGGACTGTCAGGCTTTCTCCATGAGTCGGGGTGGAGCGGGGAAAGACCGCCGAGCATTCATACAATCATACATAAAGCACTGACACCCCTCATTTATGGTGTTTTATATATTGTTTCCCCAATTAATTATACCCAGAATTACCCCCGTCACACCACTCACACGCCTATAAGGCAGTCTACTACATCTGACATCCCCCGCAGTCCGCAGATGCCCCTCTGAGTATATGGAGTGACAGAACGTCTTCTGCTTCTCACACCTGTTATTACAAGTCCGCGCTCGGGTTTATGACTCTTCTTATCTTCATCAGGGAATATTATTTCTGTGTCCGCTCTGCAGGTTAATTAGTGATTAAGGGATTCCACAGCGGAGATGATCCGGACCTTTCCATTCTCCCAGTGTTTCCCATTACTAAAGATTAGGAAAAATAAATCATAAAAAATCATAAAAAATACACAAAGTCATTGAAGCCTGAATATCAGGTAATGAACTTTCCAGGAAAGGCCAGAAACAAGTGTGACCCTTATATAATGTGTCCTGGAGTCGGGGTCACAGCCCAGTCCAGCAGCAGAACCGCAGCAGAGCACATCCAGGAGAACAATGGCCGCACCATCCCTGGTAAGAGCAGCGGCCCCTCTCTGATCACCACATCTGGGGTCTATTAATGTTACATTGTTATTTACTAACAGAACAAACGCTACAATGAATCCAGAGCGTTATATATAATATACTGTAATATTACAGGACAGTGAGGTTTCTCCAATGTTCAAGAGGGAATGTTGTTAGAAAGGGTTTGTCGAATTGTGAGACGCATATTATTGCTTAAATATATTGTATTACTTATCATTACAACCAGTATAATACTCCAGAGCTGTATTCATAATTCTCTCCGATTAGTAATGTAATGTATGTACACAGTGACTGTACCAGCAGAATAGTGAGTGCAGCTCTGGAGTATAATACAGGATGTAACTCAGGATCAGTAATGTAATGTATGTACACAGTGACTGCACCAGCAGAATAGTGAGTGCAGCTCTGGAGTATAATACAGGATGTAACTCAGGATCAGTGCAGGATCAGTAATGTAATGTATGTACATAGTGACTGCACTGGCAGAATAGTGAGTGCAGCTCTGCAGTATAATACAGGATGTAAGTCAGGATCAGTGCAGGATCAGTAATGTAATGCATGTACACAGTGACTACACCAGCAGAATAGTGAGTGCAGCTCTGGGGTATAAAACAGGATGTAACTCAGGATCAGTAATGTATTGTATGTACACAGTGACTGCACTGGCAGAATAGTGAGTGCAGCTCTGGAGTATAATACAGGATGTAACTCAGGATCAGTGCAGGATCAGTAATGTAATATATGTACACAGTGACTGCACAAGCAGAATAGTGAGTGCAGCTCTGGAGTATAACACAGGATGTAACTCAGGATCAGTAATGTAGTGTATGTACCCAGTGACTACACCAGCAGAATAGTGAGTGCAGCTCTGGGGTATAATACAGGATGTAACTCAGGATCAGTAATGTAATGTATGTACACAGTGACTGCTCCAGCCGATTAGTGAGTGCAGCTCTGGAGTATAATACAGGATGTAACTCAGGATCAGTGCAGGATCAGTAATGTAATGTATGTACATAGTGACTGCACTGGCAGAATAGTGAGTGCAGCTCTGGGGTAAAATACAGGATGTAACTCAGGATCAGTAATATAATGTATGTACACAGTGACTGCAGCAGCAGAATAGTGAGTGTAGCTCTGGAGTATAATACAGGAAGTAACTCAGGATCAGTGCAGGATCAGTAATGTAATATATGAACACAGTGACTGCACCAGCAGAATAGTGAGTGCAGCTCTGGACTATAATACAGGATGTAACTCAGGATCAGTAATGTAATATATGTACACAGTGACTGCAGCAGCAGAATAGTGAGTGCAGCTCTGCAGTATAATACAGGATGTAACTCAGGATCAGTAATGTAATGTATGTACACAGTGACTGCACCAGCAGAATAGTGAGTGCAGCTCTGGAGTATAATACAGGATGTAACTCAGGATCAGTACAGGATCAGTAATGTAATGTATGTCCATAGTGACTGCACTGGCAGAATAGTGAGTGCAGCTCTGGAGTATAATACATGATGTAACTCAGGATCAGTGCAGGATCAGTAATGTAATATATGTGCACAGTGACTACACCAGCAGAATAGTGAGTGCAGCTCTGGGGTATAATACAGGATGTAACTCAGGATCAGTAATGTAATGTATGTACACAGTGACTGCACCAGCAGAATAGTGAGTGCAGCTCTGGAGTATAACACAGGATGTAACTCAGGATCAGTGCAGGATCAGTAATGTAATATATGTACACAGTGACTGCACAAGCAGAATAGTGAGTGCAGCTCTGGGGTATAATACAGGATGTAACTCAGGATCAGTAATGTAATGTATGTACATAGTGACTGCACTTCCAGAATAGTGAGTGCAGCTCCGGAGTATAATACAGGATGTATCTCAGGATCAGTAGAGGATCAGTAATGTAATGTAATGTTTGTACACAGTGACTGCACCAGCAGAATAGTGAGTGCAGCTCTGGGGTAAAATACAGGATGTAACTCAGTGTATGCACACAGTGACTCCACCAGCAGCATACTGGGTGCAGCTCTGATCAGCTGCTAGTCAGTGTGGTGATTGCGGGTGTGGTGGCTGCAGATCCTGCTGTGAGCTCCTGATCTCTGAGAAACCAACACCTCTCCACCTGGGGACCTGCTCTCTCTCTTTCCCAGGGAGGGAACGGGTTTCTGGGATGAGTGATGGAGCCAAGTCCCAGGCTTCTGCTTCCCGAACCAGGCTGGCGGGGGGCAGAAGAAACCAGCAACCGGCCTGCACATCAGAGGACTCGGGGGTGAGACGCTGCACCAGGAGTCGCAGCAATGCGGTGCCGACGAATGCTGTTGCCGCTGATCACTTAGTTGAGAAGCGGCGGCAGTGTGAGGGGGCAGTTGGGGCTGAGCGTTCCGGTCCTCCCACGAAAGTGCTATTTTGTGTTGGCGTCGCTGGTCCGGAAGATCCTGATGCTAAAGATCAGCGGCGCCTAACTGCAGCTAGAGATCAGCTGCACATTATACCAAATGCCAACAGCGGAAATTACCGACCGATGATGTGGAGGGCACACATAAGACCGGGGGTAAGGTCGCCTCCAGTTCTATGGAGGTGACTGAGTCCCTTGTGCCTGATGAGGAGGTCAAAAGGTCATCCACCATTGTTACTCGTCCAGCAGGAATGAATGTGGTGGTGGAGGTGAATGAGGATAATTCATTGTCTAGTGGTGTGGTTGCTGGTTTGGTGGAGGGTGAGATGGAGGTGGGTAATGGTGATACTGTTGGGGCTGATGTGGTCACTGGTCCGGTTGCCCCCCCGGGGGTGGCAACACCTGTCCAGAGTTATGCCAGTGTCACCTCCGGGGCAAATAGGGCATCCTCCTCGTCTCCGGGCTTTGGGGACGGCATGTTGCAACGGCGCCTTCTGGAGGCTCTAAAGAAGGGGGAGAGATCACTAATGGTAGAGGGTCGAGAGGTTGATCTATCCTTCTGGATAGAGAGGCATGGCCTCGGGGCCTTCCGAGAGCAAAAAGGGGGAGATACAGTGTGGTCCCTCCCAACAGCCGGGCCAGGCAGTGTGCGTAGGAATGTGGTCCGTCTTCGGTGGAGGGGCAGTGATGCATGTCCGCCAAGGTCTAAAGTTGTGGAGCTCCTGCTGAAGATGGGCTTCAAGGCGATTGACATCTACGCCTTGATACATCCCTATTCCATGCCTGAGTTTGATGTCAGCTTTGTTCGGCCGGAGGGGCTTGAGCTCTTCTGGGCGAATTATGAGTTGGCAAAAAATGAGCCCGGCTGGCGAGACTTTGCCGTTCAGGCAGTGTCTCGCCAAAACCAGATCAAGAAAGTTACCGTGATGACTCGTAACGAGTCGCTTTCTTGCTATGACATCATGACGTGGCTTGGTCGGTATGGAGAGGTGGTGGAGATGCCAAAGAAAAACCGCGACGAGTTTGGTATCTGGTCAGGGGCCTGGACGTTTATGGTAAAACTTAAGCGTTCAGGTGGTACGGTTGCCCACATTCCATCGTCTGCCTTCCTAGGTAGGGATCGTATCCTGGTCTTCTACCTGGGGCAACCGAAGCTCTGTCACAGGTGCGGCGACCCCACACACTTCAGTGCAAACTGCACCGTGCAGAAATGCGCGTTGTGTGGGGGTGTTGGCCATCTTGCCGCCTCTTGTGTGGAGATTAGGTGCCACCTTTGTGGTGAGTTAGGCCACCCATTCAGCCGTTGTCCTAGCTCCTTTGCTAATGCAGTCGAGACCCCGGTGGGAGTAAGCCGTGAGGCCGATTCTGCTGGAGAGGGGACTAGCAGGGGTGGGGGAGCTGAGGGGCCAGGGAAGAAAAGCAATAAAAAGACGCCTGCCCAGCTGAGGCGTCTAGACAAGCGCAGACAGGAGACGGAGAGGGGCGAGCCCCAGACTACTGGGGCAGCCCCTGTCCTGGATGCCAGTGTTGCTGCTGAGGCCCCGAGGGATGATGAGTTGGATGAGGAGGTCAGGAGGATCCACAGGGAGGAAACTGCCTCTTCTTCAGAATCCTCCCATTATGAAAGTATGGATGAGGATAATAAGCGGTGGCTAGAGAACAAGCGTAAGCTCGGCACCAAAAAGAAGAAAAAGAAGGGAGATAAAACATCTTCTCCCGCTCTGACCAAGGTACCTAAGGAAGGTAAAACCGACTCCCCTCTAGTTAGTCATTCTAACCGGTTCCAAGCCCTTGATAACATCTCTTCCTCTGAGGAGGAGGCTGAGGTTCCGGCTTCAGCGGAGCTTACAGGGGGCGCCGAGTCTCCTCCTCCTGGGGATGCAAGGTCCTTGGGGGGAGGGACTGGCCCAGAGTCCAGAGACGAGGACGAAAAAAGAAGGAAAAATGTGGGAATGGACACCTCTGTGTGGTGGAAGGATTTCTCCTCTGAGGCAGAGGATAAGGGGAGTGGGAAGAAGAAAGCCATCTAACTCAATCACCAATGATGGCGGTACCCACTCCGTTGACGCTGGCGTCCATTAATGTCGCCAGCATTAAGTCAAACATGGCTAGATTTGCGGCCTTTGATTTTCTCAGCCGGGTTGAAGCTGACATTTTCTTTTTGCAAGAGACCAGGCTGCCAAATATGGCAGAGGTTTTTATAGCTAAGAGGGAGTGGAGACTCGGGCCCTCCTATTGGTCTCTTGCGGCCGAGCCGTATAGCGGAGTGGCGGTCCTTTTTACCGCACCGGTAGAATGCCGACGGGTTATTGAGTTAGAAATGGGGAGGTGCCTGATATTAGATGTCCTCATGAAGGGACAAGAGCTTCGGCTCATTAACATCTATGGTCCCCAATCTAAATGGGACCGGAAGTGTCTCTTTATGAGGATCAAGCCCTACCTTTTTACAAGTCGGCAGGTCGTCTTTGGAGGGGACTTCAACACTGTCACGAGGCCCCGGGATAGAGGAGGTTCCAGAGACAAGCTGACTTATGATAGCGTCGCCCTTAATAGTATAGCTCGTGAGGCTCGCCTGGTGGATGTCCACATCCGGCACACCGCAGGCCACGAGGGGTTCACCTATCATAGAGGTAACTGTAGGTCCAGGATAGACAGGTTTTATTTAAAGGAGGAAGCCGTCTCTTCAGCAGTATCTGTTGTTGAGGTGGAGTTCTCCGATCACTGTTTGATTTTGTTTTCCCTGAATGTTACAGAGACCCCCCGGATGGGAAGAGGCTTTTGGAGGCTCAATTCGTCTCTCTTGGAAGAAGCGGAGATAAGACAGTCCTTTGAGGATTTTCTTCAGAGCCAGGTACCCTTACTGGATCTTTGTAGTAGTAAGTCAGAGTGGTGGGAGATGTTTAAGAAAAGGGTGGCGAGATTCTTCCGCCAGCTCTCGAGCCTCAGGAGCCTGGACATGTACCGCCTGTATCAGGGCCTGAGGAGGAAACTCGAGCATCTTGTCTCAACTGGAGGTAGCCGCGAGGAGATCTCCAGAGTGAAATCTTTGCTAATGAGGTGTCAGTATGATAGACACGCATCTTTGGTTTTTGAGAGGGATTACGGGAAGTACCGCTCGCCCGACCCTTATAGAAACTGCAAGATGTCAGTGAATAGTAAAGTTGTTACAGGACTGGTTGACACTGCGGGGTCCTTGAAAAGATCCAGATCAGGGATCCTGGAGGTCGTCAGATCATTCTACTCGCACCTCTTGGGGAAGAGGGATCTGGATTGGGATGAGATGTCGGCTTTTCTGGCTGAAGCCGTCCCCGAACCAGGGGTAGACCCCTCTCTTGGCGTTTTGACAGAGATGATCAGGGAAGAGGAAGTTAAGTTGGCGATTGAAGGGCTTGCCCTGAAGAAATCTCCCGGTCCGGATGGCTTAACATCTGAATTCTATAAGACCTTTAAGGACGCCTTGGTTCCCCTCTTGACTGAGGTATTCAATGAGTGTCTTTCCTCGGGCACTCTGCCAAAGTCAATGAGGAGGTCTGCCCTGATCATCTTGTCAAAGGGTAAGGACCCATCTTGCATTGAGAATTGGCCTCCCATAGCGCTTCTGAATGCAGACAGGAAGGTTTTGGCAAAGGTGCTGTTTAATCGGCTGGTGAAATTTGCACCCCAGCTCCTTTCGGGGGCCCAGCATTGCTCTGTTCCGGGCCGCAGTACAATTAGTGCTGTACTCTGTGTCCGAGAGGCGGTGGAGCAGGGTAGGGCTGGCCACTGGAAGGGGTACATGCTGTCATTGGACCAGGCAAAAGCGTTTGATCGGGTTAATCATGAGTACCTCTGGTCTGTCCTTCTGAGGTATGGCCTGCCGGGGGGGTGTGTTGATTGGCTTAAGACCTTGTACTCTGGGGCAGAGAGTTTCCCGCTTGTGAACAGTTGGATTGGCAGCTCTTTTGAGGTTGGGTGCGTGTTCGCCAGGGTTGTCCCTTGAGCCCGCTACTGTACGTGTTTGCGATTGACCCACTTCTTAGGAGGGTGGAGCGTGGATCGTTGGCTGGGATCGGGATGGACCGGGCAGCACCGGAAGCCACTCTGAGAGTGGTGGCGTATGCCGATGACGTCACCGTTTTTGTTTCCTCTGATGGGGAGGCAGAATGGCTGATGTCAGAGGTAAATCGCTACTCGGAGGCATCCGGGTCTAAGATCAACCGGGATAAGTGTGAGAGTCTCTGGCTAGGTGGAGGAGATCCTGGTTTTGATCTCCCGGACACCCTTCCAGAACCCAAAGTCTCTGCAAAAGTTCTTGGCATCGAATTTGGCCAGGGGGATTACCCCAAACAAAATTGGGACAGCAGGCTAGAGATCGCCACTCAGAAGGTGAACCAATGGAAGGGTTGGTCTTTGACCCTAAGGGAGAGGGTAAACCTGATCAAAACTTACCTGCTCCCTTTGCTGATCTATCTGGGCAGTGTGTGCATCTTGCCAGAGCCTCTCTGGACTCGGGTCTACAGTTTGTTCTTTCAACTGTTATGGGGGAATAGACTGAACCTGGTCAAGAGGGAGATTACTTACCGTACGAGGAGACTAGGAGGGTTGGGTATGGTCAACCCTGTGGTATTCCTTGTGAATACCTTCATTAAGATCAATATTGCAAACCTCTGGAAAGAGAGGGCTCCTCCGTGGGTATTCTCCTGTAAGGGATGGTTTCAGCCTTTCTTCCAGGAATGGGAGACAGGAGGGCAAGTGAAGGATCTCTGCACACCGCATGAACATCTCCCGGCTTACGCTACCGTGGTTCTGAAGGTAATTCGCTGGTGGGGTCTGGGAATGTGGGAGGTCAGGACTCTGCCAAGGAAGCTCCTTGACAAAAGGGTTCTGTTGACCCATTTTCAGAGGCCTCTGGCGCTCAGGGATTGCCCAAGTCGGGATCTTGGGGTGGGTCTGCATCTTTTGAATTCTATCAGGATCCCCTCGAAGGTTTGGGACTTGGCTTGGCGCTGCTTCCATGGGAAACTGTGTGTGAGGGACAATCTGAAGTGTAGGAGCTCTGAGGACAGGAACTGTCCTCGGGAGCATTGTGGTACCATGCTTGAAAGCATGGACTACTTCCTGCTTCGTTGTCCCTTTAACATAGAGGTGTACAACAGGGTGGGCGCCTCCATTGGCTGGCCCCGGCTGGTCGGTCTCTCTTATGCGGAATGGGCCTATGGAGCATTCGGGGACCTGGGTGGTCGGGACCGCTGCACCTTATTTCTAGTTAGCGCAGTGGTTAGGTATCACACGTGGAACGCACGGTGCTTAGTATCGACGCAGCGGAAAATCCTCCCAGTGGACGATGTGTTTAGGACCATACTCGGTGACCTGGTGAAGGTGCGTTCTCTGGAGTATGAGAGACTGGGTACACGGAGGGCCGCTCTCCTCTGGAGGGGCTTTTCTTTTAGTGTGCCCTAGTCTGGTCATCGCCTCTCCTGGTGGTGGGCTGCTGCTGACACCATAGATTTTTGTTTTATTGATCAGTAGACAGTGATGTAGGGCTGCAGGCGCCGAACTTGGGCTTTGTCAGTTGTGGTTATTGTATTGTTTGTTTCTGTATATATTGTATATATGGGTTTGGGTGTAGGTGTTAGGTTGGGTGGAGGGAAAAGGGGGGAGGTGGGTTCATCTTGTGGGACACTGGTTATTTGGGTGAAAAACTGGCACTGCCTGATCTGGCCTATGGACGTTGGACTGAGGCATGAGGCGCAGGACCAGCTCTCAGGTCAGTGCCGGGGAGGGACTGGTGGGCTTGAGTGTGGGGGGTTTTGTTTTGTCTTGTATATATTTGTATAGTTAGTATTTATTTTATTTTATTTATTTAAAAAAAAAAAAAAAGAAGAATGTATATATTAGTTTGTATATAATTTGTCG
This sequence comes from Phyllobates terribilis, assembly GCF_046119375.1. Lineage (NCBI taxonomy): Eukaryota > Metazoa > Chordata > Amphibia > Anura > Dendrobatidae > Phyllobates > Phyllobates terribilis. The sequence continues at coordinate 900,613 of NW_027362968.1, read as the reverse complement.
GTTATTGTTTATTATATTGTTATTATTTGTTTGGTAACCGGACCAGATGTCATGGTGTAGGTAGTTATTATTGTGTGTATATGTATAATATGTGTGTGAGGAGAGAGGGAGCGGCTGGACCAGCAGAATAGTGAGTGCAGCTCTGGAGTATAATACAGGATGGAACTCAGGATCAGTAATGTAATGTATGTACACAGTGACTGCACCAGCAGAATAGTGAGTGCAGCTCTGGAGTATAATACAGGATGTAGCTCAGGATCAGTACAGGATCAATAAAGTAATGTATGTACACAGTGACTGCACCAGCAGAATAGTGAGTGCAGCTCTGGAGTATAATACAGGATGTAACTCAGGATCAGTACAGGATCAGTAATGTAATGTATGTACACAGTGACTCCACCAGCAGAATAGTGAGTGCAGCTCAGGAGTATAATACAGGAGGTAACTCAGGATAAGTACAGGATCTGTAATGTAGTGTATGTACACAGTGACTGCACCTGCAGAAAAGTGAGTGCAGCTCTGCAGCATAATACAGGCTGTAACTCAGGATCAGTACAGGATCAGTAATATAATGTATGTACACAATGACTGCACCAGCAGAATAGTGAGTGCAGCTCTGGAGTATAATACATGATGTAGCTCAGGATCAGTAATGTAATGTATGTACACAGTGACTACACCAGCAAAATAGTGAGTGCAGCTCTGGAGTATAATACAGGATGTAACTCAGGATCAGTACAGGATCAGTAATATAATGTATGTACACAGTGACTGCACCAGCAGAATAGTGAGCGCAGCTCTGGGGTATAATACACGATGTAGCTCAGGATCAGTAATGTAATGTATGTACACAGTGAATGCACCAGCAGAATAGTGAGCGCAGCTCTGGAGTATAATACAGGATGTAACTCAGGATCAGTACAGGATCAGTAATGTAATGTATGTACACAGTGACTGCACCAGCAGAATAGTGAATGTAGCTCTGGAGTATAATACAGGATGTAACTCAGGATCAGTACAGGATCAGTAATGTAATGTAAGTACACAGTGACTGCACCTGCAGAAAAGTGAGTGCTGCTCTGGAGTATAATACAGGATGGAACTCAGGATCAGTAATGTAATGTATGTGCACATTGACTGCACCAGCAGAATAGTGAGTGCAGCTCTGGAGTATAATACAGGATGTAACTCAGGATCAGTGCAGGATCAGTAATGTAATATATGTACACAGTGACTGCACCAGCAGAATAGTGAGTGCAGCTCTGGAGTATAATACAGGATGTAACTCAGGATCAGTAATGTAATGTATGTACACAGTGAATGCACCAGCAGAATAGTGAGTGCAGCTCTGGAGTATAATACAGGATGTAACTCAGGATCAGTACAGGATCAGTAATGTAATGTATGTACACAGTGACTCCACCAGCAGAATAGTGAGTGCAGCTCAGGAGTATAATACAGGAGGTAACTCAGGATAAGTACAGGATCTGTAATGTAATGTATGTACACAGTGACTGCACCTGCAGAAAAGTGAGTGCAGCTCTGCAGCATAATACAGGCTGTAACTCAGGATCAGTACAGGATCAGCAATGTAATGTCTGTACACAGTGACTGCACCAGCAGAATAGTGAGCGCAGCTCTGGGGTATAATACAGGATGTAACTCAGGATCAGTACAGGATCAGTAATGTAATATATGTACACAATGACTGCACCAGCAGAATAGTGAGTGCAGCTCTGGGGTATAATACATGATGTAGCTCAGGATCAGTAATGTAATGTATGTACACAGTGACTACACCAGCAGAATAGTGAGTGCAGCTCTGGAGTATAATACAGGATGTAACTCAGGATCAGTACAGGATCAGTAATGTAATGTATGTACACAGTGACTGCACCAGCAGAATAGTGAGCGCAGCTCTGGGGTATAATACATGATGTAGCTCAGGATCAGTAATGTAATGTATGTACACAGTGAATGCACCAGCAGAATAGTGAGCGCAGCTCTGGAGTATAATACAGGATGTAACTCAGGATCAGTACAGGCTCAGTAATGTAATGTATGCACACAGTGACTGCACCAGCAGAATAGTGAGTGCAGCTCTGGAGTATAATACAGGATGTAACTCAGGATCAGTACACGATCATCAATGTAATGTCTGTACACAGTGACTGCACCAGCAGAATAGTGAGCGCAGCTCTGGAGTATAATACAGGATGTAACTCAGGATCAGTACAGGATCAGAAATATAATGTATGTACACAGTGACTGCACAAGCAGAATAGTGAATGCAGCTCTGGAGTATAATACAGAATGTAACTCAGGATCAGTAATGTAATGTATGTACACAGTGACTACACCAGCAAAATAGTGAGTGCAGCTCTGGAGTATAATACGGGATGTAACTCAGGATCAGTACAGGATCAGTAATATAATGTATGTACACAGTGACTGCACCAGCAGAATAGTGAGCGCAGCTCTGGGGTATAATACATGATGTAGCTCAGGATCAGTAATGTAATGTATGTACACAGTGAATGCACCAGCAGAATAGTGAGCGCAGCTCTGGAGTATAATACAGGATGTAACTCAGGATCAGTACAGGATCAGTAATGTAATGTATGTACACAGTGACTGCACCAGCAGAATAGTGAATGTAGCTCTGGAGTATAATACAGGATGTAACTCAGGATCAGTACAGGATCAGTAATGTAATGTAAGTACACAGTGACTGCACCTGCAGAAAAGTGAGTGCTGCTCTGGAGTATAATACAGGATGGAACTCAGGATCAGTAATGTAATGTATGTGCACATTGACTGCACCAGCAGAATAGTGAGTGCAGCTCTGGAGTATAATACAGGATGTAACTCAGGATCAGTGCAGGATCAGTAATGTAATATATGTACACAGTGACTGCACCAGCAGAATAGTGAGTGCAGCTCTGGAGTATAATACAGGATGTAACTCAGGATCAGTAATGTAATGTATGTACACAGTGAATGCACCAGCAGAATAGTGAGTGCAGCTCTGGAGTATAATACAGGATGTAACTCAGGATCAGTAATGTAATGTATGTACACAGTGACTACACCAGCAGAATAGTGAGTGCAGCTCTGGAGAATAATACAGGATGTAACTCAGGATCAGTACAGGATCAGTAATGTAATGTATGTACACAGTGACTGCACCAGCAGAATAGTGAGCGCAGCTCTGGAGTATAATACAGGATGGAACTCAAGATCAGTGCAGGATCAGTAATGTAATATATGTACACAGTGACTGCACCAGCAGAATAGTGAGTGCAGCTCTGGAGTATAATACAGGATGTAACTCAGGATCAGTAATGTAATGTATGTACACAGTGAATGCACCAGCAGAATAGTGAGTGCAGCTCTGGAGTATAATACAGGATGTAACTCAGGATCAGTAATGTAATGTATGTGCACAGTGACTCCACCAGCAGAATAGTGAGTGCAGCTCTGGAGTATAATACAGGATGTAACTCAGGATCAGTACAGGATCAGTAATGTAATGTATGTACACAGTGACTGCACCAGCAGAATAGTGAATGCAGCTCTGGAGTATAATACAGGATGTAACTCAGGATCAGTACAGGATCAGTAATGTAATGTAAGTACACAGTGACTGCACCTGCAGAAAAGTGAGTGCTGCTCTGGAGTATAATACAGGATGGAACTCAGGATCAGTAATGTAATGTATGTGCACAGTGACTGCACCAGCAGAATAGTGAGTGCAGCTCTGGAGTATAATACAGGATGTAACTCAGGATCAGTGCAGGATCAGTAATGTAATATATGTACACAGTGACTGCACCAGCAGAATAGTGAGTGCAGCTCTGGAGTATAATACAGGATGGAACTCAGGATCAGTAATGTAATGTATGTACACAGTGACTGCACCAGCAGAATAGTGAGTGCAGCTCTGGAGAATAATACAGGAGGTAACTCAGGATCAGTACAGGATCAGTAATATAATGTATGTACACAGTGACTGCACGAGCAGAATAGTGAGTGCAGCTCTGCAGTATAATACAGGATGTCACTCTGGATCAGTACAGGAACAGTAATGTAATGTATGCACACAGTGACTGCTCCAGCAGAATAGTGAGTGCAGCTCTGGAGTATAATACAGGATGTAACTCAGGATCAGTGCAGGATCAGTAATGTATTACATGTACACAGTGACTGCTCCAGCAGAATAGTGAGTGCAGCTCTGCATTATAATACAGGATGTAACTCTGGATCAGTACAGGAACAGTAATGTAATGTATGCACACAGTGACTGCTCCAGTAGAATAGTGAGTGCAGCTCTGGAGTATAATACAGGATGTAACTCAGGATCAGTACAGGATCAGTAATGTAATGTATGTACACAGTGACTGCACCTGCAGAAAAGTGAGTGCAGCTCTGGAGTATAATACAGGATGGAACTCAGGATCAGTAATGTAATGTATGTACACAGTGACTGCACTGGCAGAATAGTTAGTGCAGCTCTGGAGTATAATACAGGATGTAACTCAAGATCAGTACAGGATCAGTAATGTAATGTATGTACACAGTGACTGCACCAGTAGAATAGTGAGTGCAGCTCTGGAGTATAATACAGGATGTAACACAGGATCAGTAATGTAATGTATGTACACAGTGACTTCACCAGTAGAATAGTGAGTGCAGCTCTGGAGTATAATACAGGATGTAACTCAGGATCAGTGCAGGATCAATAATGTAATATATGTACACAGTGACTGCACCTGCAGAAAAGTGAGTGCAGCTCTGGAGTATAATACAGGATGGAACTCAGGATCAGCAATGTAATGTATGAACACAGTGACTGCAGCAGCAGAATAGTGAGTGCAGCTCTGCAGTGTAATACAGGATGTAACTCAGGATCAGTAAAGGATCAGTAATGTAATGTATGTACACAGTGACTGCACCAGCAGAATAGTGAGTGCAGCTCTGCAGTATAATACAAGATGTAAATCAGGATCAGTACAGGATCAATAATGTAATATATGTACACAGTGACTGCACCTGCAGAAAAGTGAGTGCAGCTCTGGAGAATAATACAGGATGGAACTCAGGATCAGTAATGTAATGTATGTACGCAGTGACTGCACCAGCAGAATAGTGAGTGCAGCTCTGGAGTATAATACAGGATGTAACACAGGATCAGTAATGTAATGTATGTACACAGTGACTGCACCAGCAGAATAGTGAGTGCAGCTCTGGAGTATAATACAGGATGTAACTCAAGATCAGTAATGTAATGTATGTACACAGTGACTGCACCAGCAGAATAGTGAGTGCAGCTCTGGAGTATAATACAGGATGGAACTCAGGATCAGTAATGTAATGTATGTACACAGTGACTGGACCAGCAGAATAGTGAGTGCAGCTCTGGAGTATAATACAGGATGTAACTCAGGATCAGTGCAGGATCAATAATGTAATATATGTACACAGTGACTGCACCTGCAGAAAAGTGAGTGCAGCTCTGGAGTATAATACAGGATAGAACACAGGATCAGCAATGTAATGTATGAACACAGTGACTGCAGCAGCAGAATAGTGACTGCAGCTCTGCAGTGTAATACAGGATGTAACTCAGGATCAGTAAAGGATCAGTAATGTAATGTATGTACACAGTGACTGTACCAGCAGAATAGTGAGTGCAGCTCTGCAGTATAATACAAGATGTAAATCAGGATCAGTACAGGATCAATAATGTAATATATGTACACAGTGACTGCACCTGCAGAAAAGTGAGTGCAGCTCTGGAGTATAATACAGGATGGAACTCAGGATCAGCAATGTAATGTATGTACACAGTGACTGCACCAGCAGAATAGTGAGTGCAGCTCTGGAGTATAATACAGGATGTAACACAGGATCAGTAATGTAAGGTATGTACACAGTGACTGCATCAGCAGAATAGTGAGTGCAGCTCTGGAGTATAATACAGGATGTAACTCAAGATCAGTAATGTAATGTATGTACACAGTGACTGCACCAGCAGAATAGTGAGTGCAGCTCTGGAGTATAATACAGGATGGAACTCACGATCAGTAATGTAATGTATGTACACAGTGACTGGACCAGCAGAATAGTGAGTGCAGCTCTGGAGTATAATACAGGATGGAACTCAGGATCAGTAATGTAATGGATGTACACAGTGTCTACACCTGCAGAAAAGTGAGTGCAGCTCTGGAGTATAATACAGGATATAACTCATGATCAGTAATGTAATGTATGTACACAGAGACTGCACCAGCAGAATAGTGAATGCAGCTCTGGAGTATAATACAGGATATAACTCAGAATGAGTACAGGATCAGTAATGTAAAATATGTACACAGTGACTGCACCAGCAGAATAGTGAGTGCAGCTCTGGGGTATACTACAGGATGTAACTCAGGATCAGTAATGTAATGTATGTACACAGTGACTGCACCAGCAGAATAGTGAGTGCAGCTCTGGAGTATAATACAGGATGTAACTCCGGATCAGTACAGGATCAGCAATGTAATGTCTGTACACAGTGACTGCACCAGCAGAATAGTGAGTGCAGCTCTGGAGTATAATACAGGATGTAACTCAGGATCAGTACAGGATCAGAAATATAATGTATGTACACAGTGACTGCACAAGCAGAATAGTGAATGCAGCTCCGGAGTATAATACAGAATGTAACTCAGGATCAGTAATGTAATGTATGTACACAGTGTCTACACCAGCAGAATAGTGAGTGCAGCTCAGGAGTATAATACAGTAGGTAACTCAGGATAAGTACAGGATCTGTAATGTAATGTAAGTACACAGTGACTGCACCTGCAGAAAAGTGAGTGCAGCTCTGCAGCATAATACAGGATGTAACTCAGGATCAGTACAGGATCAGCAATGTAATGTCTGTACACAGTGACTGCACCAGCAGAATAGTGAGCGCAGCTCTGGGGTATAATACATGATGTAACTCAGGATCAGTAATGTAATGTATGTACACAGTGACTACACCAGCAGAATAGTGAGTGCAGCTCTGGAGTAAAATACAGGATGTAACTCAGGATCAGTACAGGATCAGTAATGTAATGTATGTACACAGTGACTGCACCAGCAGAATAGTGAGCGCAGCTCTGGAGTATAATACAGGATGTAACTCAGGATCAGTACAGGATCAGTAATGTAATGTATGTACACAGTGACTGCACCAGCAGAATAGTGAATGCAGCTCTGGAGTATAATACAGGATGTAACTCAGGATCAGTACAGGATCAGTAATGTAATGTAAGTACACAGTGACTGCACCAGCAGAATAGTGAGTGCAGCTCTGGAGTATAATACAGGATGTAACTCAGGATCAGTGCAGGATCAGTAATGGAATATATGTACACAGTGACTGCACCAGCAGAATAGTGAGTGCAGCTCTGGAGTATAATACAGGATGGAACTCAGGATCAGTAATGTAATGTATGTACACAGTGTCTACACCTGTAGAAAAGTGATTGCAGCTCTGGAGTATAATACAGGATGTAACTCAGGATCAGTACAGGATCAGTAATGTAATGTATGTACACAGTGACTGCACGAGCAGAATAGTGAGTGCAGCTCTGCAGTATAATACAGGATGTAACTCAGGATCAGTGCAGGATCAGTAATGTAATGTATGTACACAGTGACTGCACCTGCAGAAAAGTGAGTGCAGCTCTGGAGTATAATACAGGATGGAACTCAGGATGAGTAATGTAATATATGTACACAGTGACTGCATCTGCAGAAAAGTGAGTGCAGCTCTGGAGTATAATACAGGATGGAACTCAGGATCAGTAATGTAATGTATGTACACAGTGACTGCACCAGCAGAATAGTGAGTGCAGCTCTGGAGTATAATACAGGATGTAACTCAGGATCAGTACAGGATCAGTAATGTAATGTATGTACATAGTGACTGCACCAGCAGAATAGTGAGTGCAGCTCTGGAGTATAATACAGGATGTAACTCAGGATCAGTACAGGATCAGTAATGTAATGTATGTACACAGTGACTGCACCAGCAGAATAGTGAGTGCAGCTCTGGGGTAAAATACAGGATGTAACTCAGGATCAGTAATGTAATGTATGTACACAGTGACTGCACCAGCAGAATAGTGAGTGCAGCTCTGCAGTGTAATACAGGATGTAACTCAGGATCAGTAAAGGATCAGTAATGTAATGTATGTACACAGTGACTGCACCAGCAGAATAGTGAGTGCAGCTCTGCAGTATAATACAGGATGTAACTCAGGATCAGTAAAGGATCAGTAATGTAATGTATGTACACAGTGACTGCACCAGTAGAATAGTGAGTGCAGCTCTGGAGTATAATACAAGATGTAAATCAGGATCAGTGCAGGATCAGTAATGTAATGTATGTACACAGTGACTGCTCCAGCAGAAAAGTGAGTGCAGCTCTGGAGTATAATACAGGATGTAACTCAGGATCAGTGCAGGATCAATAATGTAATATATGTACACAGTGACTGCACCTGCAGAAAAGTGAGTGCAGCTCTGGAGTATAATACAGGATGGAACTCAGGATCAGCAATGTAATATATGTACACAGTGACTGCACCAGTAGAATAGTGAGTGCAGCTCTGGAGTATAATACAGGATGTAACACAGGATCAGTAATGTAATGCATGTACACAGTGACTGCACCAGCAGAATAGTGAGTGCAGCTCTGGAGTATAATACAGGATGTAACACAGGATCAGTAATGTAATGTATGTACACAGTAACTGCACCAGCAGAATAGTGAGTGCAGCTCTGGAGTATAATACAGGATGTAACTCAAGATCAGTAATGTAATGTATGTACACAGTGACTGCGCCAGCAGAATAGTGAGTGCAGCTCTGGAGTATAATACAGGATGTAACTCAAGATCAGTAATGTAATGTATGTACACAGTGACTGCACCAGCAGAATAGTGAGTGCAGCTCTGGAGTATAATACAGGATGGAACTCAGGATCAGTAATGTAATGTATGTACACAGTGTCTACACCTGCAGAAAAGTGAGTGCAGCTCTGGAGTATAATACAGGATGTAACTCAGGTTCAGTACAGGATCAGTAATGTAATGTATGTACATAGTGACTGCACCAGCAGAATAGTGAGTGCAGCTCTGGAGTATAATTCAGGATGTAACTCAGGATCAGTACAGGATCAGTAATGTAATGTATGTACACAGTGACTGCACCTGCAGAAAAGTGAGTGCAGCTCTGGAGTATAATACAGGATGGAACTCAGGATCAGTAATGTAATGTATGTACACAGTGACTGCACCAGCAGAATAGTGAGTGCAGCTCTGGAGTATAATACAGGATGTAACTCAGGATCAGTACAGGATCAGTAATGTAATGTATGTACATAGTGACTGCACCAGCAGAATAGTGAGTTCAGCTCTGGAGTATAATACAGGATGTAACTCAGGACCAGTAATATAATGTATGTACACAGTGACTGCACCAGCAGAATAGTGAGTGCAGCACTTGCTTGGGGCCACCACCATTTTATTTGTTATCCTCTGTTATGATACAATGACAATATAATATATTGTTGAATGAATTCCACTTAAAATGTTGGAATTTCTTATATGTGTTATATAGTCATATCTGGTTGCTCTTGGCTTGAGCGCTGTTGCATATCTTTGGGATAGGTCCATACGAGTATGAATATTATTAGTGTATATTATTGATCCATTATTTAGCCCTTACTTATATCACTACATAATGTTGACACTTCCACAATGTCCCCTATCACATGTGTGACATCTTCTGTCCTCAGGTTTTCTCCACTTTGCTTCTTCTGATCTTCATCTCTTGTGTCCATGGAGGAGAAGAGCAGGTCCCTGGCGCTGATGGCTGGGAGGCCCCTCTAGTGTCCGGCGGGGGATGTCTCTTCACACCGGACACCACATTTCCTCCACGTGTGAAGGTGGATATGAAGGTCGGCAGTCGGAGTTCTGCACAAGTAATGGCGGACAGTGTGAGGAGCCGCTCCATCTCTCCATGGGAATACAGGTGAATGTACATGGAGTAATGGCAGAAATAATAATAATGATATATGGGGGTCAGCAGGCCGGAGTATGGGGGACTAAACATGGTTACTGCTGTGTCCTGATTTCTCTCATCTCCTTCCACCAGCTCTAATGTGGACAATAACAGATTCCCTGCGGTCATCAGCGAGGCCCGATGTCTCCACCGCGGATGTTTGGACCCGGAGGGTCATGTGGACCTCAGCATGAACTCAGTCCCCATCAGACAGGAGATCCTGGTCCTGCGTGGTGAGATGAGAGGATGTGTCCCACCTATAGGCTGGAGAAGCAGCTGGTGACGGTGGGCTGCACCTGTGTCCGGCCCATCATCCAGTACCTGGAGTAACAGACGCCATTGTCACGGAGCCTCAGCTGTCATGTAGCGTCTTTGTTAGCCCTAGCGACCAATCAGAAATCACGTTTATTTATCTCGTGTAAATTACAAATGTAAAAGCTGAATTCTAATCGGTTGCTATCGACAACGAGAGTTCAAGGATTATTTATACAAACAGTGTAGAGAATAATGAAAGTGTTGCCCGTAGCAACCAGTCAGATTCCAGCCATCGATTCCGCACTGCAAGAGGCAAAACGGCAGAAATCTGATTGGTCGTCAGGAGCAGCAGCGACAAGAACTTTGTTATTTTTATAAATCGCTGAGTAATATTATTATAAGACGTATTTCTTGTTTTATAATTGAAATATTTATTATCATTTGTTGTATTTTTATATAAATGTTTCTCATATTTATACAAATATTTATTACAGAAAATCATTAAAACTATTAGTTAACCTTTGTGTTGTGAGTATATACTGTATATATAGTGGAAAGACAATCCTGGAATCATTTCTAGTTGTTAGAAGATCTTTTACAGTATTTTTTTTTACTTGGTTCCTTAAAATAAAAAATGAAACAAATTTGTAAATCTTGTGTAGTGTATACAGCTCTTATGCAGCCTATGTGTCTCCATGGTTACAAATTAGAATACGCCTGATTCTTCACTTACTTTCTCTTTCCGGTGCTTTGAGGCTCTTGGAATACAAATATGGTGGTGATCGGAGAACGTAGGAGGAGATTTATTAGGACTAGTGTTTCATTCCCCAAGATTATAGAGGATCTGTCACCTGCTCAAAAAAAATTAGCTAAATATCTAAACATCCCTGAGCTCCACTGATTTCGACTCTTTTTTCTGTTTTGTAGAAAGAATTAAAAAGAATTAAATTAAAATTTAGAATTTCTCAGGCAGGGTTATTTATAATAGAGACCTGGGTGTGGTGGTGAGTAATAATTAGCGATGAGCGAGCGTGCTCGCAACTGCTCGGTACTCGCCACTCGTCACTGTAATGCTGCAGCCATGTTGGTTGTGGCATTACAGTGATTGGCTGGTCACACAGCGTCATCAGGTCTATATCAGACCCGGGACCCTATGCTCGTCACAGTCTACCCTTTAGTCAGGCAGAGTAGGGAGAGCTGCTGCTGAGCGAGGGAGAGAATTGGCGGTTGATTTAGTCAGGTATTCCACAGCAATATACATCTATACTAACAGTCCTGCTAAGGACTAATCCAGATGCATATATTACTGGTGATAGCAGGAGTTAGGCAGAGTTTGTGGAGAGTGTATACAGCACAATAAATCCATTGAACTTTCTGTCTGCTGCTGTTACTCATATCCACAGCCTTAGATAACAGGTTTAATATTCTTTTTGCGCTTAATCCTAATTATTTGGTTGAAAAGCGATATAATACACCACTTTTACTGCTCCATTTGCTTGTTAGCAGCATACAGCCAGATTTGTTTGATTTTAATAGCATTGCTGTATTGTGGAAGCAGAGAAACTTGTCCATCTCAGGTGATACGATGTTACTGCGGTAATAATCCTGACATTTTTGGAAATGTGACAAATATTATACTCCATTTAAAGTCTGTCAGTTGTGTGCTGTTCAAACCTATTCACACTTGGACGCTAACCAATACCATACTATAAGGCCACTGCTTAAAACCGTGGTCATCAGACGTGATCCGATATTACTGCTGTAATAATCCTGACATTTTTGGGAACGTGACAAATATTATACTCCATTTAAAATGGGCAAGGCACGTGGCAAGGGACTGGAAAGAGGACATGATGCTGATGGTGCACGCAGAGGCCGAGGTCGTGGGCAAGCTGAAATTATGCCTGCTGAGGGAGCACTAAAGCACCCATATCATGTCGACCTACCTTCCTGCCCTACTTTGAAGGGGGCCGCGAAACACCACTATTGAAGCCAAAGCAGTGTGAAAAGGTTGTTGGTTGGATAGCAGATAATGTTTCCAGTCAGTTTGCCACCACCACCACCCTGTCTTCCATATGGTCCAGTTTCAGTAGCTGTGAGCCTGGACCGCATATTCCTCACTCTGATCCTCCTTTCTCCCCCCATGCCGAGTGCCTGGAGACAACTGATCCCACACTTGGACACTCTGAAGAGCTGTTCACATTTCCATTTAGGGATTCAGGACTCTCGCCCGGCGCGCTTCAAGCGGGGCAAGAGGAGATCACATGTAGCGATGCCCATGTATTTGAGCAGCTACAGTCACATGAAGGCGATGGTGGGAAAATGCAATTACTGTCGCAAGAGGTGGATGATGATGAGACACAATTGCCAGCAAGTCATCAGGAGGCCCAGGGTGCGTACTTGGAAGACAAGGTGGTGGACAATGAAGTCACTGACCAACCTGGCAAGGTGACATGCATAGCGAGGACAGCAGCACACAGGGGGAGGGAGGTGTAGCACCACAACAGGCAGGAACAAGCAGTGGGGTGGCCACAGACACAAGGCGGGCAACAGTTCTCCGGAACACCAACACGAGGGAAGTTACCAGTCCAACTGTTAGGTCTTCCATAGTCTGGCACTTTTTTAAAGACTGTCAAGTTAATTCCAAACAGGCCATTTGCAACATCTGCCATGCCAGCATCAGCAGGGGCTGCAAAACTACCAGCCTGACGACCACCAGCATGATCAGGCACATGACAGCAAAGCACCTGACTAATTGGACCAAATGCTAGGGTCCAGAAAGTTTCTGCGGGGGACACCACTGCCTGTTCTGCTGTTGTGCGTGCACACCAATCCCCTGTCCATGGCGCAGGCAAAGATGCCTCTTTTGCACACTTGCAACAACCACCATCAGTAACCACGTCCACGTCCTTGTCACAACGCAGTGTTCAGTTGTCCCTACCCCAGTCCTTTGAATGCAAGGGCAAATATGCAGCTAACGCCCCACAGGCCACAATACTAAACTGCCACATTTTTCAAATGCTTGCACTTGAAATGTTGCCTTTTAGGCTCGTGGAGACAGAATCTTTCGGCAAATTCATGGCGGCGGGTGCCCCTCGGTACTCGGTCCCCAGCCACCACTATTTCTCCCGGTGTGCCGTCCCCGCCTTACACAAGCACGTGTCCCAGAACATTTCACCTGCCCTTACCAACACAGTCACTGGGAAGGTCCACCTAACCACGGGCACGTGGACAAGTGCTTGTGGCCAGAACGGATTGCGGGCCCAGGGTCAACCAGGGTTGCCCTCAGATTCTACAGCTTCTGAAACTCCTCCTCATCAGCCTCCATCTCCGAAATGACCACTTTAGTCGGAGACTGGAAGCACTATAGCACTGCTTCGGCCAAGTGTCAACAGGCACTGCTGAAGCTGATATGCTTAGGTGACAAACTGCACACCGCTGCAAAGTTGTTGACATCTGTAATAGAGCAGGCAGATCTGTGGCTGTCACTGTTAAACTTACAGCCAGGCAAGATCATGTTTGACAATGACCGGAACATGGTTGTGACTCTGAGGCTTGGCAAACTCGCACACATGCCGTGCCTGGCCCATGTGATCAATCTAATGGTTCAGCGGTTTCTCAAAACCTACACGGATCTGCATGACCTGCTTGTGAAAGAACGCCACGTGTGTGCCCATTTCAGGAAGTCACTTACAGCTTCCCCCACCCTAGCCATACCAACTCACTGACTCGTGTGCGATGTCACCACACGATGGAACTCAATGTTTCATATGTTGGGAAGGATTTGTGAGCAGCAGATGGCAGTTGTTGAGTTCTAGCTTCAACATCCCCATCGGTATTCAGGTCAGCCTCCGCAAATTAGAGCTGATGAGTGGGCCTGGATGTCTGACATCTGTGCCGTACTCTAAAACTTTGAGGACTCCACCAAGATGATGAGCGGCGATGACGCCATAATTAGCATCACCATCCTGCCTCTCTGTCTACTGAAATGCTCTGTGCTCACAATTAAAGAGGAGGCATTGTAGGCGGAGCACGATGAGATGGAGCAAGGAACTATACAAGGTGATGTCACAAAGCCCAGCCTCATCTCATCTCAACATGGATTGGGTGATAATGAGGAAGAGGAGGAGGAACAGGAGCTGTTTTCCTGCACTACAGACGGTACTACGCACACAACAGTCATACCGTTTGTTCAATGTGGATGGCCTGAGGAGAGGGAGAACAAGGAGGAGGACGAGGAGAGCATGGACAGTGGTCCTCTGGGTCAGGACAGGGAAGTCTTGGCTGTTGGCAGTCTGGCACACATAGCTGACTTTATGTTCCACTGCCTTTCCCGTGACCCACGCATTTTGGCCACCAATAATTACTGGTTTGTCACATTTCTGGATCCACGCTACAAGGACATCTTTCTATCTCTCCTTCTCGGGGCAGAGCGGTCTAATAAAATGTTGCAGTACCAGAAGGCCCTTGTTGTAGAATTATTAAAAAAATTCCCATCTGAAAATGCTGGCAGCAAAGGTCACGATGTAGCAGAGGTAGGGGAACACTGTCAAAGGTCTGGGACAGTTTTCTCAGACACTCCCAGTGCCCCTGCCCTGATGCGTGGGGTACTCTGACAAGGAGGAGAAAGTTTTGAAAGATGCTGAAGGAGTACCTTGCCAACTGTACCAACGTCTTCTGTGATTCCTCTGTGCCTTATAACTATTGGGTATCCAAGCTGGACATGAGGCATGAACTGTCTCTCTACGCCTTGGAGGTCCTGGCCTACCCTGCCGCCAGCATTTTATCAGAGCGGGTTGACTCTTATCAAAATGAACAAGGGCTGGATTAGGCCAGACTTCTCAACACCACCGGATGATAGCAGCAGAACATAAAGTCAAATTCAGTGTTTTTTGTTGGGGGGGTCTATTCCCATGCGCCTCTTCACACCCAGACATGGGTATACGCTTCCTGATTTTGTCTGTTTTATGTCACCCTCCTCCTTCTCCTTCTCCTCATCATCCATCACCATATCAACAGGGTGACCATCATGCAACACCCACATAATTTTTTTAAAAGGTGTTTAAGTTGCCCGTAGGAAATATTTTTAGGCCTACCTCTAACATTCTGTATGTTATACAGTATTGTCATGTATACCCCCCATGGGTAAATGTTTTTCAGCCCATGCGCTTAGTGCATGGGCATTACCACTGTAGGAGACCCACTCCTTAATAATGGGAACAATTTTTTTAATGAGGACTTCCTCTACGTCTCTTCAAAGGGGTATTTGGTTGCGTCCTAAATTTTGACAGCCTTTGCACTTAGTGCATAGGCATTACCAGTATTGGAGACCCGCTCCTTAATAATGGGAAATTTTTTTTAATGTGGCCCTCTTCTACGTCTGTTCAAAGGGGGTATTGGAGTGCGTCCAAATTTTTGTAAGCCCTTGCAGTCACTGCTCATGCAATAACAGTATAGGAGACCCACTACTTTATAATGGGAACATTTTTTTAATGAGGCCCTCCTCTACGTCTCTTCAAAGGGGTATTGAAGTGTGTCCTAATTTTTGGCAGCCATTGCAGTCACTGCATATGCAATAACAGTATAGGAGACCCACTCCTTTATAATGGGAACAACAAAGCATAGCCGGCTGATGGCTGTCTAACAATAGTGAGGATCGACTGCTGGCCCTCTAACAATAGTAAGAGCCGCCTAATGGCCTTGTAAATATAGGCTTTGTGACTTTTGACAGTCCCTCCTTCATAAATATAACAGGATTTGTCCGATCATGTCTCACACACCACATGACAAGATAAGGTAGTAAAATGTTAAAATTTCTTTTACTAGTAAATGTATTTTCCACCATTGAAAGCAATGCAAAAGTGCAAAAATGCATCAAAAACGCTACTTGTGAACATAGCCCAAGGTGTGGAGGAGCCATTTTTGTTTTTGGTTATTTATTTTGCCTTATATATAAGTCATTACCCTGGAAAGGATGTTCCTGAACATTTTTTGCAGGAAAATCCATTTTGGTTTCGTAATTGTATGATTTATTGTGAGTCCGTAAAAAAGTGGCATAATACTCTGACAATATTGTTCACAGCAGTGGCCTGGGAGACAGAGATGCTTCCAGGGGTCTTCCCCATGCTGTTCCCATATCATGGCCAATTTATAGGCCCCCTCCAGACCCCGGGGAGGGGGGGGTGCCGAAAAAATACTGAAGTTTCCCATTGGCTCACATTGGGCACGCTACTTGGGTTGAGCACCCAAGCATTATGATTTTCTTGACTCGAGCAACGAGCTCCCATGCACTTTAGTGCTTGATCATCACTAGTAATAATATACATTTTACTGTGTATAACAGATATAAATGATTTATCTTAGAACATAAAAATCCCCCCACTGGTCAGAGGAGTAAAGCCCCCACAGCTCTTTCCTCCATGTCTGCATCTGGTACTGATGCTCAGCCTGTAGTACTGCTGCCTTATTTCTTGCTAGGCAACCTCTTTATAAGG
The DNA here is from genome assembly GCF_046119375.1 of Phyllobates terribilis. Classification (NCBI taxonomy): domain Eukaryota; kingdom Metazoa; phylum Chordata; class Amphibia; order Anura; family Dendrobatidae; genus Phyllobates; species Phyllobates terribilis. The sequence goes on along the minus strand of NW_027362968.1, from coordinate 883,761 downwards.
TGAGGTGCTCTATATAAGGCAACATCTCAAGATTCCATGATGACATTACTACAAGATTCCATGAATTTACCATCATTACTTATACCAGTGTTTATAGCAGGGCTGTGGAGTCGATAAGAGAAATGTCCGACTCCTCAATTTCCCAGAGTCCAACTCCCTCATACATAGCTCATGTTTAAGTGATAAATTTACTGTAGTAAAATGGTAACATCAGGCTTTTAATCATCATTATGATACAATAATCAAGCTCTTTTTATAGAACCTGAAATATTTTTATTGGAATACATTAAAATAAAAAAAGCGTCAATAAATTGTAAACATGCAATGCACTATGCAGTAAGTGGGAGCAAAAACAGTTTTCAACAGAAACAAACTGAATAACATTTGTGCAGTCTATGAATTTGTTCTAATATTTAAGCTTATTTTCCTTATGTAATGATAATGAAGCTTCTACCCAGACCGTTTTGAATAGATATGATGACATTTTTTACAGAAACAGTTTGAAGGGCTGTGGTTGTTTCTGGACCTAGGTGTGAATAACAGATTTCACTCCTGTAACAATTTATTCACCCCTTTCTTATATTGATACATTTCTGGGTTCATGTAACAAAAGATAGAACCATAGATGACCTTGTGGTACAAAATTAGTTAAGTGTGTCATTGCAAATGAAAGTTTGGATACTTGGACATCCCCATAAGCAATGATAAAGATTTGCTTTTGGAGTTATTTGTTGTGTATAGTCCCATTCTATATCCCCTTGAGGGGGTCCGGTACGACCTGGGACAAACTTTTAGCCTCTTTTCTAGATACCTGGATGATTGAAGATATTTTTGTGCTTGAACTAAAGAATCCAATATGTTTGAATGAGTTAGATTTGGATCATCCATATTCCATATTTTGTCATTGGAGTTTGTGTTTAGTATTGTCTATAAGGGCATGGAGAAATGTATCATTCAAGGATACTTGTCCTTTCATTATATTCACTTTGGAAAGCCATTGAATGATTTGGAGTCCCAGTCTTGTTTTGTTAGATTAGTGATGATGACAGATGTGATATAACTGGCTTATATTTGGATATTTTGCCATAATTTCGTAAATTTTTGTAACCAGACAAAAGTCTTTCAATTCTTGTTTGAGGGATTTTCATCCATTCTTCCTTGGATTATAAGGCTGTGTGCCCACGATGCGTTTTTTAAGCGTTTCCGCAGCAGCAATTCCACCGCAAAACGCTTAACAAACGCATGGTAGAAGGTCTGAAATGTTCCCCAATGATAATCCGCATGTGCTATGCACGTGCTGTGGAAATTACCGCTGCGGATTATCATTGCGGAAAAATCCACAGCACTACCATTAATTTTGCGTACCGCCATTGACTTGCATTGAATCGCATAATATCCACATGACTACATGTGCACATGAGGATATTAAGCGACTCAATGTGCGGATGGTACCCGGGTCTGGAGAAGAGGAGACTCTCATCCAGACCCGGGTACCATGGTACCTGCAAAAGAATTTAAAATAAAAAATAAACATTATACTCACCTTCTGATGGTCCCCGGTCTCCTTAACATTCTTTTTAACTATTATCTTGGTCACACTATATAAATCCAAGCCGGTTACATGGATTTATAAAGTGTGAACAAGTTGTCAAGCACTTTTCCAAGTGATGCTAAAATTGCTTGGAAAAGCGCTTGACAACCCGCATGCCAAATCGCATGTGAAAAACGCGGGACATACGCTTGTCTCTGGCAGAAAAAACGCATGTACAATCCGCATGTACAATCCGCATGCGTTTTTTCTGCCAGGGAGATGCAGAAATGCTCAGGAAAAAATCCGGAGCATTTCTGCATCGTGGGCAAATAGCCTTACTCCAGCTCTGTGAGATTCCTGGGTTGTCTTGCATGCACTGCTATTTTGAGGTCGAGCCAAAGATTTTCAATGATGTTCAGATCAGGGGACTGTGAGGGCCATTGTAAAACCTTCAGCTTGCTCCTGTTGAAGTCTATTGTGGATTGTGACATGTGCTTAGGATCATTATCAATTTGTAGAAGACATCCTCTTTTCAACTTCAGCTTTTTTACAGATGATGTTATGTTGGCATCAAGAATTTGTTGAAATTTCATTTAATTCATTCTTCCCTCTACCCGTGAAATGATCCCCGTGCCATTGGCTGTAACACAGCCCCAAAGCATGATTGATCCACCCCCATGCTTAAGGGTTGGCAAGATGTTCTTTTCCTGAAATTCCATGCCCTTTTTTCTCCACACAGACCTTTGATCATTGTGGCCAAAGAGTTCTATTTTAACCTCATCGGTCCACAGGACTTGTTTCCAAAATGCATCAGGCTTGTTTAGATGCTCTTTTGCATACTTTTGATGCTGAATTTTATGGTGAGAAGTCGGACGCAGGAGAGGTTTTCTTCTGATGACTCTTCCATGAAGGCCATATTTGTGCAGGTGTCTCTAATCAGTAGAACAATGTATCACAACTCCAAAGTCTGCTAAATCTTTCTGAAGTTTTTTTGCAGTCAATCAGGGTTCTGATTTGCCTCTCTAGCAACCGTACGAGTGGCTCTTACTGAAATTTTGTTTGGTTTTCCAGACTTTATCTTGACCTCCAATGTTCCTGGTAGCTGCCATTTTTTAATTACAATTCAAACTGAGGAAAGGGCAACTTGAAAACGCTTTGCTATCTTCTTATAGCCTTCTCCTGCTTTGTGGGCCTCCACCATTTTCATTTTCAGAGTGCTAGGCAGCTGCTTAGAAGAACCCATGGCTGCTGGTTTTTGTCACAAGCTTAGAGGAGGTTGGGTTTTTATAAAGCTGGGAAATTTGCATCACCTGGACTTTCCTAACCATGATAATGAACAAGCCATAACCCTAACAGGCTAATTAAGGTCTGAAATCTTGGTCAACAAAGGTATCTGAGCACACAAATCTCCAAGGGTGCCTAAAGTTTTGCATCGGCCCATTTTCCTTTTTGTAATTTTTGAAAAGTAAAAACTGACTATATATATATATATATATATATATATATTGCCTAAAATACAAAGGAAATGCGTCATCTTTAACTTTAGGCCTTTTGAGATCAATTCATCTTCAACTTGCTTAGCTGTTCACTAGAACATTAATTTTGACCGGGGGTGGCCCAAACTTTAACATGTCACTGTATATCCCCAAATATTTCAGCGCTGTTTCAATCCAGCAGAACTGGAATCTCTTTGTCCATAGTGGCTTTGAATGGCTTCTTAATAATAAGGTCTCAGTTTTGTCTATATCTAAGGTGTAACTCAATAGTCCTCCCAGTTCTTCTATTTCTTTAATAAGGAGTGCAGGCAGGGTCATATTCGTAATAGAGACCCCCATCTTGGGAGATTGGGGGGTGGTGAGGCGTGGGCTTCTGACTTTCAGTCCCTGGACCCCCCAGATAAAGATACTTCTTTTAGATCCTGAATCCGGATTTCTTATAAATACGTAATTATGATTTTTATTGTGTATACACATATTAATAAATATATTTATAAATCCCCTCACTGATGAGAAGAGCCCGGTGCCCACAGCTCCCTCTTACATACAAGCACTGATGCTCACCCTATGGTTTTACCATCTTCACTGTTGCTAGGCAACTTCCTTATAAGGTGAGAAGCTCCATATAAGATTCCATCACAAGATTCCATGATGACATCACCCCTATTATGACATCAGAATTCACCACCACTACAGTTTCTTTCTTTTTTAATGGTATGATATGAGTGACGATGAATAAATAAATCTTCCATCACTTTTTTATTTTCCTTTTTTTTGCCGCTCACTGTAGACAAATTATCTTTATTCTGCAGGTTGATACAATTACACAGATATCCAGTTTATTTTGCTTTTTTAATCATTGACCCATAACTTTCATTTTTCTGTTTAGATTTAGGCAAGAGCTTTTTTTAATGGAACGAGCTACAATATTTATGGGTAACAGTGCGCGGTACATGAGATGTTTTCATCATTTTTTTTTTCTGTAGTGAAAAGAACAAAAAATATTCTACACGGATTTGGTGGAATCTTTATTTCTTTTATAGATTAAAAGTGTTCTCCGGCCGCTTCCTTCCACATTGGGAGGTGAGTGAGCTGCCGTCTGAGGAACCTACCAAGTCACAGGCATGATGGCGGCCACACTTACACCGTCCCATCATGTATCTGTAGACGTGATGTCACCTCCCAGTATGGAAGTAAGTGGCGCTGAACAAACCCTTGAAGATCCCATAGGGGCCATTTATGTCACATGTGGTTGACTACAATCCTTTTGCCTTTGGAGAGAACCACAACTCACAGCATTTCTTGAATTTCTGCAGCTTCCAGGGCATTCTGGGGGTTATAATTCACCAAAGAAGTAGAGTCATTATTTTTTTACCTAGTGACATAGGAGTGGATGCAGGGCTTTTTTTAATAACTTATTAATGCTTGCCTCTGACACTTGCTTTATTTTTACCTCTGACAATGCTCACTGCCGACAGCCTATAGAGTTGCTGCTTGTGTTGCTAGGCAACTTCCTTTTATGGAGAGAAGCTCCATATATGGTAACATCTCAACATTCCGTGATGATATTATGACATCATAATGCACCACCATTACTTGTGCCAGTGTTTACAGCTCCAGTGTCACTTTGACATTCCGGTGTCATTGTTGTTGGTGATTAGCTACATAGCTAGTGATTTACTGACTGCGATTTGGATTTATTTGGATTTATTTGAAATGTCTGAAATTCCTTCAGACAATTTTCAGGTGTTGGCACTGCTGCAGGGGATTCTTACCACCTATGCCCCTGACATTGTGCTGCCGCTACCCGATGGCGTCCTCAGCTTCACTTACCGGCTGGTTATGGAGCTGTTGAGAGACTGCCTGACCAAATATCAGCAAGGTCGTATAAGCTCAGCATATCTTGAGCATTTACAGAAGAACATCAGGACATTGGTGCAACAGGTAAGTGGCAGAAATCTGCATAAAACATCGAAAAGTTATAATAACAGAATATAAGTTTATTCACATAAAATAGTTCTTTAGGCCGATAATAATATAATATATAACCGGCACTAAGTCACTAGATATGTAGTAATTGTAGAGCAGATCGCAGGAGTAAAGTGGTGACATAATCGGCCTCCTCCATGTTCTCTCATGATTTTCCTTTTCTATTTATTTCCATCTTTATAGGCTGAAGAAAAATCCACAAGTGGAGAATTGGCCTTTATTATACAACTGGCACAAAATGTCCTGTATGTACTGGAGCGTCCGGCCGGCTCACTGGAGCGTCTGGTAAGGATCCATCACTTTCTATATCACACGTCCTGGTCTAATCTTCTCCAGATTAGCCGTCAAATAGCAGAGTGGCAGATTTATGATGTCAGAGGCGCAGGATGTTCTATGGCAGCCTGTCTCTGCAGCTCAACCCTCTGTAGTGACATTCTGTACTCAGCGATGCAGAGGTTGTGTTTCCACCTCTGTCTCACTTCATCATCACAATCTTCATTCTTCTAAATGCTGCAGTTCTGACAATAGAAGTTATTAGAGAACAGTTGTAGATACAAGTCCCTTATATATTCATGTTGATTTTCTGGAGGGAGCGGCCATCTATAGTCCGTCCAATACTGAGATTGTCCCATAGATCCAGGTTTAGTACTTCGTGCCTTATGTAGAGTCCGTCCAGTAATGAGATTATCCCATAGATCCAGGTTTAGTCCTTCCTGCCTTATGTACAGGCCGTCCTTGGGTTATGAACTAGATATATCCTATAGTTTTGTTTGTAACCCAAATTTGAATGTAAAATGGAAAGAGTAAAAAAAAACAATAATATTTTGCTCGCTGTCCGCCACCCGGTCCTCTTATTCCATCATAGTGTGCCACATTTCCAGCCTCTTCACTATGGGGCAGGACTTCCCGTCTCGTCCTTATGACCTTATGATGAGCAGTGAAATCTGGGTCCTGAATGTGGCCAGAAGTCCTGCACTATAGTGAAGAGACCGGAGAAGTAGCACATGACATTGGAAAGAAGAGGACTGGACGATAGGTGGTGAGCAGCGGGGCGGCCGGAGAGGAGAGTGGTGAATATTAGCTTTTTTTTTCATCATCAACCCTTTGTATCTTGGAGTCGTTTGTAAGTCAGATGTTTCTAAGTCGAGGACGGACTGTATACGGTGATTTAGTATTTGTGAAATGCTACATTAATTGTACATATTGTGACGAACAGGAAACATCAGAAGGTGACTCTGAAGAGGGGGAAAACCTGACTATCCCGGACCCTAATACCAGTCAGCAGGGGCTGAACACTGATCTGATGGAAGGTGAGCAATCATCTAATATTCTTACATTCACATATCGGGATATTATAGAGAACGGCAGAGAACATGTAGATTTACTCTCCATCCTCTGTATGAGGCCGGTGATGGCTCCGGAGCCCCTTATAGACTATAATGGAGGGGGCGCAGGTAATTCTGCTTCTCTCCTCTGTGCTCTTCTCCATCATGTACAAGGAGGCTCCTAGGTCCCCGATCATGTAATTGTTCTAGGATGAATCAGATCCTGAACAATGGCCATTTATGGTCCAGAATATCCATCTATGGAGGAGCCATAAATATATACGTTGTGTGCAGAATCCCATATACCAATATTAAACCGTGTACAGAGCCCGTCTCATCTCCTTCTTTATATGGATGTTATATATTATGTACTGATATCGTCTAATACAAAACGTTTCCTCATTATTATAGGAATATCTGTGCCGGCAATTACTGACGGTGGAATATGTGAGACCCCCGAGGTCCAGGAATCTGTCAGTGTAAGTATCAGCGGAGACGTCTGTGTATGATCAGGTAACGGGGGTGAATTACACATATAATATTATCCCCCATATGATGAGGGGATATCCCTATTCTTCTTGTAGATCAGATCTATTGTGTGTGATGGCGGCATTATTATTCCTACCCCCGCTATGTGATCTCCTGTCTCCTCCCCTGCAGTACAGTGATGTCTGTGTATGGGGGATATCCCATATACATAATGTTGTCTGTGGGGGTCCGGCATCCACAGATGTTATCTTTCTGCAGATTTTATGCTTTAATGCCATTTCTTATTATTTCTAGACCTTGATCGGATCATTGAACCCAGGGAGAAATCCTTGTAAGAGCGACTACAAACAGATCAAACAGTTCAGCTGTGGAGCTTTTGGGTGAGCTTGATGTCGGCATAATATTCGGTTTCTAGGGCTCCTTATGACGATCCCTCTGTCTCTGTGCCCGTACAGTGTTACCATAGAGGAATTATTGGAGTCCACATCCCTGTTCTCTAGAGAAGAGCGGATCTGGCATAATTCACATTCGCCTTTCGTGCAGACTTTCCTGGGAAATGTGATTGACGTAGAAGTTATCACTCGGCAAATGTAATATCTCTTATTACGCTCTGGGTTCTCTCCAGACCCCAGATCTTAATAAATGTAAGATGTACAAAATGGAAAAAATACTCATACTGACCTCACTGCTCAGCTCTCCGACCCCTCCGCTTCTCAGCCTCATCTGTCCGATCCTCACCGCGTCTTCAGATTGCTGCCGCTCACGCTGGGCCAGAACTTCTAGCTTGGAGAAGGTCCAGGAGGATTCTCTGCAAGAGCAGGAAGATTTGCAATGTCATGCCACCATGACCTTTTATGCGTTTGTGCAGAATCTTCCTAGACGTCATCAATGCCAGAAGTCCTGTCTCAGCCTTAGACATTTTTTTGGGCTTCAGCACTGGCAGCAGCTTTGAAAGTACAGTGAGGACCAAAAGGTTGAGATAGAGGAGCCAGAGAGGTAAGTGTAAGAGTTTGTTTATTTTTTAACATTTTGACGGACTTTTAAGGTTTAGAAAATAGTAGCCAATGTTCACCATTTTGCCGAATCCATGAGGAAGAGAATTACAAAAATTTCGCCATTTTGGCCAATGCGGATATATGTAAAATTTGAGTAGAATTCTAATCCATTGTATTTTATTCGCTCATCTCTTCTGTGCACATCTAATTGTCTCTTTTCCAGTGAGTCAGGATGTGACATGGATGAGGACCTCCCAGTGGAGATCATCTATGTAGCAATGGCAGCTCATCTAGTATTCACCATTAGTACAGGAGATGTAATGAGGTCTATAGACAGACTGTTAGTAAGAATACATTATAAACCACCGATTTTCTTCCTCTTCAGAACCGTCCACTTAGTGCGCCAAAAAGACTCCAAACAGTTATACGCCATGAAGAAACTGGACAAGCAGAAGCTGAAAGATCCAGTAAGACTTGAACGGGCCTTTCTAGAGAGGGACATCCTAACATTCGCAGATTGTCCCTTCGTGGCCTCCATGTTGTGCTCCTTTCCAACTACACGTCATCTGTGCATGGTCATGGAGTATGTACCAGGTAGGACATCTCCATCGTATCTATATCCAGCGCTGGTCTGCTCATCTCTAGGACCTTCTCCATAAGCAGAATGTGACCACATAGATGGTTACATGTCCACACTGCTTTTACTATAAGTTATCTGTTAGCAACATGCCAGAAAAATGATTATGTGGCAGAAATTTTCACTATAGATAAAGGAGGGTTTGACTGAATTTTTACAGTTTGTACAGGGTTTTTCCAAAAAATAAGACAGGGTCTTATATCAGTTTTTTGCTCCAAAAGATGGGTTAGGGCTTATTTTTAGGGGATGCCTTATTGTTTTCTCATGAACAACAATACACATTTATTTAAAAAAAAAAAAGGACATATTTAAATATAATCATGTCATGACACACACACTGCACATACACAGCTATATACACATATACTGCACATACACAGCTATATACACATATACTGCACATACACAGCTATATACACATATACTGCACATACACATCTACATACACATATACTGCACATACACAGCTATATACACATATACTGCACATACACAGCTATATACACACACTGCACATACACAGCTATATACACATATACTGCACATACACAGCTATATACACATATACTGCACATACACAGCTATATACACACACACTGCACATACACAGCTATATACACATATACTGCACATACACAGCTATATACACATATACTGCACATACACAGCTATATACACATATACTGCACATACACAGCTATATACACACACACTGCACATACACAGCTATATACACACACACTGCACATACACAACTATATACACATATACTGCACATACACAGCTATATACACATATACTGCACATACACAGCTATATACACATATACTGCACATACACAGCTATATACACATATACTGCACATACACAGCTATATACACATATACTGCACATACACAGCTATATACACATATACTGCACATACACAGCTATATACACACACACTGCACATACACAGCTATATACACATATACTGCACATACACAGCTATATACACATATACTGCACATACACAGCTATATACACATATACTGCACATACACAGCTATATACACATATACTGCACATACACAGCTATATACACATATACTGCACATACACAGCTATATACACATATACTGCACATACACAGCTATATACACATATACTGCACATACACAGCTATATACACACACACTGCACATACACAGCTATATACACATATACTGCACATACACAGCTATATACACATATACTGCACATACACAGCTATATACACATATACTGCACATACACAGCTATATACACATATACTGCACATACACAGCTATATACACATATACTGCACATACACAGCTATATACACATATACTGCACATACACAGCTATATACACACTGCACATACACAGCTATATACACATATACTGCACATACACAGCTATATACACATATACTGCACATACACAGCTATATACACATATACTGCACATACACAGCTATATACACACACACTGCACATACACAGCTATATACACATATACTGCACATACACAGCTATATACACATATACTGCACATACACAGCTATATACACATATACTGCATATACACAGCTATATACACACACACTGCACATACACAGCTATATACACATATACTGCACATACACAGCTATATACACATATACTGCACATACACAGCTATATACACATATACTGCACATACACAGCTATATACACACACACTGCACATACACAGCTATATACACACTGCACATACACAGCTATATACACATATACTGCACATACACAGCTATATACACACACTGCACATACACAGCTATATACACATATACTGCACATACACAGCTATATACACATACACTGCACATACACAGCTATATACACATATACTGCACATACACATCTATATACACATACACTGCACATACACAGCTATATACACATATACTGCACATACACAGCTATATACACATATACTGCACATACACAGCTATATACACAGACACTGCACATACACAACTATATACACATATACTGCACATACACAGCTATATACACATATACTGCACATACACAGCTATATACACATATACTGCACATAGACAGCTATATACACACTGCACATACACAGCTATATACACACACACTGCACATACACAACTATATACACATATACTGCACATACACAGCTATATACACATATACTGCACATACACAGCTATATACACATATACTGCACATACACAGCTATATACACATATACTGCACATACACAGCTATATACACATATACTGCACATACACATCTATATACACATATACTGCACATACACAGCTATATACACACTGCACATACACAGCTATATACACACACACTGCACATACACAACTATATACACATATACTGCACATACACAGCTATATACACATATACTGCACATACACAGCTATATACACATATACTGCACATACACAGCTATATACACACACACTGCACATACACAGCTATATACACACACACTGCACATACACAGCTATATACACATATACTGCACATACACAGCTATATACACATATACTGCACATACACATCTATATACACATATACTGCACATACACAGCTATATACACATATACTGCACATACACAGCTATATACACATATACTGCACATACACAGCTATATACACATATACTGCACATACACAGCTATATACACACACACTGCACATACACAGCTATATACACACACACTGCACATACACATCTATATACACATATACTGCACATACACAGCTATATACACATATACTGCACATACACAGCTATATACACACACACTGCACATACACAGCTATATACACATATACTGCACATACACATCTATATACACACACACTGCACATACACAGCTATATACACACACACTGCACATACACAGCTATATACACACACACTGCACATACACATCTATATACACATATACTGCACATACACAGCTATATACACATATACTGCACATACACAGCTATATACACATATACTGCACATACACAGCTATATACACATATACTGCACATACACAGCTATATACACATATACTGCACATACACAGCTATATACACACACACTGCACATACACAGCTATATACACATATACTGCACATACACAGCTATATACACATATACTGCACATACACAGCTATATACACATATACTGCACATACACAGCTATATACACACACACTGCACATACACAGCTATATACACATATACTGCACATACACAGCTATATACACACACACTGCACATACACAGCTATATACACACACACTGCACATACACAGCTATATACACATATACTGCACATACACAGCTATATACACATATACTGCACATACACATCTATATACACATATACTGCACATACACAGCTATATACACATATACTGCACATACACAGCTATATACACATATACTGCACATACACAGCTATATACACACACACTGCACATACACAGCTATATACACATATACTGCACATACACAGCTATATACACATATACTGCACATACACAGCTATATACACATATACTGCACATACACAGCTATATACACATATACTGCACATACACAGCTATATACACATATACTGCACATACACTGCTATATACACACACACTGCACATACACAGCTATATACACACACACTGCACATACACAGCTATATACACATATACTGCACATACACAGCTATATACACATATACTGCACATACACATCTATATACACATATACTGCACATACACAGCTATATACACATATACTGCACATACACATCTATATACACATATACTGCACATACACAGCTATATACACACACACTGCACATACACAGCTATATACACATATACTGCACATACACAGCTATATACACACACACTGCACATACACAGCTATATACACACACACTGCACATACACAGCTATATACACATATACTGCACATACACAGCTATATACACATATACTGCACATACACAGCTATATACACACACACTGCACATACACATCTATATACATAGTATAGCTTCACATTTTTATATGGGACGTTGTTTCCTTGCACTTATTTCTGCAGCTTTTGCACATTTGTGGTTTTGCTTCATAGACATTCAGCGCAGTCCTAGTTACTATTAGGGTACGCTCCATTGTTTTTCTTTTGCATTATTACACAGTATATCTCTATGTGTGACATCCTGCCCCAATGTCTCCGCTTATTTCTCATTCACACGCATCATGTGTCATTTACATTGTAACAAACCCTCTCCTGTCATATTTGCTTTCTCCTGTAGGAGGAGACTGTGGCAGTCTTATGAACATCTATGGACCTTTACCTGTCCCCTTGGCCCGAAAGTACATTGCAGAAACAGTCCTGGCTGTGGAATACCTGCACAGCTTTGGTGTGGTGCACCGAGACCTGAAGCCTGAGAAGTAAGTGCCCCCTCTAGGAGGAAGAAAGTTAGAGATTGTCATAAAGTCTATGGGTTATTACTTGGGGCTGACACCGTCTGTTTTTTCACAGCCTCCTGGTATCGGCATCTGGTCATATTAAAGTCACGGACTTCGGACTTTCCAAACTCGGCCTCATGAGACCAACATCAGAAACCTACAAGGCTCCAACCGAGGACGTCACCAGAGAGTTCCGTGATGATGAGGTCGGCTTTACTTACAGGATCTTGTTCTTTACTCTTCTCATCTATTTCTTCTTCTCTGATATCTTCTCATCTAGAAAACGTTTTCCTCTGATGTTATTCGTCACAATTATTTTCTCAGCTCCTCATCTCCTTCTTCTGTTGCTTTCCAGATTGCTGGCTCCCCTGAATACATCGCCCCTGAAGTCATCTTACAGGAAGGCTATGGGCGGCCTGTGGACTGGTGGTCGGTAGGGATCATCCTACACGAATTCCTTCTATTCCGTGTACCATTTCATGGGGATTCCAAATATGACACTTACTGCAGTATATTAAGGGGTAAGTAAAATAATCTGAATGCGGTGTGGTGTCATTGTTATTTGCTTAGATTGGTTCTGTGGTTTAGTTACTTGTTGTGTTAATACAAAAGATTTTTGTTTTAATAAAGTAAATGAAGAGGTTTTATTTTCTGTAACATTTTCTTTTAATATAACAGATGAGATAACTTGGACATTTGATAATCGCACTCCTCCACCTGATGCTCAGGACATCATCACTGAGCTGCTCAGAAAAGATCCGGCACATAGACTTGGGACAGGTAATGTATATAATAGTATTAATAATGAATTATTACACATCTGTGAGCAGACAAATGATCACGCCCCTGAGGATCAGCACTGAGGTTCTCTGCTTTACTTTCAGCAACTTTTCTTCACATCAGCTCTGTTACGTCTTTAGTTCAGAGTAACATAAACTGTTCAGATATGGAGCTGTCTATCTGATAATGTCTAGATCACTTTTTATTGTCTTCCTTTCCCAGGAGGAGCGAAAGAGATCAAAATGCATCCATTCCTATGTGGCATAGACTTTGACAGTCTTCTAAGTAAAGAGCCACATTTCATTCCTAACTTTGAGTCAGAAGAGGACACTGGCTACTTTGACCGTAAGTAGAAGGAGACGTCATCTGCAGAAAGCTTTTGTGCGTCTTGTCTTTCATATTTTGTGACAATCAGTCCCAATCATTTTTAGTGATAAAATGGTGACTTTCCGTGATCGGGTCTCATACTAATAATCTCTAATAACACTTGTGCTTTTCAGCTCAATGTAGCAATTACGAACTTATTGATTCAGATGAGGGGGACACAAGCGAGGATAATGACTGGCCAGAAAGCCTGAACTTTATATCATCGTCTCAAAGGCTTTCTAAAGTAAGTGTGACCGGTAAGATCTATAAAACTTATAATTAAAATAAAGTTTAAATATATATTTATTTTATTTTTCTCTATGTTTTAGCTCTGTTCCACCAATACCAGGGTGATGAACGATGAAGAACTGAAGCCACCTCCAGTGTATTCCCCAGAGAGTGCAAAACACTCAGACATGTGAGTAAATTATTATTATCGGGTTTGGATCTGATATATCAGAAGATCAATTGTAAGATAAGTGTAACTCAGCACTATATCCAGCGCCACCACCCCATGATTGATGATCACTGTGGTTCTGGCTTGTGATAACGCCGGCGATAACAGCCGATCATTGCAACCAGTCAATCATTTCCAGCTCATTAGAGGCCAATATTACTAGCGATTCTCCATTCTTAGTGATAGAAGTGGGTCCTGAGCAGGGTGCCTCCTCCATGTTATCCAAATGTCCTAACCGGCCTTGCAGACGGGTGTTCGTCCATTTTGTATTGTTTTCGCTTGTAATTTATGTTTTTCTTCTACCAAACAGGCAGCAAGAATCTTCCCCTTCTAAACCTGATGGAGACAAGCAGTGTTTCACTGCTAATTACAGCGAGTCCTCCCCATTGTCAGGTGTGTACAGGTCTATATGACATCCTATCACAGTTTGTGGTCAAAACATGTAATGTGAACGTGCACATAAAGGATCAGAAAATTACTACTTTTTTCTCCCTATAAAGCGATGAGCAGTTCATTCTGTAAAAATCTCCATTCTTTTATGCGTTAAAAGTTCTAAGGGGCCGTTCAGTCTTCTGCCAAACTGACTCAAATCCTGCGCCCACGGCCCCATATGGCCCATACTGACCCCTTTATGGCCTCAATGTTACACTGAGGTTTATGTAACTGATTATAAGGCAACACTGCGGCACATTACAAGTAATGTCATGGTAAGAAGGGACATAGCTCCTTGTCGAGACCCCACATGGCAGGTTTCATATTAATCAGTTCTCTGGGTAATCTAATTCTCACCCCTCTGCTGATGTTATGTATATGTGACATATTTCCCCCATTATGGGGCAATAATCGATTACCAGGGCTACAAGCCACGAGAATAACACCATCCTATAGAACCATACAAAGCTCATCTCTTAGGAGTTTATAATCAACATCTTTTTCTTGTTTTTTATTCGAATTTCCAGTTCAGGGGAAAAGAAAACCGAAAAAACAACAAAAACCAGAGAGAGAAGAAGAAGGGGAAAGGAGAAGAGGTGAGTGTGACAATAAGCCCCATGTTGTGTGGTGTCGGCCATGGAGCAGATCTGTCAGTGGTGGGATTGTCACATGTATGATGGTGGACAATCCCCCCGTACCTGTGTATGGATGATTCCTCTGCCGTCCGGCCACAGTGACCGCACAGCCGTGTCCTCTGATATGGAGTCCTGTTACTGACATCAGTGTTACGTCTCTTCTCATAGGTTCTCTCTTCCGCCGGGTGATCTCATCCTGCCGGCGTGGACTATCCAGGGCTGCTCACTCCATCCGAGAAAGCTGCTTATTTGGTGTCTGTCACCGCGGCTCCATAAACATCGCGAGGGCAGAAAACCGCCACGTCTAGCACCCTGAGGAAAGTACAGCACATCCACCATCAATGCTGTACCTGTATGGAAGGACTGGCACCATCTACATGTGGCCTCCTGACCAGCAAGGAACATCTGCTGAAGAAGGAGGCTCCTCCAAGAACATCTTCTCGTCCTTCCATGCAATTCTTAATTTAAAAATAAAACTTTTAAATTGATTAATGTCCCTTTGTATTTAATAGAGTCCTCCTGACATTTATGGGGTGTCAGTTGTTTACGACATACATGTCTGATGGGTGGGCTACAAACAGGAGAACATCTGTTCCATGTCTCCCAGTAATCCTCCAGACTTCGGCCAAAAGTGGAGGAGAGGACCAGTGATTCTGTTACACCTAAAAATGATGGTCAATGTAGGAAAAACATGTTCTGATCCATAGATTTTATCCATAGACTCGGACCCTTTTACCTAAATGTGGCTCGACCTAAGTTTTATGCACAGGAACCAATTGGATTCGGTGCTGGGCGTCCTGGGGAGCCCAGGGGTCACATCCCCACTGTGACATAATAAGACCTTCTGTATTCTAGAGACCACCCTTCTCACCAGGGCTGTGGGGTCAGTAAGACAATCTCCACCTATAATAATGACTAATAAAAAATAATTGTGAATATTCAGCAATTTTTGCAGGAAAATCTTTAATATTACACAAGGTATCCCCTGATCCACCGCAGGGAGACAGCTGAGTTCATTTGTTCTAGGTATTTACAGCACCGTTGGTTCCAGCATTCAGATGAATACAATTTTGTTAGCAGTCCTCCAGCTCCCACTCCATGGTAGTGACTATGGTAGGGTCCTCTGGCAAGGTGGAAATGTTGCGGGAGCAGCATCCCGAATCTGCCCCTCTCCTGTGCCCGTCCGGAGTGATGTTCCAGCCGGAAGCGCTGTTGCTGAGTGGGGGACGTGAACAATTGTATTTATTTTTAGTTTTTCATTCATTTTTATTCAAATAAGAATGGTAAAATGGGACAGTAAAAAAAGGAAAGAAAAGAGGGGAGAATTAAATACTCAGTGTGGACAGTACTATATAAAAAAAAATTCATAAAAGCACTATGAAATTAATCCCCAAGGATTTTATAACCCCAGTTGGGGGATTAAAATGTGCTACCTGGGGAACAGGCATCAATGTCACCCATCGCTGTATATGTATGAGAGTGCCATTGAAACAAGACGGAATTGGTATGCAGTTGTTAAAAATTGTTATATGCCTAACTCTAAAAAATGAATATTGTATATATATGTACATACAGTGGGGTAACTATAGTCTGATGGGCCCGGGACCGCGCCCCCCCCCACATCCTGAATAAATATATACAGTGGGTACGGAAAGTATTCAGACCCCTTTAAATGTTTCACTCTTTGTTTCATTGCAGCCATTTTGTAAATTCTAAAAAGTTCATTCTTTTTTCTCATTAAAGTACACTCTGCACCCCATCTTGACTGAAAAAAACAGAAATATAGAAATTTTTGCAAATTTATTAAAAAAGAAAAAAACTGAAATATCACAAGATCATAAGAATTCAGACCCTTTGCTCAGACACTCATATTTAAGTCTCACGCTGTCCATTACCTTGTGATCCTCCTTGAGATGGTTCTACTCCTTCATTGTGTCCAGCTGTGTTTAATTAAACTGATAGTGTGGCACCCCAGGGGTCTGGTTTCCACAGTAACAGCAATGTTATGTCTGAGAGCAGGTGGGAGGTCTCTTGGTCAGGAATCCTATGCATGCCACACCTCCTGCCCAGTCCTGGGAGGGGAAGAACTTCCCCTATATAAACCTGGGGCTGAGGCAGGGTTAGAGAGTTCAGAGGGAGAGTTCAGCCAGGAGGGCTGACAGGGAGCTGTGGCTCCGGCTGGGCCCAGCTCCTGGTCCATGCCAGGAGTAGAGAAGAAGTAGAGACAGAGAAGAGAAGCAGATATAGGAAAGAACATCAGGAGCTCTGTGGGAGCAGTGCTACAAGGAGTCAGGGGCTGGCAGCTGCAGAGCTCGCCCTGACTGAGAAGTTATCACCGGACCCGGAGTCCGAGGCTGTGGGGACTAACTCCTATCCAGCAGCAGAAACCGACCGGCAGGGGATTGCAGGTCCTCTGACCAAGAAACCCGAAGGCACGGTCACACGCGTGGGACCAGCACCGCCGTCGTGGAGCGGAAGCTACTAGAAGGCCCCGAGTCACCGGCCATACGGGTGAGCACCACACGGTACACTCAGGGACGTGGGCTACTTATACCCGCTTCTAGCAAGGTAGCCAGAAGAGTATCGTTAGTTTGGGAGGCCTACAACTCCGCCTGGCCAGGGGAGATCCCATCTGCTCAAGGACTGACCAGGCCCCAATCGCTAGCCAGTACTCCGGGAGGGTCTATCGTTGTCACCAGTAAAGACCCTGAACTACACCGTACCGTCTCTGAGTGGTTCCTGCTACCCCCATCATCCACGTCGACTGCCCTGAGGCCATACCCCTCCCGTTGGGGGTTATACTATCACGCTGCACAATCCTACCACCGGCCACAGCGGTCTGCCCTGCAGCAGCAGCTCCTTAGCTGTACTCAACGGGTGGCGTAGTCGTCCAACATCTACCGCTAATACAGCGCCACTTAGTCTGACTCCCTGGGCACGGACCGGATCACCGCCACGAGACTACAACCCTCAAGAGATCCGGCTCCGGGTAAGCTCCCGCATGCACAATGCAGCGCGACACAGGCCCAGGGGCGCGTCAATAGGACTTGATTTGGAAAGGCACACACCTGTCTATATAAGACCTCACAGCTCACAGTGCATGTCAGACCAAATGAGAATCATGAGCTCAAACGAACTGCACAAGGAGCTCAGAGACAGAATTGTGGCAAGGCACAGATCTGGCCAAGGTTACAAAATAATTTCTGCATTACTCAAGGTTCCTAAGAGCACAGTGGCCTCCCTAATCCTTAAATGGAAGAAGTTTGGGACCACCAGAAGTCTTCATAGACTTGGCCGTCCAGCCAAACTGAGCAATCGTGGGAGAAGAGCCTTGGTGAGAGAGGTAAAGAACAAACCCAAGATCACTGTGTCTGAGCTCCAGAGATGCAGTAGGGAGATGGGAGAAAGTTTTACAAAGTCAACTATCACTGCAGCCCTCCACCAGTTTGGCCTTTATGACAGAGTAGCCCGATGGAAGCCTCTCCTCAGTGCAAGACATATGAAAACACGCATAGAAGTTGCTCAAAAACACATGAAGGACTACCAGACTATGAGAAATAAGATTCTCTGGTCTGATGAGATGAAGATAGAACTTTTTGATAACTTTGGTGATAATTCTAAGCGGTATGGGTGGAGAAAACCAGGCACTGCTCATCACCTGCCCAATACAATCCCAACAGTGAAACATGGTGGTGGCAGCATCATGCTATGGGGGTGTTTTTCAGTTGCAGGGATAGGATGACTGGTTACAATTGAAGGAAACATGAATGCGGCCAAGTACAGAGATATCCTGGATGAAAACCTCTTCCAGAGTGCTCTGGACCTCAGATTTGGCCGAAGGTTCACCTTTCAACAAGACAATGACCCTAATCACACAGCTAAAATAACAAAGGAGTGGCTTCAGAACAACTCTGTGACCATTCTTGACTGGCCCAGCCAGAGCCCTGACCTAAACCCAATTGAGCATCTCTGGAGAGACCTGAAAATGGCTGTCCACCAACGTTCACCATCCAACTTGACGGAACTGGAGAGGATCTGAAAGGAAGAATGACAGAGGATCCCCAAATCCAGGTGTGAAAAACTTGTTGCATCATTCCCAAGAAGATTCATGGCTGTACTAGCTCTAAAGGGGGCTTCTACTCAATACTGAGCAAAGGGTCTGAATACTTATGACCATGTGATATTTAAGTTTTTCTTTTTTAATAAATTTGGAAAAATTTCTACATTTCTGGGTACCCCCCCCCCCAATTCATGTTTTCTTTCCCCTCTTTCTTTATTTTATCTTTTAGACAATCTTTGATATGTGGCATCATGGCCTTATAGAACTGACTCTCGTTATTTCAATGAGAGGGATGCGATGATACCTGGTCTAGTGAAGGAGACAGTCAGGCAAATGTGCTGACTATGTGGGTCTGTGCGCCGGCCGGCTTTCCGTGTCCCAGTGACATGAGGTGTTGTGGCTATTCTGTAGCCCCCGCTTCTGTCACATGACGCGGATGCTGGCCGGCGTCCGGATCCCAATGGTGACGCACACGTCACTTCCGGTCCCGCGGTCTTTGTGTTCTAGCGGTGTGTGGCATCAGGGCTTATGCCCCGCCCCTCTGCTGTCACATGACGCGGATGCCGGCCGGCGTTCTACCTCCGCAATGACACTGTGCGTTTCAGCGGTGTGTGGCGTTAGGGCTTAAGCCCCGCCCCTCCGCTGTCACATGATGCGGATGTCGGCTGGCGTCCTGGTCTCCGCAGTGACGCTGATATCACTTCCGGTCTTTAAATGTGCCTGGCGCCAATATAAGCAAGTGACAGCGAGGCAGCAAACATGCCCCTGACGAAGGGAACCACCAAAACGCGCGTCGGGGCTTCTCTGCTCCGCATGTGCCGACCTTAGACGGACCTCTAAATCTTTGACTATTCCCTGACTGTCTTCTGCTGAAGCTTGATATCTCTGGTATGTATATATATTGACTTAGCAGGTCACTTATGGTTATATCTGGCATATGATAGGGAACGTACACTCAGCAGTATAGAACAGCATGGGTATTCTAGTCCAGTATAGGTGCTGTACTTGAAAATATGTATTGACATATCATCTATGTATGGTGTTACTCCTCAAATACTTAGATAGTCTATATCCGACTTAAATTGTACTGTTTGGTCCTGCATGTGTCCGCCATGTGGAGAGGGTTGTTGCGGGTTTCTATTCCTCATGTGTTTTCCACACTGATTCCTGCTTTTGTCTGATCATCTATGTACTAATAAATTTTGATGCATATCTTTAAAACCATTGGCTCCTTTTTCGTTGCTTTGTTTTGGTTGGATTTGCCACTGTATATAAAGCCAAATAAATAACCAAAAGCAAAAATGCACCTCCAGACCTTGGGCTAAGTTCACACTTATCGTTTTTGATGTGTTTTTGCACTTTTGCATTTTTTTCAACGGTGAAAAATGCATTCACCCGCAAATGTCATTTTAACATTTTGCTACCTTATCTGGCCATGTGCTGTGTGAGATATGATCAAACACATCCAGAATGAACACTCATTTCCAGCTGATAATACCATCTAGCACCTGTCCCTATTTTAAAAGCAGCTAACAGCGTTCTCAATAGGGAATAGTTTTTTTCAAGCACGGAGTACAATGCAATAATCCCTGACTAGATGCCTGTAAAACGCTATCCCAACTGATATAGGTCTCCTGTACACGAATCTCAGATAAGAGAGGTAATATACAAGTGCATCTCACTAAATTAGAATATCATCAAAAAGTTAGTTTATTTCAGTTCTTCAATACAAAAAGTGAAACTCATATATTATGTAGAGTCATTACACACAGAATGATCTATTTCAAGTGTTTATTTCTGTTAATGTTGATGATTATGGCTTGGTCAGTGTGGAGAGGTGGTGGAGATGCCAAATAAAAACCGTGACGAGTTTGGTATCTGGTCAGGGGCCTGGACGTTTATGGTAAAACTTAAGTGTTCAGGTGGTACGGTTGCCCACATTCCATCATCTGCCTTCCTGGGTAGGGATCGTATCCTGGTCTTCTACCTGGGGCAACCAAAGCTCTGTCACAGGTACGGCGACCCTACACACTTCAGTGCAAACTGCACTGTGCAGAAATGTGCGTTGTGTGGGGGTGTCGGTCATCTTGCTGCCTCTTGTGTGGAGATTAGGTGCCACCTGTGTGGTGAGTTAGGTCACCCAGTCAGCCGTTGTCCTCGCTCCTTCGCTAATGCAGTCGAGACCCCGGTGGGAGAAAGCCATGAGGCCGATTTTGCTGGGGAGAGGACTAGCAGGGGTGGGGGAGCTGAGGGGCCAGGGAAGAAAAACAATAAAGAGATGCCTGCCCAGCTGAGGCGTCTAGACAAGTGCAGACAGGAGAGGGAGCGGGGCGAGCCCCGGGCTACGGGGGCGGCCCCTGTCCTGGATGCCAGTGTTGCTGCTGAGGCCCCGAGGGATGATGAGTTTGATGAGGAGGTCAGGAGGATCCACAGGGAGGAAACCCCCTCTGCCTCAGAATCCTCCCAATATGAAAGTATGGATGAGGACAATAAGCGGTGGCTAGAGAACAAGCGTAAGCTCGGCACCAAAAAGAAGAGAAAGAAGGGAGATAAAATATCTTCTCCCGCTCTGACCAAGGTACCTAAGGAAGGTAAAACTGACTCCCCTCTAGTTGGTCTTTCTAACCGCTTCCAAGCCCTTGATAACATCTCTTCCTCAGAAGAGGAGGCTGAGGGTGAGGCTCTGGCTTCGGCGGAGCTTACAGGGGGCGCCGAGTCTCCTTCTCCTGGGGATGCAAGGTCCTTGAGGGGAGGGACTGGCCCAGAGTCCGGAGACAAGGACGAAAAAAGAAGGAAAAATGTGGGAATGGACACCTCTGTATCATAAAAGAGGGGGAAGGATTCCTCCTCTGAGGCAGAGGATAAGGGGAGTGGGAAGAAGAAAGCTATCTAACTCAATCACCAATGATGGCGGTACCCACTCCGTTGACGCTGGTGTCCATTAATGTCGCCAGCATTAAGTCAAATATGGCTAGATTGGCGGCCTTTGATTTTCTCAGCCGGGTTGAAGCTGACATTTTCTTTTTGCAAGAGACCAGGCTGCCAAATATGGCAGAGGGAGTGGAGACTTGGGCCCTCCTATTGGTCTCTTGCGGCCGAGCCGTATAGCGGAGTGGCGGTCCTTTTTACCGCACCGGTAGAATGCCGACGGGTTATTGAGTTAGAAATGGGGAGGTGCCTGATATTAGATGTCCTCATGAAGGGACAAGAGCTCTGGCTCATTAACATCTATGGTCCCCAATCTAAGTGGGACCGGAAGTGTCTCTTTATGAGGATCAAGCCCTACCTTTTTACGAGTCGGCAGGTCGTCTTTGGAGGGGACTTTAACACTGTCATGAGGCCCCGAGATAGAGGAGGTTCCAGAGACAAGCTGACTTATGATGGCGTCGCCCTTAATAGTGTAGCTAGTGAAGCTCGCCTGGTAGATGTCCACATCCGGCTCACCGCAGTCCACGAGGGGTTCACCTATCATAGAGGTAACTGTAGGTCCAGGATAGACAAGTTTTATTTAAAGGAGGAAGCTGTCTCTTCAGCAGTATCTGCTGTTGAGGTGGAATTCTCCGATCTCTGTTTGATTTTGTTTTTTCTGAATGTTACAGAGACTCCCCGGATAGGAAGAGGCTTTTGGAGGCTCAATTCGTCTCTCTTGGTAGAAGCGGAGATAAGACAGTCCTTTGAGGATTTTCTTCAGAGCCAGGTACCCTTACTGGATCTTTGTAGTAGTAAGTCAGAGTGGTGGGAGATGTTCAAGAAAAGGGTGGCGAGATTCTTCCGCCAGCTCTCGAGACTCTGGAGCCTGGACAGGTACCACCTGTATCAGGGCCTGAGGAGGAAACTCGAGCATCTTGTCTCAACTGGAGGTAGCCGCGAGGAGATCTCCAGAGTGAAATCTTTGCTAATGAGGTGTCAGTATGATAGACACGCATCTTTGGTTTTTGAGAGGGATTATGGGAAGTACCGCTCGCCAGACGCTTACAGAAACTGCAAGATGTCAGTGAATAGTAAAGTTGTTACAGGACTGGTTGACACTGCGGGGTCCCTGAAAAGATCCAGATCAGGGATCCTGGAGGTCGTCAGATCCTTCTACTCGCACCTCTTGGGGAAGAGGGATCTGGATTGGGATGAGATGTCGGCTTTTCTGGCTGAAGCCGTCCCCGAACCAGGGGTAGACCCCTCTCTTGGTGTTTTGACAGAGATGATCAGGGAAGAGGAAGTTAAGTTGGCGATTGAGGGGCTTGCCCTAAAGAAATCTCCCGGTCCAGATGGCTTAACATCTGAATTCTATAAGACCTTTAAGGACGCCTTGGTTCCCCTGTTGACTGAGGTATTCAATGAATGTCTTTTATCGGGCACTCTGCCAAAATCAATGAGGAGGTCTGCCCTGATTATCTTGTCAAAGGGTAAGGACTCATCTTGCATTGAGAATTGGCGTCCCATAGCGCTTCTCAATGCAGACAGGAAGGTTTTGGCAAAGGTGCTGTTTAATCGGCTGGTGAAATTTGCACCCCGGCTCCTTCCGGGAGCCCAGCATTGCTCTGTTCCGGGCCGCAGTACAATTACTGCTGTACTCTGTGTCCGAGAGGCGGTGGAGCAGGGTAGGGCTGGTCACTGGAAGGGGTACATGCTGTCATTGGACCAGGCAAAAGCGTTTGATCTGGTTAATCATGAGTACCTCTGGTCTGTCCTTCTGAGGTATGGCCTGCCGGGGGGGTTTGTTGATTGGCTTAAGACCTTGTACGCTGGGGCAGAGAGTTTCCCGCTTGTGAACGGTTGGATTGGCAGCTCTTTTGAGGTTGGGTGTGGTGTTCGCCAGGGTTGTCCCTTGAGCCCGCTGCTGTACGTGTTTGCAATTGACCCACTTCTTAGGAGGGTGGAGTGTGGACCATTGGCTGGGATCGTGATGGACCGGGCAGCACCGGAAGCCACTCTGAGAGTGGTGGCGTATGCCGATGATGTCACCGCTTTTGTTTCCTCTGATGGGGAGGCAGAGTGGCTGATATCAGAAGTAAATAGCTACTCGGAGGCATCCGGGTCCAAGATCAACCGGGATAAGTGTGAGAGTCTCTGGCTGGGAGGAGGAGATTCTGGTTTTGATCTCCCGGACACCCTTCCAGGATCCAAAGTCTCTGCAAAAGTTCTTGGCATCGAATTTGGCCAGGGGGATTGCCCCAAACAAAATTGGAACAGCAGGCTAGAGATCGCCACTCAGAAGGTGAACCAATGGAAGGGTTGGTCTTTGACCCTAAGGGAAAGGATAAACCTGATCAAAACTTACCTGCTCCCTGTGCTGATCTATCTGGGCAGTGTGTGCATCTTGCCGGAGCCTCTCTGGACTCGGGTCTACAGTTTGTTCTTCCAACTGTTATGGGGGAATAGACTGAACCTGGTCAAGAGGGAGGTTACTTACCATACGAGGAGACTAGGAGGGTTGGGTATGGTGAACCCTGTGGTATTCCTTGTGAATACCTTCATTAAGATCAATATTGCTAACCTCTGGAAAGAGAGGGCTCCCCCGTGGGTATTCTGCTGTAAGGGATGGTTTCAGCCTTTCTTCCAGGAATGGGAGACAGGAGGGCAAGTGAAAGATCTACGCACACCACATTGACATCTACCGGCTTACGCTACTGTGCTTCTGAAGGTAATTCGTCGGTGGGGTCTGGGAATGTGGGAGGTCAGGACTCTGCCAAGGAAGCTCCTTGACAAAAGGGTTCTGTTGACTCATTTTCAGAGGCCTCTGGTGTGCAGGGATTGCCCAAGTCGGGATGTTGGGGTGGGTCTGCATCTTTTGAATTCTATCAGGATCCCTCGAAGTTTTGGGACTTGGCTTGGCGCTGCTTTCATGGGAAACTGTGTGTGAGGGACAATCTGAAGTGTAGGAGCTCTGAGGACAGGAACTGTCCTCGGGAGCATTGTGGTACCATGCTTGAAAGCATGGACCACTTCCTGCTTCGTTGTCCCTTTAACACAGAGGTGTACAACAGGATGGGCGCCTCCATTGACTGGCCCTGGCTGGTCGGTCTCTCTTATGCGGAATTGGCCTATGGAGCATTCGGGGACCTGGGTGGTCGGGACCACTGCACCTTATTTCTAGTTAGCGCAGTGGTTAGGTATCACACGTGGAACGCACGGTGCTTAGTATCGACGCAGGGGAAAATCCTCCCAGTGGACGATGTGTTTAGGACCATACTCGGTGACCTGGTGAAGGTGCGTTCTCTGGAGTATGAGAGACTGGGTACACGGAGGGCCGCTCTCCTCTGGAGGGGCTTTTCTTTTAGTGTGCCCTAGTCTGGTCATCTCCTCTCCTGGTGGTGGGCTGCTTCTGACACCATAGATTTTTGTTTTGTTTTGATCAGCAGACAGTGATGTAGGGCTGCAGGCGCCGAACTTGGGCTTTGTCAGTTGTGGTTATTGTATTGTTTGTTATTGTATTGTTTGTTTCTGTATATATTGTATATATGGGTTTGGGTGTAGGTGTTAGGTTGGGTGGAGGGAAAAGGGGGAGGTGGGTTCATCTTGTGGGACACTGGTTATTTGGGTGAAAAACTGGCACTGTCTGATCTGGCCTATGGACGTTGGACTGAGGCATGAGACGCAGGACCAGCTCTCAGGTCAGTGCCGGGGAGGGACTGGTGGGCTTGAGTGTGGGGGGTTTTGTTTTGTCTTGTATATATTTGTATAGTTAGTATTTATTTTATTTATAAAAAAAATAATAATAAAAAAAAAAAGAATGTATATATTAGTTTGTATATAATTTGTCGGTTATTGTTTATTATATTGTTATTATTTGTTTGGTAACCGGACCAGATGTCATGGTGTAGGTAGTTATTATTGTGTGTATATGTATAATATGTGTGTGAGGAGAGAGGGAGCGGCTGGACCAGCAGAATAGTGAGTGCAGCTCTGGAGTATAATACAGGATATAACTCAGGATCAGTGCAGGATCAGTAATGCAATGTATGTACACAGTGACTGCACCAGCAGAATAGTGAGTGCAGCTCTGGAGTATAATACAGGAGGTAACTCAGGATCAGTAATGTAATGTATGTACACAGTGACTGCACCAGCAGAATAGTGAGTGCAGCTCTGGAGTATAATACAGGATGTAACTCAGGATCAGTAATGTAATGTATGTACACAGTGACTGCACCAGCAGAATAGTGAGTGCAGCTCTGGAGTATAATACAGGATATAACTCCGGATCAGTAATGTAATGTATGTACACAGTGACTGCACCAGCAGAATAGTGAGTGCAGCTCTGGAGTATAATACAGGATGCAACTCAGGATCAGTAATGTAATGTATGTGCACAGTGAC
The DNA here is from genome assembly GCF_046119375.1 of Phyllobates terribilis. Classification (NCBI taxonomy): domain Eukaryota; kingdom Metazoa; phylum Chordata; class Amphibia; order Anura; family Dendrobatidae; genus Phyllobates; species Phyllobates terribilis. The sequence goes on along the minus strand of NW_027362968.1, from coordinate 856,747 downwards.
TGCACCAGCAGAATAGTGAGTGCAGCTCTGGAGTATAATACAGGATGTAACTCCGGATCAGTAATGTAATGTATGTACACAGTGACTGCACCAGCAGAATAGTGAGTGCAGCTCTGGAGTATAATACAGGATGTAACTCAGGATCAGTAATGTAATGTATGTACACAGTGACTGCACCAGCAGAATAGTGAGTGCAGCTCTGGAGTATAATACAGGATGTAACTCAGGATCAGTAATGTAATGTATGTACACAGTGACTGCACCAGCAGAATACTGAGTGCAGCTCTGGGGTATAATACAGGATTTAACTCAGGATCAGTACAGGATCAGTAATGTAATGTATGTACACAGTGACTGCACCAGCAGAAGAGTGAGTGCAGCACTTGCATGGGCTACCACCATTTTTTTTGTTATCCTGTGTTATGATACAATGACATGACAAATTCAGCCTTAAAGAACGAGTCATTACTACTTCAATCATAAAGTAAATATCAATATCAATTGTATTAATCACAAGAGAGACACACATATATGAGATTAGTTGGACGGGGGGGTGGGGTTGGGGGAGGGAACGTGGTTTTAGTGGGGGTGCCAGACCAATTACATATCTGACATAGATATAGCAGTATCACATAGACCCCACAACAGTATTATAGTGCTTAGGTCCTAACTCAGTATAATTAAATCAAAATCAATAAAGAGGAGCAGCACACATCATATAGGTGGAGATTACATAAAAACAGGCACACAGGTGGTAAAACAGAGCGCCATGGCTGAAAGGGGATGTCCACTACCTTATATCCCCCCCATGTATCCCCCCGGGGCCCCTAAGACTTCTTGTAAATACCTTCTGTTGCAGATACGGCCTGTGAGTGGCGCTATCACTGGCCGCTCACAGGCATCATGTGACCCCCGGCTGCGGCCGGCTCTGACATCCGCTGATGTCACGACAAGTGCTGGCAGCAGCCGGGGGTCTTTGTCTTCCAGGTTCCAGGGTGGACTCCAGGCTGTGGGCGGGGTTACCCCTCCTCGTCACACCCAGCATCCACCACGCGCTCTGCCTCTCTCCATTCATTGGGAAAGCGCGCGGTGGATGCAAGGTGTGACGCGGGGGTAACCCCACCCACAACCCAGCGGCCACCGCGGGGACCCCAGTGCTGAGTCACGCCTCACTTGTCATGACGTCAGCGCGGGGTCACGTGATGCCTGTGAGAGGCAACCGATAGCGCCGCTCACAGGCATTATCAGCAACAGAAGGTATTCACAATAAGTCTTAGGGGCCCCGGGGGGGGATACATAAAGTAGTGGACAACTTCTTGAATGTTAGAGATAAGTATACTGGTAATGAATGAGGCACTTACCCGTGAGTCCGCACGTCATGCCCAACTGCCCCAACGCACGCAGGGGCACCCCCTGAGGAAGATTCGAAATGTGCATTGGGGCAGTTGGGCATGACGTGCGGGGCTCATGGGTAAAAGAAGAAGTAATGACTCGTTCTTTAAGGTTGAATCTGCTTTGGTCTTTTGAGTCTACTTCACCTATAATGTACTAGCTATTGAACCACCCGTTCTACGCCCGGGTGGCGAGCATTTATATTGGTATATGGCCTCCATCCTGTCATGTGCTCCTCCCATCCTGCGCCCCCATCCTGGTATGTGCTGCTGCTATCCTGCGCCCCCATCCTGGTATGAGCTGCTATCCTGCGCCCCCATCCTGGTATGTGCTGCTGCCATCCTGTGCCCCCATCCTGGTATGTGCTGCTATCCTGCGCCCCCATCCTGTCATGTGCTGCTCCCATCCTGCGGCCCCATCCTGTCATGTGCTGCTGCTATCCTGTGCCCCCATCCTGGTATGTGCTGCCCCCATCCTGCGCCCCCATCCTGGTATGTGCTGCTATCCTGCGCCCCCATCCTGTCATGTGCTGCTCCCATCCTGCGCCCCCATCCTGTCATGTGCTGCTCCCATCCTGTGCCCCCATCCTGTCATGTGCTGCTCCCATCCTGCGCCCCCATTCTGTAATGTGCTGCTGCCATCCTGTGCCCCCATCCTGGTATGTGCTGCTATCCTGCGCCCCCATCCTGTCATGTGCTGCTCCCATCCTGCGCCCCCATCCTGTCATGTGCTGCTCCCATCTTGCGCCCCCATTCTGTAATTTGCTGCTGCCATCCTGTGCCCCCATCCTGGTATGTGCTGCCATCCTGCGCCCCCATCCTGTCATGTGCTGCTGCTATCCTGCGCCCCCATCCTGGTATGTGCTGCCATCCTGCGCCCCCATCCTGTCATGTGCTGCTGCTATCCTGCGCCCCCATCCTGTCATGTGCTGCTGCTATCCTGCGCCCATCCTGGTATGTGCTGCTGCTATCCTGCGCCCCCATCCTGGTATGTGCTGCTGCCATCCTGTGCCCCCATCCTGGTATGTGCTGCTGCCATCCTGCGCCCCCATCCTGTCATGTGCTGCTGCTATCCTGCGCCCCCATCCTGGTATGTGCTGCTGCTATCCTGCGCCCCCATCCTGGTATGTGCTGCTGCTATCCTGCGCCCCCATCCTGGTATGTGCTGCTGCTATCCTGCGCCCCCATCCTGGTATGTGCTGCTGCCATCCTGTGCCCCCATCCTGGTATGTGCTGCTATCCTGCGCCCCCATCCTGGTATGTGCTGCTCCCATCCTGCGCCCCCATCCTGTCATGTGCTGCTGCTATCCTGTGCCCCCATCCTGGTATGTGCTGCCCCCATCCTGTGCCCCTATCCTGGTATGTGCTGCTCCCATCCTGTGCCCCCATCCTGGTATGTGCTGCCCCCATCCTGTGCCCCCATCCTGGTATGTGCTGCTCTAATCCTGTGCTCCAATCTGGTCTTGTGCTGCTGCCATCCTGTGCCCCTATCCTGGTATGTGCTGCTATCCTGTGCCCCCATCCTGGTATGTGCTGCTCCCATCCTGTGCCCCCATCCTGGTATGTGCTGCCCCCATCCTGTGCCCCCATCCTGGTATATGCTGCTCTAATCCTGTGCTCCAATCCGGTCTTGTGCTGCTGCCATCCTGTGCCCCTATCCTGGTATGTGCTGCTATCCTGTGCCCCTATCCTGGTATATGCTGCTATCCTGTGCCCCCATCCTGGTATGTGCTGCTATCCTGTGCCCCTATCCTGGTATGTGCTGCTACCCTGTGCCCCTATCCTGGTATATGCTGCTATCCTGTGCCCCCATCCTGGTATGTGCTGCTATCCTGTGCCCCTATCCTGGTATGTGCTGCTACCCTGTGCCCCTATCCTGGTATATGCTGCCATCCTGTGCCCCCATCCTGATATGTGCTGCAGCCATCCTGTGCCCCTATCCTGGTATGTGCAGCTGCCATCCTGTGCCCCTATCCTGGTATGTGCTGCCATCCTGTGCCCCTATCCTGGTATGTGCTGCCCCCATCCTGTGCCCCCATCCTGGTATGTGCTGCGGCCATCCTGTGCCCCTATCCTGGTATGTGCTGCCCCCATCCTGTGCCCCCATCCTGGTATGTGCTGCGGCCATCCTGTGCCCCTATCCTGGTATGTGCTGCCCCCATCCTGTGCCCCCATCCTGGTATGTGCTGCTGCCATCCTGTGCCCCCATCCTGGTATGTGCTGCCATCCTGCGCCCCCATCCTGGTAAGTGCTGCTCTAATCCTGTGCTCCAATCCGGTCATGTTCTGTTCCCATAAAATAGTGCCTGAGTCAACGTGTGCGCATCTCACAATATCTGGCGCCATTTTCTTGAAGACACTGTGTCTGGGAATTTGCACACACAGTGTCTTCAGTAAAATGGCATCGTAGTGCAGTGTGCACACGCTCTGACTCAGGCACCACACTGCACAGCCGCCACCCATTTTGACTTTGAACAGAAAGACACATTCACTGTTATATATAACATTTTACATTTTATTAAACTATTAGCTGGAAAAAAAAATTATTGTGCAAAAACTTCTGTGTAAAGAACATTTTTGGTGTAAACTCTGTGGTCTTTCTTTAAGTTGCCTTGTTGATCAGTAGCAAAAACTTTGACTTTGACTTGTTGGAAGGATTTTGTCCTTGAAGAGGCGACATAAAGTTGGCCCTGGCTGAAGGCTGGAGATGGCAAATATATGCCAACTGAATCCAGTGTTTGCCCTTGACTTTTGTTGATGGTCATAGCATAAGCCAGTCTTAAGGGAAACTGTTTTCGTTTTAAAGTAAAAGGAAGATGAGGATGGCTTGGGGCAGAATAACTCTGGGAATGATACCCTTGTACCTTTAAATGATCCGCTGAGGATTTCACAGTCAATGACTTTTGACATCATTTGCTTCACAACCATTCTGGTGCCATTGCAAAGACCTCTTCTTGAGTTAAGGTTTCTTAATAGCATGACTACTGCTCCAACTTTCAAATGTAATCTATGAGGAGGCATACCACCAGGCGTTAAGCTGTTTAAGAACTCCATCGGATAGTTTGCTGCTTCCTCAGCATTTGCAGTATCTTGCTGAATGGAATCAATACTGGTGTAGCATTTCAATTCAGACTGAATTCGTCTAAGAACATTTTCATTCAGTTCATGTGAATGTTGGTTTTTTGGAGTTAGGATTGCACGGTTTGCAATGCTTTTATCTTCTGGTTGTATGACTTGAGGAAAGACAGCATCAACAATACATCCATTTTCAATGCAGACAGAAGGAATTTCAAAGATACCTTCCTCTAGTCCTGGTTCTTGAAGTTTTCCATCTCCAAGGTTTAAAAGCCATTGGGAAAAGCCTTGATGTTCTTGGGGGACATTGTCCTCATTGGTACGCATGTTTAGGTCCAATTTGAGGACTTCAATATTCCTCCAACAATTGCTGTTCTTCATGCATGCTGAAATTATTTCGGTTCTGGTGCCATGTGGTACATCAGGAAGGATTTGTCGAAAATCTCCACCAAAAACAGACACTGCACCTCCGAACGTTTTTTTGGAGGGAACTTTTGGATCTTCAGCCATGAGTTCTTTGTAGAAGGTGTCAACTGCATTTACAGCATGAGCTGGAGCCATAGAAGCTTCGTCCCAGATTATGAGTTTGGTGTTTTTCAACTCATTGGCAGTATTGCTGCCATGACGAATATTGCACGTCGACGTTTCATTAATTGGTATAGGCAGTTTGAACAGATTATGGGAAGTTCGGCCTCCTTCCAGCAAAGTAGCAGCAATGCCTGTAAATGTACATGGCAAGACTAATTCATTTTTGCTCTGAACGTAATGCATGATTGTATTATACAGGAATGTTTTACCACTTCCACCAGGTCCGTCAATAAAAAATAGACGTTGTTGCAAGTTGGAATCTCAAAAGCTTCTCTGATTTTTTCGAAAGCCTTTCGTTGTCCTGGGTTTAACATTTGGAATTTCTCCTCAAAGCCTTTTCCGCAACAGGGTCGTAATATTTGCCAGAATTGATTGGATCATCGTACTTGCCAACAGGAAGGTGTAGGCCAAAATCTTGTAATGACTTTCCATGTGTCCGTAACACAGGCTCAATTTCATGTAATGTCATATAGACGGCCTTTTCTACATGAGGGAAACGTCTGGTATAGTCTTCCATGAGATTTTTATTGTGCCTTTGAAACAATGCTGCAGCATTAGACGGCTCACACATGATGCAAATAAATGCAGACAATTGTGTAAGTTGTATTGGCATTTGATAAGTGGCAGCTTCTGTTAGGCGAGTATCCCATTCAGAGTCATCATCAGTTAACCCTCTTGCAATACAGGCTTCTTGGAAAGTAGCAAAACGGTTTCCTTCAGTTGTTCTGAGATCCTCAAAAGATGTTGCGCCTCTAACATTGAGAAGGAGAATTCGGAGAAAGTATTTTTCTCTGTCTAATGGACTAACGTTAAACATTCTGCCAATTGTGGTTTTATGACATTTGCAACGTGGTTTCCATTTAACGTTTTTTTCATCCCAAGTGAAATGTTCAGGGATTTCAATGTAGAAATATTGTTGGGCATTAGGATCTTCCCGATTCAGTTTAAACCAAGCAAGAAGTTTAGACTTGGTGCTTTTCCGCTGCACAGCTTCAGCTTCTTTACCTGCTATAAAGCATATTGTATGCTTGTCCTCAAGGTGGACATTTCATCTTTCCACATGGTCAGGTTGATGGTGCATTTTATATTCCCTGAGTCTCCAGCATGCTTCAGGTGCACTTACATATCGAGTTTCTAAGTCATTTTTTACTTCATCCCATTCAACCGTGGCTTCTTGTTCTGTGGCAGCAGTAACACACTGTAGATTTGCACAATCATGCCCTTTGTAAACATATTTGAACAAATATTTTACACTTTGTATAGAACTGCAAATCTCAACGTTTATGTGGGCATTGTATTTTAAGGAAAGATAAGGATTGTAAGGTACAACCCATCTATTATCAACCCTGTTTCCACCAAGTTCAACAAAGTTGTTCTCATCCCGGCGTTGATATTTAGGGGATCCATTTACATTGCTATTAGTTTCGGAACAGAAATCCTTGGGAAAACCTTGTACAGTTTCCATTGTCCATGCATGGTGCATTTGGATTAAGTGGACCACATGGACCGTGCATCATGCAAGATTGTACAATTTCATAAAGCTTCGGATGCGTGTCTTTGTGCGGGAGCTCTGCACAAACAATTTTGTCAATTCTTTCTTTTTCCCAGGCTTTGTATTCCGGGGCCATAAATGCCAATATGTGTCCATGAGGGAGCCCTCTTTTTTGGAACTCAATTACATACACCATACCATTAACACGTCCAAATCTGTGGTATGTGGTTGGGTCTCCAAGTAGCAATTTTAGTTTCATGTTAAATACTCGAGCTACTAAATCGGGCCTGTCGCATGGTTGCTGACTGGGAAGTAAGTTTTCCCTGATTTCCCTCCATTTTGGATTGCACGTTACTGTTACAAATAGGTCTGGTTTGCCATATTTCCTGACCATTGCCATGGCATCTTGATAGTTTTGTGCCATATTTCTTGGACTTCCTTGGAAAGTCGATGGCAATATGACTTTTTTCCAGGTAGGATATTTATGTTCATGAAACGGTGGTTGGTCATGAATTGGTGAAGGACGTCATATTCTTCAGCTCTTACAGTACTTTGATTTGTGTGCACCCAATTCAAACGGTTTGCCTCAGTTTTGCAATAGGCATCAACCATAAATTGGTGTGTCAGCTTTCCTGCATTAAGGAACTGGTTAAAGTACCATCACGAATGGCAAAGTGGTATGAATACCATTGAAGTGGAGTCACATTTCCTCGACCAACTGTTTTTTTTAGTTCTGTAGTCCACCCAGAGTCCCCATAAGGGAAAAGCAAAGCGTAGCTCATTGGGTCACAGAGTCTACTCAGAATAGATATATTTTGTAAAATTCCACTTTTTGGATGAATGGTAATGTCACGGTTTTTTGGGGGTGCACCATCTGTGCTGTGGAAAATGGCAGCAATTTCCCCTCTGGCAGTTGGAGCATTGATTCTGCCGGGGTGCATAGTATTTACTTTTTCTCTCACGAAAGTCATGCTATATTCAATTGGCATTCGGTTTTCTAGATTTGCTTTTAGCATTTCTTCTTGTTCAAATTGCAACATATTTTTGTATTCTCTGGAGAAAGGATTGATATCTTCCAGAATTCTTTGTAGATTTTGCATAAGATTACGAATGCATCCACTGTTGGCTGGATTGTGCCGAATCCAGAATATATAACTGGGCGTATGTTGGTGATTCACCTTGGTTAGGGTGCAACGCAGATGTTGCATGGTAAATTTGCCCATGGATTCTGTAACAGAAAGGACCTGATCGCCTGTTAATTGATTGGTCAATTTGTGCGCCCATGGATGCAAAAGCGTTTGCACTATTGTATGATCTTATGTTTTCCATGAAATTCTTGGAGTTTGGTTCTGATCTCTTCATGCAATTAGTAATATAGGGATGCATTCACACTTCTTCCAGTTTGATGGTTCCACTATGACAACAGTTTGTTGCAATTTCATTTTGGAAATGGTTGGTATTACAAAATGAGCATTTGTTGTTCATTGGGCCAAGATAGCATGCCCCAATGTCGTCTTCATTGAAGTTTTCAGTAAGCAAAGCAGTGTTGCGAGATCTTCCGTTTTTACCCCAGCGGGCAGGTTGTTTAGTACGGGCTCCTCTGTGTCTCTCAGCATTGGCGCTGCGATGCTGCTGAAGCTCAGCGTCTGTCATACTCTCTGGGGCTGACCTATGCCTCTCTGGGGCAGACCTACGCCTCTCTGGGGCAGACCTACGCCTCTCTGGGGCAGACCTCTGCCTCTCTGGGGCAGACCTACGCCTCTCTGGGGCAGACCTATGCCTCTCTGGGGCAGACCTACGCCTCTCTGGGGCAGACCTATGCCTCTCTGGGGCAGACCTACGCCTCTCTGGGGCAGACCTATGCCTCTCTGGGGCAGACCTACGCCTCTCTGGGGCAGACCTATGCCTCTCTGGGGCAGACCTCTGCCTCTCTGGGGCAGACCTACGCCTCTCTGGGGCAGACCTACGCCTCTCTGGGGCAGACCTACGCCTCTCTGGGGCAGACCTACGCCTCTCTGGGGCAGACCTACGCCTCTCTGGGGCAGACCTATGCCTCTCTGGGGCAGACCTCTGCCTCTCTGGGGCAGACCTACGCCTCTCTGGGGCAGACCTATGCCTCTCTGGGGCAGACCTACGCCTCTCTGGGGCAGACCTATGCCTCTCTGGGGCAGACCTATGCCTCTCTGGGGCAGACCTATGCCTCTCTGGGGCAGACCTACGCCTCTCTGGGGCAGACCTATGACTCTCTGGGCCAGACCTACTCCTCTCTGGGGCAGACCTATGCCTCTCTGGGGCAGACCTATGCCTCTCAGCGTCAGCGTTGCGCATCTGTTGACGCTTTTTTGGGGTGAGATTATGACGGGCAGCCTTTCTTCTGACAGTATTTTTTTCACGCTGCAATTTAAGGTGCTGTTTTTTACCCCTACTTCTACCAACCTTTTGAGCTTCAGCCCTTTTTGATTTTTTTGCCTGAGTTTCCTCCTCAGAAAGAACTTGCTGGCGTTTGGGGGCCATTATAATGGAATTACGGAACGAATAAGGTTGTAAACTTTAATTAAAATATTTAGCTCTGCTGACGTTTGATAAAGCGGCTGGATCGCTCCGCTGACGTATTATATATATTCAGAGGAAAGTGGCTGGATCGCTCTGCTGACGTATTATATATATTCAGAGGAAAGTGGCTGGATTGCTCCGCTGACGTATTATATATATTTATATTCAGTAGAAAGTGGCCGGATTGCTCCGCTGACGTATTATATATATATATATTCAGTAGAAAGTGGCCGGATTGCTCCGCTGACGTATTATATATATTTATATTCAGTAGAAAGTGGCCGGATTGCTCCGCTGACGTATTATATATATTCAGTAGAAAGTGGCTGGATTGCTCCGCTGACGTAGTATACAGTTATATGAAAAAGTTTGGGCACCCCTATTAATCTTAAGCTTAATGTTTTATAAAAATTCGTGTTTTTGCAACAGCTATTTCAGTTTGATATATGTAATAACTGTTGGACACAGTAATGTTTCTACCTTTGAAATGAGGTTTATTGTACTAACAGAAAATGTGCAATCTGCATTCAAACAAAATTTGACAGGTGCATAAGTATGGGCACCCTTATCATTTTCTTGTTTTAAATACTCCTACCTACTTTTTACTGACTTACTAAAGCACTTTTTTTGGTTTTGTAACCTCATTGAGCTTTGAACTTCATAGCCAGGTGTATGCAATCATGAGAAAAGCTACTTAAAGTGGCCACTTGCAAGTTGTTCTCCTGTTTGAATCTCCTCTGAAGAGTGGCATCATGGGCTCCTCAAAACAACTGTCAAATGATCTGAAAACAAAGATTATTCAACATAGTTGTTCAGGGGAAGGATACAAAAAGCTGTCTCAGAGATTTAACCTGTCAGTTTCCACTGTGAGGAACATAGTAAGGAAATGGAAGAACACAGGGACAGTTCTTGTTAAGGCCAGAAGTGGCAGGCCAAGAAAAACATCAGAAAGGCAGAGAAGAAGAATGGTGAGATCAGTCAAGGACAATCCTCAGACCACCTCCAGAGAGCTGCAGTATCAACTTGCTGCAGATGGTGTCACTGTGCATCGGTCAACTATACAACGCACTTTGCACAAGGAGAAGCTGTATGGGAGAGTGATGCGAAAGAAGCCGTTTCTGCAAGCACGCCACAAATAGAGTCGGCTGAGGTATGTAAAAGCACATTTGGAGAAGCCAATTTATTTTTGGAAGAAGGTCCTGTGGACTGATGAAACCAAGATTGAGTTGTTTGATCATACAAAAAGGCATTATGCATGGCGGCAAAAAAAACACAGCATTCCAAGAAAAACACTTGCTACCCACAGTAAAATTTGGTGGAGGTTCCATCATGCTTTGGGGCTGTGTGGCCAATGCCGGCACCGGGAATCTTGTTAAAGTTGAGGGACGCATGGATTCCACTCAGTATCAGCAGATTCTTGACAATAATGTTCAAGAATCAGTGATAAAGTTGAAGTTACGCAGGGGATGGATCTTTCAGCAAGACATTGATCCAAAACACCGCTCCAAATCTACTCAGGCATTCATGCAGAGGAACAATTACAATGTTCTGGAATGGCCATCCCGGTCCCCAGACCTGAATATCATTGAACATCTGTGGGATCATTTGAAGAGGGCTGTCCATGCTCGGCGACCATCAAACTTAACTGAACTGGAATTGTTTTGTAAAGAGGAATGGTCAAAAATACCTTCATCCAGGATCCAGGAAATCATTAAAAGCTACAGGAAGCGACTAGAGGCTGTTATTTTTGCAAAAGGAGGATCTACTAAATATTAATGTCACTTTTCTGGTGAGGTGCCCATACTTATGCACCTGTCAAATTTTGTTTGAATGCAGATTGCACATTTTCTGTTAGTACAATAAACCTCATTTCAAGGCAGAAACATTACTGTGTCCAACAGTTATTACATATATCAAACTGAAATAGCTGTTGCAAAAACACCAATTTTTATAAAACATTAAGCTTAAGATTAATAGGGGTGCCCAAACTTTTTCATATAACTGTATATATATATATTCAGTAAAAAGTGTCCGGATTGTTCTGCTGACGTATTATATATATTTATATTCAGTAGAAAGTGGCCGGATTTTTCCCCTGACGTATATATTCAGTATAAAGTGGCTGGATTGCTCCGCTGACTTATTAGATTTTTATATTCAGTAGAAAGTGGCTGCATTTCTCCGCTGACGTATTTTGTGCGGGATTGCTCCGCTGACGTATTTTGTGCGGGATTGCTCCGCTGACGTATTTTGTGCGGGATTGCTCCGCTGACGTATTTTGTGCGGGATTGCTCGGCTGACGTATTTTGTGCGGGATTGCTCCGCTGACGTTTTTCTGTGCGGGATTGGTCCGCTGACGTATTTTGTGCGGGATTGCTCCGCTGACGTATTTTGTGCGGGATTGCTCCGCTGAAGTTTTTTGTGCGGGATTGCTCCGCTGAGGTTTTTTTGTGCGGGATTGCTCCGCTGACGTATTTTGTGCGGGATTGCTCCGCTGAGGTTTTTTGTGCGGGATTGCTCCACTGACGTATTTTGTGCGGGATTGCTCCGCTGACGTATTTTGTGCGGGATTGCTCCGCTGACTGTGTTGGAGTACTCTGATAACTATTCTATATAGTATATATAGATATATATATTTGTATATAGTATCTTCTTTATATATAGATAAATTTGTAATATATATATCTATATATACTACAAAATGTTTTTGTTTTTTTAAGCTAGAGACTGGAGGCGCTGTGTGACGCAGAAATCTTCTGTTTTTAAAATGGTGGCGAAGTGTGGGGGTGCGTTGGATATTTAAATGATTAGTGATGTCAGAAGAGGGCGGGGGAGAGCACTGACGCCGGATCAGCGCCTGCGCAGACCGCGGTTTCCGGCGCCATCTTGTTGAAGACACACTGCTAGTGTGTCTTCAATGTGTCTGTTGAAGACACCCTTGCAATGTGTCTTCAATAAAACGGCGCCGGAAGTGCGCTATGCGCATGCGCCGGTACCGACGGTGGATCCCGGCCTTCTGCCTGAAGAGATGCCGTGGCAACTGACCTCCCGGATAGGTAAGTTGTTATGGTGCCGGAAATCGCGGTATGCGTTCAGTGCTTATGCGTACCGCGATTTCTGGCGCCACAATCCACATCCTCGTTTAGGATGGGGATGCGTGCCTCTGTGGGGGGTATAGACTCTGCAGGCGCGTCACGCATGCGCAGTCTATCGAGGCTTCGGACAGAGACACGCATCCGCCTTTATATTATAGATACTGTTGTCCTGAGCTTGGGTTTTTGGTCAATGACATGACAATCTATAATATAATGGGAGATGCGTGTCTCTGTCTGATGCCTTTATAGACTGTGCATGCGCGACGCACAGTCTGGCTTCAGACAGAAGGCCGCATCCAGCTGTTACAGGTAAGAGGAGTGTGTATGGCGCCGGAGATCGCGGTATGCGTAGACACTGAATGCATACCGCGATCTCTGGTGTCATACTTACATACTTACCTGACCAGGAGGAGCGTTGCTCTTCATCAGAGACCGGGGCAGGAGTGAGGCGTCGGATAGGCGCATGTGCATAGTGCTATCTGGCGCCATTTTACTGAAGACACATTTGCAGTTTGTCTTCAGCAAAATGGCACCGGACAGTGTGGTATGGGCATGCACGTACCCCGGCGCCACACTCCTCCCCCGGCCTCCAACAGAACAGGGCACAGCAGCGCTGGAGCACAGGGAAGAAAGGTGAGTATAAGTGATTATTTTTTTGCATGTGTGTACAGCGTGAAAGGGATGAGGTGGCCAAACATACCATGACTGGGGGGTGAGGGGCCCACACATACCAGGATTGGGAGGTGAGGGGGCCACACATATCAGGATTGGGGATGAGGGGGCCACACATACCAGGATTTGGGGGATGAGGGGTACCAAGCTTACCAGGATAGGGATGAGGAGTGCCATGCATACCAGGATAGGGATGAGGAGTGCCTTGCATATCAGGATTGTGGATGACGGAGCCATACATACCAGGATTGGGGATGAGGGGTAACATGAATACCAGGATTGGGGATGAGGAAACCATGCATACCAAGATTGGGGATGAGGGGTGCCATGCATACCAGGATTGGGGATGAGGGAGCCACGCATACCAGAATTGAGGATGAGAGGTGCTATGCATAATAGGATTGGGGATGAGGGGTGCCATGCATACAAGGATTGGGGATGATGGGTGCCTTGCATACCAGGATTGGGGATAAGGGAGCCATGTATACCAGGATTGGGAATGAGTGGTGCCATGCATAACATTATTGGGGATGAGGGGTGCCATGCATACCAGGATTGGGGATGAGGGAGCCATGCATACCAGGATTGGGGATGAGGGAGCCATGCATACCAGGATTGGGGATGAGGGAGCCAGGCATACCAGGACTTGGGATGAGTGGTGCCATGCATAACAGGATTGGGGATGAGGGGTGCCACGCATACCAGGATTAGGGATGAGGGAGCCATGCATACCAGGATTGGGGATGAGGGAGCCATGCATACCAGGATTGGGGATGAGGGAGCCATGCATACCAGTATTGGGGATGATGGAGCCATGCATACCAGGATTGGGGATGAGGGAGCCACGCATACCAGGACTGGGGATGTGGGAGCCATGCATACCACGATTGGGGTTGAGGGGAGCCATGCATACCAGCATTGGGGAAGAGGGGGCCATGCAGACCAGGATTGGGGATGAGGGATGCCATGCTTACCAGGACTGAGGATGAGGGATGCTATGCATACCAGGATTCGGATGAGGGGCCATGCATACCAGGATAGGCATGAGGAGTGCCATGCATACCAGGATGGGGGTGAGGGAGCCATGCATACCAGGATTGAGGATGATTGGTGCCATGCATAACAGGATTGGGGATTAGGGGTGCCATGCATACCAGGATTGGGGATGAGGGATGCCATGCATACCAGGATTGAGGATGAGGGAGCCATGCATACCAAATTGGGGATGAGTATTGCCATGCATAACCGGATTGGGGTTGAGGGGTGCCATGCATAACAGGATTGGGGATGAGGGGTGCCATGCATACCAGGATTGGGGGGTGAGGGAAAATGCATATCAGGATTGCGAGGTGAGGGGACCATACATACCAGGATTGGGGGGTGAAGGGACTATGCATATCAGGATTGGGGGGTGAGGGGACCATGTATACCAGCATTGGGGGGTGAGAGGACCATGCATACCAGGATTGGGGGTTGAGGGGACCATGCATACCAGGATTAGGGGATGAGGAGTGCCATGCATACCAGAATAGGAATGCGGGGTGCCATGCATACCAGGATGAGGGATGGGGTGCCATGCATACCAGGATGAGGGGTACCATGCATACCAGAATAGGGATGAGTGGTACCATGCATACCAGGATAAGGATCAGGGGTGCCATGCATACTAGGATGAGGGATTGGGTGTCATGCATACCAGGTTTCTGGGATGAGGAGGCCATACATAGCAGAATTGGGATGAGGGGTGCCATGCACACCAGGATGAGGGGTACCATGCATACCAGAATAGGGATGAGGGGTACCATGCATACCAGGATGAGTGATGGAGTGCCATGCATACGAGGATGAGGGGTGCAATACATACCAGGATAGTGATGAGGGGTACCATGTATACCAGGATTGGGGATGAGGGGCCCATGCTTACCAGGATAGGGATGAGGAGTGCCATGCATACCAGGATAGGGATGAGGAGTGCCTTGCATATCAGGATTGTGGATGACGGAGCCATGCATACCAGGATTGGGGATGAGGGGTACCATGAATACCAGAATTGGGGATGAGGGAGCCATGCATACCAGGATTGGGGTTGAGGGGTGCCATGCATACCAGGACTGGGGAAGAGGGGGCCATGCATACCAGGATTGGGGATGAGGGAGCCATGCATACCAGAATTGGGGGGTGAGGAATGCCATGCATACCAGGATTGGGGCTGAAGGGTGCCATGCATACCAGGATTGGGGAAGAGAGGTGCCATGCATACCAGGATTAGGGATGAGGGATGGCATGCATACCAGGATTGGGGATGAGGGGTGCCATGCTTACCAGGAATCGGATGAGGGGCCATGCATACCAGGATAGGTGTAACATACCTGGCGGCGTCCTTGCATAGTGGTCCATTTCCCACTGTGCAGGAGCGCGCACTTGATCTCCTGTCCGGAATGTCTCTCTGGCTTCCCTCCATGCTGTCTGTTTGTGTCTGTCTCTGCTGCTTAAGGGCGGCGCCCGATCACTTCCTGCTTTTTGTACCTGCTGTGGGTCACACCCCTTGTGCGTCCTCAGCCTATTGCTGTCTGACACTTGGTATATAGCTCAGCAGCTCCCTTCTATCCCTGCCTGAGCATAGTGTTTTTCCTTCAGTGTGTGCTTGCACTCTGTAGGTGCCAGGTCCCGTCTTTGTTTCCTTGTCTGCCTTTCCTGGAGGCTGTATTTCCAGGCCTGTCTGAACTTAGTCCTGTATTTCTCCTGCTTTGCGGTATTAGTTCCCGTGTCTGAACTAAGTCCTGTATGTCTCCTGCTTTGCGGTATCAGCTCCCGTGTCTGAACTGTGTCCTGTATGTCTCCTGCTTTGCGGTATTAGTTCCCGTGTCTGAACTAAGTCCTGTATGTCTCCTGCTTTGCGGTATTAGTTCCCGTGTCTGAACTGACTCCTTTCTGTGTTCTCTTGTCTGTCCTGTCTCAACACGCTCCTTGCCTGTTCGTTCCGCCTTCTAGTGGCCGATTTCCTAGTCCCGCTCCTGTTTCTGGTCTGTCCTGTCTGAACACGCTCCTTGCCTGTTCGTTCCGCCTCTCTGGGGGCCGTATTCCCAGACCCGCTCCTGTATCCCGCTGCAGTGTCGGTCTCCTCCGTACACTCAGTTCCAGTCTGACCACTCTCCTGTCCTTTACCTGTTTTGCCTCTATGTCCGTTCCCTTCCTTTTTCTGCAGAGTCTGAACTCGTACCTAACTCCTGCTTGTTTTCTCTGCAAGTACTGTGTGAGTATCTGGCTCTGTCTTTCCCTTCCTGTCTGTTCCGTGTGAACAGAGCCCTGTCCTCCCTGCTCAGCCTTGTCTGCACTCTAGCAGTGCTTGCCTGTAACCCTCTGCCTGTATTGTTCCTGAGTCCCGGTGTGTACTGGGTCCTATCCTGCCTGTGTTCCTTCCTGCTAGTGCCTCCCTGTCTGCACTCTAGCTGTGCTTGCCTTTACCCCCCTGCCTGCATACCCGCCTGCCTGCATACCAGTCGTGCCTGCCTATACCCACCAGTCTGTGTGCCAGCCTACCAGCCTGTTCCTGTATTCCCCTGTGTGGGTCAACAGCCGTGTCCGGGGTCTGTCCTGGAGTAGCACCTGGTCCCTCTGCTCGGTTCCTCCTTGGTGCACTGGCGTCGTATGCCGTCGTGCGACCCTGGTCGGATCGGGTGAATACTTAGTCACGCCCCTCCAGGCATTCACTCTCCGGCACGGTCCAGTGGAATCACTACAATCACACGCACACGCCGCTTAGCCCGGGCGTGTGCATAACAACATGCTCAGGCCATGGTTCCCGTTGAGCCCCACGGCCTTCGCTCTTTGAGAAGTTTTTCCAGCGAATACATGCATTAAAATAAAATAAATAATTTTTTTTCCCCCTTTAGCTGAGTTCCAGGCGAGTTACGCACCCGTCCAGATGGATCTATCAGCCCTCGTTCCTGCGGATCCGCCACGTTACTATGGGGATCCAAGACAGTGTCGTGCATTTGTGGAGCAATGCATGCTACACTTTAAGGCCTACCCTCTCTACTTTCCTTCCGATTGGGCTAAAGTGGCCTTTATGATGTCTTACCTGGCGGGTGATGCCTTGGAATGGATCAACCCCCTATATGAAACACAGGATCCGATCCTCCGGGACCTAATGGCCTTCCTGGTGGCCTTTCTAATGGTCTTCGATGATCCTAACCCGGAGGCTCCTGCTGAAGCTTCACCTCCCAATATCCCGGAGCAGCCCCGATGGGTAATGTGTGTGGGTAGCGCAATAGTCCTCCAGCCCAATGAGACTACTGCCCACCCAGAATCCTCACAGGGTGACTACGCTTTCCGGAATACTTCTCTCAACCTCAAGAGGCAGTCCAGACGTGCTAGACGTAGAGGCAAGCCGTCACGCCAGGGTCTGTCCTCCCTGAGACCTCCTGACCCCAACCTTGAAGTCCCTACTGAAGCTTCATCTCCCTGTATCCCGGAGAAACCCCAATGGGTAATGTGCGTGGGTAGTGCACCAGTTCTCCTGCCCGAAGAGACTTCTGCCCATCCAGACTCCACACAGGAGAACTTCCTGCACCCGGCATCAGATGCTTCTCTCTCTTTAACCGGTGTGCATGTCCAAGGATGCTCCAAAGCTGTGGTTACCTCTGAGTCTGTGCACCTCTACTACCTGGCGGAGGATCCCCTGTTGCCTCCTGAATCCTCCGGGATACCACTCGATGACAAATGGAGAGAGACTTCTCTACACCCGGTACTCAATACTTTGTCCGCTTCGTCCTGTGAGCCTGACAATGGGTACCCCAAAGTGGTAGTTACCTCCGAGTCTCTACACCCCTCCGACCAGGCGGAGGATCTCCAGTTGTCTCCTGAACCCTTCGGGGTGCTACCTGGTAACGAAAGGACAGAGACTCTCCTATACTCTGTACCTGATACCTCGCTCGCTTCGTCCAGTGAGTCCAACCTAGTGTACTCCGAAGCAGAGGTTACTCCCGAGTCTCTACACCCCTCCGACCAGGCGGAGGACCTCCAGTTGTGTTCAGAACCCTTCGGGGTGCCACCTGGTGGTGAATGGACAGAGACTTTCCTATACTCGGTACCCGATACCTCGCCTGCTTCCTCCAGTGAGTCCGACCTAGTGTACTCTGAAGCAGTTGTTTTCTCTGAGCCTCTGCACTCTTCTGACCCGGCGGAGGACCTCCAGTTGTTTCCTGAATCCTCCGGGGTACCACCAGATAACAAAGAGACAGTGACTTTTCCTCATTATGTACCTGATAACCCGTCTATTTTTTCCTGTGAGCTTGACAAGATGTACCTCGAAGCAGAGATTACCCTCAAGTCTCTGTCCCCCTCCAACCCAGTGAACGACTGGTCCTCGAATTCCCTGCGGAAGATTCTGGCAGGTCTGAAGAAGAGGGGGCGTAAGGGGGGAGGTACTGTAACATACCTGGCGGCGTCCTTGCATAGTGGTCCATTTCCCACTGTGCAGGAGCGCGCACTTGATCTCCTGTCCGGAATGTCTCTCTGGCTTCCCTCCATGCTGTCTGTTTGTGTCTGTCTCTGCTGCTTAAGGGCGGCGCCCGATCACTTCCTGCTTTTTGTACCTGCTGTGGGTCACACCCCTTGTGCGTCCTCAGCCTATTGCTGTCTGACACTTGGTATATAGCTCAGCAGCTCCCTTCTATCCGTGCCTGAGCATAGTGTTTTTCCTTCAGTGTGTGCTTGCACTCTGTAGGTGCCAGGTCCCGTCTTTGTTTCCTTGTCTGCCTTTCCTGGAGGCTGTATTTCCAGGCCTGTCTGAACTTAGTCCTGTATTTCTCCTGCTTTGCGGTATTAGTTCCCGTGTCTGAACTAAGTCCTGTATGTCTCCTGCTTTGCGGTATCAGCTCCCGTGTCTGAACTGTGTCCTGTATGTCTCCTGCTTTGCGGTATTAGTTCCCGTGTCTGAACTAAGTCCTGTATGTCTCCTGCTTTGCGGTATTAGTTCCCGTGTCTGAACTGACTCCTTTCTGTGTTCTCTTGTCTGTCCTGTCTCAACACGCTCCTTGCCTGTTCGTTCCGCCTTCTAGTGGCCGATTTCCTAGTCCCGCTCCTGTTTCTGGTCTGTCCTGTCTGAACACGCTCCTTGCCTGTTCGTTCCGCCTCTCTGGGGGCCGTATTCCCAGACCCGCTCCTGTATCCCGCTGCAGTGTCGGTCTCCTCCGTACACTCAGTTCCAGTCTGACCACTCTCCTGTCCTTTACCTGTTTTGCCTCTATGTCCGTTCCCTTCCTTTTTCTGCAGAGTCTGAACTCGTACCTAACTCCTGCTTGTTTTCTCTGCAAGTACTGTGTGAGTATCTGGCTCTGTCTTTCCCTTCCTGTCTGTTCCGTGTGAACAGAGCCCTGTCCTCCCTGCTCAGCCTTGTCTGCACTCTAGCAGTGCTTGCCTGTAACCCTCTGCCTGTATTGTTCCTGAGTCCCGGTGTGTACTGGGTCCTATCCCGCCTGTGTTCCTTCCTGCTAGTGCCTCCCTGTCTGCACTCTAGCTGTGCTTGCCTTTACCCCCCTGCCTGCATACCCGCCTGCCTGCATACCAGTCGTGCCTGCCTATACCCACCAGTCTATGTGCCAGCCTACCAGCCTGTTCCTGTATTCCCCTGTGTGGGTCAACAGCCATGTCCGGGGTCTGTCCTGGAGTAGCACCTGGTCCCTCTGCTCGGTTCCTCCTTGGTGCACTGGCGTCGTATGCCGTCGTGTGACCCTGGTCGGATCGGGTGAATACTTAGTCACGCCCCTCCAGGCATTCACTCTCCGGCACGGTCCAGTGGAATCACTACAATCACACGCACACGCCGCTTAGCCCGGGCGTGTGCATAACAATAGGGATGAGGAGTGCCATGCATACCAGGATGGGGGTGAGGGAGCCATGCATACCAGGATTGAGGATGAGTGGTGCCATGCATACCAGGATTGGGAATGAGGGATGACATGCATTCCAGGATTGAGGATGAGGGAGCCATGCATACCAAATTGGGGATGAGTGGTGCCATGCATAACAGGATTGGGGATGAGGGGTAACATGCATAACAGGATTGGGGATGAGGGGTGCCATGCTTCCCAGGATTGGGGATGAGGGAGCCATGCATACCAGAATTGGGGGGTGAGGGATGCCATGCATACCAGGATTGGGGATGAAGGGTGCCATGCATACCAGGATTGGGAAGAGAGGTGCCATGCATACCAGGATTAGGGATGAGGGATGGCATGCATACCAGGATTGAGGATGAGTGGTGCCATGCATAACAGGATTGGGGCTTAGGGGTGCCATGCATACCAGGATTGGGGATGAGGGATGACATGCATTCCAGGATTGAGGATGAGGGAGCCATGCATACCAAATTGGGGATGAGTGGTGCCATGCATAACAGGATTGGGGATGAGGGGTAACATGCATAACAGGATTGGGGATGAGGGGTGCCATGGTTCCCAGGATTGGGGATGAGGGATGCCATGCATACCAGGATTGGGGATGAGGGAGCCATGCATACCAGGATTGGGGATGAGTGAGTCATGCATACCCAGGACTGGGGATGTGGGAGCCATGCATACCAGGATTGGGCATGAGGGTTACCATGCATACCAGAATTGGGGAAGAGGGGGCCATGCATAAAAGGATTGGGGATGAGGGAGCCATGCATACCAGGATTGGGGGGTGAGGGGTGCCATGCATACCAGGATTGGGGATGAAGGGTGCCATGCATAGCAGGATTGGGGATGAGGGGTGCCATGCATACCAGGATTGGGGATGAGGGATGCCATGCATACCAGGATTGGGGATGAGGGGTGCCATGCATACCAGGATTCGGATGAGGGGCCATGCATACCAGCATAGGGATGAGGAGTGCCATGCATACCAGGATGGGAGTAAGGGATGCCATGCATACCAGGATGTGGGTGAGGAGTGCCATGCATACCAGGATGTGGGTGAGGGGCCCATGCATGCAAGGATGAGGGATACCATACGTATCAGGATAAGGATGAGGGATGGGGTACCCTGCATACCAGGATTGGGATGAGGAGTACCACACATACTAGGATTGGGGATGAGGGGTGCCACGCATACCAGGATTGGGGATGAGGGATGCCATGACTTCCAGGATTGGAGTTGAGGGGTGCCATGCATACCAGGATTGGGGGTGAGCGGTGCTCTGCATACCAGGATTGGGGGTGAGGGGTGCCATGCATACCAGGATGAGGGATACCATACATACCAGGATAGGGATGAGGAGTACCACACATACCAGGAGTGGGAATGACGGGTGCCAGGCATACCACTATTGGGGATGAGGGGTGCCATGCCTTCCAGGATTGGGGGTGAAGGATGCCATACATTACAGGATGGGGGGTGAAGGGTGCCATCTATTACAGGATAGGGATGAAGGGTGCCATGCATACCAGGATAGGGATGAGGGGTGCCATGCATACCATGATAGGGATGAGGGGTGCCATGCATACCAGGATAGGGATGAGGAGTGCCATGCATTACAGGATAGGGATGAGGGGTGCCATGCATACCAAGATAGGGATGAGGGGTGCCATGCATACCAGGATAGAAAGGCGGGGACAGGATTGGGGCAGCACAAATACCAGGAGGGGTGCAGCACATACCAGCCTGGGAGACCATATACCAATAAAAATGCTCGCCACCCGGGAGTAGAACGGGTTCTATATCTAGTCTATAATATAACCTGCGATGCGTGTCTCTGTCTAAAGCCTCGATAGACTGTGCATGCGCGATGCGCAGTCTGGCTCCAAACAGAATCATACATCCAGCCGTTACAGATAAGAGGAGTATATGGCGCCGGAGATTGCGGTATGCGTAGAAACTGAACGCATCCCGCGATCTCCATACATACATACTTACCTGACTGGGGGAAGCGTTGCCACGGCGCCTCTTTTCGCCGAAGTCCGGGGCAGGAGTGAGGCATCGGATCGGCTCATGCGCATAGCGCTATCCGGCGCCATTTTACTGAAGACACATTTGCAGTGTGTCTTCAGCAAAATGGCGCCGGACAGCGCGGTGCTCCAGCGCCGCACTCCTCCACAGGCCCCCGGCAAAACAGGACGCAGCAGCGCTGGAGCACAGAGAAGAAAGGTGAGTATAACTGTTTATTTTTTTTGTATGTGTGTACAGTGTGAAAGGGATGAGGGGGCCACACATACCAGGATTCGGGGTGAGGGGACCATGCATTCCAGGATTGTGGGGCGAGGGGATCATGCATACCAGGATGAGGGGTACCACACATACCAGAATTGGGTGGTGAGGGGACCATGCATACCATGATTGGGGGGTGAGGGGTACCACACATACCAGGATTGGGGGGTGAGGGGACCATGCATACCAGGATTGGGGGGTGATGGGTACCACACATACCAGGATTGGGGGGTGAGGGGACCATGCATGCCAGGATTGATGGGTGAGGAAACCATACATACCAGTATTGGGAGGTGAGGGGTACCACACATACCAGGATTGGGGGGTGAGGGGACTATGCATACCAGGATGAGGGCTACCACACATACCATTATTGGGGGATGAGTGGCCCATGCATACCAGGATTGGGAGGTGAGGGGTCCATGCATGCCAGGATTGGGGGTTGAGGGGACCATGCATACTAGGATTGGGGGGTGAGGGGACCATGAAAACCAGGATTGGGGGGTGAGGGGACCATGCATACCAGGATTGGGGGGGTGAGGGGTGCCATGCATACCAGAATAGGGATGAGGGGTACCAAGCATGCTAGGATAGGAATGCGGGGTACCATGCATACCAGGATGAGGTATGGGGTGCCATGCGTACCAGGATGAGGGGTATCTTGCATACCAGGATAAGGATGAGGGGTACCATGCATTCTAGGATGAGGGATTGGGTGCCATGCATACCAGGTTTCTGGGATGAGGATGCCATACATACCTGAATTGGGATGAGGGGTACCAAGCACACCAGGATGAGGGGTACCATACATACCAGGAGAGGGATGAGGGGTACCATGTATGCCAGGATAGGGATAAGGTGTACCATGTATAACATTATTGGGGATGAGGGGCCCATGCATACCAGGATTGGGATGAAGAGTGGCATTCATACCAGGATTGGGAATGAGGGGTGCCATACATACCGGGATTGGGGATGAGGGGTGCAATGCATACCGGGATTGGGGATGAGGGGTGCCATGCATCTCGGGATTGGGGATGAGGGGTGCCATGCATACCAGGATTGGGCATGAGGGGTGCCATGCATACCAGGATTGGGCATGAGGGGTGCCATGCATACCAAGATTGGGCATGAGGGGTGCGATGCATACCGGGATTGGGGTTGAGGGGTGCCATGCATACCAGGATTGGGGGGTGAGGGGTACTATGCATACCAGGATTGGGGTTGAGGGGTGCGATGCATACCAGGATAGGGGGATGAGGGGTACCATGCATACCAGGATTGGGGGATGAGGGTTGCCATGCATACCAGGATTGGGGGATGAGGGGGGCCATGCATACCAGGATTGTGGATGAGGGGTGCCATGCATACCAGGATTGGGGAAGAGGGGGGCCAGGCATACCAGGATTGGGGATGGGGGGGCCATGCATACCAGGATTGGGCATGAGGGGTGCCATGCATACCAGGATTGGGGGGTGAGGGGTACTATGCATACCAGGATTGGGGTTGAGGGGTGCCATGCATACCAGGATAGCTGGATGAGGGGTACCATGCATACCAGGATTGGGGGATGAGGGTTGCCATGCATACCAGTATTGGGGGATGAGGGGTGCCATTCATAGCAGGATTGGGGATGAGGGGTGCCATGCACACCAGGATTGGGGATGAGGGGGGGCCATGCATACCAGGATTGGGGATGAGGGGGCCATGCATACCAGGATTGGGGATGAGGGGTGCCATGCATACCAGAATGGGGGATGAGGAGAGCCACGCATACCAGGATTGGGGTAAGCGGTGTCATGCATACCAGGATTGGGGGTGAGGAGTGCCATGCATACCAGGATTGGGGATGAGGGGTGCCATGCATACCAGGATTGGGGTTGAGGTGTGCCATGCATACCAGGATAGGATCGTGGGGACAGGATGGGGGCAGCACAAATACCAGGAGGGGGGCACACATACTCATACGATATATAGGAGACCATATATCAATAAAAATGCTCGCCACCTGGGCTTAGAACGGGTTCAATAGCTAGTATAATAGATTGTTGAATGAATTCCACTTAGAATGTTGGACTTTCTTATATGTGTTATATAGTCATATCTGGTTGCTCTTGGCTTGAGCGCTGTTGCATATCTTTGGGATAAGTCCATACGAGTATGAATATTATTAGTGTATATTATTGATCCATTATTTAACCCTTACTTATATCACTACATAATGTTGACACTTCCACAATGTCCCCTATCACATGTGTGACATCTTCTGTCCTCAGGTTTTCTCCACTTTGCTTCTTCTGATCTTCATCTCTTGTGTCCATGGAAGAGAAGAGCAGGTCCCTGGCGCTGATGGCTGGGAGGCCCCTCTAGTGTCCGGCGGGGGATGTCTCTTCACACCGGACACCACATTTCCTCCACGTGTGAAGGTGGATATGAAGGTCGGCAGTCGGAGTTCTGCACAAGTAATGGCGGACAGTGTGAGGAGCCGCTCCATCTCTCCATGGGAATACAGGTGAATGTACATGGAGTAATGGCAGAAATAATAATAATGATATATGGGGGTCAGCAGGCCGGAGTATGGGGGACTAAACATGGTTACTGCTGTGTCCTGATTTCTCTCATCTCCTTCCACCAGCTCTAATGTGGACAATAACAGATTCCCTGCGGTCATCAGCGAGGCCCGATGTCTCCACCGCGGATGTTTGGACCCGGAGGGTCATGTGGACCTCAGCATGAACTCAGTCCCCATCAGACAGGAGATCCTGGTCCTGCGTGGTGAGATGAGAGGATGTGTCCCACCTATAGGCTGGAGAAGCAGCTGGTGACGGTGGGCTGCACCTGTGTCCGGCCCATCATCCAGTACCTGGAGTAACAGACGCCATTGTCACGGAGCCTCAGCTGTCATGTAGCGTCTTTGTTACCCCTAGCGACCAATCAGAAATCACGTTTATTTTTCTTGTGTAAATTACAAATGTAAAAGCTGAATTCTAATCGGTTGCTATCGGCAACGAGAGTTTAAGGATTATTTATACAAACAGTGTAGAGAATAATGAAAGTGTTGCCCGTAGCAACCAGTCAGATTCCAGCCATCGATTCCGCACTGCAAGAGGCAAAACGGCAGAAATCTGATTGGTCGTCAGGAGCAGCAGCGACAAGAATTTTGTTATTTTTATAAATCGCTGAGTAATATTATTATAAGACGTATTTCTTGTTTTATAATTGAAATTTTTATTATTATTTGTTGTATTTTTATATAAATGTTTCTCATATTTATACAAATATTTATTACAGAAAATCATTAAAACTATTAGTTAACCTTTGTGTTGTGAGTATATACTGTATATATAGTGGAAAGACAATCCTGGAATCATTTCTCGTTGTTAGAAGATCTTTTACAGTATTTTTTTTTCTTGGTTCCTTAAAATAAAAAATGAAACAAATTTGTAAATCTTGTGTAGTGTATATGTAGCACCCTGAGGACTCGGCTGCTACAGGGGTATTACACCTCAAGCCAGAGGTGTGGTATTCCACTCCCGGGTAAGGATGGAGTGTGGAACTGAGCTCAGTAGGCTGCATGCACTACATACATCCCATTTCCGGGGGACAGAACAACGGTACTCCCACCAAGTATATGTGCAGGTACTACAGCGTCTGTCCCTGGCTGGAGTGGGAGGGGGGTGGAACATCCCAGTAGTGTAGGGGCAGATAGGGGGAGTACTCTGGGTAAAGCTAGGAGCTCATTGGGTGCTAGTCACCTGGGCTCACACATAGAGGGAGTATATAAGGTGGGCACCATCTTAGGACAGGGTCTTTTTAGCAGGGGAGCTCAGCCAGGAGGGCTGACAGGGAGCTGTGGCTCCGGCTGGGCCCAGCTCCAGGGCCAAGCCTGCATTGAAGAGAGAGAGGAGGAAGAAAGGCCCAGAGAAGCAGAGTCAGAAGGAACCCTAAGAACCCAGAATCAGACCAAAAAGGGTGAAGGGTTGGCGGACACGGGTACCGGAACCCGAACTGGTGGAGGCCACTTATCCTCAGCCAGGAACCGGAGGTCGTGGTCAAGATTTGCCACGACCCTCACCAAATCCACCAGAAAGGCACACCAAGCATAGGGTCAGGGAACCCAGAGGAGGTTTGACCACCAAGAGACCCGAGGGAGCCGGCCAAAGGTGGATCCCTGGTGGGAATGGCCAGAGACAGAGAGAGAGAAAGGGAGCTCAGGACCACGCTCCAGAACTGCCTGGGGGTTAGCCGAGTCCAGGACCTGGTGGACGCAGCACGGCTCGGGTGGTCACTCAAGGCCAGAGTGACTGAGAGAACAACCGTGAGTAAAAACCCTGAAACTGCACCTCAAGTCTCTGACTCTCCTTTCTACAACATAACTACACCCATCATCCACACCTGCTGCCCTGAGGCCATACCCCTCCCGTTGGGGGTTATACCATCACTGCTGCACATATACCACCGGCCTCAGCGGACTGCTCTGCAGCGGCGGCGTACTCAACGGGTGGCGTAGTCGATCAAATTAACATCTACTGCCATAGACTGCCACTTAGTTTGACACCCTGGGCACGGACCGGGTCACCGCCACAAGGACTACTACCCCTATCCAGATCCGGCTCCGGGTAATCCCTTGAACATGGCCCAGGGGGCGTGTCATATACAGCTCTTATGCAGCCTATGTGTCTCCATGGTTACAGATTAGAATGCGCCTGATTCCTCAGTTACTTGCTCTTTCCGGTGCTTTGAGGCTCTTGGAATACAAATATGGTGGTGATTGGAGAACGTAGGAGGAGATTTATTAGGACTAGTGTTTTATTCACCAAGATTATAGAGGATCTGTCACCTACTCAAAATTTGAGCTAAATATCTAAACATCCCTGAATTCTCCTGATTCCGACTCTTTTTTCTGTTTCGTAATAAAAATTAGTAATAATTAACAAAATTTAGATTTTCTCAAATGTCAGGCAGGGTTATATTTGTAATAGAGACCCCCATCTTGGGAAGTTGGGGGGTGGTGAGGCGTGGGCTTCTGATCTTCATTCCCTGGACCCCCCAGATAAAGATACTTCTTTTAGATCCTGAATCCGGATTTCTTATAAATACGTAATTATGATTTTTATTGTGTATACAGATATTAATAAATATATTTATAAATCCCCTCACTGATGAGAAGAGCCCGGTGCCCACAGCTCCCTCTTACATACAAGCACTGATGCTCACCCTATGGTTTTACCATCTTCACTGTTGCTAGGCAACTTCCTTATAAGGTGAGAAGCTCCATATAAGATTCCCTCACAAGATTCCATGATGACATCACCCCTATTATGACATCAGAATTCACCACCACTACAGTTTCTTTCTTTTTTAATGGTATGATATGAGTGACGATGAATAAATAAATAAATCTTCCATCACTTTTTTATTTTCCTTCTTTTTTGCCGCTCACTGTAGACAAATTATCTTTATTCTGCAGGTTGATACAATTACACAGATATCCAGTTTATTTTGCTTTTTTAATCATTGACCCATAACTTTCATTTTTCTGTTTAGATTTGACCAAGAGCTCAATGGAACGAGCTACAATATTTATGGGTAACAGTGCGCGGTACATGAGATGTTTTCATCATTTGTTTTTTTTTGTGAGGTGAGAAGAACAAAAAAAATTGTCTGTAAGAATTGGTGGAATCTTAATTTTTTTTATAGACTAAAAGGATTTTCCGGCCGCTTCCTTCCACATTGGGAGGTGAGTGAGCTGCCGTCTGAGGAACCTACCAAGTCACAGGCATGATGGCGGCCACACTTACACCGTCCCATCATGTATCTGTAGATGTGATGTCATCAGCGCTGTTCACTTCCCAGTATGGAAGTACGCGGCGCTGAACAAACCCTTGAAGATTCCATAGGTCCCAGGCGCACTATGCCATACCGTGCTGCCGCAGACCTGCTGATTTCAGCACTGCAGCGCTGCCATACTCACCACATAATGCTGCCTGGCTGCTGGCTGCTGCGGAGAGCTGTGCACAGACCCCTATCTTGGGAAGCGGATGTGGGGGGAGGTGTGGGCCTCTGAGCTGCAGTCTCTGATCCACCAGTAAATATACTTCTTTTAGCATCTGAATCTGGATTTCTTATAGAAATTATATATTTTTTATTATGTAGAACAGATGTAAATGATTGAATTTAAAACATAAAAATCACCACCGCTGGTCAGAGGAGTAAAGCCCCCACAGGTCTTTCCTCCATGCCTGCACCTGGTACTGATGCTCAGCCTGTGATGATGCTGCTTGTGTTGCTAGGCAACTTACTTTTATGGAGAGAAGCTCCATATAAGGTAACATCTCAACATTCCATGATGATATCACTGCTATTATGACATCATAATGCACCAACAATACTTGTGCCAGTGTTTACAGCTACAGTGTCACTTTGACATTCCGGTGTCATTGTTGTTGGTGATTAACTACATAGCTAGTGATTTACTGACTGCGATTTGGATTTATTTGAAATGTCTGAAATTCCTTCAGACAATTTTCAGGTGTTAGCACTGCTGCAGGGGATTCTTACCACCTATGCCCCTGACATTGTGCTACCACTACCCGATGGCGTCCTCAGCTTCACTTACCGGCTGGTTATGGAGCTAGTGAGAGACTGCCTGACCAAATACCAGCAAGGTCGTATGAGCTCAGCATATCTTGAGCATTTACAGAAGAACATCAGGACATTGGTGCAACAGGTAAGTAGCAGAAATCTGCACAAAACATATAAAAGTAATAATGATGGAATATAAGTTTATTCACATAAAATTGTTCTTTAGGCCGACAGTAATATAGTATACTAGCTATTGAACCCATTCTACGCCCGGGTGGGGAGCATTTGTTACTGGTATATGGTCCCCTATCCTGGTTCATGATCCCCCATCCTGGTCCATGCTCCCCCATCCTCGTCCATGCTCCCCCATCCTGGTCCATGCTCCCCCATCCTGCTTCCCCATCCTGGTATATGCTCCCCCATCCTGGTATATGCTTCCCTATCCTGTTATGTGCTCCCCCATCCTATTATGTGCTCCTCCATCCTGTTATGTGCTGCCCCCATTCTGGTCCATGCTCCCCCATCCTGTTATGTGCTCCCCCATCCTGTTATGTGCTCCCCATCCTGTTATGTGCTCTGCCATCCTGTTATGTGCTCCACCATCCTGCCCCCCCATCCTGTTATGTGCTCCCCATCCTGTTATGTGCTCCCCCATCCTGTTATGTGCTGCCCTCATCCTGTTATGTGCTCCCCCATCCTGTTATGTGCTCCCCATCCTGTTATGTGCTGCCCCTATCCTATGTGCTGCCCCCATCCTGTTAAGTGCTCCCCATCCTGTTATGTGCTCCCCCATCCTGTTATGTGCTCCCCATCCTGTTATGTGCTGCCCTTATACTATGTGCTGCCCCCATCCTGTTATGTGCTCTTCCATCCTATTATGTGCACCCCATCCTGTTATGTGCTCCACAATCCTGTTATGTGCTCCCCCATCCTGTTTTGTGCTCCCCCATCTTGCTCCCCCATCCTGTTATGTGCTACCCATCCTACTCACCTTTCCATCGCTCCCCGGAAGCGCGTCACCTGTGTTATTTTACTGAAATGACAATCGGAATCTGGCTCCATTTTAGTGAATGTAAAAATAGCCTTGGCACTCCAAAAAGTTCGATTTGAGAAAATTTATTACAGTCCAAATTAATATACAGTAAACATACGTTAACGTTTCGGTCTAT
This sequence comes from Phyllobates terribilis, assembly GCF_046119375.1. Lineage (NCBI taxonomy): Eukaryota > Metazoa > Chordata > Amphibia > Anura > Dendrobatidae > Phyllobates > Phyllobates terribilis. The sequence goes on along the minus strand of NW_027362968.1, from coordinate 826,939 downwards.
ACGACCTTCTTCAGTTGACTAAAAAATGGACAAATAAAGAAAACATAAACAAAAGAGTAAAGAAAATCTCTGTTCAAAAAAGCCGTATATAAACATATGCAAAAAACATACAAGGTTACACAACAACGGAGGGGAGGGGCAATGGGGTATAAGGTGATGGACTGACAAAATAGAGGGAAACACAAAAGGAGGGAGGAAGAGGAGGGGGCAGCCATGTAAAGCATAGGACCTACCCGTATGCTGTGTCAATGGTGTAAGGGAGGATAAGCTGGAGGAGTCTACTAGGACAGCCTGGAGGAGAATAGCAAATATGTGTAATACTGGGTTAAAGACTCAGTAGGAGGCAGAGCAATAAACTGTGTGAGCACAAATCAAAAATAACATGGCCAGAAAAGGACCTGGGCAAGTACCTGCTGGGAAGCTCGTGGGAACACCGGACCGGCAGCGCGGCATCCACCGCTAGTTGCTGTGGCCTAGAGCGGGAAAAGGGGGCCTTTTAAATGTGGAGGACGATGATTGGAGAGCCAATCATCCGTGCGAGCGTTACATTCTGTGATAGCGCATGTCCGGAAGTGAATAGAGACACGTGACCGGAAGTGACCGGGAAACAGGTCACGTGTGCGTTCCATTATGCTAAAGCTTGCGTTCCACACGGGGTTGTGCGGCGCAAGGCTAGTAACGTTGTGTAAACCGCTCGGATCAATGTTTGGAGAGGTACAGGAGCAGGAGGGGGAGACGGGGGAGGACCAGGCAACAGGCAAATCTGTAAAAAAGGAAACGATACATGTCAATCAGGTGGAACGGCATAAACATAGTAGTAAGACAGTAAATGGTTGGAAACATAGAAAAATTACAATATAACAACATCTTATGAATGAGTGTCAGACAATTGGATGGTAAAGCATCGTAAAAGAGATCAGATGGGAAAAGAAGCCTATAAATCCTGATAGGATACTGCCGGGTGAGACCCTAGATAAAGGACATAAGGTCATAATCTCTATTTAAGCCCCTTGGGGAGAGGGAATCTAATCTATGGATCCAAAACGCCTCACGTTGCTTAAGGAGGCGGATCCTATCGCCACCCCGTCGGGGTGGTGGGATCTGTTCAAGCACCTGAAACCTAAGTTGGGAGATGTTGTGGCCTGTGGATATGAAGTGGTGGGGTATTGGCAAGAGAAGGTTCTTGCAACGGATTGTGGACTTATGTTTGGAAATTCTGTCACGTATTGGTTGAGTAGTTTCGCCCACATAGAGAAGTCCACACGGGCATTTAATTAAATATACCACATATGAGCTCTCACAGGTAAAGAAACCTTTGACGTGGTATTTTCGTCCAGAATGGGGATGGTGTATGAGGTTACCTTTCAAGACATTATTACATTGTCTACACTGTAGACATGGGAAAGTACCCATTTTGGGGTTCTGTAGGAAACGTTGTGTGGATGTGGGTCGATTTGTGCCGATATCGGCACGGATAAGTGAATCTCTGAGGTTGGGGGCTCGTTTAAAACAGGGCATGAATGGATAGCGGAAGCTAGTGATGGATGGGTAGCCCGTACGTAAGATATTCCAATGTTTACGGATGGTCTTGTGGAGTATATAGGCAAACGGGTGAAAGGTGTGTACAAAGGGGATGCGATTTGAATTGTCAGGACGTGTATCCTGAGAAGCAGCCCTGGAGGGCTGTAGGGAGGGGGAAGGGTAGCCCCTTTCCGTGAATTTCTGATGCATTTCTTGTAGCCTTAATTTACGGGTGTCGGGGTTAGATACAATACGCTCAACCCTTTTGAATTGAGACCGGGGAACGGATTTTTTAATGTGTACAGGATGATTGCTGGAGTAGTGGAGGAGGCTATTCCGATCTGTAGGTTTGGTATATAGATCTGTGGAAAGAGAGCCAGTATCGTTCTTGATGACTAATGTATCTAGGTAACTAATTTGGTTTAGATCATGGGTCATGGTAAATTTCAAGTCAGGCCATGCAACATTGAGATCAGCGAAGAATGTCTCAAGGGAGGACAGGGGGCCGTCCCAAATACAAAAGATATCATCTATATACCTTTTCCAAATCATAGAGTGTGACCGGAAGAGAGGGTGAGTATAGACGATCTGTGTTTCAAATGTCGCCATATAGCAGTTGGCATAGGGTGGCGCAACATTAGAACCCATAGCCGTGCCCTTAGTTTGTAAAAAATATCTATCTTGGAACATAAAGTAGTTGTTCTTGAGTATTAAAGATAGTAGATCTATAACTAGGTCAACAATCTGATGATTGGTCTGGGCCTCAAGTAAAAGTGTTCTGACAGCATGTATACCCTGGTCGTGCGGGATGGAGGTGTAGAGATCCTTAACGTCAAAGGAAACTAACCATGCGGAAGGTGGAACATGTTTAAGATCTGCAAGGATGTTGAGGAATGAGCCTGTATCTAACAGAAAAGAGGTATTTTTCTGTATGAGTGGGGTAATGATTCTTTCTACAAAAATCGAGAGGGGAGAAAGGAGCGAATCAGTAGAGGCCACGATAGGGCGCCCTGGGGGTTCAGTCAAGTTTTTATGTATTTTGGGTAGGACATATAGAACAGGGGTGATGGGATGTGTTTTGGTGAGATATTCACCTGTTTTAATATCAATCGTCCCAGCTCTAATATGTCGGTCAATGGTGTCACGAATAAGAGTTTGAAACTGGGAGGTAGGATCTTGGGGAAGTTGTCGGTATGTGGTCTTGTCACGAAGTTGACGCTCAACTTCATTAGTGTAGAGGGCCCTGTCCATAACGACTATGGCGCCCCCTTTGTCAGCTGGTTTAATAACTAGGTCATGGTCCTCACGAAGACTATTAAGGGCTTGGAAATCGAGGGCAGTCAGGTTAGGTGCATAATGGAGTTTACCCTCGTCAGCCTTAGAGCGTAAATCCCTAAAGGCCGAGTTGACAAATCCGATAAATGTTTCGAGGGCATGAGAGCCCCGAGGGGGTCTATAGGTACTCTTGGTGTATAAGCCCAAATCTTTGGAAGTGATGACCGCCCTAACCAAAGGGTTGGGGAGCGGAGGTGTGACGCCAGTCTGGTCAAAGTGCACTTTCAACCTTAGTGAACGATAGAAACGTTGTAACTCCATTTCGAGTCTGAAGGTATTATACCTAGTTGTGGGACTGAAAGAAAGTCCTTTTTGTAGGACCGATAGTTGGGCCATATTAAGAGTCTTAGAGGAAATATTTACCACCAGGCGGGGCGAGTCTGGGACCGGGTTACTCTCTGATGGTCTGTGTTGCCTCCGGCGTTGAAGTGCCAAGGCTATTTTTACATGTGACAGGGCACGGTCCCTTCTTGAGCACCACTTTAGGGTGTGCAGTGATTTCTTTATTTCCATTTTAGTGAAGACACATTTACCGCATGTATTCAACAAAAAGGCGCCAGAGTACTCGCGTGCGCATACAGCGCTGTCCAGTGTCATTTTATTGAAGACACACTGCAAATCTGCTTTCACTAAAATGGTGCCAGATAGCGCGCTATGCACAAGCGCCGATTCCGACGTTGCATTCCTCCCCCGGCCTAGGTATGCGTAGGCTCTGAACGCAGTATGCCTTCAGTGCCTACGCATACTGCGATCTCCAGTGCCATATACTCATCTTATCTGTCACCTGTAATGGCTGGATGCATTCTTCTGTCTGGGGCCAGACTGTGCAGGCGCAGTCTATAGAGGCTTCGGACAGACGGACACATCCCTGATTATATTATAGACAACTGGCACCAAGTCACCAGATATGTAGTAATTGTAAAGTAGATCGCAGGAGTAAAGTGGTGGCATAACCGGCCTCCTCCATGTTCTCTCATGATTTTCCCTTTCTATTTATTTCCATCTTTATAGTCTGAAGAAAAATCCTCAAGTGGAGAATTGGCCTTTATTATACAACTGGCCCAAAATGTCCTGTATGTACTGGAGCGTCTGGCCGGCTCACTGGAGCGTCTGGTAAGGATCCATCACCTTCTATATCACACGTCCTGGTCTGATCTTCTCCAGATTAGCCGACATACAGCAGAGGGGCAGATTTATGATGTCAGAGGTGCAGGATATTCTATGGCCGCCTGTCTCTACGGCTGCAGAGGTTGTGTTTCCGTCTCTGTCTCACTCCATCATCACAATCTTCCATCTTGTAAATGCTGCAGTTCTGATAATAGAAGTTATTAGAAAACAGCTGTAGATACAAGTCCCTTACAAATTCATGTGGATTTTCTGGAGGGAGCGGCCGTGTATGGTCCATCCAATACTGAGATTGTCCCGTAGATCCAGGTTTAGTACTTCCTCCCTTATGCATAGTCCGTCCAATACTGAGCTTATTCCCTAGGTCCTAGTTTAGTACTTCCTGACTTATGTACAGGTCGTCCCCTTGTCACAAACTAGATAAATCCTATAGGTTTGTTTGTAACCCAAATTTGTATATAAGTTAAAACAGGGTAAAAAAAAACAATAATTTTTTGCTCGCTGCCCGCCACCCGGTCCTCCTTTTTCCATCATAGTGCACCACATTTCCAGCCTCTTCACTATGGGGCAGGACTTCCAGCCTCATCCTTATGACCTTATGATGAACAGTGACCTCTGGGTCCTGAATGCGGCCGGAAGTCCTAGACTATAGTAAAGAGACCAGAGAAATGGCACATGACAGTGGAAAGGACTGGAGGGTGAATATTAGCTTTTTTTTCAACATCAACCCTTTGTATCTTGGAGTCATTTGTAAGTCAGAAGTTCATAAGTCGAGGATGGACTGTGTACGGTAATTTAGTATTTGTGAAATGTTATATTAATTGCACATATTAAACCCATCAGGAAACATCAGAAGGTGACTCCGAAGAGGGGGAAAACCTGACTATCCCGGACCCTAATACCAGTCAGCAGGGGCTGAACACTGATCTGATGGAAGGTGAGCAATCATCTAATATTCTTACATTCACATATCGAGATATTATAGAGAACGGCAGAGAACATGTAGATTTACTCTCCATCCTCTGTATGAGGCCGGTGATGGCTCCGGAGCCCCTTATAGACTATAATGGAGGGGGCGCAGGTAATTCCGCTTCTCTCCTCTGTGCTCTTCTTTATCATGTACAAGGAGGCTCCTAGGTCCCCGATCATGTAATTGTTCTAGGATGAATCAGATCCTGAACAATGGCCATTTATGGTCCAGAATATCCATCTATGGAGGAGCCATAAATATATACGTTGTGTGCAGAATCCCATATACCAGTATTACACCGTGTACAGAGCCCGTCTCATCTCCTTCTTAATATGGATGTTATATATTATGTACTGATATCGTCTAATACAAAACGTTTCCTCATTATTATAGGAATATCTGTGCCACCAATTACTGACGGTGGAATATGTGAGACCCCCGAGGTCCAGGAATCTGTCAGTGTAAGTATCAGCGGAGATGTCTGTGTACCATCAGGTAACGGGGGTGAATTACACATATGATATTATCCCCCATATGACGAGGGGATATCCCTATTCTTCTTGTAGATCAGATCTATTGTGTGTGATGGCGGCATTATTATTCCTGCCCCCGCTGTGTGATCTCCCGTCTCCTCCCCTGCAGTACAGTGATGTCTGTGTATGGGGGATATCCCCTATATATAATGGTGTCTGTGGTGGTCCGGCTTGTATCACGTCCACATAATATACAGGAGAAGTTCCTGCATCCACAGATTTTATCTTTCTGCAGATTTTATGCTTTAATGCCATTTCTTATTATTTCTAGGCCTTGATCGGATCATTGAACCCAGGGAGAAATCCTTGTAAGAGCGACTACAAACAGATCAAACAGTTCAGCTGTGGAGCTTTTGGGTGAGCTTGATGTCGGCATAATATATGTTTTCTAGGGCTCCTTATGACGATCCCTCTGTCTCTGTGCCCGTACAGTGTTACCATAGAGGAATTATTGGGGTCCACATCCCTGTTCTCTAGAGAAGAGCGGATCTGGCATAATTCACATTCGCCTTTCATGCAGACTTTCCTGGGAAATGTGATTCACGAATTGAATGTCTTTTGTTATGGTCTGGGCTCTCTCCAGACCCCAGAGCCTAATAAATGTAAGATGTAAAAAGTGGACAATAGACTTATACTGACCTCACTGTTCACCTCTCCGACCCCTCTGCTTTTTACCAACATCCGTCCAGTCCTCACCACATCTTCAGATTGCCGCTGCTCACGCTGGGCCAGAACTTCTAGTTTTGAGGAACTTCAGGAGGATTCTATGCAAGCTCATGAAGGTTCCCAACTCCACGACACCGTGACCTTTCATGCGTTTGTGCAGAATCCTCCTAGACCTCCTCAATGCCAGAAGTCCTGTCTCAGCCTTAGACATGTTTGGACTTCTGCACTGGCAGCAGAGATTTGAAAGTGCGGACCAGGCAGTTGAGGCAGAGGGGCCGGAGAGGTGAGGATAAGAATGTGTTTTTTTAACATTTTGAAGGCCTTTTAAGGTTTAGAAAATAGTGTTCACTTGCTCATCATTTTGCTGAATCCATGAGGAAGCAAATTACAAAATAAAATCGCCATTTTGGTGAATACAGATCTTTGTAAAATATGAGTAGAATTCTATTTCACTGTAATTAATTCTCTCATCTCTTCTGTGCACATCTAATTGTCATTATTCAGTTCATTTACGATGGGGCATGGATGAGGACCTCCCAGTGGAGATCATCTATGTAGCGATGGCAGCATATCTAGTATTCACCATTAGTACAGGAGATGTGATGAGGTCTATAGACAGACTGTTAGTAAGAATACATTATAAACCACCGATTTTCTTCCTCTTCAGAACCGTCCACTTAGTGCGCCAAAAAGACTCCAAACAGTTATACGCCATGAAGAAACTGGACAAGCAGAAGCTGAAAGATCCAGTAAGACTTGAACGGGCCTTTCTAGAGAGGGACATCCTAACATTCGCAGATTGTCCCTTCGTGGCCTCCATGTTGTGCTCCTTTCCAACTACACGTCATCTGTGCATGGTCATGGAGTATGTACCAGGTAGGACATCTCCATCGTATCTATATCCAGCGCTGGTCTGCTCATCTCTAGGACCTTCTCCATAAGCAGAATGTGACCACATAGATGGTTACATGTCCACACTGCTTTTACTATAAGTTATCTGTTATCAACATGCCAGAAAAATGAATTTGTCTGTGAAGGTCTTCAGGGTATGTCCTCACTGAGCATGGCAGAAATCTCCACTATGGAGAAAGGAGGATTTGACTGAATTTTAACAGTTTGCACCATGTTTCCTCAAAAATAACACAGGGTCTATAGTTTTTTGCTGTGAGAGATGGGTTCGTTGTTTTTCAGGGGATGTCTTATTGTTTTCCTCATGCAGAACAATCCACATTTATTCTTGAAAAAAAGAAACATTTTTTCAAATATAACTATATCATCAAACACACACACTGCACATACACACACTACATATTCACATGTACAGTTGTGCTCAAAAGTTTACATACCCCGGCAGAATTTTTCCTTTCTTGGCCTTGTTTCAGAGAATATGAATGATAACTTTTTCTCCACTCACGGTTATTGGTTGGGTGAAGCCATTTATTGTCAAACTACTGTGTTTTCTCTTTTTAAATCTTAATGACAACCAAAAACATCCAAATGACCCTGATCAAAAGTTCACATACCCCAGTTCTTAATACCGTGTATTGCCCCCTCTAACATCAATGACAGCTGGGAGTCTTTTGTGGTAGTTGTGGATGAGGTTCTCTATTTTCTCAGATGGTAAAGCTGCCCATTCTTCTTGGCAAAAAGCCTCCAGTTCCTGTAAATTCCTGGGCTGTCTTGCATGAACTGCGCGCTTGAGATTTCCCCAGAGTGGCTCAATGATATTGAGGTCAGGAGACTGAGATGGCCACTCCAGAACCTTCACTTTGTTCTGCTGTAGCCAATGACAGGTCGACTTGGCCTTGTGTTTTGGATCGTTTTCATGTTGGAACGTCCAAGTACGTCCCATCCGCAGCTTCCGGGCTGATGAGTGCAAATTTTCCTCCAGTATTTGCTGAGTTTGACAATAAATGGCTTCGCCCAACCAATAACCATGAGTGGAGAAATTTTTTTTTGTTATCATTCATACTCACTGAAACAAAACCAAGAAAGAAAAATTCTGCCGGGGTATGTAAACTTTTGAGCACAACTGTATACACAGAAACACTGCACATACACACATCACATACATACACATGTATATACGCACACAGCAAATACATAGATATATATGTACATGCACACACAGCACATACATACACATGTTTATACACACATATACTGCACATACAGATGTATATACACACACAGCACATACATAGATATGTACATGCACACACAGCACATACATACACATGCCTATACACACACAGCACATACATAGATACGTACATGCACACAGCACATACATACACATGCCTATACACACACTGCATAAATGATACACAGTAGCCTGCCTCCCCTTCAGTTCATCTAGACTCTCTTGTAGTTAAAGGACCTATGGTCACATCATGGTCACATGACCATGATGTCACCAAAAGTCCTTAAGCAGTCTTAACCTCAGAATAAAAATGCTGGGAGCCCCTAAAAGAGTGCGGGCCCTGGGCAACTCCCAAGTGTCCCCCCCCTCCTAATGCTGGCCCTGACTGTAACTAGGGCTTATTTTTGGAGTAGGACTTATATTTCAAGCATACTCCAAAAATCCTGTAAAACCTTGCTAGAGCTTATTTTCGGGGTAGGTGTTATTTTCGGGGAACCACGGTAGATGAGCATTTCATAGAGAAATGAACCAGAGGCTCGTAGATGAAGCCCAGCTCTGTCTTTTTGTATAGGGTCGCTCTGCAGTATATAGTATACGCTCTACATTGTACAGTACATAAAGCAAAGCCACAAATGAGCAAAAGCTGTACAAATAAATGCAATAAAACAACCCCCTATATAAAAATATGAATCTTTATTAGTCCCATAGAATAAATAACTTAAACTAACAAGGTAACTCATAGAAAAAAGGGATACTAATACGGGCAAAAAAGTATAGTGTCTTACAATAAATAAGCGAGATAAATCTATAAATCATAGAAGATGTCAGCAATCTCATAGGATGGGGTAGTATATATAATATATTCTTGTTGATGGTAATATCCCACCATGAAGGAGAGTGGATAGCTATATTTAAGAAAAAAAGTATGAGTACCGAGCTGCAACAAGCGTTTCATACTCCGTCAGATTATATTACACCATACTATGAGACGGCTGACACCTTCTATCAATTATAGATTTATTTAGGTTATTTATTGTAATATACATAGTATAGCTTCACATTTTTATATGGGACGTTGTTTCCTTGCACTTATTTCTGCAGCTTTTGCACATTTGTGGTTTTGCTTCATAGACATTCAGCGCAGTCCTAGTTACTATTAGGGTATGCTCCATTGTTTTTCTTTTGCATTATTACACAGTATATCTCTATGTGTGACATCCTGCCCCAATGTCTCCGCTTATTTCTCATTCACACGCATCATGTGTCATTTACATTGTAACAAACCCTCTCCTGTCATATTTGCTTTCTCCTGTAGGAGGAGACTGTGGCAGTCTTATGAACATCTATGGACCTTTACCTGTCCCCTTGGCCCGAAAGTACATTGCAGAAACAGTCCTGGCTGTGGAATACCTGCACAGCTTTGGTGTGGTGCACCGAGACCTGAAGCCTGAGAAGTAAGTGCCCCCTCTAGGAGGAAGAAAGTTAGAGATTGTCATAAAGTCTATGGGTTATTACTTGGGGCTGACACCGTCTGTTTTTTCACAGCCTCCTGGTATCGGCATCTGGTCATATTAAAGTCACGGACTTCGGACTTTCCAAACTCGGCCTCATGAGACCAACATCAGAAACCTACGAGGCTCCAACCGAGGACGTCACCAGAGAGTTCCGTGATGATGAGGTCGGCTTTACTTACAGGATCTTGTTCTTTACTCTTCTCATCTATTTCTTCTTCTCTGATATCTTCTCATCTAGAAAACGTTTTCCTCTGATGTTATTCGTCACAATTATTTTCTCAGCTCCTCATCTCCTTCTTCTGTTGCTTTCCAGATTGCTGGCTCCCCTGAATACATCGCCCCTGAAGTCATCTTACAGGAAGGCTATGGGCGGCCTGTGGACTGGTGGTCGGTAGGGATCATCCTACACGAATTCCTTCTATTCCGTGTACCATTTCATGGGGATTCCAAATATGACACTTACTGCAGTATATTAAGGGGTAAGTAAAATAATCTGAATGCGGTGTGGTGTCATTGTTATTTGCTTAGATTGGTTCTGTGGTTTAGTTACTTGTTGTGTTAATACAAAAGATTTTTGTGTTAATAAAGTAAATGAGGAGGTTTTATTTTCTGTAACATTTTCTTTTAATATAACAGATGACATAACTTGGACATTTGATAATCGTACTCCTCCACCTGATGCTCAGGACATCATCACTGAGCTGCTCAGAAAAGATCCAGCACATAGACTTGGGACAGGTAATGTATATAATAGTATTAATAATGAATTATTACACATCTGTGACCAGATAAATGATCACGCCCCTGAGGATCAGCACTGAGGTTCTCTGCTTTACCTGCTTTTCCATTCCCTTACTTCATGCTCTGACTTTCAGCAACTTTTCTTCACATCAGCTCTGTTACGTCTTCAGTTCAGAGTAACATAAACTGTTCAGATATGGAGCTGTCTGTCTGATAATGTCTATATCACTTTTTATTGTCTTCCTTTCCCAGGAGGAGCTAAAGAGATCAAAATGCATCCATTCCTATGTGGCATAGACTTTGACAGTCTTCTAAGTAAGGAGCCACATTTCATTCCTAACTTTGAGTCAGAAGAGGACACCGGCTACTTTGACCGTAAGTAGAAGGAGACGTCATCTGCAGAAAGCTTTTGTGTGTCTTGTCTTTCATATTTTGTGACAATCAGTCCTAATCATTATTAGTGATCAAATGGTAACTTTCCGTGATCCGGTCTCATACTAATAATCTCTAATAACACTTGTGCTTTTCAGCTCAATGTAGCAATTACGAACTTATTGATTCAGATGAGGGGGACACAAGCGAGGACAATGACTGGCCAGAAAGCCTGAACTTTATATCATCGTCTCAAAGGCTTTCTAAAGTAAGTGTGACCGGTAAGATCTATAAAACTTATAATTAAAATAAAGTTTAAATATATATTTATTTTATTTTTCTCTATGTTTTAGCTCTGTTCCACCAATACCAGGGTGATGAACGATGAAGAACTGAAGCCACCTCCAGTGTATTCCCCAGAGAGTGCAAAACACTCAGAAATGTGAGTAAATTATTATTATTGGGTTTGGATCTGATATATCAGAAGATGAACTGTAAGATAAGTGTAACTCAGCACTATATCCAGCGCCACCACCCCATGATTGATGATCACTGTGGTTCTGGCTTGTGATAACGCTGGCGATAACAGCCGATCATTGCGACCAGTCAATCATTTCTAGCTCATTACAGGCCAATCTTACTAGCGATTCTCCATTCTTAGTGATAGAAGTGGGTCCTGAGCAGGGTGCCTCCTCCATGTTATCCAAATGTCCTAACCGGTTTTGCAGACGGGTGTTCTTATTGTTTTTACTTGTAATTTATATGTTTTTCTTCTACCAAACAGGCAGCAAGAATCTTCCCCTTCCAAACCTGATGGAGACAAGCAGTGTTTTACTGCTAAGGACAGCGAGTCCTCCCCATTGTCAGGTGTGTACAGGTCTATATGACATCCTATTACAGCCTATGATCAAAACGTGTAATGTGAACGTGCACATAAAGTATCAGAAAATTACTACTTTTTTCTCTCTATAAAGCGATGAGCAGTTCATTCTGTAAAAATCTTCATTCTTTTATTCATTAAAAGTTATAAGGAGCCTTTTAGTCTTCTGCCAAACTGACCCGAATCCTGCGCCCACGGCCCCATATGACCCATACTGACCCCTTTATGGCCTCAATGTTACGCTGAGGTTTATATAACTGATTATAAGGCAACACTGCGGCACATTACAAGTAATGTCATGTTAATAAGGGTCACCTGTGTATGGATGATTCCTCTGCCGTCCGGCCACAGTGACCGCACAGCCGTGTCCTCTGATATGGAGTCCTGTTACTGACATCAGTGTTACGTCTCTTCTCATAGGTTCTCTCTTCCGCCGGGTGATCTCATCCTGCCGGCGTGGACTATCCAGGGCTGCTCACTCCATCCGAGAAAGCTGCTTATTTGGTGTCTGTCACCGCGGCTCCATAAACATCGCGAGGGCAGAAAACCGCCACGTCTAGCACCCTGAGGAAAGTACAGCGCGTCCACCATCAATGCTGTACCTGTATGGAAGGACTGGCACCATCTACATGTGGCCTCCTGACCAGCAAAGAACATCTGCTGAAGAAGGAGGTTCCTCCAAGAACATCTCCTCGTCCTTCCATGCAATTCTTAATTTAAAAATAAAACTTTCAAATTGATTAATGTCCCTTTGGATTTAATAGACATTTATGGGGCGTCAGTACTATACGTTATACATGTTTGATGGGTGGGCTCCAAACAGGAGAATATCTGTTACATGTCTCCCATTAATCCTCTAAACCTCAACCAAAAGTGTAGGCGAGGACCAGTGATTCTGTTACACCTAAGAATGACGGTCAATGTAGAAAAAACATGTTCTGATATATAGATTTTATCCATAGACTTGGACCTTTTTACCTAATATGGCTCTACATAAGTGTTATGCACAGGGACCAGTTGGATTCGGTGCTGGGCGTCCTGGGGAGCCCAGGGGTCACATCTCCACTGTCACATAACCTTCTGTATTCTAGTGATCACTTCTGAGACCACCCTTCTCACTAGGGCTGTGGGGTCAGTAAGACAATCTCCACCTGTAATAATGACTAATAACAAATTTATAACAGCAAATAATAAAGAATATTCAGCAACTTATGCCGGAAAATCATTTATATTACACAATATTAACAACATGGACGGTTTTACATTTTTCTACCTGGAGTAGGGGGCGGTACGTTCCTCTGATTTAGGTGCCTGGTGAATGGTGGGATCTACTTACATAGGACCTCCAGTGTTGATGTGTTGATGACTGACCAGTTCATACACAATGCCCCCATAACAGTGTCAGCCACACAGTGCCTCCCTAACATTGCCGTTGATGCCATGCTAGCCACATTGTGTGCCATTAGCGCTGTCTTGTCCATGCTGGGCATCACTTTAAGCCACAAGCCAGAGAAGATACATGGGAGCAGTCGATAGCGGGTGCTGACCTGGATCTCACAAGGTCTTCAGGGCAGAGAGTGTGGCACGGCCATCTACATACTGTGGAGCCCGGGCTGCATGTTGCGCTCACGTGGCCTAAATGTCCCTTAGCCCTGGTGCACATTATAGCTCCGGCTCCTCTTCCTCTCAATGACCCAGCGTTTTATATAATAACACAATACGGACAATACATGAACCAGGTGACATGTCGGAGACCAAACAGATGACCCTGAAAAGAGTCATAACATAGACACACGTAAGTGAAGACATTGGGGGACTTTTTGGCAGTCATTGTCTTGAGTCCTGGATAAGTCTATAGGTCTGGACAATCCCTGCCATGTTCCCCAATCCTCACTTAAGCTTCAGGTTTATCCACGCGTCCTTTATTGGGTTGATTTGGTCAGTGACCCCACCACATTGTTGTTTTTCAGTCCATTCTGTGTAGTTTTGGTTTTACGGTCTGAGTTCTCGCTTTGCTGGAAGATAAATCTGCTCACGAGTCGTCACCTGCAGAAGGTTTTCTCCAGGATTTCCCTGTTTTCCTCAGAACCCATTTTACTCCTTACCTTCACGCGTCTTCCAGAGCCTGAGACAGAACATGATGCTGCCATATCCTTATTTTAGTATAAGGGTGATCAGTGATGTATCCAGAAGCTCAAGGGCCCAGATGCAAAATCTCCATCAGTTCCTCCAACTGACACAGGTCTTTAGTAGTAATAATCTAGACTCTTTATATATGGGACAAAGGGACCTTTTTGGCTCCCCTAGTCTCTAGGGCACGAAGGAGACAGTAAACCCTGCACTTATTATAGGCAAGCCCCTGGGAGAGGTGGGTTTTTGGTGGTGTGTAGTAATGGACTTACCAAAAACTTTCATCATAGTTTTTTGTCAGAAAACTGGCGTAATCTGCTTTGAAAGGTATTAAAAAAAATTGAGCAAAGAGGAGTTGTACAGAAATATTCCGACTTTTAAATTTTTTTTCGGCAGTTTGAAGAAACTCCGCCAAATTGGGCAGAGCTAGAGAGGAGCCGGGACTGGATGGGACATGGCTATGTCCACCTGTCAAATTCTGCAAGAGCGTTGGCGTTTCTTCTGCCAGTAATGCTACTTCAGTCCGTGCACAACTTTAGTCTTAATATATCGGCCTCACAGTATTTTATAATGGCCAAAAAAACTGATTTTCAGCCATGTCAGAAACTTTCAAGATAATTTATAGTCTCATCCGCCATCTTGTCCGTGTCTTGGAATCCTGAGAATGAGTGCTAGTCTGGGCAATCCAACAATCCCATACACAATGAGGGGTCCGCATACTTGACCTCCACTCCATTCATTATGGAGCCCACATTTGGGATTAGTGGGGTCTTTAGTGATTGGGCCCCAAGCGATCAGTAATTATCCCCTGTCCTATGGATAAGTGATAACTCACCATCTTGTTCCAAACCTTTAAGGTGAAGGCCCATTTGCACATCGCCTGTAGAGCGTCACACAGATTCCCTCATATTACGGAGCAGCAGACGTTCTGCCATGTTAGATTTCTTTTTATGGAGGAACTTTCCCTAGAAACATTGTATTGGAATCTAAAGAAGAAAAGACGCCTCCATATGAACTTGAGGACACCTGAAGGAGCAGCATGGCCCTATACAATGAGAATATACGGCATGTGTCCTCTGATGATACCAGTATTTTCCACCATAACATGGACCTGTGTAATGGACAAGTAGCTACTACCAAACCCCAAAATCTATTGTAACCAGAGATAACACTATAAAAAAATTAAAGTTGCTTTTATTTTATTATTTAAATAAAAAATTCCCAAGAAATCTTAAAAGTTGACAATCAGGCGTCCACCATCCATATTTCCACGTATTCAGTAATAGCTGATGGTTGGTGTGACACATGTGCAGCCCAGAGTCACCACCTCGCCCTCCAGTCTGTAGGAGAAGCTGCAGCCTTTCTGCTCCCGTCGTAGGACCATCACCTCCTGCTGGATGGGGAAGGAGATCAGGTCTGGACTTTCATGGCCATCAGCGTCTACACAAGCAAAAGTCAGACAATCGGCCTCGGCAATGACGACAGGGAACCTGTTGGGATCTGTGCTGAGACTGGGAATAAAAATACACAGTGAGAGAAGCTGTGTAACACCTGGTCCATGTCCGCGCTCCTTGTCCTCATCCTGCAGATTCTCGAGGCTTTTTCTTCAGTCTTCTATAAATCTCCAGTTTCTCCCTCCATACAAGGTTATTCCGGGTGATGTCAGAGCCGCGCCGCGCGCTCTCAGCTTCTCTCCTTCATGTTTTATTCCTAATAACTGCAGCTGCATCTCCCTCCTCCCCTGAAGTCTATTTGGGGACAGGGGAGATTTCTGAACGGTTACTGGGAGCTTGTAGGCAGGAAAAGAAGAACAAGAGGCGGCTAGAAGGTGGGAAGACGTTATTCTCCACTAAAGGGTTATAAAAACATCCCGACAAGGTATTCCCTGCTATTGTAACTCTACTGAAAAGATTATTTTCTTTCTATACTTTACTAGACGTCCTTCTATAGGAGACTCCGGGAATCTCCACCGGACTGTATCACTATTCAGCGCTGCTTGTAATGTGACAGGTTGTGATATTACCTGTATTCCTAGGGGGACAGAGAGCGGGTGGGACCGTCCTCCATCTGCACCGAGCCGTCCATAGAGCTGCTGTCTATCAGACTGGTGTCCACTGTCATACTGGTCGGCAGGTGCCGGTTCCTTCTTCCAGGACATCTCTGTCTGCCCTCTAGAGGGAGCTCTTCACCCCTAGATCCTTCCTGATCATGGGGCAAATCCTCCTCTGGTAGAAAGGCCGACGAGCTGAAGGAGACCAGGACGGCCGCCTGAGAGATAGGGAAAGATGGAGAGAACATGGGGAATGATTCACATCATTGCAAACAGAAGAGGGGAAACTTGTCTTGTGCAGATGACGTTTGCCTTGAAGGGGTTGACCCCTTTCAGAATAGTGACTATCATGGGCTACAGTGGCTGTAACAAAACAAACTGAGTATTACTCCCCCTCCCTGGGTCTAACTCCAGCTCTCCGCTGCTGCCGGATCTCTGCTGATTGTCTGCAGCACTGACATCACATCGACAACTCTGCAGCCAATCATGGCTGTGTTCAGCTCACTGATTGGTTGCAATGCTGTCAACTTGATGTCAGCACTGCAGACAATCAGCACAGACCAGGCAGTGTCGGAAAGCTGGAGTTAGACCTGGGGAGGGTGAGCAATACTTGGTTTGTTTTCTTTTATATATATATATATATATATATATATATATATATATATATAAAACAATTTCTTACAACCCCTTTAACAAGGCTGAGTCTATTATCTACCTTTAGAGGGAGAATTACAAATATTATGTGTCCTGTCTCTTTAAGAAATGTAACGTCACCACTAGTGATGGGAGCAGCGGTAAATCAGTGAATAAATGAAATCTTCTCCATCTTTGTGTTATTACCCTTTGTGTTTCATCTCTCACCATCTTCAGGATCTCTGCTTGATGTCAGTGAATGAGGACGGTTCTGTTTCCATTCGGAGGCCGTAATCCTGCACATTGCTGCTCCTGCTCTCAGCGGATACATTGTATCCAGTCTAGAAAATGCTCCTGAGCACAATATATATCAGCCACAATCTAATAGCTTGTTACAATGTATCAGTCTGGAGTTTTGCTCACAGAGCATTGTCTGCACTGGATACAATTGTATCCGCTTCTCGACTAGATACAGACAGGTTTACTGCCTCTGAATGGAAACAGCAGTGTTCTCATTCACTGACAGCAAACTAATATCATTAAAATACGGAGCAATTGAAACATAAAGGGTCCAGTTTATCATTTGCATTTTTTTTTCTTTTTTTTGTCCTTTGGTTTTCAATGTGCCAAAGTCATCAAAATGGCCCAAACGTTTCATCAACTTTGCGCTAAAATCAAAAAATGCTTTTTACTTTAACCTGTCTTGCAACTTTTTAGCTTAAAAAGTTGAATGTTCTGCTAAAATGTTGCAAAATATGGGCAAGATTTTTTGAAAAGTCACAAATGATAAATCAGATGAAAACATCTGGAAACCCTAAACTCCGCAATGTAGCGAAAAAAAGAAGCGAACAAACAAAAAAAGGACGAAAACATAAAAAAGGGACTGAAACAAAAAGGTGTAAATGTTAAGATGAATACGCCACAAACAAAAATAAAAGGTGCCGAACACCAAAAACTCGGCAAAAAAAACAATCAGCAAAGAATCGGCTCCAAAGTATAATAGAAAGATATAGAACTTTTCATTTATAAACTGTTTTATTAACCCCGAGCTGAAAAATCATTTTAAAATAACTATTTAGGATCAGAGTCCTGCCTTTCTCCTCTTCTGATTTCATAAAAGCATTCAATATAATCTTACCTCTTCATAGAAAAATTCCTTTAACTATTATTTTATCAAATACTTGCAAGTGCTATAAATCATGGAACTTTTTCCAGACTATTGGAATTAACATTTGAATTCTGGATATCATCTCCCTTACTGAACACAATAGTATAACATGGTCCCTATAATACTCAGAAGCATAGGCGGATTATAATGAGGTCAATCCGGGCTACCGCCCGGGGCCTGGGGCTCCCAGGGGCATGTGGCCGGATTGACCTCATTATAATGTGTGACAGGAGGGCCCGGGAGCCGGAAGATGGAATCTGCTCTGCTGTGTCCCGCGGCGCTGCGAGGATGACTCACCAGGTGCTGACTGTGTAAGTGCAGTAGAGGAGGCTCCGCCCACCTGCTCCGGCCTCCAGCAGAGCACAGAGACAGCTTACAGCATGGCCACTGCTCTCCCTGCCCCCTACCCGGGTCTGAATGTTACCTCTCCGCTCTCCCCCTCCTGCCCAGCAATTACACCGAGAACTCTGCAGTCGGGCCCCAAGAGGAGGGGAGGCTGCCACACAGAGAAGATGAAAGAACAACCTGCATAATGTACAGAAAGGGTAAGTCCATGTGCAGTGTGTGTGTGTTATATATATATATATATATATATATATATATATATATATATATATATATATATATATATATATATGTGTATGTATGTATATGTGTGTGTGTATGTATCTATGTGTATGTATTTGTGGACCATCAGGGGGGCTCACTCTCTGTTGTGGCCCGGGCTGCTTCCCCTGTGCAGGACAGCTGGCACTTCACCTGACATGGCCGTGAGCTGTGTGGCTGTGTCTGGTATTAATGACACGGCTGGGGCGACACTGCGCCTATAATTGTGCTTGTGTATTGCCCCTGCCGCGCCATTACTACCAGACTCAACCGCACAGCGCACGGCCATGTCAGGTGAAGTGTCGGCAATCAAGCAGCGCTAGAGGTCCTACACAGATGCTGTAGAAGCAGCCCAGGCCCCAACGGCGAGTGGGCCCCTCTGAAAGCAGGGCCATGTCTGTGACACGCTGGTGGCCCTGCACTGAGACATGCCTGAGGAGCTGCTGGACAGGACAGTTTTATGTGTTTGTAAGATATGTACGTATGCCTGTATGCATGTGTGCGCATATCTGCATATCGTGCGTGCGCACGTGTGCTGGCCCGGCCGCATCACAGCTAGAAGACACGGCCCTGTGCGCGGCAGTGTCTGCTAGCATGACGTCATGCAGTGCGCCCTGCACTGCTTCTTACCACCAGAGAGGAGCTGGACGACTGGAGCCGAGCAGGGGGACGGTGAGTGATGTGTCAGTGTGTGCCGATATCATTGTGTGATATGTCTCTTTATATGTATTTTTCTGTTTCAAATGTGTTTATGGCTATGTGCCCACCATGCAGAAATGCTGCAGATTTTTTCCGCTTCTCCCTGGCAGGAAAAACGCATGCGGATTGTACGTGCTTATTGTGCATGCGTTTTTCCCGCCAGGTAGAAGCGTTTGTCAAGCGTTTTTGCAGCATTCATGCATGCGGGTTATCAAGCACTTTCCTAGAGATTTCAGCATCACTTGGAAAAGTGCTTGACAACTTGGTCACACTATATAAATCCATGAAACCGGCAACCGGCATATATAGTGTGACCAAGTAATAGTTAAAAAAAAGAATGAGAATGGTAAAAAATAAAGATTATACTTACCTTCCGATGGCCCCCGGTCTCCTCAGCGGTGCGTCCGGTGTCTTCGGCGGATCACGGTGGTGTGAAAGGACCTTTCATGATGTCATTTAGTCATGTGACAGGTCACGCGACAGCCGATGTCAGCTGTCGTGTGACCTGTCACATGACTAAATGACATCATGGCAGGTCCTTTCACACCACCGCGACGCATGCAACAGACCGGACGTATCGCTGAGGAGACCGGGGGCCAACGGAAGGTAAGTATAATCTTTATTTTATTTATTTTAAATTCTTTTTTTTACAGGTTCTATGGTACCCGGGTCTGGATGAGAGTCTCCTCTTCTCAAAACCCGGGTACCATCCGCACATTGAGTCGCTTAATATCCGCATGTGCACATGTAGTCATACGGATATTAAGCGATTCAATGCAAGTCAATGGCGGCAATTACACTGCATGTCCGCAAAATGAATGGACATGCTGCGGATTTTTCCGCAATGATAATCCGCATTATCATTAGGATTAGGATTATCATTAGGGACCATGGGGCACGTATTACCAAGAGTTTTTTCAGCGTTTTCGCTGCGGAAATTCCGTGGCAAAAACGCTTGAAAAACGCACAGTGGGAGCGCAGCCTATGCGTGTATATATTTGTCTTTGTATATGTCTGTATATGTTTGTTTGTGTGTGTGCGGCCTCCTGCTGTATCTGGGGGGGGCACCGTGCGGCCTCCTGCTGTATCTGGGGGGGGCACCGTGCGGCCTCCTGCTGTATCTGGGGGGGGCGCCGTGCGGCCTCCTGCTGTATCTGGGGGGGCACCGTGCGGCCTCCGCCTGTATCTGGGGGGGGGCACCGTGCGGCCTCCGCCTGTATCTGGGGGGGGGCACCGTGCGGCCTCCTGCTGTATCTGGGGGGGGCGCCGTGCGGCCTCCGCCTGTATCTGGGGGGGGGTGCCGTGCGGCCTCCAGCTGTATCTGGGGGGGGGCGCTGTGCGGCCTCCTGCTGTATCTGGGGGGGCACCGTGCGGCCTCCGCCTGTATCTGGGGGGGGAGCGCCGTGCGGCCTCCGCCTGTATCTGGGCGGGGAGCGCCGTGCGGCCCCCGGCTGTATCTGGGGGGGGAGCGCCGTGCGGCCTCCGGCTGTATCTGGGGGGGGGCGCCTTGCGGCCTCCGGCTGTATCTGGGGAGGGGGGGGGCCGTGCGGTCTCCGGCTGTATCTCGATGGGCGCCTTGCAGCCTCCGGCTGTATCGGGGGAGCGCCGTGCGGCCTCCGGCTGTATCTGGGGGGGGGAGCGCCGTGCGGCCTCCGGCTGTATCTGGGGGGGGAGCGCCATGCGGCCTCCGGCTGTATCTGGGGGGGGAGCGCCGTGCGGCCTCCTGCTGTATCTGGGGGGGGGCGCCGGGCGGCCTCCGGCTGTATATGGGGGGGGCACCGGGCGGCCTCCTGCTGTATCTGGGGAGGGGGGGGGCCGTGCGGTCTCCGGCTGTATCTCGATGGGCGCTTTGCAGCCTCCGGCTGTATCGGGGGAGCGCCGTGCGGCCTCCTGCTGTATCTGGGGGGGGGGCGCCGGGCGGCCTCCTGCTGTATCTGCGGGGGGGGAGGGGGGGCGTGCGGTCTCCTGCTGTATCTGGGGGGGGAGCGTCGTGCGGCCTCATGCTGTATCTGGAGGGGGGAGCGCCGTGCGGTCTCCGGCTGTATCTCGATGGGTGCCTTGCAGCCTCCGGCTGTATCGGGGGAGCGCCGTGCGGCCTCCTGCTGTATCTGGGGGGGGAGCGCCGTGCGGCCTCCTGCTGTGTATAGGAGGATTATGTGAAAGCTCATATTATACAGTATGAGACCCTACATACATAGGGGGATGTCAGCATACTTAATTGTGCTCAATATTAAGTCATACAATTAATATAAAAAAATAATTATAATTAACCCCTTTCCAACCCTTGCCGTATTAGTACGCACATTTGCGTACCCCCGGTTCAGTGAGGGCTCCGGCGCTGAGCCCGCACTGAACCGAGCACATGTCAGCTGATTCTTACAGCTGACATGTGCCCGCAACAGCCGCGGGTGGAATCGCGATCCACCCGCGGCTGTTAACATGTTAAATGCCGCTGTCAATCTCCGACAGCGACATTAAACGCGCGCTTCTGGGTTGCGCGTCATAAGCCCCGCCCACCGGCGACCCCGTCACGTGATCGCGGGTAACCGATGGGCGTGCATGACAACCCAGGGTCTGCAGCAGACGCCTGTGGTTGTCATGATCTCGTCGCTATGAGCGCCACCTAGTGGTCGGCGCTCATAGCACAGGACCATTTCTGCTATATGCAGGGGATCTGCTGGTCCCCTGTATCTAGCAGAGACGATCAGACAACTGCTGCTTCTAGTCTCCTATGGAGACTATAGAAGCATGCAGTAAGTGAAAAAAAAATGTTTTTAAAAATATAAAAAAAATATAAAAGTTTAAATCACCCCCCTTTCACCCCATTCAAAATAAAATATATAAAAAAAAAAACCCACATACACATATTTGGTATCGCCGCGTTCAGAATCGCCCGATCTATCAAAATAAAAACGGTGTAATGAGAAAAAAATTCTAAACGCCAGAATTACGTTTTTTGGTCGCCGCAAAATTGCAATAAAATGCAATAACGGGCGATCAAAACATCGGATCTACCCCAAAATGTTATCAATAAAAACGTAAGCCCGACGTGCAAAAAATAAGCCCTCACCCAGCCCCAGATCCCGAAAAATAGAGACGCTACAGGTCTCGGAAAATGGCGCTATTTTTTTTTAAAAAAATGTACCAAATTTGGAATTTTTTTGCACCACTTAAATATAAAATAACCTATACATGTTTGGTGTCTACGAACTTGTAATGACCTGGAGAATAAGAATGGCAAGTCAGTTTTAGCATTCAGTGAAAGTGGTAAAAAAAATAAATAAAAAACAACTGTGGTATTGGACTTTTTTTGCAATTTTACCACACTTGGAATTTTTTTACCGTTTTCCCGTACATGCTATGGTAAAACTAGTAGTGGCGTTGAAAAGTACAACTTGTCCCGCAAAAAATAAGCCCTCAGACGGCCATATTGTCCAAAAAATAAAGACGCTATGGCTCTGGGAACAAGGGGAACAAGGGGAGCAAAAAACGAAAAAGCAAAAACGACAAAACCCAAGGTTGCGAAGGGGTTAATATATTAATATTGTGCAGAATTAATTTCACATGAACTATTACATGATCTATCAAAGGGGGATCATGTCACAAGTCACGTGATACATCAGGTGTGTGTGTGTGGGGGGGGCCATGCCATCTAAACTGCCCGGGGCCCTTGCTACTCTTAATCCACCCCTGCTCACAAGGATGAGAGATGTTCTTGTAAGGACCATCCTGCTTCTTCTGGTCGCTCTATATTCCGGTGGATCTCCTGTCTGATCCTTCCATCCCCGTCCCTCTCGCTATTTATACCACTTTTTGCTCCAGGTGGAGTCTCCATCCCAGGAATCAGAGTTTTCCTAAAAGTTTCTGTAAGTTCCCGCAGTGTCTGTGACCGGTGAGGAATGGAGGCCGTCACTGTGGACTGCCCGACTCTGCCCTATAATGTCCGATTATAAAAGAGAGAAACCAGCGTCAGATCCCAGCACTTCCCTAAATCACGGCCATCGTTTATCTGAACTCTCCGCTTATCTGGGGCCTCAGAGATAATAACTCACAGCAGTGACGGACCTCGGGGTTTCCTAATATAACTATCCCCCCATCATTGCTTTCCTGTAATGTAACTATTAAAGATGATGAAATTTATTCGACTGGAATTCTCATTGAATTTTGAATTGTACAAAACTCCGTTTTCTCCAGAATATAAGTTTTATTGCATATTCAACATAACGACAGCCGGCTGCAGCCGCCATCTTGCTGAACCATAGAGGGCAAACGGTTACAATAGATTAAAGATATTACAATAGAGACCCCATAATGAGGAAGATTCAATTAGCAGAGAATAACTTTGCTGCAAATCAAATTTCCCTGTAAAATTCACACGTTTTGACAAATAGAAATCCTGGCAGATTCCATCATCTCTAGTAACTTTATATCAATGATTCATGAACTCTGCACTAAAGAAAAACATTTCCTTTATTTTTATTAAAACTTTTTTTTGCCTTTCTTCAGCACAATAAGTTGCACATTTTGCACCCCCCCCCGCCCAAAATAAAAAATAAACTAGCATACATAAAATCACTCAAGGGAGGGAGAGGAGAGAGGAGTGACGCGCCCCATGGGCCGTGGGGTACTCGGTAGCCGGGCCGGTCCTGTATTGTCACGGTGGCGGTGACCCGGTCCATGGCCCAGGGCGGTCAAATGAAGAACAGTGAAAGTCAATTTGGGAATAAAGAAAAGGGGAATAAAATTTGTGACGCCACCCGTGGTATGCGGCTATAGGGGGCGCCGCTGCGGTGCAGATCCTCTGGAGCTGATGGTGACGCAGCAGAGATAGTGCAGCTCTCCACCGGCAGAGCTCAGCTCCAGGGCAGGATATAGTGTTTGATGAGGTAGATGTTGGTGTAGTGCAAGGCAGGTGGTGCAGCAATTAGTCAAGGACACAGCGGGTGCAGTCTTCAGGTTTTACTCACAGTTGTCAAGATCCTCCAGGTTACAACCGCCGAATTATAACCGCCCACGTCGTCCTGTGTCCTCCAGGGAAGTGATCCAGCAGACTCTCAGTTAATTTGGGTGCACTTGAATGGACCCCCTGTGTACCTCTACACAGGGACAGGGGCTGTGCTCTCCCTCAGGAGCAATCTTGCCCTTCCCTAATGAGGTGGTGTAGTGTTGGATGTGAGTGTGTGGGTCCCGGGTAGTGCTCCCTCCTTACCTGAGAGTGGGGTACCACACCTCTGGCTGAGATGCAGTACCCCTGTGGAGACTGAACCACCCGCAGGGGCGCCACAAGTGCATATCTGCAAAACTTTTGTAACTTTTCAGAAAGTCGTAAATGATGAACCGGAAGAAAACATCTGGAAAGGCAAAACCTCACCGGCAACGGAGAACATAAAAACCAACAGATGAAGAAATAAAACAGTGGCGATAAAAAAGGGCAAATGAAAAGATGAATATGGCACAAACAAAAACCAGACACAAGGCAATGATGAATTGGCTTTATGGGCTTTCTGTTTAATTAGGTGGAAGCAGCAGGACTGTCAGGCTTTCTCCATGAGTCGGGGTGGAGCGGGGAAAGACCGCCGAGCATTCATACAATCATACATAAAGCACTGACACCCCTCATTTATGGTGTTTTATATATTGTTTCCCCAATTAATTATACCCAGAATTACCCCCGTCACACCACTCACACGCCTATAAGGCAGTCTACTACATCTGACATCCCCCGCAGTCCGCAGATGCCCCTCTGAGTATATGGAGTGACAGAACGTCTTCTGCTTCTCACACCTGTTATTACAAGTCCGCGCTCGGGTTTATGACTCTTCTTATCTTCATCAGGGAATATTATTTCTGTGTCCGCTCTGCAGGTTAATTAGTGATTAAGGGATTCCACAGCGGAGATGATCCGGACCTTTCCATTCTCCCAGTGTTTCCCATTACTAAAGATTAGGAAAAATAAATCATAAAAAATACACAAAGTCATTGAAACCTGAATATCCGGTAATGAACTTTCCAGGAAAGGCCAGAAACAAGTGTGACCCTTATATAATGTGTCCTGGAGTCGGGGTCACAGCCCAGTCCAGCAGCAGAACCGCAGCAGAGCACATCCAGGAGAACAATGGCCGCACCATCCCTGGTAAGAGCAGCGGCCCCTCTCTGATCACCACATCTGGGGTCTATTAATGTTACATTGTTATTTACTAACAGAACAAACGCTACAATGAATCCAGAGCGTTATATATAATATACTGTAATATTACAGGACAGTGAGGTTTCTCCAATGTTCAAGAGGGAATGTTGTTAGAAAGGGTTTGTCGAATTGTGAGACGCATATTACTGCTTAAATATATTGTATTACTTATCATTACAACCAGTATAATACTCCAGAGCTGTATTCATAATTCTCTCCGATTAGTAATGTATGTACACAGTGACTGTACCAGCAGAATAGTGAGTGCAGCTCTGGAGTATAATACAGGATGTAACTCAGGATCAGTAATGTAATGTATGTACACAGTGACTGCACCAGCAGAATAGTGAGTGCAGCTCTGGAGTATAATACAGGATGTAACTCAGGATCAGTGCAGGATCAGTAATGTAATGTATGTACATAGTGACTGCACTGGCAGAATAGTGAGTGCAGCTCTGCAGTATAATACAGGATGTAAGTCAGGATCAGTGCAGGATCAGTAATGTAATGCATGTACACAGTGACTACACCAGCAGAATAGTGAGTGCAGCTCTGGGGTATAAAACAGGATGTAACTCAGGATCAGTAATGTATTGTATGTACACAGTGACTGCACTGGCAGAATAGTGAGTGCAGCTCTGGAGTATAATACAGGATGTAACTCAGGATCAGTGCAGGATCAGTAATGTAATATATGTACACAGTGACTGCACAAGCAGAATAGTGAGTGCAGCTCTGGAGTATAACACAGGATGTAACTCAGGATCAGTAATGTAGTGTATGTACCCAGTGACTGCACCAGCAGAATAGTGAGTGCAGCTCTGGGGTATAATACAGGATGTAACTCAGGATCAGTAATGTAATGTATGTACACAGTGACTGCTCCAGCCGATTAGTGAGTGCAGCTCTGGAGTATAATACAGGATGTAACTCAGGATCAGTGCAGGATCAGTAATGTAATGTATGTACATAGTGACTGCACTGGCAGAATAGTGAGTGCAGCTCTGGGGTAAAATACAGGATGTAACTCAGGATCAGTAATATAATGTATGTACACAGTGACTGCAGCAGCAGAATAGTGAGTGTAGCTCTGGAGTATAATACAGGAAGTAACTCAGGATCAGTGCAGGATCAGTAATGTAATATATGAACACAGTGACTGCACCAGCAGAATAGTGAGTGCAGCTCTGGACTATAATACAGGATGTAACTCAGGATCAGTAATGTAATATATGTACACAGTGACTGCAGCAGCAGAATAGTGAGTGCAGCTCTGCAGTATAATACAGGATGTAACTCAGGATCAGTAATGTAATGTATGTACACAGTGACTGCACCAGCAGAATAGTGAGTGCAGCTCTGGAGTATAATACAGGATGTAACTCAGGATCAGTACAGGATCAGTAATGTAATGTATGTCCATAGTGACTGCACTGGCAGAATAGTGAGTGCAGCTCTGGAGTATAATACATGATGTAACTCAGGATCAGTGCAGGATCAGTAATGTAATATATGTGCACAGTGACTACACCAGCAGAATAGTGAGTGCAGCTCTGGGGTATAATACAGGATGTAACTCAGGATCAGTAATGTAATGTATGTACACAGTGACTGCACCAGCAGAATAGTGAGTGCAGCTCTGGAGTATAACACAGGATGTAACTCAGGATCAGTGCAGGATCAGTAATGTAATATATGTACACAGTGACTGCACAAGCAGAATAGTGAGTGCAGCTCTGGGGTATAATACAGGATGTAACTCAGGATCAGTAATGTAATGTATGTACATAGTGACTGCACTTCCAGAATAGTGAGTGCAGCTCCGGAGTATAATACAGGATGTATCTCAGGATCAGTAGAGGATCAGTAATGTAATGTAATGTTTGTACACAGTGACTGCACCAGCAGAATAGTGAGTGCAGCTCTGGGGTAAAATACAGGATGTAACTCAGGATTAGTAATGTAATGTATGTACACAGTGACTGCTCCAGCAGAATAGTGAGTGCAGCTCTGCAGTATAATACAGGATGTAACTCAGGATCAGTAATGTAATGTATGCACACAGTGACTCCACCAGCAGCATACTGGGTGCAGCTCTGATCAGCTGCTAGTCAGTGTGGTGATTGCGGGTGTGGTGGCTGCAGATCCTGCTGTGAGCTCCTGATCTCTGAGAAACCAACACCTCTCCACCTGGGGACCTGCTCTCTCTCTTTCCCAGGGAGGGAACGGGTTTCTGGGATGAGTGATGGAGCCAAGTCCCAGGCTTCTGCTTCCCGAACCAGGCCGGCGGGGGGCAGAAGAAACCAGCAACCGGACTGCACATCAGAGGACTCGGGGGTGAGACGCTGCACCAGGAGTCGCAGCAATGTGGCTCCTACTCCCCCCGGGATTGTGGAGACCCCCAGAAGCCGCAAGGCTTCCAGCATGGAGGAAAAGCCTGACAGCGGCGTGCAAGATGGCGCTCCTTACGGAGGAAAGCTGAGTGCTCACGGAGGTGAGGCCGACCTCCCTGAGGGGGAATGGGTGCTGCAGGGACCCCGGGAGTCTGTGTCCACCTATGCCTCCCGGGTCATGATCCGCCTCCGTGAGTATGAAGATGCCAGCAAGCTCATCAGGAGGCTCCGGGAGGAGCTGCGCTGCAGAAGCGCCAAAGCTGTGGGGGCCTCCAAACCAAGGAAGGCAAAACTCCAAGCCGAGGTAAAAAGACTGAGCAGTGAAATTCAACGCCTGGAACTTAGGAAAGCCACCATCAGGGAGCAGAGTGGTCCTTTCAAAGAAAAACTTATAAATGAAGACCGCTTTAGAGAAATGGCTGATACCAGAGAGCAAAGGCAGATAGGGCTGCAGCCTGAGAGCCAGGTGGATGATGAGAGTGATGATGACCAGCAGCAAGCCCCACCTGGCAGCCTGCAAAGTCACCCGCAGGCCACGTGCAGCGAGCTCCCTGCAGGACAGGCGACAGTGACATCCGGTCGCAGTTCTGCCGGCCCTGGGGAGGACAGTGACAGCAGCGGCCAGGGTGGGGCGCTAATGGCGGAGATTAAGCTCCTGGAGTCCCCAGTGTGCCTCCAAAACTTCCATCTTGGTGACGATCTACCAGAAGAGGCACCTGGGGGCCACAAAAAGGCAAAGAAGACCAAGCCAAAGCTGCAGGAAGCGGTAAGATACGTATATGCCCCCCTCCCTGTACCCCCTGAGTCGGCGGCAGGCTCAGCTCGCTGTATAAGCCCGTTGCCCAGCCCAGCCCGGGTTCTGCTGTGGATCCGGTGCAAAGGCGCGGGGAGATTACAGAGCGCGGTAGTGAGGCGCAGAGCTCCGTCTCTGCTTGTAGTAGTGGGGACGTAGCAGGAGGTGCATCAGCCGAGAGGCTGGACTGTGAGGGCAGCCCGGCGGCGGGCGTTCCATCAGGCCACGATGCTGTGGTGCGCTCCTCAGTGGGAGGGGGGAGCAGCCCGGTGTCGGGGGCAGCTCCGGTAGCCTCGGTGCCGACGAATGCTGTTGCCGCTGATCACTTAGTTGAGAAGCGGCGGCAGTGTGAGGGGGCAGTTGGGGCTGAGCGTTCCGGTCCTCCCACGAAAGTGCTATTTTGTGTTGGCGTCGCTGGTCCGGAAGATCCTGATGCTAAAGATCAGCGGCGCCTAACTGCAGCTAGAGATCAGCTGCACATTATACCAAATGCCAACAGCGGAAATTACCGACCGATGATGTGGAGGGCACACATAAGACCGGGGGTAAGGTCGCCTCCAG
Organism: Phyllobates terribilis; assembly: GCF_046119375.1. Classification (NCBI taxonomy): domain Eukaryota; kingdom Metazoa; phylum Chordata; class Amphibia; order Anura; family Dendrobatidae; genus Phyllobates; species Phyllobates terribilis. The sequence continues at coordinate 797,919 of NW_027362968.1, read as the reverse complement.
TTCTATGGAGGTGACTGAGTCCCTTGTGCCTGATGAGGAGGTCAAAAGGTCATCCACCATTGTTACTCGTCCAGCAGGAATGAATGTGGTGGTGGAGGTGAATGAGGATAATTCATTGTCTAGTGGTGTGGTTGCTGGTTTGGTGGAGGGTGAGATGGAGGTGGGTAATGGTGATACTGTTGGGGCTGATGTGGTCACTGGTCCGGTTGCCCCCCCGGGGGTGGCAACACCTGTCCAGAGTTATGCCAGTGTCACCTCCGGGGCAAATAGGGCATCCTCCTCGTCTCCGGGCTTTGGGGACGGCATGTTGCAACGGCGCCTTCTGGAGGCTCTAAAGAAGGGGGAGAGATCACTAATGGTAGAGGGTCGAGAGGTTGATCTATCCTTCTGGATAGAGAGGCATGGCCTCGGGGCCTTCCGAGAGCAAAAAGGGGGAGATACAGTGTGGTCCCTCCCAACAGCCGGGCCAGGCAGTGTGCGTAGGAATGTGGTCCATCTTCGGTGGAGGGGCAGTGATGCATGTCCGCCAAGGTCTAAAGTTGTGGAGCTCCTGCTGAAGATGGGCTTCAAGGCGATTGACATCTACGCCTTGATACATCCCTATTCCATGCCTGAGTTTGATGTCAGCTTTGTTCGGCCGGAGGGGCTTGAGCTCTTCTGGGCGAATTATGAGTTGGCAAAAAATGAGCCCGGCTGGCGAGACTTTGCCGTTCAGGCAGTGTCTCGCCAAAACCAGATCAAGAAAGTTACCGTGATGACTCGTAACGAGTCGCTTTCTTGCTATGACATCATGACGTGGCTTGGTCGGTATGGAGAGGTGGTGGAGATGCCAAAGAAAAACCGCGACGAGTTTGGTATCTGGTCAGGGGACTGGACGTTTATGGTAAAACTTAAGCGTTCAGGTGGTACGGTTGCCCACATTCCATCGTCTGCCTTCCTAGGTAGGGATCGTATCCTGGTCTTCTACCTGGGGCAACCGAAGCTCTGTCACAGGTGCGGCGACCCCACACACTTCAGTGCAAACTGCACCGTGCAGAAATGCGCGTTGTGTGGGGGTGTTGGCCATCTTGCCGCCTCTTGTGTGGAGATTAGGTGCCACCTTTGTGGTGAGTTAGGCCACCCATTCAGCCGTTGTCCTAGCTCCTTTGCTAATGCAGTCGAGACCCCGGTGGGAGTAAGCCGTGAGGCCGATTCTGCTGGAGAGGGGACTAGCAGGGGTGGGGGAGCTGAGGGGCCAGGGAAGAAAAGCAATAAAAAGACGCCTGCCCAGCTGAGGCGTCTAGACAAGCGCAGACAGGAGACGGAGAGGGGCGAGCCCCAGACTACTGGGGCAGCCCCTGTCCTGGATGCCAGTGTTGCTGCTGAGGCCCCGAGGGATGATGAGTTGGATGAGGAGGTCAGGAGGATCCACAGGGAGGAAACTGCCTCTGCTTCAGAATCCTCCCATTATGAAAGTATGGATGAGGATAATAAGCGGTGGCTAGAGCACAAGCGTAAGCTCGGCACCAAAAAGAAGAAAAAGAAGGGAGATAAAACATCTTCTCCCGCTCTGACCAAGGTACCTAAGGAAGGTAAAACCGACTCCCCTCTAGTTAGTCATTCTAACCGGTTCCAAGCCCTTGATAACATCTCTTCCTCTGAGGAGGAGGCTGAGGTTCCGGCTTCAGCGGAGCTTACAGGGGGCGCCGAGTCTCCTCCTCCTGGGGATGCAAGGTCCTTGGGGGGAGGGACTGGCCCAGAGTCCAGAGACGAGGACGAAAAAAGAAGGAAAAATGTGGGAATGGACACCTCTGTGTGGTGGAAGGATTTCTCCTCTGAGGCAGAGGATAAGGGGAGTGGGAAGAAGAAAGCCATCTAACTCAATCACCAATGATGGCGGTACCCACTCCGTTGACGCTGGCGTCCATTAATGTCGCCAGCATTAAGTCAAACATGGCTAGATTTGCGGCCTTTGATTTTCTCAGCCGGGTTGAAGCTGACATTTTCTTTTTGCAAGAGACCAGGCTGCCAAATATGGCAGAGGTTTTTATAGCTAAGAGGGAGTGGAGACTCGGGCCCTCCTATTGGTCTCTTGCGGCCGAGCCGTATAGCGGAGTGGCGGTCCTTTTTACCGCAGCGGTAGAATGCCGACGGGTTATTGAGTTAGAAATGGGGAGGTGCCTGATATTAGATGTCCTCATGAAGGGACAAGAGCTTCGGCTCATTAACATCTATGGTCCCCAATCTAAATGGGACCGGAAGTGTCTCTTTATGAGGATCAAGCCCTACCTTTTTACAAGTCGGCAGGTCGTCTTTGGAGGGGACTTCAACACTGTCACGAGGCCCCGGGATAGAGGAGGTTCCAGAGACAAGCTAACTTATGATAGCGTCGCCCTTAATAGTATAGCTCGTGAGGCTCGCCTGGTGGATGTCCACATCCGGCACACCGCAGGCCACGAGGGGTTCACCTATCATAGAGGTAACTGTAGGTCCAGGATAGACAGGTTTTATTTAAAGGAGGAAGCCGCCTCTTCAGCAGTATCTGTTGTTGAGGTGGAGTTCTCCGATCACTGTTTGATTTTGTTTTCCCTGAATGTTACAGAGACCCCCCGGATGGGAAGAGGCTTTTGGAGGCTCAATTCGTCTCTCTTGGAAGAAGCGGAGATAAGACAGTCCTTTGAGGATTTTCTTCAGAGCCAGGTACCCTTACTGGATCTTTGTAGTAGTAAGTCAGAGTGGTGGGAGATGTTTAAGAAAAGGGTGGCGAGATTCTTCCGCCAGCTCTCGAGCCTCAGGAGCCTGGACATGTACCGCCTGTATCAGGGCCTGAGGAGGAAACTCGAGCATCTTGTCTCAACTGGAGGTAGCCGCGAGGAGATCTCCAGAGTGAAATCTTTGCTAATGAGGTGTCAGTATGATAGACACGCATCTTTGGTTTTTGAGAGGGATTACGGGAAGTACCGCTCGCCCGACCCTTATAGAAACTGCAAGATGTCAGTGAATAGTAAAGTTGTTACAGGACTGGTTGACACTGCGGGGTCCTTGAAAAGATCCAGATCAGGGATCCTGGAGGTCGTCAGATCCTTCTACTCGCACCTCTTGGGGAAGAGGGATCTGGATTGGGATGAGATGTCGGCTTTTCTGGCTGAAGCCGTCCCCGAACCAGGGGTAGACCCCTCTCTTGGCGTTTTGACAGAGATGATCAGGGAAGAGGAAGTTAAGTTGGCGATTGAAGGGCTTGCCCTGAAGAAATCTCCCGGTCCGGATGGCTTAACATCTGAATTCTATAAGACCTTTAAGGACGCCTTGGTTCCCCTCTTGACTGAGGTATTCAATGAGTGTCTTTCCTCGGGCACTCTGCCAAAGTCAATGAGGAGGTCTGCCCTGATCATCTTGTCAAAGGGTAAGGACCCATCTTGCATTGAGAATTGGCCTCCCATAGCGCTTCTGAATGCAGACAGGAAGGTTTTGGCAAAGGTGCTGTTTAATCGGCTGGTGAAATTTGCACCCCAGCTCCTTTCGGGGGCCCAGCATTGCTCTGTTCCGGGCCGCAGTACAATTAGTGCTGTACTCTGTGTCCGAGAGGCGGTGGAGCAGGGTAGGGCTGGCCACTGGAAGGGGTACATGCTGTCATTGGACCAGGCAAAAGCGTTTGATCGGGTTAATCATGAGTACCTCTGGTCTGTCCTTCTGAGGTATGGCCTGCCGGGGGGGTGTGTTGATTGGCTTAAGACCTTGTACTCTGGGGCAGAGAGTTTCCCGCTTGTGAACAGTTGGATTGGCAGCTCTTTTGAGGTTGGGTGCGTGTTCGCCAGGGTTGTCCCTTGAGCCCGCTACTGTACGTGTTTGCGATTGACCCACTTCTTAGGAGGGTGGAGCGTGGATCGTTGGCTGGGATCGGGATGGACCGGGCAGCACCGGAAGCCACTCTGAGAGTGGTGGCGTATGCCGATGACGTCACCGTTTTTGTTTCCTCTGATGGGGAGGCAGAATGGCTGATGTCAGAGGTAAATCGCTACTCGGAGGCATCCGGGTCTAAGATCAACCGGGATAAGTGTGAGAGTCTCTGGCTAGGTGGAGGAGATCCTGGTTTTGATCTCCCGGACACCCTTCCAGAACCCAAAGTCTCTGCAAAAGTTCTTGGCATCGAATTTGGCCAGGGGGATTACCCCAAACAAAATTGGGACAGCAGGCTAGAGATCGCCACTCAGAAGGTGAACCAATGGAAGGGTTGGTCTTTGACCCTAAGGGAGAGGGTAAACCTGATCAAAACTTACCTGCTCCCTTTGCTGATCTATCTGGGCAGTGTGTGCATCTTGCCAGAGCCTCTCTGGACTCGGGTCTACAGTTTGTTCTTTCAACTGTTATGGGGGAATAGACTGAACCTGGTCAAGAGGGAGATTACTTACCGTACGAGGAGACTAGGAGGGTTGGGTATGGTCAACCCTGTGGTATTCCTTGTGAATACCTTCATTAAGATCAATATTGCAAACCTCTGGAAAGAGAGGGCTCCTCCGTGGGTATTCTCCTGTAAGGGATGGTTTCAGCCTTTCTTCCAGGAATGGGAGACAGGAGGGCAAGTGAAGGATCTCTGCACACCGCATGAACATCTCCCGGCTTACGCTACCGTGGTTCTGAAGGTAATTCGCTGGTGGGGTCTGGGAATGTGGGAGGTCAGGACTCTGCCAAGGAAGCTCCTTGACAAAAGGGTTCTGTTGACCCATTTTCAGAGGCCTCTGGCGCTCAGGGATTGCCCAAATCGGGATCTTGGGGTGGGTCTGCATCTTTTGAATTCTATCAGGATCCCCTCGAAGGTTTGGGACTTGGCTTGGCGCTGCTTCCATGGGAAACTGTGTGTGAGGGACAATCTGAAGTGTAGGAGCTCTGAGGACAGGAACTGTCCTCGGGAGCATTGTGGTACCATGCTTGAAAGCATGGACCACTTCCTGCTTCGTTGTCCCTTTAACACAGAGGTGTACAACAGGGTGGGCGCCTCCATTGGCTGGCCCCGGCTGGTCGGTCTCTCTTATGCGGAATGGGCCTATGGAGCATTCGGGGACCTGGGTGGTCGGGACCGCTGCACCTTATTTCTAGTTAGCGCAGTGGTTAGGTATCACACGTGGAACGCACGGTGCTTAGTATCGACGCAGCGGAAAATCCTCCCAGTGGACGATGTGTTTAGGACCATACTCGGTGACCTGGTGAAGGTGCGTTCTCTGGAGTATGAGAGACTGGGTACACGGAGGGCCGCTCTCCTCTGGAGGGGCTTTTCTTTTAGTGTGCCCTAGTCTGGTCATCGCCTCTCCTGGTGGTGGGCTGCTGCTGACACCATAGATTTTTGTTTTATTGATCAGTAGACAGTGATGTAGGGCTGCAGGCGCCGAACTTGGGCTTTGTCAGTTGTGGTTATTGTATTGTTTGTTTCTGTATATATTGTATATATGGGTTTGGGTGTAGGTGTTAGGTTGGGTGGAGGGAAAAGGGGGGAGGTGGGTTCATCTTGTGGGACACTGGTTATTTGGGTGAAAAACTGGCACTGCCTGATCTGGCCTATGGACGTTGGACTGAGGCATGAGGCGCAGGACCAGCTCTCAGGTCAGTGCCGGGGAGGGACTGGTGGGCTTGAGTGTGGGGGGTTTTGTTTTGTCTTGTATATATTTGTATAGTTAGTATTTATTTTATTTTATTTATTTAAAAAAAAAAAAAAAGAAGAATGTATATATTAGTTTGTATATAATTTGTCGGTTATTGTTTATTATATTGTTATTATTTGTTTGGTAACCGGACCAGATGTCATGGTGTAGGTAGTTATTATTGTGTGTATATGTATAATATGTGTGTGAGGAGAGAGGGAGCGGCTGGACCAGCAGAATAGTGAGTGCAGCTCTGGAGTATAATACAGGATGGAACTCAGGATCAGTAATGTAATGTATGTACACAGTGACTGCACCTGCAGAAAAGTGAGTGCAGCTCTGGACTATAGTACAAGATGTAACTCAGGATCAGTAATTTAATGTATGTACACAGTGACTGCACCTGCAGAAAAGTGAGTGCAGCTCTGGAGTATAATACAGGATGGAACTCTGGATCAGTAATGTAATATATGTACACAGTGACTGAACCAGCAGAATAGTGAGTGCAGCTCTGGAGTATAATACAGGATGTAACTCAGGATCAGTAATGTAATGTATGTACACAGTGACTGCAGCAGCAGAATAGTGAGTGCAGCTCTGCAGTATAATACAGGATGTAACTCAGAATCAGTAATGTAATGTATGTACACAGTGACTGTACCAGCAGAATAGTGAGTACAGCTCTGCAGTATAATACAGGATGTAACTCAGGATCAGTAATGTAATGTATGTACACAGTGAATGCACCAGCAGAATAGTGAGTGCAGCTCTGGAGTATAATACAGGATGTAACGCAGGATCAGTACAGGATCAGTAATGTAATGTATGTACACAGTGACTGCACCAGCAGAATAGTGAGTGCAGCTCTGGGGTATACTACAGGATGTAACTCAGGATCAGTAATGTAATGTATGTACACAGTGACTGCACCAGCAGAATAGTGAGTGCAGCTCTGGAGTATAATACAGGATGTAACTCAGGATCAGTACAGGATCAGCAATGTAATGTCTGTACACAGTGACTGCACCAGCAGAATAGTGAGCGCAGCTCTGGAGTATAATACAGGATGTAACTCAGGATCAGTACAGGATCAGAAATATAATGTATGTACACAGTGACTGCACAAGCAGAATAGTGAATGCAGCTCTGGAGTATAATACAGAATGTAACTCAGGATCAGTAATGTAATGTATGTACACAGTGACTGCACCAGCAGAATAGTGAGTGCAGCTCTGGAGTATAATACAGGCTGTAACTCAGGATCAGTACAGGATCAGCAATGTAATGTCTGTACACAGTGACTGCACCAGCAGAATAGTGAGCGCAGCTCTGGGGTATAATACATGATGTAGCTCAGGATCAGTAATGTAATGTATGTACACAGTGACTACACCAGCAGAATAGTGAGTGCAGCTCTGGAGTATAATACAGGATGTAACTCAGGATCAGTACAGGATCAGTAATGTAATGTATGTACACAGTGACTGCACCAGCAGAATAGTGAGCGCAGCTCTGGGGTATAATACATGATGTAGCTCAGGATCAGTAATGTAATGTATGTACACAGTGACTGCACCAGCAGAATAGTGAGTGCAGCTCTGGAGTATAATACAGGATGTAACTCAGGATCAGTACACGATCATCAATGTAATGTCTGTACACAGTGACTGCACCAGCAGAATAGTGAGCGCAGCTCTGGAGTATAATACAGGATGTAACTCAGGATCAGTACAGGATCAGAAATATAATGTATGTACACAGTGACTGCAGAAGCAGAATAGTGAATGCAGCTCTGGAGTATAATACAGAATGTAACTCAGGATCAGTAATGTAATGTATGTACACAGTGACTGCACCAGCAGAATAGTGAGTGCAGCTCTGGAGTATAATACAGGATGTAACTCAGGATCAGTACAGGATCAGTAATGTAATGTATGTACACAGTGACTCCACCAGCAGAATAGTGAGTGCAGCTCAGGAGTATAATACAGGAGGTAACTCAGGATAAGTACAGGATCTGTAATGTAGTGTATGTACACAGTGACTGCACCTGCAGAAAAGTGAGTGCAGCTCTGCAGCATAATACAGGCTGTAACTCAGGATCAGTACAGGATCAGTAATATAATGTATGTACACAATGACTGCACCAGCAGAATAGTGAGTGCAGCTCTGGAGTATAATACATGATGTAGCTCAGGATCAGTAATGTAATGTATGTACACAGTGACTACACCAGCAAAATAGTGAGTGCAGCTCTGGAGTATAATACAGGATGTAACTCAGGATCAGTACAGGATCAGTAATATAATGTATGTACACAGTGACTGCACCAGCAGAATAGTGAGCGCAGCTCTGGGGTATAATACACGATGTAGCTCAGGATCAGTAATGTAATGTATGTACACAGTGAATGCACCAGCAGAATAGTGAGCGCAGCTCTGGAGTATAATACAGGATGTAACTCAGGATCAGTACAGGATCAGTAATGTAATGTATGTACACAGTGACTGCACCAGCAGAATAGTGAATGTAGCTCTGGAGTATAATACAGGATGTAACTCAGGATCAGTACAGGATCAGTAATGTAATGTAAGTACACAGTGACTGCACCTGCAGAAAAGTGAGTGCTGCTCTGGAGTATAATACAGGATGTAACTCAGGATCAGTAATGTAATGTATGTACACAGTGAATGCACCAGCAGAATAGTGAGTGCAGCTCTGGAGTATAATACAGGATGTAACTCAGGATCAGTACAGGATCAGTAATGTAATGTATGTACACAGTGACTCCACCAGCAGAATAGTGAGTGCAGCTCAGGAGTATAATACAGGATGTAACTCAGGATCAGTAATGTAATATATGTACACAGTGAATGCACCAGCAGAATAGTGAGCGCAGCTCTGGAGTATAATACAGGATTTAACTCAGGATCAGTACAGGATCAGTAATGTAATGTATGTACACAGTGACTGCACCAGCAGAATAGTGAATGTAGCTCTGGAGTATAATACAGGATGTAACTCAGGATCAGTACAGGATCAGTAATGTAATGTATGTACACAATGACTGCACCAGCAGAATAGTGAGTGCAGCTCTGGAGTATAATACATGATGTAGCTCAGGATCAGTAATGTAATGTATGTGCACATTGACTGCACCAGCAGAATAGTGAGTGCAGCTCTGGAGTATAATACAGGATGTAACTCAGGATCAGTGCAGGATCAGTAATGTAATATATGTACACAGTGACTGCACCAGCAGAATAGTGAGTGCAGCTCTGGAGTATAATACAGGATGTAACTCAGGATCAGTAATGTAATGTATGTACACAGTGAATGCACCAGCAGAATAGTGAGTGCAGCTCTGGAGTATAATACAGGATGTAACTCAGGATCAGTACAGGATCAGTAATGTAATGTATGTACACAGTGACTCCACCAGCAGAATAGTGAGTGCAGCTCAGGAGTATAATACAGGAGGTAACTCAGGATAAGTACAGGATCTGTAATGTAATGTATGTACACAGTGACTGCACCTGCAGAAAAGTGAGTGCAGCTCTGCAGCATAATACAGGCTGTAACTCAGGATCAGTACAGGATCAGCAATGTAATGTCTGTACACAGTGACTGCACCAGCAGAATAGTGAGCGCAGCTCTGGGGTATAATACAGGATGTAACTCAGGATCAGTACAGGATCAGTAATGTAATATATGTACACAATGACTGCACCAGCAGAATAGTGAGTGCAGCTCTGGGGTATAATACATGATGTAGCTCAGGATCAGTAATGTAATGTATGTACACAGTGACTACACCAGCAGAATAGTGAGTGCAGCTCTGGAGTATAATACAGGATGTAACTCAGGATCAGTACAGGATCAGTAATGTAATGTATGTACACAGTGACTGCACCAGCAGAATAGTGAGCGCAGCTCTGGGGTATAATACATGATGTAGCTCAGGATCAGTAATGTAATGTATGTACACAGTGAATGCACCAGCAGAATAGTGAGCGCAGCTCTGGAGTATAATACAGGATGTAACTCAGGATCAGTACAGGCTCAGTAATGTAATGTATGCACACAGTGACTGCACCAGCAGAATAGTGAGTGCAGCTCTGGAGTATAATACAGGATGTAACTCAGGATCAGTACACGATCATCAATGTAATGTCTGTACACAGTGACTGCACCAGCAGAATAGTGAGCGCAGCTCTGGAGTATAATACAGGATGTAACTCAGGATCAGTACAGGATCAGAAATATAATGTATGTACACAGTGACTGCACAAGCAGAATAGTGAATGCAGCTCTGGAGTATAATACAGAATGTAACTCAGGATCAGTAATGTAATGTATGTACACAGTGACTGCACCAGCAGAATAGTGAGTGCAGCTCTGGAGTATAATACAGGATGTAACTCAGGATCAGTACAGGATCAATAAAGTAATGTATGTACACAGTGACTGCACCAGCAGAATAGTGAGTGCAGCTCTGGAGTATAATACAGGATGTAACTCAGGATAAGTACAGGATCTGTAATGTAGTGTATGTACACAGTGACTGCACCTGCAGAAAAGTGAGTGCAGCTCTGCAGCATAATACAGGCTGTAACTCAGGATCAGTACAGGATCAGTAATATAATGTATGTACACAATGACTGCACCAGCAGAATAGTGAGTGCAGCTCTGGAGTATAATACATGATGTAGCTCAGGATCAGTAATGTAATGTATGTACACAGTGACTACACCAGCAAAATAGTGAGTGCAGCTCTGGAGTATAATACAAGATGTAACTCAGGATCAGTACAGGATCAGTAATATAATGTATGTACACAGTGACTGCACCAGCAGAATAGTGAGCGCAGCTCTGGGGTATAATACATGATGTAGCTCAGGATCAGTAATGTAATGTATGTACACAGTGAATGCACCAGCAGAATAGTGAGCGCAGCTCTGGAGTATAATACAGGATGTAACTCAGGATCAGTACAGGATCAGTAATGTAATGTATGTACACAGTGACTGCACCAGCAGAATAGTGAATGTAGCTCTGGAGTATAATACAGGATGTAACTCAGGATCAGTACAGGATCAGTAATGTAATGTAAGTACACAGTGACTGCACCTGCAGAAAAGTGAGTGCTGCTCTGGAGTATAATACAGGATGGAACTCAGGATCAGTAATGTAATGTATGTGCACATTGACTGCACCAGCAGAATAGTGAGTGCAGCTCTGGAGTATAATACAGGATGTAACTCAGGATCAGTGCAGGATCAGTAATGTAATATATGTACACAGTGACTGCACCAGCAGAATAGTGAGTGCAGCTCTGGAGTATAATACAGGATGTAACTCAGGATCAGTAATGTAATGTATGTACACAGTGAATGCACCAGCAGAATAGTGAGTGCAGCTCTGGAGTATAATACAGGATGTAACTCAGGATCAGTAATGTAATGTATGTACACAGTGACTACACCAGCAGAATAGTGAGTGCAGCTCTGGAGAATAATACAGGATGTAACTCAGGATCAGTACAGGATCAGTAATGTAATGTATGTACACAGTGACTGCACCAGCAGAATAGTGAGCGCAGCTCTGGAGTATAATACAGGATGGAACTCAAGATCAGTGCAGGATCAGTAATGTAATATATGTACACAGTGACTGCACCAGCAGAATAGTGAGTGCAGCTCTGGAGTATAATACAGGATGTAACTCAGGATCAGTAATGTAATGTATGTACACAGTGAATGCACCAGCAGAATAGTGAGTGCAGCTCTGGAGTATAATACAGGATGTAACTCAGGATCAGTAATGTAATGTATGTGCACAGTGACTCCACCAGCAGAATAGTGAGTGCAGCTCTGGAGTATAATACAGGATGTAACTCAGGATCAGTACAGGATCAGTAATGTAATGTATGTACACAGTGACTGCACCAGCAGAATAGTGAATGCAGCTCTGGAGTATAACACAGGATGTAACTCAGGATCAGTACAGGATCAGTAATGTAATGTAAGTACACAGTGACTGCACCTGCAGAAAAGTGAGTGCTGCTCTGGAGTATAATACAGGATGGAACTCAGGATCAGTAATGTAATGTATGTGCACAGTGACTGCACCAGCAGAATAGTGAGTGCAGCTCTGGAGTATAATACAGGATGTAACTCAGGATCAGTGCAGGATCAGTAATGTAATATATGTACACAGTGACTGCACCAGCAGAATAGTGAGTGCAGCTCTGGAGTATAATACAGGATGGAACTCAGGATCAGTAATGTAATGTATGTACACAGTGACTGCACCAGCAGAATAGTGAGTGCAGCTCTGGAGAATAATACAGGAGGTAACTCAGGATCAGTACAGGATCAGTAATGTAATGTATGTACACAGTGACTGCACGAGCAGAATAGTGAGTGCAGCTCTGCAGTATAATACAGGATGTAACTCTGGATCAGTACAGGAACAGTAATGTAATGTATGCACACAGTGACTGCTCCAGCAGAATAGTGAGTGCAGCTCTGGAGTATAATACAGGATGTAACTCAGGATCAGTGGAGGATCAGTAATGTATTATATGTACACAGTGACTGCTCCAGCAGAATAGTGAGTGCAGCTCTGCATTATAATACAGGATGTAACTCTGGATCAGTACAGGAACAGTAATGTAATGTATGCACACAGTGACTGCTCCAGTAGAATAGTGAGTGCAGCTCTGGAGTATAATACAGGATGTAACTCAGGATCAGTACAGGATCAGTAATGTAATGTATGTACACAGTGACTGCACCTGCAGAAAAGTGAGTGCAGCTCTGGAGTATAATACAGGATGGAACTCAGGATCAGTAATGTAATGTATGTACACAGTGACTGCACTGGCAGAATAGTGAGTGCAGCTCTGGAGTATAATACAGGATGTAACTCAGGATCAGTGCAGGATCAATAATGCAATATATGTACACAGTGACTGCACCTGCAGAAAAGTGAGTGCAGCTCTGGAGTATAATACAGGATGGAACTCAGGATCAGCAATGTAATGTATGAACACAGTGACTGCAGCAGCAGAATAGTGAGTGCAGCTCTGCAGTGTAATACAGGATGTAACTCAGGATCAGTAAAGGATCAGTAATGTAATGTATGTACACAGTGACTGCACCAGCAGAATAGTGAGTGCAGCTCTGCAGTATAATACAAGATGTAAATCAGGATCAGTACAGGATCAATAATGTAATATATGTACACAGTGACTGCACCTGCAGAAAAGTGAGTGCAGCTCTGGAGAATAATACAGGATGGAACTCAGGATCAGTAATGTAATGTATGTACACAGTGACTGCACCAGCAGAATAGTGAGTGCAGCTCTGGAGTATAATACAGGATGTAACACAGGATCAGTAATGTAATGTATGTACACAGTGACTGCACCAGCGGAATAGTGAGTGCAGCTCTGGAGTATAATACAGAATGTAACTCAGGATCAGTAATGTAATGTATGTACACAGTGTCTACACCAGCAGAATAGTGAGTGCAGCTCAGGAGTATAATACAGTAGGTAACTCAGGATAAGTACAGGATCTGTAATGTAATGTAAGTACACAGTGACTGCACCTGCAGAAAAGTGAGTGCAGCTCTGCAGCATAATACAGGATGTAACTCAGGATCAGTACAGGATCAGCAATGTAATGTCTGTACACAGTGACTGCACCAGCAGAATAGTGAGCGCAGCTCTGGGGTATAATACATGATGTAACTCAGGATCAGTAATGTAATGTATGTACACAGTGACTACACCAGCAGAATAGTGAGTGCAGCTCTGGAGTAAAATACAGGATGTAACTCAGGATCAGTACAGGATCAGTAATGTAATGTATGTACACAGTGACTGCACCAGCAGAATAGTGAGCGCAGCTCTGGAGTATAATACAGGATGTAACTCAGGATCAGTACAGGATCAGTAATGTAATGTATGTACACAGTGACTGCACCAGCAGAATAGTGAATGCAGCTCTGGAGTATAATACAGGATGTAACTCAGGATCAGTACAGGATCAGTAATGTAATGTAAGTACACAGTGACTGCACCAGCAGAATAGTGAGTGCAGCTCTGGAGTATAATACAGGATGTAACTCAGGATCAGTGCAGGATCAGTAATGGAATATATGTACACAGTGACTGCACCAGCAGAATAGTGAGTGCAGCTCTTTAGTATAATACAGGATGGAACTCAGGATCAGTAATGTAATGTATGTACACAGTGTCTACACCTGTAGAAAAGTGATTGCAGCTCTGGAGTATAATACAGGATGTAACTCAGGATCAGTACAGGATCAGTAATGTAATGTATGTACACAGTGACTGCACGAGCAGAATAGTGAGTGCAGCTCTGCAGTATAATACAGGATGTAACTCAGGATCAGTGCAGGATCAGTAATGTAATATATGTACACAGTGACTGCACCTGCAGAAAAGTGAGTGCAGCTCTGGAGTATAATACAGGATGGAACTCAGGATGAGTAATGTAATGTATGTACACAGTGACTGCATCTGCAGAAAAGTGAGTGCAGCTCTGGAGTATAATACAGGATGGAACTCAGGATCAGTAATGTAATGTATGTACACAGTGACTGCACCAGCAGAATAGTGAGTGCAGCTCTGGAGTATAATACAGGATGTAACTCAGGATCAGTACAGGATCAGTAATGTAATGTATGTACATAGTGACTGCACCAGCAGAATAGTGAGTGCAGCTCTGGAGTATAATACAGGATGTAACTCAGGATCAGTACAGGATCAGTAATGTAATGTATGTACACAGTGACTGCACCAGCAGAATAGTGAGTGCAGCTCTGGGGTAAAATACAGGATGTAACTCAGGATCAGTAATGTAATGTATGTACACAGTGACTGCACCAGCAGAATAGTGAGTGCAGCTCTGCAGTGTAATACAGGATGTAACTCAGGATCAGTAAAGGATCAGTAATGTAATGTATGTACACAGTGACTGCACCAGCAGAATAGTGAGTGCAGCTCTGCAGTATAATACAGGATGTAACTCAGGATCAGTAAAGGATCAGTAATGTAATGTATGTACACAGTGACTGCACCAGTAGAATAGTGAGTGCAGCTCTGGAGTATAATACAGGATGTAAATCAGGATCAGTGCAGGATCAGTAATGTAATGTATGTACACAGTGACTGCTCCAGCAGAAAAGTGAGTGCAGCTCTGGAGTATAATACAGGATGTAACTCAGGATCAGTGCAGGATCAATAATGTAATATATGTACACAGTGACTGCACCTGCAGAAAAGTGAGTGCAGCTCTGGAGTATAATACAGGATGGAACTCAGGATCAGCAATGTAATATATGTACACAGTGACTGCACCAGTAGAATAGTGAGTGCAGCTCTGGAGTATAATACAGGATGTAACACAGGATCAGTAATGTAATGCATGTACACAGTGACTGCACCAGCAGAATAGTGAGTGCAGCTCTGGAGTATAATACAGGATGTAACACAGGATCAGTAATGTAATGTATGTACACAGTAACTGCACCAGCAGAATAGTGAGTGCAGCTCTGGAGTATAATACAGGATGTAACTCAAGATCAGTAATGTAATGTATGTACACAGTGACTGCGCCAGCAGAATAGTGAGTGCAGCTCTGGAGTATAATACAGGATGTAACTCAAGATCAGTAATGTAATGTATGTACACAGTGACTGCACCAGCAGAATAGTGAGTGCAGCTCTGGAGTATAATACAGGATGGAACTCAGGATCAGTAATGTAATGTATGTACACAGTGTCTACACCTGCAGAAAAGTGAGTGCAGCTCTGGAGTATAATACAGGATGTAACTCAGGTTCAGTACAGGATCAGTAATGTAATGTATGTACATAGTGACTGCACCAGCAGAATAGTGAGTGCAGCTCTGGAGTATAATTCAGGATGTAACTCAGGATCAGTACAGGATCAGTAATGTAATGTATGTACACAGTGACTGCACCTGCAGAAAAGTGAGTGCAGCTCTGGAGTATAATACAGGATGGAACTCAGGATCAGTAATGTAATGTATGTACACAGTGACTGCACCAGCAGAATAGTGAGTGCAGCTCTGGAGTATAATACAGGATGTAACTCAGGATCAGTACAGGATCAGTAATGTAATGTATGTACATAGTGACTGCACCAGCAGAATAGTGAGTTCAGCTCTGGAGTATAATACAGGATGTAACTCAGGACCAGTAATATAATGTATGTACACAGTGACTGCACCAGCAGAATAGTGAGTGCAGCACTTGCTTGGGGCCACCACCATTTTATTTGTTATCCTCTGTTATGATACAATGACAATATAATATATTGTTGAATGAATTCCACTTAAAATGTTGGACTTTCTTATATGTGTTATATAGTCATATCTGGTTGCTCTTGGCTTGAGCGCTGTTGCATATCTTTGGGATAGGTCCATACGAGTATGAATATTATTAGTGTATATTATTGATCCATTATTTAACCCTTACTTATACCACTACATAATGTTGACACTTCCACAATGTCCCCTATCACATGTGTGACATCTTCTGTCCTCAGGTTTTCTCCACTTTGCTTCTTCTGATCTTCATCTCTTGTGTCCATGGAAGAGAAGGGCAGGTCCCTGGCGCTGATGGCTGGGAGGCCCCTCTAGTGTCCGGCGGGGGATGTCTCTTCACACCGGACACCACATTTCCTCCACGTGTGAAGGTGGATATGAAGGTCGGCAGTCGGAGTTCTGCACAAGTAATGGCGGACAGTGTGAGGAGCCGCTCCATCTCTCCATGGGAATACAGGTGAATGTACATGGAGTAATGGCAGAAATAATAATAATGATATATGGGGGTCAGCAGGCCGGAGTATGGGGGACTAAACATGGTTACTGCTGTGTCCTGATTTCTCTCATCTCCTTCCACCAGCTCTAATGTGGACAATAACAGATTCCCTGCGGTCATCAGCGAGGCCCGATGTCTCCACCGCGGATGTTTGGACCCGGAGGGTCATGTGGACCTCAGCATGAACTCAGTCCCCATCAGACAGGAGATCCTGGTCCTGCGTGGTGAGATGAGAGGATGTGTCCCACCTATAGGCTGGAGAAGCAGCTGGTGACGGTGGGCTGCACCTGTGTCCGGCCCATCATCCAGTACCTGGAGTAACAGACGCCATTGTCACGGAGCCTCAGCTGTCATGTAGCGTCTTTGTTAGCCCTAGCGACCAATCAGAAATCACGTTTATTTATCTCGTGTAAATTACAAATGTAAAAGCTGAATTCTAATCGGTTGCTATCGACAACGAGAGTTCAAGGATTATTTATACAAACAGTGTAGAGAATAATGAAAGTGTTGCCCGTAGCAACCAGTCAGATTCCAGCCATCGATTCCGCACTGCAAGAGGCAAAACGGCAGAAATCTGATTGGTCGTCAGGAGCAGCAGCGACAAGAACTTTGTTATTTTTATAAATCGCTGAGTAATATTATTATAAGACGTATTTCTTGTTTTATAATTGAAATATTTATTATCATTTGTTGTATTTTTATATAAATGTTTCTCATATTTATACAAATATTTATTACAGAAAATCATTAAAACTATTAGTTAACCTTTGTGTTGTGAGTATATACTGTATATATAGTGGAAAGACAATCCTGGAATCATTTCTAGTTGTTAGAATATCTTTTACAGCATTTTTTTTTACTTGGTTCCTTAAAATAAAAAATGAAACAAATTTGTAAATCTTGTGTAGTGTATACAGCTCTTATGCAGCCTATGTGTCTCCATGGTTACAAATTAGAATACGCCTGATTCTTCACTTACTTTCTCTTTCCGGTGCTTTGAGGCTCTTGGAATACAAATATGGTGGTGATCGGAGAACGTAGGAGGAGATTTATTAGGACAAGTGTTTCATTCCCCAAGATTATAGAGGATCTGTCACCTGCTCAAAAAAAATTAGCTAAATATCTAAACATCCCTGAGCTCCACTGATTTCGACTCTTTTTTCTGTTTTGTAGAAAGAATTAAAAAGAATTAAATTAAAATTTAGAATTTCTCAGGCAGGGTTATTTATAATAGAGACCTGGGTGTGGTGGTGAGTAATAATTAGCGATGAGCGAGCGTGCTCGCAACTGCTCAGTACTCGCCACTCGTCACTGTAATGCTGCAGCCATGTTGGTTGTGGCATTACAGTGATTGGCTGGTCACACAGCGTCATCAGGTCTATATCAGACCCGGGACCCTATGCTCGTCACAGTCTACCCTTCAGACAGGCAGAGTAGGGAGAGCTGCTGCTGAGCGACGGAGAGAATTGGCGGTTGATTTAGTCAGGTATTCCACAGCAATATACATCTATACTAACAGTCCTGCTAAGGACTAATCCAGATGCATATATTACTGGTGATAGCAGGAGTTAGGCAGAGTTTGTGGAGAGTGTATACAGCACAATAAATCCATTGAACTTTCTGTCTGCTGCTGTTACTCATATCCACAGCCTTAGATAACAGGTTTAATATTCTTTTTGCGCTTAATCCTAATTATTTGGTTGAAAAGCGATATAATACACCACTTTTACTGCTCCATTTGCTTGTTAGCAGCATACAGCCAGATTTGTTTGATTTTAATAGCATTGCTGTATTGTGGAAGCAGAGAAACTTGTCCATCTCAGGTGATACGATGTTACTGCGGTAATAATCCTGACATTTTTGGAAATGTGACAAATATTATACTCCATTTAAAGTCTGTCAGTTGTGTGCTGTTCAAACCTATTCACACTTGGACGCTAACCAATACCATACTATAAGGCCACTGCTTAAAACCGTGGTCATCAGACGTGATCCGATATTACTGCTGTAATAATCCTGACATTTTTGGGAACGTGACAAATATTATACTTCATTTAAAATGGGCAAGGCACGTGGCAAGGGACTGGAAAGAGGACATGATGCTGATGGTGCACGCAGAGGCCGAGGTCATGGGCAAGCTGAAATTATGCCTGCTGAGGGAGCACTAAAGCACTCATATCATGTCGACCTACCTTCCTGCCCTACTTTGAAGGGGGCCGCGAAACACCACTATTGAAGCCAAAGCAGTGTGAAAAGGTTGTTGGTTGGATAGCAGATAATGTTTCCAGTCAGTTTGCCACCACCACCACCCTGTCTTCCATATGGTCCAGTTTCAGTAGCTGTGAGCCTGGACCGCATATTCCTCACTCTGATCCTCCTTTCTCCCCCCATGCCGAGTGCCTGGAGACAACTGATCCCACACTTGGACACTCTGAAGAGCTGTTCACATTTCCATTTAGGGATTCAGGACTCTCGCCCGGCGCGCTTCAAGCGGGGCAAGAGGAGATCACATGTAGCGATGCCCATGTATTTGAGCAGCTACAGTCACATGAAGGCGATGGTGGGAAAATGCAATTACTGTCGCAAGAGGTGGATGATGATGAGACACAATTGCCAGCAAGTCATCAGGAGGCCCAGGGTGCGTACTTGGAAGACAAGGTGGTGGACAATGAAGTCACTGACCAACCTGGCAAGGTGACATGCATAGCGAGGACAGCAGCACACAGGGGGAGGGAGGTGTAGCACCACAACAGGCAGGAACAAGCAGTGGGGTGGCCACAGACACAAGGCGGGCAACAGTTCTCCGGAACACCAACACGAGGGAAGTTGCCAGTCCAACTGTTAGGTCTTCCATAGTCTGGCACTTTTTTAAAGACTGTCAAGTTAATTCCAAACAGGCCATTTGCAACATCTGCCATGCCAGCATCAGCAGGGGCTGCAAAACTACCAGCCTGACGACCACCAGCATGATCAGGCACATGACAGCAAAGCACCTGACTAATTGGACCAAATGCTAGGGTCCAGAAAGTTTCTGCGGGGGACACCACTGCCTGTTCTGCTGTTGTGCGTGCACACCAATCCCCTGTCCATGGCGCAGGCAAAGATGCCTCTTTTGCACACTTGCAACAACCACCATCAGTAACCACGTCCACGTCCTTGTCACAACGCAGTGTTCAGTTGTCCCTACCCCAGTCCTTTGAATGCAAGGGCAAATATGCAGCTAACGCCCCACAGGCCACAATACTAAACTGCCACATTTTTCAAATGCTTGCACTTGAAATGTTGCCTTTTAGGCTCGTGGAGACAGAATCTTTCGGCAAATTCATGGCGGCGGGTGCCCCTCGGTACTCGGTCCCCAGCCACCACTATTTCTCCCGGTGTGCCGTCCCCGCCTTACACAAGCACGTGTCCCAGAACATTTCACCTGCCCTTACCAACACAGTCACTGGGAAGGTCCACCTAACCACGGGCACGTGGACAAGTGCTTGTGGCCAGAACGGATTGCGGGCCCAGGGTCAACCAGGGTTGCCCTCAGATTCTACAGCTTCTGAAACTCCTCCTCATTAGCCTCCATCTCCGAAATGACCACTTTAGTCGGAGACTGGAAGCACTATAGCACTGCTTCGGCCAAGTGTCAACAGGCACTGCTGAAGCTGATATGCTTAGGTGACAAACTGCACACCGCTGCAAAGTTGTTGACATCTGTAATAGAGCAGGCAGATCTGTGGCTGTCACTGTTAAACTTACAGCCAGGCAAGATCATGTTTGACAATGACCGGAACATGGTTGTGACTCTGAGGCTTGGCAAACTCGCACACATGCCGTGCCTGGCCCATGTGATCAATCTAATGGTTCAGCGGTTTCTCAAAACCTACATGGATCTGCATGACCTGCTTGTGAAAGAACGCCACGTGTGTGCCCATTTCAGGAAGTCACTTACAGCTTCCCCCACCCTAGCCATACCAACTCACTGACTCGTGTGCGATGTCACCACACGATGGAACTCAATGTTTCATATGTTGGGAAGGATTTGTGAGCAGCAGATGGCAGTTGTTGAGTTCTAGCTTCAACATCCCCATCGGTATTCAGGTCAGCCTCCGCAAATTAGAGCTGATGAGTGGGCCTGGATGTCTGACATCTGTGCCGTACTCTAAAACTTTGAGGACTCCACCAAGATGATGAGCGGCGATGACGCCATAATTAGCATCACCATCCTGCCTCTCTGTCTACTGAAATGCTCTGTGCTCACAATTAAAGAGGAGGCATTGTAGGCGGAGCACGATGAGATGGAGCAAGGAACTATACAAGGTGATGTCACAAAGCCCAGCCTCATCTCATCTCAACATGGATTGGGTGATAATGAGGAAGAGGAGGAGGAACAGGAGCTGTTTTCCTGCACTACAGACGGTACTACGCACACAACAGTCATACCGTTTGTTCAATGTGGATGGCCTGAGGAGAGGGAGAACAAGGAGGAGGACGAGGAGAGCATGGACAGTGGTCCTCTGGGTCAGGACAGGGAAGTCTTGGCTGTTGGCAGTCTGGCACACATAGCTGACTTTATGTTCCACTGCCTTTCCCGTGA
The DNA here is from genome assembly GCF_046119375.1 of Phyllobates terribilis. Classification (NCBI taxonomy): domain Eukaryota; kingdom Metazoa; phylum Chordata; class Amphibia; order Anura; family Dendrobatidae; genus Phyllobates; species Phyllobates terribilis. Next base: position 776,842 of record NW_027362968.1, on the reverse strand, counting down.
CCCACGCATTTTGGCCACCAATAATTACTGGTTTGTCACATTTCTGGATCCACGCTACAAGGACATCTTTCTATCTCTCCTTCTCGGGGCAGAGCGGTCTAATAAAATGTTGCAGTACCAGAAGGCCCTTGTTGTAGAATTATTAAAAAAATTCCCATCTGAAAATGCTGGCAGCAAAGGTCACGATGTAGCAGAGGTAGGGGAACACTGTCAAAGGTCTGGGACAGTTTTCTCAGACACTCCCAGTGCCCCTGCCCTGATGCGTGGGGTACTCTGACAAGGAGGAGAAAGTTTTGAAAGATGCTGAAGGAGTACCTTGCCAACTGTACCAACGTCTTCTGTGATTCCTCTGTGCCTTATAACTATTGGGTATCCAAGCTGGACATGAGGCATGAACTGTCTCTCTACGCCTTGGAGGTCCTGGCCTACCCTGCCGCCAGCATTTTATCAGAGCGGGTTGACTCTTATCAAAATGAACAAGGGCTGGATTAGGCCAGACTTCTCAACACCACCGGATGATAGCAGCAGAACATAAAGTCAAATTCAGTGTTTTTTGTTGGGGGGGGTCTATTCCCATGCGCCTCTTCACACCCAGACATGGGTATACGCTTCCTGATTTTGTCTGTTTTATGTCACCCTCCTCCTTCTCCTTCTCCTCATCATCCATCACCATATCAACAGGGTGACCATCATGCAACACCCACATAATTTTTTTAAAAGGTGTTTAAGTTGCCCGTAGGAAATATTTTTAGGCCTACCTCTAACATTCTGTATGTTATACAGTATTGTCATGTATACCCCCCATGGGTAAATGTTTTTCAGCCCATGCGCTTAGTGCATGGGCATTACCACTGTAGGAGACCCACTCCTTAATAATGGGAACAATTTTTTTAATGAGGACTTCCTCTACGTCTCTTCAAAGGGGTATTTGGTTGCGTCCTAAATTTTGACAGCCTTTGCACTTAGTGCATAGGCATTACCAGTATTGGAGACCCGCTCCTTAATAATGGGAAATTTTTTTTAATGTGGCCCTCTTCTACGTCTGTTCAAAGGGGGTATTGGAGTGCGTCCAAATTTTTGTAAGCCCTTGCAGTCACTGCTCATGCAATAACAGTATAGGAGACCCACTACTTTATAATGGGAACATTTTTTTAATGAGGCCCTCCTCTACGTCTCTTCAAAGGGGTATTGAAGTGTGTCCTAATTTTTGGCAGCCATTGCAGTCACTGCATATGCAATAACAGTATAGGAGACCCACTCCTTTATAATGTGAACAACAAAGCATAGCCGGCTGATGGCTGTCTAACAATAGTGAGGATCGACTGCTGGCCCTCTAACAATAGTAAGAGCCGCCTAATGGCCTTGTAAATATAGGCTTTGTGACTTTTGACAGTCCCTCCTTCATAAATATAACAGGATTTGTCCGATCATGTCTCACACACCACATGACAAGATAAGGTAGTAAAATGTTAAAATTTCTTTTACTAGTAAATGTATTTTCCACCATTGAAAGCAATGCAAAAGTGCAAAAATGCATCAAAAACGCTACTTGTGAACATAGCCCAAGGTGTGGAGGAGCCATTTTTGTTTTTGGTTATTTATTTTGCCTTATATATAAGTCATTACCCTGGAAAGGATGTTCCTTAACATTTTTTGCAGGAAAATCCATTTTGGTTTCGTAATTGTATGATTTATTGTGAGTCCGTAAAAAAGTGGCATAATACTCTGACAATATTGTTCACAGCAGTGGCCTGGGAGACAGAGATGCTTCCAGGGGTCTTCCCCATGCTGTTCCCATATCATGGCCAATTTATAGGCCCCCTCCAGACCCCGGGGAGGGGGGGGGGTGCCGAAAAAATACTGAAGTTTCCCATTGGCTCACATTGGGCTCGCTACTTGGGTTGAGCACCCAAGCATTATGATTTTCTTGACTCGAGCAACGAGCTCCCATGCACTTTAGTGCTTGATCATCACTAGTAATAATATACATTTTACTGTGTATAACAGATATAAATGATTTATCTTAGAACATAAAAATCCCCCCACTGGTCAGAGGAGTAAAGCCCCCACAGCTCTTTCCTCCATGTCTGCATCTGGTACTGATGCTCAGCCTGTAGTACTGCTGCCTTATTTCTTGCTAGGCAACCTCTTTATAAGGTGAGGTGCTCTATATAAGGTAACATCTCAAGATTCCATGATGACATTACTACAAGATTCCATGAATTTACCATCATTACTTATACCAGTGTTTATAGCAGGGCTGTGGAGTCGAGAAGAGAAATGTCCGACTCCTCAATTTCCCAGAGTCCAACTCCCTCATACATAGCTCATGTTTAAGTGATAAATTTACTGCAGTAAAATGGTAACATCAGGCTTTTAATCATCATTATGATACAATAATCAAGCTCTTTTTATAGAACCTGAAATATTTTTATTGGAATACAACATTAAAATAAAAAAAGCGTCAATAAATTGTAAACATGCAATGCACTATGCAGTAAGTGGGAGCAAAAACAGTTTTCAACAGAAACAAACTGAAGAACATTTGTGCAGTCTATGAATTTGTTCTAATATTTAAGCTTATTTTCCTTATGTAATGATAATGAAGCTTCTACCCAGACCGTTTTGAATAGATATGATGACATTTTTTACAGAAACAGTTTGAAGGGCTGTGGTTGTTTCTGGACCTAGGTGTGAATAATAGATTTCACTCCTGTAACAATTTATTCGCCCCTTTCTTATATTGATACATTTCTGGGTTCATGTAACAAAAGATAGAACCATAGATGACCTTGTGGTACAAAATTAGTTAAGTGTGTCATTGCAAATGAAAGTTTGGATACTTGGACATCCCCATAAGCAATGATAAAGATTTGCTTTTGGAGTTATTTGTTGTGTATAGTCCCATTCTATATCCCCTTGAGGGGGTCCGGTACGACCTGGGACAAACTTTTAGCCTCTTTTCTAGATACCTGGATGATTGAAGATATTTTTGTGCTTGAACTAAAGAATCCAATATGTTTGAATGAGTTAGATTTGGATCATCCATATTCCATATTTTGTCATTGGAGTTTGTGTTTAGTATTGTCTATAAGGGCATGGAGAAATGTATCATTCAAGGATACTTGTCCTTTCATTATATTCACTTTGGAAAGCCATTGAATGATTTGGGGTCCCAGTCTTGTTTTGTTAGATTAGTGATGATGACAGATGTGATATAACTGGCTTATATTTGGATATTTTGCCATAATTTCGTAAATTTTTGTAACCAGACAAAAGTCTTTCAATTCTTGTTTGAGGGATTTTCATCCATTCTTCCTTGGATTATAAGGCTGTGTGCCCACGATGCGTTTTTTAAGCGTTTCCGCAGCAGCAATTCCACCGCAAAACGCTTAACAAACGCATGGTAAAAGGTCTGAAATGTTCCCCAATGATAATCCGCATGTGCTATGCACGTGCTGTGGAAATTACCGCTGCGGATTATCATTGCGGAAAAATCCACAGCACTACCATTAATTTTGCGTACCGCCATTGACTTGCATTGAATCGCATAATATCCACATGACTACATGTGCACATGAGGATATTAAGCGACTCAATGTGCGGATGGTACCCGGGTCTGGAGAAGAGGAGACTCTCATCCAGACCCGTGTACCATGGTACCTGCAAAAGAATTTAAAATAAAAAATAAACATTATACTCACCTTCTGATGGTCCCCGGTCTCCTTAACATTCTTTTTAACTATTATCTTGGTCACACTATATAAATCCAAGCCGGTTACATGGATTTATAAAGTGTGAACAAGTTGTCAAGCACTTTTCCAAGTGATGCTAAAATTGCTTGGAAAAGCGCTTGACAACCCGCATGCCAAATCGCATGTGAAAAACGCGGGACATACGCTTGTCTCTGGCAGAAAAAACGCATGTACAATCCGCATGTACAATCCGCATGTACAATCCGCATGCGTTTTTTCTGCCAGGGAGATGCAGAAATGCTCAGGAAAAAATCCGGAGCATTTCTGCATCGTGGGCAAATAGCCTTACTCCAGCTCTGTGAGATTCCTGGGTTGTCTTGCATGCACTGCTATTTTGAGGTCGCGCCAAAGATTTTCAATGATGTTCAGATCAGGGGACTGTGAGGGCCATTGTAAAACCTTCAGCTTGCTCCTGTTGAAGTCTATTGTGGATTGTGACATGTGCTTAGGATCATTATCAATTTGTAGAAGACATCCTCTTTTCAACTTCAGCTTTTTTACAGATGATGTTATGTTGGCATCAAGAATTTGTTGAAATTTCATTTAATTCATTCTTCCCTCTACCCGTGAAATGATCCCCGTGCCATTGGCTGTAACACAGCCCCAAAGCATGATTGATCCACCCCCATGCTTAAGGGTTGGCAAGATGTTCTTTTCCTGAAATTCCATGCCCTTTTTTCTCCACACAGACCTTTGATCATTGTGGCCAAAGAGTTCTATTTTAACCTCATTGGTCCACAGGACTTGTTTCCAAAATGCATCAGGCTTGTTTAGATGCTCTTTTGCATACTTTTGATGCTGAATTTTATGGTGAGAAGTCGGACGCAGGAGAGGTTTTCTTCTGATGACTCTTCCATGAAGGCCATATTTGTGTAGGTGTCTCTAATCAGTAGAACAATGTATCACAACTCCAAAGTCTGCTAAATCTTTCTGAAGTTTTTTTGCAGTCAATCAGGGTTCTGATTTGCCTCTCTAGCAACCGTACGAGTGGCTCTTACTGAAATTTTGTTTGGTTTTCCAGACTTTATCTTGACCTCCAATGTTCGTGGTAGCTGCCATTTTTTAATTACAATTCAAACTGAGGAAAGGGCAACTTGAAAACGCTTTGCTATCTTCTTATAGCCTTCTCCTGCTTTGTGGGCCTCCACCATTTTCATTTTCAGAGTGCTAGGCAGCTGCTTAGAAGAACCCATGGCTGCTGGTTTTTGTCACAAGCTTAGAGGAGGTTGGGTTTTTATAAAGCTGGGAAATTTGCATCACCTGGACTTTCCTAACCATGATAATGAACAAGCCATAACCCTAACAGGCTAATTAAGGTCTGAAATCTTGGTCAACAAAGGTATCTGAGCACACAAATCTCCAAGGGTGCCCAAAGTTTTGCATCGGCCCATTTTCCTTTTTGTAATTTTTGAAAAGTAAAAACTGACTATATATATATATATATATATATATATATATATATATATATATATATATATATATATATATATATATATATTGCCTAAAATACAAAGGAAATGCGTCATCTTTAACTTTAGGCCTTTTAGAGATCAATTCATCTTCAACTTGCTTAGCTGTTCACTAGAACATTAATTTTGACCGGGGGTGGCCCAAACTTTAACATGTCACTGTATATCCCCAAATATTTCAGCGCTGTTTCAATCCAGCAGAACTGGAATCTCTTTGTCCATAGTGGCTTTGAAGGGCTTCTTAATAATAAGGTCTCAGTTTTGTCTATATCTAAGGTGTAACTCAATAGTCCTCCCAGTTCTTCTATTTCTTTAATAAGGAGTGCAGGCAGGGTCATATTCGTAATAGAGACCCCCATCTTGGGAGATTGGGGGGTGGTGAGGCGTGGGCTTCTGACTTTCAGTCCCTGGACCCCCCAGATAAAGATACTTCTTTTAGATCCTGAATCCGGATTTCTTATAAATACGTAATTATGATTTTTATTGTGTATACAGATATTAATAAATATATTTATAAATCCCCTCACTGATGAGAAGAGCCCGGTGCCCACAGCTCCCTCTTACATACAAGCACTGATGCTCACCCTATGGTTTTACCATCTTCACTGTTGCTAGGCAACTTCCTTATAAGGTGAGAAGCTCCATATAAGATTCCATCACAAGATTCCATGATGACATCACCGCTATTATGACATCAGAATTCACCACCACTACAGTTTCTTTCTTTTTTAATGGTATGATATGAGTGACGATGAATAAATAAATCTTCCATCACTTTTTTATTTTCCTTTTTTTTGCCGCTCACTGTAGACAAATTATCTTTATTCTGCAGGTTGATACAATTACACAGATATCCAGTTTATTTTGCTTTTTTAATCATTGACCCATAACTTTCAATTTCTGCTTAGATTTAGGCAAGAGCTTTTTTTAATGGAACGAGCTACAATATTTATGGGTAACAGTGCGCGGTACATGAGATGTTTTCATCATTTTTTTTTCTGTAGTGAAAAGAACAAAAAATATTCTACACGGATTTGGTGGAATCTTTATTTCTTTTATAGATTAAAAGTGTTCTCCGGCCGCTTCCTTCCACATTGGGAGGTGAGTGAGCTGCCGTCTGAGGAACCTACCAAGTCACAGGCATGATGGCGGCCACACTTACACCGTCCCATCATGTATCTGTAGACGTGATGTCACCTCCCAGTATGGAAGTAAGCGGCGCTGAACAAACCCTTGAAGATCCCATAGGGGCCATTTATGTCACATGTGGTTGACTACAATCCTTTTGCCTTTGGAGAGAACCACAACTCACAGCATTTCTTGAATTTCTGCAGCTTCCAGGGCATTCTGGGGGTTATAATTCACCAAAGAAGTAGAGTCATTATTTTTTTACCTAGTGACATAGGAGTGGATGCAGGGCTTTTTTTAATAACTTATTAATGCTTGCCTCTGACACTTGCTTTATTTTTACCTCTGACAATGCTCACTGCCGACAGCCTATAGAGTTGCTGCTTGTGTTGCTAGGCAACTTCCTTTTATGGAGAGAAGCTCCATATATGGTAACATCTCAACATTCCGTGATGATATTATGACATCATAATGCACCACCATTACTTGTGCCAGTGTTTACAGCTCCAGTGTCACTTTGACATTCCGGTGTCATTGTTGTTGGTGATTAGCTACATAGCTAGTGATTTACTGACTGCGATTTGGATTTATTTGGATTTATTTGAAATGTCTGAAATTCCTTCAGACAATTTTCAGGTGTTGGCACTGCTGCAGGGGATTCTTACCACCTATGCCCCTGACATTGTGCTGCCGCTACCCGATGGCGTCCTCAGCTTCACTTACCGGCTGGTTATGGAGCTGTTGAGAGACTGCCTGACCAAATATCAGCAAGGTCGTATAAGCTCAGCATATCTTGAGCATTTACCGAAGAACATCAGGACATTGGTGCAACAGGTAAGTGGCAGAAATCTGCATAAAACATCGAAAAGTTATAATAACAGAATATAAGTTTATTCACATAAAATAGTTCTTTAGGCCGATAATAATATAATATATAACCGGCACTAAGTCACTAGATATGTAGTAATTGTAGAGCAGATCGCAGGAGTAAAGTGGTGACATAATCGGCCTCCTCCATGTTCTCTCATGATTTTCCTTTTCTATTTATTTCCATCTTTATAGGCTGAAGAAAAATCCACAAGTGGAGAATTGGCCTTTATTATACAACTGGCACAAAATGTCCTGTATGTACTGGAGCGTCCGGCCGGCTCACTGGAGCGTCTGGTAAGGATCCATCACTTTCTATATCACACGTCCTGGTCTAATCTTCTCCAGATTAGCCGTCAAATAGCAGAGTGGCAGATTTATGATATCAGAGGCGCAGGATGTTCTATGGCAGCCTGTCTCTGCAGCTCAACCCTCTGTAGTGACATTCTGTACTCAGCGATGCAGAGGTTGTGCTTCCACCTCTGTCTCACTTCATCATCACAATCTTCATTCTTCTAAATGCTGCAGTTCTGACAATAGAAGTTATTAGAGAACAGTTGTAGATACAAGTCCCTTATATATTCATGTTGATTTTCTGGAGGGAGCGGCCATCTATAGTCCGTCCAATACTGAGATTGTCCCATAGATCCAGGTTTAGTACTTCGTGCCTTATGTAGAGTCCGTCCAGTAATGAGATTATCCCATAGATCCAGGTTTAGTCCTTCCTGCCTTATGTACAGGCCGTCCTTGGGTTATGAACTAGATATATCCTATAGTTTTGTTTGTAACCCAAATTTGAATGTAAAATGGAAAGAGTAAAAAAAAACAATAATATTTTGCTCGCTGTCCGCCACCCGGTCCTCTTATTCCATCATAGTGTGCCACATTTCCAGCCTCTTCACTATGGGGCAGGACTTCCCGTCTCGTCCTTATGACCTTATGATGAGCAGTGAAATCTGGGTCCTGAATGTGGCCAGAAGTCCTGCACTATAGTGAAGAGACCGGAGAAGTAGCACATGACATTGGAAAGAAGAGGACTGGACGATAGGTGGTGAGCAGCGGGGCGACCGGAGAGGAGAGTGGTGAATATTAGCTTTTTTTTTCATCATCAACCCTTTGTATCTTGGAGTCGTTTGTAAGTCAGATGTTTCTAAGTCGAGGACGGACTGTATACGGTGATTTAGTATTTGTGAAATGCTACATTAATTGTACATATTGTGACGAACAGGAAACATCAGAAGGTGACTCTGAAGAGGGGGAAAACCTGACTATCCCGGACCCTAATACCAGTCAGCAGGGGCTGAACACTGATCTGATGGAAGGTGAGCAATCATCTAATATTCTTACATTCACATATCGGGATATTATAGAGAACGGCAGAGAACATGTAGATTTACTCTCCATCCTCTGTATGAGGCCGGTGATGGCTCCGGAGCCCCTTATAGACTATAATGGAGGGGGCGCAGGTAATTCTGCTTCTCTCCTCTGTGCTCTTCTCCATCATGTACAAGGAGGCTCCTAGGTCCCCGATCATGTAATTGTTCTAGGATGAATCAGATCCTGAACAATGGCCATTTATGGTCCAGAATATCCATCTATGGAGGAGCCATAAATATATACGTTGTATGCAGAATCCCATATACCAATATTAAACCGTGTACAGAGCCCGTCTCATCTCCTTCTTTATATGGATGTTATATATTATGTACTGATATCGTCTAATACAAAACGTTTCCTCATTATTATAGGAATATCTGTGCCGGCAATTACTGACGGTGGAATATGTGAGACCCCCGAGGTCCAGGAATCTGTCAGTGTAAGTATCAGCGGAGACGTCTGTGTATGATCAGGTAACGGGGGTGAATTACACATATAATATTATCCCCCATATGACGAGGGGATATCCCTATTCTTCTTGTAGATCAGATCTATTGTGTGTGATGGCGGCATTATTATTCCTACCCCCGCTATGTGATCTCCTGTCTCCTCCCCTGCAGTACAGTGATGTCTGTGTATGGGGGATATCCCATATACATAATGTTGTCTGTGGGGGTCCGGCATCCACAGATGTTATCTTTCTGCAGATTTTATGCTTTAATGCCATTTCTTATTATTTCTAGGCCTTGATCGGATCATTGAACCCAGGGAGAAATCCTTGTAAGAGCGACTACGAACAGATCAAACAGTTCAGCTGTGGAGCTTTTGGGTGAGCTTGATGTCGGCATAATATTCGGTTTCTAGGGCTCCTTATGATGATCCCTCTGTCTCTGTGCCCGTACAGTGTTACCATAGAGGAATTATTGGAGTCCACATCCCTGTTCTCTAGAGAAGAGCGGATCTGGCATAATTCACATTCGCCTTTCGTGCAGACTTTCCTGGGAAATGTGATTGACGTAGAAGTTATCACTCGGCAAATGTAATATCTCTTATTACGCTCTGGGTTCTCTCCAGACCCCAGATCTTAATAAATGTAAGATGTACAAAATGGAAAAAATACTCATACTGACCTTACTGCTCAGCTCTCCGACCCCTCCGCTTCTCAGCCTCATCTGTCCGATCCTCACCGCGTCTTCAGATTGCTGCCGCTCACGCTGGGCCAGAACTTCTAGCTTGGAGAAGGTCCAGGAGGATTCTCTGCAAGAGCAGGAAGATTTGCAATGTCATGCCACCATGACCTTTTATGCGTTTGTGCAGAATCTTCCTAGACGTCATCAATGCCAGAAGTCCTGTCTCAGCCTTAGACATTTTCTTGTTCTTCAGCACTGGCAGCAGCTTTGAAAGTGCAGTGAGGACCAAAAGGTTGAGATAGAGGAGCCAGAGAGGTAAGTGTAAGAGTTTGTTTATTTTTTAACATTTTGACGGACTTTTAAGGTTTAGAAAATAGTAGCCAATGTTCACCATTTTGCCGAATCCATGAGGAAGAGAATTACAAAAATTTCGCCATTTTGGCCAATGCGGATATATGTAAAATTTGAGTAGAATTCTAATCCATTGTATTTTATTCGCTCATCTCTTCTGTGCACATCTAATTGTCATTATTCAATTCATTTACGATGGGGCATGGATGAGGACCTCCCAGTGGAGATCATCTATGTAGCGATGGCAGCTCATTTAGTATTCACCATTAGTACAGGAGATGTGATGAGGTCTATAGACAGACTGTTAGTAAGAATACATTATAAACCACCGATTTTCTTCCTCTACAGAACCGTCGACTTAGTGCGCCAAAAAGACTCCAAACAGTTATACGCCATGAAGAAACTGGACAAGCAGAAGCTGAAAGATCCAGTAAGACTTGAACGGGCCTTTCTAGAGAGGGACATCCTAACATTCGCAGATTGTCCCTTCGTGGCCTCCATGTTGTGCTCCTTTCCAACTACACGTCATCTGTGCATGGTCATGGAGTATGTACCAGGTAGGACATCTCCATCGTATCTATATCCAGCGCTGGTCTGCTCATCTCTAGGACCTTCTCCATAAGCAGAATGTGACCACATAGATGGTTACATGTCCACACTGCTTTTACTATAAGTTATCTGTTAACAACATGCCAGAAAAATGATTATGTGGCAGAAATTTTCACTATAGATAAAGGAGGGTTTGACTGAATTTTTACAGTTTGTACAGGGTTTTTCCAAAAAATAAGACAGGGTCTTATATCAGTTTTTTGCTCCAAAAGATGGGTTAGGGCTTATTTTTAGGGGATGCCTTATTGTTTTCTCATGAACAACAATACACATTTATTTAAAAAAAAAAAAGGACATATTTAAATATAATCATGTCATGACACACACACTGCACATACACAGCTATATACACATATACTGCACATACACAGCTATATACACACACACTGCACATACACAGCTATATACACATATACTGCACATACACAGCTATATACACATATACTGCACATACACATCTATATACACATATACTGCACATACACAGCTATATACACATATACTGCACATACACAGCTATATACACATATACTGCACATACACAGCTATATACACACACACTGCACATACACAGCTATATACACACACACTGCACATACACAGCTATATACACATATACTGCACATACACAGCTATATACACATATACTGCACATACACAGCTATATACACACACACTGCACATACACAGCTATATACACATATACTGCACATACACAGCTATATACACATATACTGCACATACACAGCTATATACACATATACTGCACATACACAGCTATATACACACACACTGCACATACACAGCTATATACACATATACTGCACATACACAGCTATATACACATATACTGCACATACACAGCTATATACACATATACTGCACATACACAGCTATATACACATATACTGCACATACACAGCTATATACACACACACTGCACATACACAGCTATATACACATATACTGCACATACACAGCTATATACACATATACTGCACATACACATCTATATACACATATACTGCACATACACAGCTATATACACATATACTGCACATACACAGCTATATACACATATACTGCACATACACAGCTATATACACACACACTGCACATACACAGCTATATACACACACACTGCACATACACAGCTATATACACATATACTGCACATACACAGCTATATACACATATACTGCACATACACAGCTATATACACATATACTGCACATACACAGCTATATACACATATACTGCACATACACAGCTATATACACACACACTGCACATACACAGCTATATACACATATACTGCACATACACAGCTATATACACATATACTGCACATACACAGCTATATACACATATACTGCACATACACAGCTATATACACACACACTGCACATACACAGCTATATACACATATACTGCACATACACAGCTATATACACATATACTGCACATACACAGCTATATACACATATACTGCACATACACAGCTATATACACATATACTGCACATACACAGCTATATACACACACACTGCACATACACAGCTATATACACATATACTGCACATACACAGCTATATACACATATACTGCACATACACAGCTATATACACATATACTGCACATACACAGCTATATACACATATACTGCACATACACAGCTATATACACATATACTGCACATACACAGCTATATACACATATACTGCACATACACAGCTGTATACACACACACTGCACATACACAGCTATATACACACTGCACATACACAGCTATATACACATATACTGCACATACACAGCTATATACACACACTGCACATACACAGCTATATACACATATACTGCACATACACAGCTATATACACATATACTGCACATACACAGCTATATACACATATACTGCACATACACATCTATATACACATACACTGCACATACACAGCTATATACACATATACTGCACATACACAGCTATATACACATATACTGCACATACACAGCTATATACACACACACTGCACATACACAACTATATACACATATACTGCACATACACAGCTATATACACATATACTGCACATACACAGCTATATACACATATACTGCACATACACAGCTATATACACACTGCACATACACAGCTATATACACACACACTGCACATACACAACTATATACACATATACTGCACATACACAGCTATATACACATATACTGCACATACACAGCTATATACACATATACTGCACATACACAGCTATATACACATATACTGCACATACACAGCTATATACACATATACTGCACATACACATCTATATACACATATACTGCACATACACAGCTATATACACACTGCACATACACAGCTATATACACACACACTGCACATACACAACTATATACACATATACTGCACATACACAGCTATATACACACACACTGCACATACACAGCTATATACACATATACTGCACATACACAGCTATATACACATATACTGCACATACACAGCTATATACACATATACTGCACATACACAGCTATATACACATATACTGCACATACACAGCTATATACACACACACTGCACATACACAGCTATATACACACACACTGCACATACACATCTATATACACATATACTGCACATACACAGCTATATACACATATACTGCACATACACAGCTATATACACACACACTGCACATACACAGCTATATACACATATACTGCACATACACATCTATATACACACACACTGCACATACACAGCTATATACACACACACTGCACATACACAGCTATATACACACACACTGCACATACACATCTATATACACATATACTGCACATACACAGCTATATACACATATACTGCACATACACAGCTATATACACATATACTGCACATACACAGCTATATACACATATACTGCACATACACAGCTATATACACATATACTGCACATACACAGCTATATACACACACACTGCACATACACAGCTATATACACATATACTGCACATACACAGCTATATACACATATACTGCACATACACAGCTATATACACATATACTGCACATACACAGCTATATACACACACACTGCACATACACAGCTATATACACATATACTGCACATACACAGCTATATACACACACACTGCACATACACAGCTATATACACACACACTGCACATACACAGCTATATACACATATACTGCACATACACAGCTATATACACATATACTGCACATACACATCTATATACACATATACTGCACATACACAGCTATATACACATATACTGCACATACACAACTATATACACATATACTGCACATACACAGCTATATACACACACACTGCACATACACAGCTATATACACATATACTGCACATACACAGCTATATACACATATACTGCACATACACAGCTATATACACATATACTGCACATACACATCTATATACACATATACTGCACATACACAGCTATATACACATATACTGCACATACACTGCTATATACACACACACTGCACTTACACAGCTATATACACACACACTGCACATACACAGCTATATACACATATACTGCACATACACAGCTATATACACATATACTGCACATACACATCTATATACACATATACTGCACATACACAGCTATATACACATATACTGCACATACACATCTATATACACATATACTGCACATACACAGCTATATACACACACACTGCACATACACAGCTATATACACATATACTGCACATACACAGCTATATACACACACACTGCACATACACAGCTATATACACACACACTGCACATACACAGCTATATACACATATACTGCACATACACAGCTATATACACATATACTGCACATACACAGCTATATACACACACACTGCACATACACATCTATATACATAGTATAGCTTCACATTTTTATATGGGACGTTGTTTCCTTGCACTTATTTCTGCAGCTTTTGCACATTTGTGGTTTTGCTTCATAGACATTCAGCGCAGTCCTAGTTACTATTAGGGTATGCTCCATTGTTTTTCTTTTGCATTATTACACAGTATATCTCTATGTGTGACATCCTGCCCCAATGTCTCCGCTTATTTCTCATTCACACGCATCATGTGTCATTTACATTGTAACAAACCCTCTCCTGTCATATTTGCTTTCTCCTGTAGGAGGAGACTGTGGCAGTCTTATGAACATCTATGGACCTTTACCTGTCCCCTTGGCCCGAAAGTACATTGCAGAAACAGTCCTGGCTGTGGAATACCTGCACAGCTTTGGTGTGGTGCACCGAGACCTGAAGCCTGAGAAGTAAGTGCCCCCTCCAGGAGGAAGAAAGTTAGAGATTGTCATAAAGTCTATGGGTTATTACTTGGGGCTGACACCGTCTGTTTTTTCACAGCCTCCTGGTATCGGCATCTGGTCATATTAAAGTCACGGACTTCGGACTTTCCAAACTCGGCCTCATGAGACCAACATCAGAAACCTACAAGGCTCCAACCGAGGACGTCACCAGAGAGTTCCGTGATGATGAGGTCGGCTTTACTTACAGGATCTTGTTCTTTACTCTTCTCATCTATTTCTTCTTCTCTGATATCTTCTCATCTAGAAAACGTTTTCCTCTGATGTTATTCGTCACAATTATTTTCTCAGCTCCTCATCTCCTTCTTCTGTTGCTTTCCAGATTGCTGGCTCCCCTGAATACATCGCCCCTGAAGTCATCTTACAGGAAGGCTATGGGCGGCCTGTGGACTGGTGGTCGGTAGGGATCATCCTACACGAATTCCTTCTATTCCGTGTACCATTTCATGGGGATTCCAAATATGACACTTACTGCAGTATATTAAGGGGTAAGTAAAATAATCTGAATGCGGTGTGGTGTCATTGTTATTTGCTTAGATTGGTTCTGTGGTTTAGTTACTTGTTGTGTTAATACAAAAGATTTTTGTTTTAATAAAGTAAATGAAGAGGTTTTATTTTCTGTAACATTTTCTTTTAATATAACAGATGACATAACTTGGACATTTGATAATCGCACTCCTCCACCTGATGCTCAGGACGTCATCACTGAGCTGCTCAGAAAAGATCCGGCACATAGACTTGGGACAGGTAATGTATATAATAGTATTAATAATGAATTATTACACATCTGTGAGCAGACAAATGATCACGCCCCTGAGGATCAGCACTGAGGTTTTCTGCTTTACTTTCAGCAACTTTTCTTCACATCAGCTCTGTTACGTCTTTAGTTCAGAGTAACATAAACTGTTCAGATATGGAGCTGTCTATCTGATAATGTCTAGATCACTTTTTATTGTCTTCCTTTCCCAGGAGGAGCGAAAGAGATCAAAATGCATCCATTCCTATGTGGCATAGACTTTGACAGTCTTCTAAGTAAAGAGCCACATTTCATTCCTAACTTTGAGTCAGAAGAGGACACTGGCTACTTTGACCGTAAGTAGAAGGAGACGTCATCTGCAGAAAGCTTTTGTGCGTCTTGTCTTTCATATTTTGTGACAATCAGTCCCAATCATTTTTAGTGATAAAATGGTGACTTTCCGTGATCGGGTCTCATACTAATAATCTCTAATAACACTTGTGCTTTTCAGCTCAATGTAGCAATTACGAACTTATTGATTCAGATGAGGGGGACACAAGCGAGGATAATGACTGGCCAGAAAGCCTGAACTTTATATCATCGTCTCAAAGGCTTTCTAAAGTAAGTGTGACCGGTAAGATCTATAAAACTTATAATTAAAATAAAGTTTAAATATATATTTATTTTATTTTTCTCTATGTTTTAGCTCTGTTCCACCAATACCAGGGTGATGAACGATGAAGAACTGAAGCCACCTCCAGTGTATTCCCCAGAGAGTGCAAAACACTCAGACATGTGAGTAAATTATTATTATCGGGTTTGGATCTGATATATCAGAAGATCAATTGTAAGATAAGTGTAACTCAGCACTATATCCAGCGCCACCACCCCATGATTGATGATCACTGTGGTTCTGGCTTGTGATAACGCTGGCGATAACAGCCGATCATTGCAACCAGTCAATCATTTCCAGCTCATTAGAGGCCAATATTACTAGCGATTCTCCATTCTTAGTGATAGAAGTGGGTCCTGAGCAGGGTGCCTCCTCCATGTTATCCAAATGTCCTAACCGGCCTTGCAGACGGGTGTTCGTCCATTTTGTATTGTTTTCGCTTGTAATTTATGTTTTTCTTCTACCAAACAGGCAGCAAGAATCTTCCCCTTCTAAACCTGATGGAGACAAGCAGTGTTTCACTGCTAATTACAGCGAGTCCTCCCCATTGTCAGGTGTGTACAGGTCTATATGACATCCTATCACAGTTTGTGGTCAAAACATGTAATGTGAACGTGCACATAAAGGATCAGAAAATTACTACTTTTTTCTCCCTATAAAGCGATGAGCAGTTCATTCTGTAAAAATCTCCATTCTTTTATGCGTTAAAAGTTCTAAGGGGCCGTTCAGTCTTCTGCCAAACTGACTCAAATCCTGCGCCCACGGCCCCATATGGCCCATACTGACCCCTTTATGGCCTCAATGTTACACTGAGGTTTATGTAACTGATTATAAGGCAACACTGCGGCACATTACAAGTAATGTCATGGTAAGAAGGGACATAGCTCCTTGTCGAGACCCCACATGGCAGGTTTCATATTAATCAGTTCTCTGGGTAATCTAATTCTCACCCCTCTGCTGATGTTATGTATGTGTGACATATTTCCCCCATTATGGGGCAATAATCGATTACCAGGGCTACAAGCCACGAGAATAACACCATCCTATAGAACCATACAAAGCTCATCTCTTAGGAGATTATAATCAACATCTTTTTCTTGTTTTTTATTCGAATTTCCAGTTCAGGGGAAAAGAAAACCGAAAAAACAACAAAAACCAGAGAGAGAAGAAGAAGGGGAAAGGAGAAGAGGTGAGTGTGACAATAAGCCCCATGTTGTGTGGTGTCGGCCGTGGAGCAGATCAGTCAGTGGTGGGATTGTCACATGTATGATGGCGGACAATCCCCCCGTACCTGTGTATGGATGATTCCTCTGCCGTCCGGCCACAGTGACCGCACAGCCGTGTCCTCTGATATGGAGTCCTGTTACTGACATCAGTGTTACGTCTCTTCTCATAGGTTCTCTCTTCCGCCGGGTGATCTCATCCTGCCGGCGTGGACTATCCAGGGCTGCTCACTCCATCCGAGAAAGCTGCTTATTTGGTGTCTGTCACCGCGGCTCCATAAACATCGCGAGGGCAGAAAACCGCCACGTCTAGCACCCTGAGGAAAGTACAGCACATCCACCATCAATGCTGTACCTGTATGGAAGGACTGGCACCATCTACATGTGGCCTCCTGACCAGCAAGGAACATCTGCTGAAGAAGGAGGTTCCTCCAAGAACATCTCCTCGTCCTTCCATGCAATTCTTAATTTAAAAATAAAACTTTTAAATTGATTAATGTCCCTTTGTATTTAATAGAGTCCTCCTGACATTTATGGGGTGTCAGTTGTTTACGACATACATGTCTGATGGGTGGGCTACAAACAGGAGAACATCTGTTCCATGTCTCCCAGTAATCCTCCAGACCTCGGCCAAAAGTGGAGGAGAGGACCAGTGATTCTGTTACACCTAAAAATGATGGTCAATGTAGGAAAAACATGTTCTGATCCATAGATTTTATCCATAGGCTCGGACCCTTTTACCTAAATGTGGCTCGACCTAAGTTTTATGCACAGGAACCAATTGGATTCGGTGCTGGGCGTCCTGGGGAGCCCAGGGGTCACATGCCCACTGTGACATAATAAGACCTTCTGTATTCTAGAGACCACCCTTCTCACCGGGGCTGTGGGGTCAGTAAGACAATCTCCACCTATAATAATGACTAATAGAAAATAATTGTGAATATTCAGCAATTTGTGCAGGAAAATCTTTAATATTACACAAGGTATCCCGTGATCCACCGCAGGGAGACAGCTGAGTTCATTTGTACTAGGTATGTACAGCACCGTTGGTTCCAGCATTCAGATGAATACAATTTTGTTAGCAGTCCTCCAGCTCCCACTCCATGGTAGTGACTATGGTAGGGTCCTCTGCCAAGGTGGAAATGTTGCGGGAGCAACATCCCGAATCTGCCCCTCTCCTGTGCCCGTCCGGAGTGATGTTCCAGCCGGAAGCGCTGTTGGTGAGTGGGGGACGTGAACAATTGTATTTATTTTTAGTTTTTCATTTATTTTTATTCAAATAAGAATGGTAAAATGGGACAGTAAAAAAAGGAAGGAAAAGAGGGGAGAATTAAATACTCAGTGTGGACAGTACTATATAAAAAAAAATTCATAAAAACACTATGAAATTAATCCCCAAGGATTTTATAACCCCAGTTGTGGGATTAAAATGTGCTACCTGGGGAACAGGCATCAATGTCACCCATCGCTGTGTATGTATGAGAGTGCCATTGAAACAAGACGGAATTGGTATGCAGTTGTTAAAAATTGTTATATGCCTAACTCTAAAAAATGAATATTGTATATATATGTACATACAGTGGGGTAACTATAGTCTGATGGGCCCGGGACCGCGCCCCCCCCCACATCCTGAATAAATGTATACAGTGGGTACGGAAAGTATTCAGACCCCTTTACATTTTTCACTCTTTGTTTCATTGCAGCCATTTGGTAAATTCTAAAAAGTTCATTTTTTTCTCATTAAAGTACACTCTGCACCCCATCTTGACTGAAAAAAACAGAAATATAGAAATTTTTGCAAATTTATTAAAAAAGAAAAAAACTGAAATATCATAAGGTCATAAGAATTCAGACCCTTTGCTCAGACACTCATATTTAAGTCTCACGCTGTCCATTACCTTGTGATCCTCCTTGAGATGGTTCTACTTCTTCATTGTGTCCAGCTGTGTTTAATTAAACTGATAGGACTTGATTTGGAAAGGCAAGCACCTGTCTATATAAGACCTCACAGCTCACAGTGCATGTCAGACCAAATGAGAATCATGAGCTCAAAGGAACTGCCCAAGGAGCTCAGAGACAGAATTGTGGCAAGGCAAAGTTTTAGCCAGGGTTACAAAATAATTTCTGAATTACTCAAGGTTCCTAAGAGCACAGTGGCCTCCATAATCCTTAAATGGAAGAAGTTTGGGACCACTAGAAGTCTTCATAGACTTGGCCATCCAGCCAAACTGAGCAATCGTGGGAGAAGAGCCTTGGTGAGAGAGGTAAAGAACAAACCCAATCACTGTGTCTGAGCTCCAGAGATGCAGTAGGGAGATGGGAGAAAGTTTTACAAAGTCAACTATCACTGCAGCCCTCCACCAGTTTGGCCTTCATGACAGAGTAGCCCGATGGAAGCCTCTCCTCAGTGTAAGACATATGAAAACCCGCCTAGAAGTTGCTCAAAAACACATGAAGGACTCCCAGACTATGAGAAATAAGATTCTCTGGTCTGATGAGATGAAGATAGAACTTTTTGGTGATAATTCTAAGCGGTATGGGTGGAGAAAGCCAGGCACTGCTCATCACCTGCCCAATACAATCCCAACAGTGAAACATGGTGGTGGCAGCATCATGCTATGGGGGTGTTTTTCAGCTGCAGGGATAGGATGACTGGTTGCAATTGAAGGAAACATGAATGCGGCCAAGTACAGAGATATCCTGGATGAAAACCTCTTCCAGAGTGCTCTGGACCTCAGACTTGGCCGAAGGTTCACCTTTCAACAAGACAATGACCCTAATCACACAGCTAAAATAACAAAGGAGTGGCTTCAGAACAACTCTGTGACCATTCTTGACTGGCCCAGCCAGAGCCCTGACCTAAACCCAATTGAGCATCTCTGGAGAGACCAGAAAATGGCTGTCCACCAACGTTCACCATCCAACTTGACGGAACTGGAGAGGATCTGAAAGGAAGAATGGCAGAGGATCCCCAAATCCAGGTGTGAAAAACTTGTTGCATCATTCCCAAGAAGATTCATGGCTGTACTAGCTCAAAAGGGGGCTTCTACTCAATACTGAGCAAAGGGTCTGAATACTTATGACCATGTGATATTTCAGTTTTTCTTTTTTAATAAATTTGGAAAAATTTCTACATTTCTGTTTTTTTTTTCAGTCAAGATGGGGTGTAGAGTGTACTTTAATGAGAAAAAAATGAACTTTTTAGAATGCAATGAAACAAAGAGTGAAAAATTTAAAGGGGTCTGAATACTTTCTGTACCCAATGTATATAAAATAATATAATACACGCTAATCATGAGTAGATAGTATATATCGTGTCAAATATAAATAACCATAGAATTGTTACTCTATTCAATACTACCCTATTACGGACATATTAGGCTCCATCGCCATAAATTACAAATCCAACCAAAACAAAGCAACGAAAAAGGAGCCAACGGTTTTAAAGATATGCATCAAAATTTATTAGTACATAGATGATCAGACAAAAGCAGGAATCAGTCAAAGATTTAGAGGTCCGTCTAAGGTCGGCACATGCGGAGCAGAGAAGCCCCGACGCGCGTTTTGGTGGTTCCCTTCGTCAGGGGGCATGTTTGCTGCCTCGCTGTCACTTGCTTATATTGGCGCCAGGCACATTTAAAGACCGGAAGTGATATCAGCGTCACTGCGGAGACCAGGACGCCAGCCGACATCCGCATCATGTGACAGCGGAGGGGCGGGGCTTAAGCCCTAACGCCACACACCGCTGAAACACACAGTGTCATTGCGGAGGTAGAACGCCGGCCGGCATCCGCGTCATGTGACAGCAGAGGGGCGGGGCATAATCCCTGACGCCACACACCGCTAGAACACAAAGACCGCGGGACCGGAAGTGACGTGTGCGTCACCATGGGGATCCGGACGCCGGCCAGCATCCGCGTCATGTGACAGAAGCGGGGGCTACAGAATAGCCACAACACCTCATGTCACTGGGACACGGAAAGCCGGCCGGCGCACAGACCCACATAGTCAGCACATTTGCCTGACTGTCTCCTTCACTAGACCAGGTATCATCGCAGCCCTCTCACTGAAATAACGAGAGTCAGTTCTATAAGGCCATGATGCCACATATCAAAGATTGTCTAAAAGATAAAATAAAGAAAGAAGGGAAAGAAAACATGATCCGGGGGGGGGGGGAAGACCCAAGTGCGACATGTGAGGTAAAAAAATAAAAAAATAAAATAAAGAACAGATGATACCCATCCGGATATATTTGGCATCCCTGATTGTATATACATATCAGATCACAGGCACACACACAAATGATGTTATTTGTTATATCAACATAATTTTTAATTTTTTAGGGGGCCAACATTTGGCTGTGTCATCAGATATATACCCCATAATTCGCCCAAATACATACATGTGTGCGATGATGTCCATCAGTGTATATACACACATAAATAAACAAAATTGCGCCGTGTGCGCCCATATGTATGTGTGTACATAACATACATGACGGAGATATAACAGTACCCTGCACACCCATTGTGCAATAGACACCCAACATACTACAAAACATATGTTCATATGCAAGATACACAACATTAAGATACATAATATCGAAAAATGTCATTGAAGAAAATATCAGTCCACTTTTTCGTTTTATACAACATTATAGCATGAATTGATATTTACATGTAGTATAATAGATGTATCTATGAGTACAGATTATAATCTTACAGCTTTAATAATTTAATATCTCCACCATGCAGATTGTCGTCCATGATCCCCCGCAGATTCACATGGACTGAATGGAACACCATGTCCGGTAGAGGGCCCATTCTCACGGCCGGATCGAGAAACCACCCCCAGATAGTGAAGAAAAGAAACGACCAGACAAAAGGTAAGAACTAATTATTGCAAGAAAAACAGTGAGTTAAAATCATTAAAACCATGTATCTTGGATGTTAAGATTATAAAATCTAGCCTCAATTAACTGTGGCCACCTTAGATAGAACTTTGTGGTAGATACTAGGGATTAGAGAAAGGGGGAATAGCTAATGCTCTCATTGAGTCCCTTTGGGTGCAATGTGTTGAGGGACCAAATCCAACAGGATTCCATTTGGGCCAGTCGTTGACCCACCTTACCCCCCCGTATACTGGGTATTATGCAGTCGATGCCCCTTATTTTGAGCATCGACGCATCACAATTGTGGTGGATCTTAAAATGGCGAGGTAAGGTTTTGAGGGTGGATGTGTCCGTGTGGTCAGCCGCAGCAATAATGTCCAAAACGTGCTCGCGGACACGCACTTTAAATTGACGGGTAGTCATGCCCACATATATAAGTCCACATGGACACGTGGCAAAGTATATAACATATCTAGTAGTACAGGTGATGTATCTATTGATCCTGTAGACCATCTTTGGTTTTTGAGAGGGATTATGGGAAGTACCGCTCGCCCGACCCTTACAGAAACTGCAAGATGTCAGTGAATAGTAAAGTTATTACAGGACTGGTTGACACTGCGGGGTCCCTGAAAAGATCCAGATCAGGGATCCTGGAGGTTGTCAGATCCTTCTACTCGCACCTCTTGGGGAAGAGGGATCTGTATTGGGATGAGATGTCGGTTTTTCTGGCTGAAGCCGTCCCCGAACCAGGGGTAGACCCCTCTCTTGGCGTTTTGACAGAGATGATCAGGGAAGAGGAAGTTAAGTTGGCGATTGAAGGGCTTGCCCTAAAGAAATCTCCCGGTCCAGATGGCTTAACATCTGAATTCTATAAGACCTTTAAGGACGCCTTGGTTCCCCTCTTGACTGAGGTATTCAATGAATGTCTTTCCTCGGGCACTCTGCCAAAGTCAATGAGGAGGTCTGCCCTGATTATCTTGTCAAAGGGTAAGGACTCATCTTGCATTGAGAATTGGCGTCCCATAGCGCTTCTCAATGCAGACAGGAAGGTTTTGGCAAAGGTGCTGTTTAATCGGCTGGTGAAATTTGCGCCCCGGCTCCTTTCGGGAGCCCAGCATTGCTCTGTTCCGGGCCGCAGTACAATTAGTGCTGTACTCTGTGTCCGAGAGGCGGTGGAGCAGAGTTGGGCTGGTCACTGGAAGGGGTACATGCTGTCATTGGACCAGGCAAAAGCGTTTGATCGGGTTAATCATGAGTACCTCTGGTCTGTCCTTCTGAGGTATGGCCGGCCAGGGGGGTTTGTTGATTGGCTTAAGACCTTGTACGCTGGGGCCGAGAGTTTCCCGCTTGTGAACGGTTGGATTGGCAGCTCTTTTGAGGTTGGGTGTGGTGTTCGCCAGGGTTGTTCCTTGAGCCCGCTGCTGTACGTGTTTGCGATTGACCCACTTCTTAGGAGGGTGGAGCGTGGACCATTGGCTGGGATCGTGATGGACCGGGCAGCACCGGAAGCCACTCTGAGAGTGGTGGCGTATGCCGATGATGTCACCGTTTTTGTTTCCTCTGATGGGGAGGCAGAATGGCTGATGTCAGAGGTAAATCGCTACTCGGAGGCATCCGGGTCCAAGATCAACCGGGATAAGTGTGAGAGTCTCTGGCTGGGAGGAGGAGATTCTGGTTTTGATCTCCCGGACACCCTTCCAGAACCCAAAGTCTCTGCAAAAGTTCTTGGCATCAAATTTGGCCAGGGGGATTGCCCCAAACAAAATTGGGACAGCAGGCTACAGATCGCCATTCAGAAGGTGTACCAATGGAAGGGTTGGTCTTTGACCCTAAGGGAAAGGATAAACCTGATCAAAACTTACCTGCTCCCTGTGCTGATCTATCTGGGCAGTGTGTGCATCTTGCTGGAGCCTCTCTGGACTCGGGTCTACAGTTTGTTCTTCCAACTGTTATGGGGGAATAGACTGAACCTGGTCAAGAAGGAGGTTACTTACCATACGAGGAGACTAGGAGGGTAGGGTATGGTGAACCCTGTGGTATTCCTTGTGAATACCTTCATTAAGATCAATATTGCAAACCTCTGGAAAGAGAGGGCTCCTCTGTGGGTATTCTCCTGTAAGCGATGGTTTCAGCCTTTCTTCCAGGAATGGGAGACAGGAGGGCAAGTGAAAGATCTACGCACACCACATGGACATCTACCGGCTTACGCTACTGTGGTTCTGAAGGTAATTCGCAGGTGGGGTCTGGGAATGTGGGAGTTCAGGACTCTGCCAAGGAAGCTCCTTGACAAAAGGGTTCTCTTGACCCATTTTCAGAGGCCTCTGGCGCGCAGGGATTGCCCAAGTCGGGATCTTGGGGTGGGTCTGCATCTTTTGAATTCTTTCAGAATCCCCTCAAAGTTTTGGTACTTGGCTTGGCGCTGCTTCCATGGGAAGCTGTGTGTGAGGGACAATCTGAAGAGTAGGAGCTCTGAGGACAGGAAAGCATGGACCACTTCCTGCTTCGTTGTCCCTTTAACACAGAGGTGTACAACAGGGTGGGCGCCTCCATTGGCTGGCCCCAGCTGGCCGGGCTCTCTTATGCGGAATTGGCCTATGGAGCATTCGGGGACCTGGGTGGTCAGGACCGCTGCACCTTATTTCTAGTTAGCGCAGTGGTTAGGTATCACACGTGGAACGCACGGTGCTTAGTATCGACGCAGCGGAAAATCCTCCCAGTGGACGATGTGTTTAGGACCATACTCGGTGACCTGGTGAAGGTACGTTCTCTGGAGTATGAGAGACTGGGTACACGGAGGGCCGCTCTCCTCTGGAGGGGCTTTTCTTTTAGTGTGCCCTAGTCTGGTCGTCTCCTCTCCTGGTGGTGGGCTGCTGCTGACACCATAGATTTTTGTTTTGTTTTGATCAGTAGACAGTGATGTAGGGCTGCAGGCGCCGAACTTGGGCTTTGTCAGTTGTGGTTATTGTATTGTTTGTTTCTGTATATATTGTATATATGGGTTTGGGTGTAGGTATTAGGTTGGGTGGAGGGAAAAGGGGGGAGGTGGGTTCATCTTGTGGGACACTGGTTATTTGGGTGAAAAACTGGCACTGCCTGATCTGGCCTATGGACGTTGGACTGAGGCATGAGGCGCAGGACCAGCTCTCAGGTCAGTGCCGGGGAGGGACTGGTGGGCTTGAGTGTGGGGGGTTTTGTTTAGTAATGTTTACATTTGTATAGTTAGTATTTATTTTATATTAATATATATAAAAAAAATGTATATATTAGTTTCTATATATTTTTGTCGGTTATTGTTTATTTTACTTATTATATTGTTATTATTTTGTTTGGTAACCGGACCAGAAGTCTGCAATATGAGTAGTTATTATTGTGTATATATGTATAATATGTGTGTGAGGAGAGAGGGAGCGGCTGGACCAGTTCATTACATTGTTTATTTTGTGGTTGATAATTTTGTTATGTTTCTGTTATTATTATTGTTATGTTTTTCATTTTTATAATAAAAAGATCTACAGGATGTAACTCAGGATCAGTAATGTAATGTATGTACACAGTGACTGCACCAGCAGAATAGTGAGTGCAGCTCTGGAGTATAATACTGGATGGAACTCAGGATCAGTAATGTAATGTATGTGCACAGTGACTGCACTACCAGAATAGTGAGTGCAGCTCTGGGGTATAATACAGGATTTAACTCAGGATCAGTACAGGATCAGTAATGTAATGTATGTACATAGTGACTGCACCAGCAGAATAGTGAGTGCTGCTCTGGAGTATAATACAGGATGTAAGTCAGGATCAGTATAGAATCAGTAATGGAATGTATTTACACAGTGACTGCACCAGCAGAATAGTGAGTGCAGCTCTGGATTATAATACAGGATGTAACTCAGGATAAGTAATGTAATGTATGTACACAGTGACTGCACCAGCAGAATAGTGAGTGCAGCTCTGGAGTATAATACAGGATGTAACTCAGGATCAGCACAGGATCAGTAATGTAATGTATGTACACAGAGACTGCACCAGCAGAATAGTGAGTGCAGCTCTGGAGTATAATACAGGATGTAACTCAGGATCAGTACAGAATCAGTAATGTAATGTATGTACACAGTGACTGCACCAGCAGAATAGTGAGTGCAGCTCTGGAGTATAATACAGGATGTAACTCAGCATCAGTACAGGATCAGTAATATAATGTATGTACACAGTGACTGCACCAGCAGAATAGTGAGTGCAGCTCTGGAGTATAATACAGGATGTAACTCAGGATCAGCACAGGATTAGTAATGTAATGTATGTACACAGTGACTGCACCAGCAGAATAGTGAGTGCAGCTCTGGAGTATAATACAGGATGTAACTCAGGATCAGTACAGGATCAGTAATGTAATGTGTGTACACAGTGACTGCACCAGCAGAATAGTGAGAGCAGCTCTGGAATATAATACAGTATATAACTCAGGATCAGTAATGTAATGTATGTACACAGAGAATGCACTAGCAGAATAGTGAGTGCAGCTCTGGAGTATAATACAGGATATAACTGAGGATCAGTAATGTAATGTATGTGCACAGTGACTGAACAAGCAGAATAGTGAGTGCAGCTCTGGAGTATAATACAGGATGCAAGTCAGGATCAGTACAAGATCAGTAATGTAATATATGTACACAGTGACTGCACCAGCAGAATAGTGAGTACAGCTCAGGATTATAATACAGGATGTAACTCAGGATCAGAAATGTAATGTATGTACACAGTGACTGCACCAGCAGAATAGTGAGTGCAGCTCTGGAGTATAATATAGGATGTAACTCAGAATCAGTAATGTAATGTATGTACACAGTGACTGCACCAGCAGAATAGTGAGTGCAGCTCTGGAGTATAATACAGGATGGAACTCAGGATCAGTAGTATAATGTATGTACACAGAGACTGCACTACCAGAATAGTGAGTGCAGCTCTGGGGTATAATAAGGGATGTAACTCAGGATCAGTACAGGATCAATAATGTAATGTATGTACACAGTGACTGCACCAGCAGAATAGTGAGTGCAGCTCTGGAGTATAATACAGGATGTAACTCAGGATCAGTACAGGATCAATAATGTAATATATGTACACAGTGGCTGCACCAGCAGAACAGTGAGTGCAGCTCTGGAGTATAATACAGGATGTAACTCAGGATCAGTACAGGATCAGTAATGTAATGTATGTACACAGTGACTGCACCAGCAGAATAGTGAGTGCAGCTCTGGAGTATAATACAGGATGTAACTCAGGATCAGAACCGGATCAGTAATGTAATGCATGTGCACAGTGACTGCACCAGCAGAATAGTGAGTGCAGCTGTGGAGTATAATACAGGATATAACTCAGGATCAGTGCAGGATCAGTAATGTAATGTATGTACACAGTGACTCCACCAGCAGAATAGTGAGTGCAGCTCTGAAGTATAATACAGGATGTATCTGAGGATCAGTAGAGGGTCAGTAATGTAATGTATGTGCACAGTGACTGCACCAGCAGAATAGTGAGTGCAGCTCTGGAGTATAATACAGGATGTAAGTCAGGATCAGTACAGGATCAGTAATGTAATATATGTACACAGTGACTGCACAAGCAGAATAGTGAGTGCAGCTCTGGAGTATAATACAGGATGTAACTCAGGATCAGTACAGGATCAGTAATGTAATTGTATGTACACAGTGACTGCACCAGCAGAATAGTGAGTACAGCTCTGGAGTATAATACAGGATGGAACTCAGGATCAGTAATGTAATGTATGTACACAGTGACTGCACCAGCAGAATAGTGAGTTCAGCTCTCGAGTATAATACAGGATGTATCTCAGGATCAGTAATGTAATGTATGTACACAGTGACTCCACCAGCAGAATAGTGTGAGCAGCTCTGGATTATAATAGAGGATGTAACTCAGGATCAGTAATATTATGTATGTACACAGCGACCCCACGAGCAGAATAGTGAGTGCAGCTCTGGAGTATAATAAAGGAAGTAACTGAGGATGAGTAGAGGATCAGTAATGTAATGTATGTGCACAGTGACTGCACCAGCAGAATAGTGAGTGCAGCTCTGGAGTATAATACAGTATGTAAGTCAGGATCAGTACAGGATCAGTAATGTAATGTATGTGCACAGTGACTGCACCAGCAGAATAGAGAATGCAGCTCTGGATTATAATACAAGATGTAACTCAGGATCAGTAATGTAATGTATGTACACAGTGACTGCACCAGCAGAATAGTGAGTGCAGCTCTGGAGTATAATACAGGATGTAACTCAGGATCAGCACAGGATTAGTAATGTAATGTATGTACACAGTGACTGCACCAGCAGAATAGTGAGTGCAGCTCTGGAGTATAATACAGGATGTAACTCAGGATCAGTACAGGATCAGTAATGTAATGTGTGTACACAGTGACTGCACCAGCAGAATAGTGAGAGCAGCTCTGGAATATAATACAGTATATAACTCAGGATCAGTAATGTAATGTATGTACACAGAGAATGCACTTGCAGAATAGTGAGTGCAGCTCTGGAGTATAATACAGGATATAACTGAGGATCAGTAATGTAATGTATGTGCACAGTGACTGAACAAGCAGAATAGTGAGTGCAGCTCTGGAGTATAATACAGGATGCAAGTCAGGATCAGTACAAGATCAGTAATGTAATATATGTACACAGTGACTGCACCAGCAGAATAGTGAGTACAGCTCAGGATTATAATACAGGATGTAACTCAGGATCAGAAATGTAATGTATGTACACAGTGACTGCACCAGCAGAATAGTGAGTGCAGCTCTGGAGTATAATATAGGATGTAACTCAGAATCAGTAATGTAATGTATGTACACAGTGACTGCACCAGCAGAATAGTGAGTGCAGCTCTGGAGTATAATACAGGATGGAACTCAGGATCAGTAGTATAATGTATGTACACAGAGACTGCACTACCAGAATAGTGAGTGCAGCTCTGGGGTATAATAAGGGATGTAACTCAGGATCAGTACAGGATCAGTAATGTAATGTATGTACACAGTGACTGCACCAGCAGAATAGTGAGTGCAGCTCTGGAGTATAATACAGGATGTAACTCAGGATCAGTACAGGATCAATAATGTAATATATGTACACAGTGGCTGCACCAGCAGAACAGTGAGTGCAGCTCTGGAGTATAATACAGGATGTAACTCAGGATCAGTACAGGATCAGTAATGTAATGTATGTACACAGTGACTGCACCAGCAGAATAGTGAGTGCAGCTCTGGAGTATAATACAGGATGTAACTCAGGATCAGAACCGGATCAGTAATGTAATGCATGTGCACAGTGACTGCACCAGCAGAATAGTGAGTGCAGCTGTGGAGTATAATACAGGATATAACTCAGGATCAGTGCAGGATCAGTAATGTAATGTATGTACACAGTGACTCCACCAGCAGAATAGTGAGTGCAGCTCTGAAGTATAATACAGGATGTATCTGAGGATCAGTAGAGGGTCAGTAATGTAATGTATGTGCACAGTGACTGCACCAGCAGAATAGTGAGTGCAGCTCTGGAGTATAATACAGGATGTAAGTCAGGATCAGTACAGGATCAGTAATGTAATATATGTACACAGTGACTGCACAAGCAGAATAGTGAGTGCAGCTCTGGAGTATAATACAGGATGTAACTCAGGATCAGTACAGGATCAGTAATGTAATTGTATGTACACAGTGACTGCACCAGCAGAATAGTGAGTACAGCTCTGGAGTATAATACAGGATGGAACTCAGGATCAGTAATGTAATGTATGTACACAGTGACTGCACCAGCAGAATAGTGAGTTCAGCTCTCGAGTATAATACAGGATGTATCTCAGGATCAGTAATGTAATGTATGTACACAGTGACTCCACCAGCAGAATAGTGTGTGCAGCTCTGGAGTATAATAAAGGAAGTAACTGAGGATGAGTAGAGGATCAGTAATGTAATGTATGTGCACAGTGACTGCACCAGCAGAATAGTGAGTGCAGCTCTGGAGTATAATACAGTATGTAAGTCAGGATCAGTACAGGATCAGTAATGTAATGTATGTGCACAGTGACTGCACCAGCAGAATAGAGAATGCAGCTCTGGATTATAATACAAGATGTAACTCAGGATGAGTAATGTAATGTATGTACACAGTGACTGCAGCAGCAGAATAGTGAGTGCAGCTCTGGAGTATAATACAGGATGTAACTGAAGATCAGTAGAGGATCAGTAATGTAATGTATGTGCACACTGACTGCACAAGCAGAGTAGTGAGTGCAGCTCTGGAGTATAATACAGGATGCAAGTCAGGATAAGTACAAGATTAGTAATGTAATATATGTACACAGTGACTGCACCAGCAGAATAGTGAGTACAGCTCAGGATTATAATACAGGATGTAACTCAGGATCAGTAATGTAATGTATGCACACAGTGACTGCACCAGCAGAATAGTGAGTGCAGCTCTGGAGTATAATATAGGATGTAACTCAGGATCAGTACAGGATCAGTAATGTAATGTATGTACACAGTGACTGCACCAGCAGAATAGTGAGTGCAGCTCTGGAGTATAATACAGGATGGAACTCAGGATCAGTAATGTAATGTATGTACACAGTGACTGCACTAGCAGAATAGTGAGTGCAGCTTTGGGGTATAATACAGGATGTAACTCAGGATCAGTACAGGATCAGTAATGTAATATATGTACACAGTGACTGCACCAGCAGAATAGTGAGTACAGCTCAGGATTATAATACAGGATGTAACTCAGGATCAGTAATGTAATGTATGCACACAGTGACTGCACCAGCAGAATAGTGAGTGCAGCTCTGGAGTATAATATAGGATGTAACTCAGGATCAGTACAGGATCAGTAATGTAATGTATGTACACAGTGACTGCACCAGCAGAATAGTGAGTGCAGCTCTGGAGTATAATACAGGATGGAACTCAGGATCAGTAATGTAATGTATGTACACAGTGACTGCACTAGCAGAATAGTGAGTGCAGCTCTGGAGTATAATACAGGATGTAACTCAGGATCAGTACAGGATCAGTAATGTAATGTATGTACACAGAGACTGCACAAGCAGAATAGTGAGTGCAGCTCTGGAGTATAATACAGGATGTAACTCAGGATCAGAATCGGATCAGTAATGTAATGTATGTGCACAGTGACTGCACCAGCAGAATAGTGAGTGCAGCTCTGGAGTATAATACAGGATGGAACTCAGGATCAGTAATGTAATGTATGTACACAGCGACTGCACTAGCAGAATAGTGAGTGCAGCTCTGGAGTATAATACAGGATGGAACTCAGGATCAGTAATGTAATGTATGTACACAGTGACTGCACTAGCAGAATAGTGAGTGCAGCTCTGGAGTATAATACAGGATGTAACTCAGGATCAGTACAGGATCAGTAATGTAATGTATGTACACAGTGACTGCACCAGCAGAATAGTGAGTGCAGCTCTGGAGTATAATACAGGATGTAACTCAGGATCAGAACCGGATCAGTAATGTAATGTATGTGCACAGTGACTGCACCAGCAGAATAGTGAGTGCAGCTCTGGAGTATAATACAGGATGGAACTCAGGATCAGTAATGTAATGTATGTACACAGTGACTGCACTAGCAGAATAGTGAGTGCAGCTCTGGAGTATAATACAGGATGGAACTAAGGATCAGTAATGTAATGTATGTACACAGTGACTGCACTAGCAGAATAGTGAGTGCAGCTCTGGAGTATAATACAGGATGTAACTCAGGATCAGTACAGGATCAGTAATGTAATATATGCACACAGTGGCTGCACCAGCAGAATAGTGATTGCAGCTCTGGAGTATAATACAGGATATAACTCAGGATCAGTACAGGATCAGTAATGTAATGTATGTACACAGTGACTGCACCAGCAGAATAGTGAGTGCAGCTCTGGAGTATAATACAGGATATAACTCAGGATCAGTGCAGGATCAGTAATGTAATGTATGTACACAGTGACTCCACCAGCAGAATAGTGAGTGCAGCTCTGAAGTATAATACAGGATGTATCTGAGGATCAGTAGAGGGTCAGTAATGTAATGTATGTGCACAGTGACTGCACCAGCAGAATAGTGAGTGCAGCTCTGGAGTATAATACAGGATGTAAATCAGGATCAGTACAGGACCAGTAATGTAATATATGTACACAGTGACTGCACAAGCAGAATAGTGAGTGCAGCTCTGGATTATAAAACAGGATGTAACTCAGGATCAGTAATGTAATGTATGTACACAGTGACTGCACCAGCAGAATAGTTAGTGTAGCTCTGGAGTATAATATAGGATGTAACTCAGGATCAGTACAGGATCAGTAATGTAATGTATGTAGACAGTGACTGCACCAGCAGAATAGTGAGTTCAGCTCTCGAGTATAATACAGGATGAAACGCAGGATCAGTAATGTATGTACACAGTGACTGCACCAGCAGAATAGTGAGTGCAGCTCTGGAGTATAATACAGGATGTATCTCAGGATCAGTAATGTAATGTATGTACACAGTGACCCGACGAGCAGAATAGTGAGTGCAGCTCTGGAGTATAATAAAGGAAGTAACTGAGGATGAGTAGAGGATCAGTAATGTAATGGATGTGCGTGCACAGTGACTGCACCAGCAGAATAGTGAGTGCAGCTCTGGAGTATAATACAGTATGTAAGTCAGGATCAGTACAGGATCAGTAATGTAATGTATGTGCACAGTGACTGAACCAGTAGAATAGAGAGTGCAGCTCTGGATTATAATACAAGATGTAACTCAGGATCAGTAATGTAATGTATGTACACAGTGACTGCACCAGCAGAATAGTGAGTTCTGCTCTGGAGTATAATACAGGATGTAACTCAGGATCAGTACAGGATCAATAATGTAATGTATGTACACAGTGACTGCACCAGCAGAATAGTGAGTGCTGCTCTGGAGTATAATACAGGATGTAACTCAGGATCAGTACAGGATCAGTAATGTAATGTATGTACACAGTGACTGCACCAAGCAAAATAGTGAGTGCAGCTCTGGATTATAATACAAGATGTAACTCAGGATGAGTAATGTAATGAATGTACACAGTGACTGCACCAGCAGAATAGTGAGAGCAGCTCTGGAGTATAATACAGGATGTAACTGAGGATCAGTAGAGGATCAGTAATGTAATGTATATGCACAGTGAGTGCACAAGCAGAATAGTGAGTGCAGCTCTGGAGTATAATACAGGATGCAAGTCAGGATAAGTACAAGATCAGTAATGTAATATATGTACACAGTGACTGCACCAGCAGAATAGTGAGTACAGCTCAGGATTATAATACAGGATGTAACTCAGGATCAGTAATGTAATGTATGCACACAGTGACTGCACCAGCAGAATAGTGAGTGCAGCTCAGGAGTATAATATAGGATGTAACTCAGGATCAGTACAGGATCAGTAATGTAATGTATGTACACAGTGACTGCACCAGCAGAATAGTGAGTGCAGCTCTGGAGTATAATACAGGATGGAACTCAGGATCAGTAATGTAATGTATGTACACAGTGACTGCACTAGCAGAATAGTGAGTGCAGCTCTGGGGTATAATAAGGGATGTAACTCAGGATCAGTACAGGATCAGTAATGTAATATATGTACACAATGGTGCACCAGCAGAATAGTGAGTGCAGCTCTGGAGTATAATACAGGATGTAACTCAGGATCAGTACAGGATCAGTAATGTAATGTATGTACACAGTGACTGCACCAGCAGAATTGTGAGTGCAGCTCTGGAGTATAATACAGGATGTAACTAAGGATCAGAACCGGATCAGTAATGTAATGTATGTTCACAGTGACTGCACCAGCAGAATAGTGAGTGCAGCTCTGGAGTATAATACAGGATGGAACTCAGGATCAGTAATGTAATGTATGTACACAGTGACTGCACTAGCAGAATAGTGAGTGCAGCTCTGGAGTATAATACAGGATGGAACTCAGTATCAGTAATGTAATGTATGTACACAGTGACTGCACTAGCAGAATAGTGAGTGCAGCTCTGGAGTATAATACAGGATGTAACTCAGGATCAGTACAGGATCAGTAATGTAATGTATGTACACAGTGACTGCACCAGCAGAATAGTGAGTGCAGCTCTGGAGTATAATACAGGATGTAACTCAGGATCAGTACAGGATCAGTAATGTAATGTATGTACACAGTGACTGCACCAGCAGAATAGTGAGTGCAGCTCTGGAGTATAATACAGGATGTAACTCAGGATCAGTACAGGATCAGTAATGTAATGTATGTACACAGTGACTGCACCAGCAGAATAGTGAGTGCAGCTCTGGAGTATAATACAGGATTTAACTCAGGATCAGTACAGGATCAGTAATGGAATGTATTTACACAGTGACTGCACCAGCAGAATAGTGAGTGCAGCTCTGGATTATAATACAGGATGTAACTCAGGATAAGTAATGTAATGTATGTACACAGTGACTGCACCAGTAGAATAGTGAGTGCAGCTCTGGAGTATAATACATGATGTAACTCAGGATCAGCACAGGATCAGTAATGTATGTACACAGTGACTGCACCAGCAGAATAGTGAGTGCAGCTCTGGAGTATAATACAGGATGTAACTCAGGATCAGCACAGGATCAGTAATGTAATGTATGTACACAGTGACTGCACCAGCAGAATAGTGAGTGCAGCTCTGGAGTATAATACAGGATGTAACTCAGGATCAGTACAGAATCAGTAATGTAATGTATGTACACAGTGACTGCACCAGCAGAATAGTGAGTGCAGCTCTGGAGTATAATACAAGATGTAACTCAGGATCAGTACAGGATCAGTAATATAATGTATGTACACAGTGACTGCACCAGCAGAATAGTGAGTGCAGCTCTGGAGTATAATACAGGATGTAACTCAGGATCAGCACAGGATTAGTAATGTAATGTATGTACACAGTGACTGCACCAGCAGAATAGTGAGTGCAGCTCTGGAGTATAATACAGGATGTAACTCAGGATCAGTACAGGATCAGTAATGTAATGTATGTGCACAGTGACTGCACCAGCAGAATAGTGAGAGCAGCTCTGGAGTATAATATAGTATATAACTCAGGATCAGTAATGTAATGTATGTACACAGAGAATGCACTAGCAGAATAGTGAGTGCAGCTCTGGAGTATAATACAGGATATAACTGAGGATCAGTAATGTAATGTATGTGCACAGTGACTGAACAAGCAGAATAGTGAGTGCAGCTCTGGAGTATAATACAGGATGCAAGTCAGGATCAGTACAAGATCAGTAATGTAATATATGTACACAGTGACTGCACCAGCAGAATAGTGAGTACAGCTCATGATTATAATACAGGATGTAACTCAGGATCAGAAATGTAATGTATGTACACAGTGACTGCACCAGCAGAATAGTGAGTGCAGCTCTGGAGTATAATATAGGATGTAACTCAGGATCAGTAATGTAATGTATGTACACAGTGACTGCACCAGCAGAATAGTGAGTGCAGCTCTGGAGTATAATACAGGATGGAACTCAGGATCAGTAGTATAATGTATGTACACAGTGACTGCACTAGCAGAATAGTGAGTGCAGCTCTGGGGTATAATAAGGGATGTAACTCAGGATCAGTACAGGATCAGTAATGTAATATATGTACACAGTGGCTGCACCAGCAGAATAGTGAGTGCAGCTCTGG
Source organism: Phyllobates terribilis (assembly GCF_046119375.1). Lineage (NCBI taxonomy): Eukaryota > Metazoa > Chordata > Amphibia > Anura > Dendrobatidae > Phyllobates > Phyllobates terribilis. The sequence goes on along the minus strand of NW_027362968.1, from coordinate 740,418 downwards.
AGTATAATACATGATGTAACTCAGGATCAGTACAGGATCAGTAATGTAATGTATGTACACAGTGACTGCACCAGCAGAATAGTGAGTGCAGCTCTGGAGTATAATACAGGATGTAACTCAGGATCAGAACCGGATCAGTAATGTAATGTATGTGCACAGTGACTGCACCAGCAGAATAGTGAGTGCAGCTCTGGAGTATAATACAGGATGGAACTCAGGATCAGTAATGTAATGTATGTTCACAGTGACTGCACTAGCAGAATAGTGAGTGCAGCTCTGGAGTATAATACAGGATGGAACTCAGGATCAGTAATGTAATGTATGTACACAGCGACCCCACGAGCAGAATAGTGAGCGCAGCTCTGGAGTATAATAAAGGAAGTAACTGAGGATGAGTAGAGGATCAGTAATGTAATGTATGTGCACAGTGACTGAACCAGCAGAATAGTGAGTGCAGCTCTGGAGTATAATACAGTATGTAAGTCAGGATCAGTACAGGATCAGTAATGTAATGTATGTGCACAGTGACTGCACCAGCAGAATAGTGAGTGCTGCTCTGGGGTATAATACACGATGTAACTCAGGATCAGTACAGGATCAATAATGTAATGTATGTACACAGTGACTGCACCAGCAGAATAGTGAGTGCAGCTCTGGAGTATAATACAGGATGTAACTCTGGATCAGAAACGGATCAGTAATGTAATGCATGTGCACATTGACTGCACCAGCACAATAGTGAGTGCAGCTCTGGAGTATAATACAGGATATAACTCAGGATCAGTGCAGGATCAGTAATGTAATGTATGTACACATTGACTGCACCAGCAGAATAGTGAGTGCAGCTCTGAAGTATAATACAGGATGTATCTGAGGATCAGTAGAAGGTCAGTAATGTAATGTATGTGCACAGTGACTGCACCAGCAGAATAGTGAGTGCAGCTCTGGAGTATAATACAGGATGTAAGTCAGGATCAGTACAGGATCAGTAATGTATTATATGTACACAGTGACTGCACAAGCAGAATAGTGAGTGCAGCTCTGGAATATAATACAGGATGTAACTCAGGATCAGTACAGGATCAGTAATGTAATTTTATGTACACAGTGACTGCGCCAGCAGAATAGTGAGTACAGCTCTGGAGTATAATACAGGATGGAACTCAGGATCAGTAATTTAATGTATGTACACAGTGACTGCACCAGCAGAATAGTGATTTCAGCTCTCGAGTATAATAGAGGATGTAACTCAGGATCAGTAATGTATGTACACAGTGACTGCACCAGCAGAATAGTGAGTGCAGCTCTGGAGTATAATACAGGATGGATCTCAGGATCAGTAATGTAATGTATGTACACAGTGACTCCACCAGCAGAATAGTGAGTGCAGCTCTGGAGTATAATACAGGATGTAACTCAGGATCAGTAATATTATGTATGTACACAGCGACCCCACGAGCAGAATAGTGAGCGCAGCTCTGGAGTATAATAAAGGAAGTAACTGAGGATGAGTAGAGGATCAGTAATGTAATGTATGTGCACAGTGACTGAACCAGCAGAATAGTGAGTGCAGCTCTGGAGTATAATACAGTATGTAAGTCAGGATCAGTACAGGATCAGTAATGTAATGTATGTGCACAGTGACTGCACCAGCAGAATAGTGAGTGCTGCTCTGGAGTATAATACACGATGTAACTCAGGATCAGTACAGGATCAATAATGTAATGTATGTACACAGTGACTGCACCAGCAGAATAGTGAGTGCAGCTCTGGATTATAATACAAGATGTAACTCAGGATGAGTAATGTAATGTATGTACACAGTGACTGCAGCAGCAGAATAGTGAGTGCAGCTCTGGAGTATAATACAGGATGGAACTCAGGATCAGTAGTGTAATGTATGTGCACAGTGACAGCACTAGCAGAATAGTGAGTGCAGCTCTGGGTATAATAAGGGATGTAACTCAGGATCAGTACAGGATCAGTAATGTAATATATGTACACAGTGGCTGCACCAGCAGAATAGTGAGGGCAGCTCTGGAGTATAATACATGATGTAACTCAGGATCAGTACAGGATCAGTAATGTAATGTATGTACACAGTGACTGCACCAGCAGAATAGTGAGTGCAGCTCTGGAATATAATACAGGATGTAACTCAGGATCAGAACCGGATCAGTAATGTAATGTATGTGCACAGTGACTGCACCAGCAGAATAGTGAGTGCAGGTCTGGAGTATAATACAGGATGGAACTCAGGATCAGTAATGTAATGTATGTACACAGTGACTGCACTAGCAGAATAGTAAGTGCAGCTCTGGAGTATAATAAAGGATGGAACTCAGGATCAGTAATGTAATGTATGTACACAGTGACTGCACTAGCAGAATAGTGAGTGCAGCTCTGGAGTATAATACAGGATGGATCTGAGGATCAGTAGAGGGTCAGTAATGTAATGTATGTGCACAGTGACTGCACCAGCAGAATAGTGAGTGCAGCTCTGGAGTATAATACAGGATGTAAGTCAGGATCAGTACAGGATCAGTAATGTAATATATGTACACAGTGACTGCACAAGCAGAATAGTGAGTGCAGCTCTGGATTATAAAACAGGATGTAACTCAGGATCAGTAATGTAATGTATGTACACAGTGACTGCACCAGCAGAATAGTGAGTGCAGCTCTGGAGTATAATATAGGATGTAACTCAGGATCAGTACAGGATCAGTAATGTAATGTATGTACACAGTGACTGCACCAGCAGAATAGTGAGTACAGCTCTGGAGTATAATACAGGATGGAACTCAGGATCAGTAATGTAATGTATGTACACAGTGACTGCACCAGCAGAATAGTGAGTTCAGCTCTCGAGTATAATACAGGATGTAACTCAGGATCAGTAATGTATGTACACAGTGACTGCACCAGCAGAATAGTGAGTGCAGCTCTGGAGTATAATACAGGATGTATCTCAGGATCAGTAATGTAATGTATGTACACAGTGACCCCACGAGCAGAATAGTGAGTGCAGCTCTGGAGTATAATAAAGGAAGTAACTGAGGATGAGTAGAGGATCAGTAATGTAATGTATGTGCACAGTGACTGCACCAGCAGAATAGTGAGTGCAGCTCTGGAGTATAATACAGTATGTAAGTCAGGATCAGTACAGGATCAGTAATGTAATGTATGTGCACAGTGACTGCACCAGCAGAATAGAGAGTGCAGCTCTGGATTATAATACAAGATGTAACTCAGGATCAGTAATGTAATGTATGTACACAGTGACTGAACCAGCAGAATAGTGAGTGCTGCTCTGGAGTATAATACAGGATGTAACTCAGGATCAGTACAGGATCAATAATGTAATATATGTACACAGTGACTGCACCAGCAGAATAGTGAGTGCAGCTCTGGAGTATAATACAGGATGTAACTCAGGATCAGTACAGAATCAGTAATGTAATGTATGTACACAGTGACTGCACCAGCAGAATAGTGAGTGCAGCTCTGGAGTATAATACAGGATGTAACTCAGGATCAGTACAGGATCAGTAATATAATGTATGTACACAGTGACTGCACCACCAGAATAGTGAGTGCAGCTCTGGAGTATAATACAGGATGTAACTCAGGATCAGTACAGGATCAGTAATGTAATATATGTACACAGTGGTGCACCAGCAGAATAGTGAGTGCAGCTCTGGAGTATAATACAGGATGTAACTCAGGATCAGCACAGGATTAGTAATGTAATGTATGTACACAGTGACTGCACCAGCAGAATAGTGAGTGCAGCTCTGGAGTATAATACAGGATGTAACTCAGGATCAGTACAGGATCATTAATGTAATGTATGTGCACAGTGACTGCACCAACAGAATAGTGAGAGCAGCTCTGGAGTATAATACAGTATATAACTCAGGATCAGTAATGTAATGTATGTACACAGAGAATGCACTAGCAGAATAGTGAGTGCAGCTCTGGAGTATAATACAGGATATAACTGAGGATCAGTAATGTAATGTATGTGCACAGTGACTGAACAAGCAGAATAGTGAGTGCAGCTCTGGAGTATAATACAGGATGCAAGTCAGGATCAGTACAAGATCAGTAATGTAATATATGTACACAGTGACTGCACCAGCAGAATAGTGAGTGCAGCTCTGGAGTATAATACAGGATGTAACTCAGGATCAGAAATGTAATGTATGTACACAGTGACTGCACCAGCAGAATAGTGAGTGCAGCTCTGGAGTATAATATAGGATGTAACTCAGGATCAGTAATGTAATGTATGTACACAGTGACTGCACCAGCAGAATAGTGAGTGCAGCTCTGGAGTATAATACAGGATGGAACTCAGGATCAGTAGTATAATGTATGTACACAGTGACTGCACTAGCAGAATAGTGAGTGCAGCTCTGGGGTATAATAAGGGATGTAACTCAGGATCATTACAGGATCAGTAATGTAATATATGTACACAGTGGCTGCACCAGCAGAATAGTGAGTGCAGCTCTGGAGTATAATACAGGATGTAACTCAGGATCAGAACCTGATCAGTAATGTAATGTATGTGCACAGTGACTGCACCAGCAGAATAGTGAGTGCAGCTCTGGAGTATAATACAGGATGGAACTCAGGATCAGTAATGTAATGTATGTTCACAGTGACTGCACTAGCAGAATAGTGAGTGCAGCTCTGGAGTATAATACAGGATGGAACTCAGGATCAGTAATGTAATGTATGTACACAGTGACTGCACTAGCAGAATAGTGAGTGCAGCTCTGGAGTATAATACAGGATGTAACTCAGGATCAGTACAGGATCAATAATGTAATATATGTACACAGTGGCTGCACCAGCAGAACAGTGAGTGCAGCTCTGGAGTATAATACAGGATGTAACTCAGGATCAGTACAGGATCAGTAATGTAATGTATGTACACAGTGACTGCACCAGCAGAATAGTGAGTGCAGCTCTGGAGTATAATACAGGATGTAACTCAGGATCAGAAACGGATCAGTAATGTAATGCATGTGCACAGTGACTGCACCAGCAGAATAGTGAGTGCAGCTCTGGAGTACAATACAGGATATAACTCAGGATCAGTGCAGGATCAGTAATGTAATGTATGTACACAGTGACTCCACCAGCAGAATTTTGAGTGCAGCTCTGAAGTATAATACAGGATGTATCTGAGGATCAGTAGAGGGTCAGTAATGTAATGTATGTGCACAGTGACTGCACCAGCAGAATAGTGAGTGCAGCTCTGGAGTATAATACAGGATGTAAGTCAGGATCAGTACAGGATCAGTAATGTAATATATGTACACAGTGACTGTACAAGCAGAATAGTGAGTGCAGCTCTGGAGTATAATACAGGATGTAACTCAGGATCAGTACAGGATCAGTAATGTAATTGTATGTACACAGTGACTGCACCAGCAGAATCGTGAGTACAGCTCTGGAGTATAATACAGGATGGAACTCAGGATCAGTAATGTAATGTATGTACACATTGACTGCACCAGCAGAATAGTGAGTGCAGCTCTGGAGTATAATATAGGATGTAACTCAGGATCAGTACAGGATCAGCAATGTAATGTATGTACACAGTGTCTGCACCAGCAGAATAGTGAGTACAGCTCTGGAGTATAATACAGGATGTATCTCAGGATCAGTAATTTAATGTATGTACACAGTGACTGCACCAGCAGAATATTGTGTGCAGCTCTGGATTATAATAGAGGATGTAACTCAGGATCAGTAATATTATGTATGTACACAGTGACCCCACGAGCAGAATAGTGAGTGCAGCTCTGGAGTATAATAAAGGAAGTAACTGAGGATGAGTAGAGGATCAGTAATGTAATGTATGTGCACAGTGACTGCACCAGCAGAATAGTGAGTGCAGCTCTGAAGTATAATACAGTATGTAAGTCAGGATCAGTACAGGATCAGTAATGTAATGTATGTGCACAGTGACTGCACCAGCAGAATAGAGAGTGCAGCTCTGGATTATAATACAAGATGTAACTCAGGATCAGTAATGTAATGTATGTACACAGTGACTGAACCAGCAGAATAGTGAGTGCTGCTCTGGAGTATAATACAGGATGTAACTCAGGATCAGTACAGGATCAATAATGTAATAAATGTACACAGTGACTGCACCAGCAGAATAGTGAGTGCAGCTCTGGAGTATAATACAGGATGTAACTCAGGATCAGTACAGAATCAGTAACGTAATGTATGTACACAGTGACTGCACCAGCAGAATAGTGAGTGCAGCTCTGGAGTATAATACAGGATGCAACTCAGGATCAGTACAGGATCAGTAATATAATGTATGTACACAGTGACTGCACCAGCAGAATAGTGAGTGCAGCTCTGGAGTATAATACAGGATGTAACTCAGGATCAGCACAGGATTAGTAATGTAATGTATGTACACAGTGACTGCACCAGCAGAATAGTGAGTGCAGCTCTGGAGTATAATACAGGATGTAACTCAGGATCAGTACAGGATCAGTAATGTAATGTATGTGCACAGTGACTGCACCAGCAGAATAGTGAGAGCAGCTCTGGAGTATAATACAGTATATAACTCAGGATCAGTAATGTAATGTATGTACACAGAGAATGCACTAGCAGAATAGTGAGTGCAGCTCTGGAGTATAATACAGGATATAACTGAGGATCAGTATTGTAATGTATGTGCACAGTGACTGAACAAGCAGAATAGTGAGTGCAGCTCTGGAGTATAATACAGGATGTAACTCAGGATCAGTACAGGATCAGTAATGTAATATATGTACACAGTGACTGCACCAGTAGAATAGTGAGTACAGCTCATGATTATAATACAGGATGTAACTCAGGATCAGAAATGTAATGTATGTACACAGTGACTGCACCAGCAGAATAGTGAGTGCAGCTCTGGAGTATAATATAGGATGTAACTCAGGATCAGTAATGTAATGTATGTACACAGTGACTGCACCAGCAGAATAGTGAGTGCAGCTCTGGAGTATAATACAGGATTGAACTCAGGATCAGTAGTATAATGTATGTACACAGTGACTGCACTAGCAGAATAGTGAGTGCAGCTCTGGGGTATAATAAGGGATGTAACTCAGGATCAGTACAGGATCAGTAATGTAATATATGTATACAGTGGCTGCACCAACAGAATAGTGAGTGCAGCTCTGGAGTATAATACATGATGTAACTCAGGATCAGTACAGGATCAGTAATGTAATGTGTGTACACAGTGACTGCACCAGCAGAATAGTGAGTGCAGCTCTGGAGTATAATACAGGATGTAACTCAGGATCAGAACCGGATCAGTAATGTAATGTATGTGCACAGTGACTGCACCAGCAGAATAGTGAGTGCAGCTCTGGAGTATAATACAGGATGGAACTCAGGATCAGTAATGTAATGTATGTTCACAGTGACTGCACTAGCAGAATAGTGAGTGCAGCTCTGGAGTATAATACAGGCTGGAACTCAGGATCAGTAATGTAATGTATGTGCACAGTGACTGCACTAGCAGAATAGTGAGTGCAGCTCTGGAGTATAATACAGGATGTAACTCAGGATCAGTACAGGATCAATAATGTAATATATGTTCACAGTGGATGCACCAGCAGAACAGTGAGTGCAGCTCTGGAGTATAATACAGGATGTAACTCAGGATCAGTACAGGATCAGTAATGTAATGTATGTACACAGTGACTGCACCAGCAGAATAGTGAGTGCAGCTCTGGAGTATAATACAGGATGTAACTCAGGATCAGAAACGGATCAGTAATGTAATGCATGTGCACAGTGACTGCACCAGCAGAATAGTGAGTGCAGCTCTGGAGTATAATACAGTATATAACTCAGGATCAGTAATGTAATGTATGTACACAGAGAATGCACTAGCAGAATAGTGAGTGCAGCTCTGAAGTATAATACAGGATGTGTCTGAGGATCAGTAGAGGGTCAGTAATGTAATGTATGTGCACAGTGACTGCACCAGCAGAATAGTGAGTGCAGCTCTGGAGTATAATACAGGATGTAAGTCAGGATCAGTACAGGATCAGTAATGTAATATATGTACACAAAGACTGCACAAGCAGAATAGTGAGTGCAGCTCTGGAGTATAATACAGGATGTAACTCAGGATCAGTACAGGATCAGTAATGTAATTGTATGTACACAGTGACTGCACCAGCAGAATAGTGAGTACAGCTCTGGAGTATAATACAGGATGGAACTCAGGATCAGTAATGTAATGTATGTACACAGTGACTGCACCAGCAGAATAGTGAGTTCAGCTCTCGAGTATAATACAGGATGTAACTCAGGATCAGTAATGTATGTACACAGTGACTGCACCAGCAGAATAGTGAGTGCAGCTCTGGAGTATAATACAGGATGTATCTCAGGATCAGTAATGTAATGTATGTACACAGTGACTCCACCAGCAGAATAGTGAGTGCAGCTCTGGATTATAATACAGTATGTAAGTCAGGATCAGTACAGGATCAGTAATGTAATGTATGTGCACAGTGACTGCACCAGCAGAATATAGAGTGCAGCTCTGGATTATAATACAAGATGTAACTCAGGATCAGTAATGTAATGTATGTACACAGTGACTGCACCAGCAGAATAGTGAGTGCAGCTCTGGATTATAATACAAGATGTAACTCAGGATGAGTAATGTAATGTATGTACACAGTGACTGCAGCAGCAGAATAGTGAGTGCAGCTCTGGAGTATAATACAGGATGGAACTCAGGATCAGTAGTGTAATGTATGTGCACAGTGACAGCACTAGCAGAATAGTGAGTGCAGCTCTGGGGTATAATAAGGGATGTAACTCAGGATCAGTACAGGATCAGTAATGTAATATATGTACACAGTGGCTGCACCAGCAGAATAGTGAGTGCAGCTCTGGAGTATAATACATGATGTAACTCAGGATCAGTACAGGATCAGTAATGTATTGTATGTACACAGTGACTGCACCAGCAGAATAGTGAGTGCAGCTCTGGAATATAATACAGGATGTAACTCAGGATCAGAACCAGATCAGTAATGTAATGTATGTGCACAGTGACTGCACCAGCAGAATAGTGAGTGCAGGTCTGGAGTATAATACAGGATGGAACTCAGGATCAGTAATGTAATGTATGTACACAGTGACTGCACCAGCAGAATAGTGAGTGCAGCTCTGGAGTATAATATAGGATGTAACTCAGGATCAGTAATGTAATGTATGTACACAGTGACTGCACCAGCAGAATAGTGAGTGCAGCTCTGGAGTATAATACAGGATTGAACTCAGGATCAGTAGTATAATGTATGTACACAGTGACTGCACTAGCAGAATAGTGAGTGCAGCTCTGGGGTATAATAAGGGATGTAACTCAGGATCAGTACAGGATCAGTAATGTAATATATGTATACAGTGGCTGCACCAACAGAATAGTGAGTGCAGCTCTGGAGTATAATACATGATGTAACTCAGGATCAGTACAGGATCAGTAATGTAATGTGTGTACACAGTGACTGCACCAGCAGAATAGTGAGTGCAGCTCTGGAGTATAATACAGGATGTAACTCAGGATCAGAACCGGATCAGTAATGTAATGTATGTGCACAGTGACTGCACCAGCAGAATAGTGAGTGCAGCTCTGGAGTATAATACAGGATGGAACTCAGGATCAGTAATGTAATGTATGTTCACAGTGACTGCACTAGCAGAATAGTGAGTGCAGCTCTGGAGTATAATACAGGCTGGAACTCAGGATCAGTAATGTAATGTATGTGCACAGTGACTGCACTAGCAGAATAGTGAGTGCAGCTCTGGAGTATAATACAGGATGTAACTCAGGATCAGTACAGGATCAATAATGTAATATATGTTCACAGTGGCTGCACCAGCAGAACAGTGAGTGCAGCTCTGGAGTATAATACAGGATGTAACTCAGGATCAGAAACGGATCAGTAATGTAATGCATGTGCACAGTGACTGCAACAGCAGAATAGTGAGTGCAGCTCTGGAGTATAATACAGGATATAACTCAGGATCAGTGCAGGATCAGTAATATAATGTATGTACACAGTGACTCCACCAGCAGAATAGTGAGTGCAGCTCTGAAGTATAATACAGGATGTGTCTGAGGATCAGTAAAGGGTCAGTAATGTAATGTATGTGCACAGTGACTGCACCAGCAGAATAGTGAGTGCAGCTCTGGAGTATAATACAGGATGTAAGTCAGGATCAGTACAGGATCAGTAATGTAATATATGTACACAAAGACTGCACAAGCAGAATAGTGAGTGCAGCTCTGGAGTATAATACAGGATGTAACTCAGGATCAGTACAGGATCAGTAATGTAATTGTATGTACACAGTGACTGCACCAGCAGAATAGTGAGTACAGCTCTGGAGTATAATACAGGATGGAACTCAGGATCAGTAATGTAATGTATGTACACAGTGACTGCACCAGCAGAATAGTGAGTTCAGCTCTCGAGTATAATACAGGATGTAACTCAGGATGAGTAATGTAATGTACACAGTGACTGCACCAGCAGAATAGTGAGTGCAGCTCTGGAGTATAATACAGGATGTATCTCAGGATCAGTAATGTAATGTATGTACACAGTGACTCCACCAGCAGAATAGTGAGTGCAGCTCTGGATTATAATACAGTATGTAAGTCAGGATCAGTACAGGATCAGTAATGTAATGTATGTGCACAGTGACTGCACCAGCAGAATAGAGAGTGCAGCTCTGGATTATAATACAAGATGTAACTCAGGATCAGTAATGTAATGTATGTACACAGTGACTGCACCAGCAGAATAGTGAGTGCAGCTCTGGATTATAATACAAGATGTAACTCAGGATGAGTAATGTAATGTATGTACACAGTGACTGCAGCAGCAGAATAGTGAGTTCAGCTCTGGAGTATAATACAGGATGGAACTCAGGATCAGTAGTGTAATGTATGTGCACAGTGACAGCACTAGCAGAATAGTGAGTGCAGCTCTGGGGTATAATAAGGGATGTAACTCAGGATCAGTACAGGATCAGTAATGTAATATATGTACACAGTGGCTGCACCAGCAGAATAGTGAGTGCAGCTCTGGAGTATAATACATGATGTAACTCAGGATCAGTACAGGATCAGTAATGTAATGTATGTACACAGTGACTGCACCAGCAGAATAGTGAGTGCAGCTCTGGAATATAATACAGGATGTAACTCAGGATCAGAACCAGATCAGTAATGTAATGTATGTGCACAGTGACTGCACCAGCAGAATAGTGAGTGCAGGTCTGGAGTATAATACAGGATGGAACTCAGGATCAGTAATGTAATGTATGTACACAGTGACTGCACTAGCAGAATAGTGAGTGCAGCTCTGGAGTATAATACAGGATGTAACTCAGGATCAGTACAGGATTAGTAATGTAATATATGTACACAGTGGCTGCACCAGCAGAATAGTGAGTGCAGCTCTGGAGTATAATACATGATGTAACTCAGGATCAGTACAGGATCAGTAATGTAATGTATGTACACAGTGACTGCACCAGCAGAATAGTGAGTGCAGCTCTGGAATATAATACAGGATGTAACTCAGGATCAGAACCGGATCAGTAATGTAATGTATGTGCCCAGTGACTGCACCAGCAGAATAGAGAGTGCAGCTCTGGATTATAATACAAGATGTAACTCAGGATCAGTAATGTAATGTATGTACACAGTGACTGCACCAGCAGAATAGTGAGTGCAGCTCTGGATTATAATACAAGATGTAACTCAGGATGAGTAATGTAATGTATGTACACAGTGACTGCAGCAGCAGAATAGTGAGTGCAGCTCTGGAGTATAATACAGGATGGAACTCAGGATCAGTAGTGTAATGTATGTGCACAGTGACAGCACTAGCAGAATAGTGAGTGCAGCTCTGGGGTATAATACATGATGTAACTCAGGATCAGTACAGGATCAGTAATGTAATATATGTACACAGTGGCTGCACCAGCAGAATAGTGAGTGCAGCTCTGGAGTATAATACATGATGTAACTCAGGATCAGTACAGGATCAGTAATGTAATGTATGTACACAGTCACTGCACCAGCAGAATAGTGAGTGCAGCTCTGGAATATAATACAGGATGTAACTCAGGATCAGAACCGGATCAGTAATGTAATGTAAGTACACAGTGACTGCACCAGCAGAATAGTGAGTGCAGGTCTGCAGTATAATACAGGATGGAACTCAGGATCAGTAATGTAATGTATGTACACAGTGACTGCACTAGCAGAATAGTGAGTGCAGCTCTGGAGTATAATACAGGATGGAACTCAGGATCAGTAATGTAATGTATGTACACAGTGACTGCACTAGCAGAATAGTGAGTGCAGCTCTGGAGTATAATACAGGATGTAACTCAGGATCAGTACAGGATCAGTAATGTAATATATGTACACAGTGGCTGCACCAGCAGAATAGTGAGTGCAGCTCTGGAGTATAATACAGGATGGAACTCAGGAACAGAACCGGATCAGTAATGTAATGTATGTGCACAGTGACTGCACCAGCAGAATAATGAGTGAAGCTCTGGAGTATAATACAGGATATAACTCAGGATCAGTGCAGGATCAGTAATGTAATGTATGTACACAGTGACTCCACCAGCAGAATAGTGAGTGCAGCTCTGAAGTATAATACAGGATGTATCTGAGGATCAGTAGAGGGTCAGTAATGTAATGTATGTGCACAGTGACTGCACCAGCAGAATAGTGAGTGCAGCTCTGGAGTATAATACAGGATGTAAGTCAGGATCAGTACAGGATCAGTAATGTAATATATGTACACAGTGACTGCACAAGCAGAATTGTGAGTGCAGCTCTGGATTATAAAACAGGATGTAACTCAGGATCAGTAATGTAATGTATGTACACAGTGACTGCACCAGCAGAATAGTGAGTGCAGTTCTGGAGTATAATATAGGATGTAACTCAGGATCAGTACAGGATCAGTAATGTAATGTATGTACACAGTGACTGCACCAGCAGAATAGTGAGTACAGCTCTGGAGTATAATACAGGATGGAACTCAGGATCAGTAATGTAATGTATGTACACAGTGAGTGCACCAGCAGAATAGTGAGTTCAGCTCTCGAGTATAATACAGGATGGAACAAAGGATCAGTAATGTATGTACACAGTGACTGCACCAGCAGAATAGTGAGTGCAGCTCTGGAGTATAATACAGGATGTATCTCAGGATCAGTAATGTAATGTATGTACACAGTGACTGCACCAGCAGAATAGTGTGTGCAGCTCTGGATTATAATAGAGGATGTAACTCAGGATCAGTAATATTATGTATGTACACAGTGACCCCACGAGCAGAATAGTGAGTGCAGCTCTGGAGTATAATAAAGGAAGTAACTGAGGATGAGTAGAGGATCAGTAATGTAATGTATGTCCACAGTGACTGCACCAGCAGAATAGTGAGTGCAGCTCTGGAGTATAATACAGTATGTAAGTCAGGATCAGTACAGGATCAGTAATGTAATGTATGTGCACAGTGACTGCACCAGCAGAATAGAGAGTGCAGCTCTGGATTATAATACAAGATGTAACTCAGGATCAGTAATGTAATGTATGTACACAGTGACTGAACCAGCAGAATAGTGAGTGCTGCTCTGGAGTATAATACAGGATGTAACTCAGGATCAGTACAGGATCAATAATGTAATGTATGTACACAGTGACTGCACCAGCAGAATAGTGAGTGCAGCTCTGGATTATAATACAAGATGTAACTCAGGATGAGTAATGTAACGTATGTACACAGTGACTGCACCAGCAGAATAGTGAGTACAGCTCTGGAGTATAATACAGGATGTAACTCAGGATCAGTAATGTAATGTATGTACACAGTGACTGCACCAGCAGAATAGTGAGAGCAGCTCTGGAGTATAATACAGTATATAACTCAGGATCAGTGCAGGATCAGTAATGTAATGTATGTACACAGTGACTCCACCAGCAGAATAGTGAGTGCAGCTCTGGAGTATAATACAGGATGTAACTGAGGATCAGTAGAGGATCAGTAATGTAATGTATGTGCACAGTGACTGCACAAGCAGAATAGTGAGTGCAGCTCTGGAGTATAATACAGGATGCAAGTCAGGATAAGTACAAGATTAGTAATGTAATATATGTACACAGTGACTGCACCAGCAGAATAGTGAGTACAGCTCAGGATTATAATACAGGATGTAACTCAGGATCAGTAATGTAATGTATGCACACAGTGACTGCACCAGCAGAATAGTGAGTGCAGCTCTGGAGTATAATATAGGATGTAACTAAGGATCAGTACAGGATCAGTAATGTAATGTATGTACACAGTGACTGTACCAGCAGAATAGTGAGTGCAGCTCTGGAGTATAATACAGGATGGAACTCAGGATCAGTAATGTAATGTATGTACACAGTGACTGCACTAGCAGAATAGTGAGTGCAGCTCTGGGGTATAATAAGGGATGTAACTCAGGATCAGTACAGGATCAGTAATGTAATATATGTACACAGTGGTGCACCAGCAGAATAGTGAGTGCAGCTCTGGAGTATAATACAGGATGTAACTCAGGATCAGTAGAGGATCAGTAATGTAATGTATGTACACAGAGACTGCACAAGCAGAATAGTGAGTGCATCTCTGGAGTATAATACAGGATGGAACTCAGGATCAGTAATGTAAGGTATGTACACAGCGACTGCACTAGGAGAATAGTGAGTGCAGCTCTGGAGTATAATACAGGATGGAACTCAGGATCAGTAATGTAATGTATGTACACAGTGACTGCACTAGCAGAATAGTGAGTGCAGCTCTGGAGTATAATACAGGATGTAACTCAGGATCAGTACAGGATCAGTAATGTAATATATGTACACAGTGGCTGCACCAGCAGAATAGTGAGTACAGCTCTGGAGTATAATACAGGATGTAACTCAGGATCAGTACAGGATCAGTAATGTAATGTATGTACACAGTGACTGCACCAGCAGAATAGTGAGTTCAGCTCTGGAGTATAATACAGGATGTAACTCAGGATCAGAACCGGATCAGTAATGTAATGTATGTGCACAGTGACTGCACCAGCAGAATAGTGAGTGCAGCTCTGGAGTATAATACAGGATGGAACTCAGGATCAGTAATGTAATGTATGTACACAGTGACTGAACTAGCAGAATAGTGAGTGCAGCTCTGGAGTATAATACAGGATGGAACTCAGGATCAGTAATGTAATGTATGTACACAGTGACTCCACCAGCAGAAAAGTGAGTGCAGCTCTGGAGTATAATACAGGATGTAACTCATGATCAGTACAGGAACAGTAATGTAATGTATGTACACAGTGACTGCACCAGCACAATAGTGAGTTCAGCTCTGGAGTATAATACAGGATGTAACTCAGGATCAGTACAGGATCAGTAATGTAATGTATGTACACAGTGACTACACCAGCAGAATAGTGAGTGCAGCTCTGGATTATAATACAGGATGTAACTCAGGATCAGTAATGTAATGTATGTACACAGTGACTGCACCAGCAGAATAGTGAGTGCAGCTCTGGAGTGTAATACAGGATGTAACTCAGGATCAGTAATGTAATGAATGTACACAGTGACTCCACCAGCAGAATAGTGTGTGCAGCTCTGGATTATAATACAGGATGTAACTCAGGATCAGTAATGTAATGAATGTACACAGTGACTCCACCAGCAGAATAGTGTGTGCAGCTCTGGAGTATAATAAAGGATGTAACTGAGGATGACTAGAGAATCAGTAATGTAATATATGTGCACAGTGACTGCACCAGCAGAATAGTGAGTGCAGCTCTGGAGTATAATGCAGGATGTAAGTCAGGATCAGTAATGTAATGAATGTAGACAGTGACTGCACCAGCAGAATAGTGAGTGCAGCTCTGAATTATAATACAGGATGTAACTCAGGATCAGTAATGTAATGAATGTAGACAGTGACTCCACCAGCAGAATAGTGTGTGCAGCTCTGGAGTATAATAAAGGATGTAACTGAGGATGAGTAGAGAATCAGTAATGTAATATATGTGCACAGTGACTGCACCAGCAGAATAGTGAGTGCAGCTCTGGATTATAATACAAGATGTAACTCAGGATGAGTAATGTAATGTATGTACACAGTGACTGCACCAGCAGAATAGTGAGTACAGCTCTGGAGTATAATACAGGATGTAACTCAGGATCAGTAATGTAATGTATGTACACAGTGACTACACCAGCAGAATAGTGAGTGCAGCTCTGGAGTATAATACAGGATGTAACTGAGGATCAGTAGAGGATCAGTAATGTAATGTATGTGCACAGTGACTGCACAAGCAGAATAGTGAGTGCAGCTCTGGAGTATAATACAGGATGCAAGTCAGGATAAGTACAAGATTAGTAATGTAATATATGTACACAGTGACTGCACCAGCAGAATAGTGAGTACAGCTCAGGATTATAATACAGGATGTAACTCAGGATCAGTAATGTAATGTATGCACACAGTGACTGCACCAGCAGAATAGTGAGTGCAGCTCTGGAGTATAATATAGGATGTAACTAAGGATCAGTACAGGATCAGTAATGTAATGTATGTACACAGTGACTGTACCAGCAGAATAGTGAGTGCAGCTCTGGAGTATAATACAGGATGAAACTCAGGATCAGTAATGTAATGTATGTACACAGTGACTGCACTAGCAGAATAGTGAGTGCAGCTCTGGGGTATAATAAGGGATGTAACTCAGGATCAGTACAGGATCAGTAATGTAATATATGTACACAGTGGTGCACCAGCAGAATAGTGAGTGCATCTCTGGAGTATAATACAGGATGTAGCTCAGGATCAGAACCGGATCAGTAATGTAATGTATGTGCACAGTGACTGCACCAGCAGAATAGTGAGTGCAGCTCTGGAGTATAATACAGGATGGAACTCAGGATCAGTAATGTAATGTATGTACACAGCGACTGCACTAGCAGAATAGTGAGTGCAGTTCTGGAGTATAATACAGGATGGAACTCAGGATCAGTAATGTAATGTATGTACACAGTGACTGCACTAGCAGAATAGTGAGTGCAGCTCTGGAGTATAATACAGGATGTAACTCAGGATCAGTACAGGATCAGTAATGTAATATATGTACACAGTGGCTGCACCAGCAGAATAGTGAGTGCAGCTCTGGAGTATAATACAGGATGTTACTCAGGATCAGTACAGGATCAGTAATGTAATGTATGTACACAGTGACTGCACCAGCAGAATAGTGAGTTCAGCTCTGGAGTATAATACAGGATGTAACTCAGGATCAGAACCGGATCAGTAATGTAATGTATGTGCACAGTGACTGCACCAGCAGAATAGTGAGTGCAGCTCTGGAGTATAATACAGGATGGAACTCAGGATCAGTAATGTAACGTATGTACACAGTGACTGCACTAGCAGAATAGTGAGTGCAGCTCTGGAGTATAATACAGGATGGAACTCAGGATCAGTAATGTAATGTATGTACACAGTGACTCCACCAGCAGAATAGTGAGTGCAGCTCTGGAGTATAATAAAGGAATTAACTGAGGATGAGTAGAGGATCAGTAATGTAATGTATGTACACAGTGACTGCACCAGCACAATAGTGAGTTCAGCTCTGGAGTATAATACAGGATGTAACTAAGGATCAGTACAGGATCAGTAATGTAATGTATGTACACAGTGACTGCACCAGCACAATAGTGAGTTCAGCTCTGGAGTATAATACAGGATGTAACTCAGGAACAGTACAGGATCAGTAATGTAATGTATGTACACAGTGACTACACCAGCAGAATAGTGAGTGCAGCTCTGGATTATAATACAGGATGTAACTCAGGATCAGTAATGTAATGTATGTACACAGTGACTGCACCAGCAGAATAGTGAGTGCAGCTCTGGAGTGTAATACAGGATGTAACTCAGGATCAGTAATGTAATGAATGTACACAGTGACTCCACCAGCAGAATAGTGTGTGCAGCTCTGGATTATAATACAGGATGTAACTCAGGATCAGTAATGTAATGAATGTACACAGTGACTCCACCAGCAGAATAGTGTGTGCAGCTCTGGAGTATAATAAAGGATGTAACTGAGGATGACTAGAGAATCAGTAATGTAATATATGTGCACAGTGACTGCACCAGCAGAATAGTGAGTGCAGCTCTGGAGTATAATGCAGGATGTAAGTCAGGATCAGTAATGTAATGAATGTAGACAGTGACTGCACCAGCAGAATAGTGAGTGCAGCTCTGAATTATAATACAGGATGTAACTCAGGATCAGTAATGTAATGAATGTAGACAGTGACTCCACCAGCAGAATAGTGAGTGCAGCCCTGGAGTATAATACAGGATGTAACTGAGGATCAGTAATGTAATGAATGTACACAGTGACTACACCAGCAGAATAGTGTGTGCAGCTCTGGAGTATAATAAAGGATGTAACTGAGGATGAGTAGAGAATCAGTAATGTAATATATGTCCACAGTGACTGCACCAGCAGAATAGTGAGTGCAGCTCTGGAGTATAATGCAGGATGTAAGTCAGGATCAGTACAGGATCAGTAATGTAATATATGTACACAGTGACTGCACCAGCAGAATAGTGAGTGCAGCTCTGGATTATAATACAGGATGTAACTCAGGATCAGTAATGTAATTTATGTACACATTGAATGTACCAGCAGAATAGTGAGTGCAGCTCCGGAGTATAATGCAGGATGTATCTCATGGTCAGTAATGTAATGTATGTACACAGTAACTCCACCAGCAGAATAGTGAATGCAGCTCTGGAGTATAATAAAGGAAGTAACTGAGGATGAGTAGAGGATCAGTAATGTAATGTATGTGCACAGTGACTGCACCAGCAGAATAGTGAGTGCAGCTCTCGAGTATAATACAGGACGTAACTCAGGATCAGTACAGGATCAATAATGTAATGTATGTACACATTGACTGCACCAGCAGAATAGTGAGTGCAGCTCTGGAGTATAATACAGGATGTAACTCAGGATCAGTAATGTAATGTATGTACACAGTGACTCCACCAGCAGCATACTGGGTGCAGCTCTGATCAGCTGCTAGTCAGTGTGCTGATTACGGGTGTGGTGGCTGCAGATCCTGCTGTGAGCTCCTGATCTCTGAGAACCAACACCTCTCCACCTGGGGACCTGCTCTCTCTCTTTCCCGGAGGGAGAGCTGGTTTCTGGGATGAGTGAAGGAGCCAAGTCCCAGGCTTCTGCTTCCCGAACCAGGCCGGCCGGGGGCAGAAGAAACCAGCAACCGGCCTGCACATCAGAGGACTCGGGGGTGAGACGCTGCACCAGGAGTCACAGCAATGTGGCTCCTACTCCCCCCGGGATTGTGGAGACCCCCAGAAGCCGCAAGGCTTCCAGCATGGAGGAAAAGCCTGACAGCGGCGTGCAAGATGGCGCTCCTTCCGGAGGAAAGCTGAGTGTTCACGGAGGTGAGGCCGACCTCCCTGAGGGGGGGTGGGCGCAGCAGGGACCCCGGGAGTCTGTGTCCACCTATGCCTCCCGGGTCATGATCCACCTCCGTGAGTATGAAGATGCCAGTAAGCTCATCAGGAGGCTACGGGAGGAGCTGCGCTGCACAAGCGCCAAAGCTGCAGGGGCCTCCAAACCAAGGAAGGCCAAGCTCCAAGCCAAGGTAAAAAGACTGAGCAGTGAAATTCAACGCCTGGAACTTAGGAAAGCCACCATCAGGGAGCAGAGTGGTCCTTTCAAAGAAAAACTTATAAATGAAGACTGCTTTAGAGAAATGGCTGATACCAGAGAGCAAAGGCAGATGGGGCTGCAGCCTGAGAGCCAGGTGGATGATGAGAGTGATGATGACCAGCAGGAAGCCCCACCTGGTAGCCTGCAAAGTCACCCGCAGGCCACATGCAGCGAGCTCCCTGCAGGACAGGCGACAGTGACATCCGGTCGCAGTTCTGCCGGCTCTGGGGAGGACAGTGACAGCAGCGGCCAGGGAGGGGCGCTAATGGCGGAGATTAAACTCCTGGAGTCCCCAGTGTGCCTCCAAAGCTTCCATCTTGGTGACGATCTACCAGAAGAGGCACCTGGGGGCCACAAAAAGGCAAAGAAGACCAAGCCAAAGCTGCAGGAAGCGGTAAGATACGTATATGCCCCCCTCCCTGTACCCCCTGAGTCGGCGGCAGGCTCAGCTCGCTGTATAAGCCCCGTTGCTCAGCCCAGCCCGGGTTCTGCTGTGGATCCGGTGCAAAGGCGCGGGGAGATTACAGAGCGCGGTAGTGAGGCGCAGAGCTCCGTCTCTGCTTGTAGTAGTGGGGACGTAGCAGGAGGTGCATCAGCCGAGAGGCTGGACAGTGAGGGCGGCCCGGCGGCGGGCGTTCCATCAGGCCACGATGCTGTGGTGCGCTCCTCAGTGGGAGGGGGGAGCAGCCCGGTGTCGGGGGCAGCTCCGGTAGCCTCGGCTCCTCTGAATGCTGTTGCCGCTGATCACTTAGTTGAGAAGCGGCGGCAGTGTGAGGGGGCAGTTGGGGCTGAGCGCTCCGGTCCTCCCACGAAAGTGCTATTTTGTGTTGGCGTTGCTGGTCCGGAAGATCCTGATGCTAAAGATCAGCGGCGCCTAACTGCAGCTAGAGATCAGCGGCACATTATACCAAATGCCAAACAGCGGAAATTACCGACCGATGATGTGGAGGGCACACATAAGACCGGGGGTGAGGTCGCCTCCAGTTCTATGGAGGTGACTGAGCCCCTTGTGCCTGATGCGGAGGTCAAAAGGTCATCCACCATTGTTACTGGTCCAGCAGGAATGAATGTGGTGGTGGAGGTGAATGAGGATAATTCATTGTCTGGTGGTGTGGTTGCTGGTTTGGTGGAGGGTAAGATGGAGGTGGGTAATGGTGATACTGTTGGGGCTGACGTGGTCACTGGTCCGGTTGCCCCCCCGGGGGTGGCAACACCTGTCCGGAGTTATGCCAGTGTCACCTCCGGGGCAAATAGGGCTTCCTCCTCGTCTCCGGGCTTTGGGGACGGCATGTTGCAACGTCGCCTTCTGGAGGCTCTAAAGAAGGGGGAGAGATCACTAATGGTAGAGGGTCGAGAGGTTGATCTATCGTTCTGGATAGAGAGGCATGGCCTCGGGGCCTTCCGAGAGCAAAAAGGGGGAGATACAGTGTGGTCCCTCCCAACAGCCGGGCCAGGCAGTGTGCGTAGGAATGTGGTCCGTCTTCGGTGGAGGGGCAGTGATGCATGTCCTCCAAGGTCTAAAGTTGAGGAGCTCCTGCTGAGGATGGGCTTCAAGGCGATTGACATCTACGTCTTGATACATCCCTATTCCACGCCTGAGTTTGATGTCAGCTTTGTTCGGCCGGAGGGGCTTGAGCTCTTCTGGGCGAATTATGAGTTGGCAAAAAATGAGCCCGGCTGGCGAGACTTTGCCGTTCAGGCAGTGTCTCGCCAAAACCAGATCAAGAAAGTGACCGTGATGACTCGTAATGAGTCGCTTTCTTGCTATGACATCATGACTTCGCTTGGTCGGTATGGAGAGGTGGTGGAGATGCCAAAGAAAAACCGCGACGAGTTTGGTATCTGGTCAGGGGCCTGGACGTTTATGGTAAAACTTAAGCGTTCAGGTGGTACGGTTGCCCACATTCCATCGTCTGCCTTCCTGGGTAGGGATCGTGTCCTGGTCTTCTACCAGGGGCAACCGAAGCTCTGTCACAGGTGCGACGACCCCACACACTTCAGTGCAAACTGCACCGTGCAGAAATGCGCGTTGTGTGGGGGTGTCGGCCATCTTGACGCCTCTTGTGTGGAGATTAGGTGCCACCTGTGTGGTGAGTTAGGTCACCCATTCAGCCGTTGTCCTCGCTCCTTTGCTAATGCAGTCGAGACCCCGGTGGGAGTAAGCCGTGAGGCCGATTCTGCTGGGGAGGGGACTAGCAGGGGTGGGGGAGCTGAGGGGCCAGGGAAGAAAAGCAATAAAAAGACGCCTGCCCAGCTGAGGCGTCTAGACAAGCGCAGACAGGAGAGGGAGCGGGGCGAGCCCCAGACTACCGGGGCAGCCCCTGTCCTGGATGCCAGTCTTGCTGCTGAGGCCCCGAGGGATGATGAGTTGGATGAGGAGGTCAGGAGGATCCACAGGGAGGAAACTGCCTCTTCTTCAGAATCCTTCCATTATGAAAGTATGGATGAGGATAATAAGCGGTGGCTAGAGAACAAGCGTAAGCTCGGCACCAAAAAGAAGAAAAAGAAGGGAGATAAAACATCTTCTCCCGCTCTGACCAAGGTACCTAAGGAAGTTAAAACCGACTCCCCTCTAGTTGGTCTTTCTAACCGGTTCCAAGCCCTTGATAACATTTCTTCCTCTGAGGAGGAGGCTGAGGGTGAGGATCCGGCTTCAGCGGAGCTTACAGGGGGCGCCGAGTCTCCTTCTCCTGGGGATGCAAGGTCCTTGGGGGGAGGGAATGGCCCAGAGTCCGGAGACGAGGACGAAAAAAGAAGGAAAAATGTGGGAATGGACACCTCTGTGTCATTAAAGAGGGGGAAGGATTCCTCCTCTGAGGCAGAGGATAAGGGGAGTGGGAAGAAGAAAGTCATCTAACTCAATCACCAATGATGGCGGTACCCACTCCGTTGACGCTGGCGTCCATTAATGTCGCCAGCATTAAGTCAAACATGGCTAGATTTGCGGCCTTTGATTTTCTCAGCCGGGTTGAAGCTGACATTTTCTTTTTGCAAGAGACCAGGCTGCCAAATATGGCAGAGGTGTTTATAGCTAAGAGGGAGTGGAGACTCGGGCCCTCCTATTGGTCTCTTGCGGCTGAGCCGTATAGCGGAGTGGCGGTCCTTTTTACCGCACCGGTAGAATGCCGACGGGTTATTGAGTTAGAAATGGGGAGGTGCCTGATATTAGATGTCCTCATGAAGGGACAAGAGCTTCGGCTCATTAACATCTATGGTCCCCAATCTAAATGGGACCGGAAGTGTCTCTTTATGAGGATCAAGCCCTAGCTTTTTACGAGTCGGCAGGTCGTCTTTGGAGGGGACTTCAACACTGTCACGAGGCCCCGGGATAGAGGAGGTTCCAGAGACAAGCTGACTTATGATAGCGTCGCCCTTAATAGTATAGCTAGTGAGGCTCGCCTGGTGGATGTCCACATCCGGCACACCGCAGGCCACGAGGGGTTCACCTATCATAGAGGTAACTGTAGGTCCAGGATAGACAGGTTTTATTTAAAGGAGGAAGCCGTCTCTTCAGCAGTATCTGTTGTTGAGGTGGAGTTCTCCGATCACTGTTTGATTTTGTTTTCCCTGAATGTTACAGAGACCCCCCGGATGGGAAGAGGCTTTTGGAGGCTCAATTCGTCTCTCTTGGAAGAAGCGGAGATAAGACAGTCCTTTGAGGATTTTCTTCAGAGCCAGGTACCCTTACTGGATCTTTGTAGTAGTAAGTCAGAGTGGTGGGAGATGTTTAAGAAAAGGGTGGCGAGATTCTTCCGCCAGCTCTCGAGCCTCAGGAGCCTGGACAGGTACCGCCTGTATCAGGGCCTGAGGAGGAAACTCGAGCATCTTGTCTCAACTGGAGGTAGCCGCGAGGAGATCTCCAGAGTGAAATCTTTGCTAATGAGGTGTCAGTATGATAGACACGCATCTTTGGTTTTTGAGAGGGATTACGGGAAGTACCGCTCGCCCGACCCTTACAGAAACTGCAAGATGTCAGTGAATAGTAAAGTTGTTACAGGACTGGTTGACACTGCGGGGTCCCTGAAAAGATCCAGATCAGGGATCCTGGAGGTCGTCAGATCCTTCTACTCGCACCTCTTGGGGAAGAGGGATCTGGAATGGGATGAGATATCGGCTTTTCTGGCTGAAGCTGTCCCCGAACCAGGGGTAGACCCCTCTTTGGCGTTTTGACAGAGATGATCAGGGAAGAGGAAGTTAAGTTGGCGATTGAAGGGCTTGCCCTGAAGAAATCTCCCGGTCCGGATGGCTTAACATCTGAATTCTATAAGACCTTTAAGGGCGCCTTGGTTCCCCTCTTGACTGAGGTATTCAATGAGTGTCTTTCCTCGGGCACTCTGCCAAAGTCAATGAGGAGGTCTGCCCTGATCATCTTGTCAAAGGGTAAGGACCCATCTTGCATTGAGAATTGGCGTCCCATAGCGCTTCTCAATGCAGACAGGAAGGTTTTGGCAAAGGTTCTGTTTAATCGACTGGTGAAATTTGCACCCCAGCTCCTTTCGGGAGCCCAGCATTGCTCTGTTCCGGGCCGCAGTACAATTAGTGCTGTACTCTGTGTCCGAGAGGCGGTGGAGCAGGGGAGGGGTGGCCACTGGAAGGGGTACATGCTGTCATTGGACCAGGCAAAAGCGTTTGATCGGGTTAATCATGAGTACCTCTGGTCTGTCCTTCTGAGGTATGGCCTGCCGGGGGGGTTCGTTGATTGGCTTAAGACCTTGTACTCTGGGGCAGAGAGTTTCCCGCTTGTGAACGGTTGGATTGGCAGCTCTTTTGAGGTTGGGTGTGGTGTTCGCCAGGGTTGTCCCTTGAGCCCGCTACTGTACGTGTTTGCGATTGACCCACTTCTTAGGAGGGTGGAGCGTGGACCGTTGGCTGGGATCGGGATGGACCGGGCAGCACCGGAAGCCACTCTGAGAGTGGTGGCGTATGCCGATGACGTCACCGTTTTTGTTTCCTCTGATGGGGAGGCAGAATGGCTGATGTCAGAGGTAAATCGCTACTCGGAGGCATCCGGGTCTAAGATCAACCGGGATAAGTGTGAGAGTCTCTGGCTGGGAGGAGGAGATCCTGGTTTTGATCTCCCGGACACCCTTCCAGAACCCAAAGTCTCTGCAAAAGTTCTTGGCATCGAATTTGGCCAGGGGGATTACCCCAAACAAAATTGGGACAGCAGGCTAGAGATCGCCACTCAGAAGGTGAACCAATGGAAGGGTTGGTCTTTGACCCTAAGGGAAAGAATAAACCTGATCAAAACTTACCTGCTCCCTTTGCTGATCTATCTGGGCAGTGTGTGCATCTTGCCAGAGCCTCTCTGGACTCGGGTCTACAGTTTGTTCTTTCAACTGTTATGGGGGAATAGACTGAACCTGGTCAAGAGGGAGGTTACTTACCGTACGAGGAGACTAGGAGGGTTGGGTATGGTCAACCCTGTGGTATTCCTTGTGAATACCTTCATTAAGATCAATATTGCAAACCTCTGGAAAGAGAGGGCTCCTCTGTGGGTATTCTCCTGTAAGGGATGGTTTCAGCTTTTCTTCCAGGAATGGGAGACAGGAGGGCAAGTGAAGGATCTCCGCACACCGCATGGACATCTCCCGGCTTACGCTACCGTGGTTCTGAAGGTAATTCGCCGGTGGGGTCTGGGAATGTGGGAGGTCAGGACTCTGCCAAGGAAGCTCCTTGACAAAAGGGTTCTGTTGACCCATTTTCAGAGGCCTCTGGCGCTCAGGGATTGCCCAAGTCGGAATCTTGGGGTGGGTCTGCATCTTTTGAATTCTATCAGGATCCCCTCGAAGGTTTGGGACTTGGCTTGGCGCTGCTTCCATGGGAAACTGTGTGTGAGGGACAATCTGAAGTGTAGGAGCTCTGAGGACAGGAACTGTCCTCGGGAGCATTGTGGTACCATGCTTGAAAGCATGGACCACTTCCTGCTTCGTTGTCCCTTTAACACAGAGGTGTACAACAGGGTGGGCACCTCCATTGGCTGGCCCTGGCTGGCCGGTCTCTCTTATGCGGAATGGGCCTATGGAGCATTCGGGGACCTGGGTGGTCGGGACCGTTGCACCTTATTTCTAGTTAGCACAGTGGTTAGGTATCACACGTGGAACGCACGGTGCTTAGTATCGACGCAGAGGAAAATCCTCCCAGTGGACGATGTGTTTAGGACCATACTCGGTGACCTGGTGAAGGTGCGTTCTCTGGAGTATGAGAGACTGGGTACACGGAGGGCCGCTCTCCTCTGGAGGGGCTTTTCTTTTAGTGTGCCCTAGTCTGGTCATCTCCTCTCCTGGTGGTGGGCTGCTGCTGACACCATAGATTTTTGTTTTATTGATCAGTAGACAGTGATGTAGGGCTGCAGGCGCCGAACTTGGGCTTTGTCAGTTGTGGTTATTGTATTGTTTGTTTCTGTATATATTGTATATATGGGTTTGGGTGTAGGTGTTAGGTTGGGTGGAGGGAAAAGGGGGGAGGTGGGTTCATCTTTTGGGACACTGGTTATTTGGGTGAAAAACTGGCACTGCCTGATCTGGCCTATGGACGTTGGACATGGACTGAGGCGCAGGACCAGCTCTCAGGTCAGTGCCGGGGAGGGACTGGTGGGCTTGAGTGTGGGGTTTTTTGTTTTGTCTTGTATATATTTGTATAGTTAGTATTTATTTTAATTTATTTTATTTTATTTATTTAAAAAAAAAAAAAGAATGTATATATTAGTTTGTATATAATTTGTCGGTTATTGTTTATTATATTGTTATTATTTGTTTGGTAACCGGACCAGATGTCATGGTGTAGGTAGTTATTATTGTGTATATATGTATAATATGTGTGTGAGGAGAGAGGGAGCGGCTGGACCAGTTCATTACATTGTTTATTTTCTTGTTATTAATTTTGTTATGTTTTTCATTTTTATAATAAAAGATCTACAGGATGTAACTCAGGTCAGTAATGTAATGTATGTACACAGTGACTGCACCAGCAGAATAGTGAGTGCAGCTCTGGAGTATAAAACAGGATGTAACTCAGGATCAGTAATGTAATGTATGTACACAGTGACTGCAGCAGCAGAATAGTGAGTGCAGCTCTGGAGTATAATACAGGATGGAACTCAGGATCTGTAATGTAATGTATGTACACAGTGACTGCACCAGCAGAATAGTGAGTGCAGCTCTGGAGTATAATACAGGATGTAATGCAGAATCAATACAGGGTCAGTAATGTAATGTATGTACACAGAGACTGCACCAGCAGAATAGTGAATGCAGCTCTGGAGTATAATACAGGATGGAACTCAGGATGAGTACAGGATCAGTAATGTAAAATATGTACACAGTGACTGCACCAGCAGAATAGTGAGTGCAGCTCTGGGGTATACTACAGGATGTAACTCAGGATCAGTAATGTAATGTATGTATGACGCGCCCCCTGGGCCAGTGTTGTTTGGGGGATACCCGGATCCGGATCAGATGGGGGTTGTAGTCTCCGAGTGGCGGTGACCCGGTCCGTGCCCAGGGTGTCAAGCTCAGTGTGTGGCAGTCCTACAGATGTTACTGGATGTTCTTTAGTGTCGACTACGCCACCCGTTGATTTGCGGTCAGTACGGCCGCCGCTGCAGCAGGGTCCGCTGAGGCTGGTGGTGTGTGCGCAGCTCAGGTAGTATAACCCCCAACGGGAGGGGTATAGCCTCAGGGGGTCAGCTGTAGAGGGTGGTGGTTGTGGTGGTGCAGTGAGAGTAGTAATAAGACTCCGAGTCGGGCTGTGCAGTTCAGGGTTTTACTTACTGCTTTTGTGTTGGTCACTCCGGCCTTGAGTGACCGCCCGAGCCGTGCTGCGTCCACCAGGTCCTGGACTCGGCCAACCCCCAGGCGATTCCGGAGCGTGGTCCCGAGCTCCCTTTCTGACTTGTCCTTCTCTCTGGCCTTCCCCACCAGGGATCCACCTAAGTCCGGCTCCCTCGGGCCTCTTGTTGGTAAAACCCTTGTCTCTGGGTTCCCTGACCCTATTCACGGTTTGCCTTCCGGGTGGATTTAGTGGGTGGTCGTGGCAGATCCTGCCCACGACCTCCGGTCTCTGGCTAAGGATTAGGGCCCTCCACCAGCTTGGGATCCGGTACCCTTGTGCCAACTCTTCACCCTCTGGTCTAATTTTGGGTTCTTGGAGTTCCCTCTTCTCCCCCTCTGGGTCCTTCTTTCTCCTCTCTCTCTCTCTTGGCCTTGGAGCTGGCTGAGCTGCTCTGCTTCTCTGACTCAACTCTGACAGACTGACCCTGATCTAAGATGGTTCCCACCTTATATACTCCCTCTATGTGTGAGCTCAGGTGACCAGCACCCAATGAGCTCCTAGCATTACCCAGACTGCTCCCCCTATCTGCCCCTACACTACTGGGATGTTCCACCCCCCTCCCACTCCAGCCAGGGACAGACACTGTCGTACCTGCACATTTCTCTAGTGGGAGTACCATTGGTCTGTCCCCCGGAAATGGGATGTATGTAGTGCATGCAGCCTACTGAGCTCAGTTCCACACTCCATCCTCACCCGGGAGTGGAATACCACACCTCTGGCTTGAGGTGTAATACCCCTGTAGCAGCCGAATCCTCAGGGTGCTACATGTACACAGTGACTGCACCTGCAGAAAAGTGAGTGCAGCTCTGGAGTGTAATACAGGATGGAACTGAGGATCAGCAATGTAATGTATGTACACAGTGACTGCAGCAGCAGAATAGTGAGTGCAGCTCTGCAGTGTAATACAGGATGTAACTCAGGATCAGTAAAGGATCAGTAATGTAATGTATGTACACAGTGACTCCACCAGCAGAATAGTGAGTGCAGCTCTGCAGTATAATACAAGATGTAACTCAGGATCAGTACAGGATCAGTGATGTAATGTATGTACACAGTGACTGCACCAGCAGAATAGTGAGTGCAGCTCTGGAGTATAATACAAGATGTAACTCAGGATCAGTACAGGATCAGTAATGTAATGTATGTACACAGTGACTGCACAAGCAGAATAGTGAGTGCAGCTCTGGAGTATAAAACAGGATGTAACTCAGGATCAGGAATGTAATGTATGTACACAGTGACTGCACCAGCAGAATAGTGAGTGCAGCTCTGTAGTATAATACAGGAGGTAACTCAGGATCAGTAATGTAATGTATGTACACAGTGACTGCACCAGCAGAATAGTGAGTGCAGCTCTGGAGTATAATACAGGATGTAACTCAGGATCAGTAATATAATGTATGTACACAGTGACTGCACCAGCAGAATAGTGAGTGCAGCTCTGGAGTATAATACAGGATGTAACTCAGGATCAGTAATTTAATGTATGTACACAGTGACTGCACCAGCAGAATAGTGAGTGCAGCTCTGTAGTATAATACAGGAGGTAACTCAGGGTCAGTAATGTAATGTATGTACACAGTGACTGCACCAGCAGAATAGTGAGTGCAGCTCTGTAGTATAATACAGGATGTAACACAGGATCAGTAATTTAATGTATGTACACAGTGACTGCTCCAGCAGAATAGTGAGTGCAGCTCTGTAGTATAATACAGGAGGTAACTCAGGATCAGTAATGTAATGTATGTACACAGTGACTGAACCAGCAGAATAGTGAGTGCAGCTCTGGAGTATAATACAGGATGTAACACAGGATCAGTAATGTAATGTATGTACACAGTGACTGCACCAGCAGAATAGTGAGTGCAGCTCTGGAGTATAATACAGGATGCAACACAGGATCAGTAATTTAATGTATGTACACAGTGACTGCACCAGCAGAATAGTGAGTGCAGCTCTGGAGTATAATACAGCAGGTAACTCAGGATCAGTAATGTAATGTATGTACACAGTGACTGCACCAGTAGAATAGTGAGTGCAGCTCTGGAGTATAATACAGGATGTAACTCAGGATCAGTAATGTAATGTATGTACACAGTGACTGCACCAGCAGAATAGTGAGTGCAGCTCTGGAGTATAATACAGGATGTAACTCAAGATCAGTAATGTAATGTATGTACACAGTGACTGCACCAGCAGAATAGTGAGCGCAGCTCTGGAGTATAATACAAGATGTAACTCAAGATCAGTAATGTAATGTATGTACATAGTGACTGCACCAGCAGAATAGTGAGTGCAGCACTTGCATGGGGCCACCACCATTTTATTTGTTATCCTGTGTTATGATACAATGACAATATAATATATTGTTGAATGAATTCCACTTAGAATGTTGGACTTTCTTATATGTGTTATATAGTCATATCTGGTTGCTCTTGGCTTGAGCGCTGTTGCATATCTTTGGGATAGGTCCATACGAGTATGAATATTATTAGTGTATATTATTGATCCATTATTTAACCCTTACTTATACCACTACATAATGTTGACACTTCCACAATGTCCCCTATCACATGTGTGACATCTTCTGTCCTCAGGTTTTCTCCACTTTGCTTCTTCTGATCTTCATCTCTTGTGTCCATGGAAGAGAAGGGCAAGTCCCTGGCGCTGATGGCTGGGAGGCCCCTCTAGTGTCCGGCGGGGGATGTCTCTTCACACCGGACACCACATTTCCTCCACGTGTGAAGGTGGATATGAAGGTCGGCAGTCGGAGTTCTGCACAAGTAATGGCGGACAGTGTGCGGAGCCGCTCCATCTCTCCATGGGAATACAGGTGAATGTACATGGAGTAATGGCAGAAATAATAATAATGATATATGGGGGTCAGCAGGCCGGAGTATGGGGGACTAAACATGGTTACTGCTGTGTCCTGATTTCTCTCATCTCCTTCCACCAGCTCTAATGTGGACAATAACAGATTCCCTGCGGTCATCAGCGAGGCCCGATGTCTCCACCGCGGATGTTTGGACCCGGAGGGTCATGTGGACCTCAGCATGAACTCAGTCCCCATCAGACAGGAGATCCTGGTCCTGCGTGGTGAGATGAGAGGATGTGTCCCACCTATAGGCTGGAGAAGCCGCTGGTGACGGTGGGCTGCACCTGTGTCCGGCCCATCATCCAGTACCTGGAGTAACAGACGCCATTGTCACGGAGCCTCAGCTGTCATGTAGCGTCTTTGTTACCCCTAGCGACCAATCAGAAATCACGTTTATTTATCTCGTGTAAATTACAAATGTAAAAGCTGAATTCTAATCGGTTGCTATCGACAACGAGAGTTCAAGGATTATTTATACAGTGTAGAGAATAATGAAAGTGTTGCCCGTAGCAACCAGTCAGATTCCAGCCATCGATTCCGCACTGCAAGAGGCAAAACATCAGAAATCTGATTGGTCGTCAGGAGCAGCAGCGACAAGAACTTTGTTACTTTTATAAATCGCTGAGTAATATTATTATAAGACGTATTTCTTGTTTTATAATTGAAATATTTATTATCATTTGTTGTATTTTTATATAAATGTTTCTCATATTTTTACAAATATTTATTAAAATCATTAAAACTATTAGTTAACCTTTGTGTTGTGAGTGTATACTGTATATATAGTGGAAAGACAATCCTGGAATCATTTCTAGTTGTTAGAAGATCTTTTACAGTATTTTTTTTTATTTGGTTCCTTAAAATAAAAAATGAAACAAATTTGTAAATCTTGTGTAGTGTATACAGCTCTTATGCAGCCTATGTGTCTCCATGGTTACAGATTAGAATGCGCCTGATTCTTCACTTACTTTCTCTTTCTGGTGCTTTGAGGCTCTAGGAATACAAATATGGTGGTGATCGGAGAACGTAGGGGGAGATTTATTAGGACAAGTGTTTCATTCCCCAAGATTATAGAGGATCTGTCACTTGCTCAGAAAAAATTAGCTAAATATCTAAACATCCCTGAGCTCCACTGATTTCGACTCTTTTTTCTGTTTTGTAGAAAGAATTAAAAAGAAATAACTTAAAATGTAGAATTTCTCTAATGTCAGGCAGGGTTATTTATAATAGAGACCTGGGTGTGGTGGTGAGTAATAATTAGCGATGAGCGAGCGTGCTCGCAACTGCTCGGTACTCGCCACTCGTCACTGTAATGCTGCAGCCATGTTGGTTGTGGCATTACAGTGATTGGCTGGCCGCACAGCGTCATCAGGTCTATATCAGACCCGGGACCCTATGCCCGTCACAGTCTACCCTTCAGACAGGCAGAGTAGGGAGAGCTGCTGCTGAGCGAGGGAGAGAATTGGCGGTTGATTTAGTCAGGTATTCCACAGCAATATACATCTATACTAACAGTCCTGCTAAGGACTAATCCAGATGCATATATTACTGGTGATAGCAGGAGTTAGGCAGAGTTTGTGGAGAGAGTATACAGCACAATAAATCCATTGAACTTTCTGTCTGCTGCTGTTACTCATATCCACAGCCTTAGATAACAGGTTTAATATTCTTTTTTCGCTTAATCCTAATTATTTGGTTGAAAAGCGATATAATACACCACTTTTACTGCTCCATTTGCTTGTTAGCAGCATACAGCCAGATTTGTTTGATTTTAATAGCATTGCTGTATTGTGGAAGCAGAGAAACTTGTCCATCTCAGGTGATACGATGTTACTGCGGTAATAATCCTGACATTTTTGGGAACGTGACAAATATTATACTCCATTTAAAATGGGCAAGGCACGTGGCAAGGGACTGGAAAGAGGACATGATGCTGATGGTGCACGCAGAGGCCGAGGTCGTGGGCTAGCTGAAATTATGCCTGCTGAGGGAGCACTAAAGCACCCATATCATGTCGACCTACCTTCCTGCCCTACTTTGAAGGGGGCCGCGAAACACCACTATTGAAGCCAAAGCAGTGTGAAAAGGTTTTTGGTTGGATAGCAGATAATGTTTCCAGTCAGTTTGCCACCACCACCACCCTGTCTTCCATATGGTCCAGTTTCAGTAGCTGTGAGCCTGGACCGCATATTCCTCATTCTGATCCTCCTTTCTCCCCCCATGCCGAGTGCCTGGAGACAACTGATCCCACACTTGGACACTCTGAAGAGCTGTTCACATTTCCATTTAGGGATTCAGGACTCTCGCCCGGCGCGCTTCAAGCGGGGCAAGAGGAGATCACATGTAGCGATGCCCATGTATTTGAGCAGCTACAGTCACATGAAGGCGATGGTGGGAAAATGCAATTACTGTCGCAAGAGGTGGATGATGATGAGACACAATTGCCAGCAAGTCATCAGGAGGCCCAGGGTGCGTACTTGGAAGACAAGGTGGTGGACAATGAAGTCACTGACCAACCTGGCAAGGTGACATGCATAGCGAGGACAGCAGCACACAGGGGGAGGGAGGTGTAGCACCACAACAGGCAGGAACAAGCAGTGGGGTGGCCACAGACACAAGGCGGGCAACAGTTCTCCGGAACACCAACACGAGGGAAGTTACCAGTCCAACTGTTAGGTCTTCCATAGTCTGGCACTTTTTTAAAGACTGTCAAGTTAATTCCAAACAGGCCATTTGCAACATCTGCCATGCCAGCATCAGCAGGGGCTGCAAAACTACCAGCCTGACCACCACCAGCATGATCAGGCACATGACAGCAAAGCACCTGACTAATTGGACCAAATGCTAGGGTCCAGAAACAGTTTCTGTGGTGGACACCACTGCCTGTTCTGCTGTTGTGCGTGCACACCAATCCCCTGTCCATGGCGCAGGCAAAGATGCCTCTTTTTGCACACTTGCAACAACCACCATCAGTAACCACGTCCACGTCCTTGTCACAACGCAGTGTTCAGTTGTCCCTACCCCAGTCCTTTGAATGCAAGGGCAAATATGCAGCTAACGCCCCACAGGCCACAATACTAAACTGCCACATTTTTCACATGCTTGCACTTGAAATGTTGCCTTTTAGGCTCGTGGAGACAGAATCTTTCGGCAAATTCATGGCGGCGGGTGCCCCTCGGTACTCGGTCCTCAGCCACCACTATTTCTCCCGGTGTGCCGTCCCTGCCTTACACAAGCACGTGTCCCAGAACATTTCACGTGCCCTTACCAGCACAGTCACTGGGAAGGTCCACCTAACCACGGGCACGTGGACAAGTGCTTGTGGCCAGAATGGATTGCGGGCCCAGGGTCAACCAGGGTTGCCCTCAGATTCTACAGCTTCTGAAACTCCTCCTCATCAGCCTCCATCTCCGAAATGACCACTTCAGTCCGAGACTGGAAGCACTATAGCACTGCTTCGGCCAAGTGTCAACAGGCACTGCTGAAGCTGATATGCTTAGGTGACAAACTGCACACCGCTGCAAAGTTGTTGACATCTGTAATAGAGCAGGCAGATCTGTGGCTGTCACTGTTGAACTTACAGCCAGGCAAGATCATGTTTGACAATGACCGGAACATGGTTGTGACTCTGAGGCATGGCATGTGTGCGAGTTTGGCCCATGTGATAAATCTAGTGGTTCAGCGGTTTCTCAAAACCTACACGGATCTGAATGACCTGCTTGTGAAAGAACGCCACGTGTGTGCCCATTTCAGGAAGTCACTTACAGCTTCCCCCACCCTAGCCATACCAACTCACTGACTCGTGTGCGATGTCACCACACGCTGGAACTCAATCTTTCATATGTTGGGAAGGATTTGTGAGCAGCAGGTGGCAGTTGTTGAGTTCTAGCTTCAACATCCCCATCGGTATTCAGGTCAGCCTCCGCAAATTAGAGCTGATGAGTGGGCATGGATGTCTGACATCTGTGCAGTCCTCTAAAACTTTGAGGACTCCACCAAGATGATGAGCGGCGATGACGCCATAATTAGCATCACCATCCTGCCTCTCTGTCTACTGAAATGCTCTGTGCTCACAATTAAAGAGGAGTCATTGTAGGCGGAGCACGATGAGATGGAGCAAGGAACTATACAAGGTGATGTCACAAAGCCCAGCCTCATCTCATCTCAACATGGATTGGGTGATAATGAGGAAGAGGAGGAGGAACAGGAGCTGTTTTCCTGCACTACAGACGGTACTACGCACACAACAGTCATACCGTTTGTTCAATGTGGATGGCCTGAGGAGCGGGAGAACAAGGAGGAGGACGAGGAGAGCATGGACAGTGGTCCTCTGGGTCAGGACAGGGAAGTCTTGGCTGTTGGCAGTCTGGCACACATAGCTGACTTTATGTTCCACTGCCTTTCCCGTGACCCACGCATTTTGGCCAACAATAATTACTGGTTTGTCACATTTCTAGACCCATGCTACAAGGACATCTTTCTATCTCTCCTTCTCGGGGCAGAGTGGTCTAATAAAATGTTGCGGTATCAGAAGGCCCTTGTTATAGAATTATTAAAAAAATTCCCATCTGAAAATGCTGGCAGCAAAGGTCACAGTTTGTTGGACAACCAAAGAGTACAGGTGAGGGAGACACAAATACGATGTGGCAGAGGTAGGGGAACACTGTCAAAGGTCTGGGACAGTTTTCTCAGACACTCCCAGTGCCCCTGCCCTGATGCGCGGGGTACTCTGACAAGGAGGAGAAAGTTTTGAAAGATGCTGAAGGAGTACCTTGCCAACTGTACCAACGTCTTCTGTGATTCCTCTGTGCCTTATAACTATTGGGTATCCAAGCTGGACGTGAGGCATGAACTGTCTCTCTACGCCTTGGAGGTCCTGGCCTACCCTGCCGCCAGCATTTTGTCAGAGCGGGTTTATTGTGCCACTGGGGGTATTATAACTGAAAAGTGCATCAGCCTGTCAACTGAAAATGCTGACAGGCTGACTATTATCAAAATGAACAAGGGCTGGATTAACCCAGACTTCTCAACACCACCGGATGATAGCAGCAGAACATAAAGTCAAATTCAGTGATTTTTGTTGGGGGGGTCTATTCCCATGCACCTCTTCACACCCAGACATGGGTATACGCTTCCTGATTTTGTCTGTTTTATGTCACCCTCCTCCTTCTCCTTCTCCTCATCCACCATCACCATATCAACAGGGTGACCATCATGCAACACCCACATAATTTTTTTAAAAGGTGTTTAAGTTGCCCGTAGGAAATATTTTTAGGCCTACCTCTAACATTCTGTATGTTATACAGTATGGTCATGTATACCCCCAATGGGTAAATGTTTTTCAGCCCATGCGCTTAGTGCATGGGCATTACCAGTGTAGGAGACCCACTCCTTAATAATGGGAACAATTTTTTTAATGAGGACTTCCTCTACGTCTCTTCAAACGGGTATTTGGTTGCGTCCTAAATTTTGACAGCCTTTGCACTTAGTGCATAGGCATTACCAGTGTTGGAGACCCGCTCCTTAATAATGGGAACATTTTTTTTAATGTGGCCCTCTTCTACGTCTGTTCAAAGGGGGTATTGGAGTGCGTCCAAATTTTTGTAAGCCCTTGCAGTCACTGCTCATGCAATAACAGTATAGGAGACCCACTACTTTATAATGGGAACATTTTTTTAATAAGGCCCTCCTCTACGTCTCTTCAAAGGGGTATTGAAGTGTGTCCTAATTTTTGGCAGCCATTGCAGTCACTGCATATGCAATAACAGTATAGGAGACCCACTCCTTTATAATGGGAACAACAAAGCATAGCCGGCTGATGGCTCTCTAACAATAGTGAAGATAGACTGCTGGCCCTCTATCAATAGCAAGAGCCGCCTAATGACCTTGTAAATATAGGCTTTGTGACTTTTGACAGTCCCTCCTTCATAAATATAACAGGATTTGTCCGATCATGTCTCACACACCACATGACAAGATAAGGTAGTAAAATGTTAAAATTTCTTTTACTAGTAAATGTATTTTTCACCATTGAAAGCAATGCAAAAGTGCAAAAATGCATCAAAAACGCTACTTGTGAACATAGCCCAAGGTGTGGAGGAGCCATTTTTGTTTTTGGTTATTTATTTTGCCTTATATATAAGTCATTACCCTGGAAAGGATGTTCCTTAACATTTTTTGTTGGAAAATCCATTTTGGTTTCGTAATTGTATGATTTATTGTGAGTCCGTAAAAAAGTGGCATAATACTCTGACAATATTGTTCACAGCAGTGGCCTGGGAGACAGAGATGCTTCCAGGGGTCTTCCCCATGCTGTTCCCATATCATGGCCAATTTATAGGCCCCCTCCAGACCCCGGGGAGGGGGGGGTGCCGAAAAAATGCTGAAGTTTCCCATTGGCTCACATTGGGCTCACTACTTGGGTTGAGCACCCAAGCATTATGATTTTCTTGACTCGAGCAACGAGCTCCCATGCACTTTAGTGCTTGATCATCACTAGTAATAATATACATTTTACTGTGTATAACAGATATAAATGATTTATCTTAGAACATAAAAATCCCCCCACTGGTCAGAGGAGTAAAGCCCCCACAGCTCTTTCCTCCATGTCTGCATCTGGTACTGATGCTCAGCCTGTAGTACTGCTGCCTTATTTCTTGCTAGGCAACCTCTTTATAAGGTGAGGTGCTCTATATAAGGCAACATCTCAAGATTCCATGATGACATTACTACAAGATTCCATGAATTTACCATCATTACTTATACCAGTGTTTATAGCAGGGCTGTGGAGTCGAGAAGAGAAATGTCCGACTCCTCAATTTCCCAGAGTCCAACTCCCTCATACATAGCTCATGTTTAAGTGATAAATTTACTGCAGTTAAATGGTAACATCAGGCTTTTAATCATCATTATGATACAATAATCAAGCTCTTTTTATAGAACCTGAAATATTTTTATTGGAATACAACATTAAAATAAAAAAAGCGTCAATAAATTGTAAATATGCAATGCACTATGCAGTAAGTGGGAGCAAAAACAGTTTTCAACAGAAACAAACTGAATAACATTTGTGCAGTCTATGAATTTGTTCTAATATTTAAGCTTATTTTCCTTATGTAATGATAATGAAGCTTCTACCCAGATCGTTTTGAATAGATATGATGACATTTTTTACAGAAACAGTTTGAAGGGCTGTGGTTGTTTCTGGACCTAGGTGTGAATAACAGATTTCACTCCTGTAACAATTTATTCGCCCCTTTCTTATATTGATACATTTCTGGGTTCATGTAACAAAAGATAGAACCATAGATGACCTTGTGGTACAAAATTAGTGAAGTGTGTCATTGCAAATGAAAGTTTGGATACTTGGACATCCCCATAAGCAATGATAAAGATTTGCTCTTGGAGTTATTTGTTGTGTATAGTCCCATTCTATATCCCCTTGAGGGGGTCCGGTACGACCTGGGACAAACTTTTAGCCTCTTTTCTAGATACCTGGATGATTGAAGATATTTTTGTGCTTGAACTAAAGAATCCAATATGTTTGAATGAGTTAGATTTGGATCATCCATATTCCATATTTTGTCATTGGAGTTTGTGTTTAGTATTGTCTATAAGGGCATAGAGAAATGTATCATTCAAGGATACTTGTCCTTTCATTATATTCACTTTGGAAAGCCATTGAATGATTTGGGGTCCCAGTCTTGTTTTGTTAGATTAATGATGATGACAGATGTGATATAACTGGCTTATATTTGGATATTTTGCCATAATTTCGTCAATTTGGGCGCCTTGTGTGGTTAGTACCTAGTAGCGCCCCCTTTTGCAAGTATCACAGCTTGTAAACGCATTTTGTAACCAGACAAAAGTCTTTCAATTCTTATTTGAGGGATTTTCATCCATTCTTCCTTGGATTATAAGGCTGTGTGCCCACGATGCGTTTTTTAAGCGCTTCCACAGCTGCAATTCCGCCGCGGAAATGCTTAAAAAACGCTTGGTAGAAGGTCTGCAATGTTTCCAAATGATAATCCGCATGTGCTGTGCACGTGCTGTGGAAATTTCTGCTGCGGATTATCATTGCGTAAAAATCCGCAGCACTACCATTAATTTTGCGTACCGCCATTGACTTGAATTGAATCGTATAATATCCACATGACTACATGTGCACATGAGGATATTAAGCGACTCAATGTGCGGATGGTACCCTGTTCTGGAGAAGAGGAGACTCTCATCCAGACCTGGGTACCATGGTACCTGCAAAAAAAAAGAATTTAAAATAAAAAATAAAACATTATACTCACCTTCTGATGGCCCCCTGTCTCCTTAGCGGTGTGTCCTGGGTCCCCGGCGGCTCGCAATGGTCTAAAAGGACCTTCCATGACGTCATTTAGTCATGTGAAGGGTCACGTGACCGCTGACGTCGGCGGTCGCGTGACCTGTCACATGACTAAATGACGTCATGAAAGGTCCTTTTAGACCACTGTGAGCTGCCAAACACACTGGACGCACCGGAGAAGGAGACCGGGGGCCATCAGAAGGTAAGTATAATGTTTACTTTTTTACCATTCTTTTTAACTATTACTTGGTCACACTATATAAATTCATGACGGTTGCATAGATTTATATAGTGTGACCAAGTTGTCAAGCACTTTTCCAAGTGATGCTAAAATTGGTTGGAAAAGCGCTTATTACTCCGCATGCGAAATCGCATGTGAAAAAAGCGGGACATACGCTTGTCCCTGGCAGAACAAACGCATGTACAATCCGCATGTACAATCCGCATGCGTTTTTTCTGCCAGGGAGATGCAGAAATGCTCAGGAAAAAATCCGGAGCATTTCTGCATCATGGGCACATAGCCTTACTCCAGTTCTGTGAGATTCCTGGGTTGTCTTGCATGCACTGCTATTTTGAGGTTGAGCCAAAGATTTTCAATGATGTTCAGATCAGAGGACTGTGAGGGCCATTGTAAAACCTTCAGCTTGCTCCTTTTGAAGTCTATTGTGGATTGTGACATGTGCTTAGGATCATTATCATTTTTAGAAGCCATCCTCTTTTCAACTTCAATATATATATATATATATATATATATATATATATATTGCCTAAAATACAAAGGAAATGCGTCATCTTTAACTTTAGGCCTTTTAGAGATCAATTCATCTTCAACTTGCTTAGCTGTTCACTATAACATTAATTTTGACCGGGGGTGGCCCAAACTTTAACATGTCACTGTATATCCCCAAATATTTCAGCGCTGTTTCAATCCAGCAGAACTGGAATCTCTTTGTCCATAGTGGCTTTGAAGGTCTTCTTAATAATAAGGTCTCAGTTTTGTCTATATCTAAGGTGTAACTCAATAGTCCTCCCAGTTCTTCTATTTCTTTAATAAGGAGTGCAGGCAGGGTCATATTTGTAGAGACCCCCATCTTGGGAAGTTGGGGGGTGGTGAGGCGTGGGCTTCTGACTTTCAGTCCCTGGACCCCCCAGATAAAGATACTTCTTTTAGATCCTGAATCCGGATTTCTTATAAATACGTAATTATGATTTTTATTGTGTATACAGATATTAATAAATATATTTATAAATCCCCTCACTGATGAGAAGAGCCCGGTGCCCACAGCTCCCTCTTACATACAAGCACTGATGCTCACCCTATGGTTTTACCATCTTCACTGTTGCTAGGCAACTTCCTTATAAGGTGAGAAGCTCCATATAAGATTCCATCACAAGATTCCATGATGACATCACTGCTATTATGACATCAGAATTCACCACCACTACAGTTTCTTTCTTTTTTAATGGTATGATATGAGTGACGATGAATAAATAAATAAATCTTCCATCACTTTTTTATTTTCCTTCTTTTTTGCCGCTCACTGTAGACAAATTATCTTTATTCTGCAGGTTGATACAATTACACAGATATCCAGTTTATTTTGCTTTTTTAATCATTGACCCATAACTTTCATTTTTCTGCTTAGATTTAGGCAAGAGCTTTTTTTAATGGAACGAGCTACAATATTTATGGGTAACAGTGCGCGGTACATGAGATGTTTTCATCATTTTTTTTTTGTGTAGTGAAAAGAACAAAAAATATTCTACACGGATTTGGTGGAATCTTGATTTCTTTTATAGATTAAAAGTGTTCTCCGGCCGCTTCCTTCCACATTGGGAGGTGAGTGAGCTGCCGTCTGAGGAACCTACCAAGTCACAGGCATGATGGCGGCCACACTTACACCGTCCCATCATGTATCTGTAGACGTGATGTCACCTCCCAGTATGGAAGTAAGCGGCGCTGAACAAACCCTTGAAGATCCCATAGGGGCCATTTATGTCACATGTGGTTGACTACAATCCTTTTGCCTTTGGAGAGAACCACAACTCACAGCATTTCTTGAATTTCTGCAGCTTCCAGGGCATTCTGGGGGTTATAATTCACCAAAGAAGTAGAGTCATTATTTTTTTACCTAGTGACATAGGAGTGGATGCAGGGCTTTTTTTAATAACTTATTAATGCTTGCCTCTGACACTTGCTTTATTTTTACCTCTGACAATGCTCACTGCCGACAGCCTATAGAGTTGCTGCTTGTGTTGCTAGGCAACTTCCTTTTATGGAGAGAAGCTCCATATATGGTAACATCTCAACATTCCGTGATGATATTATGACATCATAATGCACCACCATTACTTGTGCCAGTGTTTACAGCTCCAGTGTCACTTTGACATTCCGGTGTCATTGTTGTTGGTGATTAGCTACATAGCTAGTGATTTACTGACTGCGATTTGGATTTATTTGGATTTATTTGAAATGTCTGAAATTCCTTCAGACAATTTTCAGGTGTTGGCACTGCTGCAGGGGATTCTTACCACCTATGCCCCTGACATTGTGCTGCCGCTACCCGATGGCGTCCTCAGCTTCACTTACCGGCTGGTTATGGAGCTGTTGAGAGACTGCCTGACCAAATATCAGCAAGGTCGTATAAGCTCAGCATATCTTGAGCATTTACAGAAGAACATCAGGACATTGGTGCAACAGGTAAGTGGCAGAAATCTGCATAAAACATCGAAAAGTTATAATAACAGAATATAAGTTTATTCACATAAAATAGTTCTTTAGGCCGATAATAATATAATATATAACCGGCACTAAGTCACTAGATATGTAGTAATTGTAGAGCAGATCGCAGGAGTAAAGTGGTGACATAATCGGCCTCCTCCATGTTCTCTCATGATTTTCCTTTTCTATTTATTTCCATCTTTATAGGCTGAAGAAAAATCCACAAGTGGAGAATTGGCCTTTATTATACAACTGGCACAAAATGTCCTGTATGTACTGGAGCGTCCGGCCGGCTCACTGGAGCGTCTGGTAAGGATCCATCACTTTCTATATCACACGTCCTGGTCTAATCTTCTCCAGATTAGCCGTCAAATAGCAGAGTGGCAGATTTATGATGTCAGAGGCGCAGGATGTTCTATGGCAGCCTGTCTCTGCAGCTCAACCCTCTGTAGTGACATTCTGTACTCAGCGATGCAGAGGTTGTGTTTCCACCTCTGTCTCACTTCATCATCACAATCTTCATTCTTCTAAATGCTGCAGTTCTGACAATAGAAGTTATTAGAGAACAGTTGTAGATACAAGTCCCTTATATATTCATGTTGATTTTCTGGAGGGAGCGGCCATGTATAGTCCGTCCAATACTGAGATTGTCCCATAGATCCAGGTTTAGTACTTCGTGCCTTATGTAGAGTCCGTCCAGTAATGAGATTATCCCATAGATCCAGGTTTAGTCCTTCCTGCCTTATGTACAGGCCGTCCTTGGGTTATGAACTAGATATATCCTATAGTTTTGTTTGTAACCCAAATTTGAATGTAAAATGGAAAGAGTAAAAAAAAACAATAATATTTTGCTCGCTGTCCGCCACCCGGTCCTCTTATTCCATCATAGTGTGCCACATTTCCAGCCTCTTCACTATGGGGCAGGACTTCCCGTCTCGTCCTTATGACCTTATGATGAGCAGTGAAATCTGGGTCCTGAATGTGGCCAGAAGTCCTGCACTATAGTGAAGAGACCGGAGAAGTAGCACATGACATTGGAAAGAAGAGGACTGGACGATAGGTGGTGAGCAGCGGGGCGGCCGGAGAGGAGAGTGGTGAATATTAGCTTTTTTTTTCATCATCAACCCTTTGTATCTTGGAGTCGTTTGTAAGTCAGATGTTTCTAAGTCGAGGACGGACTGTATACGGTGATTTAGTATTTGTGAAATGATACATTAATTGTACATATTGTGACGAACAGGAAACATCAGAAGGTGACTCTGAAGAGGGGGAAAACCTGACTATCCCGGACCCTAATACCAGTCAGCAGGGGCTGAACACTGATCTGATGGAAGGTGAGCAATCATCTAATATTCTTACATTCACATATCGAGATATTATAGAGAACGGCAGAGAACATGTAGATTTACTCTCCAACCTCTGTATGAGGCCGGTGACGGCTCCGGAGCCCCTTATAGACTATAATGGAGGGGGCGCAGGTAATTCTGCTTCTCTCCTCTGTGCTCTTCTCCATCATGTACAAGGAGGCTCCTAGGACCCCG
This sequence comes from Phyllobates terribilis, assembly GCF_046119375.1. NCBI lineage: Eukaryota > Metazoa > Chordata > Amphibia > Anura > Dendrobatidae > Phyllobates > Phyllobates terribilis. Next base: position 697,222 of record NW_027362968.1, on the reverse strand, counting down.
ATCATGTAATTGTTCTAGGATGAATCAGATCCTGAACAATGGCCATTTATGGTCCAGAATATCCATCTATGGAGGAGCCATAAATATATACGTTGTATGCAGAATCCCATATACCAGTATTACACCGTGTACAGAGCCCGTCTCATCTCCTTCTTTATATGGATGTTATATATTATGTACTGATATCGTCTAATACAAAACGTTTCCTCATTATTATAGGAATATCTGTGCCGGCAATTACTGACGGTGGAATATGTGAGACCCCCGAGGTCCAGGAATCTGTCAGTGTAAGTATCAGCGGAGACGTCTGTGTATGATCAGGTAACGGGGGTGAATTACACATATAATATTATCCCCCATATGACGAGGGGATATCCCTATTCTTCATGTAGATCAGATCTATTGTGTGTGATGGCGGCATTATTATTCCTGCCCCCGCTATGTGATCTCCTGTCTCCTCCCCTGCAGTACAGTGATGTCTGTGTATGGGGGATATCCCATATACATAATGTTGTCTGTGGGGGTCCGGCATCCACAGATGTTATCTTTCTGCAGATTTTATGCTTTAATGCCATTTCTTATTATTTCTAGGCCTTGATCGGATCATTGAACCCAGGGAGAAATCCTTGTAAGAGCGACTACGAACAGATCAAACAGTTCAGCTGTGGAGCTTTTGGGTGAGCTTGATGTCGGCATAATATTCGGTTTCTAGGGCTCCTTATGACGATCCCTCTGTCTCTGTGCCCGTACAGTGTTACCATAGAGGAATTATTGGAGTCCACATCCCTGTTCTCTAGAGAAGAGCGGATCTGGCATAATTCACATTCGCCTTTCGTGCAGACTTTCCTGGGAAATGTGATTGACGTAGAAGTTATCACTCGGCAAATGTAATATCTCTTATTACGCTCTGGGTTCTCTCCAGACCCCAGATCTTAATAAATGTAAGATGTACAAAATGGAAAAAATACTCATACTGACCTTACTGCTCAGCTCTCCGACCCCTCCGCTTCTCAGCCTCATCTGTCCGATCCTCACCGCGTCTTCAGATTGCTGCCGCTCACGCTGGGCCAGAACTTCTAGCTTGGAGAAGGTCCAGGAGGATTCTATGCAAGAGCAGGAAGATTTGCAATGTCATGCCACCATGACCTTTTATGCGTTTGTGCAGAATCTTCCTAGACGTCATCAATGCCAGAAGTCCTGTCTCAGCCTTAGACATTTTCTTGTTCTTCAGCACTGGCAGCAGCTTTGAAAGTACAGTGAGGACCAAAAGGTTGAGATAGAGGAGCCAGAGAGGTAAGTGTAAGAGTTTGTTTATTTTTTAACATTTTGACGGACTTTTAAGGTTTAGAAAATAGTAGCCAATGTTCACCATTTTGCCGAATCCATGAGGAAGAGAATTACAAAAATTTCGCCATTTTGGCCAATGCGGATATATGTAAAATTTGAGTAGAATTCTAATCCATTGTATTTTATTCTCTCATCTCTTCTGTGCACATCTAATTGTCATTATTCAATTCATTTACGATGGGGCATGGATGAGGACCTCCCAGTGGAGATCATCTATGTAGCGATGGCAGCTCATCTAGTATTCACCATTAGTACAGGAGATGTGATGAGGTCTATAGACAGACTGTTAGTAAGAATACATTATAAACCACCGATTTTCTTCCTCTTCAGAACCGTCCACTTAGTGCGCCAAAAAGACTCCAAACAGTTATACGCCATGAAGAAACTGGACAAGCAGAAGCTGAAAGATCCAGTAAGACTTGAACGGGCCTTTCTAGAGAGGGACATCCTAACATTCGCAGATTGTCCCTTCGTGGCCTCCATGTTGTGCTCCTTTCCAGCTACACGTCATCTGTGCATGGTCATGGAGTATGTACCAGGTAGGACATATCCATCGTATCTATATCCAGCGCTGGTCTGCTCATCTCTAGGACCTTCTCCATAAGCAGAATGTGACCACATAGATGGTTACATGTCCACACTGCTTTTACTATAAGTTATCTGTTATCAACATGCCAGAAAAATGATTATGTGGCAGAAATTTTCACTATAGATAAAGGAGGGTTTGACTGAATTTTTACAGTTTGTACAGGGTTTTTCCAAAAAATAAGACAGGGTCTTATATCAATTTTTTGCTCCAAAAGATGGGTTAGGGCTTATTTTTAGGGGATGCCTTATTGTTTTCTCATAAACAACAATACACATTTATTTAAAAAAAAAAAAAGGACATATTTAAATATAATCATGTCATGACACACACACTGCACATACACAGCTATATACACATATACTGCACATACACAGCTATATACACATATACTGCACATACACAGCTATATACACACTGCACATACACAGCTATATACACATATACTGCACATACACAGCTATATACACATATACTGCACATACACAGCTATATACACATATACTGCACATACACAGCTATATACACACACACTGCACATACACAGCTATATACACATATACTGCACATACACAGCTATATACACACACACTGCACATACACAACTATATACACATATACTGCACATACACAGCTATATACACATATACTGCACATACACATCTATATACACATATACTGCACATACACAACTATATACACACTGCACATACACAGCTATATACACATATACTGCACATACACAGCTATATACACATATACTGCACATACACAGCTATATACACATATACTGCACATACACATCTATATACACATATACTGCACATACACAGCTATATACACATATACTGCACATACACAGCTACATACACATATACTGCACATACACAGCTATATACACACACACTGCACATACACAGCTATATACACATATACTGCACATACACAGCTATATACACATATACTGCACATACACATCTATATACACACACACTGCACATACACATCTATATACACATATACTGCACATACACAGCTATATACACATATACTGCACATACACAGCTATATACACACACACTGCACATACACAGCTATATACACATATACTGCACATACACAGCTATATACACATATACTGCACATACACAGCTATATACACATATACTGCACATACACAGCTATATACACACACACTGCACATACACAGCTATATACACATATACTGCACATACACAGCTATATACACATATACTGCACATACACAGCTATATACACATATACTGCACATACACATCTATATACACATATACTGCACATACACAGCTATATATACATATACTGCACATACACAGCTATATACACATATACTGCACATACACAGCTATATACACATATACTGCACATACACATCTATATACACATATACTGCACATACACAGCTATATACACATATACTGCACATACACAGCTATATACACATATACTGCACATACACAGCTATATACACACACACTGCACATACACAGCTATATACACATATACTGCACATACACAGCTATATATACATATACTGCACATACACATCTATATACACACACACTGCACATACACATCTATATACACATATACTGCACATACACAGCTATATACACATATACTGCACATACACAGCTATATACACACACACTGCACATACACAGCTATATACACATATACTGCACATACACAGCTATATACACATATACTGCACATACACAGCTATATACACATATACTGCACATACACAGCTATATACACATATACTGCACATACACAGCTATATACACATATACTGCACATACACAGCTATATACACATATACTGCACATACACAGCTATATACACATATACTGCACATACACAGCTATATACACATATACTGCACATACACATCTATATACACATATACTGCACATACACAGCTATATACACATATACTGCACATACACAGCTATATACACATATACTGCACATACACAGCTATATACACACACACTGCACATACACAGCTATATACACATATACTGCACATACACAGCTATATACACATATACTGCACATACACAGCTATATACACATATACTGCACATACACAGCTATATACACACACACTGCACATACACAGCTATATACACATATACTGCACATACACAGCTATATACACACACACTGCACATACACAGCTATATACACACACACTGCACATACACAGCTATATACACATATACTGCACATACACAGCTATATACACATATACTGCACATACACATCTATATACACATATACTGCACATACACAGCTATATACACATATACTGCACATACACAGCTATATACACATATACTGCACATACACAGCTATATACACACACACTGCACATACACAGCTATATACACATATACTGCACATACACAGCTATATACACATATACTGCACATACACAGCTATATACACATATACTGCACATACACAGCTATATACACATATACTGCACATACACAGCTATATACACACACACTGCACATACACAGCTATATACACATATACTGCACATACACAGCTATATACACATATACTGCACATACACAGCTATATACACATATACTGCACATACACAGCTATATACACACACACTGCACATACACATCTATATACATAGTATAGCTTCACATTTTTATATGTGACGTTGTTTCCTTGCACTTATTTCTGCAGCTTTTGCACATTTGTGGTTTTGCTTCATAGACATTCAGCGCAGTCCTAGTTACTATTAGGGTACGCTCCATTGTTTTTCTTTTGCATTATTACACAGTATATCTCTATGTGTGACATCCTGCCCCAATGTCTCCGCTTATTTCTCATTTACACGCATCAGGTGTAACTTACATTGTAACAAACCCTCTCCTGTCATATTTGCTTTCTCCTGTAGGAGGAGACTGTGGCAGTCTTATGAACATCTATGGACCTTTACCTGTCCCCTTGGCCCGAAAGTACATTGCAGAAACAGTCCTGGCTGTGGAATACCTGCACAGCTTTGGTGTGGTGCACCGAGACCTGAAGCCTGAGAAGTAAGTGCCCCCTCTAGGAGGAAGAAAGTTAGAGATTATCATAAAGTCTATGGGTTATTACTTGGGGCTGACACCGTCTGTTTTTTCACAGCCTCCTGGTATCGGCATCTGGTCATATTAAAGTTACGGACTTCGGACTTTCCAAACTCGGCCTCATGAGACCAACATCAGAAACCTACAAGGCTCCAACCGAGGACGTCACCAGAGAGTTCCGTGATGATGAGGTCGGCTTTACTTACAGGATCTTGTTCTTTACTCTTCTCATCTATTTCTTCTTCTCTGATATCTTCTCATCTAGAAAACGTTTTCCTCTGATGTTATTCGTCACAATTATTTTCTCAGCTCCTCATCTCCTTCTTCTGTTGCTTTCCAGATTGCTGGCTCCCCTGAATACATCGCCCCTGAAGTCATCTTACAGGAAGGCTATGGGCGGCCTGTGGACTGGTGGTCGGTAGGGATCATCCTACACGAATTCCTTCTATTCCGTGTACCATTTCATGGGGATTCCAAATATGAGACTTACTGCAGTATATTAAGGGGTAAGTAAAATAATCTGAATGCGGTGTGGTGTCATTGTTATTTGCTTAGATTGGTTCTGTGGTTTAGCTACTTGTTGTGTTAATCCAAAAGATTTTTGTTTTAATAAAGTAAATGAAGAGGTTTTATTTTCTGTAACATTTTCTTTTAATATAACAGATGAGATAACTTGGACATTTGATAATCGCACTCCTCCACCTGATGCTCAGGACATCATCACTGAGCTGCTCAGAAAAGATCCGGCACATAGACTTGGGACAGGTAATGTATATAATAGTATTAATAATGAATTATTACACATCTGTGAGCAGACAAATGATCACACCCCTGAGGATCAGCACTGAGGTTTTCTGCTTTACTTTCAGCAACTTTTCTTCACATCAGCTCTGTTACGTCTTTAGTTCAGAGTAACATAAACTGTTCAGATATGGAGCTGTCTATCTGATAATGTCTAGATCACTTTTTATTGTCTTCCTTTCCCAGGAGGAGCGAAAGAGATCAAAATGCATCCATTCCTATGTGGCATAGACTTTGACAGTCTTCTAAGTAAAGAGCCACATTTCATTCCTAACTTTGAGTCAGAAGAGGACACTGGCTACTTTGACCGTAAGTAGAAGGAGACGTCATCTGCAGAAAGCTTTTGTGTGTCTTGTCTTTCATATTTTGTGACAATCAGTCCCAATCATTTTTAGTGATAAAATGGTGACTTTCCGTGATCGGGTCTCATACTAATAATCTCTAATAACACTTGTGCTTTTCAGCTCAATGTAGCAATTACGAACTTATTGATTCAGATGAGGGGGACACAAGCGAGGATAATAACTGGCCAGAAAGCCTGAACTTTATATCATCGTCTCAAAGGCTTTCTAAAGTAAGTGTGACCGGTAAGATCTATAAAACTTATAATTAAAATAAAGTTTAAATATATATTTATTTTATTTTTCTCTATGTTTTAGCTCTGTTCCACCAATACCAGGGTGATGAACGATGAAGAACTGAAGCCACCTCCAGTGTATTCCCCAGAGAGTGCAAAACACTCAGACATGTGAGTAAATTATTATTATCGGGTTTGGATCTGATATATCAGAAGATCAACTGTAAGATAAGTGTAACTCAGCACTATATCCAGCGCCACCACCCCATGATTGATGATCACTGTGGTTCTGGCTTGTGATAACGCCGGCGATAACAGCCGATCATTGCAACCAGTCAATCATTTCCAGTTCATTACAGGCCAATATTACTAGCGATTCTCCATTCTTAGTGATAGAAGTGGGTCCTGAGCAGGGTGCCTCCTCCATGTTATCCAAATGTCCTAACCGGCCTTGCAGACGGGTGTTCGTCCATTTTGTATTGTTTTCGCTTGTAATTTATGTTTTTCTTCTACCAAACAGGCAGCAAGAATCTTCCCCTTCTAAACCTGATGGAGACAAGCAGTGTTTCACTGCTAATTACAGCGAGTCCTCCCCATTGTCAGGTGTGTACAGGTCTATATGACATCCTATCACAGTTTGTGGTCAAAACATGTAATGTGAATGTGCACATAAAGGATCAGAAAATTACTACTTTTTTCTCCCTATAAAGCGATGAGCAGTTCATTCTGTAAAAATCTCCATTCTTTTATGCGTTAAAAGTTCTAAGGGGCCATTCAGTCTTCTGCCAAACTGACTCAAATCCTGCGCCCACGGCCCCATATGGCCCATACTGACCCCTTTATGGCCTCATTGTTACACTGAGGTTTATGTAACTGATTATAAGGCAACACTGCGGCACATTACAAGTAATGTCATGGTAAGAAGGGACATAGCTCCTTGTTGAGACCCCACATGGCAGGTTTCATATTAATCAGTTCTCTGGGTAATCTAATTCTCACCCCTCTGCTGATGTTATGTATATGTGACATATTTCCCCCATTATGGGGCAATAATCGATTACCGGGGCTACAAGCCACGAGAATAACACCATCCTATAGAACCATACAAAGCTCATCTCTTAGGAGTTTATAATCAACATCTTTTTCTTATTTTTTATTCGAATTTCCAGTTCAGGGGAAAAGAAAACCGAAAAAACAACAAAAACCAGAGAGAGAAGAAGAAGGGGAAAGGAGAAGAGGTGAGTGTGACAATAAGCCCCATGTTGTGTGGTGTCGGCCGTGGAGCAGATCTGTCAGTGGTGGGATTGTCACATGTATGATGGCGGACAATCCCCCCGTACCTGTGTATGGATGATTCCTCTGCCGTCCGGCCACAGTGACCGCACAGCCGTGTCCTCTGATATGGAGTCCTGTTACTGACATCAGTGTTACGTCTCTTCTCATAGGTTCTCTCTTCCGCCGGGTGATCTCATCCTGCCGGCGTGGACTATCCAGGGCTGCTCACTCCATCCGAGAAAGCTGCTTATTTGGTGTCTGTCACCGCGGCTCCATAAAAATCGCGAGGGCAGAAAACCGCCACGTCTAGCACCCTGAGGAAAGTACAGCGCGTCCACCATCCATGCTGTACCTGTATGGAAGGACTGGCACCATCTACATGTGGCCTCCTGACCAGCAAGGAACATCTGCTGAAGAAGGAGGTTCCTCCAAGAACATCTCCTCGTCCTTCCATGCAATTCTTAATTTAAAAATAAAACTTTTAAATTGATTAATGTCCCTTTGTATTTAATAGAGTCCTCCTGACATTTATGGGGTGTCAGTTGTTTACGACATACATGTCTGATGGGTGGGCTCCAAACAGGAGAACATCTGTTCCATGTCTCCCAGTAATCCTCCAGACTTCGGCCAAAAGTGGAGGAGAGGACCAGTGATTCTGTTACACCTAAAAATGATGGTCAATGTAGGAAAAACATGTTCTGATCCATAGATTTTATCCATAGACTCGGACCCTTTTACCTAAATGTGGCTCGACCTAAGTTTTATGCACAGGAACCAATTGGATTCGGTGCTGGGCGTCCTGGGGAGCCCAGGGTCACATCCCCACTGTGACATAATAAGACCTTCTGTATTCTAGAGACCACCCTTCTCACCAGGGCTGTGGGGTCAGTAAGACAATCTCCACCTATAATAATGACTAATAGAAAATAATTGTGAATATTCAGCAATTTTTGCAGGAAAATCTTTAATATTACACAAGGTATCCCCTGATCCACCGCAGGGAGACAGCTGAGTTCATTTGTTCTAGGTATGTACAGCACCGTTGGTTCCAGCATTCAGATGAATACAATTTTGTTAGCAGTCCTCCAGCTCCCACTCCATGGTAATGACTATGGTAGGGTCCTCTGGCAAGGTGGAAATGTTGCGGGAGCAACATCCCGAATCTGCCCCTCTCCTGTGCCCGTCCGGAGTGATGTTCCAGCCGGAAGCGCTGTTGGTGAGTGGGGGACGTGAACAATTGTATTTATTTTTAGTTTTTCATTAATTTTTATTCAAATAAGAATGGTAAAATGGGACAGTAAAAAAAGGAAGGAAAAGAGGGGAGAATTAAATACTCAGTGTGGACAGTACTATATAAAAAAAAATTCATAAAAGCACTATGAAATTAATCCCCAAGGATTTTATAACCCCAGTTGGGGGATTAAAATGTGCTACCTGGGGAACAGGCATCAATGTCACCCATCGCTGTATATGTATGAGAGTGCCATTGAAACAAGACGGAATTGGTATGCAGTTGTTAAAAATTAGCAAAAAAGAAGCAAGACAAAAATATATCTCATACCCTACCATAATTATATATAAATGTAAAGCAAAATTGCATAATAAATATAGGGTACTTAGTGAACTATTTTTGATCAAAAAAAGTATACAAGCCGTCCCACCAGCGGCAAGGTGACCCTAAATTGGGACGGTACCTATACTGCCTATATTAAAAACCTTACTGTATATCAAAGTTGAAGTAATGCATATAAAAGGGTAGACAAATAGGACCGGGTCCCAACTCCAGACCACCTAGGCCCGTGGTAAGCTACATATATACCAATCAGCTCAACAAAGGGCATGCCACACCCTTAAATTGCACAGAATGCAAACAAGTCAAAAAACCAAAAAAAAAATTGTTATATGCCTAACTCTAAAAAATGAATATTGTATATATATGGACATACAGTGGGGTAACTATAGTCTGATGGGCCCAGGACCGCGCCCCCCCCCACATCCTGAATAAATATATACAGTGGGTACGGAAAGTATTCAGACCCCTTTAAATGTTTCACTCTTTGTTTCATTGCAGCCATTTTGTAAATTCTAAAAAGTTCATTCTTTTTTCTCATTAAAGTACACTCTGCACCCCATCTTGACTGAAAAAAACAGAAATATAGAAATTTTTGCAAATTTATTAAAAAAGAAAAAAACTGAAATATCACAAGATCATAAGAATTCAGACCCTTTGCTCAGACACTCATATTTAAGTCTCACGCTGTCCATTACCTTGTGATCCTCCTTGAGATGGTTCTACTCCTTCATTGTGTCCAGCTGTGTTTAATTAAACTGATAGTGTGGCACCCCAGGGGTCTGGTTTCCACAGTAACAGCAATGTTATGTCTGAGAGCAGGTGGGAGGTCTCTTGGTCAGGAATCCTATGCATGCCACACCTCCTGCCCAGTCCTGGGAGGGGAAGAACTTCCCCTATATAAACCTGGGGCTGAGGCAGGGTTAGAGAGTTCAGAGGGAGAGTTCAGCCAGGAGGGCTGACAGGGAGCTGTGGCTCCGGCTGGGCCCAGCTCCTGGTCCATGCCAGGAGTAGAGAAGAAGTAGAGACAGAGAAGAGAAGCAGATATAGGAAAGAACATCAGGAGCTCTGTGGGAGCAGTGCTACAAGGAGTCAGGGGCTGGCAGCTGCAGAGCTCGCCCTGACTGAGAAGTTATCACCGGACCCGGAGTCCGAGGCTGTGGGGACTAACTCCTATTCAGCAGCAGAAACCGACTGGCAGGGGATTGCAGGTCCTCTGACCAAGAAACCCGAAGGCACGGTCACACGCGTGGGACCAGCACCGCCGTCGTGGAGCGGAAGCTACTAGAAGGCCCCGAGTCACCGGCCATACGGGTGAGCACCACACGGTACACTCAGGGACGTGGGCTACTTATACCCGCTTCTAGCAAGGTAGCCAGAAGAGTATCGTTAGTTTGGGAGGCCTACAACTCCGCCTGGCCAGGGGAGATCCCATCTGCTCAAGGACTGACCAGGCCCCAATCGCTAGCCAGTACTCCGGGAGGGTCTATCGTTGTCACCAGTAAAGACCCTGAACTACACCGTACCGTCTCTGAGTGGTTCCTGCTACCCCCATCATCCACGTCGGCTGCCCTGAGGCCATACCCCTCCCGTTGGGGGTTATACTATCACGCTACACAATCCTACCACCGGCCTCAGCGGTCTGCCCTGCAGCAGCAGCTCCTTAGCTGTACTCAACGGGTGGCGTAGTCGTCCAACATCTACCGCTAATACAGCGCCACTTAGTCTGACTCCCTGGGCACGGACCGGATCACCGCCACGAGACTACAACCCTCAAGAGATCCGGCTCCGGGTAAGCTCCCGCATGCACAACGCAGCGCGACACAGGCCCAGGGGCGCGTCAATAGGACTTGATTTGGAAAGGCACACACCTGTCTATATAAGACCTCACAGCTCACAGTGCATGTCATACCAAATGAGAATCATGAGCTCAAAGGAACTGCCCAAGGAGCTCAGAGACAGAATTGTGGAAAGGCACAGATCTGGCCAAGGTTACAAAATAATTTCTGCATTACTCAAGGTTCCTAAGAGCACAGTGGCCTCCCTAATCCTTAAATGGAAGAAGTTTGGGACCACCAGAAGTCTTCATAGACTTGGCCGTCCAGCCAAACTGAGCAATCGTGGGAGAAGAGCCTTGGTGAGAGAGGTAAAGAACAAACCCAAGATCACTGTGTCTGAGCTCCAGAGATGCAGTAGGGAGATGGGAGAAAGTTTTACAAAGTCAACTATCACTGCAGCCCTCCACCAGTTTGGCCTTTATGACAGAGTAGCCCGATGGAAGCCTCTCCTCAGTGCAAGACATATGAAAACACGCATAGAAGTTGCTCAAAAACACATGAAGGACTACCAGACTATGAGAAATAAGATTCTCTGGTCTGATGAGATGAAGATAGAACTTTTTGATAACTTTGGTGATAATTCTAAGCGGTATGGGTGGAGAAAACCAGGCACTGCTCATCACCTGCCCAATACAATCCCAACAGTGAAACATGGTGGTGGCAGCATCATGCTATGGGGGTGTTTTTCAGTTGCAGGGATAGGATGACTGGTTGCAATTGAAGGAAACATGAATGCGGCCAAGTACAGAGATATCCTGGATGAAAACCTCTTCCAGAGTGCTCTGGACCTCAGACTTGGCCGAAGGTTCACCTTTCAACAAGACAATGACCCTAATCACACAGCTAAAATAACAAAGGAGTGGCTTCAGAACAACTCTGTGACCATTCTTGACTGGCCCAGCCAGAGCCCTGACCTAAACCCAATTGAGCATCTCTGGAGAGACCTGAAAATGGCTGTCCACCAACGTTCACCATCCAACTTGACGGAACTGGAGAGGATCTGAAAGGAAGAATGACAGAGGATCCCCAAATCCAGGTGTGAAAAACTTGTTGCATCATTCCCAAGAAGATTCATGGCTGTACTAGCTCTAAAGGGGGCTTCTACTCAATACTGAGCAAAGGGTCTGAATACTTATGACCATGTGATATTTAAGTTTTTCTTTCCCCTCTTTCTTTATTTTATCTTTTAGACAATCTTTGATATGTGGCATCATGGCCTTATAGAACTGACTCTCGTTATTTCAATGAGAGGGATGCGATGATACCTGGTCTAGTGAAGGAGACAGTCAGGCAAATGTGCTGACTATGTGGGTCTGTGCGCCGGCCGGCTTTCCGTGTCCCAGTGACATGAGGTGTTGTGGCTATTCTGTAGCCCCCGCTTCTGTCACATGACGCGGATGCTGGCCGGCGTCCGGATCCCAATGGTGACGCACACGTCACTTCCGGTCCCGCGGTCTTTGTGTTCTAGCGGTGTGTGGCATCAGGGCTTATGCCCCGCCCCTCTGCTGTCACATGACGCGGATGCCGGCCGGCGTTCTACCTCCGCAATGACACTGTGCGTTTCAGCGGTGTGTGGCGTTAGGGCTTAAGCCCCGCCCCTCCGCTGTCACATGATGCGGATGTCGGCTGGCGTCCTGGTCTTCGCAGTGACGCTGATATCACTTCCGGTCTTTAAATGTGCCTGGCGCCAATATAAGCAAGTGACAGCGAGGCAGCAAACATGCCCCCTGACGAAGGGAACCACCAAAACGCGCGTCGGGGCTTCTCTGCTCCGCATGTGCCGACCTTAGACGGACCTCTAAATCTTTGACTATTCCCTGACTGTCTTCTGCTGAAGCTTGATATCTCTGGTATGTATATATAGTGACTTAGCAGGTCACTTATGGTTATATCTGGCATATGATAGGGAACGTACACTCAGCAGTATAGAACAGCATGGGTATTCTAGTCCAGTATAGGTGCTGTACTTGAAAATATGTATTGACATATCATCTATGTATGGTGTTACTCCTCAATTACTTAGATAGTCTATATCCGACTTAAATTGTACTGTTTGGTCCTGCATGTGTCCGCCATGTGGAGAGGGTTGTTGCGGGTTTCTATTCCTCATGTGTTTTCCACACTGATTCCTGCTTTTGTCTGATCATCTATGTACTAATAAATTTTGATGCATATCTTTAAAACCATTCGCTCCTTTTTCGTTGCTTTGTGCGCACCCAATTCAAACGGTTTGCCTCAGTTTTGCAATAGGCATCAACCATAAATTGGTGTGTCAGCTTTCCTGCATTAAGGAACTGGTTAAAGTACCATCACGAATGGCAAAGTGGTATGAATACCATTGAAGTGGAGTCACATTTCCTCGACCAACTGTTTTTTTTAGTTCTGTAGTCCACCCAGAGTCCCCATAAGGGAAAAGCAAAGCGTAGCTCATTGGGTCACAGAGTCTACTCAGAATAGATATATTTTGTAAAATTCCACTTTTTGGATGAATGGTAATGTCACGGTTTTCTGGGGGTGCACCATCTGTGCTGTGGAAAATGGCAGCAATTTCCCCTCTGGCAGTTGGAGCATTGATTCTGCCGGGGTGCATAGTATTTACTTTTTCTCTCACGAAAGTCATGCTATATTCAATTGGCATTCGGTTTTCTAGATTTGCTTTTAGCATTTCTTCTTGTTCAAATTGCAACATATTTTTGTATTCTCTGGAGAAAGGATTGATATCTTCCAGAATTCTTTGTAGATTTTCCATAAGATTACGAATGCATCCACTGTTGGCTGGATTGTGCCGAATCCAGAATATATAACTGGGCGTATGTTGGTGATTCACCTTGGTTAGGGTGCAACGCAGATGTTGCATGGTAAATTTGCCCATGGATTCTGTAACAGAAAGGACCTGATCGCCTGTTAATTGATTGGTCAATTTGTGCGCCCATGGATGCAAAAGCGTTTGCACTATTGTATGATCTTATGTTTTCCATGAAATTCTTGGAGTTTGGTTCTGATCTCTTCATGCAATTAGTAATATAGGGATGCATTCACACTTCTTCCAGTTTGATGGTTCCACTATGACAACAGTTTGTTGCAATTTCATTTTGGAAATGGTTGGTATTACAAAATGAGCATTTGTTGTTCATTGGGCCAAGATAGCATGCCCCAATGTCGTCTTCATTGAAGTTTTCAGTAAGCAAAGCAGTGTTGCGAGATCTTCCGTTTTTACCCCAGCGGGCAGGTTGTTTAGTACGGGCTCCTCTGTGTCTCTCAGCATTGGCGCTGCGATGCTGCTGAAGCTCAGCGTCTGTCACACTCTCTGGGGCTGACCTATGCCTCTATGGGGCAGACCTACGCCTTTCTGGGGCAGACCTATGCCTCTCTGGAGCAGACCTACGCCTCTCTGGGGCAGACCTACGCCTCTCTGGGGCAGACCTATGCCTCTCTGGGGCAGACCTACGCCTCTCTGGGGCAGACCTATGCCTCTCTGGGGCAGACCTACGCCTCTCTGGGGCAGACCTACGCCTCTCTGGGGCAGACCTATGCCTCTCTGGGGCAGACCTATGCCTCTCTGGGGCAGACCTACGCCTCTCTGGGGCAGACCTACGCCTCTCTGGGGCAGACCTATGCCTCTCTGGGGCAGACCTACGCCTCTCTGGGGCAGACCTATGCCTCTCTGGGGCAGACCTACGCCTCTCTGGGGCAGACCTATGCCTCTCTGGGGCAGACCTACGCCTCTCTGGGGCAGACCTATGCCTCTCTGGGGCAGACCTACGCCTCTCTGGGGCAGACCTACGCCTCTCTGGGGCAGACCTATGCCTCTCTGGGGCAGACCTACGCCTCTCTGGGGCAGACCTATGCCTCTCTGGGGCAGACCTACGCCTCTCTGGGGCAGACCTATGCCTCTCTGGGGCAGACCTACGCCTCTCTGGGGCAGACCTATGCCTCTCTGGGGCAGACCTACGCCTCTCTGGGGCAGACCTATGCCTCTCTGGGGCAGACCTACGCCTCTCTGGGGCAGACCTACGCCTCTCTGGGGCAGACCTACGCCTCTCTGGGGCAGACCTATGCCTCTCTGGGGCAGACCTATGCCTCTCAGCGTCAGCGTTGCGCATCTGTTGAGGCTTTTTTGGGTGAGATTATGACGGGCAGCCTTTCTTCTGACAGTATTTTTTTCACGCTGCAATTTAAGGTGCTGTTTTTTACCCCTACTTCTACCAACCTTTTGAGCTTCAGCCCTTGTTGATTTTTTTGCCTGAGTTTCCTCCTCAGAAAGAACTTGCTGGCGTTTGGGGGCCATTATAATGGAATTACGGAACGAATAAGGTTGTAAACTTTAATTAAAATATTTAGCTCTGCTGACGTTTCATAAAGTGGCTGGATTGCTCCGCTGACGTAGTATATATATATATATTCAGCAGAAAGTGGCCGGATTGCTCTGCTGATGTAGTATATATATATATATTCAGTAGAAAGTGGCTGGATTGCTCCGCTGACGTATTATATATATTTATATTCAGTATAAAGTGGCTGGATAGCTCCGCTGACGTATTATATATATTTATATTCAGTATAAAGTGGCCGGATTGCTCTGCTGACGTATTATATATATTTATATTCAGTATAAAGTGGCCGGATTGCTCCGCTGACGTATTATATATATTCAGTAGAAAGTGGCTGGATTGCTCCGCTGACGTATTATATATATTCAGAGGAAAGTGGCTGGATTGCTCCACTGACGTATTTTATGCAGGATTGCTCCGCTGACGTATTTTGTGCGGGATTGCTCCGCTGAAATATTTTGTGTGCGATTGCTCCGCTGACGTATTTTGTGCGGGATTGCTCCGCTGACGTATTTTGTGTAGGATTGCTCCGCTGAAGTTTTTTGTGCGGGATTGCTCCGCTGACGTATTTTGTGCGGGATTGCTCCGCTGACGTATTTTGTGCGGGATTGCTCCGCTGACGTATTTTGTGCGGGATTGCTCCGCTGACGTTTTTCTGTGCGGGATTGGTCCGCTGACGTATTTTGTGCGGGATTTCTCCGCTGACGTATTTTGTGCGGGATTGCTCCGCTGACGTATTTTGTGCGGGATTGCTCCGCTGACGTTTTTCTGTGCGGGATTGGTCCGCTGACGTATTTTGTGCGGGATTGCTCCGCTGACGTTTTTCTGTGCGGGATTGCTCCGCTGACTTATTTTGTGCGGGATTTCTCCGCTGAGGTTTTTTGTGCGGGATTTCTCCGCTGACGTATTTTGTGTGGGATTGCTCCACTGATGTTTTTTGTGCGGGATTGCTCCGCTGACGTTTTTTTGTGCGGGATTGCTCCACTGACGTATTTTATGCAGGATTGCTCCGCTGACGTATTTTGTGCGGGATTGCTCCGCTGACGTTTTTCTGTGCGGGATTGGTCCGCTGACGTATTTTGTGCGGGATTGCTCCGCTGACGTTTTTCTGTGCGGGATTGCTCCGCTGACTTATTTTGTGCGGGATTGCTCCGCTGACGTTTTTCTGTGCGGGATTGCTCCGCTGACGTATTTTGTGCGGGATTTCTCCGCTGACGTATTTTGTGCGGGATTGCTCCGCTGACGTATTTTGTGCGGGATTTCTCCGCTGACGTTTTTCTGTGCGGGATTGCTCCGCTGACGTATTTTGTGCGGGATTTCTCCGCTGACGTTTTTCTGTGCGGGATTGCTCCGCTGACGTATTTTGTGCGGGATTGCTCCGCTGACGTTTTTCTGTGCGGGATTGCTCCGCTGACGTATTTTGTGCGGGATTTCTCCGCTGACGTATTTTGTGCGGGATTGCTCCGCTGACGTATTTTGTGCGGGATTGCTCCGCTGACGTTTTTCTGTGCGGGATTGGTCCGCTGACGTATTTTGTGCGGGATTGCTCCGCTGACGTTTTTCTGTGCGGGATTGCTCCGCTGACTTATTTTGTGCGGGATTTCTCCGCTGATGTTTTTTGTGCGGGATTGCTCCGCTGACGTTTTTTTGTGCGGGATTGCTCCGCTGACGTATTTTGTGCATGATTGCTCGACTGATGTATTCTGTGCGGGATTGCTCCGCTGATGTATTCTGTGCGGGATTGGTCCGCTGACGTATTTTGTGCGGGATTGCTCCGCTGACGTTTTTCTGTGCGGGATTGGTCCGCTGACGTATTTTGTGTGGGATTGCTCCGCTGACGTATTTTGTGCGGGATTGCTCCGCTGACGTATTTTGTGCGGGATTGCTCCACTGACTTATTTTGTGCGGGATTTCTCCGCTGAAATATTTTGTGTGCGATTGCTCCGCTGACGTATTTTGTGCGGGATTTCTCGCTGAAATATTTTGTGTGGGATTGCTCCGCTGACGTATTTTGTGCGGGATTGCTCCACTGACGTATTTTGTGTGGGATTGCTCCGCTGAAGTTTTTTGTGCGGGATTGCTCCGCTGACTTATTTTGTGCGGGATTGCTCCGCTGACGTATTTTGTGCGGGATTGCTCCGCTGACGTATTTTGTGCGGGATTGCTCCGCTGACGTTTTTCTGTGCGGGATTGGTCCGCTGACGTATTTTGTGCGGGATTTCTCCGCTGACGTATTTTGTGCGGGATTGCTCCGCTGACGTTTTTTGTGCGGGATTTCTCCGCTGACGTTTTTCTGTGCGGGATTGGTCCGCTGACGTATTCTGTGCGGGATTGCTCCGCTGACGTTTTTTGTGCGGGATTGCTCCGCTGAGGTTTTTTGTGCGGGATTTCTCCGCTGACGTATTTTGTGTGGGATTGCTCCGCTGACGTTTTTTGTGCGGGATTTCTCCGCTGACGTTTTTCTGTGCGGGATTGGTCCGCTGACGTATTCTGTGCGGGATTACTCCGCTGACGTTTTTTGTGCGGGATTGCTCCGCTGAGGTTTTTTGTGCGGGATTTCTCCGCTGAGGTTTTTTGTGCGGGATTTCTCCGCTGACGTTTTTTGTGCGGGATTTCTCCGCTGACTTTTTTTGTGCGGGATTGCTCCGCTGATGTTTTTTGTGCGGGATTGCTCCGCTGACGTATTTTGTGGGGGATTGCTCCGCTGACGTATTTTGTGTGGGATTGCTCTACTGACGTATTTTGTGTGGGATTGCTCCGCTGATGTATTCTGTGCGGGATTGCTCCGCTGACGTATTTTGTGCGGGATTGCTCCACTGACGTATTTTGTGCGGGATTGCTCCGCTGACGTATTTTGTGGGGGATTGCTCCGCTGACGTATTTTGTGTGGGATTGCTCTACTGACGTATTTTGTGTGGGATTGCTCCGCTGATGTATTCTGTGCGGGATTGCTCCGCTGACGTATTTTGTGCGGGATTGCTCTACTGACGTATTTTGTGTGGGATTGCTCCGCTGAAGTTTTTTGTGCGGGATTGATCCGCTGACGTATTTTGTGCGGGATTGCTCCGCTGACGTATTTTGTGCGGGATTGCTCCGCTGACGTATTTTGTGCGGGATTGCTCCACTGACGTATTTTGTGCGGGATTGCTCCGCTGACGTTTTTCTGTGCGGGATTGCTCCGCTGACGTATTTTGTGCGGGATTGCTCCGCTGACGTATTCTGTGCGGGATTTCTCCGCTGACGTTTTTTGTGCGGGATTGCTCCGCTGACGTATTTTGTGCGGGATTGCTCCGCTGACGTTTTTCTGTGCGGGATTGCTCCGCTGACGTTTTTCTGTGCGTGATTACTCTGCTGACGTTTTTTGTGCGGGATTGCTCCGCTGACGTTTTTTGTGCGGGATTGATCCGCTGACGTTTTTTGTGCGGGATTGATCCGCTGACGTTTTTTTGTGCGGGATTGGTCCGCTGACTTATTTTGTGCGGGATTGCTCCACTGACAGATTTTGTGCGGGATTGCTCCGCTGATGTTTTTCGTGCGGGATTGCTCCGCTGACGTATTTTGTGCGGGATTGCTCCGCTGACGTATTTTGTGTGGGATTGCTCCGCTGACGTTTTTTGTGCGGGATTGCTCCGCTGACGTATTTTGTGCGGGATTGCTCCGCTGACGTATTTTGTGCGGGATTGCTCCGCTGACGTATTTTGTGCGGGATTGCTCCGCTGACGTATTTTGTGTGGGATTGCTCCGCTGACGTTTTTTGTGCGGGATTGCTCCGCTGACGTATTTTGTGTGGGATTGCTCCGCTGACGTTTTTTGTGTGGGATTGCTCCGCTGACGTTTTTTGTGCGGGATTGCTCCGCTGACGTATTTTGTGTGGGATTGCTCCGCTGACGTTTTTTGTGCGGGATTGCTCCGGTGACGTATTTTGTGTGGGATTGCTCCGCTGACGTTTTTTGTGTGGGATTGCTCCGCTGACGTTTTTTGTGCGGGATTGCTCCGCTGACGTATTTTGTGCGGGATTGCCCCGCTGATGTTTTTCGTGCGGGATTGCTCCGCTGACGTATTTTGTGCGGGATTGCTCCGCTGACGTATTTTGTGCGGGATTGCTCCGCTGACGTATTTTGTGCGGGATTGCTCCGCTGACGTATTTTGTGTGGGATTGCTCCACTGACGTTTTTTGTGCGGGATTGCTCCGCTGAAGTTTTTTGTGCGGGATTGCTCCGCTGAGGTTTTTTTGTGCGGGATTGCTCCTCTGAAGTTTTTTGTGCGGGATTGCTCCGCTGAGGTTTTTTTGTGCGGGATTGCTCCTCTGAAGTTTTTTGTGCGGGATTGCTCCGCTGACGTATTTTGTGCGGGATTGCTCCACTGACGTATTTTGTGCGGGATTGCTCCACTGACAGATTTTGTGCGGGATTGCTCCGCTGATGTTTTTTGTGCGGGATTGCTCCGCTGACGTATTCTGTGCGGGATTGCTCCGCTGAGGTATTTTGTGCGGGATTGCTCCGCTGACGTATTTTGTGCGGGATTGCTCCGCTGACGTATTCTGTGCGAGATTGCTCCGCTGAGGTATTTTGTGCGGGATTGCTCCGCTGACGTATTCTGTGCGAGATTGCTCCGCTGAGGTATTTTGTGCGGGATTGCTCCGCTGATGTTTTTTGTGCGGTATTGCTCCGCTGACGTTTTTTGTGCGGGATTGCTCCGCTGAAGTTTTTTGTGCGGGATTGCTCCGCTGAGGTTTTTTTGTGCGGGATTGCTCCTCTGAAGTTTTTTGTGCGGGATTGCTCCGCTGAGGTTTTTTGTACGGGATTTCTCCGCTGAGGTTTTTTTGTGCGGAATTGCTCCTCTGAAGTTTTTTGTGCGGGATTGATCCGTTGACGTATTTTGTGCGGGATTGCTCCGCTGACGTATTTTGTGCGGGATTGCTCCGCTGACGTATTTTGTGCGGGATTGCTCCACTGACGTATTTTGTGCGGGATTGCTCCGCTGACGTATTTTGTGCGGGATTGCTGCGCTGAGGTTTTTTGTGCGGGATTGCTCCGCTGACGTATTTTGTGCAGGATTGCTCGCTGATGTTTTTTGTGCGGGATTGCTCCGCTGACGTATTTTGTGCGGGATTGCTGCGCTGAGGTTTTTTGTGCGGGATTGCTCCGCTGACGTATTTTGTGCAGGATTGCTCGCTGATGTTTTTTGTGCGGGATTTCTCCGCTGAAGTTTTTTGTGCGGGATTGCTCCGCTAAGGTTTTTTGTGCGGGATTGCTCCGCTGACGTATTCTGTGCGGGATTTCTCCGCTGACGTTTTTTGTGCGGGATTGCTCCGCTGACGTATTTTGTGCGGGATTGCTCCACTGACGTTTTTCTGTGCGGGATTGCTCCGCTGACGTTTTTCTGTGCGGGATTACTCTGCTGACGTATTTTGTGCGGGATTGCTCCGCTGACGTATTTTGTGTGGGATTGCTCCGCTGACGTTTTTTGTGCGGGATTGCTCCGCTGACGTATTTTGTGTGGGATTGCTCCGCTGACGTTTTTTGTGCGGGATTGCTCCACTGACGTTTTTTGTGCGGGATTGCTCCGCTGAGGTTTTTTTAGTGCGGGATTGCTCCTCTGAAGTTTTTTGTGCGGGATTGCTCCGCTGAGGTTTTTTGTGCGGGATTGCTCCGCTGACGTATTTTGTGCGGGATTGCTCCACTGACAGATTTTGTGCGGGATTGCTCCGCTGATGTTTTTTGTGCGGGATTGCTCCGCTGACGTATTTTGTGCGGGATTGCTCCGCTGACGTATTCTGTGCGGGATTGCTCCGCTGAGGTATTTTGTGCGGGATTGCTCCGCTGACGTATTTTGTGCGGGATTGCTCCGCTGACGTATTCTGTGCGAGATTGCTCCGCTGAGGTATTTTGTGTGGGATTGCTCCGCTGACGTTTTTTGTGCGGGATTGCTCCACTGACGTTTTTTGTGCGGGATTGCTCCGCTGAGGTTTTTTAGTGCGGGATTGCTCCTCTGAAGTTTTTTGTGCGGGATTGCTCCGCTGAGGTTTTTTGTGCGGGATTGCTCCGCTGACGTTTTTTGTGCGGGATTGCTCCACTGACAGATTTTGTGCGGGATTGCTCCGCTGATGTTTTTTGTGCGGGATTGCTCCGCTGACGTATTTTGTGCGGGATTGCTCCGCTGACGTATTCTGTGCGGGATTGCTCCGCTGAGGTATTTTGTGCGGGATTGCTCCGCTGACGTATTTTGTGCGGGATTGCTCCGCTGACGTATTCTGTGCGAGATTGCTCCGCTGAGGTATTTTGTGTGGGATTGCTCCGCTGACGTTTTTTGTGCGGGATTGCTCCGCTGAAGTTTTTTGTGCGGGATTGCTCCGCTGAGGTTTTTTTGTGCGGGATTGCTCCTCTGAAGTTTTTTGTGCGGGATTGCTCCGCTGAGGTTTTTTGTACGGGATTTCTCCGCTGAGGTTTTTTTGTGCGGGATTGCTCCTCTGAAGTTTTTTGTGCGGGATTGATCCGCTGACGTATTTTGTGCGGGATTGCTCCGCTGACGTTTTTTGTGCGGGATTTCTCCGCTGAAGTTTTTTGTGCGGGATTGCTCCGCTAAGGTTTTTTTGTGCGGGATTGCTCCGCTGAGGTTTTTTGTGCGGGATTGCTCCGCTGAGGTTTTTGTGCGGGATTGCTCTGCTGACGTATTTTGTGCGGAATTGCTCCGCTGAAGTTTTTTGTGCGGGATTGCTCCGCTGAAGTTTTTTGAGCGGGATTGCTCCGCTGAGGTTTTTTTGTGCGGGATTGCTCCACTGACGTATTTTGTGCGGGATTGCTCCGCTGACGTATTTTGTGCGGGATTGCTCCGCTGAGGTTTTTTGTGCAGGATTGCTCCGCTGACGTATTTTGTGCGGGATTGCTCCGCTGACGTATTTTGTGCGGGATTGCTCCGCTGACTGTGTTGGAGTACTCTGATAACCATTCTATATAGTATATATAGATATATATATTTGTATATAGTATCTTCTTTATATATAGATATATGTGTAATATATATATCTATATATACTACAAAATGTTTTTGTTTTTTTAAGCTAGAGACTGGAGGCGCTGTGTGACGCAGAAATCTTCTTTTTTTAAAATGGCGGCGAAGTGTGGGGGTGCGTTAGATATTTAAATGATTAGTGATGTCAGAAGAGGGCGGGGGAGAGCACTGACGCCGGATCAGCGCCTGCGCAGACCGCGGTTTCCGGCGCCATCTTGTTGAAGACACCCTTGCAATGTGTCTTCAATAAAACGGCGCCGGAAGTGCGCTATGCGCATGCGCCGGTACCGACGGTGGATCCCGGCCTTCTGCCTGAAGAGATGCCGTGGCAACTGACCTCCCGGATAGGTAAGTTGTTATGGTGCCGGAAATCGCGGTATGCGTTCAGTGCTTATGCGTACCGCGATTTCTGGCGCCACAATCCACATCCTCGTTTAGGATGGGGATGCGTGCCTCTGTGGGGGGTATAGACTCTGCAGGCGCGTCACGCATGCGCAGTCTATCGAGGCTTCGGACAGAGACACGCCTCTGCCGTTATATTATAGATACTGTTGTCCTGAGCTTGGGTTCTTGGTCAATGACATGACAATCTATAATATAATGGGAGATGCGTGTCTCTGTCTGATGCCTTTATAGACTGCGCATGCGCGACGCACAGTCTGGCTTCAGACAGAAGGCCGCATCCAGCTGTTACAGGTAAGAGGAGTGTGTATGGCGCCGGAGATCGCGGTATGCGTAGACACTGAATGCATACCGCGATCTCTGGTGCCATACTTACATACTTACCTGACCAGGAGGAGCGTTGCTCTTCGCCAGAGACCGGGGCAGGAGTGAGGCGTCGGATAGGCGCATGTGCATAGTGCTATCCGGTGCCATTTTACTGAAGACACATTTGCAGTTTGTCTTCAGCAAAATGGCACCGGACAGTGCGGTATGGGCATGCACGTACCCCGGCGCCACACTCCTCCCCCGGCCTCCGGCAGAACAGGGCACAGCAGCGCTGGAGCACAGGGAAGAAAGGTGAGTATAAGTGATTATTTTTTTGCATGTGTGTACAGCGTGAAAGGGATGAGGTGGCCAAACATACCATGACTGGGGGGTGAGGGGGCCACACATACCAGGATTGGGGGGTGAGGGGGCCACACATACCAGGATTGGGGGTGAGGGGGCCACACATACCAGGATTTGGGGGATGAGGGGTACCAAGCTTACCAGGATTGTGGGGTGAGGGGACCATACATACCAGAATTGGGAGGTGAGGGGACCATGTATACCAGGATAAAGGGGTACTACACAAAAAAGGATTGGGGAATGAGGGGTGCCATGCATACCAGAATGAGGGATGGGGTGCCATGTATACCAGGATTGGGGGGTGAGGGCACCACACATACCAGGATTGGGGGTGAGGGGTCCACATATACCAGGATTTGGGGAATGAGGGGTACCAAGCATACCAGGATTGTGGGGAGAGCGGACCATGCATACCAGGATTGGGAGGTGAGGGGAAAATGCATATCAGGATTGCGAGGTGAGGGAACCATACATACCCGGATTGGGGGGTGAAGGGACTATGCATATCAGGATTGGGAGGTGAGGGGACCATGTATACCAGCATTGGGGGGTGAGAGGACCATGCATACCAGGATTAGGGGATGAGGGGTGCCATGCATACCAGAATAGGGATGAGGGGTACCATGTGTACCAGGATAAGGATGAGGGGTGCAATGCATACTAGAATGAGGGATTGGTTGTCATGCATACCAGGTTTCTGGGATGAGGAGGCCATACATAGCAGAATTGGGATGAGGGGTGCCATGCACTCCAGGATGAGGGGTACCATACATACCAGAATAGAGATGAGGGGTACCATGCATAACAGGATGAGGGATGGAGTGCCATGCATACGAGGACGAGGGGTACCATACATACCAGGATAGTGATGAGGGGTACCATGTATACCAGGATTGGGGATGAGGGGCCCATGCTTACCAGGATAGGAATGAGGAGTGCCATGCATACCAGGATAGGGATGAGGAGTGCCTTGCATATCAGGATTGTGGATGACGGAGCCATGCATACCAGGATTGGGGATGAGGCGTAACATGAATACCAGGATTGGGGATGAGGAAACCATGCATACCAGGATTGGGGACGAGGGGTGCCATGCATACCAGGATTGGGGATGAGGGAGCCACGCATACCAGAATTGAGGATGAGAGGTGCTATGCATAATAGGATTGGGGATGAGGGGTGCCATGCATACAAGGATTGGGGATGATGGGTGCCTTGCATACCAGGATTGGGGATAAGGGAGCCATGTATACCAGGATTGGGGATGAGTGGTGCCATGCATAACATTATTGGGGATGAGGGGTGCCATGCATACCAGGATTGGGGATGAGGGAGCCATGCATACCAGGATTGGGGATGAGGGGAGCCATGCATACCAGGATTGGGGATGAGGGAGCCATGCATACCAGGACTGGGGATGAGTGGTGCCATGCATAACAGGATTGGGGATGAGGGGTGCCACACATACCAGGATTAGGGATGAGGGAGCCATGCATACCAGGATTGGGGATGAGGGAGCCATGCATACCAGGATTGGGGATGATGGAGCCATGCATACCAGGATTGGGGATGAGGGAGCCACGCATACCAGGACTGGGGATGTGGGAGCCATGCATACCACGATTGGGGTTGAGGGGAGCCATGCATACCAGGATTGGGGAAGAGGGGGCCATGCAGACCAGGATTGGGGATGAGGGATGCCATGCTTACCAGGATTGAGGATGAAGGATGCTCTGCATACCAGGATTCGGATGAGGGGCCATGCATACCAGGATAGGGATGAGGAGTGCCATGCATACCAGGATGGGGGTGAGGGAGCCATGCATACCAGGATTGAGGATGATTGGTGCCATGCATAACAGGATTGGGGATTAGGGGTGCCATGCATACCAGGATTGGGGATGAGGGATGCCATGCATACCAGGATTGAGGATGAGGGAGCCATGCATACCAAATTGGGGATGAGTGTTGCCATGCATAACAGGATTGGGGTTGAGGGGTGCCATGCAAAACAGGATTGGGGATGAGGGGTGCCATGCATACCAGGATTGGGGGTGAGGGAAAATGCATATCAGGATTGCAAGGTGAGGGGACCATACATACCAGGATTGGGGGGTGAAGGGACTATGCATATCAGGATTGGGGGGTGAGGGGACCATGTATACCAGCATTGGGGGGTGAGAGGACCATGCATACCAGGATTGGGGGTTGAGGGGACCATGCATGCCAGGATTAGGGGATGAGGGGTGCCATGCATACCAGAATAGGAATGCGGGGTGCCATGCATACCAGGATGAGGGATGGGGTGCCATGTATACCAGGATGAGGGGTACCATGCATACCAGAATAGGGATGAGGGGTACCATGCATACCAGGATAAGGATGAGGGGTGCCATGCATACTAGGATGAGGGATTGGGTGTCATGCATACCAGGTTTCTGGGATGAGGAGGCCATACATAGCAGAATTGGGATGAGGGGTGCCATGCACACCAGGATGAGGGGTGCCATGCATACCAGAATAGGGATGAGGGGTACCATGCATACCAGGATGAGTGATGGAGTGCCATGCATACGAGGATGAGGGGTGCAATACATACCAGGATAGTGATGAGGGGTACCATGTATACCAGGATTGGGAATGAGGGGCCCATGCTTACCAGGATAGGGATGAGGAGTGCCATGCATACCAAGATAGGGATGAGGAGTGCCTTGCATATCAGGATTGTGGATGACGAAGCCATGCATACCAGGATTGGGGATGAGGGGTACCATGAATACCAGAATTGGGGATGAGGGAGCCATGCATACCAGGATTGGGGTTGAGGGGTGCCATGCATACCAGGATTGGGGAAGAGGGGGCCATGCATACCAGGATTGGGGATGAGGGAGCCATGCATACCAGAATTGGGGGGTGAGGGATGCCATGCATACCAGGATTGAGGATGAAGGGTGCCATGCATACCAGGATTGGGGAAGAGAGGTGCCATGCATACCAGGATGAGGGATGGGGTGCCAGGCATACCAGGATGAGGGGTACCATGCATACCAGAATAGGGATGAGGGGTACCATGCATACCAGGATAAGGATGAGGGGTGCCATGCATACTAGGATGAGGGATTGGTTGTCATGCATACCAGGTTTCTGGGATGAGGAGGCCATACATAGCAGAATTGGGATGAGGGGTGCCATGCACACCAGGATGAGGGGTACCATGCATACCAGAATAGGGATGAGGGGTACCATGCATACCAGGATGAGTGATGGAGTGCCATGCATACGAGGATGAGGGGTGCAATACATACCAGGATAGTGATGAGGGGTACCATGTATACCAGGATTGGGAATGAGGGGCCCATGCTTACCAGGATAGGGATGAGGAGTGCCATGCATACCAAGATAGGGATGAGGAGTGCCTTGCATATCAGGATTGTGGATGACGGAGCCATGCATACCAGGATTGGGGATGAGGGGTACCATGAATACCAGAATTGGGGATGAGGGAGCCATGCATACCAGGATTGGGGTTGAGGGGTGCCATGCATACCAGGATTGGGGAAGAGGGGGCCATGCATACCAGGATTGGGGATGAGGGAGCCATGCATACCAGAATTGGGGGGTGAGGGATGCCATGCATACCAGGATTGGGGATGAAGGGTGCCATGCATACCAGGATTGGGGAAGAGAGGTGCCATGCATACCAGGATTAGGGATGAGGGATGGCATGCATACCAGGATGGGGGTGAGGGAGCCATGCATACCAGGATTGAGGATGAGTGGTGCCATGCATAACAGGATTGGGGATTAGGGGTGCCATGCATACCAGGATTGGGGATGAGGGATGACATGCATTCCAGGATTGAGGATGAGGGAGCCATGCATACCAAATTGGGGATGAGCGGTGCCATGCATAACAGGATTGGGGATGAGGGGTGCCATGCATAACAGGATTGGGGATGAGGGGTGCCATGCTTCCCAGGATTGGGGATGAGGGAGCCATGCATACCAGGATTGGGGATGAGTGAGCCATGCATACCCAGGACTGGGGATGTGGGAGCCATGCATACCAGGATTGGGCATGAGAGTTGCCATGCATACCAGGATTGGGGAAGAGGGGGCCATGCATACCAGGATTGGGGATGAGGGAGCCATGCATACCAGGATTGGGGGGTGAGGGGTGCCATGCATACCAGGATTGGGGATGAAGGGTGCCATGCATAGCAGGATTGGGGATGAGGGGTGCCATGCATACCAGGATTGGGGATGAGGGATGCCATGCATACCAGGATTGGGGATGAGGGGTGCCATGCATACCAGGATTCGGATGAGGGGCCATGCATACCAGCATAGGGATGAGGAGTGCCATGCATACCAGGATGGGAGTGAGGGATGCCATGCATACCAGGATGTGGGTGAGGAGTGCCATGCATACCAGGATGTGGGTGAGGGGCCCATGCATGCAAGGATGAGGGATACCATACGTACCAGGATAAGGATGATAGATGGAGTACCCTGCATACCAGGATTGGGATGAGGAGTACCACACATACTAGGATTGGGGATGAGGGGTGCCACGCATACCAGAATTGGGGATGAGGGATGCCATGATTTCCAGGATTGGAGTTGAGGGGTGCCATGCATACCAGGATTGGGGGTGAGCGGTGCTATGCATACCAGGATTGGGGGTGAGGGGTGCCATGCATACCAGGATGAGGGATACCATACATACCAGGATAGGGATGAGGAGTACCACACATACCAGGAGTGGGAATGACGGGTGCCAGGCATACCACTATTGGGGATGAGGGGTGCCATGCCTTCCAGGATTGGGGGTGAAGGATGCCATACATTACAGGATGGGGGGTGAAGGGTGCCATCTATTACAGGATAGGGATGAAGGGTGCCATGCATACCAGGATAGGGATGAGGGGTGCCATGCATACCATGATAGGGATGAGGGGTGCCATGCATACCAGGATAGGGATGAGGGGTGCCATGCATTACAGGATAGGGATGAGGGGTGCCATGCATACCAAGATAGGGATGAGGGGTGCCATGCATACCAGGATAAAAAGGCGGGGACAGGATTGGGGCAGCACAAATACCAGGAGGGGTGCAGCACATACCAGCCTGGGAGACCATATACCAATAAAAATGCTCGCCACCCGGGAGTAGAACGGGTTCTATATCTAGTCTATAATATAACCTGCGATGCGTGTCTCTGTGTAAAGCCTCGATAGACTGTGCATGCGCGATGCGCAGTCTGGCTCCAAACAGAATCATACATCCAGCCGTTACAGATAAGAGGAGTATATGGCGCCGGAGATCGCGGTATGCGTAGAAACTGAACGCATCCCGCGATCTCCATACATACATACTTACCTGACTGGGGGAAGCGTTGCCACGGCGCCTCTTTTCGCCGAAGTCCGGGGCAGGAGTGAGGCATCGGATCGGCTCATGCGCATAGCGCTATCCGGCGCCATTTTACTGAAGACACATTTGCAGTGTGTCTTCAGCAAAATGGCGCCGGACAGCGCGGTGCTCCAGCGCCGCACTCCTCCCCAGGCCCCTGGCAAAACAGGACGCAGCAGCGCTGGAGCACAGAGAAGAAAGATGAGTATAACTGTTTATTTTTTTTGTATGTGTGTACAGAGTGAAAGGGATGAGGGGGCCACACATACCAGGATTGGTGGTGAGGGGACCATGCATTCCAGGATTGTGGGGCGAGGGGATCATGCATACCAGGATGAGGGGTACCACACATACCAGAATTGGGTGGTGAGGGGACCATGCATACCATGATTGGGGGGTGAGGGGTACCACACATACCAGGATTGGGGGGTGAGGGGACCATGCATACCAGGATTGGGGGGTGATGGGTACCACACATACCAGGATTGGGGGGTGAGGGGACCATGCATGCCAGGATTGGTGGGTGAGGAAACCATACATACCAGTATTGGGAGGTGAGGGGTACCACACATACCAGGATTGGGGGGTGAGGGGACTATGCATACCAGGATGAGGGCTACCACACATACCATTATTGGGGGATGAGTGGCCCATGCATACCAGGATTGGGAGGTGAGGGGACCATGCATGCCAGGATTGGGGGTTGAGGGGACCATGCATACTAGGATTGGGGGGGTGAGGGGACCATGCAAACCAGGATTGGGGGGTGAGGGGACCATGCATACCAGGATTGGGGGGGTGAGGGGTGTCATGCATACCAGAATAGGGATGAGGGGTACCAAGCATGCTAGGATAGGAATGCGGGGTACCATGCATACCAGGATGAGGTATGGGGTGCCATGCGTACCAGGATGAGGGGTATCTTGCATACCAGGATAAGGATGAGGGGTACCATGCATTCTAGGATGAGGGATTGGGTGCCATGCATACCAGGTTTCTGGGATGAGGATGCCATACATACCTGAATTGGGATGAGGGGTACCAAGCACACCAGGATGAGGGGTACCATACATACCAGGAGAGGGATGAGGGGTACCATGTATGCCAGGATAGGGATAAGGTGTACCATGTATAACATTATTGGGGATGAGGGGCCCATGCATACCAGGATTGGGATGAAGAGTGGCATTCATACCAGGATTGGGAATGAGGGGTGCCATACATACCGGGATTGGGGATAAGGGGTGCCATGCATACCGGGATTGGGGATGAGGGGTGCCATGCATATCGGGATTGGGGATGAGGGGTGCCATGCATACCAGGATTGGGCATGAGGGGTGCCATGCATACCAGGATTGGGCATGAGGGGTGCCATGCATACCAGGATTGGGCATGAGGGGTGCGATGCATACTGGGATTGGGGTTGAGGGGTGCCATGCATACCAGGATTGGGTGGTGAGGGGTACTATGCATACCAGGATTGGGGTTGAGGGGTGCCATGCATACCAGGATAGGGGGATGAGGGGTACCATGCATACCAGGATTGGGGGATGAGGGTTGCCATGCATACCAGGATTGGGGGATGAGGGGAGCCATGCATACCAGGATTGGGGATGAGGGGTGCCATGCATACCAGGATTGGGGAAGAGGGGGGCCAGGCATACCAGGATTGGGGATAAGGGGGGCCATGCATACCAGGATTGGGCATGAGATGTGCCATGCATACCAGGATTGGGCATGAGGGGTGCGATGCATACCGGGATTGGGGTTGAGGGGTGCCATGCATACCAGGATTGGGGTGATGGGTGCCATGCATACCAGGATTGGGGGGTGAGGGGTACTATGCATACCAGGATTGGGGTTGAGGGGTGCCATGCATACCAGGATAGCTGGATGAGGGGTACCATGCATACCAGGATTGGGGGATGAGGATTGCCATGCATACCAGTATTGGGGTATGAGGGGGGCCATGCATAGCAGGATTGGGGATGAGGGGTGCCATGCACACCAGGATTGGGGATGAGGGGGGCCATGCATACCAGGATTGGGGATGAGGGGGCCATGCATGCCAGGATTGGGGATGAGGGGTGCCATGCATACCAGGATTGGGGTTGAGGTGTGCCATGCATACCAGGATTGGGGTTGAGGTGTGCCATGCATACCAGGATAGGATCGTGGGGACAGGATGGGGGCAGCACAAATACCAGGAGGGGGGAACACATACTCATACGATATATGGGAGACCAAATATCAATAAAAATGCTCGCCACCTGGGCTTAGAACGGGTTCAATAGCTAGTATAATAGATTGTTGAATGAATTCCACTTAAAATGTTGGAATTTCTTATATGTGTTATATAGTCATATCTGGTTGCTCTTGGCTTGAGCGCTGTTGCATATCTTTGGGATAGGTCCATACGAGTATGAATATTATTAGTGTATATTATTGATCCATTATTTAACCCTTACTTATATCACTACATAATGTTGACACTTCCACAATGTCCCCTATCACATGTGTGACATCTTCTGTCCTCAGGTTTTCTCCACTTTGCTTCTTCTGATCTTCATCTCTTGTGTCCATGGAAGAGAAGGGCAGGTCCCTGGCGCTGATGGCTGGGAGGCCCCTCTAGTGTCCGGCGGGGGATGTCTCTTCACACCGGACACCACATTTCCTCCACGTGTGAAGGTGGATATGAAGGTCGGCAGTCGGAGTTCTGCACAAGTAATGGCGGACAGTGTGAGGAGCCGCTCCATCTCTCCATGGGAATACAGGTAAATGTACATGGAGTAATGGCAGAAATAATAATAATGATATATAGGGGTCAGCAGGCCGGAGTATGGGGGACTAAACATGGTTACTGCTGTGTCCTGATTTCTCTCATCTCCTTCCACCAGCTCTAATGTGGACAATAACAGATTCCCTGCGGTCATCAGCGAGGCCCGATGTCTCCACCGCGGATGTTTGGACCCGGAGGGTCATGTGGACCTCAGCATGAACTCAGTCCCCATCAGACAGGAGATCCTGGTCCTGCGTGGTGAGATGAGAGGATGTGTCCCACCTATAGGCTGGAGAAGCAGCTGGTGACGGTGGGCTGCACCTGTGTCCGGCCCATCATCCAGTACCTGGAGTAACAGACGCCATTGTCACGGAGCCTCAGCTGTCATGTAGCGTCTTTGTTAGCCCTAGCGACCAATCAGAAATCACGTTTATTTTTCTTGTTTAAATTACAAATGTAAAAGCTGAATTCTAATCGGTTGCTATCGGCAACGAGAGTTCAAGGATTATTTATACAAATGTGGCACCCCAGGGGTCTGGTCTCCACAGTAATAGCAATGTTATGTCTGAGAGCAGGTGGGAGGTCTCTTGGTCAGGAATCCTATGCATGCCACACCTCCTGCCCAGTCCTGGGAGGGGAAGAACTTCCCCTATATAAAGCTGGGGCTGAGGCAGGGTTAGGGAGAAGAAGAGTTGAGAAGAAGAGAAGCAGCTATAGGAAAGAGAGATCAGGAGCTCTGTGGGAGCAGTGCTAAAAGGAATCAGGGGCTAGCAGCTGAAGAGCTCGCCCTGATTGAAGAGTTACCACCGGACCCGGAGTCCGAGGCTGTGGGGATTAACCCAGACCCAGCAGCAGAAACCGCCCGGCAGGGGATTTCAGGTCCTCTGGCCAAGAAACCCGAAGGCACGGTCACACGCATGGGACCAGCACCGCCGTCGTGGAGCGGAAGCCACTAGAAGGCCCCGAGTCACCGGCCATACGGGTGAGCACCACACGGTACACTCAGGGACGTGGGCTACCTTTACCCGCCTCTAGCAAGGAAGCCAGAAGAGTACAATTAGTTGGGGAGGCCTACAACTCTGCCTGGCCAAGGGGGATCCCATCTGCTCAAGGACTGACCAGGCCCCGACCGCTAGCCAGTACTCCGGGAGGGTCTATCTTTGTCACCAGTAAAGACCCTGAACTACACCGCATTGTCTCTGAGTGGTTCCTGCTACCCCCATCATCCACGTCGGCTGCCCTGAGGCCATACCCCTCCCGTTGGGGGTTATACCATCTACGCTGCACTATCCTACCACCGGCCTCAGCGGTCTGCCCTGCAGCGGCAGCTCCATAGCTGCATTCAACGGGTGGCGTAGTCGTCCTACATCTACTGCTAATATACCGCCACTTAGTCTGACTCCCTGGGCACGGACCGGGTCACCGCCACGAGACTACTACCCCCAACAGGCCCGGCTCCGGGTAGTCCCCGCGTGCGCAACGCTACACCAAGTAGGCCCAGGGGTGCGTCAACTTTTGGCGTAGTCGGCAGGATTACGTGCCTGCAACCACCGGGTACTGCGTGCCTGAAAAAGACTGTTTAAACTTACCAGTGGTGAAGATTCCCGCCATCCGTGGAGGTTTCCCGCCATCCGGCGCCATCTTCTACCTTCTTCCCGCCATCCGCGAAGTTTTCCCGCCATCCGGCGCCATCTTCTGCCTTCTTCCCGCCTTCCATGGAGTTTTCCCGCCGTTGGACGCCATCTTGAAGACGCCGCGCGGGAAGAAGAGGGGCGTGGACTCCGAAAGCGCGTGAGAACTGAAGCCCCGCCTCACGTCCGGACGTTGCGTAAGGTCCTGGAAGGAGCCCAGCAGACGCCGACGTCACAGGAGCGCGACGGAAGGTCCTCAACCCTGACGATCCACTGCGGAGCCGCGGCCTACGGAAGAGGATCATCGCAAGGTAGGCCACGGTCCACTGGGGGGGAGAAAGATGTCGGATACGGAGGAGAGCTTCACTGCCTCAACCCCCGCCAGCGCCAGCGCTGCTGCAGTCATGCCTTTTACCATGCCCTATATCCCGGGAGCAGCCTGGCTACCCCAATACTCAGGAGAGTCACATACCCTGAATGACTTTAGAGAAAAGCTGGATAGCCTCTTCCAGGTGTACCCCCTCACAGAAGAGCAAAAAGTGAGCATCCTGGTGGCCCAACTAACCGGGGCAGCCCAAAGGGAGGTAAAGTCCTGGCCACCTGGGAGGAGGACTGTCGCGGGGATACTAACCCGGCTGAGGGACACCTTTGATACCCGCACCTCAGCCGAGATTAAGCTTAAATTCTATGGGTGCAAGCAGCGAGCACATGAGAGTATAAGGGACTATGCACTAAACCTACAAGAGGCCCTGAGAGCCATTAAGCAGACCGACCCCGACAGCGTGGGAAACGAGGACAGGCTGTTGACCGAACAATTTATAGAGGGACTATATTGCAATGTCCACCGAACCCAGTTGCGGGCCATAGCCTTACAGGATCCTCATCTGGACTTTGCACAGTTCAAGGACAGAGCCATCCGGGTGCTCCGAGAACCGGCACCGGGTGGCGTTGTGACCCACAGGCGCCCAGCTATCACTTACCACCAGGAGGCGGCGCCCTTGTCGGCAGGGCCTGTGGGGGCTGATGCGCAGGCTTTGAACAATGACCCGGCTCCAGACCTGCACCATCAGGTCCAAGAGCTAGCTAAAAGCGTTGCTGCGCTAACCCGAACTGTGCAGTCTTTACAGGTTTCCACTCCAGGGAAGATCCAGCTGGCATCCGGACCGGAGGACATCCCGTGGCGTCGACCAAGGAGGACCCCACCGGCCAGAGGAAGACCCAGCGACCGATACAACGAGGACGGACAACCCATCTGCCGCCGCTGCAATCAACTCGGACATATGGCAAGGTACTGTCCTTTAAACTGGCACAACCTGGGGTAGAGGGCCAACCCCCAGGAAAAAGATCACCAGGCCCATCGAGCTGGCGCGACAAATATGTGGGAGGACGTCCAGTCTTGCCTGTGGTACTGGATGGCATTCCTATGAGTGCCCTACTGGACACCGGGTCACAGGTCACCACCATCCCGTACGTGCTCTTCAAGCAGTACTGGAATGACTTGGATATAACCCGCTATCCAGACGACGACTTGAGTATCATCGCCAGTAATGGTCAGCCCGTGCCACAGATCGGATTTAAAGAAATGACCATTAAAATCGGTAGAGTCGAACTGGCAGCACAGGGACTGATCATTGTAGACATTGACAAGCGCGAGAGTCACCCAAAGATAACTCTAGGAACTAATGTGATTGAAAATTGTCTTGCAGAGGTGATTTTCATTTTACAGCAGGTTGCCAAGAACGCCAGCTCCGGCCAGCAGCGAGTGCTCCAGAAAGAGATCCGGGCACTGATGCGACGGCAACAAGTGGAACTCTCCGGCGGTGAGATTGGTAGCGT
Source organism: Phyllobates terribilis (assembly GCF_046119375.1). Lineage (NCBI taxonomy): Eukaryota > Metazoa > Chordata > Amphibia > Anura > Dendrobatidae > Phyllobates > Phyllobates terribilis. The sequence continues at coordinate 662,017 of NW_027362968.1, read as the reverse complement.
AAGAATGTGTGACCCTTTCCCTATTGCCATACCCCCGAAAAGTGAAATGATGATTTGGTGCCGGGCAGCTATTGGTCTGAGAGGTAGAGATTACCAGGCCATGGTAGAGCCAGTCTACTCAGACAGTAGGCCCACCATTTTGACAGCCCGGGGGGTAGTTGATGTACGCCATGGGAGGGTACCCGTTCACATAATAAATATTGGGAAAAGGGAAGTATACCTGCCCCGGTATGCTACGCTAGCCAAATTATATACTATCAACCAAAATTCTATACAGTCTGTGGAACCCTTGCCTCCATCTCACCCGGAGGAAGGTAACGGCTCTACGAAAATAATGGAGGATTGGTGTCAGCAACTACATTTGGGTACTGACTCCACTCCCTCCCACCAGAAACAGGGAGTCTACCGGGTGGTTCAAGAGTACGAGAGAGTGTTTAGTAAACACCCGTTAGACTTCGGGCGAGTCAAGGGGGTAGAACACCACATCCCCACGGGAGACCATCCTCCCATAAAAGAGAGGTATCGGCCCGTACCCCCTGCACACTACCAACACGCCAAGGGGATGCTTAGAGACATGAAGGAGGCTGGGGTAATCAGGGATAGCTGTAGCCCCTGGGCAGCTCCACTAGTCTTGGTCAAAAAGAAAGACAACACCATGAGAATGTGTGTAGATTACCGGAAAATTAACCGTATCACACACAAAGATGCGTACCCCTTACCAAGAATAGAGGAGTCTTTGGCTGCTTTAAAATCTGCTAACTTCTTCTCCACCTTGGATCTCACTAGCGGGTACTGGCAGGTTCCTGTAGCAGAGGCGGATCGGGAGAAGACCGCATTCACCACCCCGATGGGACTTAGCGAGTTTACCTGCATGCCGTTTGGACTCTGCAACGCACCAGGAACCTTCCAGCGATTGATGGAGTGCTGTCTGGGACACCGGAACTTTGAGACGGTCCTGTTATACCTGGACGATATCATCGTCTACTCCAAGACCTACGAGGACCACCTGAAGCACCTGGCGGAAGTGTTTGAAGCTCTGGCAAGTTACGGCCTAAAGGTGAAACCTTCCAAGTGTCACCTCCTGAAGCCAAAGTTGCAGTACCTGGGACACGTGGTGAGTGCTGACGGAGTGGCTCCCGACCCTGATAAGATCACCGCAATTAAGGAATGGCCAAGCCCCTCCAGCGTAAAGGAAGTGAGGCAGTTCCTCGGGTTGGTAGGCTACTACCGAAGGTTCATTCCCGGTTTCACCAAAAAGGCAGCTCCTATGCAGGACCTTCTGATAGGCCAGTCCAGGAAGGCCAAGAACCAGAAGCCACCCTTCAGATGGGAGAAGCTGGAAGAAGGGTCCTTCCACCAGCTGAAGATGGCCCTCACGGGGGATGAAATCCTGGCGTACCCTGATTATAGCCAGCCATTTATCCTCTACACCGACGCCAGTAACATCGGGCTAGGAGCCGTACTGTCCCAGATCCAGCAGGGGAAGGAACGGGTAATTGCTTACGCCAGCCGAAAACTGCGACCCACCGAAAGAAACCCTGAGAATTACAGCTCATTTAAGCTAGAGTTCCTGGCAGTGGTGTGGGCAGTCACCGAACGCTTTAAGCACTACCTTGCTGCTTCCCGGTTCACCGTGTACACGGATAACAACCCGTTGACACACCTGGACACGGCAAGACTCGGTGCCCTAGAGCAGAGATGGATGGCCCGCTTGTCCAACTATGAGTTTACAATCAAATACCGGGCAGGACGCTCCAATACCAACGCGGACGCCCTGTCCAGGATGCCGAACCTACCGGACGTAGGGGAAGATTCAGAGGAACTGGAAGAAGTTGAACTCCCCGCGTTCCACCGTCATGGGACTATCCAGTATTCCCACCGTGTAAGGAGTAAGCAATCCGCTACGTTCAACCCATTACCTCATTACAACTGGGCGGAGACGCAAGACAGTGACCCTGCCGTCCGACTGGTAAAGGAGATGCTGACTCGGCCAGATGCACGCCTTGACCCAGACGTTCCGGAGGAAGCCAAGCAACTGTGGGCTGAGAAGAGTCGACTGTTCCTTTACAAGGGGAAGTTGTGCCGCAGAATGGTTAACTCCCGGACGCATGAACTAATCTGGCAAGTAGTGGTGCCAAGAAGAGACGCAGCTATGGTGATGGAGGCATACCACGACGGAGCTGGGCACTTCGGATGGAAGAAGCTGGAGTTCCTGCTGCGCGGGCGGTTCCATTGGGTAGGCATGAGAGGAACCATCGAGAGGTGGTGCAGAGACTGTGGCCCATGCAACCTAAGAAGGAGGGACCGTGCTAGCCAGAAGACTCCCCTGCAGTCCATCATCACCAGACAGCCGTTGGAACTGGTAGCCTTGGATCATGTAAAACTGACCCCAAGCAGAAGTGGCTACGTCTACGCGTTAACCATCGTGGATCACTACTCCCGGTTCTTGGTTGTCGTCCCCGTCAAGGACTTAACGGCTCAAACAGCAGCTAGAGCCTTCCAGCAGCACTTCTGCCGTCCGCACGGATACCCGGAGCAGGTGCTGACGGACCAGGGGCCTGCCTTTGAAGCGGAAGTCTTCCAGGAGTTCTGCACCCTGTATGGCTGCCGGAAGATAAGAACAACACCCTATCACCCGCAAACTAATGGACTTTGTGAGAAAATGAACCAGGTGGTGATAGATCTTCTGAAAACATTGCCCCTGGAAGAACGTAGTCTGTGGCCTGAAAAGCTGCCCGACCTGGTGGACCTATACAACCACATCCCTGTAGGTTCCACCAACTGTACCCCGGCTTACCTAATGAGGGCGAGACCTGGTAAGCTTCCTGTTGATCTGGAGATGGGAGTCCTGACACCCGAGGACACTTCACCAGAAGCAGACTGGGACACAGAGAGGCAGCAGCAGTACCGGAAAGTACAGGAGAGCGTGGAGCGAAGTCTCTGTCAAGCTAGGGAAAGACAGGAGAAAACTTACAACCAGTATGCTCCCGCTGTTCCCCTGGTGCCCGGAGAGCAGGTCTTGAAGAGGAAAAGACGGCTCCACAAGTTGGACGACCAGTGGGAGAAGGACCCGTACACCGTACTGCCCTCAAGCCACGACAACCCAAAGATCTGTACAATCAGTAAAGACGGAGGGGAAACCACAGCCATTGTATCCCGGGATCACCTGAAGAAGTGTCCTGAACAGCTACGGAACCCTGAAGAGGAACAAGAAGACCCTCGACCCGTAGAGGAAAGGGAAGATATGGTTAGTACTGTGCTCGGAGACTTCCCTCGGTCTTGGACTCAAGTCAATGGTGCTGTTGTGGTACCCGTCCTCACGTTCCTCCAACCAGCATCCCAAGTGCCTACGGAGACACAGGTGGAGCTGGAAGAACAGCCGGTCCAGGAGGCAGAAGACCCCACACAAGCAGACCAGGAGAATCAACCCTCTGCTTATAGTGAGCCTGCCATACCCCTAGTGAGCCAAAGAGTCCGTAGACGGCTGCCCAGTTTACCCTTGACAGCTCCTATACCCTGTAACTCAGGACCAGTCAGCCAGCTCCGTAGGTCCACTAGGGTCACTAGAGGCCAGTTGCCCATACGGTGGAGGATCTAAATGTTCAAGCTATTTTATTAATGTTTATCTGTTTATTGTTGCTTGTGTATAATTATGTGTTTCTAGTTATTTATAGGAGTCTTTGGTGGATTTACCGGGAATCCTTTGTGCATATAGTTGGAGCGTAACCCAGGACGGACTGAAAGACTGTTAAGGACTCGGGGCAGGACAGACCCCTACCTGGTTACGTCTCCCTGTTTTTGGTGAAATGGACACCCTTGTTTTCCTCAAAAGTTACACCCGGTTGCGGACACGCCGTGACCATCCTAATGTTTTTCTTTATTGCGTTGTTTCTGTTTGTAATTTGTTATGTTACAAAAATATGTTTAGTCCCGGAGTACTAACTTTCACTAGGGGGGAATGTGGCACCCCAGGGGTCTGGTCTCCACAGTAATAGCAATGTTATGTCTGAGAGCAGGTGGGAGGTCTCTTGGTCAGGAATCCTATGCATGCCACACCTCCTGCCCAGTCCTGGGAGGGGAAGAACTTCCCCTATATAAAGCTGGGGCTGAGGCAGGGTTAGGGAGAAGAAGAGTTGAGAAGAAGAGAAGCAGCTATAGGAAAGAGAGATCAGGAGCTCTGTGGGAGCAGTGCTAAAAGGAATCAGGGGCTGGCAGCTGAAGAGCTCGCCCTGATTGAAGAGTTACCACCGGACCCGGAGTCCGAGGCTGTGGGGATTAACCCAGACCCAGCAGCAGAAACCGCCCGGCAGGGGATTTCAGGTCCTCTGGCCAAGAAACCCGAAGGCACGGTCACACGCGTGGGACCAGCACCGCCGTCGTGGAGCGGAAGCCACTAGATGGCCCCGAGTCACCGGCCATACGGGTGAGCACCACACGGTACACTCGGGGACGTGGGCTACCTTTACCCGCCTCTAGCAAGGAAGCCAGAAGAGTACAATTAGTTGGGGAGGCCTACAACTCCGCCTGGCCAAGGGGGATCCCATCTGCTCAAGGACTGACCAGGCCCCGACCGCTAGCCAGTACTCCGGGAGGGTCTATCTTTGTCACCAGTAAAGACCCTGAACTACACCGCATTGTCTCTGAGTGGTTCCTGCTACCCCCATCATCCACGTCGGCTGCCCTGAGGCCATACCCCTCCCGTTGGGGTTTATACCATCTACGCTGCACTATCCTACCACCGGCCTCAGCGGTCTGCCCTGCAGCAGCAGCTCCATAGCTGCATTCAACGGGTGGCGTAGTCGTCCTACATCTACTGCTAATATACCGCCACTTAGTCTGACTCCCTGGGCACGGACCGGGTCACCGCCACGAGACTACTACCCCCAACAGGCCCGGCTCCGGGTAGTCCCCGCGTGCGCAACGCTACACCAAGTAGGCCCAGGGGTGCGTCACAAACAGTGTAGAGAATAATGAAAGTGTTGCCCGTAGCAACCAGTCAGATTCCAGCCATCGATTCCGCACTGCAAGAGGCAAAACGGCAGAAATCTGATTGGTCGTCAGGAGCAGCAGCGACAAGAACTTTGTTATTTTTATAAATCGCTGAGTAATATTATTATAAGACGTATTTCTTGTTTTATAATTGAAATTTTTATTATTATTTGTTGTATTTTTACATAAATGTTTCTCATATTTATACAAATATTTATTACAGAAAATCATTAAAACTATTAGTTAACCTTTGTGTTGTGAGTATATACTGTATATATAGTGGAAAGACAATCCTGGAATCATTTCTAGTTGTTAGAAGATCTTTTACAGTATTTTTTTTTACTTGGTTCCTTAAAATAAAAAATGAAACAAATTTGTAAATCTTGTGTAGTGTATACAGCTCTTATGCAGCCTATGTGTCTCCATGGTTACAGATTAGAATGCGCCTGATTCTTCACTTACTTTCTCTTTCCGGTGCTTTGAGGCTCTTGGAATACAAATATGGTGGTGATCGGAGAACGTAGGAGGAGATTTATTAGAACTAGTGTTTTTTTCACCAAGATTACAGAGGATCTGTCACTTGCTCAAAATTTGAGCTAAATATCTAAACATCCCTGAATTCTCCTGATTCCGACTCTTTTTTTCTGTTTCGTAATAAAAATTAGTAATAATTAACAAAATTTAGATTTTCTCAAATGTCAGGCAGGGTTATATTTGTAATAGAGACCCCCATCTTGGGAGATTGGGGGAGATGGTGAGGCGTGGGCTTCTGATCTTCATTCCCTGGACCCCCAGATAAAGATACTTCTTTTAGATCCTGAATCCGGATTTCTTATAAATACGTAATTATGATTTTTATTGTGTATACAGATATTAATAAATATATTTATAAATCCCCTCACTGATGAGAAGAGCCCGGTGCCCACAGCTCCCTCTTACATACAAGCACTGATGCTCACCCTATGGTTTTACCATCTTCACTGTTGCTAGGCAACTTCCTTATAAGGTGAGAAGCTCCATATAAGATTCCATCACAAGATTCCATGATGACATCACCGCTATTATGACATCAGAATTCACCACCACTACAGTTTCTTTCTTTTTTAATGGTATGATATGAGTGACGATGAATAAATAAATAAATCTTCCATCACTTTTTTATTTTCCTTCTTTTTTGCCGCTCACTGTAGACAAATTAACTTTATTCTGCAGGTTGATACAATTACACAGATATCCAGTTTATTTTGCTGTTTTACTCATTGACCCATAACTTTCATTTTTCTGTTTAGATTTGACCAAGAGCTCAATGGAACGAGCTACAATATTTATGGGTAACAGTGCGCGGTACATGAGATGTTTTCATCATTTGTTTTTTTTTCTGAGGTGAGAAGAGCAAAAAAAATTGTCTGCAAGAATTGGTGGAATCTTAATTTTTTTTATAGACTAAAAGGATTTTCCGGCCGCTTCCTTCCACATTGGGAGGTGAGTGAGCTGCCGTCTGAGGAACCTACCAAGTCACAGGCATGATGGCGACCACACTTACACCGTCCCATCATGTATCTGTAGATGTGATGTCATCAGCGCTGTTCACTTCCCAGTATGGAAGTACGCGGCGCTGAACAAACCCTTGAAGATTCCATAGGTCCCAGGTGCACTATGCCATACCGTGCTGCCGCAGACCTGCTGATTTCAGCACTGCAGCGCTGCCATACTCACCACATAATGCTGCCTGGCTGCTGGCTGCTGCGGAGAGCTGTGCACAGACCCCTATCTTGGGAAGCGGATGTGGGGGGAGGTGTGGGCCTCTGAGCTGCAGTCTCTGGTCCACCAGTAAATATACTTCTTTTAGCATCTGAATCTGGATTTCTTATAGAAATGATATATTTTTTATTATGTAGAACAGATGTAAATGATTGAATTTAAAACATAAAAATCTCCCCGCTGGTCAGAGGAGTAAAGCCCCCACAGGTCTTTCCTCCATGCCTGCACCTGGTACTGATGCTCAGCCTGTGATGATGCTGCTTGTGTTGCTAGGCAACTAACTTTTATGGAGAGAAGCTCCATATAAGGTAACATCTCAACATTCCGTGATGATATCACTGCTATTATGACATCATAATGCACCAACAATACTTGTGCCAGTGTTTACAGCTACAGTGTCACTTTGACATTCCGGTGTCATTGTTGTTGGTGATTAACTACATAGCTAGTGATTTACTGACTGCGATTTGGATTTATTTGAAATGTCTGAAATTCCTTCAGACAATTTTCAGGTGCTAGCACTGCTGCAGGGGATTCTTACCACCTATGCCCCTGACATTGTGCTACCACTACCCGATGGCGTCCTCAGCTTCACTTACCGACTGGTTATGGAGCTAGTGAGAGACTGCCTGACCAAATACCAGCAAGGTCGTATGAGCTCAGCATATCTTGAGCATTTACAGAAGAACATCAGGACATTGGTGCAACAGGTAAGTAGCAGAAATCTGCACAAAACATATAAAAGTAATAATGATGGAATATAAGTTTATTTACATAAAATTGTTCTTTAGGCCGACAGTAATATAGTATACTGGCTATTGAACCCATTCTACGCCCGGGTGGGGAGCATTTTTACTGGTATATGGTCCCCTATCCTGGTTCATGATCCCCCATTCTGGTCCATGCTCCCCCATCCTCGTCCATGCTCCCCCATCCTCGTCCATGCTCCCCCATCCTGCTTCCTCATCCTGTTATGTGCTTCCCCCTTCCTGGTATATGCTTCCCCATCCTGGTATATGCTCCCCCATCCTGGTATATGCTCCCCTATCCTGTTATGTGCTACCCCATCCTGTTATGTGCTCCTCCATCCTGTTATGTGCTCCCCATCCTGTTGCGTGCTCTGCCATCCTGTTATGTGCTCCCCCATCCTGTTATGTGCTCCCCATCCTGTTGCGTGCTCTGCCATCCTGTTATGTGCTCCACCATCCTGCCCCCCCATCCTGTTATGTGCTCCCCCATCCTATTTTGTGCTGCCCCCATCCTGTTATGTGCTGCCCCCAACCTGTTATGTGCTTCCCCATCCTGTTATGTGCTCCCCATCCTGTTATGTGCTGCCCCTATCCTATGTGCTGCCCCCATCCTGTTAAGTGCTCCCCATCCTGTTATGTGCACCCCATCCTGTTATGTGCTCCCCATCCTGTTATGTGCTGCCCTTATCCTATGTGCTGCCCCCATCCTGTTATGTGCTCTTCCATCCTATTATGTGCACCCCATCCTGTTATGTGCTCCCCCATCCTGTTATGTGCTCCCCCATCCTGTTTTGTGCTCCCCCATCTTGCTCCCCCATCCTGTTATGTGCTACCCATCCTACTCACCTTTCCATCGCTCCCCGGAAGCGCGTCACCTGTGTTATTTTCCTGAAATGACAATCGGAATCTGGCTCCATTTTAGTGAAGACACATTTACCGCATGTATTCAACAAAAAGGCGCCAGAGTACTCGCGTGCGCATACAGCGCTGTCCAGTGTCATTTTATTGAAGACACACTGCAAATCTGCTTTCACTAAAATGGCGCCAGATAGCGCGCTATGCACAAGCGCCGATTCCGACGTTGCATTCCTCCCCCGGCCTAGGTATGCGTAGGCTCTGAACACAGTATGCCTTCAGTGCCTACGCATACTGCGATCTCCAGTGCCATATACTCATCTTATCTGTCACCTGTAATGGCTGGATGCATTCTTCTGTCTGGGGCCAGACTGTGCAGGCGCAGTCTATAGAGGCTTCGGACAGACGGACACATCCCTGATTATATTATAGACAACTGGCACCAAGTCACCAGATATGTAGTAATTGTAGAGTAGATCGCAGGAGTAAAGTGGTGGCATAACCGGCCTCCTCCATGTTCTCTCATGATTTTCCCTTTCTATTTCTTTCCATCTTTATAGTCTGAAGAAAAATCCTCAAGTGGAGAATTGGCCTTTATTATACAACTGGCCCAAAATGTCCTGTATGTACTGGAGCGTCCGGCCGGCTCACTGGAGCGTCTGGTAAGGATCCATCACCTTCTATATCACACGTCCTGGTCTGATCTTCTCCAGATTAGCCGACATACAGCAGAGGGGCAGATTTATGATGTCAGAGGTGCAGGATATTCTATGGCCGCCTGTCTCTACGGCTGCAGAGGTTGTGTTTCCGTCTCTGTCTCACTCCATCATCACAATCTTCCATCTTGTTAATGCTGCAGTTCTGATAATAGAAGTTATTAGAAAACAGCTGTAGATACAAGTCCCTTACAAATTCATGTGGATTTTCTGGAGGGAGCGGCCGTGTATGGTCCATCCAATACTGAGATTGTCCCGTAGATCCAGGTTTAGTTCTTCCTGCCTTTTGCATAGTCCGTCCAATACTGAGCTTATTCCCTAGGTCCTGGTTTAGTACTTCCTGACTTATGTACAGGTCGTCCCCTTGTCACAAACTAGATAAATCCTATAGGTTTGTTTGTAACCCAAATTTGTATATAAGTTAAAACAGGGTAAAAAAAAAACAATAATTTTTTGCTCGCTGCCCGCCACCCGGTCCTCCTTTTTCCATCATAGTGCACCACATTTCCAGCCTCTTCACTATGGAGCAGGACTTCCAGCCTCATCCTTATGACCTTATGATGAATAGTGACCTCTGGGTCCTGAATGCAGCCGGAAGTCCTAGACTATAGTAAAGAGACCAGAGAAACGGCACATGACAGTGGAAAGGACTGGAGGATGAATATTAGCTTTTTTTTCAACATCAACCCTTTGTATCTTGGAGTCATTTGTAAGTCAGAAGTTCATAAGTCGAGGATGGACTGTATACGGTAATTTAGTATTTGTGAAATGTTATATTAATTGCACATATTAAACCCATCAGGAAACATCAGAAGGTGACTCCGAAGAGGGGGAAAACCTGACTATCCCGGACCCTAATACCAGTCAGCAGGGGCTGAACACTGATCTGATGGAAGGTGAGCAATCATCTAATATTCTTACATTCACCTATCTGGATATTATAGGGAACGGCAGAGAACATGTAGATTTACTCTCCATCCTCTGTATGAGGCCGGTGACGGCTCCGGAGCCCCTTATAGACTATAATGGAGGGGGCGCAGGTAATTCTGCTTCTCTCCTCTGTGCTCTTCTCCATCATGTACAAGGAGGCTCCTAGGTCCCCGATCATGTAATTGTTCTAGGATGAATCAGATCCTGAACAATGGCCATTTATGGTCCAGAATATCCATCTATGGAGGAGCCATAAATATATACGTTGTGTGCAGAATCCCATATACCAGTATTACACCGTGTACAGAGCCCGTCTCATCTCCTTCTTAATATGGATGTTATATATTATGTACTGATATCGTCTAATATGAAAAGTTTCCTCATTATTATAGGAATATCTGTCCCGGCAATTACTGAAGGTGGAATATGTGAGACCCCCGAGGTCCAGGAATCTGTCAGTGTAAGTATCAGCGGAGACGTCTGTGTATGATCAGGTAACGGGGGTGAATTACACATATAATATTATCCCCCATATGACGAGGGGATATCCCTATTCTTCATGTAGATCAGATCTATTGTGTGTGATGGCGGCATTATTATTCCTGCCCCCGCTGTGTGATCTCCTGTCTCCTCCCCTGCAGTACAGTGATGTCTGTGTATGGGGGATATACCCTATATATAATGGTGTCTGTGGGGGTCCGGCATCCACTGATGTTATCTTTCTGCAGATTTTATGCTTTAATGCCATTTCTTATTATTTCTAGGCCTTGATCGGATCATTGAACCCAGGGAGAAATCCTTGTAAGAGCGACTACAAACAGATCAAACAGTTCAGCTGTGGAGCTTTTGGGTGAGCTTGATGTCGGCATAATATATGTTTTCTAGGGCTCCTTATGACGATCCCTCTGTCTCTGTGCCCGTACAGTGTTACCATAGAGGAATTATTGGAGTCCACATCCCTGTTCTCTAGAGAAGAGCGGATCTGGCATAATTCACATTCGCCTGTTCATGCAGACTTTCCTGGGAAATGTGATTCACAAATTGAATGTCTTTTGTTATGGTCTGGGCTCTCTCCAGACCCCAGAGACTAATAAGTGTAAGATGTAAAAAGTGGACAATAGACTTATACTGACCTCACTGTTCACCTCTCCGACCCCTCTGCTTTTTACCAACATCCGTCCAGTCCTCACCACATCTTCAGATTGCCGCTGCTCATGCTGGGCCAGAACTTCTAGTTTTGAGGAGCTTCAGGAGGATTCTATGCAAGCTCATGAAGATTCCCAACTCCACGACACCGTGACCTTTCATGCGTTTGTGCAGAATCCTCCTAGACCTCCTCAATGCCAGAAGTCCTGTCTCAGCCTTAGACATGTTTGGACTTCTGCACTGGCAGCAGAGATTTGAAAGTGCGGACCAGGCAGTTGAGGCAGAGGGGCCGGAGAGGTGAGGATAAGAATGTGTTTTTTTTTTAACATTTTGAAGGCCTTTTAAGGCTTAGAAAATAGTGTCCACTTGCTCATCATTTTGCTGAATCCATGAGGAAGCAAATTACAAAATAAAATCGCCATTTTGGTGAATCCAGATCTTTGTAAAATATGAGTAGAATTCTATTTCACTGTAATTAATTCTCTCATCTCTTCTGTGCACATCTAATTGTCATTATTCAGTTCATTTACGATGGGGCATGGATGAGGACCTCCCAGTGGAGATCATCTATATAGCGATGGCAGCATATCTAGTATTCACCATTAGTACAGGAGATGTGATGAGGTCTATAGACAGACTGTTAGTAAGAATACATTATAAACCACCGATTTTCTTCCTCTTCAGAACAGTCCACTTAGTGCGCCAAAAAGACTCCAAACAGTTATACGCCATGAAGAAACTGGACAAGCAGAAGCTGAAAGATCCAGTAAGACTTGAACGGGCCTTTCTAGAGAGGGACATCCTAACATTCGCAGATTGTCCCTTCGTGGCCTCCATGTTGTGCTCCTTTCCAACTACACGTCATCTGTGCATGGTCATGGAGTATGTACCAGGTAGGACATCTCCATCGTATCTATATCCAGCGCTGGTCTGCTCATCTCTAGGACCTTCTCCATAAGCAGAATGTGACCACATAGATGGTTACATGTCCACACTGCTTTTACTATAAGTTATCTGTTAGCAACATGCCAGAAAAATGAATTTGTCTGTGAAGGTCTTCAGGGTATGTCCTCACTGAGCATGGCAGAAATCTCCACTATGGAGAAAGGAGGATTTGACTGAATTTTAACAGTTTGCACCATGTTTCCTCAAAAATAACACAGGGTCTATAGTTTTTTGCTGTGAGAGATGGGTTCGTTGTTTTTCAGGGGATGTCTTATTGTTTTCCTCATGCGCAACAATCCACATTTATTCTTGAAAAAAATAAACATTTTTTCAAATATAACTATGTCATCAAACACACACACTGCACATACACACACTACATATTCACATGTACAGTTGTGCTCAAAAGTTTACATACCCCGGCAGAATTTTTCCTTTCTTGGCCTTGTTTCAGAGAATATGAATGATAACTTTTTCTCCACTCACGGTTATTGGTTGGGTGAAGCCATTTATTGTCAAACTACTGTGTTTTCTCTTTTTAAATCTTAATGACAACCAAAAACATCCAAATGACCCTGATCAAAAGTTCACATACCCCAGTTCTTAATACCGTGTATTGCCCCCTCTAACATCAATGACAGCTTGAAGTCTTTTGTGGATGAGGTTCTCTATTTTCTCAGATGGTAAAGCTGCCCATTCTTCTGGGCAAAAAGCCTCCAGTTCCTGTAAATTCCTGGGCTGTCTTGCATGAACTGCACGCTTGAGATTTCCCCAGAGTGGCTCAATGATATTGAGGTCAGGAGACTGAGATGGCCACTCCAGAACCTTCACTTTGTTCTGCTGTAGCCAATGACAGGTCGACTTGGCCTTGTGTTTTGGATCGTTGTCATGTTGGAACGTCCAAGTACGTCCCATCCGCAGCTTCCGTGCTGATGAGTGCAAATTTGCCTCCAGTATTTGCTGAGTTTGACTATAAATGGCTTCGCCCAACCAATAACCATGAGTGGAGAAAAAGTTTATTTGTGATCATTCATATTCACTGAAACAAGGCCAAGAAAGAAAAATTCTGCCGGGGTATGTAAACTTTTGAGCACAACTGTATACACACAAACGTTGCACATACACACATCACATACATACACATGTATATACACACACAGCAAATACATAGATACATATGTACATGCACACACAGCACATACATACACATGTTTATACACACATATACTGCACATACAGATGTATATACACACACAGCACATACATACACATGCCTATACACACACAGCACATACATAGATTTGTACATGCACACACAGCACATACATACACATGTATATACACACACAGCACATACATACACATGTATATACACACACAGCACATACATACACATGTTTATACACACATATACTGCACATACAGATGTATATACACACACAGCACATACATAGATACGTACATGCACACAGCACATACATACACATGCCTATACACACACAGCATAAATGATACACAGTAGCCTGCCTCCCCTTCAGTTCATCTAGACTCTCTTGTAGTTAAAGGACCTATGGTCACATCATGGTCACATGACCATGATGTCACCAAAGGTCCTTAAGCAGTCTTAACCTCGGAATAGAAATGTTGGGAGCCCCTAAAGAGTGCGAGCCCTGGGCAACTGCCAAGTCCCCCCCCTCTTAATGCTGGCCCTGACTGTAACTAGGGCTTATTTTTGGAGTAGGACTTATATTTCAAGCATACTCCAAAAATCCTGTAAAATCATGCTAGAGCTTATTTTCGGGGTAGTTGTTATTTTCGGGGAACCACGGTAGATGAGCATTTCATAGAGAAATGAACCAGAGGCTCGTAGATGAAGCCCAGCTCTGTCTTTTTGTATAGGGTCGCTCTGCAGTATATAGTATACGCTCTACATTGTACAGTACATAAAGCAAAGCCACAAATGAGCAAAAGCTGTACAAATAAATGCAATAAAACAACCCCCTATATAAAAATATGAATCTTTATTAGTCCCATGGAATAAATAACTTAAACTAACAAGGTAACTCATAGAAAAAAGGGATACTAATACGGCCACAAAAGTATAGTGTCTTACAATAAATAAGCGAGATAAATCTATAAATCATAGAAGATGTCAGCAATCTCATAGGATGGGTTAGTATATATAATATATTCTTGTTGATGGTAATATCCAGCCATGAAGGAGAGTGGATAGCTATATTTAAGAAAAAAAGTATGAGTACCGCGCTGCAACAAGCGTTTCATACTCCGTCAGATTATATTACACCATACTATGAGACGGCTGACACCTTCTATCAATTATAGATTTATTTAGGTTATTTATTGTAATATACATAGTATAGCTTCACATTTTTATATGGGACGTTGTTTCCTTGCACTTATTTCTGCAGCTTTTGCACATTTGTGGTTTGGCTTCATAGACATTCAGTGCAGTCCTAGTTACTATTAGGGTATGCTCCATTGTTTTTCTTTTGCATTATTACACAGTATATCTCTATGTGTGACATCCTGCCCCAATGTCTCCGCTTATTTCTCATTTACACGCATCATGTGTAATTTACATTGTAACAAACCCTCTCCTGTCATATTTGCTTTCTCCTGTAGGAGGAGACTGTGGCAGTCTTATGAACATCTATGGACCTTTACCTGTCCCCTTGGCCCGAAAGTACATTGCAGAAACAGTCCTGGCTGTGGAATACCTGCACAGCTTTGGTGTGGTGCACCGAGACCTGAAGCCTGAGAAGTAAGTGCCCCCTCTAGGAGGAACAAAGTTAGAGATTGTCATAAAGTCTATGGGTTATTACTTGGGGCTGACACCGTCTGTTTTTTCACAGCCTCCTGGTATCGGCATCTGGTCATATTAAAGTCACGGACTTCGGACTTTCCAAACTCGGCCTCATGAGACCAACATCAGAAACCTACAAGGCTCCAACCGAGGACGTCACCAGAGAGTTCCGTGATGATGAGGTCGGCTTTACTTACAGGATCTTGTTCTTTACTCTTCTCATCTATTTCTTCTTCTCTGATATCTTCTCATCTAGAAAACGTTTTCCTCTGATGTTATTCGTCACAATTATTTTCTCAGCTCCTCATCTCCTTCTTCTGTTGCTTTCCAGATTGCTGGCTCCCCTGAATACATCGCCCCTGAAGTCATCTTACAGGAAGGCTATGGGCGGCCTGTGGACTGGTGGTCGGTAGGGATCATCCTACACGAATTCCTTCTATTCCGTGTACCATTTCATGGGGATTCCAAATATGACACTTACTGCAGTATATTAAGGGGTAAGTAAAATAATCTGGATGCGGTGTGGTGTCATTGTTATTTGCTTAGATTGGTTCTGTGGTTTAGTTACTTGTTGTGTTAATCCAAAAGATTTTTGTTTTAATAAAGTAAATGAAGAGGTTTTATTTTCTGTAACATTTTCTTTTAATATAACAGATGAGATAACTTGGACATTTGATAATCGCACTCCTCCACCTGATGCTCAGGACATCATCACTGAGCTGCTCAGAAAAGATCCGGCACATAGACTTGGGACAGGTAATGTATATAATAGTATTAATAATGAATTATTACACATCTGTGACCAGATAAATGATCACACCCCTGAGGATCAGCACTGAGGTTCTCTGCTTTATCTGCTTGTTCATTCCCTTTCTTCATGCTCTGACATTGAGCAACAAGTTTTCTTCACATCAGTTCTATTATGTCTTCAGTTCAGAGTAACATAAACTGTTCAGATATGGAGCTGTCTGTCTGATAATGTCTATATCACTTTTTATTGTCTTCCTTTCCCAGGAGGAGCTAAAGAGATCAAAATGCATCCATTCCTATGTGGCATAGACTTTGACAGTCTTCTAAGTATGGAGCCACATTTCATTCCTGACTTTGAGTCAGAAGAGGACACTGGCTACTTTGACCGTAAGTAGAATTAGACGTCATCTGTTGTGTGTCTTGTCTTTCATTTTATGTGACAACCAGTCCCCATCATTATTAGTAATAAAATGGTGACTTTCCGTGACCGGGTCTTATACCAATAATCTCTAATAACACTTATACCTTGCAGCTCAATGTAGCAATTATGAACATATTGATTCAGATGAGGGAGACACAAGTGAGGACAATGTCTGGCCAGAAAGCCTGAACTTTATATCATCGTCTCAAAGGCTTTCTAAAGTAAGTGTGACCGGTAAGATCTATAAAACCTATAATTAAAATAAAGTTTAAATAGATATTTATTTTATTTTTCTCTATGTTTTAGCTCTGTTCCACCAATACCAGGGTGATGAACGATGAAGAACTGAAGCCACCTCCAGTGTATTCCCCAGAGAGTGCAAAACACTCAGACATGTGAGTAAATTATTATTATCGGGTTTGGATCTGATATATCAGAAGATCAACTGTAAGATAAGTGTAACTCAGCACTATATCCAGCGCCACCACCCCATGATTGATGATCACTGTGGTTCTGGCTTGTGATAACGCCGGCGATAACAGCCGATCATTGCAACCAGTCAATCATTTCCAACTCATTACAGGCCAATATTACTAGCGATTCTCCATTCTTAGTGATAGAAGTGGGTCCTGAGCAGGGTGCCTCCTCCATGTTATCCAAATGTCCTAACCGGCCTTGCAGACGGGTGTTCTTATTGTTTTTACTTGTAATTTATATGTTTTTCTTCTACCAAACAGGCAGCAAGAATCTTCCCCTTCCAAATCTGATGTAGACAAGCAGTGTTTTACTGCTAAGGACAGCGAGTCCTCCCCATTGTCAGGTGTGTACAGGTCTATATGACATCCTATTACAGCCTATGATCAAAACGTGTAATGTGAACGTGCACATAAAGTATCAGAAAATTACTACTTTTTTCTCCCTATAAAACAATGAGCAGTTCATTCTGTAAAAATCTTCATTCTTTTATGCGTTAAAAGTTATAAGGGGCCTTTTAGTCTTCTGCCAAACTGACCCGAATCCTGCGACCACGGCCCCATATGGCCCATACTGACCCCTTTATGGCCTCAATGTTACGCTGAGGTTTATATAACTGATTATAAGGCAACACTGCGGCACATTACAAGTAATGTCATGTTAATAAGGGTCACCTGTGTATGGATGATTCCTCTGCCGTCCGGCCACAGTGACCGCACAGCCGTGTCCTCTGATATGGAGTCCTGTTACTGACATCAGTGTTACGTCTCTTCTCATAGGTTCTCTCTTCCGCCGGGTGATCTCTTCCTGCCGGCGTGGACTATCCAGGGCTGCTCACTCCATCCGAGAAAGCTGCTTATTTGGTGTCTGTCACCGCGGCTCCATAAACATCGCGAGGGCAGAAAACCGCCACGTCTAGCACCCTGAGGAAAGTACAGCGCGTCCACCATCAATGCTGTACCTGTATGGAAGGACTGGCACCATCTACATGTGGCCTCCTGACCAGCAAGGAACATCTGCTGAAGAAGGAGGTTCCTCCAAGAACATCTTCTCGTCCTTCCATGCAATTCTTAATTTAAAAATAAAACTTTCAAATTGATTAATGTCCCTTTGGATTTAATAGACATTTATGGGGCGTCAGTACTATACGTTATACATGTTTGATGGGTGGGCTCCAAACAGGAGAATATCTGTTACCTGTCTCCCATTAATCCTCTAAACCTCAACCAAAAGTGTAGGCGAGGACCAGTGATTCTGTTACACCTAAGAATGACGGTCAATGTAGAAAAAACATGTTCTGATCTATAGATTTTATCCATAGACTTGGACCTTTTTACCTAATATGGCTCTACATAAGTGTTATGCACAGGGACCAGTTGGATTCGGTGCTGGGCGTCCTGGGGAGCCCAGGGGTCACATACCCACTGTCACATAACCTTCTGTATTCTAGTGATCACTTCTGAGACCACCCTTCTCACTAGGGCTGTGGGGTCAGTAAGACAATCTCCACCTGTAATAATGACTAATAACAAATTTATAACAGCAAATGATAAAGAATATTCAGCAACTTATGCAGGAAAATCATTTATATTACACAATATTAACAACATGGACGGTTTTACATTTTTCTACCTGGAGTAGGGGGCGGTACGTTCCTCTGATTTAGGTGCCTGGTGAATGGTGGGATCTACTTACATAGGACCTCCAGTGTTGATGACTGACCAGTTCATACACAATGCCCCCATAACAGTGTCAGCCACACAGTGCCTCCATAACATTGCCGTTTATGCCATGCTAGCCACATTGTGTGCCATTAGCGCTGTCTTGTCCATTCTGGGCATCACTTTAAGCCACAAGCCAGAGAAGATACATGGGAGCAGTCGATAGCGGGTGCTGACCTGGATCTCACAAGGTCTTCAGGGCAGAGAGTGTGGCACGGCCATCTACATACTGTGGAGCCCGGGCTGCATGTTGCGCTCACGTGGCCTAAATGTCCCTTAGCCCTGGTGCACATTATAGCTCCGGCTCCTCTTCCTCTCAATGACCCAGCGTTTTATATAATAACACAATACGGGCAATACATGAACCAGGAGACATGTCGGAGACCAAATAGATGACCCTGAAAGAGTCATAGCATAGACACACGTAAGTGAAGACATTGGTGGACTTTTTGGCAGTCATTGTCTTGAGTCCTGGATAAGTCTATAGGTCTGGACAATCCCTGCCATGTTCCCCAATCCTCACTTAAGCTTCAGGTTTATCCACGCGTCCTTTATTGGGTTGATTTGGTCAGTGACCCCACCACATTGTTGTTTTTCAGTCCATACTGTGTAGTTTTGGTTTTACGGTCTGAGTTCTCGCTTTGCTGGAAGATAAATCTGCTCACGAGTCGTCACCTGCAGAAGGTTTTCTCCAGGATTTCCCTGCTTTCCTCAGAACCCATTTTACTCCTTACCTTCACACGTCTTCCAGAGCCTGAGACAGAACATGATGCTGCCATATCCTTATTTTAGTATAAGGGTGATCAGTGATGTATCCAGAAGCTCGAGGGCCCAGATGCTAAATCTCCATCAGTTCCTCCAACTGACACAGGTCTTTAGTAGTAATAATCTAGACTCTTTACATATGGGACAAAGGGACCTTTTTGGCTCCCCTAGTCTCTAGGGCACGAAGGAGACAGTAAACCCTGCACTTATTATAGGCAAGCCCCTGGGAGAGGTGGGTTTTTGGTGGTGTGTAGTAATGGACTTACCAAAATCTTTCATCATAGCTTTTTTTATCAGAAAACTGGCGTAATCTGCTTTGAAATGTATTCAAAAAAATTGAGCAAAGAGGAGTTGTACAGAAATATTCCAAGTTTTAAAAATTTTTTTGGCAGTTTGAAGAAACTCCGCCAAATTGGGCAGAGCTAGAGAGGAGCCGGGACTGGATGGGACATGGCTATGTCCACCTGTCAAATTCTGCAAGAGCGTTGGCGTTTCTTCTGCCAGTAATGCTACTTCAGTCCGTGCACAACTTTAGTCTTAATATATCGGCCTCACAGTATTTTATAATGGCCAAAAAACTGATTTTCAGCCATGTCAGAAACTTTCAAGATAATTTATAGTCTCATCCGCCATCTTGTCCGTGTCTTGGAATCCTGAGAATGAGCGCTAGTCTGGGCAATCCAACAATCCCATACATAATGAGGGGTCTGCATACTTGACCTCCACTCCATTCATTATGGAGCCCACATTTGGGATTAGTGGGGTCTTTAGTGATTGGGCCCCAAGCGATCAGTAATTATGCCCTATCCTATGGATAAGTGATAACTCACCATCTTGTTCCAAACCTTTAAGGTGAAGGCCCATTTGCCCATCGCCTGTAGAGCGTCACACAGATTCCCTCATATTACGGAGCAGCAGATGTTCTGCCATATTAGATTTCTTTTTATGGAGGAACTTTCCCTAGAAACATTGTATTGGAATCTAAAGAAGAAAAGACGCCTCCATATGAACTTGAGGACACCTGAAGGAGCAGCATGGCCCTACACAATGAGAATATACGGCATGTGTCCTCTGATGATACCAGTATTTTCCACCATAACATGGACCTGTGTAATGGACAAGTAGCTACTACCAAACCCCAAAATCTATTGTAACCAGAGATAACACTATAAAAAAATTAAAGTTGCTTTTATTTTATTATTTAAATAAAAAATTCTTAAGAAATCTTATAAGTTGACAATCAGGCGTCCACCATCCATATTTCCACGTATTCAGTAATAGCTGATGGTTGGTGTGACACATGTGCAGCCCAGAGTCACCACCTCGCCCTCCAGTCTGTAGGAGAAGCTGCAGCCTTTCTGCTCCCGTCGTAGGACCATCACCTCCTGCTGGATGGGGAAGGAGATCAGGTCTGGACTTTCATGGCCATCAGCGTCTACACAAGCAAAAGTCAGACAATCGGCCTCGGCAATGACGATAGGGAACCTGTTGGGATCTGTGCTGAGACTGGGAATAAAAATACACAGTGAGAGAAGCTGTGTAACACCTGGTCCATGTCCGCGCTCCTTGTCCTCATCCTGCAGATTCTCGAGGCTTTTTCTTCAGTCTTCTATAAATCTCCAGTTTCTCCCTCCATACAAGGTTATTCTGGGTGATGTCAGAGCCGCGCCGCGCGCTCTCAGCTTCTCTCCTTCATGTTTTATTCCTAATAACTGCAGCTGCATCTCCCTCCTCCCCTGAAGTCTATTTGGGGACAGGGGAGATTTCTGAACGGTTACTGGGAGCTTGTAGGCAGGAAAAGAAGAACGAGAGGCGGCTAGAAGGTGGGAAGACGTTATTCTCCACTAAAGGGTTATAAAAACATCCCGACAAGGTATTCCCTGCTATTGTAACTCTACTGAAAAGATTATTTTCTTTCTATACTTTACTAGACGTCCTTCTATAGGAGACTCCGGGAATCTCCACCGGACTGTATCACTATTCAGCGCTGCTTGTAATGTGACAGGTTGTGATATTACCTGTATTCCCAGGGGGACAGAGAGCGGGTGTGACCGTCCTCCATCTGCACCGAGCCGTCCATAGAGCTGCTGTCAATCAGACTGGTGTCCACTGTCATACTGGTCGGCAGGCGCCGGTTCCTTCTTCCAGGACATCTCTGTCTGCCCTCTAGAGGGAGCTCTTCACCCCTAGATCCTTCCTGATCATGGGGCAAATCCTCCTCTGGTAGAAAGGCCGACGAGCTGAAGGAGACCAGGACGGCCGTCTGAGAGATAGGGAAAGATGGAGAGAACATGGAGAATGATTCACATCATTGCAAACAGAAGAGGGGAAACTTGTCTTGTGCAGATGACGTTTGCCTTGAAGGGGTTGTCCCCTTTCAGAATAGTGACTATCATGGGCTACAGTGGCTGTAACAAAACAAACTGAGTATTACTCCCCCTCCCTGGGTCTAACTCCAGCTCTCCGCTGCTGCCGGATCTCTGCTGATTGTCTGCAGCACTGACATCACATCGACAACTCTGCAGCCAATCATGGTTGTGTTCAGCTCACTGATTGGTTGCAATGCTGTCAACTTGATGTCAGCACTGCAGACAATCAGCACAGACCAGGCAGTGTCGGAAAGCTGGAGTTAGACCTGGGGAGGGTGAGCAATACTTGGTTTGTTTTCTTTATATATATATAAAACAGTTTCTTATAACCCCTTTAACAAGGCTGAGTCTATTATCTACCTTTAGAGGGAGAATTACAAATATTATGTGTCCTGTCTCTTTAAGAAATGTAACGTCACCACTAGTGATGGGAGCAGCGGTAAATCAGTGAATAAATGAAATCTTCTCCATCTTTGTGTTATTACCCTTTGTGTTTCATCTCTCACCATCTTCAGGATCTCTGCTTGATGTCAGTGAATGAGGACGGTTCTGTTTCCATTCGGAGGCCGTAATCCTGCACATTGCTGCTCCTGCTCTCAGCGGATACATTGTATCCAGTCTAGAAAATGCTCCTGAGCACAATATATATCAGCCACAATCTAATAGCTTGTTACAATGTATCAGTCTGGGGTTTTGCTCACAGAGCATTGTCTGCACTGGATACAATTGTATCCGCTTCTCGACTAGATACAGACAGGTTTACTGCCTCTGAATGGAAACAGCAGTGTTCTCATTCACTGACAGCAAACTAATATCTTTAGGCTGTGTGCCCACGTAGCATTTTTCAAGCGTATATTCTGCGGAATTTCCGCAGCGCAAACGCTTGAAAAACGCATGTATATCCGCACCCCATGGTCCCCAATGGGATTCCGCAAGTTCTATGCACATGCTGCGGATTTTTCCGCAGTGTTTATGCCGCGTTCAAAAATCCGCAGCATGTCATTTAATTTTGCGTTTCCGCAAGCGGAATTGCCTTTGTCCAATGCATAAAAAACGCAAGGCAATTCCGCATGTGGAAAACGCGTGATAAACGCGCGAAAAATGCGCGATAAACGCGTGCGGAATTCCGCATGCGTTTTTCCGGGAGAGGACTTGCATTTATGCAGCAGAAATTTTCTGCTTCATAAATGCAACGTGGGCACATAGCCTTAAAATTGGGAGCAATTGAAACATAAAGGGTCCAGTTTATCATTTGCATTTTTTTTCTTTTTTTTGTCCTTTGGTTTTCAATGTGCCAAAGTCATCAAAATGGCCCAAACGTTTCATCAACTTTGCGCTAAAATCAAAAAATGCTTTTTACTTTAACCTGTCTTGCAACTTTTTAGCTTAAAAAGTTGAATGTTCTGCTAAAATGTTGCAAAATATGGGCAAGATTTTTTGAAAAGTCACAAATGATAAATCAGACGAAAACATCTGGAAACCCTAAACTCCGCAATGTAGCGAAAAAAAGAAGCGAACAAACAAAAAAAGGACGAAAACATAAAAAAGGGACTGAAACAAAAGGTGTAAATGTTAAGATGAATACGCCACAAACAAAAATAAAAGGTGCTGAACACCAAAAACTCGGCAAAAAACAGTCACCAAAGAATCGGCTCCAAAGTATAATAGAAAGATATAGAACTTTTCATTTATAAACTGTTTTATTAACCCCGAGCTGAAAAATCATTTTAAAATAACTATTTAGGATCAGAGTCCTGCCTTTCTCCTCTTCTGATTTCATAAAAGCATTCAATATAATCTTACCTCTTCATAGAAAAATTCCTTTAACTATTATTTTATCAAATACTTGCAAGTGCTATAAATCATGGAACTTTTTCCAGACTATTGGAATTAACATTTGAATTCTGGATATCATCTCCCTTACTGAACACAATAGTATAACATGGTCCCTATAATACTCAGAAGCATAGGCGGATTATAATGAGGTCAATCCGGGCTACCGCCCGGGGCTGCCATGGGGCCCGGGGCTCCCAGGGGCCTGTGGCCGGATTGACCTCATTA
Source organism: Phyllobates terribilis (assembly GCF_046119375.1). NCBI lineage: Eukaryota > Metazoa > Chordata > Amphibia > Anura > Dendrobatidae > Phyllobates > Phyllobates terribilis. Next base: position 638,541 of record NW_027362968.1, on the reverse strand, counting down.
TAATGTGTGACAGGAGGGCCCGGGAGCCGGAAGATGGAATCTGCTCTGCTGTGTCCCGCGGCGCTGCGAGGATGACTCACCAGGTGCTGACTGTGTAAGTGCAGTAGAGGAGGCTCCGCCCACCTGCTCCGGCCTCCAGCAGAGCACAGAGACCGCTTACAGCATGGCCACTGCTCCCCCTGCCCCCTACCCGGGTCTGAATGTTACCTCTCCGCTCTCCCCCTCCTGCCCAGCAATTACACCGAGAACTCTGCAGTCGGGCCCCAAGAGGAGGGGAGGCTGCCTCACAGGGAAGATGAAAGAACAACCTGCATAATGTACAGAAAGGGTAAGTCCATGTGCAGTGTGTGTGTGTTATATATATATATATATATATATATGTGTATGTATGTATATGTGTATGTATGTATATGTGTGTGTGTATGTATCTATGTGTATGTATTTGTGGACCATCAGGGGGGCTCACTCTCTGTTGTGGCCCGGGCTGCTTCCCCCGTGCAGGACCGCTGGCACGTCACCTGACATGGCCGTGAGCTGTGTGGCTGTGTCTGGTATTAATGACACGGCTGGGGCGACACTGCGCCTATAATTGTGCTTGTGTATTGCCCCTGCCGCGCCATTACTACCAGACTCAACCGCACAGCGCACGGCCATGTCAGGTGAAGTGCTGGCAATCAAGCAGCGCTAGAGGTCCTACACAGATGCTGTAGAAGCAGCCCAGGCCCCAACGGCGAGTGGGCCCCTCTGAAAGCAGGGCCATGTCTGTGACACGCAGGTGGCCCTGCACTGAGACATGCCTGAGGAGCTGCTGGACAGGACAGTTTTATGTGTTTGTAAGATATGTACGTATGCCTGTATGCATGTGTCTGTGCGCATATCTTGCGTACCGCGTGCATGTGTGCGCATATCTGCATATCGTGCGTGCGCACGTGTGCTGGCCCGGCCGCATCACAGCTAGAAGACACGGCCCTGTGCGCGGCAGTGTCTGCTAGCATGACGTCATGCAGTGCGCCCTGCACTGCTTCTTACCACCAGAGAGGAGCTGGACGACTGGAGCCGAGCAGGGGGACGGTGAGTGATGTGTCAGTGTGTGCCGGTATCATTGTGTGATATGTCTCTTTATATGTATTTTTCTGTTTCAAATGTGTTTATGGCTATGTGCCCACCATGCAGAAATGCTGCAGATTTTTTCCGCTTCTCCCTGGCAGGAAAAACGCATGCGGATTGTACGTGCTTATTGTGCATGCGCTTTTCCCGCCAGGTAGAAGCGTTTGTCAAGCGTTTTTGCAGCATTCATGCATGCGGGTTATCAAGCACTTTCCTAGAGATTTCAGCATCACTTGGAAAAGTGCTTGACAACTTGGTCACACTATATAAATCCATGCAACCGGCAACCGGCATATATAGTGTGACCAAGTAATAGTTATAAAAAAGAATGAGAATGGTAAAAAATAAAGATTATACTTACCTTCCGATGGCCCCCGGTCTCCTCAGCGGTGCGTCCGGTGTCTTCGGCGGATCACGGTGGTGTGAAAGGACCTTTCATGATGTCATTTAGTCATGTGACAGGTCACGCGACAGCCGATGTCAGCTGTCGTGTGACCTGTCACATGACTAAATGACATCATGGCAGGTCCTTTCACACCACCGCGACGCATACAACAGACCGGACGTATCGCTGAAGAGACCGGGGGCCAACGGAAGGTAAGTATAATCTTTATTTTATTTATTTTAAATTCTTTTTTTTACAGGTTCTATGGTACCCGGGTCTGGATGAGAGTCTCCTCTTCTCAAAACCCGGGTACCATCCGCACATTGAGTCGCTTAATATCCGCATGTGCACATGTAGTCATACGGATATTAAGCGATTCAATGCAAGTCAATGGCGGCAATTACACTGCATGTCCGCAAAATGAATGGACATGCTGCGGATTTTTCCGCAATGATAATCCGCATTATCATTAGGATTAGGATTATCATTAGGGACCATGGGGCACGTATTACCAAGAGTTTTTTCAGCGTTTTCGCTGCGGAAATTCCGTGGCAAAAACGCTTGAAAAACGCACAGTGGGAACGCAGCCTATGCGTGTATATATTTGTCTTTGTATATGTCTGTATATGTTTGTTTGTGTGTGTGCGGCCTCCTGCTGTATCTGGGGGGGGAGCGCCGTGCGGCCTCCTGCTGTATCTGGGGGGGGCGCCGTGCGGCCTCCGGCTGTATCTGGGGGGGGTGCCGTGCGGCCTCCTGCTGTATCTCGGGGGGGGCGCCGTGCGGCCTCCGGCTGTATCTGGGGGGGGCGCCGTGCGGCCTCCGGCTGTATCTGGGGGGGTGCCGTGCGGCCTCCAGCTGTATCTGGGGGGGGCGCCGTGCTGACTCCGGCTGTATTTGGTGGGGGCGCCATGCGGCCTCCTGCTGTATCTGGGGGGGGAGCGCCGTGCTGCCTCCGGCTGTATCTGGGGGGGGAGCGCCGTGCGGCCTCCGGCTGTATCTGGGGGGGGAGCGCCGTGCGGCCTCCGGCTGTATCTGGGGAGGAGCGCCGTGCGGCCTCCGGCTGTATCTGGGGGGGGAGCGCCGTGCGGCCTCCTGCTGTATCTGGGGGGGGAGCGCCGTGCGGCCTCCTGCTGTATCTGGGGGGGGGGCGCCGTGCGGCTTCCTGCTGTATCTGGGGGGGGGGGCGCCGTGCGGCCTCCTGCTGTATCTGGGGGGGGGGGCCGTGCGGTCTCCGGCTGTATCTGGGGGGGGGGCGCCGTGCGGCCTCCTGCTGTATCTGGGGGGGGGCGCCGTGCGGCCTCCTGCTGTATCTGGGGGGGAGGGGCCGTGCGGTCTCCGGCTGTATCTGGGGGGGGGGGCGCCGTGCGGCCTCCTGCTGTATCTGGGGGGGGGGGGGCGCCGTGCGGCCTCCTGCTGTATCTGGGGGGTGGAGCGCCGTGCGGCCTCCTGCTGTATCTGGGGGGGGCGCCGGGCGGCCTCCTGCTGTATCTGGGGGGGGGGGGGGGGCGTGCGGTCTCCGGCTGTATCTCGATGGGCGCCTTGCAGCCTCCGGCTGTATCGGGGGAGCGCCGTGCTGCCTCCGGCTGTATCTGGGGGGGAGCGCCGTGCTGCCTCCGGCTGTATCTGGGGGGGGGAGCGCCGTGCGGCCTCCGGCTGTATCTGGGGGGGGGGGCGCCGTGCGGCCTCCTGCTGTACCTGGGGGGGAGGGGCCGTGCGGTCTCCGGCTGTATCTGGGGGGGGGGCGCCGTGCGGCCTCCTGCTGTATCTGGGGGGGGGGGCGCCGTGCGGCCTCCTGCTGTATCTGGGGGGGGGAGCGCCGTGCGGCCTCCTGCTGTATCTGGGGGGGGCGCCGGGCGGCCTCCTGCTGTATCTGGGGGGGGGGGGGGCGTGCGGTCTCCGGCTGTATCTCGATGGGCGCCTTGCAGCCTCCGGCTGTATCGGGGGAGCGCCGTGCGGCCTCCTGCTGTATCTGGGGGGGCGCCGGGCGGCCTCCTGCTGTATCTGGGGGGGGGGGGGCCGTGCGGTCTCCGGCTGTATCTCGATGGGCGCCTTGCAGCCTCCGGCTGTATCGGGGGAGCGCCGTGCGGCCTCCTGCTGTATCTGCGGGGAGGGGCCGTGCGGTCTCCTGCTGTATCTGCGGGGGAGCGCCGTGCGGCCTCCTGCTGTATCTGGGGGGGAGCGCCGTGCGGCCTCCTGCTGTGTATAGGAGGATTATGTGAAAGCTCATATTATACAGTATGAGACCCTACATACATAGGGGGATGTCAGCATACTTAATTGTGCTCAATATTAAGTCATACAATTAATATAAAAAAAAAATTATAATTAACCCCTTTCCAACCCTTGCCGTATTAGTACGCACATTTGCGTACCCCCGGTTCAGTGAGGTCTCCGGCGCTGAGCCCGCACTGAACCGAGCACATGTCAGCTGATTCTTACAGCTGACATGTGCCCGCAACAGCCGCGGGTGGAATCGCCATCCACCCGCGGCTGTTAACATGTTAAATGCCGCTGTCAATCTCCGACAGCGACATTAAACGCGCGCTTCTGGGTTGCGCGTCATAAGCCCCGCCCACCGGCGACCCCGTCACGTGATCGCGGGTAACCGATGGGCGTGCATGACAACCCAGGGTCTGCAGCAGACGCCTGTGGTTGTCATGATCTCGTCGCTATGAGCGCCACCTAGTGGTCGGCGCTCATAGCACAGGACCATTTCTGCTATATGCAGGGGATCTGCTGGTCCCCTGTATCTAGCAGAGACGATCAGACAACTGCTGCTTCTAGTCTCCTATGGAGACTATAGAAGCATGCAGTAAGTGAAAAAAAAATGTTTTTAAAAATATAAAAAAATTATAAAAGTTTAAATCACCCCCCTTTTACCCCATTCAAAATAAAATATAAAAAAAAAAAACCCACATACACATATTTGGTATCGCCGCGTTCAGAATCGCCCGATCTATCAATATAAAAAAAGAATTAATCCTATCGGTAAACGGTGTAACGAGAAAAAAATTCTAAACGCCAGAATTACGTTTTTTGGTCGCCGCAAAATTGAAATAAAATGCAATAACGGGCGATCAAAACATCGGATCTACCCCAAAATGTTATCAATAAAAACGTAAGCCCGACGCGCAAAAAATAAGCCCTCACCCAGCCCCAGATCCCGAAAAATGGAGACGCTACAGGTCTCGGAAAATGGAGCTATTTTTTTAAAAAAAAATTTACCAAATTTTTGAATTTTTTTTCACCACTTAAATATAAAATAACCTATACATGTTTGGTGTCTACGAATTTGTAATGATCTGGAGAATAATAATGGCAAGTCAGTTTTAGCATTCAGTGAAAGTGGTAAAAAAATAAATAAAAAACAACTGTGGTATTGGACTTTTTTTGCAATTTTACTGCACTTGGAATTTTTTTACCGTTTTCCCGTACACGCTATGGTAAAACTAGTAATGGTGTTGAAAAGTACAACTTGTCCCGCAAAAAATAAGCCCTCAGACGGCCATATTGTCCAAAAAATAAAGACGCTATGGCTCTGGGAACAAGGGGAGCAAAAAACGAAAAAGCAAAAACGACAAAACCCAAGGTTGCGAAGGGGTTAATATATTAATATTGTGCAGAATTAATTTCACATGAACTATTACATGATCTATCAAAGGGGGATCATGTCACAAGTCACGTGATACATCAGGTGTGTGTGTGTGTGGGGGGGGCCATGCCATCTAAACTGCCCGGGGCCCTTGCTACTCTTAATCCACCCCTGCTCACAAGGATGAGAGATGTTCTTGTAAGGACCATCCTGCTTCTTCTGGTCGCTCTATATTCCGGTGGATCTCCTGTCTGATCCTTCCATCCCCGTCCCTCTCGCTATTTATACCACTTTTTGCTCCAGGTGGAGTCTCCATCCCAGGAATCAGAGTTTTCCTAAAAGTTTCTGTAAGTTCCCGCAGAGTCTGTGACCGGTGAGGAATGGAGGCCGTCACTGTGGACTGTCCGACTCTGCCCTATAATGTCCGATTATAAAAGAGAGAAACCAGCGTCAGATCCCAGCACTTCCCTAAATCACGGCCATCGTTTATCTGAACTCTCCGCTTATCTGGGGCCTCAGAGATAATAACTCACAGCAGTGACGGACCTCGGGGTTTCCTAATATAACTATCCCCCCATCATTGCTTTCCTGTAATGTAACTATTAAAGATGATGAAATTTATTCGACTGGAATTCTCATTGAATTTTGAATTGTACAAAACTCCGTTTTCTCCAGAATATAAGTTTTATTGCATATTCAACATAACGACAGCCGGCTGCAGCCGCCATCTTGCTGAACCATAGAGGGCAAACGGTTACAATAGATTAAAGATATTACAATAGAGACCCCATAATGAGGAAGATTCAATTAGCAGAGAATAACTTTGCGGCAAATCAAATTTCCCTGTAAAATTCTCACATTTTGACAAATAGAAATCCTGGCAGATTCCATCATCTCTAGTAACTTTATATCAATGATTCATGAACTCTGCACTAAAGAAAAACATTTCCTTTATTTTTATTAAAACTTTTTTTGCCTTTCTTCAGCACAATAAGTTGCACATTTTGCACCCCCCCGCCCAAAATAAAAAATAAACTAGCATACATAAAATCACTCGAGGGAGGGAGAGGAGAGAGGAGTGACGCGCCCCATGGGCCGTGGGGTACTCGGTAGCCGGGCCGGTCCTGTATTGTCACGGTGGCGGTGACCCGGTCCATGGCCCAGGGCGGTCAAATGAAGAACAGTGAAAGTCAATTTGGGAATAAAGAAAAGGGGGATAAAATTTGTGACGCCACCCGTGGTATGTGGCTATAGGGGGCGCCGCTGCGGTGCAGATCCTCTGGAGCTGATGGTGACGCAGCAGAGATAGTGCAGCTCTCGACCGGCAGAGCTCAGCTCCAGGGCAGGATATAGTGTTTGATGAGGTTGATGTTGGTGTAGTGCAAGGCAGGTGGTGCAGCAATTAGTCAAGGACACAGCGGGTGCAGTCTTCAGGTTTTACTCACAGTTGTCAAGATGCTCCAGGTTACAACCGCCGAATTATAACCGCCCACGTCGTCCTGTGTCCTCCGGGGAAGTGATCCAGCAGACTCTCAGTTAATTTGGGTGCACTTGAACGGACCCCCTGTGTACCTCTACACAGGGACAGGGGCTGTGCTCTCCCTCAGGAGCAATCTTGCCCTTCCCTAATGAGGTGGTGTAGTGTTGGATGTGAGTGTGTGGGTCCCGGGTAGTGCTCCCTCCTTACCTGAGAGTGGGGTACCACACTTCTGGCTGAGATGCAGTACCCCTGTGGAGACTGAACCACCCGCAGGGGCGCCACAAGTGCATATCTGCAAAACTTTTGTAACTTTTCAGAAAGTTGTAAATGATGAACCAGAAGAAAACATCTGGAAAGGCAAAACCTCACCGGCAACGGAGAACATAAAAACCAACAGATGAAGAAATAAAACAGTGGCGATAAAAAAGGGCAAATGAAAAGATGAATATGGCACAAACAAAAAACAGACCCAAGGCAATGATGAATTGGCTTTATGGGCTTTCTGTTTAATTAGGTGGAAGCAGCAGGACTGTCAGGCTTTCTCCATGAGTCGGGGTGGAGCGGGGAAAGACCGCCGAGCATTCATACAATCATACATAAAGCACTGACACCCCTCATTTATGGTGTTTTATATATTGTTTCCCCAATTAATTATACCCAGAATTACCCCCGTCACACCACTCACACGCCTATAAGGCAGTCTACTACATCTGACATCCCCCGCAGTCCGCAGATGCCCCTCTGAGTATATGGAGTGACAGAACGTCTTCTGCTTCTCACACCTGTTATTACAAGTCCGCGCTCGGGTTTATGACTCTTCTTATCTTCATCAGGGAATATTATTTCTGTGTCCGCTCTGCAGGTTAATTAGTGATTAAGGGATTCCACAGCGGAGATGATCCGGACCTTTCCATTCTCCCAGTGTTTCCCATTACTAAAGATTAGGAAAAATAAATCATAAAAAATACACAAAGTTATTGAAGCCTGAATATCCGGTAATGAACTTTCCAGGAAAGGCCAGAAACAAGTGTGACCCTTATATAATGTGTCCTGGAGTCGGGGTCACAGCCCAGTCCAGCAGCAGAACCGCAGCAGAGCACATCCAGGAGAACAATGGCCGCACCATCCCTGGTAAGAGCAGCGGCCCCTCTCTGATCACCACATCTGGGGTCTATTAATGTTACATTGTTATTTACTAACAGAACAAACGCTACAATGAATCCAGAGCGTTATATATAATATACTGTAATATTACAGGACAGTGAGGTTTCTCCAATGTTCAAGAGGGAATGTTGTTAGAAAGGGTTTGTCGAATTGTGAGACGCATATTACTGCTTAAATATATTGTATTACTTATCATTACAACCAGTATAATACTCCAGAGCTGTATTCATAATTCTCTCCGATTAGTAATGTAATGTATGTACACAGTGACTGTACCAGCAGAATAGTGAGTGCAGCTCTGGAGTATAATACAGGATGTAACACAGGATCAGTAATGTAATGTATGTACACAGTGACTGCACCAGCAGAATAGTGAGAGCAGCTCTGGAGTATAATACAGGAGGTAACTCAGCATCAGTAATGTAATGTATGTACACAGTGACTGCACCTGCAGAATAGTGAGTGCCGCTCTGGGGTATAATACAGGATGTAACTCAGGATCAGTAATGTAATGTATGTACATAGTGACTGCACTGGCAGAATAGTGAGTGCAGCTCTGGAGTATAATACAGGATGTAACTCAGGATCAGTGCAGGATCAGTAATGTAATGTATGTACATAGTGACTGCACTGGCAGAATAGTGAGTGCAGCTCTGCAGTATAATACAGGATGTAAGTCAGGATCAGTGCAGGATCAGTAATGTAATGCATGTACACAGTGACTACACCAGCAGAATAGTGAGTGCAGCTCTGGGGTATAATACAGGATGTAACTCAGGATCAGTAATGTATGTACACAGTGACTGCACTGGCAGAATAGTGAGTGCAGCTCTGGAGTATAACACAGGATGTAACTCAGGATCAGTAATGTAATGTATGTACACAGTGACTGCACCAGCAGAATAGTGTGTGCAGCTCTGGAGTATAATACAGGATGTAACTCAGGATCAGTAATGTAGTGTATGTACCCAGTGACTACACCAGCAGAATAGTGAGTGCAGCTCTGGGGTATAATACAGGATGTAACTCAGGATCAGTAATGTAATGTATGTACACAGTGACTGCTCCAGCCGATTAGTGAGTGCAGCTCTGGAGTATAATACAGGATGTAACTCAGGATCAGTGCAGGATCAGTAATGTAATGTATGTACATAGTGACTGCACTGGCAGAATAGTGAGTGCAGCTCTGGGGTAAAATACAGGATGTAACTCAGGATCAGTAATATAATGTATGTACACAGTGACTGCAGCAGCAGAATAGTGAGTGTAGCTCTGGAGTATAATACAGGAAGTAACTCAGGATCAGTGCAGGATCAGTAATGTAATATATGAACACAGTGACTGCACCAGCAGAATAGTGAGTGCAGCTCTGGACTATAATACAGGATGTAACTCAGGATCAGTAATGTAATATATGTACACAGTGACTGCAGCAGCAGAATAGTGAGTGCAGCTCTGCAGTATAATACAGGATGTAACTCAGGATCAGTAATGTAATGTATGTACACAGTGACTGCACCAGCAGAATAGTGAGTGCAGCTCTGGAGTATAATACAGGATGTAACTCAGGATCAGTACAGGATCAGTAATGTAATGTATGTCCATAGTGACTGCACTGGCAGAATAGTGAGTGCAGCTCTGGAGTATAATACATGATGTAACTCAGGATCAGTGCAGGATCAGTAATGTAATATATGTGCACAGTGACTACACCAGCAGAATAGTGAGTGCAGCTCTGGGGTATAATACAGGATGTAACTCAGGATCAGTAATGTAATGTATGTACACAGTGACTGCACCAGCAGAATAGTGAGTGCAGCTCTGGAGTATAACACAGGATGTAACTCAGGATCAGTGCAGGATCAGTAATGTAATATATGTACACAGTGACTGCACAAGCAGAATAGTGAGTGCAGCTCTGGAGTATAATACAGGATGTAACTCAGGATCAGTAATGTAATGTATGTACATAGTGACTGCACTGGCAGAATAGTGAGTGCAGCTCCGGAGTATAATACAGGATGTATCTCAGGATCAGTACAGGATCAGTAATGTAATGTAATGTTTGTACACAGTGACTGCACCAGCAGAATAGTGAGTGCAGCTCTGGGGTAAAATACAGGATGTAACTCAGGATCAGTAATGTAATGTATGTACACAGTGACTGCTCCAGCAGCATACTGGGTGCAGCTCTGATCAGCTGCTAGTCAGTGTGGTGATTGCGGGTGTGGTGGCTGCAGATCCTGCTGTGAGCTCCTGATCTCTGAGAAACCAACACCTCTCCACCTGGGGACCTGCTCTCTCTCTTTCCCAGGGAGGGAACGGGTTTCTGGGATGAGTGATGGAGCCAAGTCCCAGGCTTTTGCTTCCCGAACCAGGCCGGCGGGGGGCAGAAGAAACCAGCAACCGGCCTGCACATCAGAGGACTCGGGGGTGAGACGCTGCACCAGGAGTCGCAGCAATGTGGCTCCTACTCTCCCCGGGATTGTGGAGACCCCCAGAAGCCGCAAGGCTTCCAGCATGGAGGAAAAGCCTGACAGCGGCGTGCAAGATGGCGCTCCTTCCGGAGGAAAGCTGAGTGCTCACGGAGGTGAGGCCGACCTCCCTGAGGGGGAATGGGTGCTGCAGGGACCCCGGGAGTCTGTGTCCACCTATGCCTCCCGGGTCATGATCCGCCTCCGTGAGTATGAAGATGCCAGCAAGCTCATCAGGAGGCTCCGGGAGGAGCTGCGCTGCACAAGCGCCAAAGCTGTGGGGGCCTCCAAACCAAGGAAGGCAAAACTCCAAGCCGAGGTAAAAAGACTGAGCAGTGAAATTCAACACCTGGAACTTAGGAAAGCCACCATCAGGGAGCAGAGTGGTCCTTTCAAAGAAAAACTTATAAATGAAGACCGCTTTAGAGAAATGGCTGATACCAGAGAGCAAAGGCAGATAGGGCTGCAGCCTGAGAGCCAGGTGGATGATGAGAGTGATGATGACCAGCAGCAAGCCCCACCTGGCAGCCTGCAAAGTCACCCGCAGGCCACGTGCAGCGAGCTCCCTGCAGGACAGGCGACAGTGACATCCGGTCGCAGTTCTGCCGGCTCTGGGGAGGACAGTGACAGCAGCGGCCAGGGAGGGGCGCTAATGGCGGAGATTAAGCTCCTGGAGTCCCCAGTGTGCCTCCAAAACTTCCATCTTGGTGACGATCTACCAGAAGAGGCACCTGGGGGCCACAAAAAGGCAAAGAAGACCAAGCCAAAGCTGCAGGAAGCGGTAAGATACGTATATGCCCCCCTCCCTGTACCCCCTGAGTCGGCGGCAGGCTCAGCTCGCTGTATAAGCCCCGTTGCCCAGCCCAGCCCGGGTTCTGCTGTGAATCCGGTGCAAAGGCGCGGGGAGATTACAGAGCGCGGTAGTGAGGCGCAGAGCTCCGTCTCTGCTTGTAGTAGTGGGGACGTAGCAGGAGGTGCATCAGCCGAGAGGCTGGACAGTGAGGGCGGCCCGGCGGCGGGCGTTCCATCAGGCCACGATGCTGTGGTGCGCTCCTCAGTGGGAGTGGGGAGCAGCCCGGTGTCGGGGGCAGCTCCAGTAGCCTCGGTGCCTCTGAATGCTGTTGCCGCTGATCACTTAGTTGAGAAGCGGCGGCAGTGTGAGGGGGCAGTTGGGGCTGAGCGTTCCGGTCCTCCCACGAAAGTGCTATTTTGTGTTGGCATCGCTGGTCCGGAAGATCCTGATGCTAAAGATCAGCGGCGCCTAACTGCAGCTAGAGATCAGCTGCACATTATACCAAATGCCAAACAGCGGAAATTACCGACCGATGATGTGGAGGGCACACATAAGACCGGGGGTGAGGTCGCCTCCAGTTCTATGGAGGTGACTGAGTCCCTTGTGCCTGATGCGGAGGTCAAAAGGTCATCCACCATTGTTACTCGTCCAGCAGGAATGAATGTGGTGGTGAAGGTGAATGAGGATAATTCATTGTCTAGTGGTGTGGTTGCTGGTTTGGTGGAGGGTGAGATGGAGGTGGGTAATGGTGATACTGTTGGGGCTGATGTGGTCACTGGTCCGGTTGCCCCCCCGGGGGTGGCAACACCTGTCCAGAGTTATGCCAGTGTCACCTCCGGGGCAAATAGGGCATCCTCCTCGTCTCCGGGCTTTGGGGACGGCATGTTGCAAAGGCGCCTTCTGGAGGCTCTAAAGAAGGGGGAGAGATCACTAATGGTAGAGGGTCGAGAGGTTGATCTATCCTTCTGGATAGAGAGGCATGGCCTCGGGGCCTTCCGAGAGCAAAAAGGGGGAGAAACAGTGTGGTCCCTCCCAACAGCCGGGCCAGGCAGTGTGCGTAGGAATGTGGTCCGTCTTCGGTGGAGGGGCAGTGATGCATGTCCGCCAAGGTCTAAAGTTGTGGAGCTCCTGCTGAGGATGGGCTTCAAGGCGATTGACATCTACGCCTTGATACATCCCTATTCCATGCCTGAGTTTGATGTCAGCTTTGTTCGGCCGGAGGGGCTTGAGCTCTTCTGGGCGAATTATGAGTTGGCAAAAAATGAGCCCGGCTGGCGAGACTTTGCCGTTCAGGCAGTGTCTCGCCAAAACCAGATCAAGAAAGTGACCGTGATGACTCGTAACGAGTCGTTTTCTTGCTATGACATCATGACGTGGCTTGGACGGTATGGAGAGGTGGTGGAGATGCCAAAGAAAAACCGCGACGAGTTTAGTATCTGGTCAGGGGCCTGGACGTTTATGGTAAAACTTAAGCGTTCAGGTGGTACGGTTGCCCACATTCCATCGTCTGCCTTCCTAGGTAGGGATCGTATCCTGGTCTTCTACCTGGGGCAACCGAAGCTCTGTCACAGGTGCGGCGACCCCACACACTTCAGTGCAAACTGCACCGTGCAGAAATGCGCGTTGTGTGGGGGTGTTGGCCATCTTGCCGCCTCTTGTGTGGAGATTAGGTGCCACCTTTGTGGTGAGTTAGGCCACCCATTCAGCCATTGTCCTCGCTCCTTTGCTAATGCAGTCGAGACCCCGGTGGGAGTAAGCCGTGAGGCCGATTCTGCTGGAGAGGGGACTAGCAGGGGTGGGGGAGCTGAGGGGCCAGGGAAGAAAAGCAATAAAAAGACGCCTGCCCAGCTGAGGCGTCTAGACAAGCGCAGACAGGAGACGGAGAGGGGCGAGCCCCAGACTACCGGGGCAGCCCCTGTCCTGGATGCCAGTGTTGCTGCTGAGGCCCCGAGGGATGATGAGTTGGATGAGGAGGTCAGGAGGATCCACAGGGAGGAAACTGCCTCTGCTTCAGAATCCTCCCATTATGAAAGTATGGATGAGGATAATAAGCGGTGGCTAGAGCACAAGCGTAAGCTCGGCACCAAAAAGAAGAAAAAGAAGGGAGATAAAACATCTTCTCCCGCTCTGACCAAGGTACCTAAGGAAGGTAAAACCGACTCCCCTCTAGTTGGTCTTTCTAACCGGTTCCAAGCCCTTGATAACATCTCTTCCTCTGAGGAGGAGGCTGAGGTTCCGGCTTCAGCGGAGCTTACAGGGGGCGCCGAGTCTCCTCCTCCTGGGGATGCAAGGTCCTTGGGGGGAGGGACTGGCCCATAGTCCAGAGACGAGGACGAAAAAAGAAGGAAAAATGTGGGAATGGACACCTCTGTGTGGTGGAAGGATTCCTCCTCTGAGGCAGAGGATAAGGGGAGTGGGAAGAAGAAAGTCATCTAACTCAATCACCAATGATGGCGGTACCCACTCCGTTGACGCTGGCGTCCATTAATGTCGCCAGCATTAAGTCAAACATGGCTAGATTTGCGGCCTTTGATTTTCTCAGCCGGGTTGAAGCTGACATTTTCTTTTTGCAAGAGACCAGGCTGCCAAATATGGCAGAGGTTTTTATAGCTAAGAGGGAGTGGAGACTCGGGCCCTCCTATTGGTCTCTTGCGGCCGAGCCGTATAGCGGAGTGGCGGTCCTTTTTACCGCACCGGTAGAATGCCGACGGGTTATTGAGTTAGAAATGGGGAGGTGCCTGATATTAGATGTCCTCATGAAGGGACAAGAGCTTCGGCTCATTAACATCTATGGTCCCCAATCTAAATGGGACCGGAAGTGTCTCTTTATGAGGATCAAGCCCTACCTTTTTACAAGTCGGCAGGTCGTCTTTGGAGGGGACTTCAACACTGTCACGAGGCCCCGGGATAGAGGAGGTTCCAGAGACAAGCTGACTTATGATAGCGTCGCCCTTAATAGTATAGCTAGTGAGGCTCGCCTGGTGGATGTCCACATCCGGCACACCGCAGGCCACGAGGGGTTCACCTATCATAGAGGTAACTGTAGGTCCAGGATAGACAGGTTTTATTTAAAGGAGGAAGCCGTCTCTTCAGCAGTATCTGTTGTTGAGGTGGAGTTCTCCGATCACTGTTTGATTTTGTTTTCCCTGAATGTTACAGAGACCCCCCGGATGGGAAGAGGCTTTTGGAGGCTCAATTCGTCTCTCTTGGAAGAAGCGGAGATAAGACAGTCCTTTGAGGATTTTCTTCAGAGCCAGGTACCCTTACTGGATCTTTGTAGTAGTAAGTCAGAGTGGTGGGAGATGTTTAAGAAAAGGGTGGCGAGATTCTTCCGCCAGCTCTCGAGCCTCAGGAGCCTGGACAGGTACCGCCTGTATCAGGGCCTGAGGAGGAAACTCGAGCATCTTGTCTCAACTGGAGGTAGCCGCGAGGAGATCTCCAGAGTGAAATCTTTGCTAATGAGGTGTCAGTATGATAGACATGCATCTTTGGTTTTTGAGAGGGATTACGGGAAGTACCGCTCGCCCGACCCTTATAGAAACTGCAAGATGTCAGTGAATAGTAAAGTTGTTACAGGACTGGTTGACACTGCGGGGTCCTTGAAAAGATCCAGATCAGGGATCCTGGAGGTCGTCAGATCCTTCTACTCGCACCTCTTGGGAAAGAGGGATCTGGATTGGGATGAGATGTCGGCTTTTCTGGCTGAAGCCGTCCCCGAACCAGGGGTAGACCCCTCTCTTGGCGTTTTGACAGAGATGATCAGGGAAGAGGAAGTTAAGTTGGCGATTGAAGGGCTTGCCCTGAAGAAATCTCCCGGTCCGGATGGCTTAACATCTGAATTCTATAAGACCTTTAAGGACGCCTTGGTTCCCCTCTTGACTGAGGTATTCAATGAGTGTCTTTCCTCGGGCACTATGCCAAAGTCAATGAGGAGGTCTGCCCTGATCATCTTGTCAAAGGGTAAGGACCCATCTTGCATTGAGAATTGGCCTCCCATAGCGCTTCTGAATGCAGACAGGAAGGTTTTGGCAAAGGTGCTGTTTAATCGGCTGGTGAAATTTGCACCCCAGCTCCTTTCGGGGGCCCAGCATTGCTCTGTTCCGGGCCGCAGTGCAATTAGTGCTGTACTCTGTGTCCGAGAGGCGGTGGAGCAGGGTAGGGCTGGCCACTGGAAGGGGTACATGCTGTCATTGGACCAGGCAAAAGCGTTTGATCGGGTTAATCATGAGTACCTCTGGTCTGTCCTTCTGAGGTATGGCCTGCCGGGGGGGGTTTGTTGATTGGCTTAAGACCTTGTACTCTGGGGCAGAGAGTTTCCCGCTTGTGAACGGTTGGATTGGCAGCTCTTTTGAGGTTGGGTGTGGTGTTCGCCAGGGTTGTCCCTTGAGCCCGCTACTGTACGTGTTTGCGATTGACCCACTTCTTAGGAGGGTGGAGCGTGGACCGTTGGCTGGGATCGGGATGGACCGGGCAGCACCGGAAGCCACTCTGAGAGTGGTGGCGTATGCCGATGACGTCACCGTTTTTGTTTCCTCTGATGGGGAGGCAGAATGGCTGATGTCAGAGGTAAATCGCTACTCGGAGGCATCCGGGTCTAAGATCAACCGGGATAAGTGTGAGAGTCTCTGGCTGGGAGGAGGAGATCCTGGTTTTGATCTCCCGGACACCCTTCCAGAACCCAAAGTCTCTGCAAAAGTTCTTGGCATCGAATTTGGCCAGGGGGATTACCCCAAACAAAATTGGGACAGCAGGCTAGAGATCGCCACTCAGAAGGTGAACCAATGGAAGGGTTGGTCTTTGACCCTAAGGGAGAGGGTAAACCTGATCAAAACTTACCTGCTCCCTTTGCTGATCTATCTGGGCAGTGTGTGCATCTTGCTGGAGCCTCTCTGGACTCGGGTCTACAGTTTGTTCTTTCAACTGTTATGGGGGAATAGACTGAACCTGGTCAAGAGGGAGGTTACTTACCGTACGAGGAGACTAGGAGGGTTGGGTATGGTCAACCCTGTGGTATTCCTTGTGAATACCTTCATTAAGATCAATATTGCAAACCTCTGGAAAGAGAGGGCTACTCCGTGGGTATTCTCCTGTAAGGGATGGTTTCAGCCTTTCTTCCAGGAATGGGAGACAGGAGGGCAAGTGAAGGATCTCTGCACACCGCATGAACATCTCCCGGCTTACGCTACCGTGGTTCTGAAGGTAATTCGCTGGTGGGGTCTGGGAATGTGGGAGGTCAGGACTCTGCCAAGGAAGCTCCTTGACAAAAGGGTTCTGTTGACCCATTTTCAGAGGCCTCTGGCGCTCAGGGATTGCCCAAGTCGGAATCTTGGGGTGGGTCTGCATCTTTTGAATTCTATCAGGATCCCCTCGAAGGTTTGGGACTTGGCTTGGCGCTGCTTCCATGGGAAACTGTGTGTGAGGAACAATCTGAAGTGTAGGAGCTCTGAGGACAGGAACTGTCCTCGGGAGCATTGTGGTACCATGCTTGAAAGCATGGACCACTTCCTGCTTCGTTGTCCCTTTAACACAGAAGTGTACAACAGGGTGGGCGCCTCCATTGGCTGGCCCCGGCTGGTCGGTCTCTCTTATGCGGAATGGGCCTATGGAGCATTCGGGGACCTGGGTGGTCGGGACCGCTGCACCTTATTTCTAGTTAGCGCAGTGGTTAGGTATCACACGTGGAACGCACGGTGCTTAGTATCGACGCAGCGGAAAATCCTCCCAGTGGACGATGTGTTTAGGACCATACTCGGTGACCTGGTGAAGGTGCGTTCTCTGGAGTATGAGAGACTGGGTACACGGAGGGCAGCTCTCCTCTGGAGGGGCTTTTCTTTTAGTGTGCCCTAGTCTGGTCATCGCCTCTCCTGGTGGTGGGCTGCTGCTGACACCATAGATTTTTGTTTTATTGATCAGTAGACAGTGATGTAGGGCTGCAGGCGCCGAACTTGGGCTTTGTCAGTTGTGGTTATTGTATTGTTTGTTTCAGTATATATTGTATATATGGGTTTGGGTGTAGGTATTAGGTTGGGTGGAGGGAAAAGGGGGGAGGTGGGTTCATCTTGTGGGACACTGGTTATTTGGGTGAAAAACTGGCACTGCCTGATCTGGCCTATGGACGTTGGACTGAGGCATGAGGCGCAGGACCAGCTCTCAGGTCAGTGCCGGGGAGGGACTGGTGGGCTTGAGTGTGGGGGGTTTTGTTTTGTCTTGTATATATTTGTATAGTTAGTATTTATTTTATTTTATTTATTTAAAAAAAAAAAAAAAAAAGAAGAATGTATATATTAGTTTGTATATAATTTGTCGGTTATTGTTTATTATATTGTTATTATTTGTTTGGTAACCGGACCAGATGTCATGGTGTAGGTAGTTATTATTGTGTGTATATGTATAATATGTGTGTGAGGAGAGAGGGAGCGGCTGGACCAGCAGAATAGTGAGTGCAGCTCTGGAGTATAATACAGGATGTAACTCAGGATCAGTAATGTAATGTATGTACACAGTGACTGCACCTGCAGAAAAGTGAGTGCAGCTCTGGACTATAGTACAGGATGTAACTCAGGATCAGTAATGTAATGTATGTACACAGTGACTGCACCTGCAGAAAAGTGAGTGCAGCTCTGGAGTATAATACAGGATGGAACTCTGGATCAGTAATGTAATATATGTACACAGTGACTGAACCAGCAGAATAGTGAGTGCAGCTCTGGAGTATAATACAGGATGTAACTCAGGATCAGTAATGTAATGTATGTACACAGTGACTGCAGCAGCAGAATAGTGAGTGCAGCTCTGCAGTATAATACAGGATGTAACTCAGGATCAGTAATGTAATGTATGTACACAGTGACTGTACCAGCAGAATAGTGAGTACAGCTCTGCAGTATAATACAGGATGTAACTCAGGATCAGTAATGTAATGTATGTACACAGTGACTGCACCAGCAGAATAGTGAGAGCAGCTCTGGAGTATAATACAGGATGTAACGCAGGATCAGTACAGGATCAGTAATGTAATGTATGTACACAGAGACTGCACCAGCAGAATAGTGAATGCAGCTCTGGAGTATAATACAGGATGTAACTCAGGATCAGTACAGGATCAGTAATGTAAAATATGTACACAGTGACTGCACCAGCAGAATAGTGAGTGCAGCTCTGGGGTATACTACAGGATGTAAGTCAGGATCAGTAATGTAATGTATGTACACAGTGACTGCACCAGCAGAATAGTGAGTGCAGCTCTGGAGTATAATACAGGATGTAACTCAGGATCAGTACAGGATCAGCAATGTAATGTCTGTACACAGTGACTGCACCAGCAGAATAGTGAGCGCAGCTCTGGAGTATAATACAGGATGTAACTCAGGATCAGTACAGGATCAGAAATATAATGTATGTACACAGTGACTGCACAAGCAGAATAGTGAATGCAGCTCTGGAGTATAATACAGAATGTAACTCAGGATCAGTAATGTAATGTATGTACACAGTGACTGCACCAGCAAAAAAGTGAGTGCAGCTCTGGAGTATAATACAGGATGTAACTCAGGATCAGTACAGGATCAATAAAGTAATGTATGTACACAGTGACTGCACCAGCAGAATAGTGAGTGCAGCTCTGGAGTATAATACAGGATGTAACTCAGGATCAGTACAGGATCAGTAATGTAATGTATGTACACAGTGACTCCACCAGCAGAATAGTGAGTGCAGCTCAGGAGTATAATACAGGAGGTAACTCAGGATAAGTACAGGATCTGTAATGTAATGTATGTACACAGTGACTGCACCTGCAGAAAAGTGAGTGCAGCTCTGCAGCATAATACAGGCTGTAACTCAGGATCAGTACAGGATCAGCAATGTAATGTCTGTACACAGTGACTGCACCAGCAGAATAGTGAGCGCAGCTCTGGGGTATAATACAGGATGTAACTCAGGATCAGTACAGGATCAGTAATGTAATATATGTACACAATGACTGCACCAGCAGAATAGTGAGTTCAGCTCTGGGGTATAATACATGATGTAGCTCAGGATCAGTAATATAATGTATGTACACATTGACTACACCAGCAGAATAGTGAGTGCAGCTCTGGAGTATAATACAGGATGTAACTCAGGATCAGTACAGGATCAGTAATGTAATGTATGTACACAGTGACTGCACCAGCAGAATAGTGAGCGCAGCTCTGGGGTATAATACATGATGTAGCGCAGGATCAGTAATGTAATGTATGTACACAGTGAATGCACCAGCAGAATAGTGAGCGCAGCTCTGGAGTATAATACAGGATGTAACTCAGGATCAGTACAGGATCAGTAATGTAATGTATGTACACAGTGACTGCACCAGCAGAATAGTGAGTGCAGCTCTGGAGTATAATACTGGATGTAACTCAGGATCAGTACAGGATCAGCAATGTAATGTCTGTACACAGTGACTGCACCAGCAGAATAGTGAGCGCAGCTCTGGAGTATAATACAGAATGTAACTCAGGATCAGTACAGGATCAGAAATATAATGTATGTACACAGTGACTGCACAAGCAGAATAGTGAATGCAGCTCTGGAGTATAATACAGAATGTAACTCAGGATCAGTGCAGGATCAGTAATGTAATGTATGTACACAGTGACTCCACCAGCAGAATAGTGAGTGCAGCTCAGGAGTATAATACAGGAGGTAACTCAGGATCAGTACAGGATCAGCAATGTAATGTCTGTACACAGTGACTGCACCAGCAGAATAGTGAGCGCAGCTCTGGAGTATAATACAGAATGTAACTCAGGATCAGTACAGGATCAGAAATATAATGTATGTACACAGTGACTGCACAAGCAGAATAGTGAGTGCAGCTCTGGAGTATAATACAGGATGTAACTCAGGATCAGTACAGGATCAGTAATGTAATGTATGTACACAGTGACTCCACCAGCAGAATAGTGAGTGCAGCTCAGGAGTATAATACAGGAGGTAACTCAGGATAAGTACAGGATCTGTAATGTAATGAATGTACACAGTGACTGCACCTGCAGAAAAGTGAGTGGAGCTCTGCAGCATAATACAGGCTGTAACTCAGGATCAGTACAGGATCAGCAATGTAATGTCTGTACACAGTGACTGCACCAGCAGAATAGTGAGCGCAGCTCTGGGATATAATACAGGATGTAACTCAGGATCAGTACAGGATCAGTAATGTAATATATGTACACAATGACTGCACCAGCAGAATAGTGAGTGCAGCTCTGGGGTATAATACATGATGTAGCTCAGGATCAGTAATGTAATGTATGTACACAGTGACTACACCAGCAGAATAGTGAGTGCAGCTCTGGAGTATAATACAGGATGTAACTCAGGATCAGTACCGGATCAGTAATGTAATATATGTACACAATGACTGCACCAGCAGAATAGTGAGCGCAGCTCTGGGGTATAATACATGATGTAGCTCAGGATCAGTAATGTAATGTATGTACACAGTGAATGCACCAGCAGAATAGTGAGCGCAGCTCTGGAGTATAATACAGGATGTAACTCAGGATCAGTACAGGATCAGTAATGTAATGTATGTACACAGTGACTGCACCAGCAGAATAGTGAGTGCAGCTCTGGAGTATAATACAGGATGTAACTCAGGATCAGTACAGGATCAGCAATGTAATGTCTGTACACAGTGACTGCACCAGCAGAATAGTGAGCGCAGCACTGGAGTATAATACAGGATGTAACTCAGGATCAGTACAGGATCAGAAATATAATGTATGTACACAGTGACTGCACAAGCAGAATAGTGAATGCAGCTCTGGAGTATAATACAGAATGTAACTCAGGATCAGTAATGTAATGTATGTACACAGTGACTGCACCAGCAGAATAGTGAGTGCAGCTCTGGAGTATAATACAGGATGTAACTCAGGATCAGTACAGGATCAATAAAGTAATGTATGTACACAGTGACTGCACCAGCAGAATAGTGAGTGCAGCTCTGGAGTATAATACAGGATGTAACTCAGGATCAGTAATGTAATGTATGAACACAGTGACTGCACCAGCAGAATAGTGAGTGCAGCTCAGGAGTATAATACAGGAGGTAACTCAGGATAAGTACAGGATCTGTAATGTAGTGTATGTACACAGTGACTGCACCTGCAGAAAAGTGAGTGCAGCTCTGCAGCATAATACAGGCTGTAACTCAGGATCAGTACAGGATCAGCAATGTAATGTCTGTACACAGTGACTGCACCAGCAGAATAGTGAGCGCAGCTCTGGGGTATAATACAGGATGTAACTCAGGATCAGTACAGGATCAGTAATGTAATATATGTACACAATGACTGCACCAGCAGAATAGTGAGTGCAGCTCTGGGGTATAATACATGATGTAGCTCAGGATCAGTAATGTAATGTATGTACACAGTGACTACACCAGCAGAATAGTGAGTGCAGCTCTGGAGTATAATATAGGATGTAACTCAGGATCAGTACAGGATCAGTAATGTAATGTATGTACACAGTGACTGCACCAGCAGAATAGTGAGCGCAGCTCTGGGGTATAATACATGATGTAGCTCAGGATCAGTAATGTAATGTATGTACACAGTGACTGCACCAGCAGAATAGTGAGCGCAGCTCTGGAGTATAATACAGGATGTAACTCAGGATCAGTACAGGATCAATAATGTAATGTATGTACACAGTGACTGCACCAGCAGAATAGTGAATGCAGCTCTGGAGTATAATACAGGATGTAACTCAGGATCAGTACAGGATCAGTAATGTAATGTAAGTACACAGTGACTGCACCTGCAGAAAAGTGAGTGCTGCTCTGGAGTATAATACAGGATGGAACTCAGGATCAGTAATGTAATGTATGTGCACAGTGACTGCACCAGCAGAATAGTGAGTGCAGCTCTGGAGTATAATACAGGATGTAACTCAGGATCAGTGCAGGATCAGTAATGTAATATATGTACACAGTGACTGCACCAGCAGAATAGTGAGTGCAGCTCTGGAGTATAATACAGGATGTAACTCAGGATCAGTAATGTAATGTATGTACACAGTGAATGCACCAGCAGAATAGTGAGTGCAGCTCTGGAGTATAATACAGGATGTAACTCAGGATCAGTAATGTAATGTATGTACACAGTGACTACACCAGCAGTATAGTGAGTGCAGCTCTGGAGTATAATACAGGATGTAACTCAGGATCAGTACAGGATCAGTAATGTAATGTATGTACACAGTGACTGCACCAGCAGAATAGTGAGCGCAGCTCTGGGGTATAATACATGATGTAGCTCAGGATCAGTAATGTAATGTATGTACACAGTGACTGCACCTGCAGAAAAGTGAGTGCTGCTCTGGAGTATAATACAGGATGGAACTCAGGATCAGTAATGTAATGTATGTGCACAGTGACTGCACCAGCAGAATAGTGAGTGCAGCTCTGGAGTATAATACAGGATGTAACTCAGGATCAGTACAGGATCAGTAATGTAATGTATGTACACAGTGACTGCACCAGCAGAATAGTGAATGCAGCTCTGGAGTATAATACAGGATGTAACTCAGGATCAGTACAGGATCAGTAATGTAATGTAAGTACACAGTGACTGCACCTGCAGAAAAGTGAGTGCTGCTCTGGAGTATAATACAGGATGTAACTCAGGATCAGTAATGTAATGTATGTACATAGTGACTGCACTGGCAGAATAGTTAGTGCAGCTCTGGAGTATAATACAGGATGTAACTCAGGATCAGTACAGGATCAGTAATGTAATGTATGTACACAGTGACTGTACCAGTAGAATAGTGAGTGCAGCTCTGGAGTATAATACAGGATGTAACTCAGGATCAGTAATGTAATGTATGTACACAGTGACTACACCAGTAGAATAGTGAGTGCAGCTCTGGAGTATAATACAGGATGTAACTCAGGATCAGTGCAGGATTAGTAATGTAATGTATGTACACAGTGACTGCTCCAGCAGAAAAGTGAGTGCAGCTCTGGAGTATAATACAGGATGTAACTCAGGATCAGTGCAGGATCAATAATGTAATATATGTACACAGTGACTGCACCTGCAGAAAAGTGAGTGCAGCTCTGGAGTATAATACAGGATGGAACTCAGGATCAGCAATGTAATGTATGAACACAGTGACTGCAGCAGCAGAATAGTGAGTGCAGCTCTGCAGTGTAATACAGGATGTAACTCAGGATCAGTAAAGGATCAGTAATGTAATGTATGTACACAGTGACTGCACCAGCAGAATAGTGAGTGCAGCTCTGCAGTATAATACAAGATGTAAATCAGGATCAGTACAGGATCAATAATGTAATATATGTACACAGTGACTGCACCAGCAGAATAGTGAGTGCAGCTCTGGAGTATAATACAGGATGGAACTCAGGATCAGTAATGTAATGTATGTACACAGTGACTGCACCAGCAGAATAGTGAGTGCAGCTCTGGAGTATAATACAGGATGTAACACAGGATCAGTAATGTAATGTATGTACACAGTGACTGCACCAGCAGAATAGTGAGTGCAGCTCTGGAGTATAATACAGGATGTAACTCAAGATCAGTAATGTAATGTATGTACACAGTGACTGCACCAGCAGAATAGTGAGTGCAGCTCTGGAGTATAATACAGGATGGAACTCAGGATCAGTAATGTAATATATGTACACAGTGACTGGACCAGCAGAATAGTGAGTGCAGCTCTGGAGTATAATACAGGATGGAACTCAGGATCAATAATGTAATATATGTACACAGTGACTGCACCTGCAGAAAAGTGAGTGCAGCTCTGGAGTATAATACAGGATGGAACTCAGGATCAGCAATGTAATGTATGAACACAGTGACTGCAGCAGCAGAATAGTGACTGCAGCTCTGCAGTGTAATACAGGATGTAACTCAGGATCAGTAAAGGATCAGTAATGTAATGTATGTACACAGTGACTGTACCAGCAGAATAGTGAGTGCAGCTCTGCAGTATAATACAAGATGTAACTCAGGATCAGTACAGGATCAATAATGTAATATATGTACACAGTGACTGCACCTGCAGAAAAGTGAGTGCAGCTCTGGAGTATAATATAGGATGGAACTCAGGATCAGCAATGTAATGTATGTACACAGTGACTGCACCAGCAGAATAGTGAGTGCAGCTCTGGAGTATAATACAGGATGTAACACAGGATCAGTAATGTAATGTATGTACACAGTGACTGCACTAGCAGAATAGTGAGTGCAGCTCTGGAGTATAATACAGGATGTAACACAGGATCAGTAATGTAATGTATGTACACAGTGACTGGACCGGCAGAATAGTGAGTGCAGCTCTGGAGTATAATACAGGATGGAACTCAGGATCAGTAATGTAGTGGATGTACACAGTGTCTACACCTGCAGAATAGTGAATGCAGCTCTGGAGTATAATACAGGATATAACTCAGGATGAGTACAGGATCAGTAATGTAAAATATGTACACAGTGGCTGCACCAGCAGCATAGTGAGTGCAGCTCTGGGGTATACTACAGGATGTAACTCAGGATCAGTAATGTAATGTATGTACACAGTGACTGCACCAGCAGAATAGTGAGTGCAGCTCTGGAGTATAATACAGGATGTAACTCCGGATCAGTACAGGATCAGAAATGTAATGTCTGTACACAGTGACTGCACCAGCAGAATAGTGAGCGCAGCTCTGGAGTATAATACAGGATGTAACTCAGGATCAGTACAGGATCAGAAATATAATGTATGTACACAGTGACTGCACAAGCAGAATAGTGAATGCAGCTCTGGAGTATAATACAGAATGTAACTCAGGATCAGTAATGTAATGTATGTACACAGTGACTACACCAGCAGAATAGTGAGTGCAGCTCTGGAGTATAATACAGGATGTAACTCAGGATCAGTACAGGATCAGTAATGTAATGTATGTACACAGTGACTGCACCAGCAGAATAGTGAGCGCAGCTCTGGGGTATAATACATGATGTAGCTCAGGATCAGTAATGTAATGTATGTACACAGTGACTGCACCAGCAGAATAGTGAGCGCAGCTCTGGAGTATAATACAGGATGTAACTCAGGATCAGTACAGGATCAGTAATGTAAAGTATGTACACAGTGACTGCACCAGCAGAATAGTGAATGCAGCTCTGGAGTATAATACAGGATGTAACTCAGGATCAGTACAGGATCAGTAATGTAATGTAAGTACACAGTGACTGCACCAGCAGAATAGTGAGTGCAGCTCTGGAGTATAATACAGGATGTAACTCAGGATCAGTGCAGGATCAGTAATGGAATATATGTACACAGTGACTGCACCAGCAGAATAGTGAGTGCAGCTCTGGAGTATAATACAGGATGGAACTCAGGATCAGTAATGTAATGTATGTACACAGTGTCTACACCTGCAGAAAAGTGAGTGCAGCTCTGGAGTATAATACAGGATGTAACTCAGGATCAGTACAGGATCAGTAATGTAATATATGTACACAGTGACTGCACCTGCAGAAAAGTGAGTGCAGCTCTGGAGTATAATACAGGATGGAACTCAGAATCAGTAATGTAATGTATGTACACAGTGACTGCATCTGCAGAAAAGTGAGTGCAGCTCTGGAGTATAATACAGGATGTAACTCAGGATCAGTGATGTAATGTATGTACACAGTGACTGCACCAGCAGAATAGTGAGTGCAGCACTGCAGTATAATACAGGATGTAACTCAGGATCAGTAAAGGATCAGTAATGTAATGTATGTACACAGTGACTGCTCCAGCAGAAAAGTGAGTGCAGCTCTGGAGCATAATACAGGATGTAACTCAGGATCAGTGCAGGATCAATAATGTAATATATGTACACAGTGACTGCACCTGCAGAAAAGTGAGTGCATCTCTGGAGTATAATACAGGATGGAACTCAGGATCAGCAATGTAATGTATGTACACAGTGACTGCACCAGCAGAATAGTGAGTGCAGCTCTGGAGTATAATACAGGATGTAACACAGGATCAGTAATGTAATGCATGTACACAGTGACTGCGCCAGCAGAATAGTGAGTGCAGCTCTGGAGTATAATACAGGATGTAACTCAAGATCAGTAATGTAATGTATGTACACAGTGACTGCACCAGCAGAATAGTGAGTGCAGCTCTGGAGTATAATACAGGATGGAACTCAGGATCAGTGCAGGATCAATAATGTAATATATGTACACAGTGACTGCACCTGCAGAAAAGTGAGTGCATCTCTGGAGTATAATACAGGATGGAACTCAGGATCAGCAATGTAATGTATGTACACAGTGACTGCACCAGCAGAATAGTGAGTGCAGCTATGGAGTATAATACAGGATGTAACACAGGATCAGTGCAGGATCAGTAATGTAATGTATGTACACAGTGTCTACACCTGCAGAAAAGTGAGTGCAGCTCTGGAGTATAATACAGGATGTAACTCAGGATCAGTGCAGGATCAATAATGTAATATATGTACACAGTGACTGACTGTATAATACAGGATGTAACACAGGATCAGTAATGTAATGTATGTACACAGTAACTGCACCAGCAGAATAGTGAGTGCAGCTCTGGAGTATAATACAGGATGTAACTCAAGATCAGTAATGTAATGTATGTACACAGTGACTGCGCCAGCAGAATAGTGAGTGCAGCTCTGGAGTATAATACAGGATGTAACTCAAGATCAGTAATGTAATGTATGTACACAGTGACTGCACCAGCAGAATAGTGAGTGCAGCTCTGGAGTATAATACAGGATGGAACTCAGGATCAGTAATGTAATGTATGTACACAGTGTCTACACCTGCAGAAAAGTGAGTGCAGCTCTGGAGTATAATACAGGATGTAACTCAGGATCAGTACAGGATCAGTAATGTAATGTATGTACATAGTGACTGCACCAGCAGAATAGTGAGTGCAGCTCTGGAGTATAATTCAGGATATAACTCAGTATCAGTACAGGATCAGTAATGTAATGTATGTACACAGTGACTGCACCTGCAGAAAAGTGAGTGCAGCTCTGGAGTATAATACAGGATGGAACTCAGGATCAGTAATGTAATGTATGTACACAGTGTCTACACCTGCAGAAAAGTGAGTGCAGCTCTGGAGTATAATACAGGATGTAACTCAGGATCAGTACAGGATCAGTAATGTAATGTATGTACATAGTGACTGCACCAGCAGAATAGTGAGTGCAGCTCTGGAGTATAATTCAGGATATAACTCAGGATCAGTAAAGGATCAGTAATGTAATGTATGTACACAGTGACTGCACCTGCAGAAAAGTGAGTGCAGCTCTGGAGTATAATACAGGATGGAACTCAGGATCCGTAATGTAATGTATGTACACAGTGACTGCACCTGCAGAAAAGTGAGTGCAGCTCTGGAGTATAATACAGGATGTAACTCAGAATCAGTACAGGATCAGTAATGTAATGTATGTACATAGTGACTGCACCAGCAGAATAGTGAGTTCAGCTCTGGAGTATAATACAGGATGTAACTCAGGATCAGTAATGTAATGTATGTACACAGTGACTGCACCAGCAGAATAGTGAGTGCAGCACTTGCTTGGGGCCACCACCATTTTATTTGTTATCCTCTGTTATGATACAATGACAATATAATATATTGTTGAATGAATTCCACTTAGAATGTTGGACTTTCTTATATGTGTTATATAGTCATATCTGGTTGCTCTTGGCTTGAGCGCTGTTGCATATCTTTGGGATAGGTCCATACGAGTATGAATATTATTAGTGTATATTATTGATCCATTATTTAACCCTTACTTATATCACTACATAATGTTGACACTTCCACAATGTCCCCTATCACATGTGTGACATCTTCTGTCCTCAGGTTTTCTCCACTTTGCTTCTTCTGATCTTCATCTCTTGTGTCCATGGAGGAGAAGGGCAGGTCCCTGGCGCTGATGGCTGGGAGGCCCCTCTAGTGTCCGGCGGGGGATGTCTCTTCACACCGGACACCACATTTCCTCCACGTGTGAAGGTGGATATGAAGGTCGGCAGTCGGAGTTCTGCACAAGTAATGGCGGACAGTGTGAGGAGCCGCTCCATCTCTCCATGGGAATACAGGTGAATGTACATGGAGTAATGGCAGAAATAATAATAATGATATATAGGGGTCAGCAGGCCGGAGTATGGGGGACTAAACATGGTTACTGCTGTGTCCTGATTTCTCTCATCTCCTTCCACCAGCTCTAATGTGGACAATAACAGATTCCCTGCGGTCATCAGCGAGGCCCGATGTCTCCACCGCGGATGTTTGGACCCGGAGGGTCATGTGGACCTCAGCATGAACTCAGTCCCCATCAGACAGGAGATCCTGGTCCTGCGTGGTGAGATGAGAGGATGTGTCCCACCTATAGGCTGGAGAAGCAGCTGGTGACGGTGGGCTGCACCTGTGTCCGGCCCATCATCCAGTACCTGGAGTAACAGACGCCATTGTCACGGAGCCTCAGCTGTCATGTAGCGTCTTTGTTAGCCCTAGCGACCAATCAGAAATCACGTTTATTTATCTCGTGTAAATTACAAATGTAAAAGCTGAATTCTAATCGGTTGCTATCGACAATGAGAGTTCAAGGATTATTTATACAAACAGTGTAGAGAATAATGAAAGTGTTGCCCGTAGCAACCAGTCAGATTCCAGCCATCGATTCCGCACTGCAAGAGGCTAAACGGCAGAAATCTGATTGGTCGTCAGGAGCAGCAGCGACAAGAACTTTGTTACTTTTATAAATTGCTGAGTAATATTATTATAAGACGTATTTCTTGTTTTATAATTGAAATATTTATTATCATTTGTTGTATTTTTATATAAATGTTTCTGATATTTATACAAATATTTATTACAGAAAATCATTAAAACTATTAGTTAACTTTTGTGTTGTGAGTATATACTGTATATATAGTGGAAAGACAATCCTGGAATCATTTCTAGTTGTTAGAAGATCTTTTACAGTATTTTTTTTTACTTGGTTCCTTAAAATAAAAAATGAAACAAATTTGTAAATCTTGTGTAGTGTATACAGCTCTTATGCTGCCTATGTGTCTCCATGGTTACAGATTAGAATGCGCCTGATTCTTCACTTACTTTCTCTTTCCGGTGCTTTGAGGCTCTTGGAATACAAATATGGTGGTGATCGGAGAACGTAGGAGGAGATTTATTAGGACAAGTGTTTTATTCACCAAGATTATAGAGGATCTGTCACTTGCTCAAAAAAAAATAGCTAAATATCTAAACATCCCTGAGCTCCACTGATTTCGACTCTTTTTTTCTGTTTTGTAGAAAGAATTAAAAAGAATTAACTTAAAATGTAGAATTTCTCTAATGTCAGGCAGGGTTATTTATAATAGAGACCTGGGTGTGGTGGTGAGTAATAATTAGCGATGAGCGAGCGTGCTCGCAACTGCTCGGTACTCGCCACTCGTCACTGTAATGCTGCAGCCATGTTGGTTGTGGCATTACAATGATTGGCTGGCCACACAGCGTCATCAGGTCTATATCAGACCCGGGACCCTATGCCCGTCACAGTCTACCCTTCAGACAGGCAGAGTAGGGAGAGCTGCTGCTGAGCGAGGGAGAGAATTGGCGGTTGATTTAGTCAGGTATTCCACAGCAATATACATCTATACTAACAGTCCTGCTAAGGACTAATCCAGATGCATATATTACTGGTGATAGCAGGAGTTAGGCAGAGTTTGTGGAGAGTGTATACAGCACAATAAATCCATTGAACTTTCTGTCTGCTGCTGTTACTCATATACACAGCCTTAGATAACAGGTTTAATATTCTTTTTGCGCTTAATCCTAATTATTTGGTTGAAAAGCAATATAATACACCACTTTTACTGCTCCATTTGCTTGTTAGCAGCATACAGCCAGATTTGTTTGATTTTAATAGCATTGCTGTATTGTGGAAGCAGAGAAACTTGTCCATCTCAGGTGATACGATGTTACTGCGGTAATAATCCTGACATTTTTGGAAATGTGACAAATATTATACTCCATTTAAAGTCTGTCAGTTGTGTGCTGTTCAAACCTATTCACACTTGGACGCTAACCAATACCATACTATAAGGCCACTGCTTAAAACCGTGGTCATCAGACTTGATCCGATATTACTGCTGTAATAATCCTGACATTTTTGGGAACGTGACAAATATTATACTCCATTTAAAATGGGCAAGGCACGTGGCAAGGGACTGGAAAGAGGACATGATGCTGATGGTGCACGCAGAGGCCGAGGTCGTGGGCAAGTTGAAATTATGCCTGCTGAGGGAGCACTAAAGCACCCATATCATGTCGACCTACCTTCCTGCCCTACTTTGAAGGGGGCCGCGAAACACCACTATTGAAGCCAAAGCAGTGTGAAAAGGTTGTTGGTTGGATAGCAGATAATGTTTCCAGTCAGTTTGCCACCACCACCACCCTGTCTTCCATATGGTCCAGTCTCAGTAGCTGTGAGCCTGGACCGCATATTCCTCACTCTGATCCTCCTTTCTCCCCCCATGCCGAGTGCCTGGAGACAACTGATCCCACACTTGGACACTCTGAAGAGCTGTTCACATTTCCATTTAGGGATTCAGGACTCTCGCCCGGCGCGCTTCAAGCGGGGCAAGAGGAGATCACATGTAGCGATGCCCATGTATTTGAGCAGCTACAGTCACATGAAGGCGATGGTGGGAAAATGCAATTACTGTCGCAAGAGGTGGATGATGATGAGACACAATTGCCAGCAAGTCATCAGGAGGCCCAGGGTGCGTACTTGGAAGACAAGGTGGTGGACAATGAAGTCACTGACCAACCTGGCAAGGTGACATGCATAGCGAGGACAGCAGCACACAGGGGGAGGGAGGTGTAGCACCACAACAGGCAGGAACAAGCAGTGGGGTGGCCACAGACACAAGGCGGGCAACAGTTCTCCGGAACACCAACACGAGGGAAGTTGCCTGTCCAACTGTTAGGTCTTCCATAGTCTGGCACTTTTTTAAAGACTGTCAAGTTAATTCCAAACAGGCCATTTGCAACATCTGCCATGCCAGCATCAGCAGGGGCTGCAAAACTACCAGCCTGACGACCACCAGCATGATCAGGCACATGACAGCAAAGCACCTGACTAATTGGACCAAATGCTAGGGTCCAGAAACAGTTTCTGCGGGGGACACCACTGCCTGTTCTGCTGTTGTGCGTGCACACCAATCCCCTGTCCATGGCGCAGGCAAAGATGCCTCTTTTGCACACTTGCAACAACCACCATCAGTAACCACGTCCACGTCCTTGTCACAACGCAGTGTTCAGTTGTCCCTACTCCAGTCCTTTGAATGCAAGGGCAAATATGCAGCTAACGCCCCACAGGCCACAATACTAAACTGCCACATTTTTCAAATGCTTGCACTTGAAATGTTGCCTTTTAGGCTCGTGGAGACAGAATCTTTCGGCAAATTCATGGCGGCGGGTGCCCCTCGGTACTCGGTCCCCAGCCACCACTATTTCTCCCGGTGTGCCGTCCCCGCCTTACACAAGCACGTGTCCCAGAACATTTCACGTGCCCTTACCAACACAGTCACTGGGAAGGTCCACCTAACCACGGGCACGTGGACAAGTGCTTGTGGCCAGAACGGATTGCGGGCCCAGGGTCAACCAGGGTTGCCCTCAGATTCTACAGCTTCTGAAACTCCTCCTCATCAGCCTCCATCTCCGAAATGACCACTTCAGTCGGAGACTGGAAGCACTATAGCACTGCTTCGGCCAAGTGTCAACAGGCACTGCTGAAGCTGATATGCTTAGGTGACAAACTGCCCACCGCTGCAAAGTTGTTGACATCTGTAATAGAGCAGGCAGATCTGTGGCTGTCACTGTTAAACTTACAGCCAGGCAAGATCATGTTTGACAATGACCGGAACATGGTTGTGACTCTGAGGCTTGGCAAACTTGCACACATGCCGTGCCTGGCCCATGTGATCAATCTAATGGTTCAGCGGTTTCTCAAAACCTACACGGATCTGCATGACCTGCTTGTGAAAGAACGCCACGTGTGTGCCCATTTCAGGAAGTCACTTACAGCTTCCCCCACCCTAGCCATACCAACTCACTGACTCGTGTGCGATGTCACCACACGATGGAACTCAATGTTTCATATGTTGGGAAGGATTTGTGAGCAGCAGATGGCAGTTGTTGAGTTCTAGCTTCAACATCCCCATCGGTATTCAGGTCAGCCTCCGCAAATTAGAGCTGATGAGTGGGCCTGGATGTCTGACATCTGTGCCGTACTCTAAAACTTTGAGGACTCCACCAAGATGATGAGCGGCGATGACGCCATAATTAGCATCACCATCCTGCCTCTCTGTCTACTGAAATGCTCTGTGCTCACAATTAAAGAGGAGGCATTGTAGGCGGAGCACGATGAGATGGAGCAAGGAACTATACAAGGTGATGTCACAAAGCCCAGCCTCATCTCATCTCAACATGGATTGGGTGATAATGTGGAAGAGGAGGAGGAACAGGAGCTGTTTTCCTGCACTACAGACGGTACTACGCACACAACAGTCATACCGTTTGTTCAATGTGGATGGCCTGAGGAGAGGGAGAACAAAGAGGAGGACGAGGAGAGCATGGACAGTGGTCCTCTGGGTCAGGACAGGGAAGTCTTGGCTGTTGGCAGTCTGGCACACATAGCTGACTTTATGTTCCACTGCCTTTCCCGTGACCCACGCATTTTGGCAAACAATAATTACTGGTTTGTCACATTTCTGGATCCACGCTACAAGGACATCTTTCTATCTCTCCTTCTCGGGGCAGAGCGGTCTAATAAAATGTTGCAGTACCAGAAGGCCCTTGTTGTAGAATTATTAAAAAAATTCCCATCTGAAAATGCTGGCAGCAAAGGTCACAGTTTGTTGGACAACCAAAGAGTACAGGTGAGGGAGACACAAATACGATGTAGCAGAGGTAGGGGAACACTGTCAAAGGTCTGGGACAGTTTTCTCAGACACTCCCAGTGCCCCTGCCCTGATGCGTGGGGTACTCTGACAAGGAGGAGAAAGTTTTGAAAGATGCTGAAGGAGTACCTTGCCAACTGTACCAACGTCTTCTGTGATTCCTCTGTGCCTTATAACTATTGGGTATCCAAGCTGGACATGAG
The DNA here is from genome assembly GCF_046119375.1 of Phyllobates terribilis. Lineage (NCBI taxonomy): Eukaryota > Metazoa > Chordata > Amphibia > Anura > Dendrobatidae > Phyllobates > Phyllobates terribilis. The sequence goes on along the minus strand of NW_027362968.1, from coordinate 605,318 downwards.
GCATGAACTGTCTCTCTACGCCTTGGAGGTCCTGGCCTACCCTGCCGCCAGCATTTTATCAGAGCGGGTTTATTGTGCCACTGGGGGTATTATAACTGAAAAGTGCATCTGCCTGTCAACTGAAAATGCTGACAGGCTGACTCTTATCAAAATGAACAAGGGCTGGATTAGGCCAGACTTCTCAACACCACCGGATGATAGCAGCAGAACATAAAGTCAAATTCAGTGTTTTTTGTTGGGGGGGTCTATTCCCATGCGCCTCTTCACACCCAGACATGGGTATACGCTTCCTGATTTTGTCTGTTTTATGTCACCCTCCTCCTTCTCCTTCTCCTCATCATCCATCACCATATCAACAGGGTGACCATCATGCAACACCCACATAATTTTTTTAAAAGGTGTTTAAGTTGCCCGTAGGAAATATTTTTAGGCCTACCTCTAACATTCTGTATGTTATACAGTATTGTCATGTATACCCCCAATGGGTAAATGTTTTTCAGCCCATGCGCTTAGTGCATGGGCATTACCACTGTAGGAGACCCACTCCTTAATAATGGGAACAATTTTTTTAATGAGGACTTCCTCTACGTCTCTTCAAAGGGGTATTTGGTTGCGTCCTAAATTTTCACAGCCTTTGCACTTAGTGCATAGGCATTACCAGTATTGGAGACCCGCTCCTTAATAATGGGAACATTTTTTTTAATGTGGCCCTCTTCTACGTCTGTTCAAAGGGGGTATTGGAGTGCGTCCAAATTTTTGTAAGCCCTTGCAGTCACTGCTCATGCAATAACAGTATAGGAGACCCACTACTTTATAATGGGAACAACAAAGCATAGCCGGCTGATGGCTGTCTAACAATAGTGAGGATCGACTGCTGGCCCTCTAACAATAGTAAGAGCCGCCTAATGGCCTTGTAAATATAGGCTTTGTGACTTTTGACAGTCCCTCCTTCATAAATATAACAGGATTTGTCCGATCATGTCTCACACACCACATGACAAGATAAGGTAGTAAAATGTTAAAATTTCTTTTACTAGTAAATGTATTTTCCACCATTGAAAGCAATGCAAAAGTGCAAAAATGCATCAAAAACGCTACTTGTGAACATAGCCCAAGGTGTGGAGGAGCCATTTTTGTTTTTGGTTATTTATTTTGCCTTATATATAAGTCATTACCCTGGAAAGGATGTTCCTTAACATTTTTTGCAGGAAAATCCATTTTGGTTTCGTAATTGTATGATTTATTGTGAGTCCGTAAAAAAGTGGCATAATACTCTGACAATATTGTTCACAGCAGTGGCCTGGGAGACAGAGATGCTTCCAGGGGTCTTCCCCATGCTGTTCCCATATCATGGCCAATTTATAGGCCCCCTCCAGACCCCGGGGAGGGGGGGGGTGCCGAAAAAATGCTGAAATTTCCCATTGGCTCACATTGAGCTCGCTACTTGGGTTGAGCACCCAAGCATTATGATTTTCTTGACTCGAGCAACGAGCTCCCATGCACTTTAGTGCTTGATCATCACTAGTAATAATATACATTTTACTGTGTATAACAGATATAAATGATTTATCTTAGAACATAAAAATCCCCCCACTGGTCAGAGGAGTAAAGCCCCCACAGCTCTTTCCTCCATGTCTGCATCTGGTACTGATGCTCAGCCTGTAGTACTGCTGCCTTATTTCTTGCTAGGCAACCTCTTTATAAGGTGAGGTGCTCTATATAAGGCAACATCTCAAGATTCCATGATGACATTACTACAAGATTCCATGAATTTACCATCATTACTTATACCAGTGTTTATAGCAGGGCTGTGGAGTCGAGAAGAGAAATGTCCGACTCCTCAATTTCCCAGAGTCCAACTCCCTCATACATAGCTCCTGTTTAAGTGATAAATTTACTGCAGTAAAATGGTAACATCAGGCTTTTAATCATCATTATGATACAATAATCAAGCTCTTTTTATAGAACCTGAAATATTTTTATTGGAATACAACATTAAAATAAAAAAAGCGTCAATAAATTGTAAACATGCAATGCACTATGCAGTAAGTGGGAGCAAAAACAGTTTTCAACAGAAACAAACTGAAGAACATTTGTGCAGTCTATGAATTTGTTCTAATATTTAAGCTTATTTTCCTTATGTAATGATAATGAAGCTTCTACCCAGACCGTTTTGAATAGATATGATGACATTTTTTACAGAAACAGTTTGAAGGGCTGTGGTTGTTTCTGGACCTAGGTGTGAATAACAGATTTCACTCCTGTAACAATTTATTCGCCCCTTTCTTATATTGATACATTTCTGGGTTCATGTAACAAAAGATAGAACCATAGATGACCTTGTGGTACAAAATTAGTTAAGTGTGTCATTGCAAATGAAAGTTTGGATACTTGGACATCCCCATAAGCAATGATAAAGATTTGCTTTTGGAGTTATTTGTTGTGTATAGTCCCATTCTATATCCCCTTGAGGGGGTCCGGTACGACCTGGGACAAACTTTTAGCCTCTTTTCTAGATACCTGGATGATTGAAGATATTTTTGTGCTTGAACTAAAGAATCCAATATGTTTGAATGAGTTAGATTTGGATCATCCATATTCCATATTTTGTCATTGGAGTTTGTGTTTAGTATTGTCTATAAGGGCATGGAGAAATGTATCATTCAAGGATACTTGTCCTTTCATGACCGTGTACTGCCAACACGGGTTCCATGGATCAACATGCCCCCACCTTCCAGCACTCACCTTCCCCCACCAAATAAAAACACTGCACCTGTATTTCTTTGGATAAATTTGGCCACAGCGGCCATTTTATTAACAAACAACATTAACATATTAACAGTGTTATAAAATAAATAAGAAGGGAGGGTTCTTGGAGTTAAAATTAGATCTGGCATAAATTAAACCGAACTCGAACCACCATATTACCCTCAGCCGTCCATCACCAGCTCAAGGGCACCAAAAGCTCCCAGGGTAAAACCCCGTCCAGAGCCCAAAACCAAATGCCAGATCACCCCGGTTAATCAAGGCACTGCCTGTGATTATCCAATATTCTTTCCACCGACACTTCTGTGCCAACTCCAAGAACCCCACCCCCCGCCAAGCCACTGCGACAAACCCTCATAAAACTTTACATGTCCTTTTTTAATATAACCCATCGATAATACACAATAGTAATAACTCCTTTATCTCCTCTTCAGTAAAACCACCCTTTCACCATTAACTTCACAGAATACCAACAGAAAGAAGGGGTGGGTGGGTGGGAACTTTCCCCGCTGACTTCCTTCCTGGACTGACCGTTTTCCCGCACTTTTCCTTATTATATCTCCCCAGCCCCTTCCAATGCCCGCCCCCCCAGGCTTATAACCAATCCGGATATTGGGATTAAAATTACACCCTCCTGGCACATCCCGGTCACGTGGGGCTTCCTTCTAGTTACACTTGCTTCCAGCCCCCTTCTTTATATTCACTTTGGAAAGCCATTGAATGATTTGGGGTCCCAGTCTTGTTTTGTTAGATTAATGATGATGACAGATGTGATATAACTGGCTTATATTTGGATATTTTGCCATAATTTCATCAATTTGGGCGCCTTGTGTGGTTAGTACCTAGTAGCGCCCCCTTTTGCAAGTATCACAGCTTGTAAACGCTTTTTGTAACCAGACAAAAGTCTTTCAATTCTTGTTTGAGGGATTTTCATCCATTCTTCCTTGGATTATAAGGCTGTGTGCCCACGATGCGTTTTTTAAGCGTTTCCGCAGCAGCAATTCCACCGCAAAACGCTTAACAAACGCTTGGTAGAAGGTCTGCAATGTTCCCCAATGATAATCCGCATGTGCTATGCACGTGCTGTGGAAATTACCGCTGCGGATTATCATTGCGGAAAAATCCACAGCACTACCATTAATTTTGCGTACCGCCATTGACTTGCATTGAATCGTATAATATCCACATGACTACATGTGCACATGCGGATATTAAGCGACTCAATGTGCGGATGGTACCCGGGTCTGGAGAAGAGGAGACTCTCATCCAGACCCGGGTACCATGGTACCTGCAAAAGAATTTAAAATAAAAAATAAACATTATACTCACCTTCTGATGGCCCCCGGTCTCCTTAACATTCTTTTTAACTATTATCTTGGTCACACTATATAAATCCAAGCCGGTTACATGGATTTATAAAGTGTGAACAAGTTGTCAAGCACTTTTCCAAGTGATGCTAAAATTGCTTGGAAAAGCGCTTGACAACCCGCATGCCAAATCGCATGTGAAAAACGCGGGACATACGCTTGTCCCTGGCAGAAAAAACGCATGTACAATCCGCATGTACAATCCGCATGTACAATCCGCATGCGTTTTTTCTGCCAGGGAGATGCAGAAATGCTCAGGAAAAAATCCGGAGCATTTCTGCATCGTGGGCAAATAGCCTTACTCCAGCTCTGTGAGATTCCTGGGTTGTCTTGCATGCACTGCTATTTTGAGGTCGAGCCAAAGATTTTCAATGATGTTCAGATCAGGGGACTGTGAGGGCCATTGTAAAACCTTCAGCTTGCTCCTGTTGAAGTCTATTGTGGATTGTGACATGTGCTTAGGATCATTATCAATTTGTAGAAGCCATCCTCTTTTCAACTTCAGCTTTTTTACAGATGATGTTATGTTGGCATCAAGAATTTGTTGAAATTTCATTTAATTCATTCTTCCCTCTACCCGTGAAATGATCCCCGTGCCATTGGCTGTAACACAGCCCCAAAGCATGATTGATCCACCCCCATGCTTAAGGGTTGGCAAGATGTTCTTTTCCTGAAATTCCGTGCCCTTTTTTCTCCACACAGACCTTTGATCATTGTGGCCAAAGAGTTCTATTTTAACCTCATCGGTCCACAGGACTTGTTTCCAAAATGCATCAGGCTTGTTTAGATGCTCTTTTGCATACTTTTGATGCTGAATTTTATGGTGAGAAGTCGGACGCAGGAGAGGTTTTCTTCTGATGACTCTTCCATGAAGGCCATATTTGTGCAGGTGTCTCTAATCAGTAGAACAATGTATCACAACTCCAAAGTCTGCTAAATCTTTCTGAAGTTTTTTTGCAGTCAGTCAGGGTTCTGATTTGCCTCTCTAGCAACCGTACGAGTGGCTCTTACTGAAATTTTGTTTGGTTTTCCAGACTTTATCTTGACCTCCAATGTTCCTGGTAGCTGCCATTTTTTAATTACAATTCAAACTGAGGAAAGGGCAACTTGAAAACGCTTTGCTATCTTCTTATAGCCTTCTCCTGCTTCGTGGGCCTCCACCATTTTCATTTTCAGAGTGCTAGGCAGCTTCTTAGAAGAACCCATGGCTGCTGGTTTTTGTCACAAGCTTAGAGGAGGTTGGGTTTTTATAAAGCTGGGAAATTTGCATCACCTGGACTTTCCTAACCATGATAATGAACAAGCCATAACCCTAACAGGCTAATTAAGGTCTGAAATCTTGGTCAACAAAGGTATCTGAGCACACAAATCTCCAAGGGTGCCCAAAGTTTTGCATCGGCCCATTTTCCTTTTTGTAATTTTTAAAAAGTAAAAACTGACTATATATATATATATATACTGTATATATATATATATATATATATATTGCCTAAAATACAAAGGAAATGCGTCATCTTTAACTTTAGGCCTTTTAGAGATCAATTCATCTTCAACTTGCTTAGCTGTTCACTATAACATTAATTTTGACCGGGGGTGGCCCAAACTTTAACATGTCACTGTATATCCCCAAATATTTCAGCGCTGTTTCAATCCAGCAGAACTGGAATCTCTTTGTCCATAGTGGCTTTGAAGGGCTTCTTAATAATAAGGTCTCAGTTTTGTCTATATCTAAGGTGTAACTCAATAGTCCTCCCAGTTCTTCTATTTCTTTAATAAGGAGTGCAGGCAGGGTCATATTCGTAATAGAGACCCCCATCTTGGGAGATTGGGGGGTGGTGAGGCGTGTGCTTCTGATCTTCATTCCCTGGACCCCCCAGATAAAGATACTTCTTTTAGATCCTGAATCCGGATTTCTTATAAATACGTAATTATGATTTTTATTGTGTATACAGATATTAATAAATATATTTATAAATCCCCTCACTGATGAGAAGAGCCCGGTGCCCACAGCTCCCTCTTACATACAAGCACTGATGCTCACCCTATGGTTTTACCATCTTCACTGTTGCTAGGCAACTTCCTTATAAGGTGAGAAGCTCCATATATGATTCCCTCACAAGATTCCATGATGACATCACCGCTATTATGACATCAGAATTCACCACCACTACAGTTTCTTTCTTTTTTAATGGTATGATATGAGTGACGATGAATAAATAAATAAATCTTCCATCACTTTTTTATTTTCCTTTTTTTTGCCGCTCACTGTAGACAAATTATCTTTATTCTGCAGGTTGATACAATTACACAGATATCCAGTTTATTTAGCTTTTTTAATCATTGACCCATAACTTTCATTTTTCTGTTTAGATTTAGGCAAGAGCTTTTTTTAATGGAACGAGCTACAATATTTATGGGTAACAGTGCGCGGTACATGAGACGTTTTCATCATTTTTTTTTTCTGTAGTGAAAAGAACAAAAAATATTCTACACGGATTTGGTGGAATCTTTATTTCTTTTATAGATTAAAAGTGTTCTCCGGCCGCTTCCTTCCACATTGGGAGGTGAGTGAGCTGCCGTCTGAGGAACCTACCAAGTCACAGGCATGATGGCGGCCACACTTACACCGTCCCATCATGTATCTGTAGACGTGATGTCACCTCCCAGTATGGAAGTAAGCGGCGCTGAACAAACCCTTGAAGATCCCATAGGGGCCATTTATGTCACATGTGGTTGACTACAATCCTTTTGCCTTTGGAGAGAACCACAACTCACAGCATTTCTTGAATTTCTGAAGCTTCCAGGGCATTCTGGGGGTTATAATTCACCAAAGAAGTAGAGTCATTATTTTTTTACCTAGTGACATAGGAGTGGATGCAGGGCTTTTTTTAATAGCTTATTAATGCTTGCCTCTGACACTTGCTTTATTTTTACCTCTGACAATGCTCACTGCCGACAGCCTATAGAGTTGCTGCTTGTGTTGCTAGGCAACTTCCTTTTATGGAGAGAAGCTCCATATATGGTAACATCTCAACATTCCGTGATGATATTATGACATCATAATGCACCACCATTACTTGTGCCAGTGTTTACAGCTCCAGTGTCACTTTGACATTCCGGTGTCATTGTTGTTGGTGATTAGCTACATAGCTAGTGATTTACTGACTGCGATTTGGATTTATTTGGATTTATTTGAAATGTCTGAAATTCCTTCAGACAATTTTCAGGTGTTGGCACTGCTGCAGGGGATTCTTACCACCTATGCCCCTGACATTGTGCTGCCGCTACCCGATGGCGTCCTCAGCTTCACTTACCGGCTGGTTATGGAGCTGTTGAGAGACTGCCTGACCAAATATCAGCAAGGTCGTATAAGCTCAGCATATCTTGAGCATTTACAGAAGAACATCAGGACATTGGTGCAACAGGTAAGTGGTAGAAATCTGCATAAAACATCGAAAAGTTATAATAACAGAATATAAGTTTATTCACATAAAATAGTTCTTTAGGCCGATAATAATATAATATATAACCGGCACTAAGTCACTAGATATGTAGTAATTGTAGAGCAGATCGCAGGAGTAAAGTGGTGACATAATCGGCCTCCTCCATGTTCTCTCATGATTTTCCTTTTCTATTTATTTCCATCTTTATAGGCTGAAGAAAAATCCACAAGTGGAGAATTGGCCTTTATTATACAACTGGCACAAAATGTCCTGTATGTACTGGAGCGTCCGGCCGGCTCACTGGAGCGTCTGGTAAGGATGCATCACTTTCTATATCACACGTCCTGGTCTAATCTTCTCCAGATTAGCCGTCAAATAGCAGAGTGGCAGATTTATGATGTCAGAGGCGCAGGATGTTCTATGGCAGCCTGTCTCTGCAGCTCAACCCTCTGTAGTGACATTCTGTACTCAGCGATGCAGAGGTTGTGTTTCCACCTCTGTCTCACTTCATCATCACAATCTTCATTCTTCTAAATGCTGCAGTTCTGACAATAGAAGTTATTAGAGAACAGTTGTAGATACAAGTCCCTTATATATTCATGTTGATTTTCTGGAGGGAGCGGTCATGTATAGTCCGTCCAATACTGAGATTGTCCCATAGATCCAGGTTTAGTACTTCGTGCCTTATGTAGAGTCCGTCCAGTAATGAGATTATCCCATAGATCCAGGTTTAGTCCTTCCTGCCTTATGTACAGGCCGTCCTTGGGTTATGAACTAGATATAGCCTATAGTTTTGTTTGTAACCCAAATTTGAATGTAAAATGGAAAGAGTAAAAAAAAACAATAATATTTTGCTCGCTGTCCGCCACCCGGTCCTCTTATTCCATCATAGTGTGCCACATTTCCAGCCTCTTCACTATGGGGCAGGACTTCCCGTCTCGTCCTTATGACCTTATGATGAGCAGTGAAATCTGGGTCCTGAATGTGGCCAGAAGTCCTGCACTATAGTGAAGAGACCGGAGAAGTAGCACATGACATTGGAAAGAAGAGGACTGGACGATAGGTGGTGAGCAGCGGGGCGGCCGGAGAGGAGAGTGGTGAATATTAGCTTTTTTTTTTCATCATCAACCCTTTGTATCTTGGAGTCGTTTGTAAGTCAGATGTTTCTAAGTCGAGGACGGACTGTATACGGTGATTTAGTATTTGTGAAATGCTACATTAATTGTACATATTGTGACGAACAGGAAACATCAGAAGGTGACTCTGAAGAGGGGGAAAACCTGACTATCCCGGACCCTAATACCAGTCAGCAGGGGCTGAACACTGATCTGATGGAAGGTGAGCAATCATCTAATATTCTTACATTCACATATCGAGATATTATAGAGAACGGCAGAGAACATGTAGATTTACTCTCCATCCTCTGTATGAGGCCGGTGACGGCTCCGGAGCCCCTTATAGACTATAATGGAGGGGGCGCAGGTAATTCTGCTTCTCTCCTCTGTGCTCTTCTTTATCATGTACAAGGAGGCTCCTAGGACCCCGATCATGTAATTGTTCTAGGATGAATCAGATCCTGAACAATGGCCATTTATGGTCCAGAATATCCATCTATGGAGGAGCCATAAATATATACGTTGTGTGCAGAATCCCATATACCAGTATTACACCGTGTACAGAGCCCGTCTCATCTCCTTCTTAATATGGATGTTATATATTATGTACTGATATCGTCTAATACAAAACGTTTCCTCATTATTATAGGAATATCTGTGCCGGCAATTACTGACGGTGGAATATGTGAGACCCCCGAGGTCCAGGAATCTGTCAGTGTAAGTATCAGCGGAGACGTCTGTGTATGATCAGGTAACGGGGGTGAATTACACATATAATATTATCCCCCATATGACGAGGGGATATCCCTATTCTTCTTGTAGATCAGATCTATTGTGTGTGATGGCGGCATTATTATTCCTGCCCCCGCTGTGTGATCTCCCGTCTCCTCCCCTGCAGTACAGTGATGTCTGTGTATGGGGGATATCCCATATACATAATGTTGTCTGTGGGGGTCCGGCATCCACAGATTTTATCTTTCTGCAGATTTTATGCTTTAATGCCATTTCTTATTATTTCTAGGACTTGATCGGATCATTGAACCCAGGGAGAAATCCTTGTAAGAGCGACTACGAACAGATCAAACAGTTCAGCTGTGGAGCTTTTGGGTGAGCTTGATGTCGGCATAATATTCGGTTTCTAGGGCTCCTTATGATGATCCCTCTGTCTCTGTGCCCGTACAGTGTTACCATAGAGGAATTATTGGAGTCCACATCCCTGTTCTCTAGAGAAGAGCGGATCTGGCATAATTCACATTCGCCTTTCATGCAGACTTTCCTGGGAAATGTGATTGACGTAGAAGTTATCACTCGGCAAATGTAATATCTCTTATTACGCTCTGGGTTCTCTCCAGACCCCAGATCTTAATAAATGTAAGATGTACAAAATGGAAAAAATACTCATACTGACCTTACTGCTCAGCTCTCCGACCCCTCCGCTTCTCAGCCTCATCTGTCCGATCCTCACCGCGTCTTCAGATTGCTGCCGCTCACGCTGGGCCAGAACTTCTAGCTTGGAGAAGGTCCAGGAGGATTCTATGCAAGAGCAGGAAGATTTGCAATGTCATGCCACCATGACCTTTTATGCGTTTGTGCAGAATCTTCCTAGACGTCATCAATGCCAGAAGTCCTGTCTCAGCCTTAGACATTTTCTTGTTCTTCAGCACTGGCAGCAGCTTTGAAAGTACAGTGAGGACCAAAAGGTTGAGATAGAGGAGCCAGAGAGGTAAGTGTAAGAGTTTGTTTATTTTTTAACATTTTGACGGACTTTTAAGGTTTAGAAAATAGTAGCCAATGTTCACCATTTTGCCGAATCCATGAGGAAGAGAATTACAAAAATTTCGCCATTTTGGCCAATGCGGATATATGTAAAATTTGAGTAGAATTCTAATCCATTGTATTTTATTCGCTCATCTCTTCTGTGCACATCTAATTGTCATTATTCAATTCATTTACGATGGGGCATGGATGAGGACCTCCCAGTGGAGATCATCTATGTAGCGACGGCAGCTCATCTAGTATTCACCATTAGTACAGGAGATGTGATGAGGTCTATAGACAGACTGTTAGTAAGAATACATTATAAACCACCGATTTTCTTCCTCTTCAGAACCGTCCACTTAGTGCGCCAAAAAGACTCCAAACAGTTATACGCCATGAAGAAACTGGACAAGCAGAAGCTGAAAGATCCAGTAAGACTTGAACGGGCCTTTCTAGAGAGGGACATCCTAACATTCGCAGATTGTCCCTTCGTGGCCTCCATGTTGTGCTACTTTCCAACTACACGTCATCTGTGCATGGTCATGGAGTATGTACCAGGTAGGACATCTCCATCGTATCTATATCCAGCGCTGGTCTGCTCATCTCTAGGACCTTCTCCATAAGCAGAATGTGACCACATAGATGGTTACATGTCCACACTGCTTTTACTATAAGTTATCTGTTAACAACAGGCCAGAAAAATGATTATGTGGCAGAAATTTTCACTATAGATAAAGGAGGGTTTGACTGAATTTTTACAGTTTGTACAGGGTTTTTCCAAAAAATAAGACAGGGTCTTATATCAATTTTTTGCTCCAAAAGATGGGTTAGGGCTTATTTTTAGGGGATGCCTTATTGTTTTCTCATGAACAACAATACACATTTATTTAAAAAAAAAAAAAGGACATATTTAAATATAATCATGTCATGACACACACACTGCACATACACATCTATATACACATATACTGCACATACACAGCTATATACACATATACTGCACATACACAGCTATATACACATATACTGCACATACACAGCTATATACACATATACTGCACATACACAGCTATATACACATATACTGCACATACACAGCTATATACACATATACTGCACATACACAGCTATATACACACACACTGCACATACACAGCTATATACACATATACTGCACATACACAGCTATATACACATATACTGCACATACACAGCTATATACACATATACTGCACATACACAGCTATATACACACACACTGCACATACACAGCTATATACACATATACTGCACATACACAGCTATATACACACACACTGCACATACACAGCTATATACACATATACTGCACATACACAGCTATATACACACACACTGCACATACACAGCTATATACACACACACTGCACATACACAGCTATATACACATATACTGCACATACACAGCTATATACACATATACTGCACATACACATCTATATACACATATACTGCACATACACAGCTATAGACACATATACTGCACATACACAGCTATATACACACACACTGCACATACACAGCTATATACACATATACTGCACATACACAGCTATATACACATATACTGCACATACACAGCTATATACACATATACTGCACATACACAGCTATATACACACACTGCACATACACAGCTATATACACATATACTGCACATACACAGCTATATACACACACTGCACATACACAGCTATATACACACACACTGCACATACACAGCTATATACACATATACTGCACATACACAGCTATATACACATATACTGCACATACACATCTATATACACATATACTGCACATACACAGCTATATACACATATACTGCACATACACAGCTATATACACATATACTGCACATACACAGCTATATACACACACACTGCACATACACAGCTATATACACATATACTGCACATACACAGCTATATACACACACACTGCACATACACAGCTATATACACACACACTGCACATACACAGCTATATACACATATACTGCACATACACAGCTGTATACACATATACTGCACATACACAGCTATATACACACACACTGCACATACACATCTATATACATAGTATAGCTTCACATTTTTATATGGGACGTTGTTTCCTTGCACTTATTTCTGCAGCTTTTGCACATTTGTGGTTTGGCTTCATAGACATTCCGCGCAGTCCTAGTTACTATTAGGGTATGCTCCATTGTTTTTCTTTTGCATTATTACACAGTATATCTCTATGTGTGACATCCTGCCCCAATGTCTCCGCTTATTTCTCATTCACACGCATCATGTGTCATTTACATTGTAACAAACCCTCTCCTGTCATATTTGCTTTCTCCTGTAGGAGGAGACTGTGGCAGTCTTATGAACATCTATGGACCTTTACCTGTCCCCTTGGCCCGAAAGTACATTGCAGAAACAGTCCTGGCTGTGGAATACCTGCACAGCTTTGGTGTGGTGCACCGAGACCTGAAGCCTGAGAAGTAAGTGCCCCCTCTAGGAGGAAGAAAGTTAGAGATTGTCATAAAGTCTATGGGTTATTACTTGGGGCTGACACCGTCTGTTTTTTCACAGCCTCCTGGTATCGGCATCTGGTCATATTAAAGTCACGGACTTCGGACTTTCCAAACTCGGCCTCATGAGACCAACATCAGAAACCTACGAGGCTCCAACCGAGGACGTCACCAGAGAGTTCCGTGATGATGAGGTCGGCTTTACTTACAGGATCTTGTTCTTTACTCTTCTCATCTATTTCTTCTTCTCTGATATCTTCTCATCTAGAAAACGTTTTCCTCTGATGTTATTCGTCACAATTATTTTCTCAGCTCCTCATCTCCTTCTTCTGTTGCTTTCCAGATTGCTGGCTCCCCTGAATACATCGCCCCTGAAGTCATCTTACAGGAAGGCTATGGGCGGCCTGTGGACTGGTGGTCGGTAGGGATCATCCTACACGAATTCCTTCTATTCCGTGTACCATTTCATGGGGATTCCAAATATGACACTTACTGCAGTATATTAAGGGGTAAGTAAAATAATCTGAAAGCGGAGTGGTGTCATTGTTATTTGCTTAGATTGGTTCTGTGGTTTAGTTACTTGTTGTGTTAATCCAAAAGATTTTTGTTTTAATAAAGTAAATGAAGAGGTTTTATTTTCTGTAACATTTTCTTTTAATATAACAGATGAGATAACTTGGACATTTGATAATCGCACTGCTCCACCTGATGCTCAGGACGTCATCACTGAGCTGCTCAGAAAAGATCCGGCACATAGACTTGGGACAGGTAATGTATATAATAGTATTAATAATGAATTATTACACATCTGTGACCAGACAAATGATCACGCCCCTGAGGATCAGCACTGAGGTTTTCTGCTTTACTTTCAGCAACTTTTCTTCACATCAGCTCTGTTACGTCTTTAGTTCAGAGTAACATAAACTGTTCAGATATGGAGCTGTCTATCTGATAATGTCTAGATCACTTTTTATTGTCTTCCTTTCCCAGGAGGAGCGAAAGAGATCAAAATGCATCCATTCCTATGTGGCATAGACTTTGACAGTCTTCTAAGTAAAGAGCCACATTTCATTCCTAACTTTGAGTCAGAAGAGGACACTGGCTACTTTGACCGTAAGTAGAAGGAGACGTCATCTGCAGAAAGCTTTTGTGTGTCTTGTCTTTCATATTTTGTGACAATCAATCCCAATCATTTTTAGTGATAAAATGGTGACTTTCCGTGATCGGGTCTCATACTAATAATCTCTAATAACACTTGTGCTTTTCAGCTCAATGTAGCAATTACGAACTTATTGATTCAGATGAGGGGGACACAAGCGAGGATAATGACTGGCCAGAAAGCCTGAACTTTATATCATCGTCTCAAAGGCTTTCTAAAGTAAGTGTGACCGGTAAGATCTATAAAACTTATAATTAAAATAAAGTTTAAATATATATTTATTTTATTTTTCTCTATGTTTTAGCTCTGTTCCACCAATACCAGGGTGATGAACGATGAAGAACTGAAGCCACCTCCAGTGTATTCCCCAGAGAGTGCAAAACACTCAGACATGTGAGTAAATTATTATTATCGGGTTTGGATCTGATATATCAGAAGATCAACTGTAAGATAAGTGTAACTCAGCACTATATCCAGCGCCACCACCCCATGATTGATGATCACTGTGGTTCTGGCTTGTGATAACGCCGGCGATAACAGCCGATCATTGCAACCAGTCAATCATTTCCAGCTCATTACAGGCCAATATTACTAGCGATTCTCCATTCTTACTGATAGAAGTGGGTCCTGAGCAGAGTGCCTCCTCCATGTTATCCAAATGTCCTAACCGGCCTTGCAGACGGGTGTTCGTCCATTTTGTATTGTTTTCGCTTGTAATTTATGTTTTTCTTCTACCAAACAGGCAGCAAGAATCTTCCCCTTCTAAACCTGATGGAGACAAGCAGTGTTTCACTGCTAATTACAGCGAGTCCTCCCCATTGTCAGGTGTGTACAGGTCTATATGACATCCTATCACAGTTTGTGGTCAAAATATGTAATGTGAACGTGCACATAAAGGATCAGAAAATTCCTACTTTTTTCTCCCTATAAAGCGATGAGCAGTTCATTCTGTAAAAATCTCCATTCTTTTATGCGTTAAAAGTTCTAAGGGGCCGTTCAGTCTTCTGCCAAACTGACTCAAATCCTGCGCCCACGGCCCCATATGGCCCATACTGACCCCTTTATGGCCTCAATGTTACACTGAGGTTTATGTAACTGATTATAAGGCAACACTGCGGCACATTACAAGTAATGTCATGGTAAGAAGGGACATAGCTCCTTGTCGAGACCCCACATGGCAGGTTTCATATTAATCAGTTCTCTGGGTAATCTAATTCTCACCCCTCTGCTGATGTTATGTATATGTGACATATTTCCCCCATTATGGGGCAATAATCGATTACCGGGGCTACAAGCCACGAGAATAACACCATCCTATAGAACCATACAAAGCTCATCTCTTAGGAGTTTATAATCAACATCTTTTTCTTGTTTTTTATTCGAATTTCCAGTTCAGGGGAAAAGAAAACCGAAAAAACAACAAAAACCAGAGAGAGAAGAAGAAGGGGAAAGGAGAAGAGGTGAGTGTGACAATAAGCCCCATGTTGTGTGGTGTCGGCCGTGGAGCAGATCTGTCAGTGGTGGGATTGTCACATGTATGATGGCGGACAATCCCCCCGTACCTGTGTATGGATGATTCCTCTGCCGTCTGGCCACAGTGACCGCACAGCCGTGTCCTCTGATATGGAGTCCTGTTACTGACATCAGTGTTACGTCTCTTCTCATAGGTTCTCTCTTCCGCCGGGTGATCTCATCCTGCCGGCGTGGACTATCCAGGGCTGCTCACTCCATCCGAGAAAGCTGCTTATTTGGTGTCTGTCACCGCGGCTCCATAAACATCGCGAGGGCAGAAAACCGCCACGTCTAGCACCCTGAGGAAAGTACAGCACATCCACCATCAATGCTGTACCTGTATGGAAGGACTGGCACCATCTACATGTGGCCTCCTGACCAGCAAGGAACATCTGCTGAAGAAGGAGGCTCCTCCAAGAACATCTCCTCGTCCTTCCATGCAATTCTTAATTTAAAAATAAAACTTTTAAATTGATTAATGTCCCTTTGTATTTAATAGAGTCCTCCTGACATTTATGGGGTGTCAGTTGTTTACGACATACATGTCTGATGGGTGGGCTACAAACAGGAGAACATCTGTTCCATGTCTCCCAGTAATCCTCCAGACCTCGGCCAAAAGTGGAGGAGAGGACCAGTGATTCTGTTACACCTAAAAATGATGGTCAATGTAGGAAAAACATGTTCTGATCCATAGATTTTATCCATAGACTCGGACCCTTTTACCTAAATGTGGCTCGACCTAAGTTTTATGCACAGGAACCAATTGGATTCGGTGCTGGGCGTCCTGGGGAGCCCAGGGTCACATGCCCACTGTGACATAATAAGACCTTCTGTATTCTAGAGACCACCCTTCTCACCAGGGCTGTGGGGTCAGTAAGACAATCTCCACCTATAATAATGACTAATAGAAAATAATTGTGAATATTCAGCAATTTTTGCAGGAAAATCTTTAATATTACACAAGGTATCCCCTGATCCACCGCAGGGAGACAGCTGAGTTAATTTGTACTAGGTATGTACAGCACCGTTGGTTCCAGCATTCAGATGAATACAATTTTGTTAGCAGTCCTCCAGCTCCCACTCCATGGTAGTGACTATGGTAGGGTCCTCTGGCAAGGTGGAAATGTTGCGGGAGCAACATCCCGAATCTGCCCCTCTCCTGTGCCCGTCCGGAGTGATGTTCCAGCCGGAAGCGCTGTTGGTGAGTGGGGGACGTGAACAATTGTATTTATTTTTAGTTTTACATTAATTTTTATTCAAATAAGAATGGTAAAATGGGACAGTAAAAAAAGGAAGGAAAAGAGGGGAGAATTAAATACTCAGTGTGGACAGTACTATATAAAAAAAAATTCATAAAAGCACTATGAAATTAATCCCCAAGGATTTTATAACCCCAGTTGGGGGATTAAAATGTGCTACCTGGGGAACAGGCATCAATGTCACCCATCACTGTATATGTATGAGAGTGCCATTGAAACAAGACGGAATTGGTATGCAGTTGTTAAAAATTGTTATATGCCTAACTCTAAAAAATGAATATTGTATATATATGTACATACAGTGGGGTAACTATAGTCTGATGGGCCCGGGACCGCGCCCCCCCCCACATCCTGAATAAATGTATACAGTGGGTACGGAAAGTATTCAGACCCTTTTAAATGTTTCACTCTTTGTTTCATTGCAGCCATTTTGTAAATTCTAAAAAGTTCATTCTTTTTTCTCATTAAAGTACACTCTGCACCCCATCTTGACTGAAAAAAACAGAAATATAGAAATTTTTGCAAATTTATTAAAAAAGAAAAAAACTGAAATATCACAAGATCATAAGAATTCAGACCCTTTGCTCAGACACTCATATTTAAGTCTCACGCTGTCCATTACCTTGTGATCCTCCTTGAGATGGTTCTACTTCTTCATTGTGTCCAGCTGTGTTTAATTAAACTGATAGGACTTGATTTGGAAAGGCACACACCTGTCTATATAAGACCTCACAGCTCACAGTGCATGTCAGACCAAATGAGAATCATGAGCTCAAAGGAACTGCCCAAGGAGCTCAGAGACAGAATTGTGGCAAGGCACAGATCTGGCCAAGGTTACAAAATAATTTCTGCATTACTCAAGGTTCCTAAGAGCACAGTGGCCTCCCTAATCCTTAAATGGAAGAAGTTTGGGACCACCAGAAGTCTTCATAGACTTGGCCGTCCAGCCAAACTGAGCAATCGTGGGAGAAGAGCCTTGGTGAGAGAGGTAAAGAACAAACCCAAGATCACTGTGTCTGAGCTCCAGAGATGCAGTAGGGAGATGGGAGAAAGTTTTACAAAGTCAACTATCACTGCAGCCCTCCACCAGTTTGGCCTTTATGACAGAGTAGCCCGATGGAAGCCTCTCCTCAGTGCAAGACATATGAAAACCCGCATAGAAGTTGCTCAAAAACACATGAAGGACTACCAGACTATGAGAAATAAGATTCTCTGGTCTGATGAGATGAAGATAGAACTTTTTGATAACTTTGGTGATAATTCTAAGCGGTATGGGTGGAGAAAACCAGACACTGCTCATCACCTGCCCAATACAATCCCAATAGTGAAACATGGTGGTGGCAGCATCATGCTATGGGGGTGTTTGTCAGTTGCAGGGATAGGATGACTGGTTGCAATTGAAGGAAACATGAATGCGGCCAAGTACAGAGATATCCTGGATGAAAACCTCTTCCAGAGTGCTCTGGACCTCAGACTTGGCCGAAGGTTCACCTTTCAACAAGACAATGACCCTAATCACACAGCTAAAATAACAAAGGAGTGGCTTCAGAACAACTCTGTGACCATTCTTGACTGGCCCAGCCAGAGCCCTGACCTAAACCCAATTGAGCATCTCTGGAGAGACCTGAAAATGGCTGTCCACCAACGTTCACCATCCAACTTTACGGAACTGGAGAGGATCTGAAAGGAAGAATGACAGAGGATCCCCAAATCCAGGTGTGAAAAACTTGTTGCATCATTCCCAAGAAGATTCGTGTCTGTACTAGCTCTAAAGGGGGCTTCTACTCAATACTGAGCAAAGGGTCTGAATACTTATGACCATGTGATATTTAAGTTTTTCTTTTTTAATAAATTTGGAAAAATTTCTACATTTCTGGGTCCCCCCCCCCAGTTCATGTTTTCTTTCCCCTCTTTCTTTATTTTATCTTTTAGACAATCTTTGATAGGTGGCATCATGGCCTTATAGAACTGACTCTCGTTATTTCAATGAGAGGGATGCGATGATACCTGGTCTAGTGAAGGAGACAGTCAGGCAAATGTGCTGACTATGTGGGTCTGTGCGCCGGCCGGCTTTCCGTGTCCCAGTGACATGAGGTGTTGTGGCTATTCTGTAGCCCCCGCTTCTGTCACATGACGCGGATGCTGGCCGGCGTCCGGATCCCAATGGTGACGCACACGTCACTTCCGGTCCCGCGGTCTTTGTGTTCTAGCGGTATGTGGCGTCAGGGCTTATGCCCCGCCCCTCTGCTGCCACATGACGCGGATGCCGGCCGGCGTTCTACCTCCGCAATGACACTGTGTGTTTCAGCGGTGTGTGGCGTTAGGGCTTAAGCCCCGCCCCTCCGCTGTCACATGATGCGGATGTCGGCTGGCGTCCTGGTCTCCGCAGTGACGCTGATATCACTTCCGGTCTTTAAATATGCCTGGCGCCAATATAAGCAAGTGACAGCGAGGCAGCAAACATGCCCCCTGACGAAGGGAACCACCAAAACGCGCGTCGGGGCTTCTCTGCTCCGCATGTGCCGACCTTAGACGGACCTCTAAATCTTTGACTATTCCCTGACTGTCTTCTGCTGAAGCTTGATATCTCTGGTATGTATATATAGTGACTTAGCAGGTCACTTATGGTTATATCTGGCATATGATAGGGAACGTACACTCAGCAGTATAGAACAGCATGGGTATTCTAGTCCAGTATAGGTGCTGTACTTGAAAATATGTATTGACATATCATCTATGTATGGTGTTACTCCTCAAATACTTAGATAGTCTATATCCGACTTAAATTGTACTGTTTGGTCCTGCATGTGTCCGCCATGTGAAGAGGGTTGTTGCGGGTTTCTATTCCTCATGTGTTTTCCACACTGATTCCTGCTTTTGTCTGATCATCTATGTACTAATAAATTTTGATGCATATCTTTAAAACCATTGGCTCCTTTTTCGTTGCTTTGTTTTGGTTGGATTTGCCACTGTATATAAAGCCAAATAAATAACCAAAAGCAAAAATGCACCTCCAGACCTTGGGCTAAGTTCACACTTATCGTTTTTGATGTGTTTTTGCACTTTTGCATTTTTTTCAACGGTGAAAAATGCATTCACCCGCAAATGTCATTTTAACATTTTGCTACCTTATCTGGCCATGTGGTGTGTGAGATATGATCAAACACATCCAGAATGAACACTCATTTCCAGCTGATAATACCATCTAGCACCTGTCCCTATTTTAAAAGCAGCTAACAGCGTTCTCAATAGGGAATAGTTTTTTTCAAGCACGGAGTACAATGCAATAATCCCTGACTAGATGCCTGTAAAACGCTATCCCAACTGATATAGGTCTCCTGTACACGAATCTCAGATAAGAGAGGTAATATACAAGTGCATCTCACTAAATTAGAATATCATCAAAAAGTTAGTTTATTTCAGTTCTTCAATACAAAAAGTGAAACTCATATATTATGTAGAGTCATTACACACAGAGTGATCTATTTCAAGTGTTTATTTCTGTTAATGTTGATGATTATGGCTTGGTCAGTGTGGAGAGGTGGTGGAGATGCCAAATAAAAAACGCAACGAGTTTGGTATCTGGTCAGGGGCCTGGACGTTTATGGTAAAACTTAAGTGTTCAGGTGGTACGGTTGCCCACATTCCATCATCTGCCTTCCTGGGTAGGGATCGTATCCTGGTCTTCTACCTGGGGCAACCAAAGCTCTGTCACAGGTACGGCGACCCTACACACTTCAGTGCAAACTGCACTGTGCAGAAATGTGCGTTGTGTGGGGGTGTCGGTCACCTTGCTGCCTCTTGTGTGGAGATTAGGTGCCACCTGTGTGGTGAGTTAGGTCACCCAGTCAGCCGTTGTCCTCGCTCCTTCGCTAATGCAGTCGAGACCCCGGTGGGAGAAAGCCGTGAGGCCGATTTTGCTGGGGAGAGAACTAGCAGGGGTGGGGGAGCTGAGGGGCCAGGGAAGAAAAACAATAAAAAGATGCCTGCCCAGCTGAGGCGTCTAGACAAGTGCAGACAGGAGAGGGAGCGGGGCGAGCCCCGGGCTACGGGGGCGGCCCCTGTCCTGGATGCCAGTGTTGCTGCTGAGGCCCCGAGGGATGATGAGTTTGATGAGAAGGTCAGGAGGATCCACAGGGAGGAAACCCCCTCTGCCTCAGAATCCTCCCAATATGAAAATATGGATGAGGACAATAAGCGGTGGCTAGAGAACAAGCGTAAGCTCGGCACCAAAAAGAAGAGAAAGAAGGGAGATAAAATATCTTCTCCCGCTCTGACCAAGGTACCTAAGGAAGGTAAAACTGACTCCCCTCTAGTTGGTCTTTCTAACCGCTTCCAAGCCCTTGATAACATCTCTTCCTCAAAAGAGGAGGCTGAGGGTGAGGTTCTGGCTTCGGCGGAGCTTACAGTGGGCGCCGAGTCTCCTTCTCCTGGGGATGCAAGGTCCTTGGGGGGAGGGACTGGCCCAGAGTCCGGAGACAAGGACGAAAAAAGAAGGAAAAATGTGGGAATGGACACCTCTGTATCATTAAAGAGGGGGAAGGATTCCTCCTCTGAGGCAGAGGATAAGGGGAGTGGGAAGAAGAAAGCTATCTAACTCAATCACCAATGATGGCGGTACCCACTCCGTTGACGCTGGTGTCCATTAATGTCGCCAGCATTAAGTCAAATATGGCTAGATTGGCGGCCTTTGATTTTCTCAGCCGGGTTGAAGCTGACGTTTTCTTTTTGCAAGAGACCAGGCTGCCAAATATGGCAGAGGGAGTGGAGACTTGGGCCCTCCTATTGGTCTCTTGCGGCCGAGCCGTATAGCGGAGTGGCGGTCCTTTTTACCGCACCGGTAGAATGCCGACGGGTTATTGAGTTAGAAATGGGGAGGTGCCTGATATTAGATGTCCTCATGAAGGGACAAGAGCTCTGGCTCATTAACATCTATGGTCCCCAATCTAAGTGGGACCGGAAGTGTCTCTTTATGAGAATCAAGCCCTACCTTTTTACGAGTCGGCAGGTCGTCTTTGGAGGGGACTTTAACACTGTCATGAGGCCCCGAGATAGAGGAGGTTCCAGAGACAAGCTGACTTATGATGGCGTCGCCCTTAATAGTGTAGCTAGTGAAGCTCGCCTGGTAGATGTCCACATCCGGCTCACCGCAGTCCACGAGGGGTTCACCTATCATAGAGGTAACTGTAGGTCCAGGATAGACAAGTTTTATTTAAAGGAGGAAGCCGTCTCTTCAGCAGTATCTGCTGTTGAGGTGGAGTTCTCCGATCTCTGTTTGATTTTGTTTTTTCTGAATGTTACAGAGACTCCCCGGATAGGAAGAGGCTTTTGGAGGCTCAATTCGTCTCTCTTGGTAGAAGCGGAGATAAGACAGTCCTTTGAGGATTTTCTTCAGAGCCAGGTACCCTTACTGGATCTTTGTAGTAGTAAGTCAGAGTGGTGGGAGATGTTCAAGAAAAGGGTGGCGAGATTCTTCCGCCAGCTCTCGAGACTCTGGAGCCTGGACAGGTACCGCCTGTATCAGGGCCTGAGGAGGAAACTCGAGCATCTTGTCTCAACTGGAGGTAGCCGCGAGGAGATCTCCAGAGTGAAATCTTTGCTAATGAGGTGTCAGTATGATAGACACGCATCTTTGGTTTTTGAGAGGGATTATGGGAAGTACCGCTCGCCAGACCCTTACAGAAACTGCAAGATGTCAGTGAATAGTAAAGTTGTTACAGGACTGGTTGACACTGCGGGGTCCCTGAAAAGATCCAGATCAGGGACCCTGGAGGTCGTCAGATCCTTCTACTCGCACCTCTTGGGGAAGAGGGATCTGGATTGGGATGAGATGTCGGCTTTTCCGGCTGAAGCCGTCCCCGAACCAGGGGTAGACCCCTCTCTTGGCGTTTTGACAGAGATGATCAGGGAAGAGGAAGTTAAGTTGGCGATTGAAGGGCTTGCCCTAAAGAAATCTCCCGGTCCAGATGGCTTAACATATGAATTCTATAAGACCTTTAAGGACGCCTTGGTTCCCCTGTTGACTGAGGTATTCAATGAATGTCTTTTATCGGGCACTCTGCCAAAATCAATGAGGAGGTCTGCCCTGATTATCTTGTCAAAGGGTAAGGACTCATCTTGCATTGAGAATTGGCGTCCCATAGCGCTTCTCAATGCAGACAGGAAGGTTTTGGCAAAGGTGCTGTTTAATCGGCTGGTGAAATTTGCACCCCGGCTCCTTTCGGGAGCCCAGCATTGCTCTGTTCCGGGCCGCAGTACAATTAGTGTCCGAGAGGCGGTGGAGCAGGGTAGGGCTGGTCACTGGAAGGGGTACATGCTGTCATTGGACCAGGCAAAAGCGTTTGATCTGGTTAATCATGAGTACCTCTGGTCTGTCCTTCTGAGGTATGGCCTGCCGGGGGGGTTTGTTGATTGGCTTAAGACCTTGTACGCTGGGGCAGAGAGTTTCCCGCTTGTGAACGGTTGGATTGGCAGCTCTTTTGAGGTTGGGTGTGGTGTTCGCCAGGGTTGTCCCTTGAGCCCGCTGCTGTACGTGTTTGCAATTGACCCACTTCTTAGGAGGGTGGAGCGTGGACCATTGGCTGGGATCGTGATGGACCGGGCAGCACCGGAAGCCACTCTGAGAGTGGTGGCGTATGCCGATGATGTCACCGTTTTTGTTTCCTCTGATGGGGAGGCAGAGTGGCTGATATCAGAAGTAAATAGCTACTCGGAGGCATCCGGGTCCAAGATCAACCGGGATAAGTGTGAGAGTCTCTGGCTGGGAGGAGGAGATTCTGGTTTTGATCTCCCGGACACCCTTCCAGGACCCAAAGTCTCTGCAAAAGTTCTTGGCATCGAATTTGGCCAGGGGGATTGCCCCAAACAAAATTGGAACAGCAGGCTAGAGATCGCCACTCAGAAGGTGAACCAATGGAAGGGTTGGTCTTTGACCCTAAGGGAAAGGATAAACCTGATCAAAACTTACCTGCTCCCTGTGCTGATCTATCTGGGCAGTGTGTGCATCTTGCCGGAGCCTCTCTGGACTCGGGTCTACAGTTTGTTCTTCCAACTGTTATGGGGGAATAGACTGAACCTGGTCAAGAGGGAGGTTACTTACCATACGAGGAGACTAGGAGGGTTGGGTATGGTGAACCCTGTGGTATTCCTTGTGAATACCTTCATTAAGATCAATATTGCTAACCTCTGGAAAGAGAGGGCTCCCCCGTGGGTATTCTGCTGTAAGGGATGGTTTCAGCCTTTCTTCCAGGAATGGGAGACAGGAGGGCAAGTGAAAGATCTACGCACACCACATTGACATCTACCGGCTTACGCTACTGTGGTTCTGAAGGTAATTCGTCGGTGGGGTCTGGGAATGTGGGAGGTCAGGACTCTGCCAAGGAAGCTCCTTGACAAAAGGGTCCTGTTGACTCATTTTCAGAGGCCTCTGGTGTGCAGGGATTGCCCAAGTCGGGATGTTGGGGTGGGTCTGCATCTTTTGAATTCTATCAGGATCCCTCGAAGTTTTGGGACTTGGCTTGGCGCTGCTTCCATGGGAAACTGTGTGTGAGGGACAATCTGAAGTGTAGGAGCTCTGAGGACAGGAACTGTCCTCGGGAGCATTGTGGTACCATGCTTGAAAGCATGGACCACTTCTTGCTTCGTTGTCCCTTTAACACAGAGGTGTACAACAGGATGGGCGCCTCCATTGACTGGCCCTGGCTGGTCGGTCTCTCTTATGCGGAATTGGCCTATGGAGCATTCGGGGACCTGGGTGGTCGGGACCACTGCACCTTATTTCTAGTTAGCGCAGTGGTTAGGTATCACACGTGGAACGCACGGTGCTTAGTATCGACGCAGGGGAAAATCCTCCCAGTGGACGATGTGTTTAGGACCATACTCGGTGACCTGATGAAGGTGCGTTCTCTGGAGTATGAGAGACTGGGTACACGGAGGGCCGCTCTCCTCTGGAGGGGCTTTTCTTTTAGTGTGCCCTAGTCTGGTCATCGCCTCTCCTGGTGGTGGGCTGCTGCTGACACCATAGATTTTTGTTTTATTGATCAGTAGACAGTGATGTAGGGCTGCAGGCACCGAACTTGGGCTTTGTCAGTTGTGGTTATTGTATTGTTTGTTTCTGTATATATTGTATATATGGGTTTGGGTGTAGGTATTAGGTTGGGTGGAGGGAAAAGGGGGAGGTGGGTTCATCTTTTGGGACATTGGTTATTTGGGTGAAAAACTGGCACTGCCTGATCTGGCCTATGGACGTTGGACTGAGGCATGAGGCGCAGGACCAGCTCTCAGGTCAGTGCCGGGGAGGGACTGGTGGGCTTGAGTGTGGGGGGTTTTGTTTTGTCTTGTATATATTTGTATAGTTAGTATTTATTTTATTTATAAAAAAAAAAAAAAAAAAAAGAAGAATGTATATATTAGTATGTATATAATTTGTCGGTTATTGTTTATTATATTGTTATTATTTGTTTGGTAACTGGACCAGATGTCATGGTGTAGGTAGTTATTATTGTGTATATATGTATAATATGTGTGTGAGGAGAGAGGGAGCGGCTGGACCAGCAGAATAGTGAGTGCAGCTCTGGAGTATAATACAGGATATAACTCAGGATCAGTGCAGGATCAGTAATGTAATGTATGTACACAGTGACTGCACCAGCAGAATAGTGAGTGCAGCTCTGGAGTATAATACAGGAGGTAACTCAGGATCAGTAATGTAATGTATGTACACAGTGACTGCACCAGCAGAATAGTGAGTGCAGCTCTGGAGTATAATACAGGATGTAACTCAGGATCAGTAATGTAATGTATGTACACAGTGACTGCACAAGCAGAATAGTGAGTGCAGCTCTGGAGTATAATACAGGATATAACTCCGGATCAGTAATGTAATGTATGTACACAGTGACTGCACCAGCAGAATAGTGAGTGCAGCTCTGGAGTATAATACAGGATGTAACTCAGGATCAGTAATGTAATGTATGTACACAGTGACTGCACCAGCAGAATAATGAGTGCAGCTCTGGAGTATAATACAGGATGTAACTCAGGATCAGTAACGTAATGTATGTACACAGTGACTGCACCAGCAGAATAGTGAGTGCAGCTCTGGAGTATAATACAGGATATAACTCCGGATCAGTAATGTAATGTATGTACACAGTGACTGCACCAGCAGAATAGTGAGTGCAGCTCTGGAGTATAATACAGGATGTAACTCAGGATCAGTAATGTAATTTATGTACACAGTGACTGCACCAGCAGAATAGTGAGTGCAGCTCTGGAGTATTATACAGGATATAATTCAGGATCAGTACAGGATCAGTAATGTAATGTATGTACACAGTGACTGCACCAGCAGAATAGTGAGTGCAGCTCTGGAGTATAATACTGGATGGAACTCAGGATCAGTAATGTAGTGTATGTACACAGTGACTGCACTACCAGAATAGTGAGTGCAGCTCTGGGGTATAATACAGGATTTAACTCAGGATCAGTACAGGATCAGTAATGTAATGTATGTACACAGTGACTGCACCAGCAGAAGAGTGAGTGCAGCACTTGCATGGGCTACCACCATTTTTTTTGTTATCCTGTGTTATGATACAATGACATGACAAATTCAGCCTTAAAGAACGAGTCATTACTACTTCAATCATAAAGTAAATATCAATATCAATTGTATTAATCACAAGAGAGACACACATATATGAGATTAGTTGGACGGGGGGGTGGGGGGTGGGGGAGGGAACGTGGTTTTAGTGGGGGTGCCAGACCAATTACATATCTGACATAGATATAGCAGTATCACATAGATCCCCACAACAGTATTATAGTGCTTAGGTCCTAACTCAGTATAATTAAATCAAAATCAATAAAGAGGAGCAGCACACATCATATAGGTGGAGATTACATAAAAACAGGCACACAGGTGGTAAAACAGAGCGCCATGGCTGAAAGGGGATGTCCACTACTTTATATCCCCCCCATGTATCCCCCCGGGGCCCCTAAGACTTCTTGTAAATACCTTCTGTTGCAGATACGGCCTGTGAGTGGCGCTATCACTGGCCCCTCACAGGCATCATGTGACCCCCGGCTGCAGCCGGCTCTGACATCCGCTGATGTCATGACAAGTGCTGGCAGGAGCCGGGGGTCTTTGTCTTCCAGGTTCCAGGGTGGACTCCAGGCTGTGGGCGGGGTTACCCCTCCTCGTCACACCCAGCATCCACCACGCGCTCTGCCTCTCTCCATTCATTGGGAAAGCGCACGGTGGATGCTAGGTGTGACGCGGGGAGTAACCCCACCCACAACCCAGCGGCCACCGCGGGGACCCCAGTGCTGAGTCACGCCTCACTTGTCATGACGTCAGCCGGAGTCACGTGATGCCTGTGAGCGGCAACCGATAGCGCCACTCACAGGCATTATCAGCAACAGAAGGTATTCACAATAAGTCTTAGGGGCCCCGGGGGGGATACATAAAGTAGTGGACAACTTCTTGAATGTTAGAGATAAGTATACTGGTAATGAATGAGGCACTTACCCGTGAGTCCGCACGTCATGCCCAACTGCCCCAACGCATGCAGGGGCACCCCCTGAGGAAGATTCGAAATGTGCATTGGGGCAGTTGGACATGACGTGCGGGGCTCATGGGTAAAAGAAGAAGTAATGACTCGTTCTTTAAGGTTGAATCTGCTTTGGTCTTTTGAGTCTACTTCACCTATAATGTACTAGCTATTGAACCACCCGTTCTACGCCCGGGTGGCGAGCATTTATATTGGTATATGGCCTCCATCCTGTCATGTGCTCCTCCCATCCTGTGCCCCCATCCTGGTATGTGCTGCTATCCTGCGCCCCCATCCTGGTATGTGCTGCCCCCATCCTGTGCCCCCATCCTGGTATGTGCTGCTGCCATCCTGTGCCCCCATCCTGGTATGTGCTGCTGCCATCATGTGCCCCCATCCTGGTATATGCTGCTATCCTGCGCCCCCATCCTGGTATGTGCTGCTCCCATCCTGTGCCCCCATCCTGGTATGTGCTGCTCCCATCCTGTGCCCCCATCCTGGTATGTGCTGCTGCTATCCTGTGCCCCCATCCTGGTATGTGCTGCTGCCATCCTGTGCCCCCATCCTGGTATGTGCTGCTATCCTGTGCCCCTATCCTGGTATGTGCTGCTATCCTGTGCCCCCATCCTGGTATGTGCTGCTATCCTGCGCCCCCATCCTGGTATGTGCTGCTGCCATCCTGTGCCCCCATCCTGGTATGTGCTGCTCCCATCCTGTGCCCCCATCCTGGTATGTGCTGCTGCCATCCTGTGCCCCCATCCTGGTATGTGCTGTTCCCATAAAATAGTGCCTGAGTCAACGTGTGCGCATCTCACAATATCTGGCGCCATTTTCTTGAAGACACTGTGTCTGGGAATTTGCACACACAGTGTCTTCAGTAAAATGGCATCGTAGTGCAGTGTGCACACGCTCTGACTCAGGCACCACACTGCACAGCCGCCACCCATTTTGGCTTTGAACAGAAAGACACATTCACTGTTATATATAACATTTTACATTTTGTTAAACTATTAGCTGGAAAAAAAAATTATTGTGCAAAAACTTCTGTGTAAAGAACATTTTTGGTGTAAACTCTGTGGTCTTTCTTTAAGTTGCCTCGTTGATCAGTAGCAAAAACTTTGACTTTGACTTGTTGGAAGGATTTTGTCCTTGAAGAGGCGACATAAAGTTGGCCATGGCTGAAGGCTGGAGATGGCAAATATATGCCAACTGAATCCAGTGTTTGCCCTTGACTTTTGTTGATGGTCATAGCATAAGCCAGTCTTAAGGGAAACTGTTTTAGTTTTAAAGTAAAAGGAAGATGAGGATGGCTTGGGGCAGAATAACTCTGGGAATGATACCCTTGTACCTTTAAATGATCCGCTGAGGATTTCACAGTCAATGACTTTTGACATCATTTGCTTCACAACTATTCTGGTGCCATTGCAAAGACCTCTTCTTGAGTTAAGGTTTCTTAATAGCATGACTACTGCTCCAACTTTCAAATGTAATCTATGAGGAGGCATACCACCAGGCGTTAAGCTGTTTAAGAACTCCATCGGATAGTTTGCTGCTTCCTCAGCATTTGCAGTATCTTGCTGAATGGAATCAATACTGGTGTAGCATTTCAATTCAGACTGAATTCGTCTAAGAACATTTTCATTCAGTTCATGTGAATGTTGGTTTTTTGGAGTTAGGATTGCACGGTTTGCAATGCTTTTATCTTCTGGTTGTATGACTTGAGGAAAGACAGCATCAACAATACATCCATTTTCAATGCAGACAGAAGGAATTTCAAAGATACCTTCCTCTAGTCCTGGTTCTTGAAGTTTTCCATCTCCAAGGTTTAAAAGCCATTGGGAAAAGCCTTGATGTTCTTGGGGGACATTGTCCTCATTGGTACGCATGTTTTGGTCCAATTTGAGGACTTCAATATTCCTCCAACAATTGCTGTTCTTCATGCATGCTGAAATTATTTCGGTTCTGGTGCCATGTGGTACAACAGGAAGGATTTGTCGAAAATCTCCACCAAAAACAGACACTGCACCTCCGAACGTTTTTTTGGAGGGAACTTTTGGATCTTCAGCCATGAGTTCTTTGTAGAAGGTGTCAACTGCATTTACAGCATGAGCTGGAGCCGTAGAAGCTTCGTCCCAGATTATGAGTTTGGCGTTTTTCAACTCATTGGCAGTATTGCTGCCATGACGAATATTGCACGTCGACGTTTCATTAATTGGTATAGGCAGTTTGAACAGATTATGGGAAGTTCGGCCTCCTTCCAGCAAAGTAGCAGCAATGCCTGTAAATGTACATGGCAAGACTAATTCATTTTTGCTCTGAACGTAATGCATGATTGTATTATACAGGAATGTCTTACCACTTCCACCAGGTCCGTCAATAAAAAATAGACGTTGTTGCAAGTTGGAATCTCAAAAGCTTCTCTGATTTTTTCGAAAGCCTTTCGTTGTCCTGGGTTTAACATTTGGAATTTCTCCTCAAAGCCTTTTCCGCAACAGGGTCGTAATATTTGCCAGAATTGATTGGATCATCGTACTTGCCAACAGGAAGGTGTAGGCCAAAATCTTGTAATGACTTTCCATGTGTCCGTAACACAGGCTCAATTTCATGTAATGTCATATAGACGGCCTTTTATAGGGACCCTGGAGGTCGTCAGATCCTTCTACTCGCACCTCTTGGGGAAGAGGGATCTGGATTGGGATGAGATGTCGGCTTTTCTGGCTGAAGCCGTCCCCGAACCAGGGGTAGACCCCTCTCTTGGCGTTTTGACAGAGATGATCAGGGAAGAGGAAGTTAAGTTGGCGATTGAAGGGCTTGCCCTAAAGAAATCTCCCGGTCCAGATGGCTTAACATCTGAATTCTATAAGACCTTTAAGGACGCCTTGGTTCCCCTCTTGACTGAGGTATTCAATGAATGTCTTTCCTCGGGCACTCTGCCAAAGTCAATGAGGAGGTCTGCCCTGATCATCTTGTCAAAGGGTAAGGACCCATCTTGCATTGAGAATTGGCCTCCCATAGCGCTTCTGAATGCAGACAGGAAGGTTTTGGCAAAGGTGCTGTTTAATCGGCTGGTGAAATTTGCACCCCAGCTCCTTTCGGGGGCCCAGCATTGCTCTGTTCCGGGCCGCAGTACAATTAGTGCTGTACTCTGTGTCCGAGAGGCGGTGGAGCAGAGTAGGGCTGGTCACTGGAAGGGGTACATGCTGTCATTGGACCAGGCAAAAGCGTTTGATCGGGTTAATCATGAGTACCTCTGGTCTGTCCTTCTGAGGTATGGCCGGCCGGGGGGGTTTGTTGATTGGCTTAAGACCTTGTACGCTGGGGCAGAGAGTTTCCCGCTTGTGAACGGTTGGATTGGCAGCTCTTTTGAGGTTGGGTGTGGTGTTCGCCAGAGTTGTTCCTTGAGCCCGCTGCTGTACGTGTTTGCGATTGACCCACTTCTTAGAAGGGTGGAGCGTGGACCATTGGCTGGGATCGTGATGGACCGGGCAGCACCGGAAGCCACTCTGAGAGTGGTGGCGTATGCCGATGATGTCACCGTTTTTGTTTCCTCTGATGGGGAGGCAGAATGGCTGATGTCAGAGGTAAATCGCTACTCGGAGGCATCCGGGTCCAAGATCAACCGGGATAAGTGTGAGAGTCTCTGGCTGGGAGGAGGAGATTCTGGTTTTGATCTCCCGGACACCCTTCCAGAACCCAAAGTCTCTGCAAAAGTTCTTGGCATCAAATTTGGCCAGGGGGATTGCCCCAAACAAAATTGGGACAGCAGGCTACAGATCGCCATTCAGAAGGTGTACCAATGGAAGGGTTGGTCTTTGACCCTAAGGGAAAGGATAAACCTGATCAAAACTTACCTGCTCCCTGTGCTGATCTATCTGGGCAGTGTGTGCATCTTGCTGGAGCCTCTCTGGACTCGGGTCTACAGTTTGTTCTTCCAACTGTTATGGGGGAATAGACTGAACCTTGTCAAGAAGGAGGTTACTTACCATACGAGGAGACTAGGAGGGTAGGGTATGGTGAACCCTGTGGTATTCCTTGTGAATACCTTCATTAAGATCAATATTGCAAACCTCTGGAAAGAGAGGGCTCCTCTGTGGGTATTCTCCTGTAAGCGATGGTTTCAGCCTTTCTTCCAGGAATGGGAGACAGGAGGGCAAGTGAAAGATCTACGCACACCACATGGACATCTACCGGCTTACGCTACTGTGGTTCTGAAGGTAATTCGCAGGTGGGGTCTGGGAATGTGGGAGTTCAGGACTCTGCCAAGGAAGCTCCTTGACAAAAGGGTTCTGTTGACCCATTTTCAGAGGCCTCTGGCGCGCAGGGATTGCCCAAGTCGGGATCTTGGGGTGGGTCTGCATCTTTTGAATTCTTTCAGGATCCCCTCAAAGTTTTGGTACTTGGCTTGGCGATGCTTCCATGGGAAGCTGTGTGTGAGGGACAATCTGAAGAGTAGGAGCTCTGAGGACAGGAACTGTCCTCGGGAGCATTGTGTTACCATGCTTGAAAGCATGGACCACTTCCTGCTTCGTTGTCCCTTTAACACAGAGGTGTACAACAGGGTGGGCGCCTCCATTGGCTGGCCCCAGCTGGCCGGGCTCTCTTATGCGGAATTGGCCTATGGAGCATTCGGGGACCTGGGTGGTCGGGACCGCTGCACCTTATTTCTAGTTAGCGCAGTGGTTAGGTATCACACGTGGAACGCACGGTGCTTAGTATCGACGCAGCGGAAAATCCTCCCAGTGGACGATGTGTTTAGGACCATACTCGGTGACCTGGTGAAGGTACGTTCTCTGGAGTATGAGAGACTGGGTACACGGAGGGCCGCTCTCCTCTGGAGGGGCTTTTCTTTTAGTGTGCCCTAGTCTGGTCGTCTCCTCTCCTGGTGGTGGGCTGCTGCTGACACCATAGATTTTTGTTTTATTGATCAGTAGACAGTGATGTAGGGCTGCAGGCGCCGAACTTGGGCTTTGTCAGTTGTGGTTATTGTATTGTTTGTTTCTGTATATATTGTATATATGGGTTTGGGTGTAGGTATTAGGTTGGGTGGAGGGAAAAGGGGGGAGGTGGGTTCATCTGGTTATTTGGGTGAAAAACTGGCACTGCCTGATCTGGCCTATGGACGTTGGACTGAGGCATGAGGCGCAGGACCAGCTCTCAGGTCAGTGCCGGGGAGGGACTGGTGGGCTTGAGTGTGGGGGGTTTTGTTTAGTAATGTTTACATTTGTATAGTTAGTATTTATTTTATATTAATATATATAAAAAAAATGTATATATTAGTTTCTATATATTTTTGTCGGTTATTGTTTATTTTACTTATTATATTGTTATTATTTTGTTTGGTAACCGGACCAGAAGTCTGCAATATGAGTAGTTATTATTGTGTATATATGTATAATATGTGTGTGAGGAGAGAGGGAGCGGCTGGACCAGTTCATTACATTGTTTATTTTGTGGTTGATAATTTTGTTATGTTTCTGTTATTATTATTGTTATGTTTTTCATTTTTATAATAAAAAGATCTACAGGATGTAACTCAGGATCAGTAATGTAATGTATGTACACAGTGACTGCACCAGCAGAATAGTGAGTGCAGCTCTGGAGTATAATATAGGATGTAACTCAGGGTCAGTACAGGATCAGTAATGTAATGTATGTACACAGTGACTGCACCTGCAGAATAGTGAGTGCAGCTCTGGAGTATAATACTGGATGGAACTCAGGATCAGTAATGTAGTGTATGTACACAGTGACTGCACCAGCAGAATAGTGAGTGCAGCTCTGGATTATAATACAGGATGTAACTCGGGATAAGTAATGTAATGTATGTACACAGTGACTGCACCAGCAGAATAGTGAGTGCAGCTCTGGAGTATAATACATGATGTAACTCAGGATCAGCACAGGATCAGTAATGTATGTACACAGTGACTGCACCAGCAGAATAGTGAGTGCAGGTCTGGAGTATAATACAGGATGTAACTCAGGATCAGCACAGGATCAGTAATGTAATGTATGTACACAGTGACTGCACCAGCAGAATAGTGAGTGCAGCTCTGGAGTATAATACAGGCTGTAACTCAGGATCAGTACAGAATCAGTAATGTAATGTATGTACACAGTGACTGCACCAGCAGAATAGTGAGTGCAGCTCTGGAGTATGATACAGGATGTAACTCAGGATCAGTACAGGATCAGTAATATAATGTATGTACACAGTGACTGCACCAGCAGAATAGTGAGTGCAGCTCTGGAGTATAATACAGGATGTAACTCAGGATCAGCACAGGATTAGTAATGTAATGTATGTACACAGTGACTGCACCAGCAGAATAGTGAGTGCAGCTCTGGAGTATAATACAGGATGTAACTCAGGATCAGTACAGGATCAGTAATGTAATGTATGTGCACAGTGACTGCACCAGCAGAATAGTGAGAGCAGCTCTGGAATATAATACATTATATAACTCAGGATCAGTAATGTAATGTATGTACACAGAGAATGCACTAGCAGAATAGTGAGTGCAGCTCTGGAGTATAATACATTATATAACTCAGGGTCAGTAATGTAATGTATGTGCACAGTGACTGAACAAGCAGAATAGTGAGTGCAGCTCTGGAGTATAATACAGGATGCAAGTCAGGATCAGTACAAGATCAGTAATGTAATATATGTACACAGTGACTGCACCAGCAGAATAGTGAGTACAGCTCAGGATTATAATACAGGATGTAACTCAGGATCAGAAATGTAATGTATGTACACAGTGACTGCACCAGCAGAATAGTGAGTGCAGCTCTGGAGTATAATATAGGATGTAACTCAGAATCAGTAATGTAATGTATGTACACAGTGACTGCACCAGCAGAATA
This sequence comes from Phyllobates terribilis, assembly GCF_046119375.1. Classification (NCBI taxonomy): domain Eukaryota; kingdom Metazoa; phylum Chordata; class Amphibia; order Anura; family Dendrobatidae; genus Phyllobates; species Phyllobates terribilis. The sequence goes on along the minus strand of NW_027362968.1, from coordinate 570,959 downwards.
GTGAGTGCAGCTCTGGAGTATAATACAGGATGGAACTCAGGATCAGTAATGTAATGTATGTACACAGTGACTGCACTACCAGAATAGTGAGTGCAGCTCTGGGGTATAATAAGGGATGTAACTCAGGATCAGTACAGGATCAGTAATGTAATATATGTACACAGTGGCTGCACCAGCAGAATAGTGAGTGCAGCTCTGGAGTATAATACATGATGTAACTCAGGATCAGTACAGGATCAGTAATGTAATGTATGTACACAGTGACTGCACCAGCAGAATAGTGAGTGCAGCTCTGGAGTATAATACAGGATGTAACTCAGGATCAGAACCGGATCAGTAATGTAATGTATGTGCACAGTGACTGCACCAGCAGAATAGTGAGTGCAGCTCTGGAGTATAATACAGGATGGAACTCAGGATCAGTAATGTAATGTATGTTCACAGTGACTGCACTAGCAGAATAGTGAGTGCAGCTCTGGAGTATAATACAGGATGGAACTCAGGATCAGTAATGTAATGTATGTACACAGTGACTGCACTAGCAGAATAGTGAGTGCAGCTCTGGAGTATAATACAGGATGTAACTCAGGATCAGTACAGGATCAATAATGTAATATATGTACACAGTGGCTGCACCAGCAGAACAGTGAGTGCAGCTCTGGAGTATAATACAGGATGTAACTCAGGATCAGTACAGGATCAGTAATGTAATGTATGTACACAGTGACTGCACCAGCAGAATAGTGAGTGCAGCTCTGGAGTATAATACAGGATGTAACTCAGGATCAGAACCGGATCAGTAATGTAATGCATGTGCACAGTGACTGCACCAGCAGAATAGTGAGTGCAGCTGTGGAGTATAATACAGGATATTACTCAGGATCAGTGCAGGATCAGTAATGTAATGTATGTACACAGTGACTCCACCAGCAGAATAGTGAGTGCAGCTCTGAAGTATAATACAGGATGTATCTGAGGATCAGTAGAGGGTCAGTAATGTAATGTATGTGCACAGTGACTGCAACAGCAGAATAGTGAGTGCAGCTCTGGAGTATAATACAGGATGTAAGTCAGGATCAGTACAGGATCAGTAATGTAATATATGTACACAGTGACTGCACAAGCAGAATAGTGAGTGCAGCTCTGGAGTATAATACAGGATGTAACTCAGGATCAGTACAGGATCAGTAATGTAATTGTATGTACACAGTGACTGCACCAGCAGAATAGTGAGTACAGCTCTGGAGTATAATACAGGATGGAACTCAGGATCAGTAATGTAATGTATGTACACAGTGACTGCACCAGCAGAATAGTGAGTTCAGCTCTCGAGTATAATACAGGATGTAACTCAGGATCAGTAATGTATGTACACAGTGACTGCACCAGCAGAATAGTGAGTGCAGCTCTGGAGTATAATACAGGATGTATCTCAGGATCAGTAATGTAATGTATGTACACAGTGACCCCACGAGCAGAATAGTGAGTGCAGCTCTGGAGTATAATAAAGGAAGTAACTGAGGATGAGTAGAGGATCAGTAATGTAATGTATGTGCACAGTGACTGCACCAGCAGAATAGTGAGTGCAGCTCTGGAGTATAATACAGTATGTAAGTCAGGATCAGTACAGGATCAGTAATGTAATGTATGTGCACAGTGACTGCACCAGCAGAATAGAGAGTGCAGCTCTGGATTATAATACAAGATGTAACTCAGGATCAGTAATGTAATGTATGTACACAGTGACTGCACCAGCAGAATAGTGAGTGCTGCTCTGGAGTATAATACAGGATGTAACTCAGGATCAGTACAGGATCAATAATGTAATGTATGTACACAGTGACTGCACCAGCAGAATAGTGAGTGCAGCTCTGGATTATAATACAAGATGTAACTCAGGATGAGTAATGTAATGTATGTACACAGTGACTGCAGCAGCAGAATAGTGAGTGCAGCTCTGGAGTATAATACAGGATGTAACTGAAGATCAGTAGAGGATCAGTAATGTAATGTATGTGCACAGTGACTGCACAAGCAGAGTAGTGAGTGCAGCTCTGGAGTATAATACAGGATGCAAGTCAGGATAAGTTCAAGATTAGTAATGTAATATATGTACACAGTGACTGCACCAGCAGAATAGTGAGTACAGCTCAGGATTATAATACAGGATGTAACTCAGGATCAGTAATGTAATGTATGCACACAGTGACTGCACCAGCAGAATAGTGAGTGCAGCTCTGGAGTATAATATAGGATGTAATTCAGGATCAGTACAGGATCAGTAATGTAATGTATGTACACAGTGACTGCACCAGCAGAATAGTGAGTGCAGCTCTGGAGTATAATACAGGATGGAACTCAGGATCAGTAATGTAATGTATGTACACAGTGACTGCACTAGCAGAATAGTGAGTGCAGCTCTGGGGTATAATAAGGGATGTAACTCAGGATCAGTACAGGATCAGTAATGTAATATATGTACACAGTGGTGCACCAGCAGAATAGTGAGTGCAGCTCTGGAGTATAATACAGGATGTAACTCAGGATCAGTACAGGATCAGTAATGTAATGTATGTACACAGAGACTGCACAAGCAGAATAGTGAGTGCAGCTCTGGAGTATAATACAGGATGTAACTCAGGATCAGAACCGGATCAGTAATGTAATGTATGTACACAGAGACTGCACAAGCAGAATAGTGAGTGCAGCTCTGGAGTATAATACAGGATGTAACTCAGGATCAGTACAGGATCAGTAATGTAATGTATGTACACAGAGACTGCACAAGCAGAATAGTGAGTGCAGCTCTGGAGTATAATACAGGATGTAACTCAGGATCAGAACCGGATCAGTAATGTAATGTATGTGCACAGTGACTGCACCAGCAGAATAGTGAGTGCAGCTCTGGAGTATAATACAGGATGGAACTCAGGATCAGTAATGTAATGTATGTACACAGCGACTGCACTAGCAGAATAGTGAGTGCAGCTCTGGAGTATAATACAGGATGGAACTCAGGATCAGTAATGTAATGTATGTACACAGTGACTGCACTAGCAGAATAGTGAGTGCAGCTCTGGAGTATAATACAGGATGCAAGTCAGGATAAGTACAAGATTAGTAATGTAATATATGTACACAGTGACTGCACCAGCAGAATAGTGAGTACAGCTCAGGATTATAATACAGGATGTAACTCAGGATCAGTAATGTAATGTATGCACACAGTGACTGCACCAGCAGAATAGTGAGTGCAGCTCTGGAGTATAATATAGGATGTAACTCAGGATCAGTACAGGATCAGTAATGTAATGTATGTACACAGTGACTGCACCAGCAGAATAGTGAGTGCAGCTCTGGAGTATAATACAGGATGTAACTCAGGATCAGCACAGGATTAGTAATGTAATGTATGTACACAGTGACTGCACCAGCAGAATAGTGAGTGCAGCTCTGGAGTATAATACAGGATGTAACTCAGGATCAGTACAGGATCAGTAATGTAATGTATGTGCACAGTGACTGCACCAGCAGAATAGTGAGAGCAGCTCTGGAATATACTACATTATATAACTCAGGATCAGTAATGTAATGTATGTACACAGAGAATGCACTAGCAGAATAGTGAGTGCAGCTCTGGAGTATAATACATTATATAACTCAGGGTCAGTAATGTAATGTATGTGCACAGTGACTGAACAAGCAGAATAGTGAGTGCAGCTCTGGAGTATAATACAGGATGCAAGTCAGGATCAGTACAAGATCAGTAATGTAATATATGTACACAGTGACTGCACCAGCAGAATAGTGAGTACAGCTCAGGATTATAATACAGGATGTAACTCAGGATCAGAAATGTAATGTATGTACACAGTGACTGCACCAGCAGAATAGTGAGTGCAGCTCTGGAGTATAATATAGGATGTAACTCAGAATCAGCAATGTAATGTATGTACACAGTGACTGCACCAGCAGAATAGTGAGTGCAGCTCTGGAGTATAATACAGGATGGAACTCAGGATCAGTAGTATAATGTATGTACACAGTGACTGCACTACCAGAATAGTGAGTGCAGCTCTGGGGTATAATAAGGGATGTAACTCAGGATCAGTACAGGATCAGTAATGTAATATATGTACACAGTGGCTGCACCAGCAGAATAGTGAGTGCAGCTCTGGAGTATAATACATGATGTAACTCAGGATCAGTACAGGATCAGTAATGTAATGTATGTACACAGTGACTGCACCAGCAGAATAGTGAGTGCAGCTCTGGAGTATAATACAGGATGTAACTCAGGATCAGAACCGGATCAGTAATGTAATGTATGTGCACAGTGACTGCACCAGCAGAATAGTGAGTGCAGCTCTGGAGTATAATACAGGATGGAACTCAGGATCAGTAATGTAATGTATGTTCACAGTGACTGCACTAGCAGAATAGTGAGTGCAGCTCTGGAGTATAATACAGGATGGAACTCAGGATCAGTAATGTAATGTATGTACACAGTGACTGCACTAGCAGAATAGTGAGTGCAGCTCTGGAGTATAATACAGGATGTAACTCAGGATCAGTACAGGATCAATAATGTAATATATGTACACAGTGGCTGCACCAGCAGAACAGTGAGTGCAGCTCTGGAGTATAATACAGGATGTAACTCAGGATCAGTACAGGATCAGTAATGTAATGTATGTACACAGTGACTGCACCAGCAGAATAGTGAGTGCAGCTCTGGAGTATAATACAGGATGTAACTCAGGATCAGCACAGGATTAGTAATGTAATGTATGTACACAGTGACTGCACCAGCAGAATAGTGAGTGCAGCTCTGGAGTATAATACAGGATGTAACTCAGGATCAGTACAGGATCAGTAATGTAATGTATGTGCACAGTGACTGCACCAGCAGAATAGTGAGTGCATCTCTGGAGTATAATACAGGATGTAAGTCAGGATCAGTACAGGATCAGTAATGTAATATATGTACACAGTGACTGCACAAGCAGAATAGTGAGTGCTGCTCTGGAGTATAATACAGGATGTAACTCAGGATCAGTACAGGATCAATAATGTAATGTATGTACACAGTGACTGCACCAGCAGAATAGTGAGTGCAGCTCTGGATTATAATACAAGATGTAACTCAGGATGAGTAATGTAATGTATGTACACAGTGACTGCAGCAGCAGAATAGTGAGTGCAGCTCTGGAGTATAATACAGGATGTAACTGAAGATCAGTAGAGGATCAGTAATGTAATGTATGTGCACAGTGACTGCACAAGCAGAGTAGTGAGTGCAGCTCTGGAGTATAATACAGGATGCAAGTCAGGATAAGTACAAGATTAGTAATGTAATATATGTACACAGTGACTGCACCAGCAGAATAGTGAGTACAGCTCAGGATTATAATACAGGATGTAACTCAGGATCAGTAATGTAATGTATGCACACAGTGACTGCACCAGCAGAATAGTGAGTGCAGCTCTGGAGTATAATATAGGATGTAACTCAGGATCAGTACAGGATCAGTAATGTAATGTATGTACACAGTGACTGCACCAGCAGAATAGTGAGTGCAGCTCTGGAGTATAATACAGGATGGAACTCAGGATCAGTAATGTAATGTATGTACACAGTGACTGCACTAGCAGAATAGTGAGTGCAGCTCTGGGGTATAATAAGGGATGTAACTCAGGATCAGTACAGGATCAGTAATGTAATATATGTACACAGTGGTGCACCAGCAGAATAGTGAGTGCAGCTCTGGAGTATAATACAGGATGTAACTCAGGATCAGTACAGGATCAGTAATGTAATGTATGTACACAGAGACTGCACAAGCAGAATAGTGAGTGCAGCTCTGGAGTATAATACAGGATGTAACTCAGGATCAGAACCGGATCAGTAATGTAATGTATGTACACAGAGACTGCACAAGCAGAATAGTGAGTGCAGCTCTGGAGTATAATACAGGATGTAACTCAGGATCAGTACAGGATCAGTAATGTAATGTATGTACACAGAGACTGCACAAGCAGAATAGTGAGTGCAGCTCTGGAGTATAATACAGGATGTAACTCAGGATCAGAACCGGATCAGTAATGTAATGTATGTGCACAGTGACTGCACCAGCAGAATAGTGAGTGCAGCTCTGGAGTATAATACAGGATGGAACTCAGGATCAGTAATGTAATGTATGTACACAGCGACTGCACTAGCAGAATAGTGAGTGCAGCTCTGGAGTATAATACAGGATGGAACTCAGGATCAGTAATGTAATGTATGTACACAGTGACTGCACTAGCAGAATAGTGAGTGCAGCTCTGGAGTATAATACAGGATGCAAGTCAGGATAAGTACAAGATTAGTAATGTAATATATGTACACAGTGACTGCACCAGCAGAATAGTGAGTACAGCTCAGGATTATAATACAGGATGTAACTCAGGATCAGTAATGTAATGTATGCACACAGTGACTGCACCAGCAGAATAGTGAGTGCAGCTCTGGAGTATAATATAGGATGTAACTCAGGATCAGTACAGGATCAGTAATGTAATGTATGTACACAGTGACTGCACCAGCAGAATAGTGAGTGCAGCTCTGGAGTATAATACAGGATGTAACTCAGGATCAGCACAGGATTAGTAATGTAATGTATGTACACAGTGACTGCACCAGCAGAATAGTGAGTGCAGCTCTGGAGTATAATACAGGATGTAACTCAGGATCAGTACAGGATCAGTAATGTAATGTATGTGCACAGTGACTGCACCAGCAGAATAGTGAGAGCAGCTCTGGAATATACTACATTATATAACTCAGGATCAGTAATGTAATGTATGTACACAGAGAATGCACTAGCAGAATAGTGAGTGCAGCTCTGGAGTATAATACATTATATAACTCAGGGTCAGTAATGTAATGTATGTGCACAGTGACTGAACAAGCAGAATAGTGAGTGCAGCTCTGGAGTATAATACAGGATGCAAGTCAGGATCAGTACAAGATCAGTAATGTAATATATGTACACAGTGACTGCACCAGCAGAATAGTGAGTACAGCTCAGGATTATAATACAGGATGTAACTCAGGATCAGAAATGTAATGTATGTACACAGTGACTGCACCAGCAGAATAGTGAGTGCAGCTCTGGAGTATAATATAGGATGTAACTCAGAATCAGTAATGTAATGTATGTACACAGTGACTGCACCAGCAGAATAGTGAGTGCAGCTCTGGAGTATAATACAGGATGGAACTCAGGATCAGTAGTATAATGTATGTACACAGTGACTGCACTACCAGAATAGTGAGTGCAGCTCTGGGATATAATAAGGGATGTAACTCAGGATCAGTACAGGATCAGTAATGTAATATATGTACACAGTGGCTGCACCAGCAGAATAGTGAGTGCAGCTCTGGAGTATAATACATGATGTAACTCAGGATCAGTACAGGATCAGTAATGTAATGTATGTACACAGTGACTGCACCAGCAGAATAGTGAGTGCAGCTCTGGAGTATAATACAGGATGTAACTCAGGATCAGAACCGGATCAGTAATGTAATGTATGTGCACAGTGACTGCACCAGCAGAATAGTGAGTGCAGCTCTGGAGTATAATACAGGATGGAACTCAGGATCAGTAATGTAATGTATGTTCACAGTGACTGCACTAGCAGAATAGTGAGTGCAGCTCTGGAGTATAATACAGGATGGAACTCAGGATCAGTAATGTAATGTATGTACACAGTGACTGCACTAGCAGAATAGTGAGTGCAGCTCTGGAGTATAATACAGGATGTAACTCAGGATCAGTACAGGATCAATAATGTAATATATGTACACAGTGGCTGCACCAGCAGAACAGTGAGTGCAGCTCTGGAGTATAATACAGGATGTAACTCAGGATCAGTACAGGATCAGTAATGTAATGTATGTACACAGTGACTGCACCAGCAGAATAGTGAGTGCAGCTCTGGAGTATAATACAGGATGTAACTCAGGATCAGAACCGGATCAGTAATGTAATGCATGTGCACAGTGACTGCACCAGCAGAATAGTGAGTGCAGCTGTGGAGTATAATACAGGATATTACTCAGGATCAGTGCAGGATCAGTAATGTAATGTATGTACACAGTGACTCCACCAGCAGAATAGTGAGTGCAGCTCTGAAGTATAATACAGGATGTATCTGAGGATCAGTAGAGGGTCAGTAATGTAATGTATGTGCACAGTGACTGCAACAGCAGAATAGTGAGTGCAGCTCTGGAGTATAATACAGGATGTAAGTCAGGATCAGTACAGGATCAGTAATGTAATATATGTACACAGTGACTGCACAAGCAGAATAGTGAGTGCAGCTCTGGAGTATAATACAGGATGTAACTCAGGATCAGTACAGGATCAGTAATGTAATTGTATGTACACAGTGACTGCACCAGCAGAATAGTGTGTGCAGCTCTGGATTATAATAGAGGATGTAACTCAGGATCAGTAATATTATGTATGTACACAGTGACCCCACGAGCAGAATAGTGAGTGCAGCTCTGGAGTATAATAAAGGAAGTAACTGAGGATGAGTAGAGGATCAGTAATGTAATGTATGTGCACAGTGACTGCACCAGCAGAATAGTGAGTGCAGCTCTGGAGTATAATACAGTATGTAAGTCAGGATCAGTACAGGATCAGTAATGTAATGTATGTGCACAGTGACTGCACCAGCAGAATAGAGAGTGCAGCTCTGGATTATAATACAAGATGTAACTCAGGATCAGTAATGTAATGTATGTACACAGTGACTGCACCAGCAGAATAGTGAGTGCTGCTCTGGAGTATAATACAGGATGTAACTCAGGATCAGTACAGGATCAATAATGTAATGTATGTACACAGTGACTGCACCAGCAGAATAGTGAGTGCAGCTCTGGATTATAATACAAGATGTAACTCAGGATGAGTTATGTAATGTATGTACACAGTGACTGCAGCAGCAGAATAGTGAGTGCAGCTCTGGAGTATAATACAGGATGTAACTGAAGATCAGTAGAGGATCAGTAATGTAATGTATGTGCACAGTGACTGCACAAGCAGAGTAGTGAGTGCAGCTCTGGAGTATAATACAGGATGCAAGTCAGGATAAGTACAAGATTAGTAATGTAATATATGTACACAGTGACTGCAACAGCAGAATAGTGAGTACAGCTCAGGATTATAATACAGGATGTAACTCAGGATCAGTAATGTAATGTATGCACACAGTGACTGCACCAGCAGAATAGTGAGTGCAGCTCTGGAGTATAATATAGGATGTAACTCAGGATCAGTACAGGATCAGTAATGTACTGTATGTACACAGTGACTGCACCAGCAGAATAGTGAGTGCAGCTCTGGAGTATAATACAGGATGGAACTCAGGATCAGTAATGTAATGTATGTACACAGTGACTGCACTAGCAGAATAGTGAGTGCAGCTCTGGGGTATAATAAGGGATGTAACTCAGGATCAGTACAGGATCAGTAATGTAATATATGTACACAGTGGTGCACCAGCAGAATAGTGAGTGCAGCTCTGGAGTATAATACAGGATGTAACTCAGGATCAGTACAGGATCAGTAATGTAATGTATGTACACAGAGACTGCACAAGCAGAATAGTGAGTGCAGCTCTGGAGTATAATACAGGATGTAACTCAGGATCAGAACCGGATCAGTAATGTAATGTATGTACACAGAGACTGCACAAGCAGAATAGTGAGTGCAGCTCTGGAGTATAATACAGGATGTAACTCAGGATCAGTACAGGATCAGTAATGTAATGTATGTACACAGAGACTGCACAAGCAGAATAGTGAGTGCAGCTCTGGAGTATAATACAAGATGTAACTCAGGATCAGAACCGGATCAGTAATGTAATGTATGTGCACAGTGACTGCACCAGCAGAATAGTGAGTGCAGCTCTGGAGTATAATACAGGATGGAACTCAGGATCAGTAATGTAATGTATGTACACAGCGACTGCACTAGCAGAATAGTGAGTGCAGCTCTGGAGTATAATACAGGATGGAACTCAGGATCAGTAATGTAATGTATGTACACAGTGACTGCACTAGCAGAATAGTGAGTGCAGCTCTGGAGTATAATACAGGATGTAACTCAGGATCAGTACAGGATCAGTAATGTAATATATGTACACAGTGGCCGCACCAGCAGAATAGTGAGTGCAGCTCTGGAGTATAATACAGGATGTAACTCAGGATCAGTACAGGATCAGTAATGTAATGTATGTACACAGTGACTGCACCAGCAGAATAGTGAGTGCAGCTCTGGAGTATAATACAGGATGTAACTCAGGATCAGAACCGGATCAGTAATGTAATGTATGTGCAAAGTGACTGCACCAGCAGAATAGTGAGTGCAGCTCTGGAGTATAATACAGGATGGAACTCAGGATCAGTAATGTAATGTATGTACACAGTGACTGCACTAGCAGAATAGTGAGTGCAGCTCTGGAGTATAATACAGGATGGAACTCAGGATCAGTAATGTAATGTATGTACACAGTGACTGCACTAGCGGAATAGTGAGTGCAGCTCTGGAGTATAATACAGGATGTAACTCAGGATCAGTACAGGATCAGTAATGTAATATATGTACACAGTGGCTGCACCAGCAGAATAGTGATTGCAGCTCTGGAGTATAATACAGGATGTAACTCAGGATCAGTACAGGATCAGTAATGTAATGTATGTACACAGTGACTGCACCAGCAGAATAGTGAGTGCAGCTCTGGAGTATAATACAGGATGTAACTCAGGATCAGAACCGGATCAGTAATGTAATGTATGTGCACAGTGACTGCACCAGCAGAATAGTGAGTGCAGCTCTGGAGTATAATACAGGATGTAACTCAGGATCAGTACAGGATCAGTAATGTAATGTATGTACACAGAGACTGCACAAGCAGAATAGTGAGTGCAGCTCTGGAGTATAATACAGGATGTAACTCAGGATCAGAACCGGATCAGTAATGTAATGTATGTGCACAGTGACTGCACCAGCAGAATAGTGAGTGCAGCTCTGGAGTATAATACAGGATGGAACTCAGGATCAGTAATGTAATGTATGTACACAGCGACTGCACTAGCAGAATAGTGAGTGCAGCTCTGGAGTATAATACAGGATGGAACTCAGGATCAGTAATGTAATGTATGTACACAGTGACTGCACTAGCAGAATAGTGAGTGCAGCTCTGGAGTATAATACAGGATGTAACTCAGGATCAGTACAGGATCAGTAATGTAATATATGTACACAGTGGCCGCACCAGCAGAATAGTGAGTGCAGCTCTGGAGTATAATACAGGATGTAACTCAGGATCAGTACAGGATCAGTAATGTAATGTATGTACACAGTGACTGCACCAGCAGAATAGTGAGTGCAGCTCTGGAGTATAATACAGGATGTAACTCAGGATCAGAACCGGATCAGTAATGTAATGTATGTGCAAAGTGACTGCACCAGCAGAATAGTGAGTGCAGCTCTGGAGTATAATACAGGATGGAACTCAGGATCAGTAATGTAATGTATGTACACAGTGACTGCACTAGCAGAATAGTGAGTGCAGCTCTGGAGTATAATACAGGATGGAACTCAGGATCAGTAATGTAATGTATGTACACAGTGACTGCACTAGCAGAATAGTGAGTGCAGCTCTGGAGTATAATACAGGATGTAACTCAGGATCAGTACAGGATCAGTAATGTAATATATGTACACAGTGGCTGCACCAGCAGAATAGTGATTGCAGCTCTGGAGTATAATACAGGATGTAACTCAGGATCAGTACAGGATCAGTAATGTAATGTATGTACACAGTGACTGCACCAGCAGAATAGTGAGTGCAGCTCTGGAGTATAATACAGGATGTAACTCAGGATCAGAACCGGATCAGTAATGTAATGTATGTGCACAGTGACTGCACCAGCAGAATAGTGAGTGCAGCTCTGGAGTATAATACAGGATATAACTCAGGATCAGTGCAGCATCAGTAATGTAATGTATGTACACAGTGACTCCACCAGCAGAATAGTGAGTGCAGCTCTGAAGTATAATACAGGATGTATCTGAGGATCAGTAGAGGGTCATTAATGTAATGTATGTGCTCAGTGACTGCACCAGCAGAATAGTGAGTGCAGCTCTGGAGTATAATACAGGATGTAAGTCAGGATCAGTACAGGACCAGTAATGTAATATATGTACACAGTGACTGCACCAGCAGAATAGTGTGAGCAGCTCTGGATTATAATAAAGGAAGTAACTGAGGATGAGTAGAGGATCAGTAATGTAATGGATGTGCACAGTGACTGCACCAGTAGAATAGTGAGTGCAGCTCTGGAATATAATACAGTATGTAAGTCAGGATCAGTACAGGACCAGTAATGTAATGTTTGTGCACAGTGACTGCACCAGCAGAATAGAGAGTGCAGCTCTGGATTATAATACAAGATGTAACTCAGGATCAGTAATGTAATGTATGTACACAGTGACTGCACCAGCAGAATAGTGAGTGCTGCTCTGGAGTATAATACAGGATGTAACTCAGGATCAGTACAGGATCAATAATGTAATGTATGTACACAGTGACTGCACCAGCAGAATAGTGAGTGCTGCTCTGGAGTATAATACAGGATGTAACTCAGGATCAGTACAGGATCAGTAATGTAATGTATGTACACAGTGACTGCACCAAGCAAAATAGTGAGTGCAGCTCTGGATTATAATACAAGATGTAACTCAGGATGAGTAATGTAATGTATGTACACAGTGACTGCACCAGCAGAATAGTGAGAGCAGCTCTGGAGTATAATACAGGATGTAACTGAGGATCAGTAGAGGATCAGTAATGTAATGTATGTACACAGTGACTGCACCAGCAGAATAGTGAGTGCAGCTCTGGAGTATAATACAGGATGCAAGTCAGGATAAGTACAAGATCAGTAATGTAATATATGTACACAGTGACTGCACCAGCAGAATAGTGAGTACAGCTCAGGATTATTATACAGGATGTAACTCACGATCAGTACAGGATCAGTAATGTAATGTATGTACACAGTGACTGCACCAGCAGAATAGTGAGTGCAGCTCTGGAGTATAATACAGGATGGAACTCAGGATCAGTAATGTAATGTATGTACACAGTGACTGCACGAGCAGAATAGTGAGTGCAGCTCTGGGGTATAATAAGGGATGTAACTCAGGATCAGTACAGGATCAGTAATGTAATATATGTACACAGTGGTGCACCAGCAGAATAGTGAGTGCAGCTCTGGAGTATAATACAGGATGTAACTCAGGATCAGTACAGGATCAGTAATGTAATGTATGTACACAGTGACTGCACCAGCAGAATTGTGAGTGCAGCTCTGGAGTATAATACAGGATGTAACTAAGGATCAGAACCGGATCAGTAATGTAATGTATGTGCACAGTGACTGCACCAGCAGAATAGTGAGTGCAGCTCTGGAGTATAATACAGGATGGAACTCAGTATCAGTAATGTAATGTATGTACACAGTGACTGCACTAGCAGAATAGTGAGTGCAGCTCTGGAGTATAATACAGGATGTAACTCAGGATCAGTACAGGATCAGTAATGTAATATATGTACACAGTGGCTGCACTAGCAGAATAGTGAGTGCAGCTCTGGAGTATAATACAGGATGTAACTCAGGATCAGTACAGGATCAGTAATGTAATGTATGTACACAGTGACTGCACCAGCAGAATAGTGAGTGCAGCTCTGGAGTATAATACAGGATGTAACTCAGGATCAGTACAGGATCAGTAATGTAATGTGTGTACACAGTGACTGCACCAGCAGAATAGTGAGTGCAGCTCTGGATTATAATACAGGATGTAACTCAGGATAAGTAATGTAATGTATGTACACAGTGACTGCACCAGCAGAATAGTGAGTGCAGCTCTGGAGTATAATACATGATGTAACTCAGGATCAGCACAGGATCAGTAATGTATGTACACAGTGACTGCACCAGCAGAATAGTGAGTGCAGCTCTGGAGTATAATACAGGATGTAACTCAGGATCAGCACAGGATCAGTAATGTAATGTATGTACACAGTGACTGCACCAGCAGAATAGTGAGTGCAGCTCTGGAGTATAATACAGGATGTAACTCAGGATCAGTACAGAATCAGTAATGTAATGTATGTACACAGTGACTGCACCAGCAGAATAGTGAGTGCAGCTCTGGAGTATAATACAGGATGTAACTCAGGATCAGTACAGGATCAGTAATATAATGTATGTACACAGTGACTGCACCAGCAGAATAGTGAGTGCAGCTCTGGAGTATAATACAGGATGTAACTCAGGATCAGCACAGGATTAGTAATGTAATGTATGTACACAGTGACTGCACCAGCAGAATAGTGAGTGCAGCTCTGGAGTATAATACAGGATGTAACTCAGGATCAGTATAGGATCAGTAATGTAATGTATGTGCACAGTGACTGCACCAGCAGAATAGTGAGAGCAGCTCTGGAGTATAATACAGTATATAACGCAGGATCAGTAATGTAATGTATGAACACAGATAATGCACTAGCAGAATAGTGAGTGCAGCTCTGGAGTATAATACAGGATATAACTGAGGATCAGTAATGTAATGTATGTGCACAGTGACTGAACAAGCAGAATAGTGAGTGCAGCTCTGGAGTATAATACAGGATGCAAGTCAGGATCAGTACAAGATCAGTAATGTAATATATGTACACAGTGACTGCACCAGCAGAATAGTGAGTACAGCTCATGATTATAATACAGGATGTAACTCAGGATCAGAAATGTAATGTATGTACACAGTGACTGCACCAGCAGAATAGTGAGTGCAGCTCTGGAGTATAATATAGGATGTAACTCAGGATTAGTAATGTAATGTATGTACACAGTGACTGCACCAGCAGAATAGTGAGTGCAGCTCTCGAGTATAATACAGGATGGAACACAGGATCAGTAGTATAATGTATGTACACAGTGACTGCACTAGCAGAATAGTGAGTGCAGCTCTGGGGTATAATAAGGGATGTAACTCAGGATCAGTACAGGATCAGTAATGTAATATATGTACACAGTGGCTGCACCAGCAGAATAGTGAGTGCAGCTCTGGAGTATAATACATGATGTAACTCAGGATCAGTACAGGATCAGTAATGTAATGTATGTACACAGTGACTGCACCAGCAGAATAGTGAGTGCAGCTCTGGAGTATAATACAGGATGTAACTCAGGATCAGAACCGGATCAGTAATGTAATGTATGTGCACAGTGACTGCACCAGCAGAATAGTGAGTGCAGCTCTGGAGTATAATACAGGATGGAACTCAGGATCAGTAATGTAATGTATGTTCACAGTGACTGCACTAGCAGAATAGTGAGTGCAGCTCTGGAGTATAATACAGGATGGAACTCAGGATCAGTAATGTAATGTATGTACACAGTGACTGCACTAGCAGAATAGTGAGTGCAGCTCTGGAGTATAATACAGGATGTAACTCAGGATCAGTACATGATCAATAACGTAATATATGTACACAGTGGCTGCACCAGCAGAACAGTGAGTGCAGCTCTGGAGTATAATACAGGATGTAACTCAGGATCAGTACAGGATCAGTAATGTAATGTATGTACACAGTGACTGCACCAGCAGAATAGTGAGTGCAGCTCTGGAGTATAATACAGGATGTAACTCAGGATCAGAAACGGATCAGTAATGTAATGCATGTGCACAGTGACTGCACCAGCACAATAGTGAGTGCAGCTCTGGAGTATAATACAGGATATAACTCAGGATCAGTGCAGGATCAGTAATGTAATGTATGTACACAGTGACTCCACCAGCAGAATAGTGAGTGCAGCTCTGAAGTATAATACAGGATGTATCTGAGGATCAGTAGAGGGTCAGTAATGTAATGTATGTGCACAGTGACTGCACCAGCAGAATAGTGAGTGCAGCTCTGGAGTATAATACAGGATGTAAGTCAGGATAAGTACAGGATCAGTAATGTAATATATGTACACAGTGACTGCACAAGCAGAATAGTGAGTGCAGCTCTGGAGTATAATACAGGATGTAACTCAGGATCAGTACAGGATCAGTAATGTAATTGTATGTACACAGTGACTGCACCAGCAGAATAGTGAGTACAGCTCTGGAGTATAATACAGGATGGAACTCAGGATCAGTAATGTAATGTATGTACACAGTGACTGCACCAGCAGAATAGTGAGTTCAGCTCTCGAGTATAATACAGGATGTAACTCAGGATCAGTAAAGCATGTACACAGTGACTGCACCAGCAGAATAGTGAGTGCAGCTCTGGAGTATAATACAGGATGTATCTCAGGATCAGTAATGTAATGTATGTACACAGTGACTCCACCAGCAGAATAGTGTGAGCAGCTCTGGATTATAATAGAGGATGTAACTCAGGATCAGTAATATTATGTATGTACACAGCGACCCCACGAGCAGAATAGTGAGCGCAGCTCTGGAGTATAATAAAGGAAGTAACTGAGGATGAGTAGAGGATCAGTAATGTAATGTATGTGCACAGTGACTGCACCAGCAGAATAGTGAGTGCAGCTCTGGAGTATAATACAGTATGTAAGTCAGGATCAGTACAGGATTAGTAATGTAATGTATGTGCACAGTGACTGCACCAGCAGAATAGAGAGTGCAGCTCTGGATTATAATACAAGATGTAACTCAGGATCAGTAATGTAATGTATGTACACATTGACTGCACCAGCAGAATAGTGAGTGCTGCTCTGGAGTATAATACACGATGTAACTCAGGATCAGTACAGGATCAATAATGTAATGTATGTACACAGTGACTGCACCAGCAGAATAGTGAGTGCAGCTCTGGAGTATAATACAGGATGTAACTCAGGATCAGAACCGGATCAGTAATGTAATGTATGTGCAAAGTGACTGCACCAGCAGAATAGTGAGTGCAGCTCTGGAGTATAATACAGGATGGAACTCAGGATCAGTAATGTAATGTATGTACACAGTGACTGCACTAGCAGAATAGTGAGTGCAGCTCTGGAGTATAATACAGGATGGAACTCAGGATCAGTAATGTAATGTATGTACACAGTGACTGCACTAGCAGAATAGTGAGTGCAGCTCTGGAGTATAATACAGGATGTAACTCAGGATCAGTACAGGATCAGTAATGTAATATATGTACACAGTGGCTGCACCAGCAGAATAGTGATTGCAGCTCTGGAGTATAATACAGGATGTAACTCAGGATCAGTACAGGATCAGTAATGTAATGTATGTACACAGTGACTGCACCAGCAGAATAGTGAGTGCAGCTCTGGAGTATAATACAGGATGTATCTCAGGATCAGTAATGTAATGTATGTACACAGTGACTCCACCAGCAGAATAGTGTGAGCAGCTCTGGATTATAATAGAGGATGTAACTCAGGATCAGTAATATTATGTATGTACACAGCGACCCCACGAGCAGAATAGTGAGCGCAGCTCTGGAGTATAATAAAGGAAGTAACTGAGGATGAGTAGAGGATCAGTAATGTAATGTATGTGCACAGTGACTGCACCAGCAGAATAGTGAGTGCAGCTCTGGATTATAATACAGTATGTAAGTCAGGATCAGTACAGGATCAGTAATGTAATGTATGTGCACAGTGACTGCACCAGCAGAATAGAGAGTGCAGCTCTGGATTATAATACAAGATGTAACTCAGGATCAGTAATGTAATGTATGTACACATTGACTGCACCAGCAGAATAGTGAGTGCTGCTCTGGAGTATAATACACGATGTAACTCAGGATCAGTACAGGATCAATAATGTAATGTATGTGCACAGTGACAGCACTAGCAGAATAGTGAGTGCAGCTCTGGGGTATAATAAGGGATGTAACTCAGGATCAGTACAGGATCAGTAATGTAATATATGTACACAGTGGCTGCACCAGCAGAATAGTGAGTGCAGCTCTGGAGTATAATACATGATGTAACTCAGGATCAGTACAGGATCAGTAATGTAATGTATGTACACAGTGACTGCACCAGCAGAATAGTGAGTGCAGCTCTGGAATATAATACAGGATGTAACTCAGGATCAGAACCGGTTCAGTAATGTAATGTATGTGCACAGTGACTGCACCAGCAGAATAGTGAGTGCAGGTCTAGAGTATAATACAGGATGGAACTCAGGATCAGTAATGTAATATATGTACACAGTGACTGCACTAGCAGAATAGTAAGTGCAGCTCTGGAGTATAATACAGGATGGAACTCAGGATTAGTAATGTAATGTATGTACACAGTGACTGCACTAGCAGAATAGTGAGTGCAGCTCTGGAGTATAATACAGGATGTAACTCAGGATCAGTACAGGGTCAGTAATGTAATATATGTACACAGTGGCTGCACCAGCAGAATAGTGAGTGCAGCTCTGGAGTATAATACAGGATGGAACTCAGGAACAGAACCGGATCAGTAATGTAATGTATGTGCACAGTGACTGCACCAGCAGAATAGTGAGTGCAGCTCTGGAGTATAATACAGGATATAACTCAGGATCAGTGCAGGATCAGTAATGTAATGTATGTACACAGTGACTCCACCAGCAGAATAGTGAGTGCAGCTCTGAAGTATAATACAGGATGTATCTGAGGATCAGTAGAGGGTCAGTAATGTAATGTATGTGCACAGTGACTGCACCAGCAGAATAGTGAGTGCAGCTCTGGAGTATAATACAGGATGTAAGTCAGGATCAGTACAGGATCAGTAATGTAATATATGTACACAGTGACTGCACAAGCAGAATAGTGAGTGCAGCTCTGGATTATAAAACAGGATGTAACTCAGGATCAGTAATGTAATTGTATGTACACAGTGACTGCACCAGCAGAATAGTGAGTGCAGCTCTGGAGTATAATATAGGATGTAACTCAGGATCAGTACAGGATCAGTAATGTAATGTATGTACACAGTGACTGCACCAGCAGAATAGTGAGTACAGCTCTGGAGTATAATACAGGATGGAACTCAGGATCAGTAATGTAATGTATGTACACAGTGACTGCACCAGCAGAATAGTGAGTTCAGCTCTCGAGTATAATACAGGATGTAACTCAGGATCAGTAATGTATGTACACAGTGACTGCACCAGCAGAATAGTGAGTGCAGCTCTGGAGTATAATACAGGATGTATCTCAGAAACAGTAATGTAATGTATGTACACAGTGACTGCACCAGCAGAATAGTGTGTGCAGCTATGGATTATAATAGAGGATGTAACTCAGGATCAGTAATATTATGTATGTACACAGTGACCCCACGAGCAGAATAGTGAGTGCAGCTCTGGAGTATAATAAAGGAAGTAACTGAGGATGAGTAGAGGATCAGTAATGTAATGTATGTGCACAGTGACTGCACCAGCAGAATAGTGAGTGCAGCTCTGGAGTATAATACAGTATGTAAGTCAGGATCAGTACAGGATCAGTAATGTAATGTATGTGCACAGTGACTGCACCAGCAGAATAGAGAGTGCAGCTCTGGATTATAATACAAGATGTAACTCAGGATCAGTAATGTAATGTATGTACACAGTGACTGAACCAGCAGAATAGTGAGTGCTGCTCTGGAGTATAATACAGGATGTAACTCAGGATCAGTACAGGATCAATAATGTAATGTATGTACACAGTGACTGCACCAGCAGAATAGTGAGTGCAGCTCTGGAGTATAATACAGGATGTAACTCAGGATCAGTACAGAATCAGTAATGTAATGTATGTACACAGTGACTGCACCAGCAGAATAGTGAGTGCAGCTCTGGAGTATAATACAGGATGTAACTCAGGATCAGTACAGGATCAGTAATGTAATGTATGTGCACAGTGACTGCACCAACAGAATAGTGAGAGCAGCTCTGGAGTATAATACAGTATATAACTCAGGATCAGTAATGTAATGTATGTACACAGAGAATGCACTAGCAGAATAGTGAGTGCAGCTCTGGAGTATAATACAGGATATAACTGAGGATCAGTAATGTAATGTATGTGCACAGTGACTGAACAAGCAGAATAGTGAGTGCAGCTCTGGAGTATAATACAGGATGCAAGTCAGGATCAGTACAAGATCAGTAATGTAATATATGTACACAGTGACTGCACCAGCAGAATAGTGAGTACAGCTCATGATTATAATACAGGATGTAACTCAGGATCAGAAATGTAATGTATGTACACAGTGACTGCACCAGCAGAATAGTGAGTGCAGCTCTGGAGTATAATATAGGATGTAACTCAGGATCAGTAATGTAATGTATGTACACAGTGACTGCACCAGCAGAATAGTGAGTGCAGCTCTGGAGTATAATACAGGATGGAACTCAGGATCAGTAGTATAATGTATGTACACAGTGGCTGCACCAGCAGAATAGTGAGTGCAGTTCTGGAGTATAATACATGATGTAACTCAGGATCAGTACAGGATCAGTAATGTAATGTATGTACACAGTGACTGCACCAGCAGAATAGTGAGTGCAGCTCTGGAGTAAAATACAGGATGTAACTCAGGATCAGAACCGGATCAGTAATGTAATGTATGTGCACAGTGACTGCACCAGCAGAATAGTGAGTGCAGCTCTGGAGTATAATACAGGATGGAACTCAGGATCAGTAATGTAATGTATGTTCACAGTGACTGCACTAGCAGAATAGTGAGTGCAGCTCTGGAGTATAATACAGGATGGAACTCAGGATCAGTAATGTAATGTATGTACACAGTGACTGCACTAGCAGAATAGTGAGTGCAGCTCTGGAGTATAATACAGGATGTAACTCAGGATCAGTACAGGATCAATAATGTAATATATGTACACAGTGGCTGCACCAGCAGAACAGTGAGTGCAGCTCTGGAGTATAATACAGGATGTAACTCAGGATCAGTACAGGATCAGTAATGTAATGTATGTACACAGTGACTGCACCAGCAGAATAGTGAGTGCAGCTCTGGAGTATAATACAGGATGTAACTCAGGATCAGAAACGGATCAGTAATGTAATGCATGTGCACAGTGACTGCACCAGCAGAATAGTGAGTGCAGCTCTGGAGTATAATACAGGATATAACTCAGGATCAGTGCAGGATCAGTAATGTAATGTATGTACACAGTGACTCCACCAGCAGAATAGTGAGTGCAGCTCTGAAGTATAATACAGGATGTATCTGAGGATCAGTAGAGGGTCAGTAATGTAATGTATGTGCACAGTGACTGCACCAGCAGAATAGTGAGTGCAGCTCTGGAGTATAATACAGGATGTAAGTCAGGATCAGTACAGGATCAGTAATGTAATATATGTACACAGTGACTGCACAAGCAGAATAGTGAGTGCAGCTCTGGAGTATAATACAGGATGTAACTCAGGATCAGTACAGGATCAGTAACGTAATTGTATGTACACAGTGACTGCACCAGCAGAATAGTGAGTACAGCTCTGGAGTATAATACAGGATGGAACTCAGGATCAGTAATGTAATGTATGTACACAGTGACTGCACCAGCAGAATAGTGAGTGCAGCTCTGGAGTATTATACAGGATGTATCTCAGGATCAGTAATGTGATGTACAGTGCCTACAAGTAGTATTCAACCCCCTGCAGATTTAGCTGGTTGACACATGCGGAATTAACTTGGCATTGTGACATTTGTACTGTAGATCAGCCTGGAAGTGGGAAATGCACTGCAGCAACTTTTGTTTTTTTTTTGTTTTTTTGTTTTTTTTTAAAAACGTTAAAAGTTAATTCAGAGTGTCATTTATTATTCAACCCCTCAAACCACAAGAATTCTGTTTGGTCCCCCTAAAGTATTAAGAAGTAGTTCAGGCACCAAGAATAATGAGCTTCACATGTGTGGATTAAAGATCTCTTTTGCCAGCCTTTTCTGACTATTTAAGACCCTCCCCAAACTTGTGAACAGCACTCAGACATGGTCAACATGGGAAAGACAAAGGAGCATTCCAAGGCCATCAGAGACAAGATCGTGGAGGGTCACAAGGCTGGCAAGGGGTACAAAACCCTTTCCAAGGAGTTGGGCCTACCTGTCTCCACTGTTGGGAGCATCATCCGTAAGTGGAAGGCTTATCGAACTACTGTTAGCCTTCCACGGCCTGGACAGCCTTTGAAAGTGTCCTCCCGTGCCGAGGCCAGGCTTGTCCGAAGAGTCAAGGCTAGCCCAAGGACAACAAGGAAGGAGCTCCGGGAAGATCTCATGGCAGTGGGGACATTGGTTTCAGTCAATACCATAAGTAACGTACTCCACCGCAATGGTCTCCGTTCCAGACGAGCCCGTAAGGTACCTTTACTTTCAAAGCGTCATGTCAAGGCTCATCTACAGTTTGCTCATGATCACTTGGAGGACTCTGAGACAGACTGGTTCAAGGTTCTATGGTCTGATGAGACCAAGATCGAGATCTTTGGTGCCAACCACACACGTGACGTTTGGAGACTGGATGGCACTGCATACGACCCCAAGAATACCATCCCTACAGTCAAGCATGGTGGTGGCAGCATCATGCTGTGGGGCTGTTTCTCTGCCAAGGGGCCTGGCCATCTGGTCCGCATCCATGGGAAGATGGATAGCACGGCCTACCTGGAGATTTTGGCCAAGAACCTCCGCTCCTCCATCAAGGATCTTAAGATGGGTCGTAATTTCAACTTCCAACAAGACAACGACCCAAAGCACACAGCCAAGAAAACCAAGGCCTGGTTCAAGAGGGAAAAAGTCAAGGTGTTGGAGTGGCCTAGTCAGTCTCCTGACCTTAACCCAATTGAAAACTTGTGGAAGGAGCTCAAGAATAAAGTCCACATGAGACACCCAAAGAACCTAGATAACTTGGAGAAGATCTGCATGGAGGAATGGGCCAAGATAACTCCACAGACCTGTGCTGGCCTGATCAGGTCTTATAAAAGACGATTATTAGCTGTAATTGCAAACAAGGGTTATTCCACAAAATATTAAACATAGGGGTTGAATAATAATTGACCCACACTTTTATGTTTAAAATTTAATAAAATTCAACTGAGCAACATAACTTTTTGGTTTGTAAGATTTATGCTTCTGTTCATAAAACCTACTCTCATTTGCAGTTTGAAGGCTCTAACTTATTTGCATCTTATCAAACCAGCTAAATCTGCAGGGGGTTGAATACTACTTGTAGGCACTGTATGTACACAGTGACTCCACCAGCAGAATAGTGAGTGCAGCTCTGGATTATAATAGAGGATGTAACTCAGGATCAGTAATATTATGTATGTACACAGTGACCCCACGAGCAGAATAGTGAGCGCAGCTCTGGAGTATAATAAAGGAAGTAACTGAGGATGAGTAGAGGATCAGTAATGTAATGTATGTGCACAGTGACTGCACCAGCAGAATAGTGAGTGCAGCTCTGGAGTATAATACAGTATGTAAGTCAGGATCAGTACAGGATCGGTAATGTAATGTATGTGCACAGTGACTGCACCAGCAGAATAGAGAGTGCAGCTCTGGATTATAATACAAGATGTAACTCAGGATCAGTAATGTAATGTATGTACACAGTGACTGCACCAGCAGAATAGTGAGTGCAGCTCTGGATTATAATACAGGATGGAACTCAGGATCAGTAGTGTAATGTATGTGCACAGTGACAGCACTAGCAGAATAGTGAGTGCAGCTCTGGGTTATAATACAGGATGTAACTCAGGATCAGTACAGGATCAGTAATGTAATATATGTACACAGTGGCTGCACCAGCAGAATAGTGAGTGCAGCTCTGGAGTATAATACATGATGTAACTCAGGATCAGTACAGGATCAGTAATGTAATGTATGTACACAGTGACTGCACCAGCAGAATAGTGAGTGCAGCTCTGGAATATAATACAGGATGTAACTCAGGATCAGAACCGGATCAGTAATGTAATGTATGTGCACAGTGACTGCACCAGCAGAATAGTGAGTGCAGCTCTGGAGTATAATACAGGATGTAACTCAGGATCAGTACAGGATCAGTAATGTAATATATGTACACAGTGGCTGCACCAGCAGAATAGTGAGTGCAGCTCTGGAGTATAATACAGGATGGAACTCAGGAACAGAACCGGATCAGTAATGTATTGTATGTGCACAGTGACTGCACCAGCAGAATAGTGAGTGCAGCTCTGGAGTATAATACAGGATATAACTCAGGATCAGTGCAGGATCAGTAATGTAATGTATGTACACAGTGACTCCACCAGCAGAATAGTGAGTGCAGCTCTGAAGTATAATACAGGATGTATCTGAGGATCAGTAGAGGGTCAGTAATGTAATGTATGTGCACAGTGACTGCACCAGCAGAATAGTGAGTGCAGCTCTGGAGTATAATACAGTATGTAAGTCAGGATCAGTACAGGATCAGTAATGTAATGTATGTGCACAGTGACTGCACCAGCAGAATAGAGAGTGCAGCTCTGGATTATAATACAAGATGTAACTCAGGATCAGTAATGTAATGTATGTACACAGTGACTGCACCAGCAGAATAGTGAGTGCAGCTCTGGATTATAATACAAGATGTAACTCAGGATGAGTAATGTAATGTATGTACACAGTGACTGCAGCAGCAGAATAGTGAGTGCAGCTCTGGAGTATAATACAGGATGGAACTCAGGATCAGTAGTGTAATGTATGTGCACAGTGACAGCACTAGCAGAATAGTGAGTGAAGCTCTGGGTTATAAT
Organism: Phyllobates terribilis; assembly: GCF_046119375.1. Taxonomy (NCBI): domain Eukaryota; kingdom Metazoa; phylum Chordata; class Amphibia; order Anura; family Dendrobatidae; genus Phyllobates; species Phyllobates terribilis. The sequence continues at coordinate 546,107 of NW_027362968.1, read as the reverse complement.
AAGGGATGTAACTCAGGATCAGTACAGGATCAGTAATGTAATATATGTACACAGTGGCTGCACCAGCAGAATAGTGAGTGCAGCTCTGGAGTATAATACATGATGTAACTCAGGATCAGTACAGGATCAGTAATGTAATGTATGTACACAGTGACTGCACCAGCAGAATAGTGAGTGCAGCTCTGGAATATAATACAGGATGTAACTCAGGATCAGAACCGGATCAGTAATGTAATGTATGTGCACAGTGACTGCACCAGCAGAATAGTGAGTGCAGCTCTGGAGTATAATACAGGATGTAACTCAGGATCAGTACAGGATCAGTAATGTAATATATGTACACAGTGGCTGCACCAGCAGAATAGTGAGTGCAGCTCTGGAGTATAATACAGGATGGAACTCAGGAACAGGACCGGATCAGTAATGTATTGTATGTGCACAGTGACTGCACCAGCAGAATAGTGAGTGCAGCTCTGGAGTATAATACAGGATATAACTCAGGATCAGTGCAGGATCAGTAATGTAATGTATGTACACAGTGACTCCACCAGCAGAATAGTGAGTGCAGCTCTGAAGTATAATACAGGATGTATTTGAGGATCAGTAGAGGGTCAGTAATGTAATGTATGTGCACAGTGACTGCACCAGCAGAATAGTGAGTGCAGCTCTGGAGTATAATACAGGATGTAAGTCAGGATCAGTACAGGATCAGTAATGTAATATATGTACACAGTGACTGCACAAGCAGAATAGTGAGTGCAGCTCTGGATTATAAAACAGGATGTAACTCAGGATCAGTAATGTAATGTATGTACACAGTGACTGCACCAGCAGAATAGTGAGTGCAGCTCTGGAGTATAATATAGGATGTAACTCAGGATCAGTACAGGATCAGTAATGTAATGTATGTACACAGTGACTGCACCAGCAGAATAGTGAGTACAGCTCTGGAGTATAATACAGGATGGAACTCAGGATCAGTAATGTAATGTATGTACACAGTGACTGCACCAGCAGAATACTGAGTTCAGCTCTCGAGTATAATACAGGATGTAACTCAGGATCAGTAATGTATGTACACAGTGACTGCACCAGCAGAATAGTGAGTGCAGCTCTGGAGTATAATACAGGATGTATCTCAGGATCAGTAATGTAATGTATGTACACAGTGACTGCACCAGCAGAATAGTGTGTGCAGCTCTGGATTATAATAGAGGATGTAACTCAGGATCAGTAATATTATATATGTACACAGTGACCCCACGAGCAGAATAGTGAGTGCAGCTCTGGAGTATAATAAAGGAAGTAACTGAGGATGAGTAGAGGATCAGTAATGTAATGTATGTGCACAGTGACTGCACCAGCGGAATAGTGAGTGCAGCTCTGGAGTATAATACAGTATGTAAGTCAGGATCAGTACAGGATCAGTAATGTAATGTATGTGCACAGTGACTGCACCAGCAGAATAGAGAGTGCAGCTCTGGATTATAATACAAGATGTAACTCAGGATCAGTAATGTAATGTATGTACACAGTGACTGAACCAGCAGAATAGTGAGTACTGCTCTGGAGTATAATACAGGATGTAACTCAGGATCAGTACAGGATCAATAATGTAATGTATGTGCACAGTGACTGCACCAGCAGAATAGTGAGTGCAGCTCTGGATTATAATACAAGATGTAACTCAGGATGAGTAATGTAATGTATGTACACAGTGACTGCACCAGCAGAATAGTGAGTACAGCTCTGGAGTATAATACAGGATGTAACTCAGGATCAGTAATGTAATGTATGTACACAGTGACTGCACCAGCAGAATAGTGAGAGCAGCTATGGAGTATAATACAGTATATAACTCAGGATCAGTGCAGGATCAGTAATGTAATGTATGTACACAGTGACTCCACCAGCAGAATAGTGAGTGCAGCTCTGGAGTATAATACAGGATGTAACTGAGGATCAGTAGAGGATCAGTAATGTAATGTACGTGCACAGTGACTGCACAAGCAGAATAGTGAGTGCAGCTCTGGAGTATAATACAGGATGCAAGTCAGGATAAGTACAAGATTAGTAATGTAATATATGTACACAGTGACTGCACCAGCAGAATAGTGAGTACAGCTCAGGATTATAATACAGGATGTAACTCAGGATCAGTAATGTAATGTATGCACACAGTGACTGCACCAGCAGAATAGTGAGTGCAGCTCTGGAGTATAATATACGATGTAACTCAGGATCAGTACAGGATCAGTAATGTAATGTATGTACACAGTGACTGCACCAGCAGAATAGTGAGTGCAGCTCTGGAGTATAATACAGGATGGAACTCAGGATCAGTAATGTAATGTATGTACACAGTGACTGCACTAGCAGAATAGTGAGTGCAGCTCTGGGGTATAATAAGTGATGTAACTCAGGATCAGTACAGGATCAGTAATGTAATATATGTACACAGTGGTGCACCAGCAGAATAGTGAGTGCAGCTCTGGAGTATAATACAGGATGTAACTCAGGATCAGAACCGGATCAGTAATGTAATGTATGTGCACAGTGACTGCACCAGCAGAATAGTGAGTGCAGCTCTGGAGTATAATACAGGATGGAACTCAGGATCAGTAATGTAATGTATGTACACAGCGACTGCACTAGCAGAATAGTGAGTGCAGCTCTGGAGTATAATACAGGATGGAACTCAGGATCAGTAATGTAATGTATGTACACAGCGACTGCACTAGCAGAATAGTGAGTGCAGCTCTGGAGTATAATACAGGATATAACTCAGGATCAGTACAGGATCAGTAATGTAATATATGTACACAGTGGCTGCACCAGCAGAATAGTGATTGCAGCTCTGGAGTATAATACAGGATGTAACTCAGGATCAGTACAGGATCAGTAATGTAATGTATGTACACAGTGACTGCACCAGCAGAATAGTGAGTGCAGCTCTGGAGTATAATACAGGATGTAACTCAGGATCAGAACCGGATCAGTAATGTAATGTATGTGCACAGTGACTGCACCAGCAGAATAGTGAGTGCAGCTCTGGAGTATAATACAGGATATAACTCAGGATCAGTGCAGGATCAGTAATGTAATGTATGTACACAGTGACTCCACCAGCAGAATAGTGAGTGCAGCTCTGAAGTATAATACAAGATGTATCTGAGGATCAGTAGAGGGTCAGTAATGTAATGTATGTGCACAGTGACTGCACCAGCAGAATAGTGAGTGCAGCTCTGGAGTATAATACAGTATGTAAGTCAGGATCAGTACAGGATCAGTAATGTAATGTATGTGCACAGTGACTGCACCAGCAGAATAGAGAGTGCAGCTCTGGATTATAATACAAGATGTAACTCAGGATCAGTAATGTAATGTATGTACACAGTGACTGAACCAGCAGAATAGTGAGTGCTGCTCTGGAGTATAATACAGGATGTAACTCAGGATCAGTACAGGATCAATAATGTAATGTATGTACACAGTGACTGCACCAGCAGAATAGTGAGTGCAGCTCTGGAGTATAATACAGGATGTAACTCAGGATCAGTACAGAATCAGTAATGTAATGTATGTACACAGTGACTGCACCAGCAGAATAGTGAGTGCAGCTCTGGAGTATAATACAGGATGCAACTCAGGATCAGTACAGGATCAGTAATATAATGTATGTACACAGTGACTGCACCAGCAGAATAGTGAGTGCAGCTCTGGAGTATAATACAGGATGTAACTCAGGATCAGCACAGGATTAGTAATGTAATGTATGTACACAGTGACTGCACCAGCAGAATAGTGAGTGCAGCTCTGGAGTATAATACAGGATGTAACTCAGGATCAGTACAGGATCAGTAATGTAATGTATGTGCACAGTGACTGCACCAGCAGAATAGTGAGAGCAGCTCTGGAGTATAATACAGTATATAACTCAGGATCAGTAATGTAATGTATGTACACAGAGAATGCACTAGCAGAATAGTGAGTGCAGCTCTGGAGTATAATACAGGATATAACTGAGGATCAGTAATGTAATGTATGTGCACAGTGACTGAACAAGCAGAATAGTGAGTGCAGCTCTGGAGTATAATACAGGATGCAAGTCAGGATCAGTAAAAGATCAGTAATGTAATATATGTACACAGTGACTGCACCAGCAGAATAGTGAGTACAGCTCATGATTATAATACAGGATGTAACTCAGGATCAGAAATGTAATGTATGTACACAGTGACTGCACCAGCAGAATAGTGAGTGCAGCTCTGGAGTATAATATAGGATGTAACTCAGGATCAGTAATGTAATGTATGTACACAGTGACTGCACCAGCAGAATAGTGAGTGCAGCTCTGGAGTATAATACAGGATGGAACTCAGGATCAGTAGTATAATGTATGTACACAGTGACTGCACTAGCAGAATAGTGAGTGCAGCTCTGGGGTATAATAAGGGATGTAACTCAGGATCAGTACAGGATCAGTAATGTAATATATGTACACAGTGGCTGCACCAACAGAATAGTGAGTGCAGCTCTGGAGTATAATACATGATGTAACTCAGGATCAGTACAGGATCAGTAATGTAATGTATGTACACAGTGACTGCACCAGCAGAATAGTGAGTGCAGCTCTGGAGTATAATACAGGATGTAACTCAGGATCAGAACCGGATCAGTAATGTAATGTATGTGCACAGTGACTGCACCAGCAGAATAGTGAGTGCAGCTCTGGAGTATAATACAGGATGGAACTCAGGATCAGTAATGTAATGTATGTTCACAGTGACTGCACTAGCAGAATAGTGAGTGCAGCTCTGGAGTATAATACAGGATGGAACTCAGGATCAGTAATGTAATGTATGTGCACAGTGACTGCACTAGCAGAATAGTGAGTGCAGCTCTGGAGTATAATACAGGATGTAACTCAGGATCAGTACAGGATCAATAATGTAATATATGTACACAGTGGCTGCACCAGCAGAACAGTGAGTGCAGCTCTGGAGTATAATACAGGATGTAACTCAGGATCAGTACAGGATCAGTAATGTAATGTATGTACACAGTGACTGCACCAGCAGAATAGTGAGTGCAGCTCTGGAGTATAATACAGGATGTAACTCAGGATCAGAACCGGATCAGTAATGTAATGTATGTGCACAGTGACTGCACCAGCAGAATAGTGAGTGCAGCTCTGGAGTATAATACAGGATATAACTCAGGATCAGTGCAGGATCAGTAATGTAATGTATGTACACAGTGACTCCACCAGCAGAATAGTGAGTGCAGCTCTGAAGTATAATACAAGATGTACCTGAGGATCAGTAGAGGGTCAGTAATGTAATGTATGTGCACAGTGACTGCACCAGCAGAATAGTGAGTGCAGCTCTGGAGTATAATACAGGATGTAAGTCAGGATCAGTACAGGATCAGTAATGTAATATATGTACACAGTGACTGCACAAGCAGAATAGTGAGTGCAGCTCTGGATTATAAAACAGGATGTAACTCAGGATCAGTAATGTAATGTATGTACACAGTGACTGCACCAGCAGAATAGTGAGTGCAGCTCTGGAGTATAATATAGGATGTAACTCAGGATCAGTACAGGATCAGCAATGTAATGTATGTACACAGTGACTGCACCAGCAGAATAGTGAGTACAGCTCTGGAGTATAATACAGGATGTATCTCAGGATCAGTAATGTAATGTATGTACACAGTGACTGCACCAGCAGAATATTGTGTGCAGCTCTGGATTATAATAGAGGATGTAACTCAGGATCAGTAATATTATGTATGTACACAGTGACCCCACGAGCAGAATAGTGAGTGCAGCTCTGGAGTATAATAAAGGAAGTAACTGAGGATGAGTAGAGGATCAGTAATGTAATGTATGTGCACAGTGACTGCACCAGCAGAATAGTGAGTGCAGCTCTGGAGTATAATACAGTATGTAAGTCAGGATCAGTACAGGATCAGTAATGTAATGTATGTGCATAGTGACTGCACCCGCAGAATAGAGAGTGCAGCTCTGGATTATAATACAAGATGTAACTCAGGATCAGTAATGTAATGTATGTACACAGTGACTGAACCAGCAGAATAGTGAGTGCTGCTCTGGAGTATAATACAGGATGTAACTCAGGATCAGTACAGGATCAATAATGTAATGTATGTACACAGTGACTGCACCAGCAGAATAGTGAGTGCAGCTCTGGAGTATAATACAGGATGTAACTCAGGATCAGTACAGAATCAGTAATGTAATGTATGTACACAGTGACTGCACCAGCAGAATAGTGAGTGCAGCTCTGGAGTATAATACAGGATGCAACTCAGGATCAGTACAGGATCAGTAATATAATGTATGTACACAGTGACTGCACCAGCAGAATAGTGAGTGCAGCTCTGGAGTATAATACAGGATGTAACTCAGGATCAGCACAGGATTAGTAATGTAATGTATGTACACAGTGACTGCACCAGCAGAATAGTGAGTGCAGCTCTGGAGTATAATACAGGATGTAACTCAGGATCAGTACAGGATCAGTAATGTAATGTATGTGCACAGTGACTGCACCAGCAGAATAGTGAGAGCAGCTCTGGAGTATAATACAGTATATAACTCAGGATCAGTAATGTAATGTATGTACACAGAGAATGCACTAGCAGAATAGTGAGTGCAGCTCTGGAGTATAATACAGGATATAACTGAGGATCAGTAATGTAATGTATGTGCACAGTGACTGAACAAGCAGAATAGTGAGTGCAGCTCTGGAGTATAATACAGGATACAAGTCAGGATCAGTACAAGATCAGTAATGTAATATATGTACACAGTGACTGCACCAGCAGAATAGTGAGTACAGCTCATGATTATAATACAGGATGTAACTCAGGATCAGAAATGTAATGTATGTACACAGTGACTGCACCAGCAGAATAGTGAGTGCAGCTCTGGAGTATAATATAGGATGTAACTCAGGATCAGTAATGTAATGTATGTACACAGTGACTGCACCAGCAGAATAGTGAGTGCAGCTCTGGAGTATAATACAGGATGGAACTCAGGATCAGTAGTATAATGTATGTACACAGTGACTGCACTAGCAGAATAGTGAGTGCAGCTCTGGGGTATAATAAGGGATGTAACTCAGGATCAGTACAGGATCAGTAATGTAATATATGTACACAGTGGCTGCACCAACAGAATAGTGAGTGCAGCTCTGGAGTATAATACATGATGTAACTCAGGATCAGTACAGGATCAGTAATGTAATGTATGTACACAGTGACTGCACCAGCAGAATAGTGAGTGCAGCTCTGGAGTATAATACAGGATGTAACTCAGGATCAGAACCGGATCAGTAATGTAATGTATGTGCACAGTGACTGCACCAGCAGAATAGTGAGTGCAGCTCTGGAGTATAATACAGGATGGAACTCAGGATCAGTAATGTAATGTATGTTCACAGTGACTGCACTAGCAGAATAGTGAGTGCAGCTCTGGAGTATAAAACAGGATGGAACTCAGGATCAGTAATGTAATGTATGTGCACAGTGACTGCACTAGCAGAATAGTGAGTGCAGCTCTGGAGTATAATACAGGATGTAACTCAGGATCAGTACAGGATCAATAATGTAATATATGTACACAGTGGCTGCACCAGCAGAACAGTGAGTGCAGCTCTGGAGTATAATACAGGATGTAACACAGGATCAGTACAGGATCAGTAATGTAATGTATGTACACAGTGACTGCACCAGCAGAATAGTGAGTGCAGCTCTGGAGTATAATACAGGATGTAACTCAGGATCAGAAACGGATCAGTAATGTAATGCATGTGCACAGTGACTGCACCAGCAGAATAGTGAGTGCAGCTCTGGAGTATAATACAGGATGTAAGTCAGGATCAGTACAGGATCAGTAATGTAATATATGTACACAGTGACTGCACAAGCAGAATAGTGAGTGCAGCTCTGGAGTATAATACAGGATGTAACTCAGGATCAGTACAGGATCAGTAATGTAATTGTATGTACACAGTGACTGCACCAGCAAAATAGTGAGTACAGCTCTGGAGTATAACACAGGATGGAACTCAGGATCAGTAATGTAATGTATGTACACAGTGACTGCACCAGCAGAATAGTGAGTTCAGCTCTCGAGTATAATACAGGATGTAACTCAGGATCAGTAATGTATGTACACAGTGACTGCACCAGCAGAATAGTGAGTGCAGCTCTCGAGTATAATACAGGATGTATCTCAGGATCAGTAATGTAATGTATGTACACAGTGACTCCACCAGCAGAATAGTGAGTGCAGCTCTGGAGTATAATACAGTATGTAAGTCAGGATCAGTACAGGATCAGTAATGTAATGTATGTGCACAGTGACTGCACCAGCAGAATAGAGAGTGCAGCTCTGGATTATAATACAAGATGTAACTCAGGATCAGTAATGTAATGTATGTACACAGTGACTGCACCAGCAGAATAGTGAGTGCAGCTCTGGATTATAATACAAGATGTAACTCAGGATGAGTAATGTAATGTATGTACACAGTGACTGCAGCAGCAGAATAGTGAGTGCAGCTCTGGAGTATAATACAGGATGGAACTCAGGATCAGTAGTGTAATGTATGTGCACAGTGACAGCACTAGCAGAATAGTGAGTGCAGCTCTGGGGTATAATAAGGGATGAAACTCAGGATCAGTACAGGATCAGTAATGTAATATATGTACACAGTAGCTGCACCAGCAGAATAGTGAGTGCAGCTCTGGAGTATAATACATGATGTAACTCAGGATCAGTACAGGATCAGTAATGTAATGTATGTACACAGTGACTGCACCAGCAGAATAGTGAGTGCAGCTCTGGAATAAAATACAGGATGTAACTCAGGATCAGAACCGGATCAGTAATGTAATGTATGTGCACAGTGACTGCACTAGCAGAATAGTGAGTGCAGCTCTGGAGTATAATACAGGATGGAACTCAGGAACAGAACCGGATCAGTAATGTAATGTATGTGCACAGTGACTGCACCAGCAGAATAGTGAGTGCAGCTCTGGAGTATTATACAGGATATAACTCAGGATCAGTGCAGGATCAGTAATGTAATGTATGTACACAGTGAATCCACCAGCAGAATAGTGAGTGCAGCTCTGAAGTATAATACAGGATGTATCTGAGGATCAGTAGAGGGTCAGTAATGTAATGTATGTGCACAGTGGCTGCACCAGCAGAATAGTGAGTGCAGCTCTGCAGTATAATACAGGATGGAACTCAGGATCAGTAATGTAATGTATGTACACAGTGACTGCACAAGCAGAATTGTGAGTGCAGCTCTGGATTATAAAACAGGATGTAACTCAGGATCAGTAATGTAATGTATGTACACAGTGACTGCACCAGCAGAATAGTGAGTACAGCTCTGGAGTATAATACAGGATGGAACTCAGGATCAGTAATGTAATGTATGTACACAGTGACTGCACCAGCAGAATAGTGAGTACAGCTCTGGAGTATAATACAGGATGGAACTCAGGATCAGTAATGTATGTACACAGTGACTGCACCAGCAGAATAGTGAGTGCAGCTCTGGAGTATAATACAGGATGTATCTCAGGATCAGTAATGTAATGTATGTACACAGTGACTGCACCAGCAGAATAGTGTGTGCAGCTCTGGATTATAATAGAGGATGTAACTCAGGATCAGTAATATTATGTATGTACACAGTGACCCCACGAGCAGAATAGTGAGTGCAGCTGTGGAGTATAATAAAGGAAGTAACTGAGGATGAGTAGAGGATCAGTAATGTAATGTATGTGCACAGTGACTGCACCAGCAGAATAGTGAGTGCAGCTCTGGAGTATAATACAGTATGTAAGTCAGGATCAGTACAGGATCAGTAATGTAATGTATGTGCACAGTGACTGCACCAGCAGAATAGAGAGTGCAGCTCTGGATTATAATACAAGATGTAACTCAGGATCAGTAATGTAATGTATGTACACAGTGACTGAACCAGCAGAATAGTGAGTGCTGCTCTGGAGTATAATACAGGATGTAACTCAGGATCAGTACAGGATCAATAATGTAATGTATGTACACAGTGACTGCACCAGCAGAATAGTGAGTGCAGCTCTGGATTATAATACAAGATGTAACTCAGGATGAGTAATGTAATGTATGTACACAGTGACTGCACCAGCAGAATAGTGAGTACAGCTCTGGAGTATAATACAGGATGTAACTCAGGATCAGTAATGTAATGTATGTACACAGTGACTGCACCAGCAGAATAGTGAGAGCAGCTCTGGAGTATAATACAGTATATAACTCAGGATCAGTGCAGGATCAGTAATGTAATGTATGTACACAGTGACTCCACCAGCAGAATAGTGAGTGCAGCTCTGGAGTATAATACAGGATGTATCTGAGGATCAGTAGAGGGTCAGTAATGTAATGTATGTGCACAGTGACTGCACCAGCAGAATAGTGAGTGCAGCTCTGGAGTATAATACAGGATGTAAGTCAGGATCAGTACAGGATCAGTAATGTAATATATGTACACAGTGACTGCACAAGCAGAATAGTGAGTGCAGCTCTGGAGTATAATACAGGATGTAACTCAGGATCAGTACAGGATCAGTAATGTAATTGTATGTACACAGTGACTGCACCAGCAAAATAGTGAGTACAGCTCTGGAGTATAACACAGGATGGAACTCAGGATCAGTAATGTAATGTATGTACACAGTGACTGCACCAGCAGAATTGTGAGTTCAGCTCTCGAGTATAATACAGGATGTAACTCAGGATCAGTAATGTATGTACACAGTGACTGCACCAGCAGAATAGTGAGTGCAGCTCTCGAGTATAATACAGGATGTATCTCAGGATCAGTAATGTAATGTATGTACACAGTGACTCCACCAGCAGAATAGTGAGTGCAGCTCTGGAGTATAATACAGTATGTAAGTCAGGATCAGTACAGGATCAGTAATGTAATGTATGTGCACAGTGACTGCACCAGCAGAATAGAGAGTGCAGCTCTGGATTATAATACAAGATGTAACTCAGGATCAGTAATGTAATGTATGTACACAGTGACTGCACCAGCAGAATAGTGAGTGCAGCTCTGGATTATAATACAAGATGTAACTCAGGATGAGTAATGTAATGTATGTACACAGTGACTGCAGCAGCAGAATAGTGAGTGCAGCTCTGGAGTATAATACAGGATGGAACTCAGGATCAGTAGTGTAATGTATGTGCACAGTGACAGCACTAGCAGAATAGTGAGTGCAGCTCTGGGGTATAATAAGGGATGAAACTCAGGATCAGTACAGGATCAGTAATGTAATATATGTACACAGTAGCTGCACCAGCAGAATAGTGAGTGCAGCTCTGGAGTATAATACATGATGTAACTCAGGATCAGTACAGGATCAGTAATGTAATGTATGTACACAGTGACTGCACCAGCAGAATAGTGAGTGCAGCTCTGGAATAAAATACAGGATGTAACTCAGGATCAGAACCGGATCAGTAATGTAATGTATGTGCACAGTGACTGCACTAGCAGAATAGTGAGTGCAGCTCTGGAGTATAATACAGGATGGAACTCAGGATCAGTAATGTAATGTATGTACACAGTGACTGCACTAGCAGAATAGTGAGTGCAGCTCTGGAGTATAATACAGGATGGAACTCAGGATCAGTAATGTAATGTATGTACACAGTGACTGCACTAGCAGAATAGTGAGTGCAGCTCTGGAGTATAATACAGGATGTAACTCAGGATCAGTACAGGATCAGTAATGTAATATATGTACACAGTGGCTGCACCAGCAGAATAGTGAGTGCAGCTCTGGAGTATAATACAGGATGGAACTCAGGAACAGAACCGGATCAGTAATGTAATGTATGTGCACAGTGACTGCACCAGCAGAATAGTGAGTGCAGCTCTGGAGTATTATACAGGATATAACTCAGGATCAGTGCAGGATCAGTAATGTAATGTATGTACACAGTGAATCCACCAGCAGAATAGTGAGTGCAGCTCTGAAGTATAATACAGGATGTATCTGAGGATCAGTAGAGGGTCAGTAATGTAATGTATGTGCACAGTGACTGCACCAGCAGAATAGTGAGTGCAGCTCTGGAGTATAATACAGGATGGAACTCAGGATCAGTAATGTAATGTATGTACACAGTGACTGCACAAGCAGAATTGTGAGTGCAGCTCTGGATTATAAAACAGGATGTAACTCAGGATCAGTAATGTAATGTATGTACACAGTGACTGCACCAGCAGAATAGTGAGTACAGCTCTGGAGTATAATACAGGATGGAACTCAGGATCAGTAATGTAATGTATGTACACAGTGACTGCACCAGCAGAATAGTGAGTACAGCTCTGGAGTATAATACAGGATGGAACTCAGGATCAGTAATGTATGTACACAGTGACTGCACCAGCAGAATAGTGAGTGCAGCTCTGGAGTATAATACAGGATGTATCTCAGGATCAGTAATGTAATGTATGTACACAGTGACTGCACCAGCAGAATAGTGTGTGCAGCTCTGGATTATAATAGAGGATGTAACTCAGGATCAGTAATATTATGTATGTACACAGTGACCCCACGAGCAGAATAGTGAGTGCAGCTGTGGAGTATAATAAAGGAAGTAACTGAGGATGAGTAGAGGATCAGTAATGTAATGTATGTGCACAGTGACTGCACCAGCAGAATAGTGAGTGCAGCTCTGGAGTATAATACAGTATGTAAGTCAGGATCAGTACAGGATCAGTAATGTAATGTATGTGCACAGTGACTGCACCAGCAGAATAGAGAGTGCAGCTCTGGATTATAATACAAGATGTAACTCAGGATCAGTAATGTAATGTATGTACACAGTGACTGAACCAGCAGAATAGTGAGTGCTGCTCTGGAGTATAATACAGGATGTAACTCAGGATCAGTACAGGATCAATAATGTAATGTATGTACACAGTGACTGCACCAGCAGAATAGTGAGTGCAGCTCTGGATTATAATACAAGATGTAACTCAGGATGAGTAATGTAATGTATGTACACAGTGACTGCACCAGCAGAATAGTGAGTACAGCTCTGGAGTATAATACAGGATGTAACTCAGGATCAGTAATGTAATGTATGTACACAGTGACTGCACCAGCAGAATAGTGAGAGCAGCTCTGGAGTATAATACAGTATATAACTCAGGATCAGTGCAGGATCAGTAATGTAATGTATGTACACAGTGACTCCACCAGCAGAATAGTGAGTGCAGCTCTGGAGTATAATACAGGATGTAACTGAGGATCAGTAGAGGATCAGTAATGTAATGTATGTGCACAGTGACTGCACAAGCAGAATAGTGAGTGCAGCTCTGGAGTATAATACAGGATGCAAGTCAGGATAAGTACAAGATTAGTAATGTAATATATGTACACAGTGACTGCACCAGCAGAATAGTGAGTACAGCTCAGGATTATAATACAGGATGTAACTCAGGATCAGTAATGTAATGTATGCCACACTGACTGCACCAGCAGAATAGTGAGTGCAGCTCTGGAGTATAATATAGGATGTAACTAAGGATCAGTACAGGATCAGTAATGTAATGTATGTACACAGTGACTGCACCAGCAGAATAGTGAGTGCAGCTCTGGAGTATAATACAGGATGGAACTCAGGATCAGTAATGTAATGTATGTACACAGTGACTGCACTAGCAGAATAGTGAGTGCAGCTCTGGGGTATAATAAGGGATGTAACTCAGGATCAGTAGAGGATCAGTAATGTAATGTATGTACACAGAGACTGCACAAGCAGAATAGTGAGTGCAGCTCTGGAGTATAATACAGGATGTAACTCAGGATCAGAACCGGATCAGTAATGTAATGTATGTGCACAGTGACTGCACCAGCAGAATAGTGAGTGCAGCTCTGGAGTATAATACAGGATGGAACTCAGGATCAGTAATGTAATGTATGTACACAGCGACTGCACTAGCAGAATAGTGAGTGCAGTTCTGGAGTATAATACTGGATGGAACTCAGGATCAGTAATGTAATGTATGTACACAGTGACTGCACTAGCAGAATAGTGAGTGCAGCTCTGGAGTATAATACAGGATGTAACTCAGGATCAGTACAGGATCAGTAATGTAATATATGTACACAGTGGCTGCACCAGCAGAATAGTGAGTGCAGCTTTGGAGTATAATACAGGATGTAACTCAGGATCAGTACAGGATCAGTAATGTAATGTATGTACACAGTGACTGCACCAGCAGAATAGTGAGCTCAGCTCTGGAGTATAATACAGGATGTAACTCAGGATCAGAACCGGATCAGTAATGTAATGTATGTGCACAGTGACTGCACCAGCAGAATAGTGAGTGTAGCTCTGGAGTATAATACAGGATGGAACTCAGGATCAGTAATGTAATGTATGTACACAGTGACTGCACTAGCAGAATAGTGAGTGCAGCTCTGGAGTATAATACAGGATGGAACTCAGGATCAGTAATGTAATGTATGTACACAGTGACTCCACCGGCAGAATAGTGAGTGCAGCTCTGGAGTATAATAAAGGAATTAACTGAGGATGAGTAGAGGATCAGTAATGTAATTTATGTACACAGTGACTGCACCAGCACAATAGTGAGTTCAGCTCTGGAGTATAATACAGGATGTAACTAAGGATCAGTACAGGATCAGTAATGTAATATATGTACACAGTGACAGCACCAGCAGAAAAGTGAGTGCAGCTCTGGAGTATAATACAGGATGTAACTCATGATCAGTACAGGAACAGTAATGTAATGTATGTACACAGTGACTGCACCAGCACAATAGTGAGTTCAGCTCTGGAGTATAATACAGGATGTAACTCAGGATCAGTAATGTAATGTATGTACACAGTGACTGCACCAGCAGAATAGTGAGTGCAGCTCTGGAGTATAATACAGGATGTAACTCAGGATCAGTACAGGATCAGTAATGTAATTGTATGTACACAGTGACTGCACCAGCAGAATAGTGAGTACAGCTCTGGAGTATAACACAGGATGGAACTCAGGATCAGTAATGTAATGTATGTACACAGTGACTGCACCAGCAGAATAGTGAGTTCAGCTCTCGAGTATAATACAGGATGTAACTCAGGATCAGTAATGTATGTACACAGTGACTGCACCAGCAGAATAGTGAGTGCAGCTCTCGAGTATAATACAGGATGTATCTCAGGATCAGTAATGTAATGTATGTACACAGTGACTCCACCAGCAGAATAGTGAGTGCAGCTCTGGAGTATAATACAGTATGTAAGTCAGGATCAGTACAGGATCAGTAATGTAATGTATGTGCACAGTGACTGCACCAGCAGAATAGAGAGTGCAGCTCTGGATTATAATACAAGATGTAACTCAGGATCAGTAATGTAATGTATGTACACAGTGACTGCACCAGCAGAATAGTGAGTGCAGCTCTGGATTATAATACAAGATGTAACTCAAGATGAGTCATGTAATGTATGTACACAGTGACTGCAGCAGCAGAATAGTGAGTGCAGCTCTGGAGTATAATACAGGATGTAACTAAGGATCAGTAGTGTAATGTATGTGCACAGTGACAGCACTAGCAGAATAGTGAGTGCAGCTCTGGGGTATAATAAGGGATGTAACTCAGGATCAGTACAGGATCAGTAATGTAATATATGTACACAGTGACTGCACCAGCAGAATAGTGAGTGCAGCTCTGGAGTATAATACATGATGTAACTCAGGATCAGTACAGGATCAGTAATGTAATGTATGTACACAGTGACTGCACCAGCAGAATAGTGAGTGCAGCTCTGGAATATAATACAGGATGTAACTCAGGATCAGAACCGGATCAGTAATGTAATGTATGTGCACAGTGACTGCACTAGCAGAATAGTGAGTGCAGCTCTGGAGTATAATACAGGATGGAACTCAGGATCAGTAATGTAATGTATGTACACAGTGACTGCACTAGCAGAATAGTGAGTGCAGCTCTGGAGTATAATACAGGATGGAACTCAGGATCAGTAATGTAATGTATGTACACAGTGACTGCACTAGCAGAATAGTGAGTGCAGCTCTGGAGTATAATACAGGATGTAACTCAGGATCAGTACAGGATCAGTAATGTAATATATGTACACAGTGGCTGCACCAGCAGAATAGTGAGTGCAGCTCTGGAGTATAATACAGGATGGAACTCAGGAACAGAACCGGATCAGTAATGTAATGTATGTGCACAGTGACTGCACCAGCAGAATAGTGAGTGCAGCTCTGGAGTATAATACAGGATATAACTCAGGATCAGTGCAGGATCAGTAATGTAATGTATGTACACAGTGAATCCACCAGCAGAATAGTGAGTGCAGCTCTGAAGTATAATACAGGATGTATCTGAGGATCAGTAGAGGGTGAGTAATGTAATGTATGTGCACAGTGACTGCACCAGCAGAATAGTGAGTGCAGCTCTGGAGTATAATACAGGATGTAAGTCAGGATCAGTACAGGATCAGTAATGTAATATATGTACACAGTGACTGCACAAGCAGAATTGTGAGTGCAGCTCTGGATTATAAAACAGGATGTAACTCAGGATCAGTAATGTAATGTATGTACACAGTGACTGCACCAGCAGAATAGTGAGTACAGCTCTGGAGTATAATACAGGATGGAACTCAGGATCAGTAATGTAATGTATGTACACAGTGACTGCACCAGCAGAATAGTGAGTTCAGCTCTCGAGTATAATACAGGATGGAACTCAGGATCAGTAATGTATGTACACAGTGACTGCACCAGCAGAATAGTGAGTGCAGCTCTGGAGTATAATACAGGATGTATCTCAGGATCAGTAATGTAATGTATGTACACAGTGACTGCACCAGCAGAATAGTGTGTGCAGCTCTGGATTATAATAGAGGATGTAACTCAGGATCAGTAATATTATGTATGTACACAGTGACCCCACGAGCAGAATAGTGAGTGCAGCTCTGGAGTATAATAAAGGAAGTAACTGAGGATGAGTAGAGGATCAGTAATGTAATGTATGTGCACAGTGACTGCACCAGCAGAATAGTGAGTGCAGCTCTGGAGTATAATACAGTATGTAAGTCAGGATCAGTACAGGATCAGTAATGTAATGTATGTGCACAGTGACTGCACCAGCAGAATAGAGAGTGCAGCTCTGGATTATAATACAAGATGTAACTCAGGATCAGTAATGTAATGTATGTACACAGTGACTGAACCAGCAGAATAGTGAGTGCTGCTCTGGAGTATAATACAGGATGTAACTCAGGATCAGTACAGGATCAATAATGTAATGTATGTACACAGTGACTGCACCAGCAGAATAGTGAGTGCAGCTCTGGATTATAATACAAGATGTAACTCAGGATGAGTAATGTAATGTATGCACACAGTGACTGCACCAGCAGAATAGTGAGTACAGCTCTGGAGTATAATACAGGATGTAACTCAGGATCAGTAATGTAATGTATGTACACAGTGACTGCACCAGCAGAATAGTGAGAGCAGCTCTGGAGTATAATACAGTATATAACTCAGGATCAGTGCAGGATCAGTAATGTAATATATGTACACAGTGGCTGCACCAGCAGAATAGTGAGTGCAGCTCTGGAGTATAATACAGGATGTAACTGAGGATCAGTAGAGGATCAGTAATGTAATGTATGTGCACAGTGACTGCACAAGCAGAATAGTGAGTGCAGCTCTGGAGTATAATACAGGATGCAAGTCAGCATAAGTACAAGATTAGTAATGTAATATATGTACACAGTGACTGCACCAGCAGAATAGTGAGTACAGCTCAGGATTATAATACAGGATGTAACTCAGGATCAGTAATGTAATGTATGCCACAGTGACTGCACCAGCAGAATAGTGAGTGCAGCTCTGGAGTATAATATAGGATGTAACTAAGGATCAGTACAGGATCAGTAATGTAATGTATGTACACAGTGACTGCACCAGCAGAATAGTGAGTGCAGCTCTGGAGTATAATACAGGATGGAACTCAGGATCAGTAATGTAATGTATGTACACAGTGACTGCACTAGCAGAATAGTGAGTGCAGCTCTGGGGTATAATAAGGGATGTAACTCAGGATCAGTACAGGATCAGTAATGTAATATATGTACACATTGGTGCACCAGTAGAATAGTGAGTGCAGCTCTGGAGTATAATACAGGATGTAACTCAGGATCAGTAGAGGATCAGTAATGTAATGTATGTACACAGAGACTGCACAAGCAGAATAGTGAGTGCAGCTCTGGAGTATAATACAGGATGTAACTCAGGATCAGAACCGGATCAGTAATGTAATGTATGTGCACAGTGACTGCACCAGCAGAATAGTGAGTGCAGCTCTGGAGTATAATACAGGATGGAACTCAGGATCAGTAATGTAATGTATGTACACAGTGACTGCACTAGCAGAATAGTGAGTGCAGCTCTGGAGTATAATACAGGATGTAACTCAGGATCAGTACAGGATCAGTAATGTAATATATGTACACAGTGGCTGCACCAGCAGAATAGTGAGTGCAGCTCTGGAGTATAATACAGGATGTAACTCAGGATCAGTACAGGATCAGTAATGTAATGTATGTACACAGTGACTGCACCAGCAGAATAGTGATTTCAGCTCTGGAGTATAATACAGGATGTAACTCAGGATCAGAACCGGATCAGTAATGTAATGTATGTGCACAGTGACTGCACCAGCAGAATAGTGAGTGCAGCTCTGGAGTATAATACAGGATGGAACTCAGGATCAGTAATGTAATGTATGTACACAGTGACTGCACTAGCAGAATAGTGAGTGCAGCTCTGGAGTATAATACAGGATGGAACTCAGGATCAGTAATGTAATGTATGTACACAGTGACTCCACCAGCAGAATAGTGAGTGCATCTCTGGAGTATAATAAAGGAATTAACTGAGGATGAGTAGAGGATCAGTAATGTAATTTATGTACACAGTGACTGCACCAGCACAATAGTGAGTTCAGCTCTGGAGTATAATACAGGATGTAACTAAGGATCAGTACAGGATCAGTAATGTAATATATGTACACAGTGACAGCACCAGCAGAAAAGTGAGTGCAGCTCTGGAGTATAATACAGGATGTAACTCATGATCAGTACAGGAACAGTAATGTAATGTATGTACACAGTGACTGCACCAGCACAATAGTGAGTTCAGCTCTGGAGTATAATACAGGATGTAACTCAGGATCAGTACAGGATCAGTAATGTAATGTATGTACACAGTGACTACACCAGCAGAATAGTGAGTGCAGCTCTGGATTATAATACAGGATGTAACTCAGGATCAGTAATGTAATGTATGTACACAGTGACTGCACCAGCAGAATAGTGAGTGCAGCTCTGGAGTGTAATACAGGATGTAACTCAGGATCAGTAATGTAATGAATGTACACAGTGACTCCACCCAGGGGCGGACACAGACTGTAGTGGGCCCCTGTGCAAGAACTTTTTGGGGGCCCCCCCCTGCCCTTCATAGGGGGCATGAAGGCCCCCCCCCTCCCCGTGCATCTCTCATCCCCTCGTGCATCTCTGATTCCCCCCACTCCTAGTTAATTAATTGTATTTAAAAAAAATAAAACTTGTTATACTTACCCCCAGGGCCGGCTCCAGATTTTTGTGGGCCCTGGGCGACAGAGTTTCAGTGGCCCCTTTAACACATACCATGATTCATGATGCTCAGATACCACAGATAAATATATATGTATAGTACAAGGCCAAGGATTTCACTTACTACATTACATGAGCGATATCTATTGTAAATTCTACAATAGCTCAGAAGCCGGCGAATCCTCACAGCGCACAGTGCAGACCGGACAGTATAGTCCTCCATACAGTATTATGGGCCCCATATAATGCTCCATACAGGATACTGACCCCCTTATAATGCTCCATACAGGATACTGGTCCCCATATAATGCTCCATACAGGATACTGGTCCCCATATAACGCTCCGTACAGGATACTGTCCCCCATATAACGCTCCATACAGAATACTGACCCCCATATAACACTCCATACAGAATATTGGCCCCCATGTAACGCTTCATGCAGGCTGTTCCCCCCTTATAATGCTTCATATAGGATGACACCCCCCTTTTAATGCCCTATGCAGGATGTCACCTCTACCCCCCATAAAATGCCCCATGCAGGATGTCACCCCCCCATATAATGCCCCATGCAGGATGTCACCTCTACCCCCCATATAATACCCCATGAAGGATGTCACCTCTACCCCCCATATAATGCTCCATGCAGGATGTCACCTCTACCCCCATATAATGCCCCATGCAGGATGTCACCTCTACCCCCCATATAATGCCCCATGCAGGATGTCACCTCTCCCCCCATATAATGCCCCATGCAGGATGTCACCCCCCATATAATGCCCCATGCAGGATATCACCCCCCCATATAATGCCCCATGCAGGATGTCACCCCCCCATATAATGCCCCATGCAGGATGTCACCTCCCCCATATAATACCCCATGCAGGATGTCACCTCTACCCCCCATATAATGCCCCATGCAGGATGTCACCTCTCCCTCCATATAATGCTCCATGCAGGATATCACCCCCCCATATAATGCCCCATGCAGGATGTCACACCCTCTCTCTCCCCACCATATAATGCCCCATGCCCCCATACATGAAAAAAATAAAAAAAACAATACTCACCTCACTTCTTACCTGCTGCTGGCGCTGCTCCGGACTCCAGCGTTGCCCGCGTCTTCCCGCTCTGCACTGTGACAGGTCAGGAGAGAGCGCGCGCGGTGTAAAGACATCACCGCGCCCTCTGACCTGAGACATCACAGTCAGAGGACGCGTAAGACGCTGCGGAGGCACGGGGAGGGGTAAGTATTGTGCCGGCGCCGTCACATGACCGGAGATGTCCCTGTGCTCAGCATGGGGCCGGGGGCCCATGCTGAGCACAGGGACATTTCCGGTCATGTGATGGCGGGGGGGGCCCCATGAGGAGACGCACAAGAGGGGGGCCCCGAGGGGGCCCCGACTGGCTGGGCCCCTTGTTGGTGTCAGGGCAGTCATGCTCTGATGGCGGCCCTGCTGGAGGCTGGAGGGGCCCCCTCTCCCTCGGGGGCCCCCGTTCAATGAACCGGCTGCACGGGCGATAGGTCCGCCCATGATTGTCCTGTTAAAAAATAAATGATGGTCCAACTAAACGCAAACCGGTTGGAATAGCATGCCGCTGCAAGACGCTGTGGTAGCCATGGTGGTTCAGTATGCCTTCAATTTTGAATAAATCCCCAACAGTGTAACCAGCAAAGCAGCCCCACACCATCACACCTCCTCCTCCATGCTTCACGGTGGGGACCAGGCATGTAGAGTCCATCCGTTCACCTTTTCTGCATCGCACAAAGACACGGTGGTTGGAACCAAAGATCTCAAATTTGGACTCTCAGACCAAAGCACAGATTTCCACTGGTCTAATGTCCATTCCTTGTGTTCTTTAGCTCAAACAAGTCTCTTCTGCTTGTTGCCTGTCCTTAGCAGTGGTTTCCTAGCAGCTATTTTACCATGAAGGCCTGCTGCACAAAGTCTCCTCTTAACAGTTGTTGTAGAGATGTGTCTGCTGCTAGAACTCTGTGTGGCATTGACCTGGTCTCTAATCTGAGCTGCTGTCAACCTGCGATTTCTGAGGCTGGTGACTCGGATAAACTTATCCTCAGAAGTAGAGGTGACTCTTGGTCTTCCTTTCCTGGGGCGGTCCTCATGTGAGCCAGTTTCTTTGTAGCGCTTGATGGTTTTTGCAACTGCACTTGGGGACACTTTCAAAGTTTTCCCAATTTTTCAGACTGCCTGACCTTCATTTCTTAAAGTAATGATGGCCACTTGTTTTTCTTTACTTAGCTGCTTTTTTCTTTCCAAAATACAAATTCTAACAGTCTATTCAGTAGGACTATCAGCTGTGTATCCACCAGACTTCTGCACAACACAACTGATGATCCCAACCCCATTTATAAGGCAAGAAATCCCACTTATTAAACCTGACAGGGCACACCTGTGAAGTGAAAACCATTTCCGGTGACTACCTCTTGAAGCTCATCAAGAGAATGCCAAGAGTGTGCAAAGCAGTCATCAAAGCAAAAGGTGGCTACTTTGAAGAACCTAGAATATAAGACATATTTTCAGTTGTTTCACACTTTTTTGTTAAGTTTATAATTCCACATGTGTTAATTCATAGTTTTGATGCCTTCAGTGTGAATGTACAATTTTCATAGTCATGAAAATACAGAAAAATCTTTTAATGAGAAGGTGTGTCCAGACTTTTGGTCTGTACTGTATATATGCTCTTTCCCTCCCCCCTCCCATTCCATGTATATATGCTCTTTCCCTCCCCCCTCCCATTCCATGTATATATGCTCTTTCCCCCCATTCCATGTATATATGCTCTTTCCTTCCCCCCTCCCATTCCATGTATATATGCTCTTTCTCTCCCCCTCCCATTCCATGTATATATGCTCTTTCCCTCCCCCCTCCCATTCCATGTATATATGCTCTTTCCCTCCCCCCTCCCATTCCATGTATATATGCTCTTTCCCTCCCCTCCTATTCCATGTATATATGCTCTATCCCTCCCCCCTCCCATTCCATGTATATATGCTCTTTCCCTCCCCTCCCATTCCATGTATATATGCTCTTTCCCTCCCCCTCCCATTCCATGTATATATGCTCTATCCCTCCCCCCTCCCATTCCATGTATATGTAGCACCCTGAGGACTCGGCTGCTACAGGGGTATTACACCTCAAGCCAGAGGTGTGGTATTCCACTCCCGGGTAAGGATGGAGTGTGGAACTGAGCTAGTAGGCTGCATGCACTACATACATCCCATTTCCGGGGGACAGAACTACGGTACTCCCACCAAGTATATGTGCAGGTACGACAGCGTCTGTCCCTGGCTGGAGTGGGAGGGGGGTGGAACATCCCAGTAGTGTAGGGGCAGATAGGGGGAGTAGTCTGGGTAAAGATAGGAGCTCATTGGGTGCTGGTCACCTGAGCTCACACATAGAGGGCGTATATAAGGTGGGCACCATCTTAGAACAGGGTCAGTCAGTGAGAGTCTTTAGCCTGAGGAGCAGAGCAGAGGAGCTCAGCCAGGAGGGCTGACAGGGAGCTGTGGCTCCGGCTGGGCCCAGCTCCAGAACAGAGTCTGCTGAGAGAGAGAGAGAGGAGTCAGAAGGACCCAGAGAGGAAACAAGAAGGAACCCCAAGATCCCAGAATAAGGACAGAAGGGTGAATGGTTGGCGGACCAGGGTACCGGAACCCAAGCTGGCAGAGGCCAAAGCACACCTTAGCCAGGAACCGGAGGTCGTGGGCAGGATCTGCCACGACCCTCACCAAATCCACTAGAAAGGCACACCGAGCATAGGGTCAGGGAGCCCAGAGGAGGCTTGACCAACAAGAGACCCGAGGGAGCCGGCCAAAAGTGGATCCCTGGTGGGAACGGCCAGAGGAAGGGAGAGTCAGAAAGGAGCTCAGGACCACGCTCCGGAATTGCCTGGGGGTTGGCCGAGTCCAGGACCTGGTGGACGCAGCACGGCTCGGGTGGTCACTCAAGGCCAGAGTGACCAAAAGAACACCAGTAAGTAAAAGCCCTGAACTGCATCTCCTGACTCTGAGTCTCCTTGCTGCACCTTCACAACCACCATCCTCCACGTCTGACCCCCTGAGGCTATACCCCTCCCGTTGGGGGTTATACTACCACAGCTGCACACACACCACCAGCCTCAGCGGACCATCCTGCAGCGGCGGCCTTTTGACCGCAAATCAACGGGTGGCGTAGTCGACACTAAGAACATCTGCAAGGACTGCCGCACACTGAGTTTGACACCCTGGGCACGGACCGGGTCACAGCCACTCGGAGACTACAACCCCCATCTGATCCGGCTCCGGGTATCCCTAACAACATGGCCCAGGGGGCGCGTCATATATATGCTCTTTCCCTCCCCCTCCCATTCCATGTATATATGCTCTATCCCTCCCCCCTCCCATTCCATGTATATATGCTCTTTCCCCCCATTCCATGTATATATGCTCTTTCCTTCCCCCCTCCCATTCCATGTATATATGCTCTTTCCCTCCCCCTCCCATTCCATGTATAAATGCTCTATCCCTCCCCCTTCCCATTCCATGTATATATGCTCTATCCCTCCCCCCTCCCATTCCATGTATATATGCTCTTTCCCTCCCCCTCCCATTCCATGTATATATGCTCTTTCCCTCCCCCTCCCATTCCATGTATATATGCTCTTTCCCTCCCCTCCCATTCCTTGTATATATGCTCTTTCCCTCCCCTCCTATTCCATGTATATATGCTCTTTCCCTCCCCCTCCCATTCCATGTATATATGCTCTTTCCCTCCCCCTCCCATTCCATGTATATATGCTCTTTCCCTCCCCTCCTATTCCATGTACATATGCTCTTTCCCTCCCCCCTCCCATTCCATGTATATATTCTCTTTCCCTCCCCTCCTATTCCATGTATATATGCTCTATCCCTCCCCCCTCCCATTCCATGTATATATGCTCTATCCCTCCCCCCTCCCATTCCATGTATATGACGCGCCCCCTGGGCCATGTTCAAGGGATACCCGGAGCCGGATCTAGATAGGGGTAGTAGTCCTTGTGGCGGTGACCCGGTCCGTGCCCAGGGTGGTCAAACTAAGTGTGTGGCAGTCTTGGTAGATGTTGTTTCTGTGTCGACTACGCCACCCGTTGATTTGCGGTACAAGGCCGCCGCTGCAGAACAGTCCGCTGAGGCCGGTAGTATGGGTGCAGCGATGGTGGTATAACCCCCAACGGGAGGGGTATGGCCTCAGGGCAGCTGGTGTGGATGATGGGGGTAGTGATAGTGCAGAAAGGAGAGTCAGAGACGTGAGATGCAGTTTCAGGGTTTTTACTCACAGGTGTTCCTTCAGTCACTCTGGCCTTGAGTGACCACCCGAGCCGTGCTGCATCCACCAGGTGCTGGACTCGGCCAACCCCCAGGCAGTTCCGGAGCGTGGTCCTGAGCTTCCCTCTCTCTCTCTTTCTCCTGGCCGTCCCCACCAGGGATCCACCTTTGTCCGGTTCCCTTGGGCCTTCTATGGTAAAACCTTCTCTGGCTTTCCTGACCCTACTCTTGGTGTACCTTCCTGGTGGATGTGGTGAGGGTCGTGGCAAAGCTTGCCCACGACCTCCGGTTCCTGGTTAAGGGTTACTTTTGCCTCCGCCAGCTTGGGATCCGGTGCCCTCTTCTGCCAACCCTTCACCCTTTTTGGTTTGCTTCTGGGATCTTAGGGTTCCCTCTTTTCTGCGTCTCTGGGCCTTCCTTCTTCCTCTCCACTACAAGCCTGGCCCTGGAGCTGGGCCCAGCCGGAGCCACAGCTCCCTGTCAGCCCTCCTGGCTGAGCTCCTCTGCTCTGCTTCTCCTCAGACTGAACTCGACCCTGTCCTAAGATGGTGCCCACCATATATACTCCCTCTATGTGTGAGCCCAGGTGACCAGCACCCAATGGGCTCCTATCTCTATGCCCAGAGCCCCTCCCCTATCTGCCCCTACACTACTGGGATGTTCCACCCCCCCTCCCACTCCAGCCAGGGACAGACGCTGTCGTACCTGCACATCTACTTGGTGGGAGTACCGTAGTTCTGTCCCCCGGAAATGGGATGTATGTAGTGCATGCAGCCTACTGAGCTCAGTCCCACACTCCATCCTTACCCGGGAGTGGAATACCACACCTCTGGTTTGAGGTGCAATACCCCTGTAGCAGCCGAGTCCTCAGGGTGCTACATATATATGCTCTTTCCTTCCCCCCTCCCATTCCATGTATATATGCTCTTTCCCTCCTCCTCTCATTCCATGTATATATGCTCTTTCCCTCCCCCCTCCCATTCCATGTATATATGCTCTTTCCCTCCCCCCTCCCATTCCATGTATATATGCTCTTTCCCTCCTCCCTCCCATTCCATGTATATATGCTCTTTCCCTCCCCCCTCCCATTCCATGTATATATGCTCTTTCCCTCCCCCCTCCCATTCCATGTATATATGCTCTTTCCCTCCCCCTCCCATTCTATGTATATATGCTCTATCCCTCCCCCCTCCCATTCCATGTATATATGCTCTTTCCCTCCCCTCCCATTCCATGTATATATGCTCTTTCCCTCCTCCTCTCATTCCATGTATATATGCTCTTTCCCTCCCCCCTCCCATTCCATGTATATATGCTCTTTCCCTCCCCCCTCCCATTCCATGTATATATGCTCTTTCCCTCCCCCTCCCATTCTATGTATATATGCTCTATCCCTCCCCCCTCCCATTCCATGTATATATGCTCTTTCCCTCCCCTCCCATTCCTTGTATATATGCTCTTTCCCTCCCCCCTCCCATTCCATGTATATATGCTCTTTCCCTCCCCTCCCATTCCTTGTATATATGCTCTTTCCCTCCCCCCTCCCATTCCATGTATATATGCTCTTTCCCTCCCCCCTCCCATTCCATGTATATATGCTCTTTCCCTCCTCCCTCCCATTCCATGTATATATGCTCTTTCCCTCCCCCTCCCATTCCATGTATATATGCTCTTTCCCTCCCCCCTCCCATTCCATGTATATATGCTCTTTCCCTCCCCTCCCATTCCATGTATATATGCTCTTTCCCTCCCCTCCCATTCCTTGTATATATGCTCTTTCCCTCCCCCCTCCCATTCCATGTATATATGCTCTTTCCCTCCCCTCCCATTCCTTGTATATATGCTCTTTCCCTCCCCCTCCCATTCCATGTATATATGCTCTTTCCCTTCCCCCCTCCCATTCCATGTATATATGCTCTTTCCCTCCCCCTCCCATTCCATGTATATATGCTCTTTCCCTCCCCCCTCCCATTCCATGTATATATGCTCTTTCCCTCCTCCTCCCATTCCATGTATATATGCTCTTTCCCTCCCCCTCCCATTCCATGTATATATGCTCTATCCCTCCCCCCTCCCATTCCATGTATATATGCTCTTTCCCTCCCCCCTCCCATTCCATGTATATATGCTCTTTCCCTCCCCTCCCATTCCATGTATATATGCTCTTTCCCTCCTCCCTCCCATTCCATGTATATATGCTCTTTCCCTCCCCCCTCCCATTCCTTGTATATATGCTCTTTCCCTCCCCCTCCCATTCCATGTATATATGCTCTTTCCCTCCTCCCTCCCATTCCATGTATATATGCTCTTTCCCTCCCCCCTCCCATTCCATGTATATATGCTCTTTCCCTCCTCCCTCCCATTCCATGTATATATGCTCTTTCCCTCCCACTCCCATTCCATGTATATATGCTCTTTCCCTCCCCTCCTATTCCATGTATATATGCTCTTTCCCTCCTCCCTCCCATTCCATGTATATATACTCTTTCCCTCCCCCTCCCATTCCATGTATATGTGACACCCCAGGGGTCTGGTTGCCACAGTGATAGAGATATTATGTCTGAGAGCAGGTGGGAGGTCCTTTGGTCAGGGATCCTGTGCATGCCACACCTCCTGCTCAGTCTTGGGAGGGGAAGAACTTCCCCTATATAAACCCGGGGCTGAAGCAGGGTGAGTAGTCAAGGAGAGTAGAGACAAGAAACAGTCACAGGAAGAAACAGCAGAAGCTCAGTGGGAGCAATACTACTACAAGTCAGGGGCTGGCAGCTGCAGAGCTCGCCCTGACTGAGAAGCTTTCTTACCGGACCCGGCGTCCGAGGCTGTGGGGACTAACTCTTACCCAGCAGCAGAAGCCGACCGGCAGGGGATTTCAGGTCCTCAGGCCCAGAAACCCGAAGGCACGGTCACACGCGTGGGACCAGCACCGCCATCGTGGAGCGGAAGCCATTAGAAGGCCCCGAGTCACCGGCCATACGGGTGAGCACCACACGGTACACTCAGGGACGTGGGCTACTTATATCCGCTTCTAGCAAGGTAGCCAGAAGAGTGCAGTCAGTTTGGGAGGCCTACAACTCCGCCTGGCCAGGGGAGATCCCATCTGCTCAAGGACTGACCAGGCCCCGTTCACTAGCAAGTACTCCGGGAGGGTCTATCGTTGTTACCAGTAAAGACCCTGAATTACACCGCACCGTCTCTGAGTGGTTCCTGCTACCCCCATCATCCATCTGCTGCCCTGAGGCCATACCCCTCCCGTTGGGGGTTATACCATCTACGCTGCACCATCCATCCACCGGCCTCAGCGGACTGTCCTGCAGCGGCAGCTCCATAGCTGCATTCAACGGGTGGCGTAGTCGTCCTACATCTACCGCTGTTACATCGCCGCTCAGTTTGACTCCCTGGGCACGGACCGGGTCACCGCCACGAGACTACAACCCTCAAGAGATCCGGCTCCGGGTAAGCTCCCGCGTGCGCAACGCAGCGCGACACAGGCCCAGGGGCGCGTCATATATATGCTCTATCCCTCCCCCCTCCCATTCCATGTATATATGCTCTTTCCCTCCCCTCCCATTCCTTGTATATATGCTCTTTCCCTCCCCTCTCATTCCATGTATATATGCTCTTTCCCTCCTCCCTCCCATTCCATGTATATATGCTCTTTCCCTCCCCTCCCATTCCTTGTATATATGCTCTTTCCCTCCCCCCTCCCATTCCATGTATATATGCTCTTTCCCTCCCCCTCCCATTCCATGTATATATGCTCTTTCCCTCCTCCCTCCCATTCCATGTATATATGCTCTTTCCCTCCCCCCTCCCATTCCATGTATATATGCTCTTTCCCTCCCCCCTCCCATTCCATGTTTATATGCTCTTTCCCTCCCCCCTTCCATTCCATATATACAGTACAGACCAAAAGTTTGGACACACCTTCTCATTTAAAGATTTTTCTGTATTTTCATGACTATGAAAATTGTACATTCACACTGAAGGCATCAAAACGATGAATTAACACATGTGGAATTATATACTTAACAAAAAAGTGTGAAACAACTGAAAATATGTCTTATATTCTAGGTTCTTCAAAGTAGCCACCTTTTGCTTTGATGACTGCTTTGCACACTCTTGGCATTCTCTTGATGAGCTTCAAGAGGTAGTCACCGGAAATGGTCTTCCAACAATCTTGAAGGAGTTCCCAGAGATGCTTAGCACTTGTTGGCCCTTTTGCCTTCACTCTGCGGTCCAGCTCACCCCAAACCATCTCGATTGGGTTCAGGTCTGGTGACTGTGGAGGCCAGGTCATCTGGCGTAGCACCCCATCACTCTCCTTCTTTGTCAAATAGCCCTTACACAGCCTGGAGGTGTGTTTGGGGTCATTGTCCTGTTGAAAAATAAATGATGATCCAACTAAACGCAAACCGGATGGAATAGCATGTCGCTGCAAGATGCTGTGGTAGCCATGGTTCAGTATGCCTTCAATTTTGAATAAATCCCCAACAGTGTCACCAGCAAAGCACCCCCACACCATCACACCTCCTCCTGCATGCTTCACGGTGGGAACCAGGCATGTAGAGTCCATCCGTTCACCTTTTCTGCGTCGCACAAAGACACGGTGGTTGGAACCAAAGATCTCAAATTTGGACTCATCAGACCAAAGCACAGATTTCCACTGGTCTAATGTCCATTCCTTGTGTTCTTTAGCCCAAACAAGTCTCTTCTGCTTGTTGCCTGTCCTTAGCAGTTGTTTCCTAGCAGCTATTTTGCCATGAAGGCCTGCTGCACAAAGTCTCCTCTTAACAGTTGTTGTAGAGATGAGTCTGCTGCTAGAACTCTGTGTGGTATTGACCTGGTCTCTAATCTGAGCTGCTGTTAACCTGGGATTTCTGAGGCTGGTGACTCGGATAAACTTATCCTCAGAAGCAGAGGTGACTCTTGGTCTTCCTTTTCTGGGGCGGTCCACATGTGAGCCAGTTTCTTTGTAGCGCTTGATGGCTTTTGCAACTGCACTTGGGGACACTTTCAAAGTTTTCCCAATTTTTCGGACTGATTGACCTTCATTTCTTAAAGTAATGTTGGCCACTCGTTTTTATTTACTTAGCTGCTTTTTTCTTGCCATAATACAAATTCTAACAGTCTATTCAGTAGGACTATCAGCTGTGTATCCACCAGACTTCTGCACAACACAACTGATGGTCCCAACCCCATTTATAAGGCAAGAAATCCCACTTATTAAACCTGACAGGGCACACCTGTGAAGTGAAAAACATTTCCGGTGGCTACCTCTTGAAGCTCATCAAGAGAATGCCAAGAGTGTGCAAAGCAGTCATCAAAGCAAAAGGTGGCTACTTTGAAGAACCTAGAATATAAGACATATTTTCAGTTGTTTCACACTTTTTTGTTAAGTATATAATTCCACATGTGTTAATTCATCGTTTTGATGCCTTCAGTGTGAATGTACAATTTTCATAGTCATGAAAATACAGAAAAATCTTTAAATGAGAAGGTGTGTCCAAACTTTTGGTCTGTACTGTATATATATATATATATATATATACACACACTGCATATACGTTTACATACAGTTATCAGATACGCGGCCGATATTTAAATTTGGCGCCCAAATCGTTGATTGGTGCGGGCAGCGCCAGCGACCAATCAGCGATTTTTAACACAAATGTCCGGACCTTTGTAACACCATGAGGATACTGTGGGGACATCAGCGGCTAGCGTGTCAAGGGAGGACCGGGGAGCGGCGCTGCGGGTCAGGATACTTCTGCTGCGAGCAGTCGCTCATGTCCCGTGTTCTCGCAGCGGAAGTACCCGCACAGGCCGTGGCGCTCCCCGGTCCTCACCAATACGATTCCGCTCCCCGGTCCTCACCAATACGCAGGCTTGGTCTGGCCTGGCGGGGCGCCGGGAAATTTCCCGGTGGGCCCCGGGCCCCATGCAGAGGGAACTGAAGAATTAAAAAAAAAAAAAAAAGTGGTCGTGGGCCCTTTAAGGGCTCGCGCACGCACTTTCACCGACGCGATGCCCAGGACAGTAGCGGGAGGGGCCTGGGAGCAGGAGAGCAGGGGCTGCACTGCAGCGTCACACTCAGCAGACAGGGAAGCACGTCTGCTAAAAGTGACGTCACAGCGCGCCCTGCACTGCAGTCTCCCACATTAGGAGCGTGTCTGTGGGCTGGAGACAAGCCAAGGTACTGTAATATTTGTGTGTTTGTATGGATTTTTATGTATATGCTGCCTGCATGTGTGTGTGTACAGTGTGTGTATATGCCTGTGTGTGTACAGTGTGTGTGTATATGCCTGTGTGTGTACAGTGTGTGTATATGCCTGTGTGTGTACAGTGTGTGTGTATATGCGTGTGTGTGTACAGTGTGTGTGTATATGCCTGTGTGTGTGTGTATATGCCTGTGTGTACAGTGTGTGTGTATATGCCTGTGTGTGTACAGTGTGTGTGTATATGCCTGTGTGTGTACAGTGTGTGTGTATATGCGTGTGTGTGTACAGTGTGTGTGTATATGCCTGTGTGTGTATATGCCTGTGTGTGTGTGACGCGCCCCTGGGCCTGCTGTGTCGCGCAGCGTCTCGCGCACGGGGGCTTACCCGGAACCGGATCAGATGAGGGTTGTAGTCTCCGAGTGGCGGGGACCCGGTCCGTGCCCAGGGAGTCAACTCAGTGTGTGGCAGTCTTGATAGATGTTATTTGAGTGTCGACTACGCCACCCGTTGATTTGCAGCTATGGAGCTGCCGCTGCAGGGCAGACCGCTGAGGCCGGTGTAGAATTGTGCAGCGTGATAGTATAACCCCCAACGGGAGGGGTATGGCCTCAGGGCAGCCGACGTGGAAGATGAGGGTAGCAGGAACCACTCAGAGACGGTGCGGTGTAATTCAGGGTCTTTACTGGTAACAACGATAGACCCTCCCGGAGTACTTGCTAGCGAACGGGGCCTGGTCAGTCCTTGAGCAGATGGGATCTCCCCTGGCCAGGCGGAGTTGTAGGCCTCCCAAACTGACTGTACTCTTCTGGCTACCTTGCTAGAAGCGGGTATAAGTAGCCCACGTCCCTGAGTGTACCGTGTGGTGCTCACCCGTATGGCCGGTGACTCGGGGCCTTCTAATGGCTTCCGCTCCACGATGGCGGCGCTGGTCCCACGCGTGTGACCGTGCCTTCGGGTTTCTGGGCCTGAGGACCTGAAATCCCCTGCCGATCGGCTTCTGCTGCTGGGTAAGAGTTAGTCCCCACAGCCTCGGACGCCGGGTCCGGTAAGAAAGCTTCTCAGTCAGGGCGAGCTCTGCAGCTGCCAGCCCCTGACTTGTAGTAGTATTGCTCCCACTGAGCTTCTGCTGTTTCTTCCTGTGACTGTTTCTTGTCTCTACTCTCCTTGACTCCTAACCCTGCTTCAGCCCCGGGTTTATATAGGGGAAGTTCTTCCCCTCCCAAGACTGGGCAGGAGGTGTGGCATGCACAGGATCCCTGACCAAAGGACCTCCCACCTGCTCTCAGACATAACATTACATTACTGTGGAAACCAGACCCCTGGGGTGCCACATTCCCCCCCTAGTGAAATTTAGTACTCCGGGACTAAACATATTTTAGAAAAACATAACAAGATATAACAATACAATAAAGAAACACATAAAGGTGGTCACGGCATGTCCGTAACCGGGTGCAGTCTTTGAAGAAACAAAGGTGTCCATTTCACCAAAACAGGGAGATGTAACCAGGTAGGGGTCTGTCCTACCCCGAGTCCTTAACAGTCTCTAGTCCATCCTGGGTTACGCTCCAACTAATTGTACAAGGATTCCCGGTAGATCCACCAAGGATTCCTAAAAATAACTAGAAACACAAAATTGTACACAAGCAAAAATACACAGGTAAACATAAATAAAACAATTTATACACTTTAAATCCTCCAGCGTGCGGGTAACTGGCCTCTAGTGGCCCTAGTGGACCTACGGAGCTGACTGCCTAGCCCTGAACTACAGGGTGTAGGAGCTGTCAAGGGCAAACTGGGCAGCTGTCTACCGGCTCTTTGGCTCACTAGGGATATGGCAGGCTCACTGCAAGCAGAGGGTTGATCCTCCTGGGTTGCGGGTGTGGGGTCTTCTGCCTCCTGGACCGGCTGTTCTTCCAGCTCTACCTGTTGCTCCGTAGGTGCTTGGGATGCTGGTTGGAGGAAGGTGAGTACGGGTACCACAACTGCACCATTGACTTGAGTCCAAGACCGAGGGAAGTCCCCGAGCACAGTACTAACCATATCTTCCCTTTCCTCTACGGGTCGATGGTCTTCTTGTTCCTCCTCAGGGTTCCTCAGTTGTTCGGGACACTTCTTCAGGTGGTCCCGGGATACAATGGCTGTGGTTTCCCCTCCATCTTTACTGATGGTACAAACCTTCGGGTTTTCGTGGCTTGAGGGCAGTACGGTGTACGGGTCCTTCTCCCACTGGTCGTCCAACTTGTGGAGCCGTCTCTTCCTCTTCAAGACCTGCTCTCCGGGTACCAGGGGAACAGCGGGAGCATACTGGTTGTAAGTTTTCTCTTGTCTTTCCCTAGCCTGACAGAGACTTCGTTCCACGCTCTCCTGTACTCTCCGGTACTGCTGCTGCCTCTCTGTGTCCCAGTCTGTTTCTGGTGAAGTGTCCTCGGGTGTCAGGACTCCCATTTCCAGGTCAACAGGTAACTTACCAGGTCTTGCCCTCATTAGGTAAGCCGGGGTACAGTTGGTGGAACCTACCGGGATGTGGTTGTATAGGTCCACCAGATCGGGCAACTTCTCAGGCCACAGACTGCGTTCTTCCAGGGGCAACGTTTTTAGAAGATCCATTACCACCTGGTTCATTTTCTCACAAAGTCCATTAGTTTGCGGATGGTAGGGTGTCGTCCTTATCTTACGGCAGCCATACAGATTGCAGAATTCCTGGAAGACCTCCGCTTCAAAGGCAGGTCCCTGGTCCGTCAGCACTTGGTCCGGGTACCCGTGTGGACAGCAGAAGTGCTGCTGGAAGGCTCTAGCTGCTGTTTGAGCCGTTAAGTCCTTGACGGGGACGACAACCAAGAACCGGGAGTAATGATCCACGATGGTTAACGCGTAGACGTAGCCACTTCTGCTTGGGGTCAGTTTTACATGATCCAAGGCTACCAGTTCCAACGGTTGCCGGGTGACGATGGACTGCAGGGGAGTCTTCTGGCTGGCACGGTCCTTCCTTCTCAGGTTGCACGGGCCACAGTCTCTGCACCACTTCTCGATGGTTCCCCTCATGCCTACCCAGTGGAACCGCTCGCGCAGCAGGAACTCCAGCTTCTTCCACCCGAAGTGTCCAGCTCCGTCGTGGTATGCCTCCATCACCATGGCTGCGTCTCTTCGTGGCACCACTACTTGCCAGAGTAATTCATGCGTCCGGGAGTTAACCATTCGGCGGCACAACTTCCCTTTGTAAAGGAACAGTCGACTCTTCTCTGCCCATAGTTGTTTGGCTTCCTCCGGAGCGTCTGGTTCAAGGCGAGCCTCCGGCCGAGTCAGCATCTCCTTCACCAGGCGGACGGCAGGGTCGCTGTCTTGCGTTTCCGCCCAGTTGTAGTGGGGTAAGGGGTTCAACGTAGCAGCCTGCTTACTCCTTACCCGGTGGGAATACTGGATAGTCCCATGACGGTGGAACGCAGGGAGTTCAACTTCTTCCAGTCCCTCCGGATCTTCTCCTCCGTCCGGCAGGTTGGGCATCCTGGACAGGGCGTCCGCGTTGGTATTGGAGCGTCCTGCCCGGTATTTGATTGTGAACTCGTAGTTGGACAGACGGGCCATCCACCTCTGCTCCAGGGCACCGAGTCTTGCCGTGTCCAGGTGTGTCAACGGGTTGTTATCCGTGTACACGGTGAACCGGGAAGAAGCGAGGTAATGCTTAAAGCGCTCGGTGACTGCCCATACTACGGCCAGGAACTCCAGCTTAAATGAGCTGTAATTCTCGGGGTTCCTTTCGGTGGGTCGCAGTTTTCGGCTGGCGTAGGCGATTACTCGTTCCTTCCCCTGCTGGATCTGGGACAGTACGGCTCCTAGCCCGATGTTACTGGCGTCGGTGTAGAGGATAAAGGGCTGGCTATAATCCGGGTATGCCAGGATTTCGTCCCCCGTGAGGGCCATCTTCAGCTGGCGGAAGGACTCTTCTTCCAGCTCCTCCCATTTGAAGGGCGGCTTCTGGTTCTTGGCCTTCCGGGACTGGCCTATCAGGAGGTCCTGCATAGGTGCTGCCTTTTTGGTGAAACCGGGAATAAACCTTCGGTAGTAGCCTACCAACCCGAGGAACTGCCGCACTTCTTTTACGCTGGAGGGGCTTGGCCATTCCTTAATTGCGGTGATCTTATCAGGGTCGGGAGCCACTCCGTCAGCGCTCACCACGTGTCCCAGGTACTGCACCTTTGGTTTCAGGAGGTGACACTTGGAGGGTTTCACCTTTAGGCCGTAACTCGCCAGAGCTTCGAACACTTCCGCCAGGTGTTTCAGGTGGTCCTCATACGTCTTGGAATATACGATGACATCGTCCAGGTACAACAGGACCGTCTCGAAGTTTCTGTGGCCCAGACAACACTCCATTAGTCGTTGGAAGGTTCCTGGTGCGTTGCAGAGTCCGAACGGCATGCAGGTGAACTCGCTAAGTCCCATCGGGGTGGTGAATGCGGTCTTCTCCCGGTCCGCCTCTGCTACAGGAACCTGCCAGTACCCGCTAGTGAGATCCAAGGTAGAGAAGAAGTTAGCAGATCTTAAAGCAGCCAATGACTCCTCTATCCTTGGTAAGGGGTACGCATCCTTGTGTGTGATACGGTTGATTTTCCGGTAATCTACACACATCCTCATGGTGTTGTCTTTTTTTCTGACTAAGACTAGTGGAGCTGCCCAGGGGCTACAGCTATCCCTAATCACCCCAGCCTCCTTCATGTCTCTAAGCATCCCCTTGGCGTGTTGGTAGTGGGCAGGGGGTACGGGTCGATACCTCTCTTTTATAGGAGGATGGTCTCCCGTGGGGATGTGGTGTTCTACCCCCTTGACTCGCCCGAAGTCTAACGGGTGTTTACTGAACACTCTCTCGTACTCTTGAACCACCCGATAGACTCCTTGTTTCTGGTGTGCGGGAGTGGAGTCAGTACCCAGATGTAGTTGCTGACACCAGTCCTCCATGTTTTTCTTAGAGCCGTTACCTTCCTCCGGGTGAGATGGAGGCAAGGGTTCCACAGATTGTATAGAATTTTGGTTAATGGTATATAATTTGGCTAGCGTGGCAAACCGGGGCAGGTACACTTCCCTCTCCCCGATATTTATTATGCGAACGGGCACCCTCCCATGGCGTACATCAACCACCCCCCGTGCTGTCAAAATGGTGGGCCTACTGTCCGAGTAAACTGGTTCTACCATTGCCTGGTAATCCCTACCTCTCAGACCAATAGCTGCCCGGCACCAAATCATCATTTCACTTTTTGGGGGCATGGCAATAGGAAAAGGGTCACACATTCTTACGCTACCAATCTCACCGCCGGAGAGTTCCACCTGTTGCCGTCGCATCAGTGCCCGGATCTCTTTCTGGAGCACCCGCTGCTCGCCGGAGCTGGCGTTCTTGGCAACCTGCTGTAAAAGGAAAATCACCTCTGCAAGACAATTTTCAATTACATTAGTTCCTAGAGTTATTTTTGGGTGACTCTCATGTTTGTCAATATCTACAATGATCAGTCCCTGTGCTGCCAGTTCGACTCTACCGATTTTGATGGTCACCTCTTTAAATCCGATCTGTGGCACGGGCTGGCCATTGCTGGCGATGATACTCAAGTCGTCGTCAGGGTAGCGGGTAATATCCGAGTCATTCCAGTACTGCTTAAAGAGCACGTACGGGATGGTGGTGACCTGTGACCCGGTGTCCAGTAGGGCACTCATGGGAATGCCATCCAGTACCACAGGCAAGACTGGACGTCCTCCCACATATCTGTCGCGCCAGTTCGATGGGCCTGGTGATCTTTTTCCTGGGGGTTGGCCCTCTACCCCAGGTTGTGCCCGTTTAAAGAACAGTACCTTGCCATATGTCCGGGTTGATTGCAGCGGCGGCAGATGGGTCGTCCGTCCTCGCTGTATCGGTCACTGGGTCTTCCTCTGGCCGGTGGGGTCCTCCTTGGTCGACGCCACGGGATGTCCTCCGGTCCGGATGCCAGCTGGATCTTCCCTGGGGTGGAAGCCTGTAAAGACTGCACAGTTCGGGTTAGCGCAGCAACGCTCTTAGCTAGCTCTTGGACCTGATGGTGTAGGTCTGGAGCCGGGTCATTGTCCAAAGCCTGCGCATCAGCTCCCACAGGCCCTGCCGACAAAGGCGCCGCCTCCTGGTGGTAAGTGATAGCA
The DNA here is from genome assembly GCF_046119375.1 of Phyllobates terribilis. Lineage (NCBI taxonomy): Eukaryota > Metazoa > Chordata > Amphibia > Anura > Dendrobatidae > Phyllobates > Phyllobates terribilis. The sequence continues at coordinate 508,661 of NW_027362968.1, read as the reverse complement.
GGGCGCCTGTGGGTCACAACGCCACCCGGTGCCGGTTCTCGGAGCACCCGGATGGCTCTGTCCTTGAACTGTGCAAAGCCCAGATGGGGATCCTGTAAGGCCATTGCCCGCAACTGGGTTCGGTGGGTATTACAATATAGTCCCTCTATAAACTGTTCGGTCAACAGCCTGTCCTCGTTTCCCACTCCATCAGGGTCGGTCTGCTTAATGGCCCTCAGGGCCTCTTGTAGGTTTAGTGCATAGTCCCTTATACTCTCATGCGCTCGCTGCTTGCACCCGTAGAATCTAAGCTTAATCTCGGCTGAGGTGCGGGTATCAAAGGTGTCCTTCAGCCGGGTTAGTATCCCTGCGACAGTCTTCCTCCCAGGTGGCCAGGATTTTACTTCCCTTTTGGCTGCCCCGGTTAGTTGGGCCACCAGGATGCTCACTTTTTGCTCTTCTGTGAGGGGGTACACCTGGAAGAGGCTATCCAGCTTTTCTCTAAAGTCATGCAGGGTATGTGACTCCCCTGAGTACTGGGGTAGCCAAGCTGCTCCCGGGATATAGGGCATGGTGAAGGGCATAACTGCAGCAGCGGTAGCGCTGGCGGGGGTTGAGGCAGTGAAGCTCTCCTCCGTATCCGACATCTTCCTCCCCCCTAGTGGACCGTGGCCTACCTTGCGATGATCCTCTTCCGTAGGCCGCGGCTCCGCAGTGGATGGTTGAGGACCTTCCGTCGCGCTCCTGTGACGTCGGCGTCTGCTGGGCTCCTTCCAGGACCTTACGCAACGTCCGGACGTGAGGCGGGGCTTCAGTTCTCGCGCGCTTTCGGAGTCCACGCCCCTCTTCTTCCCACGCGGCGTCCTCAAGATGGCGTCCAATGGCGGGAAAACTCCACGGATGGCGGGAAGAAGGCAGAAGATGGCGCCGGATGGCGGGAAACTTCACCGATGGCGGGAAGAAGGCTGAAGATGGCGCCGGATGGCGGGAATCTTCACCACAGGTAAGTTTGAAAAGTCTCTTTTTCAGGCACGCAGTACCCGGTGGTTGCGGGCACGAAATCCTGCCGACTACGCCAAAGTTGACGCGCCCCTGGGCCTGCTGTGTCGCGCAGCGTCTCGCGCACGGGGGCTTACCCGGAACCGGATCAGATGAGGGTTGTAGTCTCCGAGTGGCGGGGACCCGGTCCGTGCCCAGGGAGTCAACTCAGTGTGTGGCAGTCTTGATAGATGTTATTTGAGTGTCGACTACGCCACCCGTTGATTTGCAGCTATGGAGCTGCCGCTGCAGGGCAGACCGCTGAGGCCGGTGTAGAATTGTGCAGCGTGATAGTATAACCCCCAACGGGAGGGGTATGGCCTCAGGGCAGCCGACGTGGAAGATGAGGGTAGCAGGAACCACTCAGAGACGGTGCGGTGTAATTCAGGGTCTTTACTGGTAACAACGATAGACCCTCCCGGAGTACTTGCTAGCGAACGGGGCCTGGTCAGTCCTTGAGCAGATGGGATCTCCCCTGGCCAGGCAGAGTTGTAGGCCTCCCAATCTGACTGTACTCTTCTGGCTACCTTGCTAGAAGCGGATATAAGTAGCCCACGTCCCTGAGTGTACCGTGTGGTGCTCACCCGTATGGCCGGTGACTCGGGGCCTTCTAATGGCTTCCGCTCCACGATGGCGGCGCTGGTCCCACGCGTGTGACCGTGCCTTCGGGTTTCTGGGCCTGAGGACCTGAAATCCCCTGCCGATCGGCTTCTGCTGCTGGGTAAGAGTTAGTCCCCACAGCCTCGGACGCCGGGTCCGGTAAGAAAGCTTCTCAGTCAGGGCGAGCTCTGCAGCTGCCAGCCCCTGACTAGTATTGCTCCCACTGAGCTTCTGCTGTTTCTTCCTGTGACTGTTTCTTGTCTCTACTCTTCTTGACTCCTAACCCTGCTTCAGCCCCGGGTTTATATAGGGGAAGTTCTTCCCCTCCCAAGACTGGGCAGGAGGTGTGGCATGCACAGGATCCCTGACCAAAGGACCTCCCACCTGCTCTCAGACATAACATTACATTACTGTGGAAACCAGACCCCTGGGGTGCCACATGTGTACAGTGTGTGTGTATATGCCTGTGTGTACAGTGTATGTGTATATGCCTGTGTGTGTGTGTGTGTACAGTGTGTGTCTATATGCCTGTGTGTGTGTGTGTACAGTGTGTGTGTATATGCGTGTGTGTGTACAGTGTGTGTCTATATGCCTGTGTGTGTGTGTGTACAGTGTGTGTGTATATGCGTGTGTGTGTACAGTGTGTGTGTATATGCCTGTGTGTGTGTGTACAGTGTGTGTGTATATGCCTGTGTGTGTACAGTGTGTGTGTATATGCGTGTGTGTGTACAGTGTGTGTGTATATGCCTGTGTGTGTATATGCCTGTGTGTGTGTACAGTGTGTGTGTATATGCCTGTGTGTGTGTGTACAGTGTGTGTATATGCCTGTGTGTTTGTGTACAGTGTGTATATACCTCTGTGTGTGTGTACAGTGTGTGTATATGCCTGTGTGTACAGTGTGTGTATATATGCCTGTGTGTACAGTGTGTGTATATATGCCTGTGTGTACAGTGTGTGTGTATATGCCTGTGTGTGTGTGTGTACAGTGTGTGTATATGCCTGTGTGTGTACAGTGTGTGTGTATATGCCTGTGTGTGTACAGTGTGTATATGCCTGTGTGTGTACAGTGTGTGTGTATATGCCTGTGTGTACAGAGTGTGTATATGCCTGTGTGTGTACAGTGTGTGTATGTCTCTGTGTGTGTGTATATACCTGTGTGTGTGTGTACAGTGTGTGTGTGTGTACAGTGTGTTTATATGCCTGTGTGTGTGTATATGCCTGTGTGTGTATGACGCGCCCCCTGGGCCAGTGCTGTTAGGGAATACCCGGAGCCGGATCAGATGGGGGTTGTAGTCTCCGAGTGGCTGTGACCCGGTCCGTGCCCAGGGTGTCAAACTCAGTGTGTGGCAGTCCTTATGATGTTACCAGATGTTCTTTTGTGTCGACTACGCCACCCGTTGATTTGCGGTCAATACGGCCGCCGCTGCAGCAGGGTCCACTGAGGCTGGTGATGTATGTGCAGCTCAGGTAGTATAACCCCCAACGGGAGGGGTATAGCCTCAGGGGGTCAGTTGCAGAGGATGGGGGTTGTGGTGGTGCAGCGGGGATGGAAATGAGACTCAGAGTCGGGCTGTGCAGTTCAGGGTTTGTTTACTTACTGCAGTTGTTCTGGTCACTCCGGCCTTGAGTGACCACCCGAGCCGTGCTGCGTCCACCAGGTCCTGGACTCGGCCAACCCCCAGGTGATTCTGGAGCGTGGTCCTGAGCTCCCTTTCTGTCTTGTCCTCTTCTCTGGCCTTCCCCACCAGGGATCCACCTATGTCCGGCTCCCTCGGGCCTCTTGGTGGTAAACCCTTGTCTCTGGGTTCCCTGACCCTATTCCTGGTCTGCCTTCCGGGTGGATTTAGTGGGTGATCGTGGCAGATCCTGCCCACGACCTCCGGTTCCTGGCTAAGGTGTGCTGTAGCCTCTGCCAGCTTGGGATCCGGTACCCTGTTGCCGACTCTTCACCCTCTGGTCTAATTTGGGCTCTTGGAGTTCCTTCTTTCTCCCCCTCTGGGTCTTTCTTTCTCCTCTCTCTCTCTCTTGGCCTTGGAGCTGCTCTTCTCCTCTGCTCTGACAAAAGACTGACAGACTGACCCTGATCTAAGATGGTGCCCACCTTATATACTCCCTCTATGTGTGAGCTCAGGTGACCAGCACCCAATGAGCTCCTAACTTTACCCAGGCTGCTCCCCCTATCTGCCCCTACACTACTGGGATGTTCCACCCCCCTCCCACTCCAGCCAGGAACAGACACTGTCGTACCTGCACATTTCTCTAGTGGGAGTACCATCGGTCTGTTCCTCGGAAATGGGATGTGTGTAGTGCATGCAGCTAACTGAGCTCAGTTCCACAATCCATCCTTACCCGGGAGTGGAATATCACACCTCTGGCTGAGGTGCAATACCCCTGTAGCAGCCGAATCCTCAGGGTGCTACATGTACAGTGTGTGTATATGCCTGTGTGTGTACAGTGTGTGTATATGCCTGTGTGTGTACAGTGTGTGTACAGTGTGTGTATATGCCTGTGTGTGTACAGTGTGTGTATATGCCTGTGTGTGTGTGTGTGTGTGTGTATATGCCTGTGTGTGTATATGCCTGTGTGTGTGTATATGCCTGTGTGTGTACAGTGTGTGTACAGTGTGTGTATATGCCTGTGTGTGTACAGTGTGTGTATATGCCTGTGTGTGTACAGTGTGTGTATATGCCTGTGTGTGTACAGTGTGTGTACAGTGTGTGTATATGCCTGTGTGTGTGTGTGTGTGTGTATATGCCTGTGTGTGTATATGCCTGTATGTGTGTGTGTGTGTATATGCCGGTGTGTGTGTATATGACTGTGTGTTTATGTGTCTTCACACATATGTGTGTGTGTGCTTCCCTGCGTGTCTGCATTTTTGTGTGTGATTGTCTGAGTGTGTCTGTGCATTTCTGTGTGTGCTTGCCTGTGTGTGTACTTTTCCCCATTTCTGTGAGCATGTGTATCTGCGTGTGTATATTAGGGCTCTTTCACATGTCCTGATATTTACGGGACTGGAGATATCCGTGTCCACCTGTGTGTCATCCGTGTGACACGTACCAGCGCTTGGGAATCAGTGTACAGTTAGCGCTGTTCCCAAGAGCCGGGTGCTGAGCGCTGCCCTCATCATAGATCCCTGCAGGCGCTGTGATCAGCAGCAGCGGGGTCAATGATGAGAGTAGTAGTCTACTCCCACCGTGTCCGTGTCCAACTGTAAAAATAAGAATAAAATAAAAAAATCCTTATACTCACCTCTCCTAAGTGTCACCTGCTGTAATCCGTGCGAGCGCTCACGCCGAGGAGAATGACTCCTGCAGCGAGCTTGCTCCAGAGCTGCGCTTAGTGAATGACAGGGCACCGCTTGTTGAGCGCAGCTCCGGAGCCCACTCGCTGCAGGAGACATTCTCCTCGGCGTGAACGCTTGCACGGATTACAGCGGGTGACACTTAGTAGAGGTTAGTATAAGGTTTTTTTTAATTTATTCTTTTTACAGTTGGACATGGCGGGAGTAGACTACTACTCTCATCATTGACCCTGCTGGTACTGATCGCAGCGCCTGCAGGGATCTATGATGAGGGCAGCGCTCAGCGCTCTTCCCAAGCACCGGGTGCTAACTGTCATCAGTGTGCGGGACTTTTTGCGGTCTGGACAGCAGGTAAAAAACAGACATGTCAGCGTGTTTTGCCCACGGACACCACATGGTCTGTAGAAAGTGGAAACACACTGACATGTGCACATACGCATTCATGTGAATGGGTCTACGTGTGTCAGTGTCTCTGGTACGTGTGGAAACGGTCACCGCATGTACTGACGTGTGAAAGAGCCCTTAGTATGTGTCTGTGTGCGCTTTTGTGTGTGTAAGCGCGCTTCTGCATGTCTGTGTGCTCTTCCGAAGATTTATTATATTTGGAGAGAGATGGGAGAGAAATTTTAGGAGACAGAATGGGGAGATGTGTGAAGAAACAGTATGGTGAACTAGGGGAGGGGTGGGAATGAGTGCAGGAACAGAATGGAGATGTATGAGGAAACAGTATGGAGAGTGGGGGAATAGTGTGAGGAGACAGTATGGAGGGAGAAAAGTGTGAGGTGACACAGCACAGAGACTAGGTAGTGTGGGGGAAGGTATAGAGATGCGGCAGTATGGGGGAAACAGTGTGAGGGCACAGAAAGGGGGGAACAGTATGCTGAGGAGGGGGAGTGTGATGAAGGGGCACAGTATAGAGACTGGGTAGTATAGGGGGGACACCGTGTGAGAGGACAATGTGAAGAGGGGGCCCAGTATGGTAAGGATAGGACAGTGTGGAGAGCAGGTACCATAAGAGGGGTAGAGTGTATGTCATGTTTTGTGCAGGAAGCATTGTAAGAGTTAGGTTTATTCAGGGGCTCAGTGTAGATATTTTTATTCAGGAGCATTATAATGACACTGTATCTTTAAGGGCATCTTGTCGGGATGTGCTGCAGAAGACCGGAGAAGATGGAAGTCTGCAGAGACGAGCTGTGGATGAGAAAAGTCATCATGGAGACTGGACAAGAGGAAGAAAAGAAAGAGAACGACTCTAATCAGAGAAGACGTCTCAGGTAAGATACCTGGATGTAAATGTTCATTTGTGATCCTGCCTGTGTCTCATCAGTACTGTGGTTCCTGTATGGTCCGCAGTCTGATGATGACTGATAACTCCCAGTATCTCTATTGTTAATTACATACTGGGAGTTGTAGGTTTATGCGATACAAAGATATATGGGGCTGACCTGACATTACAAATGGTGGTGGTTCAGATGATGTATTCATGTACTGATGTGTTTGTGCTCGTCTGCGTATCTGGAATAGTATGTATTTTTGTAAGATGTGTGTATGTAACTGTGCATTGTGGTGTGTAATAACATTCATATGCTTGAGGCACCTTTACTAAATCTATTAGGTCTCTTTCACATGTGTTAGGGAATTCCATTTGTCTTTCCACATTTAGGAACAGACAAGTGAAATTTGCTAACCTTGTCATAACTGTCACCATTGGGTTGTACTTGTATGGAGCGGGTTCAGGAGCTGAGCCTGCTCCATACCGGGCAGATGTCGGCTGTGTTACATAGCCGGCGTCTGCCTGTAACAGCAGTGATCAGAGCTCGCCTTGATTGCTGCTGTTTTGAGTATTTAAGTGCCCTTGTCAATCACTGACAGCAGCATTTAGGTAGCACAATGCCCGGTGCATGCAGTCACCTGCTCCCTTCTGCCCCCTGTGACGCAGTTGCAGATTGCTGATGGGTTGCCAGTAGTGCTGAGTGAGTGTGGTCAGATAAGGTGTGATCCCAGCATGCTCGGGTGTTATCCAGGTATCTTGTAGTGCTCTGCTAATATGCTCGAGTCCCTGCGGTAACATGTTTTGCGGCGGTAGACAGAAGCAACATATGCAGGGATTACCTAACAAACAGGCAATTCCTGCATGTGTTGCGTCTGTCTACTGCCGCAAAACATGCTACCCTGGGGACTCGAGCATATTAGCAGAGCACTACAAGATACCTGGATAACACCCGAGCATGCTGGGATCACACCTTATCTGACCATTCTCGCTCAGCACTAGTTACCAGGTGCTGCTGCCATGTTAGTCATTCAATGAAGCTCAGCCTGAGGTTGGGCTCCATGGAAGTGTCACAATCCAGGTGTCGGACGTTATTGCAGCACCCTCACTTTGTAGTTCGCGGTGACTGTAATGTCTCCCTCCTTGCACCGATCCTATGACAGGAAGCGAGTGGCGGCAGGGAGAATAAAACGTAATTTTCTCCGTGTAGCCAACGCTTTTCCATTAAGCCGTCTAACCAGGCTTTAAACCCTATTTACCTGCAGATTACCCCTATATCTGCAGATAAATAGCGTTTTTCAAGGTGACAAGTTACCATTATAGAGACTCTGGCAGTATGGAATGACTGTTCGAAGAAAGTCCTGCCGCTCAGTGCTCCACAGTGCAGCCAATCATGTAACTATAGTGCATTATAGACAAGCATAACAAGTAATAATACCGTTTATGGTGGGCTGTAGTGTGGGCCCCTAGAGTCAGTTCCCCTGGTGGGCCCTAGGCACCCCAGTCCGACCCTGCCAATACGATTCGCTGATTGGTCGCGCTCTCCGCCTGCGACCAATCAGTGATCTTGGCGCTAAAGTTAAACACCGCTCTGCTGATTGGTCACCAATTTGGGCGCCACATTTAAATAGCAGCCGCGACCAATCACCGATCTTGCCGCCAAATTTAAACAACGCTCTGCTGATTGGTCGTGGATGACAGCCGACCGCGACCAATCAGCGAGATTAGCGCAAAATGTAAACAATGCTCTATTTTCTCCCAACGGCAAGTGTGAACGGAGAACCGAGGAGCGGCACCGCCGGTCGGGATGCTTCTGCTGCGAGCAGCCGCTCATCTCCCAGCTGCTGGCAGCGGAAGTACTCGCACAGGCAGCGCTGCTCCCCGGTCCTCACTAATACGACGCTGATTGGTTGCGGCCGCCGGCCCCGACCAATCAGCGATTTTGGCGGCAAATTGAAACACCGCTCTGCTGATTGGTCGCTACTGCCGGGCGTGACCAATCAGCGATTTTGGCGTCAAATATAAACCCGCTCTGCTGATTGGTCGCGGTGGCCGGCCGCGACCAATCAGCAATTTTGGTGCTAAATTTAAACAACGCTCTGCTTATTGGTCGCTGTCGCTGGCCGCGACGAATCAGCAGTATTGGCGCCAAATTTAAACCTCGCTCTGCTGATTAGTCGCAACCACCGGCCGTGACCAATCAGCAATATTGGCGCCTAATTTAAACACCGCTTCGCTGATTGGTCGCGGTGGCCGGCCGCGACCAATCAGCGATATTGGTGCCAAAGTTTAACACCGCTCTGCTGATTGGTCGCGGCCGTGACCAATCACCATTATTGGCGCCAAATGTAAACACCGCTCTGCTGCTTGCGCCCGGTCGGCCGCATACCTATTCTAGAGTACCCGATGCGTTAGAATCGAGCCACCATCTAGTATTGTTATAAATCCCTCAACATTGAAATTGTAAAACCAAGAAGGAAAACTCCTGAATAGTGTTGAGCCACCCCCGTAGTGTTCGGGTTCGGTTCGGTTCGTCGAACACCGGGATGTTCGAGGAACTGTTCATCGAACTGTTCGTCGAACACCTTAGAACACCGTCGAACACCGTTAAAACCAATGGCAGGCAAACAAAAACACATAGGAACACATAGAAAACACCTTCAAAGGTGTCCAAAAGCTCACAAACTGCTCAGAAGACGCTTTCTTTAAAAAAGCCGGCCGGCAATTCAGCAGCGGCATACACCGGTACCCGACAATTTAGACATGAAGGAATAGAGCATCACACATAGATTAGATAGATAGAAACATGTCAGTCACATATATATGAAGTACAGTGACAGTGTTGCTTACTGTACTTGTCATTTAGTGTAAAGGATTTATTAAAAAATATAATAGTGTTTTCGTGCACTGTCTCTTTAAAAAAGCCGTCCGGCAATTCAGCAGCGGTACCCGACAATTTATAACAGACAGAATAGAGCTTCACACATAGATTAGATAGATAGAAACATGTCAGTCACATATATAATAAGTACAGTGATAGTGTTGGTTACTGTACTTGTCATTTAGTATTAAAATAAAGGATTTATTATTAAAAAAAATTGGCGTGGGATCCCCCATAATTTTAGTCTCTAGCGGAGGTTAAGCAGACAGCTGGGGCAGATGTTTGAAGCCTGGGAAGGGGGTAAAACCCACGGAGCTTCCCAGGCTACTAATATCAGCCCCCAGCTGAATACCTAGCCTTTACTAGCTATTAAAATGGAGGACCCCCCCAAAAAAATGACGTGGGGTCCCCCCTAATTTAATAGCTAGCAAAGGCTAGGCAGACAGCTGGGGGCTGATATTAATAGCCCAGGAAGGGAGCCATGAATATTGGCCCCCTCCCAGGCTAGAAACACCAGCCGTCAGCCGCCCCAGAAATGGCGCATCCATAGGATGCGCCAATTCTGGCACTTAGCCTCGCTCTTCCACGCTGCCCTGGTGCGGTGGCAGGGGGTAATAGGGCTGGGGTTCATGTCAGCTTATAATGCCAGCTGACATCAAGCCCAGGTTAGTAATGGAGAGGCGTCTATAAGACACCCCCATTACTAACCCCATAGTCAAAGTTAAAAAAAAACACAAACACCCAGAATAAAGTCCTTTAATTGAAATAAAGACACAATTCTTTATTGTTCTAAATTAAACCATACTTACCATCACGCCCATTCCAGCTGAAGCCAACGATCTCCTGCAATAAAAGAAAAATAATAAAGCAACCTCATCCTTACCTTTCCATGGTTCCCACGACAGCTTCAGCTCTGCTACATCGAGATGACAGGCTGGACCGCAGCAGAACGCTGCCATCCAGCCTGTCATCCCGCAGACACTGAGAAGCGCAGGCATGCTTGCGCTCCTCAGTGTCTGACTGTGACGGCATCCAGATGAGCCGACAATGAACTTGGCTCACCTCATGTACGTCACTGACAGCGTGGGAAAATTCTCCTGCACTCAGCGCTTCAGCGTGAGAATTTTCCCACGCTGTCAGTGACGTGCATGAGGTGAGCCGAGTTCATTGGACATGACCTCGGCTCATCTGGATGCCGTCACAGCGAGACAGTGAGGAGCGCAAGCATGCCTGCGCTTCTCAGTGTCTGCGGGATGACAGACTGGATGGCAGCGTTCTGCTGCGGTCCAGCCAGTCATCTCGATGTAGCAGAGCTGAAGCTGTCGTGGGAACCATGGAAAGGTAAGGATGAGGTTGGTTTATTATTTTTCTTTTATTGCAGGAGATCGTTGGCTTCAGCTGGAATGGGTGTGATGGTAAGTATGGTTTAATTTAGAACAATAAAGAATTGTGTCTTTATTTCAATTAAAGGACTTTATTCTGGGTGTTGTGTTTTCTTTAAACTTTCACTATGGGGTTAGTAATGGGGGTGTCTTATAGACGCCTCTCCATTACTAACCTAGGTATTCAGCTGGGGGCTGATATTAGTAGCATGGGAAGCTCCGTGGGTATTACCCCCTTCCCAGGCTTCAAACATCTGCCCCAGCTGTCTGCTTAACCTCAGCTAGAGACTAAAATTACGGGGAACCCCACGCCAATTTTTTTTAATAATAAATCCTTTATTTTAATACTAAATGACAAGTACAGTAACCAACACTGTCACTGTACTTATTATATATGTGACTGACATGTTTCTATCTATCTAATCTATGTGTGAAGCTCTATTCTGTCTGTTATAAATTGTCGGGTACAGATGCTGAATTGCCGGCCGGCTTTTTTAAAGAGACAGTGCATGAAAACACTAATATTTTTTTTAATAAATCCTTTGCAGTAAATGACAAGTACAGTAAGCAACACTGTCACAGTACTTCATATATATGTGACTGACATGTTTCTATCTATCTAATCTATGTGTGAAGCTCTATTCTGTCTGTTATAAATTGTCGGGTACCGCTGCTGAATTGCCGGCCGGCTTTTTTAAAGAGACGGTGCACGAAAACACTATTATATTTTTTAATAAATCCTTTACACTAAATGACAAGTACAGTAAGCAACACTGTCACAGTACTTCATATATATGTGACTGACATGTTTCTATCTATCTAATCTATGTGTGAAGCTCTATTCTGTCTGTTATAAATTGTCGGGTACAGATGCTGAATTGCCGGCCGGCTTTTTTAAAGAGACGGTGCATGAAAACACTATTATTTTTTTTGATAAATCCTTTACACTAAATGACAAGTACAGTAAGCAACACTGTCACTGTGCTTCTTATATGTGTGACTGACATGTTTCTATCTATCTAATCTATGTGTGAAGCTCTATTCTTTCGGTTCTAAATTGTCGGGTACCGGTGTATGCCGCTGCTGAATTGCCGGCTTTTCATGTTTCACTGTTGGCACTGTTCCCATCGATTTGGGCAATCACTGTAATGCCACAACCACCATGGCTGTGGCATTACAGTGAGTGGCAGACAATCCCTGCATGATTGGTGCTCTAAATAGCGCCAGACATGCAGGACACGCTTTTGGTGCACGAACAGTTATCGAACATAACCTCGAACAGCCGAATTTTTTGCAAATCGTTCGGGTTCGTCGAACAACTCGAACACCACCCAAAACAGCTCGAATTTGAGATTGGCGAACAGTTCTAGTCGAACACCGCTCATCTCTACTCCTGAATTACAGAAATCACAGGATATAAATATACTGGAAATAAATCATTTCTTCTGGTGTCGCCGGATCCTGAGAGCAGAAAGTTTTACATTTTTTAGGCAATGAAGTTATAGGAGGGCTTCATTTCTGCGTGACAAGATGTCGCTCCATTCTCTGATAGATTCGTCTTTTGGATAATTTATTCTACACTTTTTGGAGGTGAAATGTAGAGAAGAAACAACAATTCTGTGTTATTTTACCCCCTGTTCACTCCTCAGTATAACGGACAGATCAGCTTTTCTCCTGCAGTAGAAATGATAATAACAATATACAATTTATATCCTTCTTATATTTTACTGCCTTTACACAAAATAAATCATCTTTTTCGTGGGGTTCATCATATTCCAAGACTCAGACATTTTCTTTCATCTTCTGCAGATCAGTGACGTCTCCATCCTGGGATTTCCAGAATTCCACCACTTCTCCTTCTTGCTACAATTTCCATGTTGAGGAATGTAAAAAAAGGGCATGTATATTATATTATATTATATGTGGCCCTAAAAATGTCATTACTTGTTATCATTATGTAATGAATACACGATAAAAAAGAAAATCTAGTATCACCATAGAAAACCACCCACATTATACCGCCATATGGTGAACACATACTACCGCCAAACTGAGCGGACGTCCTCTCTCTAGGGGGATGACAAATATTGTCATATCATTTTTAATACTTCCATCTATGTTCCCTATATTTATAGGGTCCTGTATGGTATAAATGTCCCCGGCAGTGTACTATGTGACATGAGGAGTGAAAACCTCTCTATGGTCAGTATTGAGCGGCAATACGGCGATGGTACTATTGTCAAGATAAAATATATATATTATAGAAAATCAATTAGTTTCTTTTAATAGATTACCTAATCAGTGTGAATTAATATAGAGATGATGGAATAATCTATGTGTATGTATGTATGCAAATGTGTATATGCACATGGATTATGTTAATAGTTAATGACAGTTTCTGTTCTTATTGTAGGCATGAACAACTAAATGATTTCCTGGGAACGACGTATGCATGTACATGGCTGATAACAGGGAGATTCATGTCAAGTTGACAAAGATGGCGCTGAGAGACGAACTCACCCCCTCCCATCAGAATTCCTAAGGCGTTACTGAGGCCAAGAGATACATGGATGAGCAAATTGCAGTGTGCCAAGTTATCAGAAAGAGAAATGAATTTTACTAATCCCACCTAGGAGTGGAATACTCTATAACCCCATGTCTACATAATAAAGTATGCCATTTTGCGTGGTTCAGTCTCTGAGTGAAGCTTTTTAACCAGATTAGCAGATTTGGTTAATTAGCTTCTTTGCATGCACTCGGACATCTTTAATTTGGAGGAGAGCAGTTACCTGGTGTATCTTAAATTGGTGAAACCTCCACAAATGGTGCCGTGACTCGGATCACACTCGAGGGTACTCTAGGTCTTGGGGTGCCCATCACCGGACCACCTACAGACGAGCCGGTACTGCTCAAAGCGAGAACCTGATCAACTCTCATCACTGAATACGGTAAGTCTGCAGATGTAATGAATCCGTAGTGCTTATTCGTATTTTGAGCAGTCTCTGGTGAGTTTGTGATGTCTAGATTGGCCCTTAGGGACGGCCCGGTGCGACTGGGCGGACCCCGCTGTGTGATTCCAAGAACTCTGGTGTGTAGTCTCTCCTGGCTAACTGCTGCTCTGTGGATTCTGAGGTGTTCAGTCCCATTAGAACGATCTTTGTACGCAGGGGAGTACAAGTATACACTTGAGAATTTAGGAAACTTTCTTTGTTTATAACGCGGGCACGCGGGGAGTGAGAATGCTGATAAGTCGTGTATTAAGACACCATTAGGGCGCGGGCACACGGGGCCAACCAATCCTCTATTAAGTTGTGTATTAAGTCGTGGGACACGCGGGGAGTGAAGTTGCTGATAAGTCGTGTATTAAGACGCTATTAGGGCGTGGACAAGCGGGGTCAACTAATCCTCTATTAAGACGTGTAATACTCGGGGAGCCAACTGCATCGTTAAGAGGCATATTACAATGTCACTAGGACGCGGGTGCGCGGGGTGCTCAGTGCTTCATTAAGTCGTAAAATAATCAATTCAGTGCTTGGTAGGGAGTGTAGGGACCTGTTACAATTCTACTTGTGTATCAGCTGCCTGGTCTGATCATAAGTCTAAGGGGACGGGACACCTGGAGCCAAAATCCTGGAAAAACTAAAGACATTGTTTGTGTGGCAGGGGTCGCTCGATCAGGAGCTACAAGACCCCAAAGATATAGTTGCTAGAAGAGAAGGAAGGAAATATGTAGAGAAAACCAAAAAAGTTATGTCATTGTGTGGGTTGTACCTGGGGGGTAGATTACAGTACGAGATGTTGAATGCAGCAATTTGTGAAAACAGGGGAAAACTGGAAGATAATGGGTTGTTGCAAAGTGCATACATGTGGAGAAAGGTTGCGCTGAGTTTATCGAAAGAAGGGTTTGTGGAAATTGAGGATAGGGATAACAAAAGGAACATAACTGGTTATTTCTATGTTAGAGAGATGCCTCCGCCACCGCCCTATAATAGCGGCGCAATGAATTGTTGGGTGTGTTCTAATTGTGGCCAACAGAATCCAATGTCAGCGGAGTATTGTGTTGCATGTCATGCGCCCCGTCCAGGAGGCCCACCCCTCACTACTACCCAAGCCACTCCTAGTGCCCCAACTTCATCTGTTATACCTATGTCCGCCCAAAGTTCCAACCCTTCCTGCAGCGGCCATGTTACTACACCCATTGCATCACCTCCAGCCTCTGACCAGATGTCAGTGGGTGTGCTTCCTCCCAGTGGCACGCACCCTTCCGGTAGTGTGCTTCCTTCCAGTGGCGGCCATCTTGGCGCACCCGGAATACAGGCCGCAATACACATTACACCCGGAACATCAACCGCAACATTTACTCCTATACCAGTGTGTCCGGTTGTCACTCCGGATGGTGCGTACTATGTCCCAAAAGACTATGTTCCTCTCTATCCTCATTTGCCCAGTGCTGAAACTCTATTTAATAGTCCGGAGTTCCGGCAGGCCCTTAACCGAAGGAGAAATACAATTGAACCGGAGGAGCCGGGGGATGAAGAGGCGGCAGCACTACCACCACCACCATCAGCACCATCAGCGTCCACACCCATAAGCGATACAGAAGGTAAACCAGCTGGTGTGACATTTCGTACACCAATATCAGAATTCACTCCTGATCGGGAGAATTCCCGTACCACCCTTTCAGATGAAGAATATCCACAGGTGTTGAAACCATGGACAGAAAGAATGATTTGGAAGTCATCAACGGTACTAACAGCAGGTCTGGGGGATCTGGTAACACAGCGGGTGGATGCTATAGTTAATGCAGCAAACCCTAGATTACAACATAGGGGAGGAGTGGCTAAGACTATTGTGCAAGCCGGAGGTAATGCTATTCAGGAAGACTGTAAGGCTGAGTTCACACGATGCGTTTTTCATGCGTTTCCGCAGTGTTTTTGCAGTTGCGTAAACGCCGCGTAAACGCATGAAAAACGCATGGTAGAAGGGAAGCAATGTTCCCCAATTGAAATCTGCATGTGCTGTGCCCATGATGCGGATTTTTCCGCAGCGTAAACGCTGCCGTCAAAAATCCGCAAAATGTCAATTAATTTTGCGGAAACGCTGCTCTTTTGCCGCCATTGACTTGCATTAGACCGCATGGAATCCGCATCACTGTATATGTTGATGCGCTTTTCATGCGGTCTAATGTGCGGATGGTACCCAGGTGTGGAGGAGAAGACTCTCATCCAGACCCAGGTACCATTAAAAAAAAAAGAATAAAATAAAAAATATATATATTCTCACCTTCTGACGGCCCGCGCAGCGCTCCTGCTTGGTTCGCGGCTGAATGAAGAAGGACCTTCGCTGATGTCAGAGTCATGTGACGGGTCACGTGACGCTGACGTCGGAAGGTCCTAAAGTCTTCACTGCCGGCAGCCGGGACCGAGCGAAGCAGGACACCGGGGGCCATCAGAGGGTAAAGTATAGATTTATTTTTTATTTTTTGACATTCACACACTATATAAATCCATGCCAGTTGCATGGATTTATATAGTGTGAAGTTGACAAGCACTTTCCAAGTGATGCTAAAATCGCTTGGGAAGCGCTTGTCAACCCGCATGCGGAAATGAAAGTGAAGACCGCTTCATTTCCGCATGTCCCTGGCAGGAAACCGCATGTACAATCCGCATGCGTTTTTTCCTGCCAGAGAGATGCAGAAACGCTCAGGAAAAAATCCTGAGCATTTCTGCATCGTGTGCACATACCCTAACAGCATTGTACATTCTTCATGACCGGTGGAGGCAACAGACCTGGTAGCCACCAGACCAGGGAGATTACTGACGCGCCCCTGGGCCTGTGCTGAGTAGCGTTGCGCACGCGGGGGCCTACCCGGAGCCGGATCTGATAGGGGTAGTAGTCTCGTGGCGGTGACCCGGTCCGTGCCCAGGGAGTCAAACTGAGTGGCAGTATTTAGCAGATGGTACGGTGTTCGACTACGCCACCCGTTGAATGCGGCTATGAAGCCGCCGCTGCAGGGCAGACCGCTGAGGCCGGTGGTAAGGTTGTGCAGCGTAGCTGGTAGAACCCCCAACGGGAGGGGTATGGCCTCAGGGCAGCCGACGTGTTTGAAGGGGGGTAGCAGGAACCACTCAGAGACGGTGCGGTGTAGTTTTGGGTCTTTACTGGTGACAAGGTAGACCCTCCCGGAGTACTGGCTAGCGATCGGGGCCTGGTCAGTCCGTGAGCTGATGGGATCTCCCCTGGCCAGGCGGATTTGTAGGCCTCCCCAACTAATCGTACTCTTCTGGCTACCTTGCTAGAGGCTGATAAAAGTAGCCCACGTCCCTGAGTGTACCGTGTGGTGCTCACCCGTATGGCCGGTGACTCGGGGCCTTCTGGTAGCTTCCGCTCCACGTCGCGGTGCTGGTCCCTTGCGTGTGACCGTGCCTTCGGGTTTCTTGGCCAGAGGACCTGAAATCCCCTGCCGGGCGGTTTCTGCTGCTGGGTAAGGATTAATCCCCACAGCCTCGGACTCCGGGTCCGGTAAGAACTCTTCAATCAGGGCGAGCTCTACAGCTTCCAGCCCCTGATCTCTTTTAGCACAGCTCCCACAGAGCTCCTGATCTTTCTTGTTCCTAAAGCTGCTCCACTACAGACCAGACTGTGTCTCTGTCTGTGTTCTCTGCTCTTTCTCACCCTAACCCTGCCTCAGCCCCAGCTTTATATAGGGGAAGTTCTTCCCCTCCCAGGACTGGGCAGGAGGTGTGGCATGCATAGGATGTCTGACCAGGAAACCTCCCACCTGCTCACAGACGTAATATTGCTATTACTGTGGGAACCAAACCCCTGGGGTGCCACATTCCCCCCTAGTGAAATTTAGTACTCCGGGACTAAACATATTTTTGTAAAACATAACAAGTAAAAACAGAAACAGTACAATAAAGAAAAACACATTAGGATGGTCACGGCATGTCCGCAACCGGGTGCAGTCTTTGAAGAAAACAAAGGTGTCCATTTCACCAAGAGACCGGGAGCCGTAACCAGGTAGGGGTCTGTCCTGCCCCGAGTCCTTAACAGTCTTTAGTCCATTCCTGGGTTACGCTCCAACATATGTACAAAGGATTCCGGATAATCCCTAAACGACACCTATAAAATAACTAAAAATACACAATTATTTACAAGTAACAGAAAACAGGTAAATACAAATAAACAGTTTAAACACCTAGATCCTCCAACGTACGGGCAACTGGCCTTTAGTGACCCTAGTGGACCTACGGAGCTGACTGACTGGTCCTGAGCTACGGGTGGTAGGAGCTATCAAAACTAAACTGGGCAGCTGTCTACGGGCTCTTTGGCTCACTAGGGGTACGGCAGGCTCACTATAAGCAGAGGGTTGATCCTCCTGGTCTGCTTGTGTGGGGTCTTCTGCCTCCTGGACCGGCTGCTCTTCCAGCTCTACCTGTCTCTCCGTAGGTACTTGAGATGCTGGTTGGAGGAAGGTGAGGACGGGTACCACAACAGCGCCATTGACTTGAGTCCAAGACCGAAGGAAGTCTCCGAGCACAGTACTGACCATATCTTCCCTTTCCTCTGCGGGTCGAGGGTCTTCTTGCTCTTCTTCAGGGCTTCGTAGCTGTTCGGGACACTTCTTCAGGTGATCTCGGGAGACAATGGCTGTGGTTTCTCCTCCGTCCTTACTGATTATGCAGACTTTCGGGTTCTCATGGCTTGAGGGCAGTACGGTGTACGGGTCCTTCTCCCACTGGTCGTCCAACTTGTGGAGGCGTCTCTTCCTCTTCAAGACCTGCTCTCCAGGTACCAGGGGAACAGCGGGAGCATACTGGTTGTAAGTCTTCTCCTGTCTTTCTCTAGCTTGACAGAGACTTCGCTCCACGCTCTCCTGTACCTTCCGGTACTGCTGCTGTCTTTCTGTGTCCCAGTCTGCTTCTGGTGAAGTGTCCTCGGGTGTCAGGACTCCCATCTCCAGATCAACAGGAAGCTTACCAGGTCTTGCTCTCATTAGGTAAGCCGGGGTACAGTTGGTAGAACCTACCGGGATGTGGTTGTATAGGTCCACCAGATCAGGCAGTTTCTCAGGCCACAGACTGCGTTCTTCCAGGGGCAATGTTTTCAGAAGATCCATCACCACCTGGTTCATTTTCTCGCAGAGCCTATTGGTTTGCGGATGATAGGGTGTTGTTCTTATCTTCCGGCAGCCATACAGAGTACAGAACTCCTGGAACACTTCCGCTTCAAAGGCAGGTCCTTGGTCCGTCAGCACCTGCTCTGGGTATCCGTGTGGACGGCAGAAGTGCTGCTGGAAGGCTCTAGCTGCTGTTTGAGCTGTTAAGTCCTTGACGGGGACGACAACCAAGAACCGGGAGTAGTGATCCACGATGGTTAACGCATAGACGTAGCCACTTCTGCTGGGGGTCAGTTTTACATGGTCCAGGGCTACCAGTTCCAGTGGCTGTCGGGTGATGATGGGCTGCAAGGGAGTCTTCTGGCTAGCACGGTCCTTCCTTCGTAGGTGGAACGGTCCACAGTCTCTGCACCACCTCTCGATGGTTCCTCTCATGCCTACCCAGTGGAACCGCCCGCGCAGCAGGAACTCCAGCTTCTTCCATCCGAAGTGCCCAGCTCCGTCGTGGTATGCCTCCAGTACCATAGCCGCATCTCTTCTTGGCACCACTACTTGCCAGATCAGTTCATGCGTCCGGGCGTTAACCATTCTGCGGCACAACTTCCCCTTGTAAAGGAACAGTCAACTCTTCTCAGCCCACAGTTGCTTGGTCTCCTCCGGAGCGTCTGGGTCAAGGCGGGCATCTGGCTGAGTCAGCATCTCCTTCACCAGTCGGACGGCGGGGTCACTGTCTTGCGTTTCCGCCCAGTTGTAATGAGGTAAGGGGTTGAACGTAGCAGATTGCTTACTCCTTACACGGTGGGAATACTGGATAGTCCCATGACGGTGGAACGCGGGGAGTTCAACTTCTTCCAGTTCCTCTGGATCTTCCCCTACGTCCGGTAGGTTTGGCATTCTGGACAAGGCATCCGCGTTGGTATTGGAGCGTCCTGCCCGGTACTTGATCGTGAACTCGTAGTTGGACAGGCGGGCCATCCATCTCTGCTCCAGGGCACCGAGTCTTGCCGTATCCAGGTGTGTCAACGGGTTGTTATCCGTGTACACGGTGAACCGGGAAGAGGCGAGGTAGTGCCTAAAGCGTTCGGTGACTGCCCACACCACTGCCAGGAACTCTAGCTTGAATGAGCTGTAATTCTCAGGGTTTCTTTCGGCGGGTCGCAGTTTTCGGCTGGCGTAAGCAATTACCCGTTCTTTCCCCTGCTGGATCTGGGACAGTACGGCTCCTAGCCCGATGTTACTTGCGTCGGTGTAGAGGATAAAGGGCTGGCTGTAATCAGGGTACGCCAGGATTTCATCCCCCGTGAGGGCCATCTTCAGCTGGCGGAAGGACTCTTCTTCCAGCTTCTCCCATTTGAAGGGCGGCTTCTGGTTCTTGACCTTCCTGGACTGGCCTATCAGGAGGTCCTGCATAGGAGCTGCCTTTTTGGTGAAACCGGGAATGAATCTTCGGTAGTAGCCTACCAACCCGAGTAACTGCCGCACTTCCTTTACGCTGGAGGGGCTTGGCCATTCCTTAATTGCGGTGATCTTATCAGGGTCGGGAGCCACTCCGTCAGCACTCACCACGTGTCCCAGGTACTGCACCTTTGGTTTCAGGAGGTGACACTTGGAGGGTTTCACCTTTAGGCCATAGTTTGCCAGGGCTTCGAACACTTCTGCCAGGTGTTTCAGGTGGTCCTCGTAGGTCTTGGAGTAGACGATGACATCGTACAGGTATAACAGGACCGTCTCGAAGTTTCGGTGTCCCAGACAGCATTCCATCAATCGTTGGAAGGTTCCTGGTGCGTTGCAGAGTCCGAACAGCATGCAGGTAAACTCGCTAAGTCCCATCGGGGTGGTGAATGCGGTCTTCTCCCGGTCCGCCTCTGCTACAGGAACCTGCCAGTACCCGCTAGTGAGATCCAAAGTGGAGAAGAAGTTAGCAGATTTTAAAGCAGCCAAAGACTCCTCTATCCTTGGTAAGGGGTACGCATCTTTGTGTGTGATACGGTTGATTTTCCGGTAATCTACACACATTCTCATGGTGTTGTCTTTCTTTTTAACCAAGACTAGTGGAGCTGCCCAGGGGCTACAGCTATCCCTGATTACCCCAGCCTCCTTCATGTCTCTAAGCATCCCCTTGGCGTGTTGGTAGTGTGCAGGGGGTACGGGTCGGTATCACTCCTTTATGGGAAGATGGTCTCCCGTGGGGATATGGTGTTCTACCCCCTTTACTCGCCCGAAGTCTAACGGGTGTTTACTAAACACTCTCTCGTACTCTTGAACCACCCGATAGACTCCTTGTTTCTGGTGTGAGGGAGTGGAGTCAGTACCGAGGTGTAGTTGCTGACACCAGTCCTCCATTGGTTTCTTAGAGCCGTTACCTTCCTCTGGTTGGGATGGAGGTAAGGGTTCCACGGCCTGTACAGAATTCTGATTGATGGTATACAATTTGGCTAGCGTAGCATACCGAGGCAGGTACACTTCCCTTTTCCCGATGTTTATTATGCGAACGGGCACCCTCCCATGGCGTACATCAACCACCCCCCGTGCTGTCAAAATGGTGGGCCTACTGTCTGAGTAGACGGGTTCTACCATTGCTTGGTAGTCTCTACCTCTTAGACCAATAGCTGCCCGGCACCAAATCATCATTTCACTTTTTGGGGGCATGGCAATAGGGAAAGGGTCACACATTCTCACGCTTCCAATCTCACCACCGGAGAGTTCCACCTGTTGCCGCCGCATCAGTGCCCGGATCTCTTTTTGGAGCACTCGCTGCTGGCCGGAGCTGGCGTTCTTGGCAACCTGCTGTAAAATGAAAATCACCTCTGCAAGACAATTTTCAATCACATTAGTTCCTAGAGTTATCTTTGGGTAACTCTCGCGCTTGTCGATGTCTACAATGATCAGTCCCTGTGCTGCCAGTTCGACTCTACCGATTTTAATGGTCATCTCTTTGAATCCGATCTGTGGCACGGGTTGACCATTGCTCGCGATGATACTCAAGTCGTCGTCAGGGTAGCGGGTTATATCCGAGTCATTCCAGTACTGCTTGAAGAGCACGTACGGGATTGTGGTGACCTGTGACCCGGTGTCAAGTAGGGCACTCATAGGAATGCCATCCAGTACCACAGGCAAGACTGGACGTCCTCCCACATATTTGTCACGCCAGTTCGATGGGCCTGGTGATCTTATTCCTAGGGGTCGGCCCTCTACCCCAGGTTGTGCCAGTTTAAAGGACAGTACCTTGCCATATGTCCGGGTTGATTGCAGCGGCGGCAGATGGGTTGTCCGTCCTCGTTGTATCGGTCGCTGGGTCTTCCTCTGGCCGGTGGGGTCCTCCTTGGTCGACGCCACGGGATGTCCTCCGGTCCGGATGCCAGCTGGATCTTCCCTGGAGCAGAAACCTGTAAAGACTGCACAGTTCGGGTTAGCGCAGCTACGCTTTTAGCTAGCTCTTGGACCTGATGGTGCAGGTCTGGAGCCGGGTCATTGTTAAAAGCCTGCGCGTCAGCTCCCACAGGCCCTGCCGACAAGGGCGCCGCCTCCTGGTGGTAAGCGGTAGTAGGGCGCCTGTGGGTCACCACGCCACCCGGTGCCGGTTCTCGGAGCACCCGGATGGCTCTGTCCTTGAACTGTGCAAAGTCCAGATGAGGATCCTGTAAGGCCATTGCCCGCAACTGGGTTCGGTGGGCATTGCAATATAGTCCCTCTATAAATTGTTCGGTCAACAGCCTGTCCTCGTTTCCCACGCCGTCAGGGTCGGTCTGCTTAATGGCTCTCAGGGCCTCTTGTAGATTTAGTGCATAGTCCCTTATATTCTCATGTGCTCGCTGTTTGCACCCGTAGAATCTAAGCTTAATCTCGGCTGAGGTGCTTGTATCAAAGGTGTCCTTCAGCCGGGTTAATATCCCTGCGACAGTCCTCCTCCCAGGTGGCCAGGACTTTACCTCCCTTTGGGCTGCCCCGGTTAGTTGGGCCACCAGGATGCTCACTTTTTGCTCTTCTGTGAGGGGGTACACCTGGAAGAGGCTATCCAGCTTTTCTCTAAAGTCATTCAGGGTATGTGACTCCCCTGAGTACTGGGGTAGCCAGGCTGCCCCCGGGATATAGGGCATAGTGAAAGGCATGACCGCAGCAGCGGTGGCGCTGGCGGTGGCTGCGGCAGTGAAGCTCTCCTCTGTATCCGACATCTTCCTCCCCCCTAGTGGACCGTGGCCTACCTTGCGATGATCCTCTTCCGTAGGCCGCGGCTCCACAGTGGATCGTCAGGGTCGAGGACCTTCCGTCGCGCTCCTATGACGTCGGCGTCTGCTGGGCTCCTTCCAGGACCTTACGCAACGTCCGGACGTGAGGCGGGGCTTCAGTTCTCGCGGGCTTTTCGGAGTCCACGCCCCTCTTCTTCCCGCGCGGCGTCTTCAAGATGGCGTCCAACGGCGGGAAAACTCCACGGATGGCGGGAAGAAGGCAGAAGATGGCGCCGGATGGCGGGAAAACTTCACGGATGGCGGGAAGAAGGCAGAAGATGGCGCCGGATGGCGGGAATCTTCACCACAGGTAAGTTTAAAAGTCTCTTTTTCAGGCACGCAGTACCCGGTGGTTGCGGGCACGAAATCCTGCCGACTACGCCAAAAGTTGACGCTCCCCTGGGCCTGTGCTGAGTAGCGTTGCGCACGCGGGGGCCTACCCGGAGCCGGATCTGATAGGGGTAGTAGTCTCGTGGCGGTGACCCGGTCCGTGCCCAGGGAGTCA
Source organism: Phyllobates terribilis (assembly GCF_046119375.1). Classification (NCBI taxonomy): domain Eukaryota; kingdom Metazoa; phylum Chordata; class Amphibia; order Anura; family Dendrobatidae; genus Phyllobates; species Phyllobates terribilis. The sequence continues at coordinate 485,357 of NW_027362968.1, read as the reverse complement.
AACTGAGTGGCAGTATTTAGCAGAAGATGGTACGGTGTTCGACTACGCCACCCGTTGAATGTGGCTATGAAGCCGCCGCTGCAGGGCAGACCGCTGAGGCCGGTGGTAAGGTTGTGCAGCGTAGATGGTAGAACCCCCAACGGGAGGGGTATGGCCACAGGGCAGCCGACGTGTTTGAAGGGGGGTAGCAGGAACCACTCAGAGACGGTGCGGTGTAGTTTTGGGTCTTGACTGGTGACAAGGTAGACCCTCCCGGAGTACTGGCTAGCGATCGGGGCCTGGTCAGTCCGTGAGCTGATGGGATCTCCCCTGGCCAGGCGGAGTTGTAGGCCTCCCCAACTAATTGTACTCTTCTGGCTACCTTGCTAGAGGCTGATAAAAGTAGCCCACGTCCCTGAGTGTACCGTGTGGTGCTCACCCGTATGGCCGGTGACTCGGGGCCTTCTGGTAGCTTCCGCTCCACGTCGCGGTGCTGGTCCCTTGCGTGTGACCATGCCTTCGGGTTTCTTGGCCAGAGGACCTGAAATCCCCTGCCGGGCGGTTTCTGCTGCTGGGAAAGGATTAATCCCCACAGCCTCGGACTCCGGGTCCGGTAAGAACTCTTCAATCAGGGCGAGCTCTACAGCTTCCAGCCCCTGATCTCTTTTAGCACAGCTCCCACAGAGCTCCTGATCTTTCTTGTTCCTAAAGCTGCTCCACTACAGACCAGACTGTGTCTCTGTCTGTGTTCTCTGCTCTTTCTCACCCTAACCCTGCCTCAGCCCCAGCTTTATATAGGGGAAGTTCTTCCCCTCCCAGGACTGGGCAGGAGGTGTGGCATGCATAGGATGTCTGACCAGGAAACCTCCCACCTGCTCACAGACGTAATATTGCTATTACTGTGGGAACCAGACCCCTGGGGTGCCACATTACCATGCAGGCTTATCATTCATGCAGTAGGTCCAGTGTATGATGAAGATCATCATGATCACTGTATGTCACACTTTAGAGCTACAATCAACAATATTCTGAACTATGCTGGAACAAGGAACCTTACTTCTATTGCTCTTCCTGCTGTAAGTTCTGGAATGTATGGATTTCCTATGCAAGCCTGTGCCCAAGCAATAGTCCAAGCTATACGGGAGTATAGAGGACTAAATAAGTTGGAGGAGATAAGACTAATCAGCAATGATTATCATAAATCTCAAATTCTCACCCAGCTAGATCAGACCCACTCAGCCGCCAGATGACCTCAGAATATAACCCAAATGAACTATTTCCTAGACAAACAAGCCCACCTCCTATTGCTGTGTTGCCAGTATCTCCCTCAACATCTTCTCAGTCAGAATCTCCAGTGCCAGATCACCATAATAGATATGTGGCATTCACACCCTGGCAAGTTAATCTAGTGATTAGTCAACTACCTGACCCAGACAGACACCCTATGGCGTTCTACAGAAGAATCAGACAAATTCAACTAACTTATTCAGCCACTTGGAAAGATCTTCATGAAATCATTAGCATTAGAGCGGAAGATGCCTATCCCCTAAAATTGTAAAGTGCTGCGAAATATGTTGGCACTAAAAAAATAAAAATGATGATTATTATTATGCCTTCTGGCCAATAATTCAAGTAGCTCTGAATGACAGCCAAGTGACAGACAAGGAGACTTACCTATCAGGAGGAGCTTTTTGTCAACAACTACAGCAATGGGCCAAGGAGCGGCTCACAGACTCATCTACCAGTGTATCGGACTGTACTCAAGAATCAGGGGAGAATGTCGAAAAATTTTACACCAGAATCCATACTCTGTTCAAGGATCAAGGGTTCGATGAAGGTCAGAGGATCCAACAAAATCTGCTAGTCACTTCATTTGTTAGGGGACTCAGAGAGAAAATCTCAGCGAAGCTTACAGACTCCAGACCAGAATATGTGGACATGTCCCCGCGAAAGGTACTCCTTATTGCTAAAGCTATAGAGAAACAATTGGATGCTGTACCAAGGCCTGCTCCAAGGCCTGCTCCAGAGCCTGCTCCAGCACCTGCACCGACTCCTGTTCCTGCTCCTGCTGCTCTAGCAATCTATCTGTGCCACCCCAGGCCTGGATGCCACAAATATTAAAGGCTGTGTCTGAGAGCAGGAGGGAGCTTCCCTGGTTAGGGACCATTAGCATGCAGCACCTCCTGTCCCAGGCCAGTAGGGGGAGCTGGCTGCCCCTATAAAAGCTGGAACTGGGGCAGGGTTAGAGAGACCAGAACCCACTTCTGAAGTGTCCAGAAGGGTTCTCAGAAAAAAGGGACAGGTCAGCAGCAGCTGAGGAGTCCATGGGGCAGAGGAGAAACTACAAGCCAGGGACAGAGGCGACGAGAGCCGGTCCTGGCTGAGAGAACGAATCTAACCGGACATTGGGGTCCGAGGCTGCCCGGGTTATCAAGCCCAGCAGAAGAGAACCAACCCGCGAGGGATTTCAAGTCCCTTGGCCTAAGAAGCCTGGAGGCTCCGCCACACAGAGGGACCAGTACAGCAAAGAGAAAGCAAAAGGTACACAAGGCCCGAGTCACAAGCCATACAGGCGAGAAGTACACGGCCAGCTCAGGGACGTGGGCTATTACACCACGAAGAGGGGGATAGTCAGAAAGAGCATAGAGAGAACGGTAGGCCTACACACTCACCCTGACCAGTGGGCTCGCCCATATGCTCTCAGACACCCAGGCCCATTCCTAACCGGTACTACTGTTGGGTCATTAATAATTCCTACAATAAAGACCCTGGACTGTTTGAAGTGGACTCTGAACTCTTACTATTGCGGCCTGCACTATCACCCCCAGCGTCCACCTACACTGCCCTGAGGCTACACTCATCCCGTGGGGTGTTATCCTACCCCTGTGCTGCACACCAACACCAGCCTCAGCGGTCTGCCTAGCAGCGGCGGTTATCTCTGACCGCAATCCACGGGTGGCGTAGTCGGACATTCAAAACACTGATAAATAGACTGCCACCATTTGGTCTGACCACCCTGAGCCACGGGATCGGGTTGCCACTACTACCCCCAGCATCATACAGAAGGCCTGGTTCCGGGTACCCCACGGCCCAGGGGGCGAGTCATATCAACCTGCAGATAATCAACAAGAACAGTTGCCATATCCCCCAGGATACCCACAACAACTATACCGCTCACCCCCACGATGGATGGCTCCTCAACAAATGTACAGAGGAGTGAGTTTAAGACTAAGGGAACCAATCTGTCACCATTGCAACCAACCAGGTTATTTCAGAAGAGAATGTCCAGAGAATAGAGGGGATCCTTTCTATGGCTCGATGCCACTCTCCTACAACCCGCAATTTGAAAGAAGAGATTCTTCACGCTACCAAGGGAATCCACGGTACTCCCGCCAAGAGTATAGACAGCCATCACGGCAGCCACCACAGAGAGAATATGAGACAATGCCAAGAGAACCTGTGCAGAATTACAGAGACCAGCCACCGCAACAGATGTACCAAAATAACAGGGACCCACCACGCAGGTTTGTGGGGGAAGACCAGAATTACCCCCCATAGGACAGTGGCAAACCCGTGCTCACCTTGACCTCAGTTGAAAACGTCCCCACTAAATCTGGACTGATTTCTACTGTCAAAATAGATGTAGGGGACAGAACTTTACCTTTTTTAGTAGACACGGGTGCAGCCAGATCAGTAATACGGTCAAGAGATTTACCCTATGAATCGCTTATATCTGATGATTTCCTTTCTTGTGTGGGAGTGGATGGAAAACCACACTCATCCCGACTAACATTTCCATTGCCTATTGGGAAAGAACAGAAGCTGCTGGCCAGATTGCTCGTTTCAGACACCTGCCCGCTTAATTTGTTGGGAGCAGATCTACTCCAGAAGTTAAATGCTCAGATATCATATAATGAGAATGGAAAGCATCTAGATGTCTCTACTCCGTTATCATTAGAGGAACAAACAAAGGTACATGCCCTCCCATTGTGTGTCATCCAGTTTGCAACAACCGCCATACCACAGCATTATCTTGACTGCATACCACCTGAACTCTGGTCTCAAGGTCCTGATGATATAGGCCGGCTACCTGTCCCACCAGTTCAAGTTTTCCTGAAAGAAGGTTCACGGATTCCCAGACTCCCACAGTACCCACTGAAAGCAGCCCAAGAAGCGTCAGTAGATGCCCAGATCCAAGAATTACTCAAGAAAGGAGCATTACTGCCCTGTGTTTCTCCTGCTAATACTCCATTGTTTCCAGTGAAGAAGAAAACTGCAAGAGGAGAACCGGACAAATTTAGGATGGTGCAAGATCTGAGAGCTGTGATGCCAAATCCACATACATTACTCAGTGAAATTCCCCCTGAGGCAACGCATTTTACAGTAATCAACTTGGCAAAAGCCTTCTTCAGTGTGTCTCTGGAGAGTGGGAAGAAGACTATGTCTGCCAAGAGCACTGTATCCTGCGGTGGTTCAGTGGACTCATGGAAAGGTACATAGAGGGAAGAATCAGATGATTTCAGTTATCAATAAACTCTACATTTCACCAGAGATCTCAGTTCTTGCTACAAACTATACTAGGAACTGTGAGATTTGTAACACTTGTAATCCCGGAAGAACAGAACATGTGCCAAAGAAGAAACTGGCAAAGTCACAGTATCCTTTCCAGAGAATCCAAATTGATCATATGCAATTACCCAAGAGTGGAAGATATGAATATGTTCTGGTGGTGGTGGATATGTTTTCCAGCTGTACAGAAGCATACCCAGTAGCCAACTTGACTGCTAGAACTACAGTGAAAAGGCTTCTGGCAGAACTTATCTGCAGATTCGGGATTCCAGAAGTGATTGAAAGTGATCAAGGACCCACCTTCACTGCAGAAGTTACCAAATCAATCTTGGAGATGATTGGGGCGGATTTGGGCCTGCATACTCCTTATCGTCCTCAAAGTAACGGCAAAGTTGAAAGGATGAATGGCACTTTAAAAAACAAAATTCTTAAAGCCATTAAAGAATTGTCACTTCCATGGCAGGAGGTGCTGCCTATTGCCCTATACTCAGTCCGAAATACCCCGAGACAACCCACAGGGCTCACACCATATGAGATCTTGTTTGGGGGGCCACCTAGAATGGGTCGATATTACCCAGAGCAGCTTAGTTCAGGGAATGATAAGCTTGTGAATTTTGTTGTCGGACTTGCTAAAGAGTTAAAACTAACACTCTTCTATTCCAGACTCAGATCTTGAACCAGGTACTCACAGCATCCAGCCTGGAGAATTTGTCTGGATAAAGAATCACGTGCGAGGCACACTGGATGCCAGATATGAAGGGCCCTACCAAGTGTTGCTTACATCACCTACGGCTGTGAAGGTCGAAGACCGAAAATCATGGGTCCACACATCCCATTGCAAGAAGGTGGTCTCAGACCCACAACCCTGATGTTCCTTTGTCTGATGACAGTAGCTGGGGGGGGGGGAGCCTTTGTTACGGTAACACGTGCATTCCAAGCAATTATTACTAAACAGAATGATATTCCAGTTTTCTGGTACAACACTTCCTTGAATGTGGTGACATGAAGATTAGGATTAGACTGGAGGGCAAATGGACTGGGGAGTGTGCCATAACTAAAGCAATAATGTCTATTTACCTTATATGTGAGTCCCAGGAATCCAAAGAGGAAATAAAGGCTGCGTTTGCAGGTACATACAGGGCCAAGAGAGAAGTTAACCCCAAAGGCAGTTTTGACCCACACATATATATTAATGTTCTCAGAGTGCTTAGGGGGGTGCCAGACAAATTCAAGGCCCGAGACCAAGTGAAGGCGGGATTTGAGCCCATAATAGCCATTATAACCATTAACAAGAACGTAGATTGGATAAATTACATATATTATAGCCAACATTGATTTGTCAATTACACCAAAGATGCATTGCACGGGATAGCTGACCAACTAGAACCCACATCTACCATGGCCTTCCAAAACAGAATAGCTCTGGATATGTTACTTGCAGAGAAGGAGGGGTATGCAAAATGATAGATGAGCATTGTTGTATGTATATCCCAGAAAATATCGGCCCCACAGGGAAAGTTACTAAGGCTCTCAAAATCTATGAACAAACAGTTCTCCTTAGAACAAAAGTGTTGTACCAGAGAGATTACCGGAAGTAAATGAGTTTGTAAAGTTAATATCCATATTTCTGTGTTAGGGGTGGCCCTCGATTACCCAGTCACTAGATCTTTTAGGGTCTCCATCCCTTTCCTGTAGGTCTTCGTATGAGTTAGATTTAGGAACGTCAGTGGGTCCGTCTAAAATGGACGGGGCGCCCGTCACATCGTAGGGTTCCAGAATAGCCTTAACATACGGTCAATTCTTCTCCCCCTCTGATTTTTAGCATATGGATATTAAAAGCAAATAATTGATTTTAGGGGGGTCTGTCAAGGTAAAATATATATTATAGAAAATCAATTAGTTTCTTTTAATAGATTACCTAATCAGTGTGAATCAATATAGAGATGATGGAATAATCTATGTGTATGTACAGTATGTATGCAAATGTGTATATGCACATGGATTATGTTAATAGTTAATGAATATATAACTAATAGATTCTATTCTTTTTGTAGATACGAACAACTAAATGATTTCCTGGGAGTGACGTATGCATGTGCACGGCTGATAACAGAGAGATTCATGTCGAGCTGGCAAAGATGGCGCTGAGAGACGAACTCGCCCCTCCCATCGGAATTCCTAAGGAGTTACTAAGGCCAAGAGATACATGAATGAGCAAATTGCAGTGTGCCAATTTTACTAATCCCACCTAGAAGGAGAATACTATATAACCCCATGTCTACGTAATAAAGTATGCCATTTTGTGTGGTTCTGTCTCTGAGTGAAGTTTTTCAACCAGATTAGCAGATTTGGTTAATTAGCTTCTCTGCATGCACTCGGACATCTTTAATTTGGAGGAGAGCAGTTACCTATTGTATCTTAAATTGGTGAAACCTTCACAGTATTATGTGTGCTTTATATTGTAGTATTATGTGAGCTTTGTATTGTAGTATTATGTGAGCTTTGTATTGTAGTATTATGTGGGCTCTGTATTGTAGTATTATGTGGGCTCTTTATTATAGTATTGTATGAGCTTTGTATTGTAGTATTATGTGAGCTTTGTATTGTAGTATTATGTGGGCTCTGTATTATAGTATTATGTGAGCTTTGTTTTGTAGTATTATGTGAGCTTTATATTGTAGTATTAAGTGAGCTTTGTATTGTAGTTTTATATGGGCTTTGTATTGTAATATTATGTGAGCTTTGTATTGTAGCATTATGTGAGCTTTGTATTGTAGTATTATGTGAGCTTTGTATTGTAGTATTAAGTGAGCATTGTATTGTAGTATTATGTGGGCTTTGTATTGTAGTATTAAGTGAGCTTTGTATTGTAGTATTATGTGAGCTTTGTATTGTAGTATTAAGTGAGCTTTGTATTGTAGTATTATGTGAGCTTTGTATTGTAGTACTATGCGGGCTTTGTATTGTAGTATTATGTGAGCTTTTTTATTATAGTATTAAGTGAGCTTTGTATTTTAGTATTATGTGGACTTTGTTTTGTAGTATTATGCTGGCTTTGTTTTGTAGTATTATGTGAGCTTCATATTGTAGTATTAAGTGAGGTTTGTATTGTAGTATTATGTGAGCTTTGTATTTTAGTATTATGTGAGCTTTGTATTGTAGTATTAAGTGAGCTTTGTATTGTAGTATTATGATTGCTTTGTATTGTAGTATTATTTGGGCTTTGTATTGTAGTATTATGTGAGCATGGTATTGTAGTATTATGTGAGCTTGATATTGTAGTATTATGTGGGCTTTTTATTGTAGTATTATTTGAGCTTTGTATTGTAGTATTATGTAGGCTTTTTATTGTAGTATTATGTGAGCTTTGTATTGTAGTATTATGTGAGCTTTGTATTGTAGCATTATGTGGGCTTTGTATTGTAGTATTATGTGGGTGCTCTAGTGTAGTATTATGTGGGTGATGTAGGGTAGTATTATGTGTGCTCTTATTGTAGTATTATGTGGGCTTTCTGTTGTAGTATTATGTGAGCTTTGTATTGTAGTATTATGTGGGCTCTATGTTGTAGTATTATGCGGGCTTTGTATTGTAGTATTATATGGGCTCTGTATTGTAGTATTATGTGGGCTCTGTATTGTAGTATTATGTGAGCTTTGCATTGTAGCATTATGTGAGCTTTGTATTGTAGTATTATGTGGGTGCTCTAGTGTAGTATTATGTGGGTGATGTAGGACAGTATTATGTGTGCTCTTATTGTAGTATTATGTGGGCTTTGTATTGTAGTATTATGTGAGCTTTGTATTGTGGTATTATGTGGGCTCGAAGTTGTAGTATTATGCGGGCTTGGTATTGTAGTATTATATGGGCTCGGTATTGTAGGATTATGTGGGCTATGTATTGTAGTATTATGTGAGCTTTGTATTGCAGCATTATGTGAGCTTTGTATTGTAGTATTATGTGAGCTTTGTATTGTAGTATTATGTGAGCTTTGTATTGTAGTATTATGTGAGCTCTATGTTGTAGGATTATGCAGGCTTTGTATTGTAGTATTATATGGGCTCTGTATTGTATTATTATCTGGGCTCTGTATTGTAGCATTATGTGAGCTTTGTATTGTAGTATTATGTGAGCTTTGTATTGTAGTATTAAGTGAGCTTTGTATTGTAGTATTATGCTTTCTTTGTATTGTAGTATTATGCGGCCTTTGTATTGTAGTATTATGTGAGCTTTGTATTATAGCTAGTGTTGAGCGATACCTTCCGATATCAGGAAATATCGTATCGGATTGGATCGGACCGATACTCAAAAAGTATCGGATATCGCCGATTCCGATACCGGAAACCAATGCAAGTCAATGGGACACTAATATCGGAATGAAAATAAACCCTTTCTTTCCTTGTAGGTTAATTCTACATGAAGTAAAACAACTAAGAATAATGTAGAATGTATTCTGCGAAAAGCCGGCAATTCATCAGCGCATACACCGTTACCCGACAATTTACAACAGAAAGAATAGAGCTTCACACATAGATTAGATAGATAGAAACATGTCAGTCACATATATATGAAGTACAGTGACAGTGTTGCTTACTGTACTTGTCATTTAGTGTAAAGGATTTCTTAAAAAAAATAATAGTGTTTTCATGGACCGTCTCTTTAAAAAAGCCGGCCGGCAATTCAGCATCTGTACCCGACAATTTATAACAGACAGAATAGAGCTTCACAAATAGATTAGATAGATAGAAACATGTCAGTCACATATATATGAAGTACAGTGACAGTGTTGGTTACTGTACTTGTCATTTAATGTTAAAATAAAGGATTTATTTAAAAAAAAATTGGCGTGGGGTTCCCCTTAATTTTAGTCTCTAGCGGAGGTTAAGCAGACGGCTGGGGCAGATGTTTGAAGCCTGGGAAGGGGGTAATACCCACGGAGCTTCCCAGGCTACTAATATCAGCCCCCAGCTGAATACCTAGCCTTTACTAGCTATTAAAATGGGGGACCCCCCAAAAAAATGAAGTGGGGTCCCCCCTAATTTAATAGCTAGCAAAGGCTAGGCAGACAGCTGGGGGCTGTTATTAATAGCCCAGGAAGGGTGCCATGAATATTGGCCCCCTCCCAGGCTAGAAACACCAGCCGTCAGCCGCCCCAGAAATGGCGCATCCATAGGATGCGCCAATTCTGGCACTTAGCCTCACTCTTCCCACTGCCCTGTAGCGGTGGCAGTGGGGTAATAGGGCTGGGGTTGATGTCAGCTTATAATGCCAGCTGACATCAAGCCCAGGTTAGTAATGGAGAGGCGTCTATAAGACACCCCCATTACTAACCCCATAGTCAAAGTTACAAAAAAGCACAAACACCCAGAATAAAGTCCTTTAATTGAAATAAACACACAATTCTTTATTGTTCTAAATTAAACTATACTTACCATCACGCCCATTCCAGCTGAAGCCAACGATCTCCTGCAATAAAAGTAAAAAAATAAACCAACCTCATCCTTACCTTTCCATGGTTCCCACGACAGCTTCAGCTCTGCTACATCGAGATGACAGGCTGGACCGCAGCAGAACGCTGCCATCCAGCCTGTCATCCCGCGGACACTGAGAGGCGCAGGCATGCTTGTGCTCCTCAGTGTCTCTCTATGACGGCATCCAGATGAGCCGACAATGAACTCGGCTCACCTCATGCACGTCACTGACAGCGTGGGAGAATTCTCCTGCACTCAGCGCTTCAGCGTGAGAATTTTCCCACGCTGTCAGTGACGTGCATGAGGCGAGGTCATGTCCAATGAACTCAGCTCACCTCATGCACGTCACTGACAGCGTGGGAGAATTCTTACGCTGAAGCGCTGAGTGCAGGAGAATTTTCCCACGCTGTCAGTGACGTGCATGAGGTGAGCTGAGTTCATTGGACATGACCTCGCCTCATGCACGTCACTGACAGCGTGGGAAAATTCTCACGCTGAAGCGCTGAGTGCAGGAGAATTCTCCCACGCTGTCAGTGACGTGCATGAGGTGAGCCGAGTTCATTGTCGGCTCATCTGGATGCCGTCACAGAGAGACACTGAGGAGCGCAAGCATGCCTGCGCTTCTCAGTGTCTGCGGGATGACAGGCTGGATGGCAGCGTTCTGCTGCGGTCCAGCCTGTCATCTCGATGTAGCAGAGCTGAAGCTGTCATGGGAACCATGGGAAGGTAAGGATGAGGTTGGTTTATTATTTTTCTTTTATTGCAGGAGATCGTTGGCTGCAGCTGGAATGGGCGTGACGGTAAGTATAGTTTAATTTAGAACAATAAAGAATTGTGTCTTTATTTCAATTAAAGGACTTTATTCTGGGTGTTGTGTTTTTTTTAAATACTTTACTAGAAATTCATGGTGGTCATGTCTAATATTGGCGTGACCCCATGAATTTCGGGCTTAGGGCCAGCTGATAATGCCAAGCTGGCCTTAATCCCTTTATTACCCAGTGAGCCACCGCACCAGGGCCCTGGATGAGTTGGGTACAGCGCCAGAAGATGGCGCTTCTATGAACGCGCCATTTTCCGGGGCGGCTGCGGACTGCAATTTGCAGCGGGTGGGGCCCAGAAAGTTTGGGCCTCCCTGCGCTGCAGATTCCATCCCCCAGCTGCCTAGTTGTACCTGGCTGGACACAAAAATAGGGAGAAGCTCCACGTATTTTTTTTTTTAATTATTTCATGAAATTCATGAAATAATTAAGAAAAAAAGGGCTTCCCTATATTGTTGTGTCCGGCCAGGTACAAATAGGCAGCTGGTAGTTGGGGGCAGCCCGTTCCTGCCTGCTGTACCTGGCTGGACACAAATATAGGGCGAAGCCCCACATCAATTTTTTTTTAATTATTTCATGAATTTCCTTAAATAATTTAAAAAAAAAATACGTGGGGCTTCTCCCTATTTTTGTGTCCAGCCAGGTACAACTAGGCAGCTGGGGGATGGAATCTGCAGCGCAGGGAGACCCAAGCTTTCTGGGCACCCCCCCCCCCGCTGCAAATTGCAGTCCGCAGCCACCCCGGAAAATGGCGCGTTCATAGAAGCTGGATGCTGTACCTGGCTGGCATACAAAAATATAGCAAAGCCCACGTCAAAATTTTTGGGAAAAATTAATTAAAAAATAAATAATAACTTAGGGACTGCATCTTTATTAACTCCTCAAATGTCATTTAGTGTTAAAATAAAGGATTTATTTAAAAAAAAATTGGCGTGGGATCCCCCATAATTTTAGTCTCTAGCGGAGGTTAAGCAGACGGCTGGGGCAGATGTTTGAAGCCTGGGAAGGGGGTAATACCCACGGAGCTTCCCAGGCTACTAATATCAGCCCCCAGCTGAATACATAGCCTTTACTAGCTATTAAAATGGGGGACCTCCCAAAAAAAATGACGTAGGGTCCCCCCTATTTTAATAGCTAGCAAAGGCTAGGCAGACAGCGGGGGGCTGATATTAATAGCCCAGGAAGGGTGCCATGAATATTGGCCCCCTCCCAGGCTAGAAACACCAGCCGTCAGCCGCCCCAGAAATGGCGCATCCATAGGATGCGCCAACTCTGGCACTTAGCCTCGCTCTTCCACGCTGCCCTGGTGCGGTGGCAGGGGGTAATAGGGCTGGGGTTCATGTCAGCGCCAGCTGCCATGAAGCCCAGGTTAGTAATGATGGGCGTCTATAAGACACCCCCATTACTAACCTACAAAGTGTTAAAAAGAAAAAACACACACTACACCCAGAAAAAAATTATTTATTTGAAATAAAACACACAATTTTGTTTAATTCTTAGTTTACTAAAAAAAATAGTTACCTGTCCACGTTCCTGCGCTGATCTCCCATGCACAGCTGTCACATCTGGAGATGGTGACAGCTGTGCATGGCTGCTGTAAGCTCACACTGCCGGGAACACGTCCGCTCCCGGCAGCGGGAGCCCCTGACTGAGGTCACCGGAGTGCATTCAGTCAGCGTAGCTCCGGAGACCTCCTTTACGGCACTGCTGTGCCGTGGGAATTTCTCCCGGTACAGCGGGGCCGTAAAGCATCTTACCGGAGCAGCGCTGCCTGAACTCCGGCGAACCCGCTTATGCAATGACGGGGCTGCTTTACGGCCCCATCATTCTAGCGGCGGCAGCGGTTCAGAGCGGTCACATTCTATGTGGCTGCTCTGAACTGGAGATCTTCGTGGGACACTCGTGGACTACTACGGAGGGGTAAGGATAAGGTTGTGGTTTATTATTTTATATTTTATTACAGGAGATCGATGGCTTCGGGGAATTAGGTGTCTAGGTGCGTATAGGTGTAGTTTTTTACTTTTTACTTTATTTTAGGTGCCGATCGGCGGGGACAGGTAATGTATAAACTAATTTATTGTAGGTAACCACTGGCCACCAATGACATGTATTTAACATTTATTGGGGACACAGTAGGGCAATTTATATAGCAGGATCAGGCTGATGGGAACTACTGCTCCCATCGAGCTGATCCTGCTGGCACGAGTGGACGGGGGACAGACATAGGCCGATGGGAGTAGTAGTGTCACATCGGCCTATGTCTGCCTGCACGCACACACCCCCAGACATCGCACAGACACCGCGCACACCCGCACACACCCCCAGACATCACACAGACACCGCGCACACCCGCACACACTCACAGACATCGCACAGACACCGCGCACACCCGCACACCCGCAGACATCGCACAGACACCCGCAAACACCAATCATGACGGGCTGATGGTCTGGGAGGTGAAGCTGACCTGTGCGGCCGTGGGAAAGTTCATGCGAGTTCATGCAATGCAGTGAAGCATGAACTCACATGAACCCTCTGAGGGCACCGCGGCGACTTCAAATGAACAGCTGATCGGCATCACCTGATACCTCAGCTGTTCATTTGAAATAACCGGCGGGAAAGCGCAGCACAGAACGGGAAAGCCGGCGGTGAAGTCTTTTCACTGCCGGCTTCCCCGCCCGGGTCCTTCGCTCCCCGCTCCTTTGTGCTGCGCTCCCCGCCCCGGTCCTAACTTACGATCAGGATGGGAGGTGGCGAGGGGAGCGTAGGATCGGGGTGGGAGGCTGCGGGGAAGCAGTATGGGGCCGTGTGATTGTTTAAAAGCCGGCGGCTTTTTACCGCGCGCCGGCTTTTAAACAATCAGGAGAATTCTGGGATGGCATTCTGATGACAGGCTGGATCTCAGCTGAGCGCTGCCATCCAGCTTGTCATCCTTCCGAGACACTGCAGAGCGCAGGCATTATGGGAACTTCCGATTCCGGTATTCGATATTGTAAAAGTATCGGAATTAAGTATCGGAATTCCGATACCGCGAATATCAGGCGATACCCGATATTTCAGTATCGGAATGCTCAACACTAATTATAGCATTAAGTGAGCTTTGTATTTTAGTATTATGTGGACTTTGTATTGTAGTATTATGCTAGCTTTGTATTATAGAATTATGTGAGCTTTGTATTGTAGTATTAAGTGAGCTTGATATTGTAATATTATGTAAGCTTTGAATTGTAGTATTATGTGAGCTTGGTTTTGTAGTATTATGTGAGCTTGATATTGTAGTATTATGTGGGCATTGTATTGCAGTATTATGTGACCTTGGTATTGTAGTATTATGTGAGCTTTGTATTGTAGTATTATGTGAGCTTTGCATTGTAGTATTATGTGGGCTCTGTATTGTAGTATTATGTGGGCTTTTTATTGTAGTATTATGTTAACTTTGTATTGTAGTATTATGTGGGTTTTTTATTGTAGTATTATGTGAGCTTTGTATTGTAGTATTATGTGGGTGCTCTAGTGTAGTATTATGTGGGTGATGTAGGGTAGTATTATGTGTGTTCTTATTGTAGTATTATGTGAGCTTTGTATTGTAGTATTATGTGAGCTTTGTATTGTAGTATTATGTGAGCTTTGTATGGTAGTATTATGTGGGCTTTGTATTGTAGTATTATGTGGGTGCTCGAGTGTAATATTATGTGGGTGATGTAGGGTAGTATTATGTGTCCTCTTATTGTAGTATTATGCTGGCTAGGTATTGTAGTATTATGCGAGCTTTGTATTGTTGTATTGTGTGTGCTTTGTATTGTAGTATTATGTGAGCTTTGTATTGTAGTATTATATGGGCTCAGTATTTTAGAATTATGTGAGCTTTGTATTGTAGCATTATGTGAGCTTTCTATTGTAGTATTATGTGAGCTTTGTATTGTAGTATTATGTGAGCTTTGTATTGTAGTATTATGTGGGCTTTGTATTGTAGTATTATGTGGGTGCTCTAGTGTAGTATTATGTGGGTGATGTAGGGTAGTATTATGTGTGCTCTTATTGTAGTATTATGTGGGCTTTGTATTGTAGTATTATGTGAGCTTTGTATTGTAGTATTATGTGAGCTTTGTATTGTAGTATTATATTGGCTTTTTATTGTAGTATTATGTGAGCTTTATATTGTAGTATTATGTGAGCTTTGTATGGTAGTATTATGTGAGCTTTGTATTGTAGTATTATGTGGGCTCTGTATTGTAGTATTATGTGGGCTTTTTATTGTAGTATTATGTGGGTGCTCTAGTGTAGTATTATGTGGGTGATGTAGGGTAGTATTATGTGTGTTCTTATTGTAGTATTATGTGAGCTTTGTATTGTAGTATTATGTGAGCTTTGTATTGTAGTATTATGTGAGCTTTGTATGGTAGTATTATGTGGGCTTTGTATTGTAGTATTATGTGGGTGCTCTAGTGTAATATCATGTGGGTGATGTAGGGTAGTATTATGTGTCATCTTAGTGTAGTATTATGCTGGCTCTGTATTGTAGTATTATGCGAGCTTTGTATTGCTGTATTGTGTGTGCTTTGTATTGTAGTATTATGTGAGCTTTGTATTGTAGTATTATATGGGCTCTGTATTTTAGTATTATGTGAGCTTTGTATTGTAGCATTATGTGAGCTTTGTATTATAGTATTATGTGAGCTTTGTATTGTAGTATTATGTGGGCTCTGTATTGTAGTATTATACGGGCTTTGTATTGTAGTATTATGCGGGTTTTGTATTGTAGTATTATGTGAGCTTTGTATTATAGTATTATGTGAGCTTTGTATTGTAGTATTATGTGAGATTTGTATTGTAGTATTAAGTAAGCTTTGTATTGTAGCATTATGTGGGCTTTGTATTGTACTATTATGTGGGCCTTCTATTGTAGTATCATGTGAGCTTAGTATTGTAGTATTATGTGAGCTATGTATGGTAGTATTATGTGTGCTTTGTATTGTAGTATTATGCGGGCTTTTTATTGTAGTATTATATGGGCTCTGTATTCTAGTATTATGTGGGCTCTGTATTGTAGTATTATGTGAGCTTTGTATTGTAGCATTATTTGAGCTTTGTATTGTAGCATTATGTGGGCTTTGTATTGTAGTATTATGCAGGCTTTTTATTGTAGTATTATGTGAGCTTTGTATTGTAGTATTATGTGAGCTTTGTATTGTAGTATTAAGTGAGCTTTGTATTGTAGCATTATGTGAGCTTTGTATTGTAGTATTAAGTGAGTTTTGCATTGTAGTATTATGTGAGCTTTGTATTGCAGTGTTATGTGGGCTTTGTATTGTAGTATTAAGTGAGCTTTGTATTGTAGTATTATGCTGGCTCTGTATTGCAGTATTATGTGGGCTCTGTATTGCAGTATTATGCTGGCTTTCTATTTTAGTATTATGTGAGCTTTGTATTGTAGTATTATGTGAGCTTTGTATTGTAGTATTATACGGGCTTTGTATTGTAGTTATATGCGGGTTTTGTATTGTAGTATTATGTGAGATTTGTATTGTAGTATTAAGTGAGCTTTGTATTGTAGTATTATGTGAGCTTTGTATTGTAGTATTATGTGAGCTTTGTATTGTAGTATTAAGTGAGCTTTGTATTGTAGTATTATGTGAGCTTTGTATTGTAGTATTATGTAAGCTTTGTATTGTAGTATTAAGTGAGCTTTGTATTGTAGTATTATGCTTTCTTTGTATTGTAGTATTATACGGGCTTTGTATTGTAGTATTATGTGAGCTTTGTATTGT
Source organism: Phyllobates terribilis (assembly GCF_046119375.1). Classification (NCBI taxonomy): domain Eukaryota; kingdom Metazoa; phylum Chordata; class Amphibia; order Anura; family Dendrobatidae; genus Phyllobates; species Phyllobates terribilis. The sequence goes on along the minus strand of NW_027362968.1, from coordinate 468,754 downwards.
AGTATTATGTGAGCTTTGTATTGTAGTTTTATGTGAGCTTTGTATTGTAGTATTAAGTGACCTTTGTATTGTAGTATTATGCGGGCTCTGTATTGCAGTATTATGTGAGCTTTGTATTGTAGTATTATGAGGTTTTGTGTTGTAGTATTATGCTGGCTTTGTATTGTAGTATTATGTGAGCTTTGTATTGTAGTTTTATGCGGGCTTTGTATTGTAGTATTATGCGAGCTTTGTATTGTAGCATTATGTGTGCTTTGTATTGTAGTATTATGTGAGCTCTGTATGGTAGTATTATGTGGGTGCTATATAGTAGTATTATATAGACACTTTATTGCAATATTATGTGGGCTCTGTATTGTAGTATTATGTGAGTTTGCATTGTAGTATTATGTGGGATTTGTATTGTAGTATTATGTGAGCTCTGTATTGTATTATGTGAGCTCTGTATTGTAGTATTATGTGGGTTCTATACAGTAGTATTATATAGACACTTTATGGCAATAAATATGTGGGCTCTGTATTGTAGTATTATGTGAGCTCTGTATGGTATTATGTGGGTGCTATATAGTAGTATTATATAGACACTTTATGGTAATAAATATGTGAGCTCTGTATGGTAGTATTATGTGGTTGCTATATAGTAGTATTATATAGACACTTTTTATGGCAATATTATGTGGGCTCTGTATTGTAGTATTATGTGAGCTCTGTATAGTAGTATTATGTGGGTGCTATATAGTAGTATTATATAGACACTTTATGGCAATATTATGTGAGCTCTGTATTGCAGTATTATATAGGCTCTGTATGGCGGTATTATGTAGGTGCCATGTAGTAGTATTATGTGGACATTTTATGGTAGCATTATATAGGCTCTATATGGCGGTATTCGTTGTGCACTGACATTACTAATTTTTAATGTTTTCAACCTATAATAATCCCAAATAGTAACATTTATAACCCCCCCCCCATATTAGTACCAACCCCACAGTACCATACAATACTGCCGGTATAATGTTTCCACTGTATTCCTGTATCTGATAAAACATGTTCCCCGGTTCATTCATTTTGCTCCTGAGATTCTTCGGCTTTTTATGGTTTTGATTGGTGCCGACCAACTCCGCCAACTTTGTAAAAACCAGGTTAAGCTTAGCCAGGATGGGGCGTAGCCGCGCGCCGCTGACAAATTAATCATAATTTATGGCACAAAAGTGGTGAAAATTATAAGAGAAAAATTCTCCAGTTCCCAAATGAGGAGCATTTCTTGTGGTGGCAAAAGGCAGCTGTAAGTAAATTTATTAAAGGGGAAGTGCCCAGTGATTGGCTGCAGCACTCTATGTCCCTGAATTTGCCCATACAGGCTATACAGGGGATGCAGCTCAGTGGTAGAGCGCATGCTTTGCATGTATGAGTCCTTGGCTTCAGTCCCCGACATCTCCGTTTATTGTGATAAATAGCTGGAAAAGCTTCCAAATATTCCGGGAACTGATAAATGTGCAGAACTTCATCTCTCTGGATGTAACAGAAGATTAGTGAGAAATGTCATCCAAACATGTTCTTAAAGGGGTTTTCTTTAAAAAAACCATGGTGGTATCTAAAAAAAACCCATAATAATAATAATTGCCTTCACGATTGTGCTGCACCACTGTCTGTGTTTCCTGCCGGTCACCTCATTTTCTGTTCTGGCGTGGGTAAAATGTTACCATTGATTGACTGCAGTGGTCACGTGACATCCCCAATCAGAAAACGAAGAGATGAGACCGGAAGGAATATGGAAGATAAGTATCTGCTCCTTTATATTGTTGGACAACCATGGATTCATTTTTAAATACTAGTTTAAAACCCCTTTAATTTGGAGGATTTTATGTAAAGTAACTTACAGACACCAGGGGGCAGACTTGTAGACACAAGGCACGTATGATCTACGCCCGTCCATCCCAACAAAGAAAGTTATAAAAAATGTAAAAATAGTATTACATGAGCCGTTGTCGCCTGTCACACAGAGACATCACATCCCACCCCAAGCATGAGGGACTTGAACATGCGATACCACCCATACTACACTGTACTACCTATGAAGTGCAGAGAATCACCCAACCTGTCACTGTTTAACTGTCAATTAACTTATATCCTCACCTCCAGCGGGATCTGATAGGGTGATAAGGATCTGATGATGAAGCATACACTACCTACCACCTACCATTATATGGACCCGATATAATGCTCCATACAGAATAATGGGCCCCATATAATGCTCCATACAGAATAATGGACCCCATATAATGCTCCATACAGAATAATGGGCCCCATATAATGCTCCATACAGGATAATGGACCCCATATAATGCTCCATACAGAATAATGGGCTCATTATAATGCTCCATACAGAATAATGGACCCCATATCATGCTCCATACAGAATAATGGACCCGATATAATGCTCCATACAGAATAATGGGCCCATATAATGCTCCATACAGGATAATGGACCCCATATAATGCTCCATACAGAATAATGGGCTCATTATAATGCTCCATACAGAATAATGGACCCCATATCATGCTCCATACAGAATAATGGACCCCATATAATGCTCCATACAGAATAATGGGCCCCATATAATGCTCCATACAGACTAATGGACCCCATATCATGCTCCATACAGAATAATGGGCCCCATATAATGTTCCAAACAAAATAATGGACCCTATATAATGCTCCATACAGAATAATGGCCCCCATATAATTCTCCATGCAGTATGGGCCCCATGTAATGATCCATACAGTATGGGCCCCATATATTGCTCCATACAGTATGAGCCCCATATAATTCTTCATCCAGTATGGGCCCCATATAATGCTCCATACAGTATGGGCCCCATATAATGCTCCAGAGTCGGAAGACACCGAACTGCGGAGGAACGTGGAGAGATGAGTATCGCGAGCAGTTTAAAGCAATGTGGGACGCGGTGCCAGCGCCCGTGCTGTACTGCTCTGCCAGCTGTATAGTGGCCGCTTCCAGGTACTGCACAGCTGACCCTATTCATATGAATAGAGTGGATCTGCAGTACCCGCTGTGGCCACTATGCTGTTGTCGGTGCTGTGCTGTTCCAGTCTGCAAATAATCACATCCAACCGGCACCAAGAACAGCTGATCACGCGTGCCGGGGGTCACATCCCCATTAATCTGATATTGGTCGCCTATCCTAAGGGTAAGCCATCAATATAAGAGTGCTGGACATCCCCTTTAACTGTTGCCACTACCCCTATACCAACTAATGGTAAATCCCTCCCTCACTTATCATTATGTGCTGCTAATGTTACGTAACAACATTCTATATAGTGAAGTCACAACCAGACATAGAGATGGTAAATATTATTTATTTTTAGGAATATTTGGACAAATAATGGAATATATGAGGATATCACAGTCTGGGGCTGCAGCTGTTATCAGCATCTCTGCACATGATGGAATCAGGGTCTCTATGAAGCAGATGAGGGATCTGTGGATCATTATGGAAATGATCTGTAACTTCTGCAGATTTCTGTAAAGAGAAGACGCCAAATTATTACATCTCATCAATAGATTCCCAGTAAAAAGTTAATAATCAGCTGGAAAATATAAAAAAGCAAATTCTAATATCTACTTACATGAAGGACAAGTCATTCTGATCTAATTCCTCAATGTTCTCCAGACTTGGATCATCCTTCTATGAAAAGGAGAAAAGAACAATTACTTATATGTCACATGTGATCTAGATATCATGGGGCAGCGGGAATGAGAGGTGACTTACCATCTGGTGATTTTGGGGTGTTCATGGCCCTTCATGCTTGGTAAGATGTTGACCAAAGCTGATGGTAAACTAAAGAGAGATCAGAACAGCAGGAGGTTAAAGGTGATATTTTTTACAGTTTTGTAATGAATGTAGTGTTAATGTATGCATTGCTCCCTTACCTGGGCTGGGGTCAGTATGTTCTCCACCACTGTCTGCACCATGAACATGGTGCTTCAATGGAAGCAGTGGTTACGGCACAGGGGGCACAGAGGGTTGGAGCGGAGCCATCTAGTAATACATCCCTGATGGAAGGTGTGGTCACATGGAAGGACCGTGACCTGCTCTCCGATCTCATATTCGGTCATACAGATGATACATGACTCGGCCTCCTCCTGTGCGGTTACATCCCTTGTTGGGAGATTTGCAATTAGCAGTGCTCTCCTGCGAACCCAATGCTGCCGCCTCTGCCGCACAGGTAGGTTTTGTGCAGGTGGCTCCACAGCATTGCTGTCGCTCTGACGTCCATCACTGGTAGAAGGTCTTTCCTCGTCTCTTGGAGGAGACAGTCCATCACTGGTAGAAGGTCTCTCCTGCACAGGTAGGTTTTGTGCAGGTGGCTCCACCTGTGGCAGTGGTGGTGTCATCACACCCACTTCCTCCAGTTGAATGGGTGGGAGGGGACGGCCTCCATCCCTGCTGCTCTCTCCTGTTGTTCCGGAGGGCTCCGCAGGGGCTGGTCTTAGAGGAGAGCGGCTTCTATCCCTGCTCTCTTCCTGTCCTCTACGCCGTGGAGGATCTCTGGCCCGTCTCCATCTCCTCTCAGTGACAGCATTGCTGTCTCTCTGACGTCCATCACTGGTAGAAGGTCTTTCCTGATCTCTTGGAGGAGACCTCCTTCCATCACTGGTAGAAGGTCTTTCCTGATCTCTTGGAGGAGACCTCCTCCGTCCATGGACAATTATGGCCTGACCTATAAACAAATAAGAATTTATCAGAATTATTTCCAATTTTAGCAAACACTTTTGGGCTATAGTGTTGGGTCCTTCTACTGCCGTGGTGTTTAGGGCGAGGGGAACCCTAGAAAGAATTGACTTTATTTTGGCCTTAGTTAACCTGCACTGTCTGTCCTGAAATGTGTCCCCTCATACCCCAGGGATATCTCCTCCCAGGAAAGCCCTATAGTGTGGGAATATTGTGGATCTCCCCCAAATATTTCACTTACCTTGATTTTCTGGTCGGCGCAGCCATGCCTCATTGTCAGCAATCAGCTGGCGCAGCTCCCGGGCGCTCATGACTTAGGTACCTGGAGCTGGCTGATAGAATATTGGAGAACTAAGCTCTCCGGTGGCACCGGTGTTATTGTGCTCTGATCAAAGATCAAGAAGAATAAATGGAAGTAATCACCAGATGTGTAACACAAACTAGTTTGCTCTTCCACAACCAAAGTGAAGTCTCAGCAAAAGCATCAACTCAAGAAATGGCGCTGAGGTCACAGTGCTCAGAGATTATATACCCTCAGGACATTCCATGATGTCATTATGACATCATAACTGAGTGACCCCCTAATCCTGAGCATTGTGACATCAGAGCAGCCAGGCCGCCATGTTTGCTGCCAACTGGTGAATGAGGCAGAGAATGTGGAATAGAAATATCCCATCTGATTAATAGAATATAAATCTATATAAATCTGTGTTGGAAAAGATAGAAAAATCAGTTTTCTCCATGTTTGTAGAATAGTCGTTTTTTCGCTTTGGTAGATATTATATACATGTTATATATGGTGTAAATTATCCTCTGCTGTAAATGATAAGAATGGAATGTTATTCTTTATCATTTATAGTTGTGGGTGATACATTATTGCTAAACAATAAACAACTCACCGACCTGTCAGGGAAATGATCAGGTTATATAAATGAGTGAAAATAGAATAAATAATAATAGAAGGTAAAGTATACAAATGCCTCTAAAAAAAAAAGTCATAAGTGTTTTTACTTTTCTGTACCACCAGGGCCATCCTACAAGATATACACGGATTTTATGTGGGTGTCACGTGCCCCTATAATAATGTGTCCCTATCACTCAGTTACCCCAAATCCACAAAACTATCTATTAGAACAGGACCTGGACTGGTAATCTTCCTACCTGGCAGATTCCCTGTGGACACCTCGGGTGGGCTGGTCAGTGGATCACCAGCAAGGTGTAGATGTAGCAGAAGGAGATGGTGAAATTGCCCTCCTAAAGTATAACAATAGTAACTATAACAATAGTATGTTTGCATATTATAGCGCTACAGAGTGCTACTTTATTTGTTGGTTATATATGGAGATGGCTACTCTTAGTAAGCACCTGTACACACCGGTTTTCTGTTTTGGAAGTGAGGAGTGAGGGTCAGTCTTTTGATATTTGTATACATTTACATACATATACATATATTTGTAGGATTTCTCACTGATCACTCCATCCCTAAGCCTCAGGAGGTTTTAATTATAGCAGGATCTTACCCTCCCGTATACATGTAGATTTAAGTATAAGATTGGATTCACACCAGGTAGGTTCCAGGTGACGAGAGTCGCCTTACCGTGGCTGTCGGATACACATGAATTGGCCAATTTATGCGCTAAGAATTCTCATTTATTTCTATTTTCTAGAGCAGTAATGCTATTCAAATTTCATATATTTCATGTTTGCATGCTATAGCGCTACAGAGTGCTACTTTATTTGTTAGTTATATATAGAGATGGCTACCCTTAGTAAGCACCTGTACAGACCAGTTTTCTGTTTTGGAAGTGACGGTCAGTCTTTTGATAGCTGTTATTGATAACCAGGGAACATTTTGGGCTAATGGCCCCTTTCCCTGGCTAGTAATATCAGCCCCCAGCACACGGCTTTCCCTCTGCTGGTTATGAAAATTTGGCCAGAGCCCACTCTGTTTTTTTAAATTTAATTCTTTATTTTACACATAATGTACCCTGGGGGTGCTGACTACAATTTCCATCATTGTCTCTTGCTCGGCGCTGATCTCAGGCAACAATGATGTGAGCTGCATTCAGCTCCCGGCGCCTGTCCGGCACTCCGGCATTCAAAAGTCCCACATTAGAGCTACTGTCAGACCTGGTGGCTTGAACTCCAGTAACCTTGTAGAGTTCAAAGCCAACGGGTCTCCCGGCAGCTGCAAGGCCCAGAAATCTCATGGGAAACTTTGAGGGACATTTTAGGTTTTGGGAGTTTCCAGCTGCTGGAGCACCTAGAGGCTGCGAACTAAGGTTACCTTAGGTGTCTATTTTACTGTGCTTGTTAATAAAAAAAAAATAAGTGGGGTCCCTCGTCATTTTCATAATCAGCAAAGGGAAAGTCAACGGCTGGTGGCTGATATTAATATTCTGGGAACAGGTCAATACCCATTACGGTTCCCAGGCTATTAATATCAGCGCACAGCTGTTTGCTTAGCCTTTATTGATTATTAAAGGGGAGACCCCAAACAAAAATTGATGTGGGGTCCCCCTATATTCACTAACCATCAAAGGCTAAACAGACAGCTGCGGGCTGATATTAATAGCTTAGGAAGTGGCCATGGTTATTGGCCCCCTCCTAGACTAAAAACATCAGCTCTCAGCCGCCCCAGAAATCGTACATCAATAAAATGTGCCAAATCTGATGCTTAGCCTCCGATTTTCCCACTTGCCCTGATGCGATGACAAGTGGGTTAATGATTGTGGGGTTGACGTCAGCTGTTTTATGACCGCTAATATCAAGTCCACAAGTTAGTAATGGAGAGGCATCTATAAGACGCCCTATTACTAACCCAATAGTCAGATTGTAAAAAAAAACACCCAGAATAAAGTCCTTTATTTTAAATAAAGACAAACACTCTTTTATTGAAATAAAAATAAAAAAGTATTATACTCACCTTTATGTCTAATCCACCGAAGTCCTTGTCCCCGGTAAAAGAGAAAAAATTAAAAAACACCATAATGCTCACCTTAACACCTAATCCCTGATGCCCTTGTCACCAGTAAACTACAAAAAATAGTAAACCACCATAATACTCACCTGTCCGCCGTGAATATAATCCATACTGTCCCATGACAGTCCGGATGACTTGGAGAGCAGTCACATCAGCAGTCACTAATGTGACTGCTCTCGACGACAGCCCGCTCACACTGACACAAGAGTGTAATCTCTCCTGCAGGTGATGCCGCCTTTCTACCGCCGCTGATGGCCTGCAACCAATCATCAGACATAAGCAATGTCAGGAGATCATCATGGGGTGCAGTGCTTGTCACGGTGCGTATCTGGGAGGTAAGTGCTCTTTGCTTTCTTTTTATTTGATTGGGACAATCGAAAAGCGCCATCCAGTAGGGAACAATCTCTTTAAAATATGGGAAAAGGAGAATTGCATTTTTTTTTAATCTGTTCAAAAAAAGATGTAAAAAATAAAATCGCCTCCTTTTTTCCCCATATTTTAAATATAAACAAATAATAAAAAATTAAAGAAAAATAGTTTTGTCTTGTCCCTAATAGTCCAGACTATGAGAATATGATGTTATTTATGCTGCATGATTATAAAAGAGAAAAAATAATAGAGAAAATCTATTAGTAGATAGTCATAGATTAGTGACTCTTGTAGATGAGAACAAATCCCTGGGTGTCCATACAGGGGATGTAGCTCAGTGGTAGAGCGCATGCTTTCCCTGTATGAGGCCCTGGGTTCAATCCCCAGCATCTCCATGTTTTGTGATAAAAAAAAAAACTAGAAAAGTTTCCAAACATTCAGGAATCTGATACGTGTGAGTATACAGCGGTTCATCTGTCTGGGTGTAACACAGAAACTGCACACAGCACTAAATATCAGAAAGGGACTAGTGTTGAGCGACACTAAAATGCTCGGGTGCTCGAAGCTCGGCCCGAGCTCGCCGTGATACTCGGTTGCCGGACCCGAGCAATGAACCCAATGTCCCTATGGGAGACCCAAGCATTTTTGCGGCGGCACCCCCGGCAGTCTGTAGAAAGCCTAAAAAGTGCCCAAAACGATAGTGACAGTGCTCAAATGAGATGGGGACAGCATGGGGATCGCCCCAGGAAGCATTTCTGACCCCCAGGTCACTGCTGTCAATAACGTGGTCAGAAGTATTAAGCCACTTTTACGGGCTCACAATAGAAGGTCCAAAAATGAAACTGAAACTGTTTTCCTGTGAAATATGTTAAGGAACATCCTTTCCAGGGTAATGACTTGTGTATAAGGTAAAATAAATAACCAAAAACAAAAATACTCCTCTACACCTTGGGCTATGTTCACAAGTAGCATTTTTTATGCGTTTTTGCACTTTTGCATTGCTTTCAACCGTGACAAATGCAATCACCGTGAAATGTCATTTTAACATTTTACAACCTTATCTGGCCATGTGCTGTGTGACACATGCATACAGTGCTGAAAAGACATGGGAACAGCATGGGGAAGACCCCTGGATGCATCTCTGACACCTAGGTCACTGCCTAAAAGTGTGCCCATCAGAAATGATCCTTGCCGCATCAGAAGATGCAGACTTGCAACTATCCCCGTGCAAGTCCTTGTCCCAGGGCAGTGTTCAATTGTACCTCCCCCATTCCTTGCAATGAAAGAGCAAGTATGCAGCCTGCCACCCACTCACCCACCCCCAGGCTGCAATACCATACTGCTTGCTTGCTTGCACTTGAAATTGGGCCTTTTAGGCATGTGGAGGCGGAATCTGGCCACCACGTCATGGCTGCGTCGGCGGCCTGGTATCCATACTCAGTCCCCAGCCGCCCGGCGGCCGGGTGTCCACGCTTGGTCCGCAGCCGCCGGGGGTGGTCGGGTGTTTACGCTTGGTCCCCATCCGCCAGGGGGCGGCCGGGTGTCCATACTCGGTCCCCAGCCGCCCCGCGGCCGGGTGCCCACACACGGTCCCCAGCCGCCTGGGGGCGGCTGGGTGTCCATAAACGATCCCCAGCTGCCCCTATTTGTCTCGGTGCGCCTTATACACAAGCGCGCATACCAAAACATTACCTGTGACCTCCCCAGTGCATTTAGTGGGAAGGACAGCCTAACCACAAACACGTGGACAAGTGAATGTGGCCAGGGATGGTCCATCTCACTGACGCCTTCACACTGGGTTAATATTGTGGAAGCCGGGATACAGCTGGACACTGTGATGCAACACGTCCTCCAGACATAGAGGATTGCGGGTCCTGGGTCAATCAGGCTTCAACACAAAGTTCAGAAGGTAAACAGCAGCAATGGTCGGCCTCCTACACAACGAGTAAATTATTTATGATCATGAGGCTATCCATCTCATTAGCTTTCTGTTCCTTGGAATGCAAGCTCATGTATGTAGTAGCGGCTAGGCCTGAGGTGGTCAACGTTTTGGCGCATATCCTACCTCCTCTGAGGATTTCTGGATGTTTTCCTGCTACTATCCCAGTTCTATGACTCCTGTTAAAACAAAGCTTCAGGTGATGAATGATGGATGAGGTGGTGGCAAAGGAGAAAGAGCAGGAGGAACAGGGACCATTCACATCAATATCAGGCCAGTCAACCACACATGTCTTGTAGGATATGTTTCTGTACCAAAAGGAGCGGTTCGGCTACACAGTTATAGGGCATACAGTGAGTGCAATGCCTACCAAAAATTTCGAGGCACTCCAATGCCCCTTGGAAGTGACATGGAGGTCAGAGGGCCTTAACTAAACCATTTTTTCCATTTATAGCAACTGGGACTCCAGTACACTGTTGGCCTTAGCAGTGAATGGAAGAGTCGTGGAGGTTAGAGGTAACTGAAAACAACATTTCAATGCCCCTTGGAAGAGCTGTGTAGTTCACAGTGGTTTAACAAGACCATTTTAATGCCCCTTGGAAGAGAAGTGGAGGTCACAGTAGCTTAACAAGACCATTTTAATGCCCCTTGGAAGAGACGTGGAGGTCACAGTAGCTTAACAAGATGGTTTTAATGCCCCTTAGGAGAGACATGGAGGTCACAGTAGCTTGACAAGATGGTTTTAATGCCCCTTGGAAGAGTGGTGGAGGTTACAGTGGAATAAAAAGACAATATCAATGCCCCTTGGAAGAGACGTGGAGTTCAGAGTGGTTTAACAAGACGGTTTTAATGCCCCTTGGAAGAGACGTGGAGTTCAGAGTGGTTTAACAAGACGGTTTTAATGCCCCTTGGAAGAGACGTGGAGGTCACAGTAGCTTAACAAGACGGTTTTAATCCCCCTTGGAAGAGACGTGGAGTTCAGAGTGGTTTAACAAGATGGTTTTAATGCCCCTTGGAAGAGACGTGGAGGTCACAGTATCTTAACAAGACCATTTAAATGCCCCTTGGAAGAGACATGGAGGTCACAGTAGCTTAACAAGACGGTTTTAATGCCCCTTGGAAGAGACGTGGAGTTCAGAGTGGTTTAACAAGACGGTTTTAATGCCCCAACCAACCGCGACCAATCAGCGAGATTGGCGCCTAATTTAAACAGCGCTATGAGCTCCCGACGGCAAGTGTGAACGGAGGACCGAGGAGCGGCACCGCCGGTCGGGATGCTTCTGCTGCGAGCAGCCGCTCATCTCCCAGCTGCTGGCAGCGGAAGTACCCGCACAGGCAGCACCGCTCCTCGGTCCTCACTAATACGACGCTGATTGGTTGCGGCCGCCGGCCCCGACCAATCAGCGATTTTGGTGGCAAATTGAAACACCGCTCTGCTGATTGGTCACTACCGCCAGCCGCGACCAATCAACGATTTTGGCGAAAAATTTAAACAATGCTCTGTTGATTGGTCGCGGATTCCAGCCGCGACCAATCAGCGAGATTGGCACCAAATTTAAACAACGCTCTGCTGATTGGTCGCGGACGGCAGACGCGACCAATCAGCGAGATTGACGCCAAATTTAAATAATGCTCTGCTAATTGGTCGCAGTCGCCGGCCGCGAACAATCAGCAGTATTGCCGCAAAATTTAAATTCCGATCTGCTGATTGGTCGCGACCGCCGGGCGTGACCAATCAGCGATTCTGGCGCCAAATGTAAACCCCGCTCTGCTGATTGATCGCGGTGGCCGGCCGCGACCAATCAGCAATTTTGGTGCCAAATTTTAACAACACTCTGCTGATTGGTCGCTGTCGCCGGCCGCAACCAATCAGCAGTATTAGCGCCAAATTTAAACACCGCTCTGCTGATTAGTCGCAACCAATATTTAGAAAGGATATAAACGAGCTTGAAAAGGTACAAAGGAGGGTAACAAAATTAATAAGTGGAATGGAGGGACTGCAATACCCAGAGAGGTTGGCAAAACTAGGACTATTCAGCCTGGAAAAGAGAAGGTTGAGGGGGGACATAATAAATGTGTACAAATATGTTAGGGGACAGTATAGAGACCTTGCCCGGGATTTGTTCAAAAGGAGGGATATTACGGTAACAAAAGGGCATTCATTAAGACTGGAAGAGAAAAGCTTCCAGCACCAGCATAGGAAGGGGTTCTTTACGGTAAGAGCAGTGAAAATATGGAATTCACTGAGTGAGAAGACGGTAATGTCGGATTCACTAAACCAGTTCAAGCGGGGACTGGATGCATTTCTAGATACCAGGCAGATTTCAGCGTATACTTAAAAATAGAATAAAATAGTAAGTTGATACAGGGATTTATTCTGACTGCTGGTTTCAGAGTCGGGAGGGAATTTTTCCTCAGGTGAAGATTGGCCAAATCATTTGGGGTTTTTGCCCTCCTCTGGATCAACTTTAGCAACTACAGAACTTACAGGTCGAACTTGATGGACGCAAGTCTTTATTAGGCTTTACAAACTATATAGTGATGTCACAGTACAGAGATAATGCACATAGTGAGGTCACAGTACAGAGGTAATGCACATAGTGAGGTCAAAGTACAGAGATAATAAACACAGTGAGGTCACAGTACAGAGATAATACACATAGTGATGTCACAATACAGAGATAATGCACATAGGGATGTCACAGTACATAGATAATGCACATAGTGAGGTCACAGTACATAGATAATGCACATAGTGATGTCACAATACAGAGATAATGCACATAGGGATGTCACAGTACATAGATAATGCACATAGTGAGGTCACAGTACATAGATAATGCACATAGTGATGTCACAGTAGAGAGATAATAAACACAGTGATGTCACATTACAGACATAATACACATAGTAATGTCACAGTAGAGAGATAATAAACACAGTGATGCCACATTATAGAGATAATACACATAGTGATGTCACAGTGCAGAGATAATGCACATAGTGAGGTCACAGTACAGAGATAATACACATAGTAATGTCACAGTAAAGAGATAATAAGCACAGTGATGTCACATTACAGAGATAATACACATAGTGATGTCACAGTACAGAGATAATGCACATAGTGATGTCACAGTGCAGAGATAATGCAGATAGTGAGGTCACAGTACAGAAATAATGAACATAGTGAGGTCACAGTGCAGAGATAATGCAAATAGTGAGGTCACAATACAGAGATAATGCACATAGTGAGGTCACAGTACAGAGATAATGCACATAGTGAGGTCACAGTAGAGAGATAATAAACACAGTGATGTCACATTATCGAGATAATACACATAGTGATGTCACAGTACAGAGATAATACACATAGTGAGGTCACAGTACAGAGATAATGCACATAATGAGGTCACAGTAGAGAGATAATGCACATAGTGAGGTCACAGTAGAGAGATAATGCACATAGTGAGGTCACAATACAGAGATAATGCACATAGTGAGGTCACAGTACAGAGATAATGCACATAGTGAGGTCACAGTACAGAGATAATGCACATAGTGATGTCACAGTGCAGAGATAATGCACATAGTGAGGTCACAGTACAGAGATAATGCACATAGTGAGGTCACAGTACAGAGATAATGCACATAGTGAGGCCACAGTGCAGAGATAATGCACATAGTGAGGTCACAGTACAGAGATAATGCACATAGTGAGGTCACAGTGCAGAGATGATGCACATAGTGAGGTCACAGTACTGAGATAATGCACATAGTGAGGTCACAGTAGAGAGATAATAAACACAGTGATGTCACATTACCGAGATAATACACATAGTGATGTCACAGTACAGAGATAATGCACATAGTGATGTCACAGTACATAGAAAATGAACATAGTGAGGTCACAGTACAGAGATAATGCACATAGTGAGGTCACAGTACAGAGATAATAAACACAGTGATGTCACAGTACAGAGATAATAAACACAGTGATGTCACAGTACAGGGATAATACACATAGTGATGTCACAGTACAGAGTCACTAAACACAGTGATATCACATTACAGAGATAATACACATAGTGATGTCACAGTACAGAGATAATGCACATAGCGATGTCACAGTGCAGAGATAATGCACATAGTGAGGTCACAGTACAGGGATAATGCACATAGTGAGGTCACAGTAGAGAGATAATAAACACAGTGATGTCACATTACAGACATAATACACAGTGAGGTCACAGTACAGAGATAATGCACATAGTGAGGTCACAGTACAGGGATAATGCACATAGTGAGGTCACAGTAGAGAGATAATAAACACAGTGATGTCACATTACAGAGATAATACACATAGTGATGTCACAGTATACAGATAATAAACACAGTGATGTCACGTTACAGAGATAATGCACATAGTGATGTCACAGTACAGAGATAATAAACACAGTGATGTCACGTTACAGAGATAATGCACATAGTGATGTCACAGTACAGAGATAATGCACATAGTGAGATCACTGTACAGAGATAATGCACATAGTGAGGTCACAGTACAGAGATAATAAACACAGTGATGTCACAGTACAGGGATAATACACATAGTGATGTCACAGTACAGAGATAATGCACATAGTGATGTCACAGTACAGAGATAATGCACATAGTTAGGTCACAGTACAGAGATAATAAACACAGTGATGTCACAGTACAGGGATAATACACATAGTGATGTCACAGTACAGGGATAATGCACATAGTGATGTCACAGTACATAGATAATGCACATAGTGAGGTCAGAGTACATAGATAATGCACATAGTGAGGTCACAGTATTGAGATAATAGACATAGTGATTAGTGTTGAGCCACCCCCGTGTGTTCGACGAACTGTTCGTCGAATGGTTGGCGAACACCTTCGAACACCGTTAAAACCAATGGCAGGCAAACAAAAACACATAGAAACACATAGAAAACACCTTCAAAGGTGTCCAAAAGCTGACAAACTGCTCAGAAGACACAACTAACACATGGAAAAGTGACAAGTACATATAGTCATGCGAAAAGAAAAGAGGTGGAGGAATAAAAGGAGGGGGAGACACAGATATAGGCATGTCATGCCCTTCTAAAATCCAAAAAGTGAGAAGCCGACACGTTCAGTCCGCTCCTGCCCGTGCCACCTCCGTGTCGCCGGGTTTGTGCCAGAGCCGCGGTGAACCCTGACGGCCAGCCCCCCTCTCCCAATACTGGTGCCTGTCCGCTGGTGGGTCGAGCGAGCCCCCCTGTGGTGGAGGCAGCTCTAAGCTTTTTAATTTAAATTGTCTCTCTAATTTGAATGAATACACTTTAAATCCATTTACAAGGATCTATTGGAGGGCAAGTCTCATGCCAGCAGCCGCGGTAATTCCAGCTCCAGTAGCGTCAACTAAAGCTGCTGCAGTTAAAAAGCTTTTATAAGGATCGAGCTTGGCGGTCCACTGCAAGGCGTGCTACCGCCAGTCCCAGCCCCTGTGGCTTGGGGTGCCTCCTGATGCTCTTCACTGAGTATCCCGTGGTCCCGAAGCATTTCCTTTGAAAAAATTAAGTGTCCAAACTACAGGTGGTGTAGCTTGCTTAACAGCCGGGATAATCCGCTGACTAGCAGACACTGCTACTAGGCACAAAGTATTTCCTGGGCTAGATGCAGTTAAAAATTTGTAATTAGATTCTCTCGTTGGATGCTGAGAAAGCATTCCATAGAGTCTCCTGGCACGCCATATATGATTCTCTTAAAAAGCTTGGGGTAGGGGTCTAGGGGACCCTTTTATAGCCAAAATCACGGCCCTGTATCGCAATACGTCACCTAGGCTGAAGATAAATGGAACTGTAGCACCCTGAGGGCTCGGTTGCTACAGAGGTATTGCACCTCACCCAGAGGTGTGATATCTCACTCTCAGGTAAGGATGGAGTGTGGATCAGGACCCGACACCTGCATGCATTACACCACATTGCCGTGGGGCAGGGCGACCAATATGCCCCTGAGATGGGCACGACAGTCCCTGTCCCTGACTGGAGTGGGGGGAGGGAATACTGAGGAAGGGGAACCCTGTAGTGCAGGAGCAGGGAGGAAGCAGTTCCTGGGTGCATTGAGAAGGGAGTATAAAAGGTGGGCACCATCTTAGTTCAGTGCAGAGAAGTCTGAGCAGAAGTGGCAGGGAGCAGGGGCTCTGCATGAGCTCTGCTCCGGAGGTGGGCCTAGTAACAGAGGCCCAGGCCTGGAAGAGGGAGAAGGAAGGAAGAGGAGCGGAGAAGGCTCCAGGAACAAGGAACGAAGGGATCCCAGGCGTGCGGACGGGCGAGTCGCCACCGCACGCCCGAATCCACCTGCGTGGAGGGGTCAGGCCAAAGGGGGAGACCGGTCCACGAAACTAGTGGAGGCAGGAAATGACCCTCAGCTAGAAACCGGAGGCTGTGACATTTTATGTGGCGCAGCCCCTCGCTACACCCGCTAGGAAGGCACCACATAGGGTCAGGGAAACTGGCGCCAAGTTTACCAAGAGGAGGCCCGAGGCAGCCGGACAGAAGGGTTGGTAAGAAAGGCCAGACAAAGGACACACAAAGGGGGTCCTGTGAAGCGCTCCAAAGTTATCTGGGAGTTGTCTGAGCCCCTCACCTGGTGAGCACAGTACGACGTGGGCAGCCGTTACCTGCAGACGTGGTCTGGATAATAAGAACTGTGAGTAAAGGCCCTGGACTGCATCACTGACTCCGTGTCGTTACTGCTGCTGCCCTGCACCATCACCCCCATCCTCCGCATACACTGCCCTGAGGCTATACTCCTCCCGTGGGGAGTTATGCTACGCTCTGCTGCACCCACAACACCAGCCTCAGCGGTCTGCCCTGCAGCGGCGGTTCACTCTGACCGCAATCCACGGGTGGCGTAGTCAGACATTTAAACATCAAAACCACATAAATAGTTCCGCCACTGGTTTGACCGCCCTGAGCCACGGAACCGGGTCGCCGCCACGGAGACTACAACCACCAGCATCCACCAAAAAGGGTCCGGCTCCGGGTGTCCCAAGGCCCAGGGGGTGCATCAGAACATTTTCATCACCTTTCACAATCACCAATGGGACAAGGGAGGGATGTCCTCTGTCCCCTCTCTTATACATCCTAGTGACGGAGCACCTGCTCTCATCAATTCGCCATAACCCCAATATTAGGTGGATTGAGGTGGGAGGCACCGAGTACAAGTGCTCTCTATTTGCTGATGATGTCCTAGTATATATCACTCAATCACATATATCCATCCATGCTGTTATGGCTGAAATAGATCACTTTGTTACATGGTCAAATTTTAAAATCAATGCAGCGAAGTCTGAGGCCCTCGATGTCTCCCTCCCCAAATCCATATAGGATTCCATCCAGTCCAACTTTCCCTTTGCCTGGTCCTCACAGGGTATCAAATACTTAGGAATTCCTATTCATAGAGACCTCTCCCATCTATGTTATCTTAATTTTGGGCCCTTTATTGAACAACTCCATACAGACCACGGTTGGCAAGTTAGAACTGTAAGATTCACTACGTGAACCACTGGTGTTTTGTGGAAAAGCACATGTACACTGTGTTCCAAATTATTATGCAAAAAGTGTTTAGGAGTGATAAGGGAAGAATTTGTTTGTTTGTCAGTTAAACTCATTGATGGTGATGTTTGTCAGGGCTCTTTATATCACTGTAAGCAATTGCAGACACCTGTGCTAATTAGTTTGGCAGGTGTGTCCAATGAAAGGTAAGACTACTTAAGAAGGCTGTCCCACATTATTAAGTAGCCTACATTTTCTGCCAAAATGGGAAAGAAAAAGGATGTGTCGGCTGCTGTGAAGCAACAAATTGTGGAGTGTTTAGGTCAAGGCATGACTACAATCAACATTGTGCGATGATCAGGATGAAGTGTCTTGGCAATCAAGAAGTATGTAGCTGATTCACAGTACACATGTGTGCGTGCTGATAAGGGGAAATTGAGGACTCTTTCCTACAGGCAATTATGTCAGGTTAAAAGAGCAGCGGCAAAAAAGCCTTGTCATAGCAGCAGACAAGTTTTTGAAGCTGCTGGTGCCTCCAACGTCCCCCGAACAACAAGATGCAGGGTCCTTCAGAGGTTTGCAGCTGTGCATACGCCATCCTGTCGACCTCCTCTATCCACTTCACACAAGCAGAAACGGCTCCAGTGGGCCAAAGATTACATGAAGACTGATTTCAAAACTGTTTTGTTCACGGATGAGTGCCGTGCAGCGCTCGATGGTCCAGATGGATGGAGTGGAGGATGGCTGGTTGATGGACACCCCACGCAAACACGGCTACAGCGCCAACAAGGAGGAGGTGGAGTAATGTTTTGGGCTGGAATCATGGGGAGAGAGATTGTCGGCCCCTTTAGGATCCCTGAAAGGGTAAAGATGAACTCCATAATGTATGTGGATTTTCTCAAACAGCACTTCCTGCCATGGTTCAAGAAGAAGAACCGTGTATTCCACAGCAAGATCATTTTTATTCATGATAATGCACCATCTCATGCTGCACATAAAACATCTGCATCTCTGGCTGATATGGGCATAAAAGGGGACAAACTTATGGTGTGACCCCCATGCTCCCCTGACCTCTACCCCATTCAGAACCTCTGGAGCATCATCAAAAGGAGTGTCTATGATGGCGGGAGGCAGTTCCCAACTAAGCAACAGCTCTGGGAGGGTATTCTGTCCTCATGCAAAACGATTGAAGCAGAAACCATCCAAAACCTGACAAATTCAATGGACGAGAGAGTTCAGAAGCTCCTTTCGAACAAGGGGTCCTATGTGAAAATGTAACATCACCTAGAATAAAGTTTTGAGTTGAAAACTGTTTGATTTCAGTTTCTAATAACCTGCTAATGCTTATAATTTCAAAAATGACCATTTTTTTGGTCTTTATTAAAATGAAAAGGTTGATCGAAAAGTTTGGGGGATCTAAGAGTGTGGCAACCCAGTAGTCATGATTACTTCGAATTCTGACAATATGAGGGTCATGTTGCAGGTAGTGCAGCAAGAAGGCACTTATGTGTCTTGCGCATCTCGGAGCCCCAAATTTATTTTCTGGGCTAGATGCAGCTAAAAATTATTATTAATTTTAAATCTGGTGGAGCTTAGTATAGATGGCCTAATAGGATCAGTGCTGCACACTACTACAAAGCCCAAATTATTTTCCAGCCAAGATACAGATAAACATGATTAGTAATTTTAAATCTGGTGGAGCTTATTATAGATGGCCTAATAGAATCAGTACTGCACACTGCTACAAAGCCCAAATTATTTTCCACCCAAGATACAGATAAACATGATTAGTAATTTGAAAGCTTAAAACGGTTGGTGAGGTGATTTTAACCAATCATCAAGCTTTTACTCTCCCCAGGATGACACAGGGGTAGAAAAGTCATTTCGGATCCATGATTTGTTCATCTTTATGAACGTGAGTCTGTCTACATTATCAGTGGAGAGCCGCGTGCGCTTATCTGTCAGCACACCACCAGCAGCGCTGAACACACGTTCAGACAGAACGCTGGCTGCGGGGCATGACAAGATCTCCAAGGCGTAAGTGGCTAGCTCTGGCCATTTATCCAGATTGGAAGCCCAAAAAGAGCAAGGGTCCAGTGACACAGTCATGGCTTCAATGTTTACTTGGAGATATTCCTGTACCATCGTCTCTAGGCGTTGACTATGTGTCAGACTTCTTGTCTCCTGTGGCCTTGCAAAGGATGGGCTAAAAAAGTGGTGAAATGATTCCGCAAAATTGATGTTACCAGCAGATACTGTGGTTCTGTTACGGTTTGAGTGCTGAACACTCGACGGTCCCACGGTTGGCAAGTTGGAACTGTGAGATTCACTACGTGCACCACTGGTGTTTTGTGGAAAAGCACATGTAACATTCTGATACTCCTGCATGCGTGCATCCCTTTCTATGGCAGGAATAATTTCTGCAAATTTACTTTTGTACCGGGGATCTAACAGTGTGGCAACCCAGTAGTCAGGATTATTTCTAATTCTCCCATTTCGAGGGTCATGTTGCAGGTAGTGCAGCAAGAAGGCACTCATGTGTGTTGTGCATCCAGGAGCACCAAGTCCCTGTTGTGTGGATGGCGAAGTAACAATCATGCTTCCTTCCTCTGTCCTCTCCCCCCAACCTCGCACAACAGAAATTTGATCAAGGTCTCCCTCATCTGATCAGTCTTCCATCAGTTCGTCCTCCACTTCTTCCTGGGCTCCTGCACCTTCCTCACTAGTTTGGCTGCTACCATGCGCCCTGGTAAAACCATCTCCCCCACCCTCACATGCCTGCCGCCTTGGTGCTGCCGACCGTCTGGACCTTGCAGATGTTAGCCCTTCCGCATACAACTCCTCCTCCTCTACTTCCTCCACCTCCTCTTGTCGCACCACCTGACTCCGAATTCTGTTTAACATGTGCTCCAGCATGTAAATCACCGGAATAGTCATGCTGATAATGGCATCGTCAGCACTAAACATCTTCGTCGCCATTTCAAAACTGTGCAGAAGGGTGCATAGGTCCCTGATCTGAGACCACTCCTCCAGCGTGATTTGCCCCACCTCTGGATCTCGTTGGCCCAGGCTATACGTCAGAACGTATTGCACCAGGGCTTGTCGGTGCTGCCACAGTCGCTGCAACATGTGCAGAGTTGAATTCCACCGGGTAGGCACATCGCATTTTAGCCGGTGAAGTGGCAGGCCCAACGACTTTTGTAGAGATGTAAGTCGCTGAGCTGCGGGATGCGAACGGCGGAAGTGAGCACACAGCGACCGTGCCCTCTGCAGAAGGCCATCTAGTCCGGGATAGTGGGCTAAAAATCGCTGGACAACCAGGTTCAACACGTGAGCCATACAAGGCACGTGTGTGACATTGCCCCGGCGAAGGGCCGCACCCAGGTTTGCAGCATTGTCGCACACGGCCTTCCCTGGTTTCAGGTCCAGTGGAGACAACCATTCATGAAACTGGTTCTCCAGAGCTGACCACAACTCCTCAGCTGTGTGACTCACATTTCCCAGACATTTCAAAGTAAAAACCGCCTGATGACGTTGAGCCCTACTGCCAGCATAGTAAGGAGGTGTGCAGGATCCCTTCTGCGCAGTTAGAAAGCTTGTGGCACGACCAGACAGGCTTTGGGTGCAGGTGGAGGACCGAGAGGAGGTTGAGGAGGCAGAAGCAGTGGAGGAACTTTGAGATAAAGAGGATTGACACACAACTCGTGGGGACGGCAAGACTTGGACAGCAGCCCCTTGTCCTGCTGTCACCATAGTTACCCAGTGCCCAGTCAGCGACATGTAACGCCCCTGTCCATGCCTACTCGTCCAAGTGTCTGTGGTGAAATGCACCCTGTCACACACAGAGTTTCTCAAAGAAGCGGTGATGTTGTGTGCGACATGCTGGTGGAGCGCAGGCACACCTTTCTTTGAGAAGTAGTGCCGACTGGGCATCTGGTACTGGGGCACTGCGACGGACATAAGGTCTCGAAAATCCTCTGTGTCCACCAGGCGGAAAGGCAGCATTTCTGTAGCCAAGAGCTTGCAGATGGTGAAATTCAACCTCTTAGCTTTCTCATGGCTAGGAGGAAATGGTCTTTTACTTGTCCACATCTGAGGGACCGAGGGCTGGCTATTGTGCTTAGACGGGGTTGATAAGGGTGTCCCCGGCAAACTGCCGGCCTGTGAGGAAGATGCAGGCGGACATGTTAGGTTGCCTTGATCCAAAGGTGGTGCTATCAATGTCGGACAGCGCTCAACACCAGCTGGTGTTACCACCTCCAAAGAAAATGATGACCTGCCAATCACGCTGGCTGTTGCGGGTAAAGAGGTGGCAGGTCTGCACCCCAAAACAGGTGTGACTGCTGTCCCCCCAGTCACAGAGGATGAAGAGGCCGCGGATGCACAAGATATGGCAGACGGTGGTTGGCCCGGCCGGCTAGGCCGCATTGTAGCACAGTGAGCTTCCCACTGCAACTTATGCTTCATGTCCATGTGCCGGTTCATGCATGAAGTACTCAAACTATGTATTTTTTGGCCTCTACTTAGATTTTGCTGACAAATGTTACAGATAACACGAGTTGGGTCATCTTTATCGATCTGAAAAAATGCCCAGGCTATGCAAGGCTTAGCACCCATGCGACCTGAAGAGCCACCACGACTTGTGGTCAGAGGCAGAGTTGTGTTTGAGGATGCAGTTGTTGACGTGCTTCCAGTACTACGTCTCTGTCCAGGAAGGCACAACCTGACCTCGTCGTCACTAGCATCTTCCTCCACCTCCTCTGCTGACCTCATCTCTTGGCTGACTGTGGGTTGACAGTAAGTGGGATCTCCAACCTCATCATCATCACCCTTTGCGTTATCACACCCGTCGTCCTCAGAGCCAACCTGTTCCTGCCCTGACAAAAAACTAAAGTTGTCGCTCCAATCAGGTATTTGAGTCTCATCATCGTCTTCCTCATTGTCTCCACCAACAGGAGTTACAGTTTGGGAATGAGGGTCTACATTATGGTCAGAACCTTCTGCGTCTGGTCCTGGATCCGACTCATAAAGATTCTGGGCATCAATGCAGATCATTTCCTCGTCTGGATTCACAGAAGCGCTGGAGTCGACCTCTGATTCCCAGGCTATAGTATGAGTAAACAGCTCTGCAGACTCAACCATCTGTGTTACCCCATACTCAGACGGGCAGCTGGAGATTTGGGAGCTGTGAGGAAGCAAGTGCGATTGGGGTGACACCTTTGAGGACTGGAGTATTTGTGATGTTGAAGTTGATGTGGAGGAGAGCCCACTTAAAGGAGCACTTGATATCCGTTGAAGCACCTGCTGTTTTTGTGCCTCATCTGGAATTTGTAGCGATTGGCGTGGCCGTAAGAAAGGGATCTTATCACATTGTCCGCTAAAAGAAGTAGACATTTTAGTTTGGCTGGAAGATGGTCTTTCTTCTGCACCTACCCCACGGACACAACCTTTTTTCCCCTTCCCAACACGCCTATTCCCCTTTCCACCAGCAGCAGGCCTTTTTCCACTCATTTTGGTGGTTAACTAATTCACAACTCTGGAGTTGTTTGCGCAAAAAAACAATGGATGGGAACCGAGCAGAGCTGAGTGGCCAAACTGTGGTATTAGGCCAAAACTATTGGCTGGGTTAGATGCAGAAAAAAATTATATATAATTTGCAACCTGATGGAGGTCAGTATAGATGGACTAATACAACAAGTCCCACACACAGCTAGAAGCCCAAATATTTTTTCAGAGGTAGATGCAGAAAAAAATATATTCAGTTTGCAACCTGATGGAGGTCAGTATAGATGGACTAATAGAGAAAGTCCCACACACTGCTAGAAGGCCAAATATTTTTTCAGAGGTAGATGCAGATAAAAATTATTTTTAATTTGCAACCTGATGGAGGTCAGTATAGATGGACTAATAGAATGATGCTATGCCCAAAAGATTTTACTTCACTAGGTGCAGTAAAAAAATTGGTATTCTATACACAGGTGGTATATCTTGCAACACAGATAGGCTACTCCACTGACTAACACACTCTGCAATAGGTCAAAAAGGATTAGCTTTGCTAGATTCAGCCAAATGCTGTGAAAAAAACTTGCACAGCACTGGCACAGACCTGCCTGGCAAAAACTGATAGGAACTGATGTAACCTAGTCCTGAAAAGGACTGCAATTACAATTAGTCTTTACTCCCACAATCTATCTATTTAAGAGCACAGACCTGCCTGATAAAAGTCGTAGGAAATGCTGTAACCTAGTCCTTAAAAGGACTGCAATCACAACTATTCCCTACTCCCAAGCTATCTGTAGATTTGTGCGAAAATTGGCTTGAAATTAACAAGGTATAGCACACACAGCAACAGCGGTGCCGTCTAACACGCAGCTGCAGCAGTGAGAAAATGGTGGCGACGGGGAAAATGGCTTGGTCTTATAGGGCAAGGACATGTGACATACACTGCCAATGACACATGCCCTTGCTTGTGTGAAAAAAAGCACTTCGCTCCGTGTGTGCGCTGCTGATAGGCTGACAGATTGCACCTCCACACTGTAAATGCGGGAAAGAGAAAAAAAAATGGAGATCTTCATTGTTCCTGCAGAGATCCATCCCCTGCCCCTCCCCCCGCCCCGCTGTACACTCAAACTGCGTATTAACATTACTTTTCATCATTACTGAGAAAAAATCCAGTTATGATTTTGGTGCACGAACAGTTATCGAACATAACCTCGAACAGCCGAATTTTTCTCAAATCGTTCGTGTTCGCCGACCGGCTTGAACACCGCCCAAAACAGCTCGAATTTGAGATTGGCGAACAGTTCGAGTGGAACAACGCTCATCTTTAATAGTGATGTCACATTACAGAGATAATACACATAGTGAGGTCACAGTACATAGATAATGCACATAGTGAGGTCAGAGTACAGAGATAATGCACATAGTGAGGTCAGAGTACAGAGATAATGCACATAGTGATGTCACATTACAGAGATAATAAACATAGTGAGGTCACAGTACATAGATAATGCACATAGTGAGGTCACAGTACAGAGATTATAAACACAGTGTTGTCACATTATAGAGATAATGCACATAGTGAGGTCAGAGTACAGAGATAATGCACATAGTGATGTCACATTACAGAGATAATAAACATAGTGAGGTCACAGTACATAGATAATGCACATAGTGAGGTCACAGTACAGAGATTATAAACACAGTGATGTCACATTATAGAGATAATGAACATAGTGAGGTCAGAGTACAGAGATAATGCACATAGTGATGTTACAGTACATAGATAATGCACATAGTGAGGTCACAGTAAATAGATAATGCACATAGTGATGTCACAGTACAAATATAATGCACATAATGACGTCACAGTACATAGATAATGCACATAGTGATGTCACAGTACAAAGATAATGCACATAGTGATGTCACATTACAGAGATAATAAATACAGTGATGTCACATTACAGAGATAATACACATAGTGATGTCACAGTACAGAGATAATGCACATAGTGAGGTCACAGTACAGAGATAATGCACATAGTGAGGTCAAAGTAGAGAGAAAATAAACACAGTGATGTCACATTACAGAGATAATACACATATTGATGTCAAAGTAGAGATAATAAGCACAGTAATGTCACAGTACAGAGATAATGCACATAGTGAGGTCACAGTACAGAGATAATGCATATAGTGAGGTCACAGTACATAGATAATGCACATAGTGAGGTCAAAGTAGAGAGAAAATAAACACAGTGATGTCACATTACAGAGATAATGCACATAGTGATGTCACAGTACAGAGATAACACACATAGTGAGGTCAAAGTAGAGAGAAAATAAACACAGTGATGTCACATTACAGAGATAATATACATAGTGATGTCACAGTACATAGATAATGCACATAGTGAGGTCACAGTACAGAGATAATGCATATAGTGAGGTCACAGTACATAGATAATGCACATAGTGATGTGACAGTATAGAGATAATGCAAATAGTGAGGTCACAGTAGAGAGATAATAAACACAGTGATGTCACATTACAGAGATAATACACATAGTGAGGTCACAGTACATAGATAATGCACATAGTGATGTCACAGTACATAGATAATGCACATAGTGAGGTCACAGTACATAGATAACGCAAATAGTGTGGTCACAGTACAGAGATAATGCACATAGTGATGTCACAGTACATAGATAACACACATAGTGAGGTCACAGTACATAGATAATGCACATAGTGTGGTCACAGTACAGAGATAATGCACATAGTGATGTCACAGTACATAGATAATGCACATAGTGAGGTCACAGTACATAGATAATGCACATAGTGAGGTCACAGTACAGAGATAATGCACATAGTGAGGTCACAGTACAGAGATAATGCACATAGTGAGGTCACAGTAGAGATATCATAAACACAGTGATGTCACGCTACAGAGATAATAGACATAGTGAGGTCACAGTACAGAGATTATAAACACAGTGATGTCACATTACAGAGATAATACACATAGTGAGGTCAGAGTACATAGATAATGCACATAGTGATGTCACAGTACATAGATAATGCACATAGTGATTTCACAGTACATAGATAACGCACATAGAGAGGTCACAGTACAGAGATAATGCATATAGCGATGTCACAGCACATAGATAATGCACATAGTGAGGTCACAGTAAATAGATAATGCACATAGTGATGTCACAGTCCAGAGATAATGCACATAGTGAGGTCACAGTACATAGATAATGCACATAGTGATGTCACAGTACAGAGATAATGCACATAGTGATGTCACATTACAGAGATAATAAATACAGTGATGTCACATTACAGAGATAATACACATAGTGATGTCACAGTTCAGAGATAATGCACATAGTGAGGTCACAGTAGAGAGATAATAAACACAGTGATGTCACATTACAGAGATAATAGACATAGTGATGTCACAGTACAGAGATAATAAGAACAGTGATGTCACGTTACAGAGATAATGCACATAGTGAGGTCACAGTACATAGATAATGCACATAGTGAGGTCACAGTACATAGATAATGCACATAGTGAGGTCATAGTACATATATAATGCACATAGTGAGGTCACAGTACAGAGATAATGCACATAGTGAGGTCACAGTAGTGAGAAAATAAACACAGTGATGTCACATTACAGAGATAATACACATAGTGATGTCACAGTATAGAGATAATGCAAATAGTGAGGTCACAGTAGAGAGATAATAAACACAGTGATGTCACATTACAGAGATAACACACATAGTGATGTCACAGCACAGAGGTAATGCACATAGTGATGTCACATTACATAGATAATGCACATAGTGAGGTCACAGTACATAGATAATGCACATAGTGAGGTCACAGTACAGAGATAATGCACATAGTGAGGTCACAGTAGAGAGATAATAGACACAGTGATGTCACATTAGAGAGATAATACACATAGTGATGTCACAGTGCATAGATCATGCACATAGTGATGTCACAGTACATAGATAATGCACATAGTCAGGTCACAGTACATAGATAACGCACATAGTGAGGTCACAGTACAGAGATAATGCACATAGTGATGTCACAGTACATAGATAATGCACATAGTGAGGTCACAGTACATAGATAATGCACATAGTGATGTCACAGTACAGAGATAATGCACATAGTGATGTCACATTACAGAGATAATAAACACAGTGATGTCACATTACAGAGATAATACACATAGTGAGGTCACATTACATAGATAATGCACATAGTGAGGTCACAGTACAGAGATAATGCACATAGTGAGGTCACAGTAGAGAGATAATAAACACAGTGATGTCACATTACAGAGATAATACAAATAGTGAGGTCACAGTACATAGATAATGCACATAGTGAGGTCAGAGTACAGAGATAATGCACATAGTGAGGTCACACTACAGAGGTAATGCACATAGTGAGGTCACAGTACATAGATAACGCAAATAGTGTGGTCACAGTAGAGAGATAATGCACATAGTGATGTCACAGTACATAGATAATGCACATAGTGATGTCACAGTACATAGATAATGCACATAGTGAGGTCACAGTACATAGATAATGCACATAGTGAGGTCATAGCACAGAGATAATACACATAGTGAGGTCACATTACATAGATAATGCACATAGTGAGGTCACAGTACATAGATAATGCACATAGTGAGGTCAGAGTACAGAGATAATGTACATAGTGATGTCACATTACAGAGATAATAAATACAGTGATGTCACATTACAGAGATAACACACATAGTGAGGTCACAGTACAGAGATAATGCACATAGTGAGGTCAGAGTACAGAGATAATGCACATAGTGAGGTCACAGTACATAGATAATACACATAGTGAGGTCACAGTACATAGATAATGCACATAGTGAGGTCACCGTAGAGAGATAATAAACACAGTGATGTCACATTACAGGGATAATACAAATAGTGATGTCACAGTACATAGATAATGCACATAGTGAGGTCAGAGTACAGAGATAATGCACGTAGTGAGGTCACAGTACAGAGATAATGCACATAGTGATGTCACATTGCAGAGATAATACACATAGTGAGGTCAAAGTACATAGATAATGCACATAGTGAGGTCAGAGTACAGAGATAATGCACATAGTGAGGTCAGAGTACAGAGATAATGCAAATAGTGAGGTCACATTGCATAGATAATGCACATAGTGAGGTCAAAGTACATAGATAATGCACATAGTGAGGTCAAAGTACAGAGATAATGCAAATAGTGAGGTCACACTACTGAGATAATGCACATAGTGAGGTCACAGTACATAGATAATGCACATAGTGAGGTCAGAGTACAGAGATAATGCACGTAGTGAGGTCACAGTACAGAGATAATGCACATAGTGATGTCACATTGCAGAGATAATACACATAGTGAGGTCACATTGCATAGATAATGCACATAGTGAGGTCACATTACATAGATAATGCACATAGTGAGGTCAGAGTACAGAGATAATGCATAGTGAGGTCACACTACAGAGATAATGCACATAGTGATGTCACAGCACATAGATAATGCACATAGTGAGGTCACAGTACATAGATAATGCACATAGTGAGGTCAGAGTACAGAGATAATGCACGTAGTGAGGTCACAGTACAGAGATAATGCACATAGTGATGTCACAGCACATAGATAATGCACATAGTGAGGTCACAGTACATAGATAGTGCACATAGTGAGGTCAGAGTACAGAGATAATGCACGTAGTGAGGTCACAGTACAGAGATAATGCACATAGTGATGTCACATTGCAGAGATAATACACATAGTGAGGTCACATTGCATAGATAATGCACATAGTGAGGTCACATTACATAGATAATGCACATAGTGAGGTCAGAGTACAGAGATAATGCATAGTGAGGTCACACTACAGAGATAATGCACATAGTGATGTCACAGCACATAGATAATGCACATAGTGAGGTCACAGTACATAGATAATGCATATAGTGAGGTCACAGTACAGAGATAATGCACATAGTGAGGTCACCGTAGAGAGATAATAAACACAGTGATGTCACATTACAGGGATAATACAAATAGTGATGTCACAGTACATAGATAATGCACATAGTGAGGTCACAGTACAGAGATAATGCACATAGTGATGTCACATTGCAGAGATAATGCACATAGTGAGGTCAGAGTACAGAGATAATGCAAATAGTGAGGTCACATTGCATAGATAATGCACATAGTGAGGTCAAAGTACATAGATAATGCACATAGTGAGGTCAAAGTACAGAGATAATGCAAATAGTGAGGTCACACTACTGAGATAATGCACATAGTGAGGTCACAGTACATAGATAATGCACATAGTGATGTCACATTACAGAGATAATAAATACAGTGATGTCACATTACAGAGATAACACACATAGTGAGGTCACAGTACAGAGATAATGCACATAGTGAGGTCACCGTAGAGAGATAATAAACACAGTGATGTCACATTACAGGGATAATACAAATAGTGATGTCACAGTACATAGATAATGCACATAGTGAGGTCAGAGTACAGAGATAATGCACGTAGTGAGGTCACAGTACAGAGATAATGCACATAGTGATGTCACATTGCAGAGATAATACACATAGTGAGGTCAAAGTACATAGATAATGCACATAGTGAGGTCACAGTGCATAGATAATGCACATAGTGAGGTCACAGTAAATAGATAATGCATATAGTGATGTCACAGTACAGAGATAATGCACATAGTGAGGTCACAGTACAGAGATAATGCACATAGTGAGGTCACAGTGCATAGATAATGCACATAGTGAGGTCACAGTACAGAGATAATGCACATAGTGAGGTCACAGTGCATAGATAATGCACATAGTGAGGTCACAGTACAGAGATAATGCACATAGTGAGGTCAAAGTAGAGAGAAAATAAACACAGTGATGTCACATTACAGAGATAATACACATAGTGAGGTCACAGTACATAGATAATGCACATAGTGATATCACAGTACATAGATAATGCACATAGTGAGGTCACAGTACATAGATAACGCACATAGAGAGGTCACAGTACAGAGATAATGCATATAGTGATGTCACAGTACAGAGATAATGCACATAGTGAGGTCACAGTACATAGATAATGCACATAGTGAGGTCACAGTAGAGAGATAATAAACACAGTGATGTCACATTACAGAGATAATAGACATAGTGATGTCACAGTACAGAGATAATAAGCACAGTGATGTCACGTTACAGAGATAATACACATAGTGATGTCACAGTACAGAGATAATGCACATAATGAGGTCACAGTACATAGATAATGCACATAGTGAGGTCACAGTACAGAGATAATGGACATAGTGAGGTCACAGTAGTGAGAAAATAAGCACAGTGATGTCACGTTACAGAGATAATACACATAGTAATGTCACAGCACAGAGATAATGAACATAGTGATGTCACAGTACATAGATAATGCACATAGTGAGGTCACAGTACAAAGATAATGCACATAGTGAGGTCACAGTAGGGAGATAATAAACACAGTGATGTCACATTAGAGAGAAAATACACATAGTGATGTCACAGTATATAGATCATGCACATAGTGATGTCACAGTACATAGATAATGCACATAGTCAGGTCACAGTACATAGATAACGCACATAGTGATGTCACAGTACAGAGATAACGCACATAGTGATGTCACAGTACAGAGATAACGCACATAGTGATGTCACAGTACATAGATAATGCACATAGTGAGGTCACATTACATAGATAATGCACATAGTGAGGTCACAGTACAGAGATAATGCACATAGTGAGGTCACAGTAGAGAGATAATAAACACAGTGATGTCACATTACAGAGATAATTCAAATAGTGAGGTCACAGTACAGAGATAATAAACAGAGTGATGTCACATTACAGAGATAATACACATAGTGATGTCAGAGTACAGAGATAATGCACATAGTGAGGTCACACTACAGAGATAATGCACATAGATAACGCAAATAGTGTGGTCACAGTAGAGAGATAATGCACATAGTGATGTCACAGTACATCGATAATGCACATAGTTATGTCACAGTACATAGATAATGCACATAGTGAGGTCACAGTACAGAGATAATGGACATAGTGAGGTCACAGTAGTGAGAAAATAAGCACAGTGATGTCACGTTACAGAGATAATACACATAGTAATGTCACAGCACAGAGATAATGAACATAGTGATGTCACAGTACATAGATAATGCACATAGTGAGGTCACAGTACAAAGATAATGCACATAGTGAGGTCACAGTAGGGAGATAATACACACAGTGATGTCACAGTACATAGATAATGCACATAGTGATGTCACAGTACATAGATAATGCACATAGTGAGGTCACAGTACATAGATAACGTACATAGAGAGGTCAGAGTACAGAGATAATGCATATAGTGATGTCACAGTACATAGATAATGCACATAGTGAGGTCATAGCACAGGGATAATGCACATAGTGAGGTCACATTACATAGATAATGCACATAGTAAGGTCACAGTACAGAGATAATGCACATAGTGAGGTCACAGTAGAGAGATAATAAACACAGTGATGTCACATTACAGGGATAATACAAATAGTGATGTTACAGTACATAGATAATGCACATAGTGAGGTCACAGTACATAGATAATGCACATAGTGAGGTCAGAGTACAGAGATAATGCAAATAGTGAGGTCACACTACTGAGATAATGCACATAGTGAGGTCACAGTACATAGATAATGCACATAGTGAGGTCAGAGTACAGAGATAATGCAAATAGTGAGGTCAAACTACAGAGATAATGCACATAGTGAGGTCACAGTACATAGATAATGCACATAGTGAGGTCACAGTAGAGAGATAATAAACACAGTGATGTCACATTACAGAGATAATGCACATAGTGAGGTCACAGTACAGAGATAATAAACACAGTGATGTCACAGTACAGAGATAATAAACATAGTGATGTCACAGTACATAGATAATGCACATAATGAGGTCAGAGTACAGAGATAATGCACGTAGTGAGGTCAAAGTACAGAGATAATACACTTAGTGATGTCACATTACAGAGATAATAAATACAGTGATGTCACATTACAGAGATAATGCACATAGTGAGGTCACAGTAGAGAGATAATAAACACAGTGATATCACATTACAGAGATAATACACATAGTGATTTCACAGTACATAGATAATGCACATAGTGAGGTCACAGTACAGAGATAATGCACATAGTGATGTCATAGTACATAGATAATGCACATAGTGATGTCACAGTACAGAGATAATACACATAGTGATGTCACAGTACATAGATAATGCACATAGTGATGTCACAGTACATAGATAATGCACATAGTGTGGTCACAGTACATAGATAATGCACATAGTGAGGTCACAGTAAATAGATAATGCACATAGTGATGTCACAATACAGAGATAATGCACATAGTGAGGTCACAGTACATAGATAATGCACATAGTGATGCCACAGTACAGAGATAATGCACATAGTGATGTCACATTACAGAGATAATAAATACAGTGATGTCACATTACAGAGATAATACACATAGTGATGTCACAGTACAGAGATAATGCACATAGTGAGGTCACAGTACATAGATAATAAACACAGTGATGTCACATTACAGAGATAATAGACATAGTGATATCACAGTACAGAGATAATAAGCACAGTGATGTCACGTTACAGAGAAAATACACATAGTGATGTCACATTACAGAGATAATACACATAGTGATGTCACAGTACATAGATAATGCACATAGTGATGTCACAGTACATAGATAATGCACATAGTGAGGTCACAGTACATAGATAACGTACATAGAGAGGTCAGAGTACAGAGATAATGCATATAGTGATGTCACAGTACATAGATAATGCACATAGTGAGGTCACAGTAAATAGATAATGCACATAGTGATGTCACAGTACAGAGATAATGCACATAGTGAGGTCACAGTACAGAGATAATGCACATAGTGATGTCACATTACAGAGATAATAAATACAGTGATGTCACATTACAGAGATAATAGACATAGTGAGGTAACATTACATAGATAATGCACATAGTGAGGTCACAGTTCAGAGATAATGCACATAGTGAGGTCACAGTAGAGAGATAATAAACACAGTGATGTCACATTACAGAGATAATAGACATAGTGATGTCACAGTACAGAGATAATAAGCACAGTGATGTCACGTTAAAGAGATAATACACATAGTGATGTCACAGTACAGAGATAATGCACATAGTGAGGTCACAGTACAGAGATAATGCACATAGTGATGTCACATTACAGAGATAATAAATACAGTGATGTCACATTACAGAGATAATAGACATAGTGAGGTAACATTACATAGATAATGCACATAGTGAGGTCACAGTTCAGAGATAATGCACATAGTGAGGTCACAGTAGGGAGATAATAAACACAGTGATGTCACATTACAGAGATAATGCACATAGTGAGGTCACAGTACAAAGATAATGCACATAGTGATGTCACAGTACAAAGATAAAGCACATAGTGAGGTCACAGTAGAGAGATAATAAACCCAGTGATGTCACATTACAGAGATAAAAGACATAGTGATGTCACAGTACAGAGATAATAAGCACAGTGATGTCACGTTACAGAGATAATACACATAGTGATGTCACAGTACAGAGATAATGCACATAGTGAGGTCACAGTACATAGATAATGCACATAGTGAGGTCACAGTACATAGATAATGCACATAGTGAGGTCACAGTACATAGATAATGCACATAGTGAGGTCACAGTACATATATAATGCACATAGTGAGGTCACAGTACAGAGATAATACACATAGTGAGGTCACAGTAGAGAGATAATAAACACAGTGATGTCACATTACAGAGATAATGCACATAGTGAGGTCACAGTACAGAGATAATAAACACAGTGATGTCACAGTACAGAGATAATAAACATAGTGATGTCACAGTACATAGATAATGCACATAATGAGGTCAGAGTACAGAGATAATGCACGTAGTGAGGTCAAAGTACAGAGATAATACACTTAGTGATGTCACATTACAGAGATAATAAATACAGTGATGTCACATTACAGAGATAATGCACATAGTGAGGTCACAGTAGAGAGATAATAAACACAGTGATATCACATTACAGAGATAATACACATAGTGATTTCACAGTACATAGATAATGCATATAGTGAGGTCACAGTACATAGATAATGCACATAGTGAGGTCACAGTACAGAGATAATGCACATAGTGATGTCATAGTACATAGATAATGCACATAGTGATGTCACAGTACAGAGATAATACACATAGTGATGTCACAGTACATAGATAATGCACATAGTGATGTCACAGTACATAGATAATGCACATAGTGTGGTCACAGTACATAGATAATGCACATAGTGAGGTCACAGTAAATAGATAATGCACATAGTGATGTCACAATACAGAGATAATGCACATAGTGAGGTCACAGTACATAGATAATGCACATAGTGATGCCACAGTACAGAGATAATGCACATAGTGATGTCACATTACAGAGATAATAAATACAGTGATGTCACATTACAGAGATAATACACATAGTGATGTCACAGTACAGAGATAATGCACATAGTGAGGTCACAGTACATAGATAATAAACACAGTGATGTCACATTACAGAGATAATAGACATAGTGATATCACAGTACAGAGATAATAAGCACAGTGATGTCACGTTACAGAGAAAATACACATAGTGATGTCACATTACAGAGATAATACACATAGTGATGTCACAGTACATAGATAATGCACATAGTGATGTCATAGTACATAGATAATGCACATAGTGAGGTCACAGTACATAGATAACGTACATAGAGAGGTCAGAGTACAGAGATAATGCATATATTGATGTCACAGTACATAGATAATGCACATAGTGAGGTCACAGTAAATAGATAATGCACATAGTGATGTCACAGTACAGAGATAATGCACATAGTGAGGTCACAGTACAGAGATAATGCACATAGTGATGTCACAGTAGAGAGATAATAAACACAGTGATGTCACATTACAGAGATAATAGACATAGTGAGGTAACATTACATAGATAATGCACATAGTGAGGTCACAGTTCAGAGATAATGCACATAGTGAGGTCACAGTAGAGAGATAATAAACACAGTGATGTCACATTACAGAGATAATAGACATAGTGATGTCACAGTACAGAGATAATAAGCACAGTGATGTCACGTTAAAGAGATAATACACATAGTGATGTCACAGTACAGAGATAATGCACATAGTGAGGTCACAGTACAGAGATAATGCACATAGTGATGTCACATTACAGAGATAATAAATACAGTGATGTCACATTACAGAGATAATAGACATAGTGAGGTAACATTACATAGATAATGCACATAGTGAGGTCACAGTTCAGAGATAATGCACATAGTGAGGTCTCAGTAGGGAGATAATAAACACAGTGATGTCACATTACAGAGATAATGCACATAGTGAGGTCACAGTACAAAGATAATGCACATAGTGATGTCACAGTACAAAGATAAAGCACATAGTGAGGTCACAGTAGAGAGATAATAAACCCAGTGATGTCACATTACAGAGATAATAGACATAGTGATGTCACAGTACAGAGATAATAAGCACAGTGATGTCACGTTACAGAGATAATACACATAGTGATGTCACAGTACAGAGATAATGCACATAGTGAGGTCACAGTACATAGATAATGCACATAGTGAGGTCACAGTACATAGATAATGCACATAGTGAGGTCACAGTACATAGATAATGCACATAGTGAGGTCACAGTACATATATAATGCACATAGTGAGGTCACAGTACAGAGATAATACACATAGTGAGGTCACAGTAGTGAGAAAATAAACACAGTGATGTCACATTACATAGATAATGCACAGAGTGAGGTCACAGTACATATATAATGCACATAGTGAGGTCACAGTACAGAGATAATGCACATAGTGAGGTCACAATACATAGATAATGCACATAGTGATGTCACAGTACAAAGATAACACAAATAGTGATATCACAGTATAGATATAATGCAAATAGTGAGGTCACAGTAGAGAGATAATAAACACAGTGATGTCACATTACAGAGATAATACACATAGTAATGTCACAGCACAGAGATAATGCACATAGTGATGTCACAGTACATAGATAATGCACATAGTGAGGTCACAGTACATAGATAATGCAAATAGTGAGGTCACAGTACAGAGATAATGCACATAGTGAGGTCACAGTACATAGATAATGCACATAGTGATGCCACAGTACAGAGATAATGCACATAGTGATGTCACATTACAGAGATAATAAATACAGTGATGTCACATTACAGAGATAATACACATAGTGATGTCACAGTACAGAGATAATGCACATAGTGAGGTCACAGTAGAGAGATAATAAACACAGTGATGTCACATTACAGAGATAATAGACATAGTGATATCACAGTACAGAGATAATAAGCACAGTGATGTCACGTTACAGAGAAAATACACATAGTGATGTCACATTACAGAGATAATACACATAGTGATGTCACAGTACATAGATAATGCACATAGTGATGTCACAGTACATAGATAATGCACATAGTGAGGTCACAGTAAATAGATAATGCACATAGTGATGTCACAGTACAGAGATAATGCACATAGTGAGGTCACAGTACCTAGATAATGCACATAGTGAGGTCACAGTACAGAGATAATGCACATAGTGATGTCACATTACAGAGATAATAAATACAGTGATGTCACATTACAGAGATAATAGACATAGTGAGGTAACATTACATAGATAATGCACATAGTGAGGTCACAGTTCAGAGATAATGCACATAGTGAGGTCACAGTAGAGAGATAATAAACACAGTGATGTCACATTACAGAGATAATAGACATAGTGATGTCACAGTACAGAGATAATAAGCACAGTGATGTCACGTTAAAGAGATAATACACATAGTGATGTCACAGTACAGAGATAATGCATAGTGAGGTCACAGTACAGAGATAATGCACATAGTGATGTCACATTACAGAGATAATAAATACAGTGATGTCACATTACAGAGATAATAGACATAGTGAGGTAACATTACATAGATAATGCACATAGTGAGGTCACAGTTCAGAGATAATGCACATAGTGAGGTCACAGTAGGGAGATAATAAACACAGTGATGTCACATTACAGAGATAATGCACATAGTGAGGTCACAGTACAAAGATAATGCACATAGTGATGTCACAGTACAAAGATAAAGCACATAGTGAGGTCACAGTAGAGAGATAATAAACCCAGTGATGTCACATTACAGAGATAATAGACATAGTGATGTCACAGTACAGAGATAATAAGCACAGTGATGTCACGTTACAGAGATAATACACATAGTGATGTCACAGTACAGAGATAATGCACATAGTGAGGTCACAGTACATAGATAATGCACATAGTGAGGTCACAGTAGATAGATAATGCACATAGTGAGGTCACAGTACATAGATAATGCACATAGTGAGGTCACAGTACATATATAATGCACATAGTGAGGTCACAGTACAGAGATAATACACATAGTGAGGTCACAGTAGTGAGAAAATAAACACAGTGATGTCACATTACATAGATAATGCACATAGTGAGGTCACAGTACATATATAATGCACATAGTGAGGTCACAGTACAGAGATAATGCACATAGTGAGGTCACAATACATAGATAATGCACATAGTGATGTCACAGTACAAAGATAACACACATAGTGATATCACAGTATAGATATAATGCAAATAGTGAGGTCACAGTAGAGAGATAATAAACACAGTGATGTCACATTACAGAGATAATACACATAGTAATGTCACAGCACAGAGATAATGCACATAGTGATGTCACAGTACATAGATAATGCACATAGTGAGGTCACACTACAGAGATAATGCACATAGTGAGGTCACAGTACATAGATAATGCACATAGTGATGTCACAGTACATAGATAATGCACATAGTGAGGTCACAGTACATAGATAATGCACATAGTGAGGTCATAGCACAGAGATAATACACATAGTGAGGTCACATTACATAGATAATGCACATAGTTAGGTCACAGTACAGAGATAATGCACGTAGTGAGGTCACAGTACAGAGATAATGCACATAGTGATGTCACATTACAGAGATAATAAATACAGTGATGTCACATTACAGAGATAATACACATAGTGAGGTCACAGTACAAAGATAATGCACATAGTGATGTCACAGTAGAGAGATAATAAACACAGTGATGTCACATTACAGGATAATACAAATAGTGATGTTACAGTACATAGATAATGCACATAGTGAGGTCAGAGTACAGAGATAATGCAAATAGTGAGGTCACACTACTGAGATAATGCACATAGTGATGTCACAGTAGAGAGATAATAAACACAGTGATGTCACATTACAGGATAATACAAATAGTGATGTTACAGTACATAGATAATGCACATAGTGAGGTCAGAGTACAGAGATAATGCAAATAGTGAGGTCACACTACTGAGATAATGCACATAGTGAGGTCACAGTACAGAGATAATGCACATAGTGAGGTCACAGTACATAGATAATGCACATAGTTAGGTCACAGTACAGAAATAATGCACATAGTGAGGTCACAGTAGAGAGATAATAAACACAGTGATGTCACGTTACAGAGACAATACACATAGTGATGTCACAGTAAAGAGATAATGCACATAGTGAGGTCACAGTACATAGATAATGCACATAGTGAGGTCAGAGTACAGAGATAATGCAAATAGTGAGGTCACACTACAGAGATAATGCACATAGTGAGGTCACAGTACAGAGATAATGCACATAGTGAGGTCACATTAGAGAGATAATAGACACAGTGATGTCACATTACAGAGATAATACACATAGTGAGGTTACAGTACATAGATAATGCACATAGTGAGGTCAGAGTACAAAGATAATGCACATAGTGAGGTCACAGTACAGGGATAATGCACATAGTGAGGTCACAGTACAGAGATAATGCACATAGTGATGTCACATTACAGAGATAATAAATACAGTGATGTCACATTACAGAGATAATGCACATAGTGAGGTCACAGTAGAGAGATAATAAACACAGTGATATCACATTACAGAGATAATACACATAGTGATATCACAGTACATAGATAATGCACATAGTGAGGTCACAGTACATAGATAACGCACATAGTGAGGTCACAGTACAGAGATAATGCACATAGTGATGTCATAGTACATAGATAATGCACATAGTGATGTCACAGTACAGAGATAATACACATAGTGATGTCACAGTACATAGATAATGCACATAGTGATGTCACAGTACATAGATAATGCACATAGTGAGGTCACAGTACATAGATAATGCACATAGTGAGGTCACAGTACAGAGATAATGCACATAGTGATGTCACAGTACATAGATAATGCACATAGTGAGGTCACAGTAAATAGATAATGCACATAGTGATGTCACAATACAGAGATAATGCACATAGTGAGGTCACAGTACATAGATAATGCACATAGTGATGTCACAGTACAGAGATAATACACATAGTGATGTCACAGTACATAGATAATGCACATAGTGATGTCACAGTACAGAGATAATACACCTAGTGATGTCACAGTACAGAGATAATGCACATAGTGATGTCATAGTACATAGATAATGCACATAGTGATGTCACAGTACAGAGATAATACACATAGTGATGTCACAGTACATAGATAATGCACATAGTGATGTCACAGTACATAGATAATGCACATAGTGAGGTCACAGTACATAGATAATGCACATAGTGAGGTCACAGTACAGAGATAATGCACATAGTGATGTCACAGTACATAGATAATGCACATAGTGAGGTCACAGTAAATAGATAATGCACATAGTGATGTCACATTACAGAGATAATAAATATAGTGATGTCACATTACAGAGATAATACACATAGTGAGGTAACATTACATAGATAATGCACATAGTGAGGTCACAGTACAGAGATAATGCACATAGTGAGGTCACAGTAGAGAGATAATAAACACAGTGATGTCACGTTACAGAGATAATGCACATAGTGAGGTCACAGTACATACATAACGCACATAGTGAGGTCACAGTACAGAGATAAAGAACATAGTGATGTCACAGTACATAGATAATGCACATAGTGAGGTCACAGTACAGAGATATTGCACGTAGTGGGGTCACAGTACAGAGATAATGCACATAGTGAGGTCACAGTACAGAGATAATGCACATAGTGAGGTCACAGTACAGAGATATTGCACGTAGTGGGGTCACAGTACAGAGATAATGCACATAGTGATGTCACATTACAGAGATAATAAATACAGTGATGTCACATTACAGAGATAATGCACATAGTGAGGTCACAGTAGAGAGATAATAAACACAGTGATATCACATTACAGAGATAATACACATAGTGATGTCACAGTACATAGATAATGCACATTGTGAGTCACAGTACATAGATAATGCACATAGTGATGTCACAGTACATAGATAATGCATATAGTAATGTCACAGTACAGAGATAATGCACATAGTGAGGTCACAGTACAGAGATAATGCTCATAGTGATGTCACATTACAGAGACAATAAATACAGTGATGTCACATTACAGAGATAATACACATAGTGAGGTAACGTTACATAGATAATGCACATAGTTAGGTCACAGTACAGAGATAATGCACATAGTGAGGTCACAGTAGAGAGATAATAAACACAGTGATGTCACGTTACAGAGACAATACACATAGTGATGTCACAGTAAAGAGATAATGCACATAGTGAGGTCACAGTACATAGATAATGCACATAGTGAGGTCACAGTACATAGATAATGCACATAGTGAGGTCACAGTACAGAGATAATGCACATAGTGAGGTCACAGTAGAGAGAAAATAAACACAGAGATGTCACATTACAGAGATAATACTCATATTGATGTCACAGTAGAGAGATAATAAACACGTGATGTCACATTACAGAGATAATACACATAGTGATGTCACAGTACAGAGATAATAAACACAGTGATGTCACATTACAGAGATAATACACATAGTGATGTCAAAGTACATAGATAATGCACATAGTAAGGTCACAGTACAGAGATAATACACATAGTGAGGTCACAGTAGAGAGATAATAAACACAGTGATGTCACAACACAGAGATAATGCACATAGTGATG
Source organism: Phyllobates terribilis (assembly GCF_046119375.1). Classification (NCBI taxonomy): domain Eukaryota; kingdom Metazoa; phylum Chordata; class Amphibia; order Anura; family Dendrobatidae; genus Phyllobates; species Phyllobates terribilis. Next base: position 427,028 of record NW_027362968.1, on the reverse strand, counting down.
TCACAGTACATTGATAATGCACATAGTGAGGTCACAGTAGAGAGATAATAAACACAGTGATGTCACAATAGAGAGATAATACACATAGTGATGTCACAGTACATAGATAATGCACATAGTGATGTCACAGTACCTAGATAATGCACATAGTGAGGTCACAGTACATAGATAACGCAAATAGTGTGGTCACAGTAGAGAGATAATGCACATAGTGATGTCACAGTACATAGATAACGCACATAGTGAGGTCACAGTACATAGATAATGCACATAGTAAGGTCACAGTACAGAGATAATACACATAGTGAGGTCACATTACATAGATAATGCACATAGTGAGGTCAGAGTACAGAGATAATGCACATAGTGAGGTCACAGTAGAGAGATAATAAACACAGTGATGTCACATTACAGAGATAAAACATATAGTGAGGTCACAGTACAGAGATTATAAACACAGTGATGTCACATTACAGAGATAATTCACATAGTGATGTCAAAGTACATTGATAATGCACATAGTGAGGTCACAGTACAGAGATAATGTACATAGTGAGGTCACAGTAGAGAGATAATAAACACAGTGATGTCACAGCACAGAGATAATGCACATAGTGATGTCACAGTACATTGATAATGCACATAGTGAGGTCACAGTACATAGATAATGCACATAGTGAGGTCAGAGTACAGAGATAATGCACATAGTGAGGTCACAGTACAGAGATAATGCACATAGTGAGGTCACAGTACATAGATAATGCACATAGTGAGGTCACAGTACATAGATAATGCACATAGTGAGGTCAGAGTACAGAGATAATGCACATAGTGATGCCACAGTACAGAGATAATACACATAGTGAGGTCACATTAGAGAGATAATAGACACAGTGGTGTCACATTACAGAGATAATACACATAGTGAGGTTACAGTACATAGATAATGCACATAGTGAGGTCAGAGTACAAAGATAATGCACATAGTGAGGTCACAGTACAGGGATAATGCACATAGTGAGGTCACAGTACAGAGATAATGCACATAGTGATGTCACATTACAGAGATAATAAATACAGTGATGTCACATTACAGAGATAATGCACATAGTGAGGTCACAGTAGAGAGATAATAAACACAGTGATGTCACATTACAGAGATAATGCACATAGTGAGGTCACAGTAGAGAGATAATAAACACAGTGATATCACAGTACATAGATAATGCACATAGTGAGGTCACAGTACATAGATAACGCACATAGTGAGGTCACAGTACAGAGATAATGCACATAGTGATGTCATAGTACATAGATAATGCACATAGTGATGTCACAGTACAGAGATAATACACATAGTGATGTCACAGTACATAGATAATGCACATAGTGATGTCACAGTACATAGATAATGCACATAGTGAGGTCACAGTACATAGATAATGCACATAGTGAGGTCACAGTACAGAGATAATGCACATAGTGATGTCACAGTACATAGATAATGCACATAGTGAGGTCACAGTAAATAGATAATGCACATAGTGATGTCACAATACAGAGATAATGCACATAGTGAGGTCACAGTACATAGATAATGCACATAGTGATGCCACAGTACAGAGATAATGCACATAGTGATGTCACATTACAGAGATAATAAATACAGTGATGTCACATTACAGAGATAATACACATAGTGAGGTAACATTACATAGATAATGCACATAGTGAGGTCACAGTACAGAGATAATGCACATAGTGAGGTCACAGTAGAGAGATAATAAACACAGTGATGTCACATTACAGAGATAATACACATAGTGAGGTCACAGTACATAGATAATGCACATAGTGAGGTCACAGTACAGAGATAAAGAACATAGTGATGTCACAGTACATAGATAATGCACATAGTGATGTCACAGTGCAGAGATAATGCACATAGTGAGGTCACAGTACAGAGATATTGCACGTAGTGTGGTCACAGTACAGAGATAATGCACTTAGTGATGTCACATTACAGAGATAATAAATACAGTGATGTCACATTACAGAGATAATGCACATAGTGAGGTCACAGTAGAGAGATAATAAACACAGTGATATCACATTACAGACATAATACACATAGTGATGTCACAGTACATAGATAATGCACATAGTGAGGTCACAGTGCATAGATAATGCATATAGTAATGTCACAGTACAGAGATAATGCACATAGTGAGGTCACAGTACAGAGATAATGCTCATAGTGATGTCACATTACAGAGACAATAAATACAGTGATGTCACATTACAGAGATAATACACATAGTGAGGTAACGTTACATAGATAATGCACATAGTTAGGTCACAGTACAGAGATTATGCACATAGTGAGGTCACAGTAGAGAGATAATAAACACAGTGATGTCACGTTACAGAGACAATACACATAGTGATGTCACAGTAAAGAGATAATGCACATAGTGAGGTCACAGTACATAGATAATGCACATAGTGAGGTCACAGTACAGAGATAATGCACATAGTGAGGTCACAGTACAGAGATAATACACATATTGATGTCACAGTAGAGAGATAATAAACACGTGATGTCACATTACAGAGATAATACACATAGTGATGTCACAGTACAGAGATAATAAACACAGTGATGTCACATTACAGAGATAATACACATAGTGATGTCACAGTATAGAGATAATGCAAATAGTGAGGTCACAGTAGAGAGATAATAAACACAGTGATGTCACATTACAGAGATAATACACATAGTGATGTCAAAGTACATTGATAATGCACATAGTGAGGTCACAGTACAGAGATAATGTACATAGTGAGGTCACAGTAGAGAGATAATAAACACAGTGATGTCACAGCACAGAGATAATGCACATAGTGATGTCACAGTACATTGATAATGCACATAGTGAGGTCACAGTACAGAGATAATGCACATAGTGAGGTCACAGTAGAGAGATAATAAACACAGTGATGTCACATTAGAGAGATAATACACATAGTGATGTCACAGTACATAGATAATGCACATAGTGATGTCACAGTACATAGATAATGCACATAGTGAGGTCACAGTACATAGATAACGCAAATAGTGTGGTCACAGTAGAGAGATAATGCACATAGTGATGTCACAGTACATAGATAACGCACATAGTGAGGTCACAGTACATAGATAATGCACATAGTGAGGTCATAGTACAGAGATAATACACATAGTGAGGTCACTTTACATAGATAATGCACATAGTGAGGTCACAGTACAGAGATAATGCACATAGTGAGGTCACAGTACATAGATAACGCACATAGTGATGTCACAGTACATAGATAATGCTCATAGTGAGGTCACAGTAAATAGATAATGCACATAGTGATGTCACAGTACAAATATAATGCACATAGTGACGTCACAGTACATAGATAATGCACATAGTGATGTCACAGTACAAAGATAATGCACATAGTGATGTCACATTACAGAGATAATAAATACAGTGATGTCACATTACATAGATAATGCACATAGTGAGGTCACAGTAGAGAGATAATAAATACAGTGATATCACATTACAGAGATAATACACATAGTGATGTCACAGTACATAGATAATGCACATAGTGATGTCACAGAACAGAGATAATGCACATAGTGATGTCACAGTACATAGATAATGCACATAGTGATGTCACAGTACAGAGATAATGCACATAGTGAGGTCACAGTACAGAGATAATGCACATAGTGATGTCACATTACAGAGATAATAAATACAGTGATGTCACATTACAGAAATAATACACATAGTGATGTCACAGTAAAGAGATAATGCACATAGTGAGGTCACAGTACAGAGATAATGCACATAGTGAGGTCAAAGTAGAGAGATAATAAACACAGTGATGTCACGTTACAGAGACAATACACATAGTGATGTCACAGTAAAGAGATAATGCACATAGTGAGGTCACAGTACATAGATAATGCACATAGTGAGGTCACATTACAGAGATAATACACATAGTGATGTCACAGTATAGAGATAATGCAAATAGTGAGGTCACAGTAGAGAGATAATAAACACAGTGATGTCACATTACAGAGATAATACACATAGTGATGTCAAAGTACATTGATAATGCACATAGTGAGGTCACAGTACAGAGATAATGTACATAGTGAGGTCACAGTAGAGAGATAATAAACACAGTGATGTCACAGCACAGAGATAATGCACATAGTGATGTCACAGTACATTGATAATGCACATAGTGAGGTCACAGTACAGAGATAATGCACATAGTGAGGTCACAGTAGAGAGATAATAAACACAGTGATGTCACATTAGAGAGATAATACACATAGTGATGTCACAGTACATAGATAATGCACATAGTGATGTCACAGTACATAGATAATGCACATAGTGAGGTCACAGTACATAGATAACGCAAATAGTGTGGTCACAGTAGAGAGATAATGCACATAGTGATGTCACAGTACATAGATAACGCACATAGTGAGGTCACAGTACATAGATAATGCACATAGTGAGGTCATAGTACAGAGATAATACACATAGTGAGGTCACTTTACATAGATAATGCACATAGTGAGGTCACAGTACAGAGATAATGCACATAGTGAGGTCACAGTACATAGATAACGCACATAGTGATGTCACAGTACATAGATAATGCTCATAGTGAGGTCACAGTAAATAGATAATGCACATAGTGATGTCACAGTACAAATATAATGCACATAGTGACGTCACAGTACATAGATAATGCACATAGTGATGTCACAGTACAAAGATAATGCACATAGTGATGTCACATTACAGAGATAATAAATACAGTGATGTCACATTACATAGATAATGCACATAGTGAGGTCACAGTAGAGAGATAATAAATACAGTGATATCACATTACAGAGATAATACACATAGTGATGTCACAGTACATAGATAATGCACATAGTGAGGTCACAGTACATAGATAACGCACATAGCGAGGTCACAGAACAGAGATAATGCACATAGTGATGTCACAGTACATAGATAATGCACATAGTGATGTCACAGTACAGAGATAATGCACATAGTGAGGTCACAGTACAGAGATAATGCACATAGTGATGTCACATTACAGAGATAATAAATACAGTGATGTCACATTACAGAAATAATACACATAGTGATGTCACAGTAAAGAGATAATGCACATAGTGAGGTCACAGTACAGAGATAATGCACATAGTGAGGTCAAAGTAGAGAGATAATAAACACAGTGATGTCACGTTACAGAGACAATACACATAGTGATGTCACAGTAAAGAGATAATGCACATAGTGAGGTCACAGTACATAGATAATGCACATAGTGAGGTCACAGTACAGAGATAATGCACATAGTGATGTTACAGTACAGGGATAATAAACACAGTGATGTCACAGCACAGAGATAATGCACATAGTGTAGTCACAGCACATAGATAATGCACATAGTGAGGTCACAGTACATAGATAATGCACATAGTGAGGTCACAGTACAGAGATAATGCACATAGTGAGGTCACAGTAGAGAGATAATAAAGACAGTGATGTCATATTACAGAGATAATGCACATAGTGAGGTCAGAGTACAGAGATAATGCACATAGTGAGGTCACAGTACAGAGATAATGCACATAGTGAGGTCACAGTAGAGAGATAATAAACACAGTGAAGTCACATTAGAGAGATAATACACATAGTGATATCACAGTACATAGATAATGCACATAGTGATGTCACAGTACATAGATAATGCACATAGTGAGGTCACAGTACATAGATAACGCACATAGTGAAGTCACATTACAGAGATAATAAATACAGTGATGTCACATTACAGAGATAATGCACATAGTGATGTCACAGTACATAGATAATGCACATAGTGAGGTCACAGTACATAGATAACGCAAATAGTGTGGTCACAGTAGAGAGATAATGCACATAGTGATGTCACAGTACATAGATAACGCACAAAGTGAGGTCACAGTACATAGATAATGCACATAGTGTGGTCACAGTACAGAGATAATGCACATAGTGATGTCACAGTACATAGATAATGCACATAGTGAGGTCACAGTACATAGATAATGCACATAGTGAGGTCACAGTACAGAGATAATACACATAGTGAGGTCACATTACATAGATAATGCACATAGTGACTTCACAGTACAGAGATAATGCACATAGTGAGGTCACAATAGAGAGATAATAAACACAGTGAGGTCACAGTACAGAGATAATGCACATAGTGAGGTCAGAGTACATAGATAATGCACATAGTGAGGTCACAGTACATAGCTAACGCAGATAGTGAGGTCACAGTACATAGATAACGCACATAGTGAGGTCACAATACAGAGATAATGCACATAGTGAGGTCACAGTAAATAGATAATGCACATAGTGAGGTCACAGTACATAGATAACGCACATAGTGATGTCACAGTACATAGATAATGCACATAGTGAGGTCACAGTAAATAGATAATGCACATAGTGATGTCACAGTACATAGATAATGCACATAGTGACGTCACAGTACATAGATAATGCACATAGTGACGTCACAGTACATAGATAATGCACATAGTGATGTCACAGTACAAAGATAATGCACATAGTGATGTCACATTACAGAGATAATAAATACAGTGATGTCACATTACAGAGATAATACACATATTGAGGTAACATTACATAGATAATGCACATAGTGAGGTAACAGTACATAGATAATGCACATAGTGAGATAACAGTACAGAGATAATAATCACAGTGATGTCACAGTAGAGAGATAATAAACACAGTGATGTCACATTACAGAGATAATACACATAGTGATGTTACAGTACAGGGATAGTAAACATAGTGATGTCACAGTACATAGATAATGCACATAGTGAGGTCACAATACATAGATAATGCACATAGTGAAGTCACAGTACAGAGATAATGGACATAGTGATGTCACAGTACATAGATAATGCACATAGTGAGGTCACAGTACAGAGATAATACACATAGTGATGTTACAGTACAGGGATAATACACACAGTGATGTCACATTACAGAGATAATACACATAGTGAGGTAACGTTACATAGATAATGCACATAGTGAGGTCACAGTACAGAGATAATGCACATAGTGAGGTCACAGTAGAGAGATAATAAACACAGTGATGTCACGTTACAGAGACAATACACATAGTGATGTCACAGTAAAGAGATAATGCACATAGTGAGGTCACAGTACATAGATAATGCACATAGTGAGGTCACAGTACATACATAATGCACATAGTGAGGTCACAGTACATAGATAATGGACATAGTGAGGTCACAGTACAGAGATAATGCACATAGTGAGGTCACAGTAGAGAGAAAATAAACACAGTGATGTCACATTACAGAGACAATACACATAGTGAGGTCACAGTAGAGAGATAATAAACACAGTGATGTCACAGCACAGAGATAATGCACATAGTGATGTCACAGTACATTGATAATGCACATAGTGAGGTCACAGTACAGAGATAATGCACATAGTGAGGTCACAGTAGAGAGATAATAAACACAGTGATGTCACATTACAGAGATAATACACATAGTGATGTCAAAGTACATTGATAATGCACATAGTGAGGTCACAGTACAGAGATAATGTACATAGTGAGGTCACAGTAGAGAGATAATAAACACAGTGATGTCACAACACAGAGATAATGCACATAGTGATGTCACAGTACATTGATAATGCACATAGTGAGGTCACAGTACAGAGATAATGCACATAGTGAGGTCACAGTAGAGAGATAATAAACACAGTGATGTCACTTTAGAGAGATAATACACATAGTGATGTCACAGTACATAGATAATGCACATAGTGATGTCACAGTACCTAGATAATGCACATAGTGAGGTCACAGTACATAGATAACGCAAATAGTGTGGTCACAGTAGAGAGATAATGCACATAGTGATGTCACAGTACATAGATAACGCACATAGTGAGGTCACAGTACATAGATAATGCACATAGTAAGGTCACAGTACAGAGATAATACACATAGTGAGGTCACATTACATAGATAATGCACATAGTGAGGTCAGAGTACAGAGATAATGCACATAGTGAGGTCACAGTAGAGAGATAATAAACACAGTGATGTCACATTACAGAGATAAAACATATAGTGAGGTCACAGTACAGAGATTATAAACACAGTGATGTCACATTACAGAGATAATTCACATAGTGATGTCAAAGTACATTGATAATGCACATAGTGAGGTCACAGTACAGAGATAATGTACATAGTGAGGTCACAGTAGAGAGATAATAAACACAGTGATGTCACAGCACAGAGATAATGCACATAGTGATGTCACAGTACATTGATAATGCACATAGTGAGGTCACAGTACATAGATAATGCACATAGTGAGGTCAGAGTACAGAGATAATGCACATAGTGAGGTCACAGTACAGAGATAATGCACATAGTGAGGTCACAGTACATACATAATGCACATAGTGAGGTCACAGTACATAGATAATGCACATAGTGAGGTCAGAGTACAGAGATAATGCACATAGTGATGCCACAGTACAGAGATAATACACATAGTGAGGTCACATTAGAGAGATAATAGACACAGTGGTGTCACATTACAGAGATAATACACATAGTGAGGTTACAGTACATAGATAATGCACATAGTGAGGTCAGAGTACAAAGATAATGCACATAGTGAGGTCACAGTACAGGGATAATGCACATAGTGAGGTCACAGTACAGAGATAATGCACATAGTGATGTCACATTACAGAGATAATAAATACAGTGATGTCACATTACAGAGATAATGCACATAGTGAGGTCACAGTAGAGAGATAATAAACACAGTGATGTCACATTACAGAGATAATACACATAGTGATATCACAGTACATAGATAATGCACATAGTGAGGTCACAGTACATAGATAACGCACATAGTGAGGTCACAGTACAGAGATAATGCACATAGTGATGTCATAGTACATAGATAATGCACATAGTGATGTCACAGTACAGAGATAATACACATAGTGATGTCACAGTACATAGATAATGCACATAGTGATGTCACAGTACATAGATAATGCACATAGTGAGGTCACAGTACATAGATAATGCACATAGTGAGGTCACAGTACAGAGATAATGCACATAGTGATGTCACAGTACATAGATAATGCACATAGTGAGGTCACAGTAAATAGATAATGCACATAGTGATGTCACAATACAGAGATAATGCACATAGTGAGGTCACAGTACATAGATAATGCACATAGTGATGCCACAGTACAGAGATAATGCACATAGTGATGTCACATTACAGAGATAATAAATACAGTGATGTCACATTACAGAGATAATACACATAGTGAGGTAACATTACATAGATAATGCACATAGTGAGGTCACAGTACAGAGATAATGCACATAGTGAGGTCACAGTAGAGAGATAATAAACACAGTGATGTCACATTACAGAGATAATACACATAGTGAGGTCACAGTACATAGATAATGCACATAGTGAGGTCACAGTACAGAGATAAAGAACATAGTGATGTCACAGTACATAGATAATGCACATAGTGATGTCACAGTGCAGAGATAATGCACATAGTGAGGTCACAGTACAGAGATATTGCACGTAGTGTGGTCACAGTACAGAGATAATGCACTTAGTGATGTCACATTACAGAGATAATAAATACAGTGATGTCACATTACAGAGATAATGCACATAGTGAGGTCACAGTAGAGAGATAATAAACACAGTGATATCACATTACAGACATAATACACATAGTGATGTCACAGTACATAGATAATGCACATAGTGAGGTCACAGTGCATAGATAATGCATATAGTAATGTCACAGTACAGAGATAATGCACATAGTGAGGTCACAGTACAGAGATAATGCTCATAGTGATGTCACATTACAGAGACAATAAATACAGTGATGTCACATTACAGAGATAATACACATAGTGAGGTAACGTTACATAGATAATGCACATAGTTAGGTCACAGTACAGAGATTATGCACATAGTGAGGTCACAGTAGAGAGATAATAAACACAGTGATGTCACGTTACAGAGACAATACACATAGTGATGTCACAGTAAAGAGATAATGCACATAGTAAGGTCACAGTACATAGATAATGCACATAGTGAGGTCACAGTACAGAGATAATGCACATAGTGAGGTCACAGTACAGAGATAATACACATATTGATGTCACAGTAGAGAGATAATAAACACGTGATGTCACATTACAGAGATAATACACATAGTGATGTCACAGTACAGAGATAATAAACACAGTGATGTCACATTACAGAGATAATACACATAGTGATGTCACAGTATAGAGATAATGCAAATAGTGAGGTCACAGTAGAGAGATAATAAACACAGTGATGTCACATTACAGAGATAATACACATAGTGATGTCAAAGTACATTGATAATGCACATAGTGAGGTCACAGTACAGAGATAATGTACATAGTGAGGTCACAGTAGAGAGATAATAAACACAGTGATGTCACATTAGAGAGATAATACACATAGTGATGTCACAGTACATAGATAATGCACATAGTGATGTCACAGTACATAGATAATGCACATAGTGAGGTCACAGTACATAGATAACGCAAATAGTGTGGTCACAGTAGAGAGATAATGCACATAGTGATGTCACAGTACATAGATAACGCACATAGTGAGGTCACAGTACATAGATAATGCACATAGTGAGGTCATAGTACAGAGATAATACACATAGTGAGGTCACTTTACATAGATAATGCACATAGTGAGGTCACAGTACAGAGATAATGCACATAGTGAGGTCACAGTACATAGATAACGCACATAGTGATGTCACAGTACATAGATAATGCACATAGTGAGGTCACAGTAAATAGATAATGCACATAGTGATGTCACAGTACAAATATAATGCACATAGTGACGTCACAGTACATAGATAATGCACATAGTGATGTCACAGTACAAAGATAATGCACATAGTGATGTCACATTACAGAGATAATAAATACAGTGATGTCACATTACATAGATAATGCACATAGTGAGGTCACAGTAGAGAGATAATAAATACAGTGATATCACATTACAGAGATAATACACATAGTGATGTCACAGTACATAGATAATGCACATAGTGAGGTCACAGTACATAGATAACGCACATAGCGAGGTCACAGAACAGAGATAATGCACATAGTGATGTCACAGTACATAGATAATGCACATAGTGATGTCACAGTACAGAGATAATGCACATAGTGAGGTCACAGTACAGAGATAATGCACATAGTGATGTCACATTACAGAGATAATAAATACAGTGATGTCACATTACAGAAATAATACACATAGTGATGTCACAGTAAAGAGATAATGCACATAGTGAGGTCACAGTACAGAGATAATGCACATAGTGAGGTCAAAGTAGAGAGATAATAAACACAGTGATGTCACGTTACAGAGACAATACACATAGTGATGTCACAGTAAAGAGATAATGCACATAGTGAGGTCACAGTACATAGATAATGCACATAGTGAGGTCACAGTACAGAGATAATGCACATAGTGATGTTACAGTACAGGGATAATAAACACAGTGATGTCACAGCACAGAGATAATGCACATAGTGTAGTCACAGCACATAGATAATGCACATAGTGAGGTCACAGTACATAGATAATGCACATAGTGAGGTCACAGTACAGAGATAATGCACATAGTGAGGTCACAGTAGAGAGATAATAAAGACAGTGATGTCATATTACAGAGATAATGCACATAGTGAGGTCAGAGTACAGAGATAATGCACATAGTGAGGTCACAGTACAGAGATAATGCACATAGTGAGGTCACAGTAGAGAGATAATAAACACAGTGAAGTCACATTAGAGAGATAATACACATAGTGATATCACAGTACATAGATAATGCACATAGTGATGTCACAGTACATAGATAATGCACATAGTGAGGTCACAGTACATAGATAACGCACATAGTGAAGTCACATTACAGAGATAATAAATACAGTGATGTCACATTACAGAGATAATGCACATAGTGATGTCACAGTACATAGATAATGCACATAGTGAGGTCACAGTACATAGATAACGCAAATAGTGTGGTCACAGTAGAGAGATAATGCACATAGTGATGTCACAGTACATAGATAACGCACAAAGTGAGGTCACAGTACATAGATAATGCACATAGTGTGGTCACAGTACAGAGATAATGCACATAGTGATGTCACAGTACATAGATAATGCACATAGTGAGGTCACAGTACATAGATAATGCACATAGTGAGGTCACAGTACAGAGATAATACACATAGTGAGGTCACATTACATAGATAATGCACATAGTGACTTCACAGTACAGAGATAATGCACATAGTGAGGTCACAATAGAGAGATAATAAACACAGTGAGGTCACAGTACAGAGATAATGCACATAGTGAGGTCAGAGTACATAGATAATGCACATAGTGAGGTCACAGTACATAGCTAACGCAGATAGTGAGGTCACAGTACATAGATAACGCACATAGTGAGATCACAATACAGAGATAATGCACATAGTGAGGTCACAGTAAATAGATAATGCACATAGTGAGGTCACAGTACATAGATAACGCACATAGTGATGTCACAGTACATAGATAATGCACATAGTTAGGTCACAGTAAATAGATAATGCACATAGTGATGTCACAGTACATAGATAATGCACATAGTGACGTCACAGTACATAGATAATGCACATAGTGACGTCACAGTACATAGATAATGCACATAGTGATGTCACAGTACAAAGATAATGCACATAGTGATGTCACATTACAGAGATAATAAATACAGTGATGTCACATTACAGAGATAATACACATATTGAGGTAACATTACATAGATAATGCACATAGTGAGGTAACAGTACATAGATAATGCACATAGTGAGATAACAGTACAGAGATAATAATCACAGTGATGTCACAGTAGAGAGATAATAAACACAGTGATGTCACATTACAGAGATAATACACATAGTGATGTTACAGTACAGGGATAGTAAACATAGTGATGTCACAGTACATAGATAATGCACATAGTGAGGTCACAATACATAGATAATGCACATAGTGAAGTCACAGTACAGAGATAATGGACATAGTGATGTCACAGTACATAGATAATGCACATAGTGAGGTCACAGTACAGAGATAATACACATAGTGATGTTACAGTACAGGGATAATACACACAGTGATGTCACATTACAGAGATAATACACATAGTGAGGTAACGTTACATAGATAATGCACATAGTGAGGTCACAGTACAGAGATAATGCACATAGTGAGGTCACAGTAGAGAGATAATAAACACAGTGATGTCACGTTACAGAGACAATACACATAGTGATGTCACAGTAAAGAGATAATGCACATAGTGAGGTCACAGTACATAGATAATGCACATAGTGAGGTCACAGTACATACATAATGCACATAGTGAGGTCACAGTACATAGATAATGGACATAGTGAGGTCACAGTACAGAGATAATGCACATAGTGAGGTCACAGTAGAGAGAAAATAAACACAGTGATGTCACATTACAGAGACAATACACATAGTGAGGTCACAGTAGAGAGATAATAAACACAGTGATGTCACAGCACAGAGATAATGCACATAGTGATGTCACAGTACATTGATAATGCACATAGTGAGGTCACAGTACAGAGATAATGCACATAGTGAGGTCACAGTAGAGAGATAATAAACACAGTGATGTCACATTAGAGAGATAATACACATAGTGATGTCACAGTACATAGATAATGCACATAGTGATGTCACAGTACATAGATAATGCACATAGTGAGGTCACAGTACATAGATAACGCAAATAGTGTGGTCACAGTAGAGAGATAATGCACATAGTGATGTCACAGTACATAGATAACGCACATAGTGAGGTCACAGTACATAGATAATGCACATAGTGAGGTCACAGTACAGAGATAATACACATAGTGAGGTCACATTACATAGATAATGCACATAGTGAGGTCACAGTAAATAGATAATGCACATAGTGATGTCACAGTACAAATATAATGCATATAGTGACGTCACAGTACATAGATAATGCACATAGTGATGTCACAGTACAAAGATAATGCACATAGTGAGGTAACATTACATAGATAATGCACATAGTGAGGTAACAGTACAGAGATAATGCACATAGTGAGGTCACTGTAGAGAGATAATAAACACAGTGATGTCACATTACAGAGATAATGGACATAGTGATGTCACAGTACAGAGATAATAAGCACAGTGTTGTCACGTTACAGAGATAATACACATAGTGATGTCACAGTACAGAGATAATGCACATAGTGAGGTCACAGTACATAGATAATGCACATAGTGAGGTCACAGTACATAGATAATGCACATAGTGAAGTCACAGTACAGAGATAATGGACATAGTGAGGTCACAGTAGAGAGATAATAAACACAGTGATGTTACATTACAGAGATAATACACATAGTGATGTCACAGTACATAGATAATGCACATAGTGATGTCACAGTACATAGATAATGCACATAGTGAGGTCACAGTACATAGATAACGCACATAGTGATGTCACATTACAGAGATAATAAATACAGTGATGTCACATTACAGAGATAATACACATAGTGAGGTAACGTTACATAGATAATGCACATAGTGAGGTCACAGTACAGAGATAATGCACATAGTGAGGTCACAGTAGAGAGATAATAAACACAGTGATGTCACGTTGCAGAGACAATACACATAGTGATGTCACAGTAAAGAGATAATGCACATAGTGAGGTCACAGTACATAAATAATGCACATAGTGAGGTCACAGTACAGAGATAATGCACATAGTGAGGTCACAGTAGAGAGAAAATAAACACAGAGATGTCACATTACAGAGATAATACACATAGTGATGTCACAGTACAGAGATAATGCAAATAGTGAGGTCACAGTAGAGAGATAATGAACACAGTGATGTCACATTACAGAGATAATACACATAGTGATGTCAGAGCACAGAGATAATGCACATAGTGATGTCACAGTACATTGATAATGCACATAGTGAGGTCACAGTACATAGATAAATCACATAGTGAGGTCACAGTAGAGAGATAATAAACACAGTGATGTCACACTACAGAGATAATACACATAGTGATGTCACAGCACAGAGATAATGCACATAGTGATGTCACAGTACATTGATAATGCACATAGTGAGGTCACAGTAGAGAGATAATACACATAGTGATGTTACAGTAGAGAGATAATAAACACAGTGATGTCACATTACAGAGATAATGCACATAGTGAGGTCACAGTACATAGATAATGCACATAGTGAAGTCACAGTACATAGATAATGCACATAGTGAGGACACAGTACATAGATAATGCACATAGTGAGGTCACATTACAGAGATAATACACATAGTGATGTCACAGTACAGAGATAATAAACACAGTGATGTCACATTACAGAGATAATACACATAGTGATGTCACAGTACATAGATAATACACATAGTGATGTCACAGTACATAGATAATGCACATAGTGATGTCACAGTACATAGATAATGCACATAGTGAGGTCACATTACAGAGATAATACACATAGTGATGTCACAGTACATAGTTAATGCACATAGTGATGTCACAGTACATAGATAATGCACATAGTGAGGTCACAGTGCAGAGATAATGCACATAGTGAGGTCACATTACAGAGATAATACACATAGTGATGTCACAGTACATAGTTAATGCACATAGTGATGTCACAGTACATAGATAATGCACATAGTGAGGTCACAGTACTAGTGTTGAGCCACCCCCGTAGTGTTCGAGTTCGGTTCGGTTCGTCGACCACCTTCGAACACCGTTAAAACCAATGGCAGGCAAACAAAAACACATAGAAACACATAGAAAACACCTTCAAAGGTGTCCAAAAGCTGACAAACTGCTCAGAAGACACAACTAACACATGGAAAAGTGACAAGTACATATAGTCATGCGAAAAGAAAAGAGGTGGAGGAGTAAAAGGAGGGGGAGACACAGATATAGGCATGTCATGCCCTTCTAAAATCCAAAAAGTGAGAAGCCGACACGTTCAGTCCGCTCCTGCCCGTGCCACCTCCGTGTCGCCAGGTTTGTGCCAGAGCCGCGGTGAACCCTGACGGCCAGCCCCCCTCTCCCAATACTGGTGCCTGTCCGCTGGTGGGTCGAGCGAGCCCCCCTGTGGTGGAGGCAGCTCTAAGCTTTTTAATTTAAATTGTCTCTCTAATTTGAATGAATACACTTTAAATCCATTTACAAGGATCTATTGGAGGGCAAGTCTCATGCCAGCAGCCGCGTAATTCCAGCTCCAGTAGCGTCCACTAAAGCTGCTGCAGTTAAAATGCTTTTATAAGGATCGAGCTCGGCTGTCCACCGCAAGGCATCCTACTGCCAGTCCCAGCCCCTATGCCTTGGGGTGCCTCCTGATGCTCTTCACTGAGTATCCCGTGGTCCCGAAGCATTTCCTTTGAAAAAATTAAGTGTCCAAACTACAGGTGGTGTAGCTTGCTTAACAGCCGGGATAATCCGCTGACTAGCAGACACTGCTACTAGGCACAAAGTATTTCCTGGGCTAGATGCAGTTAAAAATTTGTAATTAGATACTCTCGTTGGATGCTGAGAAAGCATTCCATAGAGTCTCCTGGCACGCCATATATGATTCTCTTAAAAAGCTTGGGGTAGGGGTCTAGGGGACCCTTTTATAGCCAAAATCACGGCCCTGTATCGCAATACGTCACCTAGGCTGAAGATAAATGGAACTGTAGCACCCTGAGGGCTCGGTTGCTACAGAGGTATTGCACCTCACCCAGAGGTGTGATATCTCACTCTCAGGTAAGGATGGAGTGTGGATCAGGACCCGACACCTGCATGCATTACACCACATTGCCGTGGGGCAGGGCGACCAATATGCCCCTGAGATGGGCACGACAGTCCCTGTCCCTGGCTGGAGTGGGGGGAGGGAACACTGAGGAAGGGGAACCCTGTAGTGCAGGAGCAGGGAGGAAGCAGTTCCTGGGTGCATTGAGAAGGAAGTATAAAAGGTGGGCACCATCTTAGTTCAGTGCAGAGAAGTCTGAGCAGAAGTGGCAGGGAGCAGGGGCTCTGCGTGAGCTCTGCTCCGGAGGCGGGCCTAGTAACAGAGGCCCAGGCCTGGAAGAGGGAGAAGGAAGGAAGAGGAGCGGAGAAGGCTCCAGGAAGGAGGAACGAAGGGATCCCAGGGGTGCGGACGGGCGACTCGCCACCGCACGCCCGAATCCACCTGGGTGGAGGGGTCAGGCCAAAGGGGGAGACCAGTCCCCGAAACTAGTGGAGGCAGGAAACGACCCTCAGCTAGAAACCGGAGGCTGTGACATTTTATGTGGCGCAGCCCCTCGCTACAACCGCTAGGAGGGCAGCACATAGGGTCAGGGAAACTGGCGCCAAGTTACCAAGAGGAGGCCCGAGGCAGCCGGACAGAAGGGTTGGTAAGAAAGGCCAGACAAAGGACACACAAAGGGGGTCCTGTGAAGCGCTCCAAAGTTATCTGGGAGTTGTCTGAGCCCCTCACCTGGTGAGCACAGTACGACGTGGGCAGCCGTTACCTGCAGACGTGGTCTGGATAATAAGAACTGTGAGTAAAGGCCCTGGACTGCATCACTGACTCCGTGTCATTACTGCTGCTGCCCTGCACCATCACCCCAATCCTCCGCATACACTGCCCTGAGGCTATACTCCTCCCGTGGGGAGTTATGCTACGCTCTGCTGCACCCACAACACCAGCCTCAGCGGTCTGCCCTGCAGCGGCGGTTCACTCTGACCGCAATCCACGGGTGGCGTAGTCGGACATTTAAACATCAAAACCACATAAATAGTTCCGCCACTGGTTTGACCACCCTGAGCCACGGAACCGGGTCGCCGCCACGAAGACTACAACCACCAGCATCCACCAAAAAGGGTCCGGCTCCGGGTGTCCCAAGGCCCAGGGGGTGCATCAGAACATTTTCATCACCTTTCACAATCACCAATGGGACAAGGCAGGGATGTCCTCTGTCCCCTCTCTTATACATCCTAGTGACAGAGCACCTGCTCTCATCAATTCGTCATAACCCCAATATTAGGTGGATTGAGGTGGTAGGCACCGAGTACAAGTGCTCTCTATTTGCTGATGATGTCCTAGTATATATCACTCAATCACATATATCCATCCATGCTGTTATGGCTGAAATAGATCACTTTGTTACATGGTCAAATTTTAAAATCAATGCAGCGAAGTCTGAGGCCCTCGATGTCTCCCTCCCCAAATCCTTACAGGATTCCATCCAGTCCAACTTTCCCTTTGCCTGGCCCTCACAGGGTATCAAATACTTAGGAATTCCTATTCATAGAGACCTCTCCCATCTATGTTATCTTAATTTTGGGCCCTTTATTGAACAACTCCATACAGACCACGGTTGGCAAGTTAGAACTGTAAGATTCACTACGTGAACCACTGGTGTTTTGTGGAAAAGCACATGTACACTGTGTTCCAAATTATTATGCAAAAAGTGTTTAGGAGTGATAAGGGAAGAATTTGTTTGTTTGTCAGTTAAACTCATTGATGGTGATGTGTGTCAGGGCTCTTTATATCACTGTAAGCAATTGCAGACACCTGTGCTAATTAGTTTGGCAGGTGTGTCCAATGAAAGGCAAGACTACTTAAGAAGGCTGTCCCACATTATTAAGTAGCCTACATTTTCTGCCAAAATGGGAAAGAAAAAGGATGTGTCGGCTGCTGAGAAGCAACAAATTGTGGAGTGTTTAGGTCAAGGCATGACTACAATCAACATTGTGCGATGATCAGGATGAAGTGTCTTGGCAATCAAGAAGTATGTAGCTGATTCACAGTACACATGTGTGCGTGCTGATAAGGGGAAATTGAGGACTCTTTCCTACAGGCAATTATGTCAGGTTAAAAAAGCAGCGGCAAAAAAGCCTTGTCATAGCAGCAGACAAGTTTTTGAAGCTGCTGGTGCCTCCAACGTCCCCCGAACAACAAGATGCAGGGTCCTTCAGAGGTTTGCAGCTGTGCATACGCCATCCTGTCGA
Organism: Phyllobates terribilis; assembly: GCF_046119375.1. Taxonomy (NCBI): domain Eukaryota; kingdom Metazoa; phylum Chordata; class Amphibia; order Anura; family Dendrobatidae; genus Phyllobates; species Phyllobates terribilis. The sequence goes on along the minus strand of NW_027362968.1, from coordinate 407,567 downwards.
CCTCCTCTATCCACTTCACACAAGCAGAAACGGCTCCAGTGGGCCAAAGATTACATGAAGACTGATTTCAAAACTGTTTTGTTCACGGATGAGTGCCGTGCAGCGCTCGATGGTCCAGATGGATGGAGTGGAGGATGGCTGGTTGATGGACACCCCACGCAAACACGGCTACAGCGCCAACAAGGAGGAGGTGGAGTAATGTTTTGGGCTGGAATCATGGGGAGAGAGATTGTCAGCCCCTTTAGGATCCCTGAAGGGGTAAAGATGAACTCCATAATGTATGTGGATTTTCTCAAACAGCACTTCCTGCCATGGTTCAAGAAGAAGAACCGTGTATTCCACAGCAAGATCATTTTTATTCATGATAATGCACCATCTCATGCTGCACATAAAACATCTGCATCTCTGGCTGATATGGGCATAAAAGGGGACAAACTTATGGTGTGACCCCCATGCTCCCCTGACCTCTACCCCATTCAGAACCTCTGGAGCATCATCAAAAGGAGTGTCTATGATGGCGGGAGGCAGTTCCCAACTAAGCAACAGCTCTGGGAGGGTATTCTGTCCTCATGCAAAACGATTGAAGCAGAAACCATCCAAAACCTGACAAATTCAATGGACGAGAGAGTTCAGAAGCTCCTTTCGAACAAGGGGTCCTATGTGAAAATGTAACATCACCTAGAATAAAGTTTTGAGTTGAAAACTGTTTGATTTCAGTTTCTAATAACCTGCTAATGCTTATAATTTCAAAAATGACCATTTTTTTGGTCTTTATTAAAATGAAAAGGTTGATCGAAAAGTTTGGGGGATCTAAGAGTGTGGCAACCAGTAGTCATGATTACTTCGAATTCTGACAATATGAGGGTCATGTTGCAGGTAGTGCAGCAAGAAGGCACTTATGTGTCTTGCGCATCTCGGAGCCCCAAATTTATTTTCTGGGCTAGATGCAGCTAAAAATTATTATTAATTTTAAATCTGGTGGAGCTTAGTATAGATGGCCTAATAGGATCAGTGCTGCACACTACTACAAAGCCCAAATTATTTTCCAGCCAAGATACAGATAAACATGATTAGTAATTTTAAATCTGGTGGAGCTTATTATAGATGGCCTAATAGAATCAGTACTGCACACTGCTACAAAGCCCAAATTATTTTCCACCCAAGATACAGATAAACATGATTAGTAATTTGAAAGCTTAAAACGGTTGGTGAGGTGATTTTAACCAATCATCAAGCTTTTACTCTCCCCAGGATGACACAGGGGTAGAAAAGTCATTTCGGATCCATGATTTGTTCATCTTTATGAACGTGAGTCTGTCTACATTATCAGTGGAGAGCCGCGTGCGCTTATCTGTCAGCACACCACCAGCAGCGCTGAACACACGTTCAGACAGAACGCTGGCTGCGGGGCATGACAAGATCTCCAAGGCGTAAGTGGCTAGCTCTGGCCATTTATCCAGATTGGAAGCCCAAAAAGAGCAAGGGTCCAGTGACACAGTCATGGCTTCAATGTTTACTTGGAGATATTCCTGTACCATCGTCTCTAGGCGTTGACTATGTGTCAGACTTCTTGTCTCCTGTGGCCTTGCAAAGGATGGGCTAAAAAAGTGGTGAAATGATTCCGCAAAATTGATGTTACCAGCAGATACTGTGGTTCTGTTACGGTTTGAGTGCTGAACACTCGACGGTCCCACGGTTGGCAAGTTGGAACTGTGAGATTCACTACGTGCACCACTGGTGTTTTGTGGAAAAGCACATGTAACATTCTGATACTCCTGCATGCGTGCATCCCTTTCTATGGCAGGAATAATTTCTGCAAATTTACTTTTGTACCGGGGATCTAACAGTGTGGCAACCCAGTAGTCAGGATTATTTCTAATTCTCCCATTTCGAGGGTCATGTTGCAGGTAGTGCAGCAAGAAGGCACTCATGTGTGTTGTGCATCCAGGAGCACCAAGTCCCTGTTGTGTGGATGGCGAAGTAACAATCATGCTTCCTTCCTCTGTCCTCTCCCCCCAACCTCGCACAACAGAAATTTGATCAAGGTCTCCCTCATCTGATCAGTCTTCCATCAGTTCGTCCTCCACTTCTTCCTGGGCTCCTGCACCTTCCTCACTAGTTTGGCTGCTACCATGCGCCCTGGTAAAACCATCTCCCCCACCCTCACATGCCTGCCGCCTTGGTGCTGCCGACCGTCTGGACCTTGCAGATGTTAGCCCTTCCGCATACAACTCCTCCTCCTCTACTTCCTCCACCTCCTCTTGTCGCACCACCTGACTCCGAATTCTGTTTAACATGTGCTCCAGCATGTAAATCACCGGAATAGTCATGCTGATAATGGCATCGTCAGCACTAAACATCTTCGTCGCCATTTCAAAACTGTGCAGAAGGGTGCATAGGTCCCTGATCTGAGACCACTCCTCCAGCGTGATTTGCCCCACCTCTGGATCTCGTTGGCCCAGGCTATACGTCAGAACGTATTGCACCAGGGCTTGTCGGTGCTGCCACAGTCGCTGCAACATGTGCAGAGTTGAATTCCACCGGGTAGGCACATCGCATTTTAGCCGGTGAAGTGGCAGGCCCAACGACTTTTGTAGAGATGTAAGTCGCTGAGCTGCGGGATGCGAACGGCGGAAGTGAGCACACAGCGACCGTGCCCTCTGCAGAAGGCCATCTAGTCCGGGATAGTGGGCTAAAAATCGCTGGACAACCAGGTTCAACACGTGAGCCATACAAGGCACGTGTGTGACATTGCCCCGGCGAAGGGCCGCACCCAGGTTTGCAGCATTGTCGCACACGGCCTTCCCTGGTTTCAGGTCCAGTGGAGACAACCATTCATGAAACTGGTTCTCCAGAGCTGACCACAACTCCTCAGCTGTGTGACTCACATTTCCCAGACATTTCAAAGTAAAAACCGCCTGATGACGTTGAGCCCTACTGCCAGCATAGTAAGGAGGTGTGCAGGATCCCTTCTGCGCAGTTAGAAAGCTTGTGGCACGACCAGACAGGCTTTGGGTGCAGGTGGAGGACCGAGAGGAGGTTGAGGAGGCAGAAGCAGTGGAGGAACTTTGAGATAAAGAGGATTGACACACAACTCGTGGGGACGGCAAGACTTGGACAGCAGCCCCTTGTCCTGCTGTCACCATAGTTACCCAGTGCCCAGTCAGCGACATGTAACGCCCCTGTCCATGCCTACTCGTCCAAGTGTCTGTGGTGAAATGCACCCTGTCACACACAGAGTTTCTCAAAGAAGCGGTGATGTTGTGTGCGACATGCTGGTGGAGCGCAGGCACACCTTTCTTTGAGAAGTAGTGCCGACTGGGCATCTGGTACTGGGGCACTGCGACGGACATAAGGTCTCGAAAATCCTCTGTGTCCACCAGGCGGAAAGGCAGCATTTCTGTAGCCAAGAGCTTGCAGATGGTGAAATTCAACCTCTTAGCTTTCTCATGGCTAGGAGGAAATGGTCTTTTACTTGTCCACATCTGAGGGACCGAGGGCTGGCTATTGTGCTTAGACGGGGTTGATAAGGGTGTCCCCGGCAAACTGCCGGCCTGTGAGGAAGATGCAGGCGGACATGTTAGGTTGCCTTGATCCAAAGGTGGTGCTATCAATGTCGGACAGCGCTCAACACCAGCTGGTGTTACCACCTCCAAAGAAAATGATGACCTGCCAATCACGCTGGCTGTTGCGGGTAAAGAGGTGGCAGGTCTGCACCCCAAAACAGGTGTGACTGCTGTCCCCCCAGTCACAGAGGATGAAGAGGCCGCGGATGCACAAGATATGGCAGACGGTGGTTGGCCCGGCCGGCTAGGCCGCATTGTAGCACAGTGAGCTTCCCACTGCAACTTATGCTTCATGTCCATGTGCCGTTTCATGCATGAAGTACTCAAACTATGTATTTTTTGGCCTCTACTTAGATTTTGCTGACAAATGTTACAGATAACACGAGTTGGGTCATCTTTATCGATCTGAAAAAATGCCCAGGCTATGCAAGGCTTAGCACCCATGCGACCTGAAGAGCCACCACGACTTGTGGTCAGAGGCAGAGTTGTGTTTGAGGATGCAGTTGTTGACGTGCTTCCAGTACTACGTCTCTGTCCAGGAAGGCACAACCTGACCTCGTCGTCACTAGCATCTTCCTCCACCTCCTCTGCTGACCTCATCTCTTGGCTGACTGTGGGTTGACAGTAAGTGGGATCTCCAACCTCATCATCATCACCCTTTGCGTTATCACACCCGTCGTCCTCAGAGCCAACCTGTTCCTGCCCTGACAAAAAACTAAAGTTGTCGCTCCAATCAGGTATTTGAGTCTCATCATCGTCTTCCTCATTGTCTCCACCAACAGGAGTTACAGTTTGGGAATGAGGGTCTACATTATGGTCAGAACCTTCTGCGTCTGGTCCTGGATCCGACTCATAAAGATTCTGGGCATCAATGCAGATCATTTCCTCGTCTGGATTCACAGAAGCGCTGGAGTCGACCTCTGATTCCCAGGCTATAGTATGAGTAAACAGCTCTGCAGACTCAACCATCTGTGTTACCCCATACTCAGACGGGCAGCTGGAGATTTGGGAGCTGTGAGGAAGCAAGTGCGATTTGGGTGACACCTTTGAGGACTGGAGTATTTGTGATGTTGAAGTTGATGTGGAGGAGAGCCCACTTAAAGGAGCACTTGATATCCGCTGAAGCACCTGCTGTTTTTGTGCCTCATCTGGAATTTGTAGCGATTGGCGTGGCCGTAAGAAAGGGATCTTATCACATTGTCCGCTAAAAGAAGTAGACATTTTAGTTTGGCTGGAAGATGGTCTTTCTTCTGCACCTACCCCACGGACACAACCTTTTTTCCCCTTCCCAACACGCCTATTCCCCTTTCCACCAGCAGCAGGCCTTTTTCCACTCATTTTGGTGGTTAACTAATTCACAACTCTGGAGTTGTTTGCGCAAAAAAACAATGGATGGGAACCGAGCAGAGCTGAGTGGCCAAACTGTGGTATTAGGCCAAAACTATTGGCTGGGTTAGATGCAGAAAAAAATTATATATAATTTGCAACCTGATGGAGGTCAGTATAGATGGACTAATACAACAAGTCCCACACACAGCTAGAAGCCCAAATATTTTTTCAGAGGTAGATGCAGAAAAAAATATATTCAGTTTGCAACCTGATGGAGGTCAGTATAGATGGACTAATAGAACAAGTCCCACACACTGCTAGAAGGCCAAATATTTTTTCAGAGGTAGATGCAGATAAAAATTATTTTTAATTTGCAACCTGATGGAGGTCAGTATAGATGGACTAATAGAATGATGCTATGCCCAAAAGATTTTACTTCACTAGGTGCAGTAAAAAAATTGGTATTCTATACACAGGTGGTATATCTTGCAACACAGATAGGCTACTCCACTGACTAACACACTCTGCAATAGGTCAAAAAGGATTAGCTTTGCTAGATTCAGCCAAATGCTGTGAAAAAAACTTGCACAGCACTGGCACAGACCTGCCTGGCAAAAACTGATAGGAACTGATGTAACCTAGTCCTGAAAAGGACTGCAATTACAATTAGTCTTTACTCCCACAATCTATCTATTTAAGAGCACAGACCTGCCTGATAAAAGTCGTAGGAAATGCTGTAACCTAGTCCTTAAAAGGACTGCAATCACAACTATTCCCTACTCCCAAGCTATCTGTAGATTTGTGCGAAAATTGGCTTGAAATTAACAAGGTATAGCGCACACAGCAACAGCGGTGCCGTCTAACACGCAGCTGCAGCAGTGAGAAAATGGTGGCGACGGGGAAAATGGCTTGGTCTTATAGGGCAAGGACATGTGACATACACTGCCAATGACACATGCCCTTGCTTGTGTGAAAAAAAGCACTTCGCTCCGTGTGTGCGCTGCTGATAGGCTGACAGATTGCACCTCCAATGCAAATGCGGGAAAGAGAAAAAAAAATGGAGATCTTCATTGTTCCTGCAGAGATCCATCCCCTGCCCCTCCCCCCGCCCCGCTGTACACTCAAACTGCGTATTAACATTACTTTTCATCATTACTGAGAAAAAATCCAGTTATGATTTTGGTGCACGAACAGTTATCGAACATAACCTCGAACAGCCGAATTTTTCTCAAATCGTTCGTGTTCGCCGACCGGCTTGAACACCGCCCAAAACAGCTCGAATTTGAGATTGGCGAACAGTTCGAGTGGAACAACGCTCATCTCTACACAGTACAGAGATAATGCACATAGTGAGGTCACAGTACATAGATAATGCACATAGTGAGGTCAGAGTACAGAGATAATGCACATAGTGATGTCACATTACAGAGATAATAAACATAGTGAGGTCACAGTACATGGATAATGCACATAGTGAGGTCACAGTACAGAGATTATAAACACAGTGATGTCACATTATAGAGATAATGAACATAGTGAGGTCAGAGTACAGAGATAATGCACATAGTGAGGTCAGAGTACAGAGATAATGCACATAGTGATGTTACAGTACATAGATAATGCACATAGTGAGGTCACAGTAAATAGATAATGCACATAGTTATGTCACAGTACAAATATAATGCACATAATGACGTCACAGTACATAGATAATGCACATAGTGATGTCACAGTACAAAGATAATGCACATAGTGATGTCACATTACAGAGATAATAAATACAGTGATGTCACATTACAGAGATAATACACATAGTGATGTCACAGTACAGAGATAATGCACATAGTGAGGTCACAGTACAGAGATAATGCACATAGTGATGTCAAAGTAGAGAGAAAATAAACACAGTGATGTCACATTACAGAGATAATACACATATTGATGTCAAAGTAGAGATAATAAGCACAGTAATGTCACAGTACAGAGATAATGCACATAGTGAGGTCACAGTACAGAGATAATGCACATAGTGAGGTCAAAGTAGAGAGAAAATAAACACAGTGATGTCACATTACAGAGATAATACACATAGTGAGGTCACAGTACAGAGATAATGCATATAGTGAGGTCACAGTACATAGATAATGCACATAGTGAGGTCAAAGTAGAGAGAAAATAAACACAGTGATGTCACATTACAGAGATAATGCACATAGTGATGTCACAGTACAGAGATAACACACATAGTGAGGTCAAAGTAGAGAGAAAATAAACACAGTGATGTCACATTACAGAGATAATATACATAGTGATGTCACAGTACATAGATAATGCACATAGTGAGGTCACAGTACAGAGATAATGCATATAGTGAGGTCACAGTACATAGATAATGCACATAGTGATGTGACAGTATAGAGATAATGCAAATAGTGAGGTCACAGTAGAGAGATAATAAACACAGTGATGTCACATTACAGAGATAATACACATAGTGAGGTCACAGTACATAGATAATGCACATAGTGATGTCACAGTACATAGATAATGCACATAGTGAGGTCACAGTACATAGATAACGCAAATAGTGTGGTCACAGTACAGAGATAATGCACATAGTGATGTCACAGTACATAGATAACACACATAGTGAGGTCACAGTACATAGATAATGCACATAGTGTGGTCACAGTACAGAGATAATGCACATAGTGATGTCACAGTACATAGATAATGCACATAGTGAGGTCACAGTACATAGATAATGCACATAGTGAGGTCACAGTACAGAGATAATACACATAGTGAGGTCACATTACATAGATAATGCACATAGTGAGGTCACAGTACAGAGATAATGCACATAGTGAGGTCACAGTAGAAATATAATAAACACAGTGATGTCACGCTACAGAGATAATAGACATAGTGAGGTCACAGTACAGAGATTATAAACACAGTGATGTCACATTACAGAGATAATACACATAGTGAGGTCAGAGTACATAGATAATGCACATAGTGATGTCACAGTACATAGATAATGCACATAGTGATTTCACAGTACATAGATAACGCACATAGAGAGGTCACAGTACAGAGATAATGCATATAGCGATGTCACAGCACATAGATAATGCACATAGTGAGGTCACAGTAAATAGATAATGCACATAGTGATGTCACAGTCCAGAGATAATGCACATAGTGAGGTCACAGTACATAGATAATGCACATAGTGATGTCACAGTACAGAGATAATGCACATAGTGATGTCACATTACAGAGATAATAAATACAGTGATGTCACATTACAGAGATAATACACATAGTGATGTCACAGTTCAGAGATAATGCACATAGTGAGGTCACAGTAGAGAGATAATAAACACAGTGATGTCACATTACAGAGATAATAGACACAGTGATGTCACAGTACAGAGATAATAAGCACAGTGATGTCACGTTACAGAGATAATGCACATAGTGAGGTCACAGTACATAGATAATGCACATAGTGAGGTCACAGTACATAGATAATGCACATAGTGAGGTCATAGTACATATATAATGCACATAGTGAGGTCACAGTACAGAGATAATGCACATAGTGAGGTCACAGTAGTGAGAAAATAAACACAGTGATGTCACATTACAGAGATAATACACATAGTGATGTCACAGTACAGAGATAATAAACACAGTGATGTCACATTACAGAGATAACACACATAGTGATGTCACAGTATAGAGATAATGCAAATAGTGAGGTCACAGTAGAGAGATAATAAACACAGTGATGTCACATTACAGAGATAACACACATAGTGATGTCACAGCACAGAGGTAATGCACATAGTGATGTCACATTACATAGATAATGCACATAGTGAGGTCACAGTACATAGATAATGCACATAGTGAGGTCACAGTACAGAGATAATGCACATAGTGAGGTCACAGTAGAGAGATAATAAACACAGTGATGTCACATTAGAGAGATAATACACATAGTGATGTTACAGTGCATAGATCATGCACATAGTGAGGTCAGAGTACAGAGATAATGCACATAGTGATGTCACATTACAGAGATAATAAACATAGTGAGGTCACAGTACATGGATAATGCACATAGTGAGGTCACAGTACAGAGATTATAAACACAGTGATGTCACATTATAGAGATAATGAACATAGTGAGGTCAGAGTACAGAGATAATGCACATAGTGAGGTCAGAGTACAGAGATAATGCACATAGTGATGTTACAGTACATAGATAATGCACATAGTGAGGTCACAGTAAATAGATAATGCACATAGTTATGTCACAGTACAAATATAATGCACATAATGACGTCACAGTACATAGATAATGCACATAGTGATGTCACAGTACAAAGATAATGCACATAGTGATGTCACATTACAGAGATAATAAATACAGTGATGTCACATTACAGAGATAATACACATAGTGATGTCACAGTACAGAGATAATGCACATAGTGAGGTCACAGTACAGAGATAATGCACATAGTGATGTCAAAGTAGAGAGAAAATAAACACAGTGATGTCACATTACAGAGATAATACACATATTGATGTCAAAGTAGAGATAATAAGCACAGTAATGTCACAGTACAGAGATAATGCACATAGTGAGGTCACAGTACAGAGATAATGCACATAGTGAGGTCAAAGTAGAGAGAAAATAAACACAGTGATGTCACATTACAGAGATAATACACATAGTGAGGTCACAGTACAGAGATAATGCATATAGTGAGGTCACAGTACATAGATAATGCACATAGTGAGGTCAAAGTAGAGAGAAAATAAACACAGTGATGTCACATTACAGAGATAATGCACATAGTGATGTCACAGTACAGAGATAACACACATAGTGAGGTCAAAGTAGAGAGAAAATAAACACAGTGATGTCACATTACAGAGATAATATACATAGTGATGTCACAGTACATAGATAATGCACATAGTGAGGTCACAGTACAGAGATAATGCATATAGTGAGGTCACAGTACATAGATAATGCACATAGTGATGTGACAGTATAGAGATAATGCAAATAGTGAGGTCACAGTAGAGAGATAATAAACACAGTGATGTCACATTACAGAGATAATACACATAGTGAGGTCACAGTACATAGATAATGCACATAGTGATGTCACAGTACATAGATAATGCACATAGTGAGGTCACAGTACATAGATAACGCAAATAGTGTGGTCACAGTACAGAGATAATGCACATAGTGATGTCACAGTACATAGATAACACACATAGTGAGGTCACAGTACATAGATAATGCACATAGTGTGGTCACAGTACAGAGATAATGCACATAGTGATGTCACAGTACATAGATAATGCACATAGTGAGGTCACAGTACATAGATAATGCACATAGTGAGGTCACAGTACAGAGATAATACACATAGTGAGGTCACATTACATAGATAATGCACATAGTGAGGTCACAGTACAGAGATAATGCACATAGTGAGGTCACAGTAGAAATATAATAAACACAGTGATGTCACGCTACAGAGATAATAGACATAGTGAGGTCACAGTACAGAGATTATAAACACAGTGATGTCACATTACAGAGATAATACACATAGTGAGGTCAGAGTACATAGATAATGCACATAGTGATGTCACAGTACATAGATAATGCACATAGTGATTTCACAGTACATAGATAACGCACATAGAGAGGTCACAGTACAGAGATAATGCATATAGCGATGTCACAGCACATAGATAATGCACATAGTGAGGTCACAGTAAATAGATAATGCACATAGTGATGTCACAGTCCAGAGATAATGCACATAGTGAGGTCACAGTACATAGATAATGCACATAGTGATGTCACAGTACAGAGATAATGCACATAGTGATGTCACATTACAGAGATAATAAATACAGTGATGTCACATTACAGAGATAATACACATAGTGATGTCACAGTTCAGAGATAATGCACATAGTGAGGTCACAGTAGAGAGATAATAAACACAGTGATGTCACATTACAGAGATAATAGACACAGTGATGTCACAGTACAGAGATAATAAGCACAGTGATGTCACGTTACAGAGATAATGCACATAGTGAGGTCACAGTACATAGATAATGCACATAGTGAGGTCACAGTACATAGATAATGCACATAGTGAGGTCATAGTACATATATAATGCACATAGTGAGGTCACAGTACAGAGATAATGCACATAGTGAGGTCACAGTAGTGAGAAAATAAACACAGTGATGTCACATTACAGAGATAATACACATAGTGATGTCACAGTACAGAGATAATAAACACAGTGATGTCACATTACAGAGATAACACACATAGTGATGTCACAGTATAGAGATAATGCAAATAGTGAGGTCACAGTAGAGAGATAATAAACACAGTGATGTCACATTACAGAGATAACACACATAGTGATGTCACAGCACAGAGGTAATGCACATAGTGATGTCACATTACATAGATAATGCACATAGTGAGGTCACAGTACATAGATAATGCACATAGTGAGGTCACAGTACAGAGATAATGCACATAGTGAGGTCACAGTAGAGAGATAATAAACACAGTGATGTCACATTAGAGAGATAATACACATAGTGATGTTACAGTGCATAGATCATGCACATAGTGATGTCACAGTACATAGATAATGCACATAGTCAGGTCACAGTACATAGATAACGCACATAGTGAGGTCACAGTACAGAGATAATGCACATAGTGATGTCACAGTACATAGATAATGCACATAGTGAGGTCACAGTACATAGATAATGCACATAGTGATGTCACAGTACAGAGATAATGCACATAGTGATGTCACATTACAGAGATAATAAACACAGTGATGTCACATTACAGAGATAATACACATAGTGAGGTCACATTACATAGATAATGCACATAGTGAGGTCACAGTACAGAGATAATGCACATAGTGAGGTCACAGTAGAGAGATAATAAACACAGTGATGTCACATTACAGAGATAATACAAATAGTGAGGTCACAGTACATAGATAATGCACATAGTGAGGTTAGAGTACAGAGATAATGCACATAGTGAGGTCACACTACAGAGGTAATGCACATAGTGAGGTCACAGTACATAGATAACGCAAATAGTGTGGTCACAGTAGAGAGATAATGCACATAGTGATGTCACAGTACATAGATAATGCACATAGTGATGTCACAGTACATAGATAATGCACATAGTGAGGTCACAGTACATAGATAATGCACATAGTGAGGTCATAGCACAGAGATAATACACATAGTGAGGTCACATTACATAGATAATGCACATAGTGAGGTCACATTACATAGATAATGCACATAGTGAGGTCAGAGTACAGAGATAATGCACGTAGTGAGGTCACAGTACAGAGATAATGCACATAGTGATGTCACATTACAGAGATAATAAATACAGTGATGTCACATTACAGAGATAACAGACATAGTGAGGTCACAGTACAGAGATAATGCACATAGTGAGGTCAGAGTACAGAGATAATGCACATAGTGAGGTCACCGTAGAGAGATAATAAACACAGTGATGTCACATTACAGGGATAATACAAATAGTGATGTCACAGTACATAGATAATGCACATAGTGAGGTCAGAGTACAGAGATAATGCACGTAGTGAGGTCACAGTACAGAGATAATGCACATAGTGATGTCACATTGCAGAGATAATACACATAGTGAGGTCAAAGTACATAGATAATGCACATAGTGAGGTCAGAGTACAGAGATAATGCACATAGTGAGGTCAGAGTACAGAGATAATGCAAATAGTGAGGTCACATTGCATAGATAATGCACATAGTGAGGTCAAAGTACATAGATAATGCACATAGTGAGGTCAAAGTACAGAGATAATGCAAATAGTGAGGTCACACTACTGAGATAATGCACATAGTGAGGTCACAGTACATAGATAATGCACATAGTGAGGTCAGAGTACAGAGATAATGCACGTAGTGAGGTCACAGTACAGAGATAATGCACATAGTGATGTCACATTGCAGAGATAATACACATAGTGAGGTCACATTGCATAGATAATGCACATAGTGAGGTCAGAGTACAGAGATAATGCATAGTGAGGTCACACTACAGAGATAATGCACATAGTGATGTCACAGCACATAGATAATGCACATAGTGAGGTCACAGTACATAGATAATGCATATAGTGAGGTCACAGTACAGAGATAATGCACATAGTGAGGTCAGAGTACAGAGATAATGCACGTAGTGAGGTCACAGTACAGAGATAATGCACATAGTGATGTCACATTGCAGAGATAATACACATAGTGAGGTCAAAGTACATAGATAATGCACATAGTGAGGTCAGAGTACAGAGATAATGCACATAGTGAGGTCAGAGTACAGAGATAATGCAAATAGTGAGGTCACATTGCATAGACAATGCACATAGTGAGGTCAAAGTACATAGATAATGCACATAGTGAGGTCACAGTACATAGATAATGCACATAGTGAGGTCACAGTACAGAGATAATACACATAGTGAGGTCACAGTACATAGATAATGCACATAGTGAGGTCACAGTACATAGATAACGCACATAGTGAGGTCAGAGTACAGAGATAATAAACAGAGTGATGTCACATTACAGAGATAATACACATAGTGATGTCAGAGTACAGAGATAATGCACATAGTGAGGTCACACTACAGAGATAATGCACATAGATAACGCAAATAGTGTGGTCACAGTAGAGAGATAATGCACATAGTGATGTCACAGTACATAGATAATGCACATAGTTATGTCACAGTACATAGATAATGCACATAGTGAGGTCACAGTACATAGATAATGCACATAGTGAGGTCATAGCACAGGGATAATGCACATAGTGAGGTCACATTACATAGATAATGCACATAGTGAGATCACAGTAGAGAGATAATAAACACAGTGATGTCACCTTACAGAGATAATACACATAGTAAGGTCACAGCACATAGATAATGCACATAGTGAGGTCAGAGTACAGAGATAATGCACATAGTGATGTCACATTACAGAGATAATAAATACAGTGATGTCACATTACAGAGATAATACACATAGTGAGGTGACATTGCATAGATAATGCACATAGTAAGGTCACAGTACAGAGATAATGCACATAGTGAGGTCACAGTAGAGAGATAATAAACACAGTGATGTCACATTACAGGGATAATACAAATAGTGATGTTACAGTACATAGATAATGCACATAGTGAGGTCACAGTACATAGATAATGCACATAGTGAGGTCAGAGTACAGAGATAATGCAAATAGTGAGGTCACACTACTGAGATAATGCACATAGTGAGGTCACAGTACATAGATAATGCACATAGTGAGGTCAGAGTACAGAGATAATGCAAATAGTGAGGTCAAACTACAGAGATAATGCACATAGTGAGGTCACAGTAGAGAGATAATAAACACAGTGATGTCACATTACAGAGATAATGCACATAGTGAGGTCACAGTACAGAGATAATAAACACAGTGATGTCACAGTACAGAGATAATAAACATAGTGATGTCACAGTACATAGATAATGCACATAATGAGGTCAGAGTACAGAGATAATGCACGTAGTGAGGTCAAAGTACAGAGATAATGCACTTAGTGATGTCACATTACAGAGATAATAAATACAGTGATGTCACATTACAGAGATAATGCACATATTGAGGTCACAGTAGAGAGATAATAAACATAGTGATGTCACAGTACAGAGATAATACACATAGTGATGTCACAGTACATAGATAATGCACATAGTGAGGTCACAGTACAGAGATAATGCACATAGTGATGTCATAGTACATAGATAATGCACATAGTGATGTCACAGTACAGAGATAATACACATAGTGATGTCACAGTACATAGATAATGCACATAGTGAGGTCACAGAACATAGATAATGCACATAGTGAGGTCACAGTAAATAGATAATGCACAAAGTGATGTCACAATACAGAGATAATGCACATAGTGAGGTCACAGTACATAGATAATGCACATAGTGATGCCACAGTACAGAGATAATGCACATAGTGATGTCACATTACAGAGATAATAAATACAGTGATGTCACATTACAGAGATAATACACATAGTGATGTCACAGTACAGAGATAATGCACATAGTGAGGTCACAGTAGAGAGATAATAAACACAGTGATGTCACATTACAGAGATAATAGACATAGTGATATCACAGTACAGAGATAATACACATAGTGATGTCACAGTACATAGATAATGCACATAGTGATGTCACAGTACATAGATAATGCACATAGTGAGGTCACAGTACATAGATAACGTACATAGAGAGGTCAGAGTACAGAGATAATGCATATAGTGATGTCACAGTACATAGATAATGCACATAGTGAGGTCACAGTAAATAGATAATGCACATAGTGATGTCACAGTACAGAGATAATGCACATAGTGAGGTCACAGTACCTAGATAATGCACATAGTGAGGTCACAGTACAGAGATAATGCACATAGTGATGTCACATTACAGAGATAATAAATACAGTGATGTCACATTACAGAGATAATGCACATAGTGAGGTAACATTACATAGATAATGCACATAGTGAGGTCACAGTTCAGAGATAATGCACATAGTGAGGTCACAGTAGAGAGATAATAAACACAGTGATGTCACATTACAGAGATAATAGACATAGTGATGTCACAGTACAGAGATAATAAGCACAGTGATGTCACGTTAAAGAGATAATACACATAGTGATGTCACAGTACAGAGATAATGCACATAGTGAGGTCACAGTACAGAGATAATGCACATAGTGATGTCACATTACAGAGATAATAAATACAGTGATGTCACATTACAGAAATAATAGACATAGTGAGGTAACATTACATAGATAATGCACATAGTGAGGTCACAGTTCAGAGATAATGCACATAGTGAGGTCACAGTAGAGAAATAATAAACACAGTGATGTCACATTACAGAGATAATAGACATAGTGATGTCACAGTACAGAGATAATAAGCACAGTGATGTCACGTTAAAGAGATAATACACATAGTGATGTCACAGTACAGAGATAATGCACATAGTGAGGTCACAGTTCAGAGATAATGCACATAGTGAGGTCACAGTAGGGAGATAATAAACACAGTGATGTCACATTACAGAGATAATGCACATAGTGAGGTCACAGTACAAAGATAATGCACATAGTGATGTCACAGTACAAAGATAAAGCACATAGTGAGGTCACAGTAGAGAGATAATAAACCCAGTGATGTCACATTACAGAGATAATAGACATAGTGATGTCACAGTACAGAGATAATAAGCACAATGATGTCACGTTACAGAGATAATACACATAGTGATGTCACAGTACAGAGATAATGCACATAGTGAGGTCACAGTACATAGATAATGCACATAGTGAGGTCACAGTACATAGATAATGCACATAGTGAGGTCACAGTACATAGATAATGCACATAGTGAGGTCACAGTACATATATAATGCACATAGTGAGGTCACAGTACAGAGATAATACACATAGTGAGGTCACAGTAGTGAGAAAATAAACACAGTGATGTCACATTACATAGATAATGCACAAAGTGAGGTCACAGTACATATATAATGCACATAGTGAGGTCACAGTACAGAGATAATGCACATAGTGAGGTCACAATACATAGATAATTCACATAGTGATGTCACAGTACAAAGATAACACACATAGTGATATCACAGTATAGATATAATGCAAATAGTGAGGTCACAGTAGAGAGATAATAAACACAGTGATGTCACATTACAGAGATAATACACATAGTAATGTCACAGCACAGAGATAATGCACATAGTGATGTCACAGTACATAGATAATGCACATAGTGAGGTCACAGTACATAGATAATGCAAATAGTGAGGTCACAGTACAGAGATAATGCACATAGTGAGGTCACAGTAGAGAGATAATAAACACAGTGATGTCACATTAGAGAGATAATACACATAGTGATGTCACAGTATATAGATCATGCACATAGTGATGTCACAGTACATAGATAATGCACATAGTCAGGTCACAGTACATAGATAACGCACATAGTGAGGTCACAGTACAGAGATAATGCACATAGTGATGTCACAGTACATAGATAATGCACATAGTGAGGTCACAGTACATAGATAATGCACATAGTGATGTCACAGTACAGAGATAATGCACATAGTGATGTCACATTACAGAGATAATAAACACAGTGATGTCACATTAGAGAGATAATACACATAGTGAGGTCACATTACATAGATAATGCACATAGTGAGGTCACAGTACAGTGATAATGCACATAGTGAGGTCACAGTAGAGAGATAATAAACACAGTGATGTCACATTACAGAGATAATACAAATAGTGAGGTCACAGTACAGAGATAATAAACAGAGTGATGTCACATTACAGAGATAATACACATAGTGATGTCACAGTACATAGATAATGCACATAGTGAGGTCAGAGTACAGAGATAATGCACATAGTGAGGTCACAGTACAGAGATAATGCACATAGTAAGGTCACACTACAGAGATAATGCACATAGTGAGGTCACAGTACATAGATAATGCACATAGTGATGTCACAGTACATAGATAATGCACATAGTGAGGTCACAGTACATAGATAATGCACATAGTGAGGTCATAGCACAGAGATAATACACATAGTGAGGTCACATTACATAGATAATGCACATAGTTAGGTCACAGTACAGAGATAATGCACGTAGTGAGGTCACAGTACAGAGATAATGCACATAGTGAGGTAACATTACATAGATAATGCACATAGTGAGGTCACAGTAGAGAGATAATAAACACAGTGATGTCACATTACAGGGATAATACAAATAGTGATGTTACAGTACATAGATAATGCACATAGTGAGGTCACAGTACATACATAATGCACATAGTGAGGTCAGAGTACAGAGATAATGCAAATAGTGAGGTCACACTACTGAGATAATGCACATAGTGAGGTAACATTACATAGATAATGCACATAGTGAGGTCACAGTACAAAGATAATGCACATAGTGAGGTCACAGTAGAGAGATAATAAACACAGTGATGTCACATTACAGGGATAATACAAATAGTGATGTTACAGTACATAGATAATGCACATAGTGAGGTCACAGTACATAGATAATGCACATAGTGAGGTCAGAGTACAGAGATAATGCAAATAGTGAGGTCACACTACAGAGATAATGCACATAGTGAGGTCACAGTACAGAGATAATGCACATAGTGAGGTCACATTAGAGAGATAATAGACACAGTGATGTCACATTACAGAGATAATACACATAGTGAGGTTACAGTACATAGATAATGTACATAGTGAGGTCACAGTACAGAGATAATGCACATAGTGAGGTCACAGTACCTAGATAATGCACATAGTGAGGTCACAGTACAGAGATAATGCACATAGTGATGTCACATTACAGAGATAATAAATACAGTGATGTCACATTACAGAGATAATGCACATAGTGAGTTCACAGTAGAGAGATAATAAACACAGTGATATCACATTACAGAGATAATACACATAGTGATATCACAGTACATAGATAATGCACATAGTGAGGTCACAGTACATAGATAACGCACATAGTGAGGTCACAGTATAGAGATAATGCACATAGTGATGTCATAGTACATAGATAATGCACATAGTGATGTCACAGTACAGAGATAATACACATAGTGATGTCACAGTACATAGATAATGCACATAGTGATGTCACAGTACATAGATAATGCACATAGTGAGGTCACAGTACATAGATAATGCACATAGTGAGGTCACAGTACAGAGATAATGCACATAGTGATGTCACAGTACATAGATAATGCACATAGTGAGGTCACAGTAAATAGATAATGCACATAGTGATGTCACAATACAGAGATAATGCACATAGTGAGGTCACAGTACATAGATAATGCACATAGTGATGTCACAGTACAGAGATAATACACATAGTGATGTCACAGTACATAGATAATGCACATAGTGATGTCACAGTACAGAGATAATACACCTAGTGATGTCACAGTACAGAGATAATGCACATAGTGATGTCATAGTACATAGATAATGCACATAGTGATGTCACAGTACAGAGATAATACACATAGTGATGTCACAGTACATAGTTAATGCACATAGTGATGTCACAGTACATAGATAATGCACATAGTGAGGTCACAGTACATAGATAATGCACATAGTGAGGTCACAGTACAGAGATAATACACATAGTGATGTCACAGTACAGAGATAATGCACATAGTGAGGTCACAGTAGAGAGATAATAAACACAGTGATGTCACATTACAGAGATAATAGACATAGTGATATCACAGGACAGAGATAATACACATAGTGATGTCACAGTACATAGATAATGCACATAGTGATGTCA
Organism: Phyllobates terribilis; assembly: GCF_046119375.1. NCBI lineage: Eukaryota > Metazoa > Chordata > Amphibia > Anura > Dendrobatidae > Phyllobates > Phyllobates terribilis. The sequence continues at coordinate 388,008 of NW_027362968.1, read as the reverse complement.
CAGTACATAGATAATGCACATAGTGAGGTCACAGTACATAGATAACGTACATAGAGAGGTCAGAGTACAGAGATAATGCATATAGTGATGTCACAGTACATAGATAATGCACATAGTGAGGTCACAGTAAAGAGATAATGCACATAGTGATGTCACAGTACAGAGATAATGCACATAGTGAGGTCACAGTACCTAGATAATGCACATAGTGAGGTCACAGTACAGAGATAATGCACATAGTGATGTCACATTACAGAGATAATAAATACAGTGATGTCACATTACAGAGATAATGCACATAGTGAGGTAACATTACATAGATAATGCACATAGTGAGGTCACAGTTCAGAGATAATGCACATAGTGAGGTCACAGTAGAGAGATAATAAACACAGTGATGTCACATTACAGAGATAATAGACATAGTGATGTCACAGTACAGAGATAATAAGCACAGTGATGTCACGTTAAAGAGATAATACACATAGTGATGTCACAGTACATAGATAATGCACATAGTGAGGTCACAGTAAATAGATAATGCACATAGTGATGTCACATTACAGAGATAATAAATACAGTGATGTCACATTACAGAGATAATACACATAGTGAGGTAACATTACATAGATAATGCACATAGTGAGGTCACAGTACAGAGATAATGCACATAGTGAGGTCACAGTAGAGAGATAATAAACACAGTGATGTCACATTACAGAGATAATACACATAGTGAGGTCACAGTACATAGATAATGCACATAGTGAGGTCACAGTACATACATAACGCACATAGTGAGGTCACAGTACAGAGATAAAGAACATAGTGATGTCACAGTACATAGATAATGCACATAGTGAGGTCACAGTACAGAGTTATTGCACGTAGTGGGGTCACAGTACAGAGATAATGCACATAGTGAGGTCACAGTACAGAGATAATGCACATAGTGAGGTCACAGTAGAGAGATAATAAACACAGTGATGTCACATTACAGAGATAATACACATAGTGAGGTCACAGTACATAGATAATGCACATAGTGAGGTCACAGTACATACATAACGCACATAGTGAGGTCACAGTACAGAGATAAAGAACATAGTGATGTCACAGTACATAGATAATGCACATAGTGAGGTCACAGTACAGAGTTATTGCACGTAGTGGGGTCACAGTACAGAGATAATGCACATAGTGAGGTCACAGTACAGAGATAATGCACATAGTGAGGTCACAGTAGAGAGATAATAAACACAGTGATGTCACATTACAGAGATAATACACATAGTGAGGTCACAGTACATAGATAATGCACATAGTGAGGTCACAGTACATACATAACGCACATAGTGAGGTCACAGTACAGAGATAAAGAACATAGTGAGGTCACAGTACATACATAATGCACATAGTGAGGTCACAGTACAGAGATAAAGAACATAGTGAGGTCACAGTACAGAGATAAAGAACATAGTGATGTCACAGTACAGAGATAATGCACATAGTGATGTCACATTACAGAGATAATAAATACAGTGATGTCACATTACAGAGATAATACACATAGTGATGTTACAGTACATAGATAATGCACATAGTGAGTCACAGTACATAGATAATGCACATAGTGATGTCACAGTACATAGATAATGCATATAGTAATGTCACAGTACAGAGATAATGCACATAGTGAGGTCACAGTACAGAGATAATGCTCATAGTGATGTCACATTACAGAGACAATAAATACAGTGATGTCACATTACAGAGATAATACACATAGTGAGGTAACGTTACATAGATAATGCACATAGTGAGGTCACAGTACAGAGATAATGCACATATTGATGTCACAGTAGAGAGATAATAAACACGTGATGTCACATTACAGAGATAATACACATAGTGATGTCACAGTAAAGAGATAATGCACATAGTGAGGTCACAGTACATAGATAATGCACATAGTGAGGTCACAGTACATAGATAATGCACATAGTGAGGTCACAGTACAGAGATAATGCACATAGTGAGGTCACAGTAGAGAGAAAATAAACACAGAGATGTCACATTACAGAGATAATACACATATTGATGTCACAGTAGAGAGATAATAAACACGTGATGTCACATTACAGAGATAATAGACATAGTGATGTCACAGTACAGAGATAATAAACACAGTGATGTCATATTACAGAGATAATACACATAGTGATGTCACAGTATAGAGATAATGCAAATAGTGAGGTCACAGTAGAGAGATAATAAACACAGTGATGTCACATTACAGAGATAATACACATAGTGATGTCAAAGTACATTGATAATGCATATAGTGAGGTCACAGTACAGAGATAATGTACATAGTGAGGTCACAGTAGAGAGATAATAAACACAGTGATGTCACAGCACAGAGATAATGCACATAGTGATGTCACAGTACATTGATAATGCACATTGTGAGGTCACAGTACAGAGATAATGCACATAGTGAGGTCACAGTAGAGAGATAATAAACACAGTGATGTCACATTAGAGAGATAATACACATAGTGATGTCACAGTACATAGATAATGCACATAGTGATGTCACAGTACCTAGATAATGCACATAGTGAGGTCAAAGTACATAGATAACGCAAATAGTGATGTCACAGTACATAGATAACGCACATAGTGAGGTCACAGTACATAGATAATGCACATAGTGAGGTCACAGTACAGAGATAATACACATAGTGAGGTCACATTACATAGATAATGCACATAGTGAGGTCACAGTACAGAGATAATGCACATAGTGAGGTCACAGTAGAGAGATAATAAACACAGTGATGTCACATTACAGAGATAAAACACATAGTGAGGTCACAGTACAGAGATTATAAACACAGTGATGTCACATTACAGAGATAATTCACATAGTGATGTCAAAGTACATTGATAATGCACATAGTGAGGTCACAGTACAGAGATAATGTACATAGTGAGGTCACAGTAGAGAGATAATAAACACAGTGATGTCACAGCACAGAGATAATGCACATAGTGATGTCACAGTACATTGATAATGCACATAGTGAGGTCACAGTACATAGATAATGCACATAGTGAGGTCAGAGTACAGAGATAATGCACCTAGTGAGGTCACAGTACAGAGATAATGCACATAGTGAGGTCACACTACAGAGATAATGCACATAGTGAGGTCACACTACAGAGATAATGCACATAGTGATGTCACAGTACATAGATAATGCACATAGTGAGGTCACAGTACATAGATAATGCACATAGTGAGGTCACAGTACATAGATAATGCACATAGTGAGGTCACAGTACATAGATAATGCACATAGTGATGTCACAGTACATAGATAATGCACATAGTGAGGTCACATTACATAGATAATGCACATAGTTAGGTCACAGTACAGAGATAATGCACGTAGTGAGGTCACAGTACAGAGATAATGCACATAGTGATGTCACATTACAGAGATAATAAATACAGTGATGTCACATTACAGAGATAATACACATAGTGAGGTCACAGTACAAAGATAATGCACATAGTGAGGTCACAGTAGAGAGATAATAAATACAGTGATGTCACATTACAGGGATAATACAAATAGTGATGTTACAGTACATAGATAATGCACATAGTGAGGTCACAGTACATAGATAATGCACATAGTGAGGTCAGAGTACAGAGATAATGCAAATAGTGAGGTCACACTACTGAGATAATGCACATAGTGAGGTCACAGTACATAGATAATGCACATAGTGAGGTCAGAGTACAGAGATAATGCAAATAGTGAGGTCACACTACAGAGATAATGCACATAGTGAGGTCACAGTACATAGATAATGCACATAGTGAGGTCAGAGTACAAAGATAATGCACATAGTGAGGTCACAGTACAGGGATAATGCACATAGTGAGGTCACAGTACAGAGATAATGCACATAGTGATGTCACATTACAGAGATAATAAATACAGTGATGTCACATTACAGAGATAATGCACATAGTGATATCACAGTACATAGATAATGCACATAGTGAGGTCACAGTACATAGATAACGCACATAGTGAGGTCACAGTACAGAGATAATGCACATAGTGATGTCATAGTACATAGATAATGCACATAGTGATGTCACAGTACAGAGATAATACACATAGTGATGTCACAGTACATAGATAATGCACATAGTGATGTCACAGTACATAGATAATGCACATAGTGAGGTCACAGTACATAGATAATGCACATAGTGAGGTCACAGTACAGAGATAATGCACATAGTGATGTCACAGTACATAGATAATGCACATAGTGAGGTCACAGTAAATAGATAATGCACATAGTGATGTCACAATACAGAGATAATGCACATAGTGAGGTCACAGTACATAGATAATGCACATAGTGATGTCACAGTACAGAGATAATACACATAGTGATGTCACAGTACATAGATAATGCACATAGTGATGTCACAGTACAGAGATAATACACCTAGTGATGTCACAGTACAGAGATAATGCACATAGTGATGTCATAGTACATAGATAATGCACATAGTGATGTCACAGTACAGAGATAATACATATAGTGATGTCACAGTACATAGATAATGCACATAGTGATGTCACAGTACATAGATAATGCACATAGTGAGGTCACAGTACATAGATAATGCACATAGTGAGGTCACAGTACAGAGATAATGCACATAGTGATGTCACAGTACATAGATAATGCACATAGTGAGGTCACAGTAAATAGATAATGCACATAGTGATGTCACAATACAGAGATAATGCACATAGTGAGGTCACAGTACATAGATAATGCACATAGTGATGCCACAGTACAGAGATAATGCACATAGTGATGTCACATTACAGAGATAATAAATACAGTGATGTCACATTACAGAGATAATACACATAGTGAGGTAACATTACATAGATAATGTACATAGTGAGGTCACAGTACAGAGATAATGCACATAGTGAGGTCACAGTAGAGAGATAATAAACACAGTGATGTCACATTACAGAGATAATACACATAGTGAGGTCACAGTACATAGATAATGCACATAGTGAGGTCACAGTACATACATAACGCACATAGTGAGGTCACAGTACAGAGATAAAGAACATAGTGATGTCACAGTACATAGATAATGCACATAGTGATGTCACAGTGCAGAGATAATGCACATAGTGAGGTCACAGTACAGAGATATTGCACGTAGTGGGGTCACAGTACAGAGATAATGCACATAGTGATGTCACATTACAGAGATAATAAATACAGTGATGTCACATTACAGAGATAATGCACATAGTGAGGTCACAGTAGAGAGATAATAAACACAGTGATATCACATTACAGAGATAATACACATAGTGATGTCACAGTACATAGATAATGCACATAGTGAGGTCACAGTGCATAGATAATGCATATAGTAATGTCACAGTACAGAGATACTGCACATAGTGAGGTCACAGTACAGAGATAAAGCTCATAGTGATGTCACATTACAGAGACAATAAATACAGTGATGTCACATTACAGAGATAATACACATAGTGAGGTAACGTTACATAGATAATGCACATAGTTAGGTCACAGTACAGAGATAATGCACATAGTGAGGTCACAGTAGAGAGATAATAAACACAGTGATGTCACGTTACAGAGACAATACACATAGTGATGTCACAGTAAAGAGATAATGCACATAGTGAGGTCACAGTACATAGATAATGCACATAGTGAGGTCACAGTACAGAGATAATGCACATAGTGAGGTCACAGTACAGAGATAATACACATATTGATGTCACAGTAGAGAGATACTAAACACGTGATGTCACATTACAGAGATAATACACATAGTGATGTCACAGTACAGAGATAATAAACACAGTGATGTCACATTACAGAGATAATACACATAGTGATGTCACAGTATAGAGATAATGCAAATAGTGAGGTCACAGTAGAGAGATAATAAACACAGTGATGTCACATTACAGAGATAATACACATAGTGATGTCAAAGTACATTGATAATGCACATAGTGAGGTCACAGTACAGAGATAATGTACATAGTGAGGTCACAGTAGAGAGATAATAAACACAGTGATGTCACAGCACAGAGATAATGCACATAGTGATGTCACAGTACATTGATAATGCACATAGTGAGGTCACAGTACAGAGATAATGCACATAGTGAGGTCACAGTAGAGAGATAATAAACACAGTGATGTCACATTAGAGAGATAATACACATAGTGATGTCACAGTACATAGATAATGCACATAGTGATGTCACAGTACATAGATAATGTGTTATGCACACGCCCGGGCTGAGCGGCGTGTGCGTGTGATTGTAGTGATTCCACTGGACCATGAACCGGAGAGTGCCTGGAGGGGCGTGACTAAGTATCTGGCCGATCCGACCAAGATGGCACGACGGCATACGACGCCAGTGCACCAGGGAGAAACCGGGCAGAGGGACCAGGTGCTACTCCAGGTCAAACTCCGGACACGGGGGGTTGACCCACACAGGGATTACTGGATCAGGCTGGTTAGGCTGGTGCAGACTGGAGGGTATAGGCAGGCACGACTGGTATGCAGGCAGGCGGGTAAAGGCAAGCGCAGCTAGAGTGCAGACAGGGAGGCACTAGCAGGTAGGAACACAGGTGGGATAGGACCCAGTACACACTGGGACTCAGGAACAATACAGGTAGAGGGGTACAGGCAAGCACAGCTAGAGTGCAGACAGGGAGGCACTAGCAGGTAGGAACAGAGGCGGGATAGGACCCAGTACACACTGGGACTCAGGAACAGGCAGGTTAGGCTGGCACAGACTGGTGGATATAAGTAAACACGGCAGGTATGCAGATGGGTGGATACAGGCGAGTATGCAGGCAGGGAGGTACTGGCCGAAAGGACGGGCTGGAGCACAGAAAGGTTAAGACCCAGTACAGACTGGGTCACAGGGCTGCCGGAGCAGCGGGCAGAAGCAGGGCAGGACAGGACTGCCGGAGCAGCGGGCAGAAGCAGGGCAGGACAGGACTGCCGGAGCAGCGGGCAGAAGCAGGGCAGGACAGGACTGCCGGAGCAGCGGGCAGAAGCAGGGCAGGACAGGACTGCCGGAGCAGCGGGCAGAAGCAGGGCAGGACAGGACTGCCGGAGCAGCGGGCAGAAGCAGGGCAGGACAGGACTGCCGGAGCAGCGGGCAGAAGCAGGGCAGGACAGGACTGCCGGAGCAGCGGGCAGAAGCAGGGCATGACAGGACTGCCGGAGCAGCGGGCAGAAGCAGGGCAGGACAGGACTGCCGGAGCAGCGGGCAGAAGCAGGGCAGGACAGGACTGCCGGAGCAGCGGGCAGAAGCAGGGCAGGACAGGACTGCCGGAGCAGCGGGCAGAAGCAGGGCAGGACAGGACTGCCGGAGCAGCGGGCAGAAGCAGGGCAGGACAGGACTGCCGGAGCAGCGGGCAGAAGCAGGGCAGGACAGGACTGCCGGAGCAGCGGGCAGAAGCAGGGCAGGACAGGACTGCCGGAGCAGCGGGCAGAAGCAGGGCAGGACAGGACTGCCGGAGCAGTGGGCAGAAGCAGGGCACGCTAGAACCGCCGGAGCGGTGAGCAAAGGAGTCAGAGCAGACTAGAACCGCCGGAGCGGTGAGCAAAGGAGTCAGAGCAGGCTAGAACCACCGGAGCGGTGAGCAAAGGAGTCAGAGCAGGCTAGGCTGAGTAGGGGGGACAGGGCTCTGTTCACACGGAACAGACAGGAAGGGAAAGGCAGAGCCAGACACCCACAGGGTACTAGCAGAGAAGTAGCGAGTGGACCACAAACTCACAAACGGGAGTACAGAGACAACAAGCAGGAGTTAGGTACGAGTTCAGACTCTGCAGAAAAAGGAAGGGAACGGACATAGAGGCAAAACAGGTAAAGGATAGGAGAGAGTTCAGACTGGAACTGAGTGTACGGAGGAGACCGACACTGCAGCGGAATACAGGAGCGGGTCTGGGAATACGGCCCCCAGAGAGGCAGGACGAACAGGCAAGGTGCGTGTTCAGACAGGACAGACAAGATACAGGAGCAGGTCTAGGTAATCGGCCCCTAGAAGGCAGGAGGAACAGGCTAGGAGCGTGTTCAGACAGGTCAGACAAGATACAGGAACGGGTCTAGGTAATCGGCCCCTAGAAGGCAGGAGGAACAGGCTAGGAGCGTGTTCAGACAGGCCTGGAAATACAGCCTCCAGGATAGGCAGACAAGAGAACACAGAACAGGACCTGGCACCTTCAGAGTGCAAGCACACACTGAATGAAACACTATGCTCAGGCAGGGATAGATGGGAGCAGCTGAGCTATATACCAGGTGACAGACAGCAATAGGCTGAGGACGCACAAGGGGTGTGACCCACAGCAGGTACAAAAAGCAGGAAGTGATCGGGCGCCGCCCTTAAGCAGCAGAAACAGACACAAACAGACAGCATGGAGGGAAGCCAGAGAGACATTCTGGACTGGAGATCAAGTGCGCGCTCTTGCACAGTGGGAGATGGACCACTATGCAAGGACGCCGCCAGGTATGTTACATAATGCACATAGTGAGGTCACAGTACATAGATAACGCAAATAGTGTGGTCACAGTAGAGAGATAATGCACATAGTGATGTCACAGTACATAGATAACGCACATAGTGAGGTCACAGTACATAGATAATGCACATAGTGAGGTCACAGTACAGAGATAATACACATAGTGAGGTCACATTACATAGATAATGCACATAGTGAGGTCACAGTACAGAGATAATGCACATAGTGAGGTCACAGTAGAGAGATAATAAACACAGTGATGTCACATTACAGAGATAAAACACATAGTGAGGTCACAGTACAGAGATTATAAACACAGTGATGTCACATTACAGAGATAATTCACATAGTGATGTCAAAGTACATTGATAATGCACATAGTGAGGTCACAGTACAGAGATAATGTACATAGTGAGGTCACAGTAGAGAGATAATAAACACAGTGATGTCACAGCACAGAGATAATGCACATAGTGATGTCACAGTACATTGATAATGCACATAGTGAGGTCACAGTACAGAGATAATGCACATAGTGAGGTCACAGTAGAGAGATAATAAACACAGTGATGTCACAGCACAGAGATAATGCACATAGTGATGTCACAGCACAGAGATAATGCACATAGTGAGGTCACAGTACATAGATAATGCACATAGTGAGGTCACAGTACAGAGATAATACACATAGTGAGGTCACATTACATAGATAATGCACATAGTGAGGTCACAGTACAGAGATAATGCACATAGTGAGGTCACAGTAGAGAGATAATAAACACAGTGATGTCACATTACAGAGATAAAACACATAGTGAGGTCACAGTACAGAGATTATAAACACAGTGATGTCACATTACAGAGATAATTCACATAGTGAGGTCACAGTACATAGATAATGCACATAGTGAGGTCAGAGTACAGAGATAATGCACATAGTGAGGTCAGAGTACAGAGATAATGCACATAGTGATGTCACAGTACATAGATAATTCACATAGTGAGGTCACAGTACATAGATAACGCACATAGTGAGGTCACAGTACAGAGATAATGCACATAGTGAGGTCACAGTAAATAGATAATGCACATAGTGAGGTCACAGTACATAGATAACGCACATAGTGATGTCACAGTACATAGATAATGCACATAGTGAGGTCACAGTAAATAGATAATGCACATAGTGATGTCACAGTACAAATATAATGCACATAGTGACGTCACAGTACATAGATAATGCACATAGTGATGTCACAGTACAAAGATAATGCACATAGTGATGTCACATTACAGAGATAATAAATACAGTGATGTCACATTACATAGATAATGCACATAGTGAGGTCACAGTAGAGAGATAATAAATACAGTGATATCACATTACAGAGATAATACACATAGTGATGTCACAGTACATAGATAATGCACATAGTGAGGTCACAGTACATAGATAACGCACATAGCGAGGTCACAGTACAGAGATAATGCACATAGTGATGTCACAGTACATAGATAATGCACATAGTGATGTCACAGTACAGAGATAATGCACATAGTGAGGTCACAGTACAGAGATAATGCACATAGTGATGTCACATTACAGAGATAATAAATACAGTGATGTCACATTACAGAAATAATACACATAGTGAGGTAACGTTACATAGATAATGCACATAGTGAGGTCACAGTACAGAGATAATGCACATAGTGAGGTCAAAGTAGAGAGATAATAAACACAGTGATGTCACGTTACAGAGACAATACACATAGTGATGTCACAGTAAAGAGATAATGCACATAGTGAGGTCACAGTACATAGATAATGCACATAGTGAGGTCACAGTACAGAGATAATGCACATAGTGATGTTACAGTACAGGGATAATAAACACAGTGATGTCACAGCACAGAGATAATGCACATAGTGTAGTCACAGCACATAGATAATGCACATAGTGAGGTCACAGTACATAGATAATGCACATAGTGAGGTCACAGTACAGAGATAATGCACATAGTGAGGTCACAGTAGAGAGATAATAAAGACAGTGATGTCATATTACAGAGATAATGCACATAGTGAGGTCAGAGTACAGAGATAATGCACATAGTGAGGTCACAGTACATACATAATGCACATAGTGAGGTCACAGTACAGAGATAATGCACATAGTGAGGTCACAGTAGAGAGATAATAAACACAGTGATGTCCCATTACAGAGATAATACACATAGTGATGTCACAGTATAGAAATAATGCAAATAGTGAGGTCACAGTAGAGAGATAATAAACACAGTGATGTCACATTACAAAGATAATACACATAGTGATGTTACAGTACAGGGATAATAAACACAGTGATGTCACATTACAGAGATAATACACATAGTGATGTCACAGCACAGAGATAATGCACATAGTGATGTCACAGCACATAGATAATGCACATAGTGAGGTCACAGTACATAGATAATGCACATAGTGAGGTCACAGTACTGAGATAATGCACATAGTGAGGTCACAGTACAGAGATAATGCACATAGTGAGGTCACAGTAGAGAGATAATAAACACAGTGAAGTCACATTAGAGAGATAATACACATAGTGATGTCACAGTACATAGATAATGCACATAGTGATGTCACAGTACATAGATAATGCACATAGTGAGGTCACAGTACATAGATAACGCACATAGTGAAGTCACATTACAGAGATAATAAATACAGTGATGTCACATTACAGAGATAATGCACATAGTGATGTCACAGTACATAGATAATGCACATAGTGAGGTCACAGTACATAGATAATGCACATAGTGTGGTCACAGTACAGAGATAATGCACATAGTGATGTCACAGTACATAGATAATGCACATAGTGAGGTCACAGTACATAGATAATGCACATAGTGAGGTCACAGTACATAGATAACGCAAATAGTGTGGTCACAGTAGAGAGATAATGCACATAGTGATGTCACAGTACATAGATAACGCACAAAGTGAGGTCACAGTACATAGATAATGCACATAGTGTGGTCACAGTACAGAGATAATGCACATAGTGATGTCACAGTACATAGATAATGCACATAGTGAGGTCACAGTACATAGATAATGCACATAGTGAGGTCACAGTACATAGATAACGCAAATAGTGTGGTCACAGTAGAGAGATAATGCACATAGTGATGTCACAGTACATAGATAACGCACAAAGTGAGGTCACAGTACATAGATAATGCACATAGTGTGGTCACAGTACAGAGATAATGCACATAGTGATGTCACAGTACATAGATAATGCACATAGTGAGGTCACAGTACATAGATAATGCACATAGTGAGGTCACAGTACAGAGATAATACACATAGTGAGGTCACATTACATAGATAATGCACATAGTGAGGTCACAGTAGAGAGATAATAAACACAGTGAGGTCACAGTACAGAGATAATGCACATAGTGAGGTCAGAGTACATAGATAATGCACATAGTGAGGTCACAGTACATAGCTAACGCACATAGTGAGGTCACAGTACATAGATAACGCACATAGTGAGGTCACAATACAGAGATAATGCACATAGTGAGGTCACAGTAAATAGATAATGCACATAATGAGGTCACAGTACATAGATAACGCACATAGTGATGTCACAGTACATAGATAATGCACATAGTGAGGTCACAGTAAATAGATAATGCACATAGTGATGTCACAGTACATAGATAATGCACATAGTGACGTCACAGTACATAGATAATGCACATAGTGACGTCACAGTACATAGATAATGCACATAGTGATGTCACAGTACAAAGATAATGCACATAGTGAGGTCACAGTACAGAGATAATACACATAGTGATGTTACAGTACAGGGATAATACACACAGTGATGTCACATTACAGAGATAATACACATAGTGAGGTAACGTTACATAGATAATGCACATAGTGAGGTCACAGTACAGAGATAATGCACATAGTGAGGTCACAGTAGAGAGATAATAAACACAGTGATGTCACGTTACAGAGACAATACACATAGTGATGTCACAGTAAAGAGATAATGCACATAGTGAGGTCACAGTACATAGATAATGCACATAGTGAGGTCACAGTACATACAAAATGCACATAGTGAGGTCACAGTACATAGATAATGGACATAGTGAGGTCACAGTACAGAGATAATGCACATAGTGAGGTCACAGTAGAGAGAAAATAAACACAGTGATGTCACATTACAGAGATAATACACATAGTGATGTTACAGTACAGAGATAATAAACACAGTGATGTCACATTACAGAGATAATACACATAGTGATGTCACAGTATAGAGATAATGCAAATAGTGAGGTCACAGTAGAGAGATAATAAACACAGTGATGTCACATTACAGAGACAATACACATAGTGAGGTCACAGTAGAGAGATAATAAACACAGTGATGTCACAGCACAGAGATAATGCACATAGTGATGTCACAGTACATTGATAATGCACATAGTGAGGTCACAGTACAGAGATAATGCACATAGTGAGGTCACAGTAGAGAGATAATAAACACAGTGATGTCACATTAGAGAGATAATACACATAGTGATGTCACAGTACATAGATAATGCACATAGTGATGTCACAGTACATAGATAATGCACATAGTGAGGTCACAGTACATAGATAACGCAGATAGTGTGGTCACAGTAGAGAGATAATGCACATAGTGATGTCACAGTACATAGATAACGCACATAGTGAGGTCACAGTACATAGATAATGCACATAGTGAGGTCACAGTACAGAGATAATACACATAGTGAGGTCACATTACATAGATAATGCACATAGTGAGGTCACAGTAAATAGATAATGCACATAGTGATGTCACAGTACAAATATAATGCATATAGTGACGTCACAGTACATAGATAATGCACATAGTGATGTCACAGTACAAAGATAATGCACATAGTGAGGTAACATTACATAGATAATGCACATAGTGAGGTAACAGTACAGAGATAATGCACATAGTGAGGTCACAGTACAGAGATAATAAGCACAGTGTTGTCACGTTACAGAGATAATATACATAGTGATGTCACAGTACAGAGATAATGCACATAGTGAGGTCACAGTACATAGATAATGCACATAGTGAGGTCACAGTACATAGATAATGCACATAGTGAGGTCACAGTACATAGATAACGCAAATAGTGTGGTCACAGTAGAGAGATAAAGGACATAGTGATGTCACAGTACATAGATAATGCACATAGTGAGGTCACAGTACATAGATAATGCACATAGTGTGGTCACAGTACAGAGATAATGCACATAGTGATGTCACAGTACATAGATAATGCACATAGTGAGGTCACAGTACATAGATAATGCACATAGCGAGGTCTCAGTACAGAGATAATACACATAGTGAGGTCACATTACATAGATAATGCACATAGTGAGGTCACAGTACATAGATAATGCACATAGTGATGTCACAGTACAGAGATAATGCACATAGTGATGTCACATTACAGAGATAATAAACACAGTGATGTCACATTAGAGAGATAATGCACATAGTGATGTCACAGTACATAGATAATGCACATAGTGAGGTCACATTGCATAGATAATGCACATAGTGAGGTCACATTGCATAGATAATGCACATAGTGAGGTCACAGTACATAGATAATGCACATAGTGAAGTCACAGTACAGAGATAATGGACATAGTGAGGACACAGTAGAGAGATAATAAACACAGTGATGTCACATTACAGAGATAATACACATAGTGATGTCACAGTACATAGATAATGCACATAGTGATGTCACAGTACATAGATAATGCACATAGTGAGGTCACAGTACATAGATAACGCACATAGTGATGTCACATTACAGAGATAATAAATACAGTGATGTCACATTACAGAGATAATACACATAGTGATGTCACAGTACAGAGATAATGCAAATAGTGAGGTCACAGTAGAGAGATAATGAACACAGTGATGTCACATTACAGAGATAATACACATAGTGATGTCAGAGCACAGAGATAATGCACATAGTGATGTCACAGTACATTGATAATGCACATAGTGAGGTCACAGTACATAGATAAATCACATAGTGAGGTCACAGTAGAGAGATAATAAACACAGTGATGTCACACTACAGAGATAATACACATAGTGATGTCACAGCACAGAGATAATGCACATAGTGATGTCACAGTACATTGATAATGCACATAGTGAGGTCACAGTACATAGATAATGCACATAGTGAGGTCACAGTAGAGAGATAATAAACACAGTGATGTCACATTACAGAGATAATACACATAGTGATGTCAAAGTACATAGATAATGCACATAGTGATGTCACAGTACATAGATAATGCACATAGTGAGGTCACAGTACATAGATAACGCAAATAGTGTGGTCACAGTAGAGAGATAAAGGACATAGTGATGTCACAGTACATAGATAATGCACATAGTGAGGTCACAGTACATAGATAATGCACATAGTGTGGTCACAGTACAGAGATAATGCACATAGTGATGTCACAGTACATAGATAATGCACATAGTGAGGTCACAGTACATAGATAATGCACATAGCGAGGTCTCAGTACAGAGATAATACACATAGTGAGGTCACATTACATAGATAATGCACATAGTGAGGTCACAGTACATAGATAATGCACATAGTGATGTCACAGTACAGAGATAATGCACATAGTGATGTCACATTACAGAGATAATAAACACAGTGATGTCACATTAGAGAGATAATGCACATAGTGATGTCACAGTACATAGATAATGCACATAGTGAGGTCACATTGCATAGATAATGCACATAGTGAGGTCACAGTACAGAGATAATGCACATAGTGAGGTCACATTACAGAGATAATAAACACAGTGATGTCACATTAGAGAGATAATGCACATAGTGATGTCACAGTACATAGATAATGCACATAGTGAGGTCACATTGCATAGATAATGCACATAGTGAGGTCACAGTTCAGAGATAATGCACATAGTGAGGTCACAGTACAGAGATAATAAACACAGTGATGTCACATTACAGAGATAATACAAATAGTGAAGTCACAGTACATAGATAATAAACAAAGTGATGTCACATTACAGAGAAAATGAGCATAGTGAGGTCAGAGTACAGAGATAATGCACATAGTGAGGTCACAGTAGAGAGATAATAAACACAGTGATGTCCCATTACAGAGATAATGCACATAGTGAGGTCACAGTGCAGAGATAATGCACATAGTGAGGTCACAGTACAGAGATAATGCACGTAGTGGGGTCACAGTACAGAGATAATGCACATAGTGATGTCACATTACAGAGATAATAAATACAGTGATGTCACATTACATAGATAATGCACATAGTGAGGTCACAGTAGAGAGATAATAAACACAGTGATATCACATTACAGAGATAATACAAATAGTGAGGTCACAGTACATAGATAATGCACATAGTGAGGTCACAGTACATAGATAATGCACATAGTGAGGTCACAGTACATAGATAACGCACATAGCGAGGTCACAGTACAGAGATAATGCACATAGTGATGTCACAGTACATAGATAATGCACATAGTGATGTCACAGTACAGAGATAATGCACATAGTGATGTCACAGTACAGAGATAATGCACATAGTGATGTCACATTACAGAGATAATAAATACAGTGATGTCACATTACAGAGATAATACACATAGTGAGGTAACGTTACATAGATAATGCACATAGTGAGGTCACAGTACAGAGATAATGCACATAGTGAGGTCACAGTAGAGAGATAATAAACACAGTGATGTCACGTTACAGAGACAATACACATAGTGATGTCACAGTAAAGAGATAATGCACATAGTGAGGTCACAGTACATAGATAATGCACATAGTGAGGTCACAGTACAGAGGTAATGCACATAGTGAGGTCACAGTAGAGAGATAATAAACACAGTGATGTCACATTACAGAGATAATACACATATTGATGTCACAGTACAGAGATAATAAACATAGTGATGTCACATTACAGAGATAATACACATAGTGATGTCACAGCACAGAGATAATGCACATTGTGATGTCACAGTAGAGAGATAATAATCACAGTGATGTCACATTACAGAGATAATACACATAGTGATGTTACAGTACAGGGATAATAAACACAGTGATGTCACATTACAGAGATAATACACATAGTGATGTCACAGCACAGAGATAATGCACATAGTGATGTCACAGTACATAGATAATGCACATAGTGAGGTCACAGTACATAGATCATGCACATAGTGAGGTCACAGTAGAGAGATAATAAACACAGTGATGTCACATTACAGAGGTAATACACATAGTGATGTCACAGTACATAGATCATGCACATAGTGATGTCACAGTACATAGATAATGCACATAGTGAGGTCACAGTACATAGATAACGCAAATAGTGTGGTCACAGTAGAGAGATAATGTACATAGTGATGTCAGAGTACATAGATAACGCACATAGTGAGGTCACAGTACATAGATAATGCACATAGTGTGGTCACAGTACAGAGATAATGCACATAGTGATGTCACAGTACATAAATAATGCACATAGTGAGGTCACAGTACATAGATAATGCACATAGCGAGGTCTCAGTACAGAGATAATACACATAGTGAGGTCACAGTACATAGATAATGCACATAGTGAGGTCACAGTACATAGATAATGCACATAGTGAGGTCACAGTACAGAGATAATGCACATAGTGAGGTCACAGTAGAGAGATAATAAACACAGTGATGTCACATTAGAGAGATAATACACATAGTGATGTCACAGTACATAGATAATGCACATAGTGATGTCACAGTACATAGATAATGCACATAGTGAGGTCACAGTGCATAGATAACTCAAATAGTGTGGTCACAGTAGAGAGATAATGCACATAGTGATGTCACAGTACATAGATAACGCACATAGTGAGGTCACAGTACATAGATAATGCACATAGTGTGGTCACAGTACAGAGATAATGCACATAGTGATGTCACAGTACATAGATAATGCACATAGTGAGGTCACAGTACATAGATAATGCACATAGTGAGGTCACAGTACAGAGATAATACACATAGTGAGGTCACATTACATAGATAATGCACATAGTGAGGTCACAGTACAGAGATAATGCACATAGTGAGGTCACAGTAGAGAGACAATAAACACAGTGATGTCACATTACAGAGATAAAACACATAGTGAGGTCACAGTAGAGA
Source organism: Phyllobates terribilis (assembly GCF_046119375.1). Classification (NCBI taxonomy): domain Eukaryota; kingdom Metazoa; phylum Chordata; class Amphibia; order Anura; family Dendrobatidae; genus Phyllobates; species Phyllobates terribilis. The sequence continues at coordinate 369,964 of NW_027362968.1, read as the reverse complement.
GACAATAAACACAGTGATGTCACATTACAGAGATAAAACACATAGTGTGGTCACAGTACATAGATAATGCACATAGTGAGGTCACAGTACATACATAATGCACATAGTGAGGTCAGAGTACAGAGATAATGCACATAGTGAGGTCAGAGTACAGAGATAATGCACATAGTGATGTCACAGTACATAGATAATGCACATAGTGAGGTCACAGTACATAGATAACGCACATAGTGAGGTCACAGTACAGAGATAATGCACATAGTGAGGTCACAGTAAATAGATAATGCACATAGTGAGGTCACAGTACATAGATAACGCACATGGTGATGTCACAGTACATAGATAATGCACATAGTGAGGTCACAGTAAATAGATAATGCACATAGTGATGTCACAGTACAGAGATAATGCACATAGTGACGTCACATTACAGAGATAATAAATACAGTGATGTCACATTACAGAGATAATACACATATTGAGTTAACAGTACAGAGATAATGCACATAGTGAGGTCACAGTACAGAGATAATAAACACAGTGATGTCACATTACAAAGATAATGGACATAGTGATGTCACATTACAGAGATAATGGACATAGTGAGGTCACAGTACATAGATAATGCACATAGTGAGGTCACAGTACATAGATAATGCACATAGTGAGGTCACAGTACATAGATAATGCACATAGTGACGTCACAGTACATAGATAATGCACATAGTAAGGTCACAGTAGAGAGATAATAAACACAGTGATGTCACATTACAGAGATAATACACATAGTGAGGTCACAGTACATAGATAATGCACATAGTGAGGTCACAGTAGAGAGATAATAAACACAGTGATGTCACATTACAGAGATAATACACATAGTGATTTCACAGTAGAGAGATAATAATCACAGTGATGTCACATTACATAGATAAAACACATAGTGATGTCACAGTACAGAGATAATAATCACAGTGATGTCACATTACAGAGATAACACACATAGTGATGTCACAGTATAGAGATAATGCAAATAGTGATGTCACAGTACAGAGATAATGCACATAGTGAAGTCACTGTACAGAGATAATGCACATAGTTAGGTCACAGTACAGAGATAATAAACACAGTGATGTCACATTACAGAGATAATGCACATAGTGAGGTCACAGTACATAGATAATGCACATAGTGAAGTCACAGTACATAGATAATGCACATAGTGAGGACACAGTAAATAGATAATGCACATAGTGAGGTCACATTACAGAGATAATACACATAGTGATGTCACAGTACAGAGATAATAAACACAGTGATGTCACATTACAGAGATAATACACATAGTGATGTCACAGTACATAGATAATACACATAGTGATGTCACAGTACATAGATAATGCACATAGTGATGTCACAGTACATAGATAATGCACATAGTGAGGTCACATTACAGAGATAATACACATAGTGATGTCACAGTACATAGTTAATGCACATAGTGATGTCACAGTACATAGATAATGCACATAGTGAGGTCACAGTGCAGAGATAATGCACATAGTGAGGTCACATTACAGAGATAATACACATAGTGATGTCACAGTACATAGATAATGCACATAGTGATGTCACAGTACATAGATAATGCACATAGTGAGGTCACAGTACTAGTGTTGAGTCACCCCCGTAGTGTTCGAGTTCGGTTCGGTTCGTCGAACACCTTCGAACACCGTTAAAACCAATGGCAGGCAAACAAAAACACATAGAAACACATAGAAAACACCTTCAAAGGTGTCCAAAAGCTGACAAACTGCTCAGAAGACACAACTAACACATGGAAAAGTGACAAGTACATATAGTCATGCGAAAAGAAAAGAGGTGGAGGAGTAAAAGGAGGGGGAGCCACAGATATAGGCATGTCATGCCCTTCTAAAATCCAAAAAGTGAGAAGCCGACACGTTCAGTCCGCTCCTGCCCGTGCCACCTCCGTGTCGCCAGGTTTGTGCCAGAGCCGCGGTGAACCCTGACGGCCAGCCCCCCTCTCCCAATACTGGTGCCTGTCCGCTGGTGGGTCGAGCGAGCCCCCCTGTGGTGGAGGCAGCTCTAAGCTTTTTAATTTAAATTGTCTCTCTAATTTGAATGAATACACTTTAAATCCATTTACAAGGATCTATTGGAGGGCAAGTCTCATGCCAGCAGCCGCGTAATTCCAGCTCCAGTAGCGTCCACTAAAGCTGCTGCAGTTAAAATGCTTTTATAAGGATCGAGCTCGGCTGTCCACCGCAAGGCATCCTACTGCCAGTCCCAGCCCCTATGCCTTGGGGTGCCTCCTGATGCTCTTCACTGAGTATCCCGTGGTCCCGAAGCATTTCCTTTGAAAAAATTAAGTGTTCAAACTACAGGTGGTGTAGCTTGCTTAACAGCCGGGATAATCCGCTGACTAGCAGACACTGCTACTAGGCACAAAGTATTTCCTGGGCTAGATGCAGTTAAAAATTTGTAATTAGATACTCTCGTTGGATGCTGAGAAAGCATTCCATAGAGTCTCCTGGCACGCCATATATGATTCTCTTAAAAAGCTTGGGGTAGGGGTCTAGGGGACCCTTTTATAGCCAAAATCACGGCCCTGTATCGCAATACGTCACCTAGGCTGAAGATAAATGGAACTGTAGCACCCTGAGGGCTCGGTTGCTACAGAGGTATTGCACCTCACCCAGAGGTGTGATATCTCACTCTCAGGTAAGGATGGAGTGTGGATCAGGACCCGACACCTGCATGCATTACACCACATTGCCGTGGGGCAGGGCGACCAATATGCCCCTGAGATGGGCACGACAGTCCCTGTCCCTGGCTGGAGTGGTGGGAGGGAACACTGAGGAAGGGGAACCCTGTAGTGCAGGAGCAGGGAGGAAGCAGTTCCTGGGTGCATTGAGAAGGAAGTATAAAAGGTGGGCACCATCTTAGTTCAGTGCAGAGAAGTCTGAGCAGAAGTGGCAGGGAGCAGGGGCTCTGCGTGAGCTCTGCTCCGGAGGCGGGCCTAGTAACAGAGGCCCAGGCCTGGAAGAGGGAGAAGGAAGGAAGAGGAGCGGAGAAGGCTCCAGGAACGAGGAACGAAGGGATCCCAGGGGTGCGGACGGGCGAGTCGCCACCGCACGCCCGAATCCACCTGGGTGGAGGGGTCAGGCCAAAGGGGGAGACCAGTCCCCGAAACTAGTGGAGGCAGGAAACGACCCTCAGCTAGAAACCGGAGGCTGTGACATTTTATGTGGCGCAGCCCCTCGCTACAACCGCTAGGAGGGCAGCACATAGGGTCAGGGAAACTGGCGCCAAGTTACCAAGAGGAGGCCCGAGGCAGCCGGACAGAAGGGTTGGTAAGAAAGGCCAGACAAAGGACACACAAAGGGGGTCCTGTGAAGCGCTCCAAAGTTATCTGGGAGTTGTCTGAGCCCCTCACCTGGTGAGCACAGTACGACGTGGGCAGCCGTTACCTGCAGACGTGGTCTGGATAATAAGAACTGTGAGTAAAGGCCCTGGACTGCATCACTGACTCCGTGTCATTACTGCTGCTGCCCTGCACCATCACCCCAATCCTCCGCATACACTGCCCTGAGGCTATACTCCTCCCGTGGGGAGTTATGCTACGCTCTGCTGCACCCACAACACCAGCCTCAGCGGTCTGCCCTGCAGCGGCGGTTCACTCTGACCGCAATCCACGGGTGGCGTAGTCGGACATTTAAACATCAAAACCACATAAATAGTTCCGCCACTGGTTTGACCACCCTGAGCCACGGAACCGGGTCGCCGCCACGAAGACTACAACCACCAGCATCCACCAAAAAGGGTCCGGCTCCGGGTGTCCCAAGGCCCAGGGGGTGCATCAGAACATTTTCATCACCTTTCACAATCACCAATGGGACAAGGCAGGGATGTCCTCTGTCCCCTCTCTTATACATCCTTGTGACAGAGCACCTGCTCTCATCAATTCGTCATAACCCCAATATTAGGTGGATTGAGGTGGTAGGCACCGAGTACAAGTGCTCTCTATTTGCTGATGATGTCCTAGTATATATCACTCAATCACATATATCCATCCATGCTGTTATGGCTGAAATAGATCACTTTGTTACATGGTCAAATTTTAAAATCAATGCAGCGAAGTCTGAGGCCCTCGATGTCTCCCTCCCCAAATCCATATAGGATTCCATCCAGTCCAACTTTCCCTTTGCCTGGCCCTCACAGGGTATCAAATACTTAGGAATTCCTATTCATAGAGAACTCTCCCATCTATGTTATCTTAATTTTGGGCCCTTTATTGAACAACTCCATACAGACCACGGTTGGCAAGTTAGAACTGTAAGATTCACTACGTGAACCACTGGTGTTTTGTGGAAAAGCACATGTACACTGTGTTCCAAATTATTATGCAAAAAGTGTTTAGGAGTGATAAGGGAAGAATTTGTTTGTTTGTCAGTTAAACTCATTGATGGTGATGTGTGTCAGGGCTCTTTATATCACTGTAAGCAATTGCAGACACCTGTGCTAATTAGTTTGGCAGGTGTGTCCAATGAAAGGCAAGACTACTTAAGAAGGCTGTCTCACATTATTAAGCAGCCTACATTTTCTGCCAAAATGGGAAAGAAAAAGGATGTGTCGGCTGCTGAGAAGCAACAAATTGTGGAGTGTTTAGGTCAAGGCATGACTACAATCAACATTGTGCGATGATCAGGATGAAGTGTCTTGGCAATTAAGAAGTATGTAGCTGATTCACAGTACACACGTGTGCGTGCTGATAAGGGCAAATTGAGGACTCTTTCCTACAGGCAATTACGTCAGGTTAAAAGAGCAGCGGCAAAAAAGCCTTGTCATAGCAGCAGACAAGTTTTTGAAGCTGCTGGTGCCTCCAACGTCCCCCGAACAACAGGATGCAGGGTCCTTCAGAGGTTTGCAGCTGTGCATATGCCATCCTGTCGACCTCCTCTATCCACTTCACACAAGCAGAAACGGCTCCAGTGGGCCAAACATTACATGAAGACTGATTTCAAAACTGTTTTGTTCACGGATGAGTGCCGTGCAGCGCTCGATGGTCCAGATGGATGGAGTGGAGGATGGCTGGTTGATGGACACCCCACGCAAACACGGCTACAGCGCCAACAAGGAGGAGGTGGAGTAATGTTTTGGGCTGGAATCATGGGGAGAGAGATTGTCGGCCCCTTTAGGATCCCTGAAGGCGCTAAAGATGAACTCCATAATGTATGTGGATTTTCTCAAACAGCACTTCCTGCCATGGTTCAAGAAGAAGAACCATGTATTTCACAGCAAGATCATTTTTTTGCATGATAATGCACCATCTCATGCTGCACATAAAACATCTGCATCTCTGGCTGATATGGGCATAAAAGGGGACAAACTTATGGTGTGACCCCCATGCTCCCCTGACCTCTACCCCATTCAGAACCTCTGGAGCATCATCAAAAGGAGTGTCTATGATGGCGGGAGGCAGTTCACATCTAAGCAACAGCTCTGGGAGGGTATTCTGTCCTCATGCAAAACAATTGAAGCAGAAACCATCCAAAACCTGACAAATTCAATGGACGAGAGAGTTCAGAAGCTCCTTTCGAACAAGGGGTCCTATGTGAAAATGTAACATCACCTAGAATAAAGTTTTGAGTTGAAAACTGTTTGATTTCAGTTTCTAATAACCTGCTAATGCTTATAATTTCAAAAATGACCATTTTTTTGGTCTTTATTAAAATGAAAAGGTTGATCGAAAAGTTTGGGGGATCTAAGAGTGTGGCAACCCAGTAGTCATGATTACTTCGAATTCTGACAATATGAGGGTCATGTTGCAGGTAGTGCAGCAAGAAGGCACTTATGTGTCTTGCGCATCTCGGAGCCCCAAAATTATTTTCCGGGCTAGATGTGCGACACCCCAGGGGTGTGGTTGCCACAGTAATAGAGATATTATGTCTGAGAGCAAGTGGGAGGTTTCTCTGGTCAGGATCCCTAAGCATGCAACACGGTCCGCCCAGACCTGGGAGGGGAGGAATCTGCCCTTTTAAACTGGGTCTGGGGCGGGATTAGAGCAGTCAGAGTGAAGCTGCAGACAGAGTCAGAGTCTGGAGAGGGAAAGTGAGATCAGGAGCTCTGGAGGAGCAGTAGCAGAAGTCCAGGGGCTGGAGCTGAGCAGAGTTCGCCCTGGACGAAGATACTAAAGCCGGACACAGGAGTCCGAGGCTGTGGGGACTGATATACACCCAGCAGCAGAAACCAGCCGGCAGGGGATTCCAGGTCCTCTGGCCATAGAAGCCCGGAGGCTCAGTCACAGAGAAGGGACCAGCGCCGCCATCCAGGAGCGGAGGCTAACAGAAGGCCCCAAGTCACCAGCCATACGGGTGAGCACCACACGGTATACTCAGGGACGTGGGCTACCTGTAACCGCTGATAGCAAGGTAGCCAGGAAGAGTGCAGATTAACGGGGAGGCCTACAACTCCACCTGGCCAGGGGAACTCCTGCTTGCTCGCAGACTGACCAGGCCCCTTATACTAGCCAGTACTCCCGGGAGGGTCTGCCTTGTACCATCAGTAAAGACCCTGAACTGCACCACACGTCTCTGTGATTCCTTGCCGCTCCAGCACCATTAGCACTGGGACCCTCACACCATCACTCCCATCATCTTCCACATTAGCTGCCCTGAGGCAATACTCCTCCCGTGGGGAGTTATCCCATACTCGGCTGCGCAACCAACATCAGCCTCAGCGGTCGGCAGCGCAGCGGCGGTCCCCACTGACCGCAATCCACGGGTGGCGTAGTCGGACACTTATTACAATACAAATAGACTGCCACTGGTTTGACCGCCCTGGGCACGGACCGGGTCACCGCCACGGAGAACTACAACCCCCAGCGATCCGGCTCCGGGTATTCCCCCTGCACAGCAGCAGCAGCACAGGCCCAGGGGACGCGTCAACTTTGGCGTAGTCGGCAGGATTTCGTGCCCGCAACCATCGGGTACTGCGTGCCTGAAAAAGAGACTTTTGTACTTACCTGTGGTGAAGTTTCCCGCCTTCCGGAGTCGTTTCCCGCCATCCGGAGCCGATTCCCGCCATCAGACACCATCTTGGACCGTTTCCCGCCGTCTTCTGCCTTCTTCCCGCCATCCGCAGCTGCTTCCCGCCTTCGGACGCCATCTTCGGGACGCCGCACGGGAAGAAGAGGGGCGTGGACGCCGAAAGCGCGCGAGATCCGAAGCTCCGCCCCACGCTCTGACGCTGCGCAAGGTCCTGGAAGGAAGGAAGAGCGACGCTGACGTCATCGGAGCGCGACGCCAGGTCCTCAACCCCGACGATCGACTGCGGAGCCGCGGCCTACGGAAGAAGAGCATCGCAAGGTAGGCCACGGTCCACTAGGGGGGAGGAGGATGCCGGATACCGAGGGGAGCTCCACTGCCACAGCCACCGCCAGCGCAACCGCTGCAGCAGTCATGCCATTCACCATGCCCTATATCCCGGGGTCAACCTGGCTACCCCAGTACTCAGGGGAGTCACATACTCTAAATGACTTTAGAGAAAGACTGGATAGCCTCTTCCAGGTGTACCCCCTCACAGAAGGGCAAAAAGTGAGCATCCTGGTGGCCCAATTAATCGGGGCAGCCCAAAGGGAGGTAAAGTCCTGGCCACCTGGGAGGAAGAGGACTGTCAGAGACATACTAACCCGGCTGAAAGACACATTTGACACCCGCACCTCAGCCGAAATAAAACTAAGATTTTATGGGTGCAAACAGCGAGCACATGAGAGTATAAGAGACTATGCTCTAAAGAGGCCCTGAGAGCCATTAAGCAGGCAGACCCTGACAGCGCGGGAAATGAAGATAAGCTGTTGACTGAACAATTTATTGAGGGTCTACTGTGCAATGCCCACCGAACCCAGTTGCGGGCAATGGCCTTACAGGACCCTGACCTGGACTTTGCACAGTTCAAGGACAGAGCCATCCGGGTGCTCCGAGAACCGGCACCAGGTGGCGCTGTGACCCACAGGCGCCCTGCTATCACTAACCACCAGGAGACGGCGCCCTTGTCTGCAGGGCCTGTGGGAGCTGATGCGCAGGCTTTAAACAGTGATCCGGCTACAGACCTGCACCATCAGGTCCAAGAGCTGACTAAGAGTGTTGCTGCGCTAACCAGAACTGTGCAGTCTTTACAGGTCTCTTCTCCAGGAAAGATCCAGCTGGCATCCGGACCGGAGGACGTCCCGTGGCACCGACTGAGGAGGACCCCACCGGCCAGAGGAAGACCCAGCGACAGATACAACGAGGACGGACGACCCATCTGCCGCCGCTGCAATCAACCCGGACATGTGGCAAGGTACTGTCATTTAAACGGGCACAACCTGGGGTAGAGGGCCAACCCCCAGGCATAAGACCATCAGGCCCATCAAACTGGCGTGATAAATACGTAGGGGGACGTCCAATCTTGCCTGTGGTACTGGATGGCATTCCTATGAGTGCCCTACTAGACACCGGGTCACAGGTCACCACCATCCCGTACGTGCTCTTCAAGCAGTACTGGAATGACTCGGACATAACCCGCTACCCAGATGACGACCTGAGTATCATCGCCAGCAATGGTCAGCCCGTGCCGCAGGTGGGATTCAAAGAGGTGACCATTAAGATCGGTAAAGTCGAACTGGCGGCACAAGGACTGATAATAGTGGACATAGACCGTCATGAGAGTCACCCTAGAATAACCTTGGGAACTATTGTGATTGAAAATTGTCTTGCAGAGGTGATTCTCATTTTACAGCAGGTTGCCAAGAACGCCAGTTCTGGCCAGCAGCGTGTGCTCCAAAAAGAGATCCGGGCACTGATGAAGCGGCAACAGGTGGAACTATCTGGTGGTGAGATAGGTAGCGTGAGAATGTGTGACCGGTTCCCTATTGCCATGCCCCCAAAAAGTGAGATGATGATTTGGTGCCGGGCAGCTATTGGTCTAAGAGGTAGAGACTACCAAGCAATGGTAGAACCCGTCTACTCAGACAGTAGGCCCACCATTTTGACAGCACGGGGGTGGTCGATGTACGCCATGGGAGGGTGCCCGTTCGCATCATAAATATCGGGGAGAGAGAAGTATACCTGCCCCGGTATGCCACGCTAGCCAAATTGTTCACCATAAACCAGAATTCTGTACAGGCCGTGGAACCCTTGCCTCCATCTCAACCAGAGGAAGGTAACGGCTCTAAGAAACCAATGGAAGACTGGTGTCAGCAACTGCATTTGGGTACTGACTCCACTCCCTCACACCAGAAACAGGGAGTCTATCGGGTGGTTCGAGAGTACGAGAGAGTGTTTAGTAAACACCCGCTAGACTTCGGGCGAGTAAAGGGAGTAGAGCATCACATCCCAACGGGAGACCATCCTCCCATAAAGGAGAGATACCGACCCGTACCCCCTGCACACTATCAACACGCCAAGGGGATGCTTAGAGACATGAAGGAGGCTGGGGTAATTAGGGACAGCTGTAGCCCCTGGGCAGCTCCACTAGTCTTAGTGAAAAAGAAAGACAACACCATGAGAATGTGTGTAGACTACAGGAAGGTCAACCGTATCACACACAAAGATGCGTACCCGTTACCAAGGATAGAAGAGTCCTTAGCTGCATTAAAATCTGCTAACTTCTTCTCTACTTTGGATCTCACTAGCGGGTACTGGCAGGTTCCTGTAGCAGAGGCGGACCGGGAGAAGACCGCATTCACCACCCCGATGGGTCTCAGTGAATTTAACTGCATGCCGTTCGGGCTCTGCAACGCACCAGGAACCTTCCAACGGTTGATGGAATGCTGTCTGGGACACCGGAACTTCGAGACGGTCCTGTTATACCTGGATGATGTCATTGTCTATTCCAAGACCTACAAGGACCACCTGAAACACCTGGCAGAAGTGTTTGAAGCTCTGGCAAACTACGGCCTAAAGGTGAAACCCTCCAAGTGTCACCTCCTGAAACCAAAGGTGCAGTACCTGGGACACGTGGTGAGTGCTGACGGAGTGGCTCCCGACCCTGATAAGATCACCGTAATTAAGGACTGGCCAAGACCCTCCAGCATAAAGGAAGTACGGCAGTTCCTCGGGTTGGTAGGCTACTACCGAAGATTCATTCCCGGTTTCACCAAAATGGCAGCCCCTATGCAGGACCTCCTGATAGGTCAATCTCGGAAAGCCAAAAACCAGAAGCCGCCCTTCAGGTGGGAAAAGCTGGAAGAGGAGTCCTTCTGCCAGCTGAAGATGGCCCTCACGGGGGATGAAATCCTGGCATATCCAGACTACAGCCAGCCCTTTATCCTCCACACGGACGCAAGCAACATCGGGCTAGGAGCCGTACTGTCCCAGATCCAGCAAGGGAAAGAACGGGTAATCGCTTACGCCAGCCGAAAGCTACGGCCCACGGAGAGGAACCCTGAGAATTATAGCTCATTCAAGCTGGAGTTCCTGGCAGTAGTGTGGGCAGTGACCGAACGTTTCAAGCATTACCTTGCCTCCTCCAAATTCACCGTGTACACAGATAACAACCCGTTGACACACCTGGACACTGCAAGGCTCGGTGCCCTGGAACAGAGATGGATGGCCCGCCTGTCCAACTTTGAATTCACCATCAAATAACGGGTAGGACGATCAAATGCCAACGCGGATGCCCTGTCTAGAATGCCAAACTTACCGGACGTAGGGGAAGATCCAGAAGATCTGGAAGAAGTTGAGCTCCCTGCGTTCCACCGTCATGGGATTACCCTGTATTCCCACCGTGTGAAGGACAGGTGCTCCGTGACGTTCAATCCCTTGCCCCACTACAACTGGGCGGAGACGCAAGACAGTGATCCCGCAGTCCATTTGGTGAAGGAAATGCTGACCCAGGCCGATGCCCGTCTTGACCCAGATGCTCCAGAGGAGACCAAGCAACTGTGGAAGGAGAAAAGTAAGCTGTTCCTCTACAGGGAGAAGCTGTGCCGGAGAATGTTTAACTCTCGAACACATGAGTTGACCTGGCAGGTAGTGGTCCCAAGACGAGACGCGGCTATGGTTCTGGAGGCATACCACAACGGAGCAGGGCATTTCGGATGGAAGAAGCTGGAGTTCTTGTTGCGTGAACGGTTCTACTGGGTAGGCATGAGAGGAGCCATCGAGAGGTGGTGCAGAGACTGTGGCCCGTGCCACCTGAGAAGAAAAGACCGAGCCAGCCAGAAGACCCCCTTGCAGCCCACCATCACCAGACAGCCACTGGAACTGGTAGCCCTGGACCATGTGAAACTGGCTCCAAGCAGATCTGGGTATGTCTACGCCCTCACAATCGTAGATCATTACTCCCGGTTCCTGGTGGTGGTCCCGGTCAAGGACTTAACGGCTCAAACAGCAGCTAGAGCCTTCCAGCAGCACTTCTGCCGTCCACACGGGTACCCGGACCAAGTGTTGACAGACCAAGGACCAGCCTTCGAAGCAGAGGTCTTCCAGGAGTTCTGCAACCTGTATGGCTGCAAGAAGATAAGAACAACGCCCTATCACCCTCAAACCAATGGACTCTGCGAGAAGATGAACCAGGTGGTGATAGATCTGCTAAAAACGTTGCCCCTGGAAGAACGCAGTCTGTGCCCTGAGAAACTGCCCGATCTGGTGGACCTGTATAACCACATCCCTGTAGGTTCCACCAACTGTACCCCGGCTTACCTAATGAGAGCAAGACCTGGTAAGCTGCCTATTGACCTGGATATGGGAGTCCTGACGCCTGAGGACACCTCGCCAGAGGCAGACTGGGATACAGAACGGCAGCAGCAGTATCGGAAAGTACAGGAGAGCGTCGAGCGAAGTCTGTCTCAAGCTAGAGAAAGGCAAGAGAAGGCTTATAACCAGTATGCTCCCGCTGTTCCCCTGGTACCTGGAGAGCAGGTCTTGAAGAGGAAGAGGCGGCTCCACAAGTTGGACGACCAGTGGGAGAAAGACCCGTACACCGTACTGCCATCAAGCCATGAGAACCCAAAAATCTGCGTAATCAGTAAGGATGGAGGAGAAACCACAGCCATTGTCTCCAGAGACCACCTGAAGAAGTGTCCCGAGCAGCTGCAAAGCCCTGAAGAAGATCAAAAAAACCCTCAACCCGCAGAGGAAAGGGAAGAAATGATCAGTACTGTACTCGGAGACTTCCCCCGGTCTTGGACACAAGTAAACGGCGCTGTCGTGGTACCCGTCCTCACCTTTCTCCAGCCAGCCCCGCAAGTGCCTACAGAGGAACCGGTAGAGCTGGAAGAGCAGCCGGCCCAAGAGGCAGAAGAGTCCACACCAGCAGTACAGGAGGATCAACCCTCTGCTAGTAGTGAGCCTGCTGTGCCCCTAGTGAGCCAAAGAGTGCGCAGAAAGCTGCCCAGCTTGCCCATAACACCTCCTACACCCTGTAGTGCAGAACCAGTTAGTGAGCTCCGTAGGTCCACTAGAGTCACTAAAGGTCAGATGCCCGCTCACTGGAGAATCTAAACCAGTGCACTGTAAAGTTGACTGTTTATTGAAAAATGTTTATGGTTTATGTTTGTTGCCTGTTACTAATTATGTTTCTCAGTTACCCTGCAGATTTATTTGGACTAATAGGTTATGGACACTGGATAACCGGAACAGTTTTGTAGATAGTTGCACCTTGGTGCCTCTTGTGAAGATGGCCGCAGAAGAGAAAACCTGTCTGGCGTGGCCTACTGGCGGCCCAAAGTAGCTAGCTCCAGCCTTGCAGCCACGCCCAAGGACAACGCAAGGGGTTTGCTTTGGACAGGTCCCCTACTTCCCTTAAAACTTCACCTTGGGTGATATGGACACCCGGTCACGGAAACGCCGTGACCTCTACAGACTAAAGCTTCTTGTAAATATGTTGTCTTGTTATTGTTATACCTTGTATTTATGTTTCTTTAAAAAATGTGTTTAGTCCCGGAGTACTAAAATTTACTAGGGGGGAATGCGACACCCCAGGGGTCTGGTTGCCACAGTAATAGAGATATTATGTCTGAGAGCAAGTGGGAGGTTTCTCTGGTCAGGATCCCTAAGCATGCAACACGGTCCACCCAGACCTGGGAGGGGAGGAATCTGCCCTTTTAAACTGGGTCTGGGGCGGGATTAGAGCAGTCAGAGTGAAGCTGCAGACAGAGTTTGAGTCTGGAGAGGGAAAGTGAGATCAGGAGCTCTGGAGGAGCAGTAGCAGAAGTCCAGGGGCTGGAGCTGAGCAGAGTTCGCCCTGGACGAAGATACTAAAGCCGGACACAGGAGTCCGAGGCTGTGGGGACTGATATACACCCAGCAGCAGAAACCAGCCGGCAGGGGATTCCAGGTCCTCTGGCCATAGAAGCCCGGAGGCTCAGTCACAGAGAAGGGACCAGCGCCGCCATCCAGGAGCGGAGGCTAACAGAAGGCCCCAAGTCACCAGCCATACGGGTGAGCACCACACGGTATACTCAGGGACGTGGGCTACTTGTAACCGCTGATAGCAAGGTAGCCAGGAAGAGTGCAGATTAACGGGGAGGCCTACAACTCCACCTGGCCAGGGGAACTCCTGCTTGCTCGCAGACTGACCAGGCCCCTTATACTAGCCAGTACTCCCGGGAGGGTCTGCCTTGTACCATCAGTAAAGACCCTGAACTGCACCACACGTCTCTGTGATTCCTTGCCGCTCCAGCACCATTAGCACTGGGACCCTCACACCATCACTCCCATCATCTTCCACATTAGCTGCCCTGAGGCAATACTCCTCCCGTGGGGAGTTATCCCATACTCGGCTGCGCAACCAACATCAGCCTCAGCGGTCGGCAGCGCAGCGGCGGTCCCCACTGACCGCAATCCACGGGTGGCGTAGTCGGACACTTATTACAATACAAATAGACTGCCACTGGTTTGACCGCCCTGGGCACGGACCGGGTCACCGCCACGGAGAACTACAACCCCCAGCGATCCGGCTCCGGGTATTCCCCCTGCACAGCAGCAGCAGCACAGGCCCAGGGGGCGCGTCAGATGCAGCTAAAAATTATTATTAATTTTAAATCTGGTGGAGCTTAGTATAGATGGCCTAATAGGATCAGTGCTGCACACTGCTACAAAGCCCAAATTATTTTCCAGTCAAGATACAGATAAACATGATTAGTAATTTGAAAGCTTAAAACGGTTGGTAGGGTGAATTTAACCAATCATCAAGCTTTTACTCTCCCCAGGATGACACAGGGGTAGAAAAGTCGTTTCGGATCCATGATTTGTTCATCTTTATGAACGTGAGTCTGTCTACATTATCAGTGGAGAGCCGCGTGCGCTTATCTTTCAGCACACCACCAGCAGCGCTGAACACACGTTCAGACAGAACGCTGGCTGCGGGGCATGACAAGATCTCCAAGGCGTAAGTGGCGAGCTCCGGCCATTTATCCAGATTGGAAGCCCAAAAAGAGCAAGGGTCCAGTGACACAGTCATGGCTTCAATGTTTACTTGGAGATACTCCTGTACCATCGTCTCTAGGCGTTGACTATGTGTCAGACTTCTTGTCTCCTGTGGCCTTGCAAAGGATGGGCTAAAAAAGTGGTGAAATGATTCCGCAAAATTGATGTTACCAGCAGATACTGTGGTTCTGTTACGGTTTGAGTGCTGAACACTTGACGGTCCCACGGTTGGCAAGTTGGAACTGTGAGATTCACTACGTGCACCACTGGTGTTTTGTGGAAAAGCACATGTAAGATTCTGCAACAGTCTCTGCTGATACTCCTGCATGCGTGCATCCCTTTCTATGGCAGGAATAATTTCTGCAAATTTACTTTTGTACCGGGGATCTAACAGTGTGGCAACCCAGTAGTCAGGATTATTTCTAATTCTCACAATTCGAGGGTCATGTTGCAGGTAGTGCAGCAAGAAGGCACTCATGTGTGTTGCGCATCCAGGAGCACCAAGTCCCTGTTGTGTTGGTGGCGAGGTAACAATCATGCTTCCTTCCTCTGTCCTCTCCCCCCAACCTCGCAGAACAGAAATGTGATCAAGGTCTCCCTCATCTGATGAGTCTTCCATCAGTTCGTCCTCCACTTCTTCCTGGGCTCCTGCACCTTCCTCACTAGTTTGGCTGCTACCATGCGCCCTGGTAAAACCATCTCCCCCACCCTCACATGCCTGCCGCCTTGGTGCTGCCGACCGTCTGGACCTTGCAGATGTTAGCCCTTCCGCATACAACTCCTCCTCCTCTACTTCCTCCACCTCCTCTTGTGCCACCACCTGACTCCGAATTCTGTTTAACATGTGCTCCAGCATGTAAATCACCGGAATAGTCATGCTGATAATGGCATCGTCAGCACTAAACATCTTCGTCGCCATTTCAAAACTGTGCAGAAGGGTGCATAGGTCCCTGATCTGAGACCACTCCTCCAGCGTGATTTGCCCCACCTCCGGATCTCGTTGGCCCAGGCTATACGTCAGAACGTATTGCACCAGGGCTTGTCGGTGCTGCCACAGTCGCTGCAACATGTGCAGAGTTGAATTCCACCGGGTAGGCACATCGCATTTTAGCCGGTGAAGTGGCAGGCCCAACGACTTCTGTAGAGATGTAAGTCGCTGAGCTGCGGGATGCGAACGGCGGAAGTGAGCACACAGCGACCGTGCCCTCTGCAGAAGGCCATCTAGTCTGGGATAGTGGGCTAAAAATTGCTGGACAACCAGGTTCAACACGTGAGCCATACAAGGCACGTGTGTGACATTGCCCCGGCGAAGGGCCGCACCCAGGTTTGCAGCATTGTCGCACACGGCCTTCCCTGGTTTCAGGTCCAGTGGAGACAACCATTCATGAAATTGGTTCTCCAGAGCTGACCACAACTCCTCAGCTGTGTGACTCACATTTCCCAGACATTTCAAAGTAAAAACCGCCTGATGACGTTGAGCCCTACTGCCAGCATAGTAAGGAGGTGTGCAGGATCCCTTCTGCGCAGTTAGAAAGCTTGTGGCATGACCAGACAGGCTTTGGGTGCAGGTGGAAGACCGAGAGGAGGTTGAGGAGGCAGAAGCAGTGGAGGAACTTTGACATAAAAAGGATTGACGCACAACTCGTGGGGACGGCAAGACTTGGACAGCAGCCCCTTGTCCTGCTGTCACCATAGTTACCCAGTGCCCAGTCAGCGACATGTAACGCCCCTGTCCATGCCTACTCGTCCAAGTGTCTGTGGTGAAATGCACCCTGTCACACACAGAGTTTCTCAAAGAAGCGGTGATGTTGTGTGCGACATGCTGGTGGAGCGCAGGCACACCTTTCTTTGAGAAGTAGTGCCGACTGGGCATCTGGTACTGGGGCACTGCGAAAGACATAAGGTCTCGAAAATCCTCTGTGTCCACCAGGCAGAAAGGCAGCATTTCTGTAGCCAAGAGCTTGCAGATGGTGAAATTCAACCTCTTAGCTTTCTCATGGCTAGGAGGAAATGGTCTTTTACTTGTCCACATCTGAGGGACCGAGGGCTGGCTATTGTGCTTAGACGGGGTTGATAAGGGTGTCCCCGGCAAACTGCCGGTCTGTGAGGAAGATGCAGGCGGACATGTTAGGTTGCCTTGATCCAAAGGTGGTGCTATCGATGTCGGACAGCGCTCAACACCAGCTGGTGTTACCACCTCCAAAGAAAATGATGACCTGCCAATCACGCTGGCTATTGCGGGTAAAGAGGTGGCCGGTCTGCGCCCCAAAACAGGTGTGACTGCTGTCCCCCCAGTCACAGAGGATGAAGAGGCCGCGGATGCACAAGATATGGCAGACGGTGGTTGGCCCGGCCGGCTAGGCCGCATTGTAGCACACTGAGCTTCCCACTGCAACTTATGCTTCATGTCCATGTGCCGGTTCATGCATGAAGTACTCAAACTATGTATTTTTTGGCCTCTGCTTAGCTTTTGCTGACAAATGTTACAGATAACACGAGTTGGGTCATCTTTATCGATCTGAAAAAATGCCCAGGCTATGCAAGGCTTAGCACCCATGCGACCTGAAGAGCCACCACGACTTGTGGTGAGAGGCAGAGTTGTGTTTGAGGATGCAGTTGTTGACGAGCTTCCAGTACTACGTCTCTGTCCAGGAAGGCGCAACCTGACCTCGTCGTCACTAGCATCTTCCTCCACCTCCTCTGCTGACCTCATCTCTTGGCTGACTGTGGGTTGACAGTAAGTGGAATCTCCAACCTCATCATCATCACCCTGTGCGTTATCACACCCGTCGTCCTCAGAGCCAACCTGTTCCTGCCCTGACAAAAAACTAAAGTTGTCGCTCCAATCAGGTATTTGAGTCTCATCATCGTCTTCCTCATTGTCTCCACCAACAGGAGTTACAGTTTGGGAATGAGGGTCTACATTATGGTCAGAACCTTCTGCGTCTGGTCCTGGATCCGATTCATAAAGATTCTGGGCATCAGTGCAGATCATTTCCTCGTCTGGATTCACAGAAGCGCTGGAGTCGACCTCTGATTCCCAGGCTATAGTATGAGTAAACAGCTCTGCAGACTCAACCATCTGTTCTACCTCATACTCAGACGGGCAGCTGGAGATTTGGGAGCTGTGAGGAAGCAAGTGCGATTGGGGTGACACCTTTGAGGACTGGAGTATTTGTGATGTTGAAGTTGATGTGGAGGAGAGCCCACTTAAAGGAGCACTTGATATCCGTTGAAGCACCTGCTGTTTTTGTGCCTCATCTGGAATTTGTAGCGATTGGCGTGGCCGTAAGAAAGGGATCTTATCACATTGTCCGCTAAAAGAAGTAGACATTTTAGTTTGGCTGGAAGATGGTCTTTCTTCTGCAGATGTTACTGTTGCTTTAACACCTACCCCACGGACACAACCTTTTTTCCCCTTCCCAACACGCCTATTCCCCTTTCCACCAGCAGCAGGCCTTTTTCCACTCATTTTGGTGGTTAACTAATTCACAACTCTGGAGTTGTTTGCACAAAAAAACAATGGATGGGAACCCAGCAGAGCTGAGTGGCCAAACTGTGGTATTAGGCCAAAACTATTGGCTGGGTTAGATGCAGAAAAAAATTATATTCAATTTGCAACCTGATGGAGGTCAGTATAGATGGACTAATAGAGAAAGTCCCACACACAGCTAGAAGCCCAAATATTTTTTCAGAGGTAGATGCAGAAAAAAAATATATTCAGTTTGCAACCTGATGGAGGTCAGTATAGATGGACTAATAGAGAAAGTCCCACACACTGCTAGAAGGCCAAATATTTTTTCAGAGGTAGATGCAGAAAAAAATTATATTCAGTTTGCAACCTGATGGAGGTCAGTATAGATGGACTAATAGAGAAAGTCCCACACACTGCTAGAAGGCCAAATATTTTTTCAGAGCTGGATGCAGATAAAAATTATTTTTAATTTGCAAGCTGATGGAGGTCAGTATAGATGGACTAATAGAGAAAGTCCCACACACTGCTAGAAGGCCAAATATTTTTTCAGAGCTAGATGCAGAAAAAAATTATATTCAGTTTGCAACCTGATGGAGGTCAGTATAGATGGACTAATAGAACAAGTCCCACACACAGCTAGAAGCCCAAATATTTTTTCAGAGGTAGATGCAGATAAAAATTATTTTTAATTTGCAACCTGATGGAGGTCAGTATAGATGGACTAATAGAGAAAGTCCCACACACTGCTAGAAGGCCAAATATTTTTTCAGAGCTAGATGCAGACAAAAAATTATTTTCAGTTTGCAACCTGATGGAGGTCAGTATAGATAGACTAATAGAACAAGTCCCACACACAGCTAGAAGCCCAAATATTTTTTCAGAGGTAGATGCAGAAAAAAATTATATTCAGTTTGCAACCTGATGGAGGTCAGTATAGATGGACTAATAGAACAAGTCCCACACACAGCTAGAAGCCCAAATATTTTTTCAGAGGTAGATGCAGATAAAAATTATTTTTAATTTGCAACCTGATGGAGGTCAGTATAGATGGACTAATAGAACAAGTCCCACACACTGCTAGAAGGCCAAATATTTTTTCAGAGCTAGATGCAGAAAAAAATTATATTCAGATTGCAACCTGATGGAGGTCAGTATAGATGGACTAATAGAACAAGTCCCACACACAGCTAGAAGCCCAAATATTTTTTCAGAGGTAGATGCAGATAAAAATTATTTTTAATTTGCAACCTGATGGAGGTCAGTATAGATGGACTAATAGAGAAAGTCCCACACACTGCTAGAAGGCCAAATATTTTTTCAGAGCTAGATGCAGACAAAAAATTATTTTCAGTTTGCAACCTGATGGAGGTCAGTATAGATGGACTAATAGAACAAGTCCCACACATAGCTAGAAGCCCAAATATTTTTTCAGAGGTAGATGCAGAAAAAAATTATATTCAGTTTGCAACCTGATGGAGGTCTGTATAGATGGATTAATAGAACAAGTCCCACACACAGCTAGAAGCCCAATATTTTTTCAGAGGTAGATGCAGAAAAAAAATATATTCAGTTTGCAACCTGATGGAGGTCAGTATAGATGGACTAATAGAGAAAGTCCCACACACTGCTAGAAGGCCAAATATTTTTTCAGAGCTAGATGCAGACAAAATATTATTTTTAATTTGCAACCTGATGGAGGTCAGTATAGATGGCCTAATACAATGAGTCCCACACACTGCTAGAAGGCCAAATATTTTTTCAGAGCTGGATGCAGATAAAAATTATTTTTAATTTGCAACCTGATGGAGGTCAGTATAGATGGACTAATAGAACAAGTCCCACACACTGCTAGAAGCCCAAATATTTTTTCAGAGGTAGATGCAGATAAAAATTATTTTTAATTTGCAACCTGATGGAGGTCAGTATAGATGGACTAATAGAGAAAGTCCCACACACTGCTAGAAGGCCAAATATTTTTTCAGAGCTAGATGCAGACAAAAAATTATTTTCAGTTTGCAACCTGATGGAGGTCAGTATAGATGGACTAATAGAACAAGTCCCACACACAGCTAGAAGCCCAAATATTTTTTCAGAGGTAGATGCAGAAAAAAATTATATTCAGTTTGCAACCTGATGGAGGTCTGTATAGATGGATTAATAGAACAAGTCCCACACACAGCTAGAAGCCCAATATTTTTTCAGAGGTAGATGCAGAAAAAAAATATATTCAGTTTGCAACCTGATGGAGGTCAGTATAGATGGACTAATAGAGAAAGTCCCACACACTGCTAGAAGGCCAAATATTTTTTCAGAGCTAGATGCAGACAAAATATTATTTTTAATTTGCAACCTGATGGAGGTCAGTATAGATGGCCTAATACAATGAGTCCCACACACTGCTAGAAGGCCAAATATTTTTTCAGAGCTGGATGCAGATAAAAATTATTTTTAATTTGCAACCTGATGGAGGTCAGTATAGATGGACTA
This sequence comes from Phyllobates terribilis, assembly GCF_046119375.1. Taxonomy (NCBI): domain Eukaryota; kingdom Metazoa; phylum Chordata; class Amphibia; order Anura; family Dendrobatidae; genus Phyllobates; species Phyllobates terribilis. The sequence continues at coordinate 349,570 of NW_027362968.1, read as the reverse complement.
ATAGAACAAGTCCCACACACTGCTAGAAGCCCAAATATTTTTTCAGAGCTAGATGCAGAAAAAAATTATATTCAATTTGCAACCTGATGGAGGTCAGTATAGATGGACTAATAGAATGATGCTATGCCCAAAAGATTTTACTTCACTAGGTGCAGTAAAAAAATTGGTATTCTATACACAGGTGGTATATCTTGCAACACAGATAGGCTACTCCACTGACTAACACACTCTGCAATAGGCCAAAAAGGATTAGCTTTGCTAGATTCAGCCAAATGCTGTGAAAAAAACTTGCACAGCACTGGCACAGACCTGCCTGGCAAAAACTGATAGGAACTGATGTAACCTAGTCCTGAAAAGGACTGCAATTACAATTAGTCTTTACTCCCACAATCTATCTATTTAAGAGCACAGACCTGCCTGATAAAAGTCATAGGAAATGCTGTAACCTAGTCCTTAAAAGGACTGCAATCACAACTATTCCCTACTCCCAAGCTATCTGTAGATTTGTGCGAAAATTGACTTGAAATTAACAAGGTATAGCGCACACAGCAACAGCGGTGCCGTCTAACACGCAGCTGCAGCAGTGAGAAAATGGTGGCGACGGGGAAAATGGCTTGGTCTTATAGGGCAAGGACATGTGACATACACTGCCAATGACACATGCCCTTGCTTGTGTGAAAAAAGCACTTCGCTCCGTGTGTGCGCTGCTGATAGGCTGACAGATTGCACCTCCCCACTGTAAATGCGGGAAAGAGAAAAGAAAATGGAGATCTTCATTATTCCTGCAGAGATCCATCCCCTGCCCCTCCCCCCGCCCCGCTGTACACTCAAACTGCGTATTAACATTAATTTTCATCATTACTGAGAAAAAATCCAGTTATGATTTTGGTGCACGAACAGTTATCGAACATAACCTCGAACAGCCGAATTTTTCTCAAATCGTTCGTGTTCGCCGAACGGCTCGAACACCGCCCAAAACAGCTCGAATTTGAGATTGGCGAACAGTTCGAGTAGAACAACGCTCATCTCTACACAGTACAGAGATAATGCACATAGTGTGGTCACAGTACAGAGATAATAAACACAGTGATGTCACATTACAGAGATAATCCACATAGTGAGGTCACAGTACAGAGATAATAAGCACAGTGATGTCACATTACAGAGATAATACACATAGTGAGGTCACAGTACATAGATAATGCACATAGTGAGGTCAGAGTACAGAGATAATGCACATAGTGAGGTCACAGTACAGAGATAATGCACATAGTGAGGTCACAGTATATAGATAATGCACATAGTGAGGTCAGAGTACAGAGATAATAAACACAGTGTAACGGGTCTGGGAGGCGGAACCTCTGGGCTACTATACAAGGGAGCGGTCCTTGTAAGGGAGCGGGTGGCGACCAGGCAGGCAGTCACAGCAGGTGACCGGGACAGTCTCTGGGTGTACGGGCAGGAGGTCACGGCAAGTGATCAGGGCAGTCTCTGGAAGAACGGGCTGGAGGTCACGGCAAGTGACCGGGGCAGTCTCTGGAAGAACGGGCTGGAGGTCACGGCAAGTGACCGGGGCAGTCTCTAGGTAAAGGGTAGGTACGACCTGTGATGGCTGAACCTCCAGGTAGGCTAGCAAGGCAGATGGAGGATGTGTGCTCCCAGGTGAGCAAGCGAGAGTCTCTGGAATAGCAGGTGGTCACAGCACGTGACGGCGGAGCCTCCAGGTAGGCAAGCAGGCAGGTAGCGGAGAAGCGCTCCCAGGTGAGCGGGCAAGAGTCTGGAATAGCTGGTGGTCACAGCACGTGACAGCGGAGCCTCCGGGCAGGCAAGCAGGCAGGTAGCGGAGAAGCGCTCCCAGGTGAGCGGGCAAGCTGGTCCATAGACAGACTGACCGGAGTTCTAAGGCAGACCGTCGGACCTCAGGCAAGCAGGCAGGTAGCTGATGTGCGCTCCCAGGTGAGCGGGCAAGTTGGTCCTTAGACAGACTGACCGGAGTTGTAAGGCAGACCGTCGGACCTCAGGCAGGCAGGCAGGTAACAGGAAATCAGGCAGGATTAGGACAGCAAGCTGGCAGGAATCTGGCAGGTAACTGGCAGGTAGCTGGCAACGGGACCTGAGGGCTGAAGCAGAGTAGAACGGTGCAACAACATTGCTCGGGCACCTCCATTTTGGAGGAGGTGCCTTATATATGGTAAAGTCCTCCGGCCATTGGCCGGGGACTCCTTAGGACGGCGCGCGCGGCCCCTTTAAGAGGGAGGGAGGGCGCGCGTGCGCGCCCTAAGCACAGTGGCCGGGAAGGAGCGCGCGCTGCCAGCAGAGCGGGAGAGGGACGCCGGGCACGGAGCAGAGCGGTGAGGGGAACAGCGTCCCTGCCTAGCAGAGGGCAGGGACGCCGGCACTACAGTACCCCCCCCTTTAGGCCCCCCCTTTTTTAGGCCAGATAGAAATTTAGCTAGGATGAGAGGGGCATGGATGTTCTCCCGGGGCTCCCACGTTCTCTCCTCAGGACCAAACCCCTTCCAATCTACCAGAAAAAAGGTCTTTCCTCTTACCCTTTTGGTGGCAAGAATGTTCTCTACCTCAAACTCGTCCTCAGCAGAAACCGGAGCAGGAGGCGTACCTGTAGACTTGGAAAAAGAGTTAAGCACCACGGGTTTGAGGAGAGATACATGGAAGGAGTTAGGGATCCGTAAGTTGGCCGGGAGTTTCAATTTATAGGCCACCGGGTTGATCTGACTGATGACCTCCAGAGGACCGATGAACCGAGGCCCTAACTTGTAAGAAGGTATCTTGAGTCGAACATATTTAGATGAGAGCCAGACTTTATCTCCTGGACGAAATTGTGGAGGATCCAGGCGTTTTTTGTCAGCGTGTCTTTTCATACGCTCGGATGACAGAAGGAGTGCGGACCGGGTGCTCTCCCATATGGAGGAAAATTTGCTAACGAGAGATTCCGCAGCCGGGTTGTCCACAGAGGTGGAGACAGGAAAAGGAATCCGAGGATGCTGACCAAAGACTACAAAAAACGGGGATTTGGAGGAGGATTCGCTCTCGTGATTATTATAAGAGAACTCGGCCCATGGTAGGAGATCCACCCAGTCAGAATGGTGGGCATTAACGAAGTGCCGGAGGTAACTGGTCAGGTTCTGATTGATCCGCTCCACTTGACCATTGGACTGTGGGTGGTAAGCGGAAGAGAAGTCCAGGGTGACGTCTAGTAGTTTACAAGTGGCTCTCCAGAAACGTGAGGTGAACTGTACCCCACGATCCGACACGATGTGGAGGGGCAGGCCATGAAGACGGAAGATGTGGCGGATAAAGTCTTTAGCCAGCTCGGGTGCAGACGGAAGGCCTGGCAGGGGAATAAAGTGAGCCATCTTGGAAAAGCGGTCAGCGACCACCCAAATGACCGTACAACCGGCAGAGACGGGGAGATCAGTTATAAAGTCCATTGCTATCTGCTGCCAGGGGGCAGCAGGTACAGGAAGCGGAAGGAGGCGTCCGGCTGGCAGATGTCTCGGGACTTTGTTGCGGGCGCAGGACACACAGGCAGAAACAAAGTCTATTATGTCCTTGTGCAGGGTAGGCCACCAATAGTGCCGGGCAATAAGCTGGAGGGTCTTTTTCTGACCGGCGTGGCCAGCTAGTTTAGACGAATGGCCCCAGTGTAGGATCTTCTCCCGATCAGGTACTGAAACAAACGTCTTACTGGGAGGGAGACGATTTAGACTCACGGGAGCCACCTGCATTACTCTGGCGGGATCGATGATATGTTTAGGTTCTTCCTCGAGATCGGACACCAGAAAGGATCGGGACAAGGCGTCTGCTTTGACGTTTTTGTCAGCCGGGCGAAAATGAAGAACAAAATCAAAGCGAGCAAAAAACAAGGACCACCGGGCTTGGCGCGGGTTAAGTCTCTGGGCATGCTGGAGGTAAGCCAAGTTCTTGTGGTCAGTGTAAATTATTACCGGATGAAGAGCTTCCTCGAGTAGGTAACGCCACTCCTCCAACGCCAGCTTGATGGCCAATAACTCTCGGTCTCCTATGGAATAGTTGCGCTCAGAAGAGGAGAAGAGTTTGGAGAAGAAGCCACAAGTTACCATTCTCCCGGGAGATGATTTTTGAGTAAGTACCGCTCCGGCTCCAGAGGAGGAGGCGTCAACTTCCAGGAAGAACTGCTTGTTGCCGTCCGGGCGATGCAGCACCGGGGCGGAAGAGAAGGCCTGTTTTAGGGAAAGAAAGGCCTCCTCTGCTTCGGGCGGCCACTCTTTGGGATTAGTACCCTTACGGGTGAGCGCGGAAATTGGGGCAGTCCGGGAAGAGAAGTGCGGGATGAAGAGGCGGTAATAGTTGGCGAAGCCCAGGAACCGTTGAATAGCCTTCAACCCCTCTGGTCGGGGCCATTTCTCGATGGCAGACAGTTTCTCAGGATCCATTTGTAGGCCGGTCTGAGAGATAATGTAGCCCAGAAACGGAAGCGAGGTCTGCTCAAAGAGGCACTTCTCATATTTAGCGTAGAGATGGTTCTGCCTGAGCCTGAGCAGGACCTGACGAACATCCCTCCGGTGAGTCTGGAGATCCGGAGAGAAGACCAAGATGTCGTCCAGGTACACCACTACGCAGGAGTAGAGAAGGTCCCGGAAGATGTCATTGACCAACTCTTGAAAGACGGCAGGAGCTTTACAGAGGCCAAAGGGCATTACCAGATATTCATAGTGGCCGTCCCGGGTGTTGAATGCCGTCTTCCATTCATCCCCCTGACGGATACGAACCAGGTTGTACGCCCCACGGAGGTCCAGTTTGGTGAAGATTCTAGCCCCCCTCAGACGATCAAATAACTCCGGAATGAGCGGAAGGGGGTACTTATTCTTCACCGTGATCTGGTTAAGGCCTCTATAGTCTATACAGGGACGGAGAGAGCCGTCCTTCTTTTTGACGAAAAAGAAGCCTGCTCCCGCCGGGGAGGTAGATTTCCGGATGAATCCCCTGGCCAGATTCTCCTCAATATATTCGGACATCGACCGGGTCTCAGCAGCGGATAATGGATAAATACGCCCACGGGGAGGAGAAGTACCAGGTAACAGGTCGATAGGGCAGTCGTATGGTCTATGAGGGGGTAGTGTCTCTGCCTCCTTTTTATTAAAGACATCAGCATAAGACCAATAAGGAATCGGAAGTCCAGGTAGATTAGCTGGGGTAGGAGAAGGACGGACGGGATGAACGGGAACCAGACAGGTCTTATGGCAGCCCTGTCCCCAGCGAAGAACTTCTCCGGTCTGCCAGTCAAGAACGGGTGCATGTTTCTGGAGCCAAGGTAGGCCTAGCAAGAGGGCGTGAGAGAGTCCAGGCAGAACATGGAAGGAGATACTTTCAGAATGCAGCATTCCCACCTGCAGAGTAATGGATTCGGTGATGAGTTGGATGGGGCGTGGTAAGAGCCCCCCATCCACGGCAGCAACAGACAAGGGTACAGCCAGAGGTTTGGTGGGGATGCGGTATTTCTCTACCAGGGACTGTGAAATAAGATTCCCGGCTGCTCCAGAGTCCAGTTGGGCTAGTTCGAAATAACGGTTCTCCCCGTAGACGATTGAAACTGACAACAGCAGGGATGGAGAGGATTTATTCTTGTCTAGGTGGACCTCTCTGAGCGAACCTAGACACAGGCGTTTCCCGACCTCTCCGGGCAGGCACGGATCCGGTGCTCCTTACTGCCACAGTAGAAGCAGGTCCCCTCGGCACGGCGTAAGTCCTGACGGGTCTTGACCATCTTGGTCTGGTCGACCTGCATAGGCTCAGGAGGGTGTAACTGGTTAGAGACAGAAGGAGTGACGGGTTTCTGAAAAGTAGGAGCTAGACGTGGTAACCTCCTCTCACGGGTGACCTCTCTGGCACGCTCCTGGAACCGTAGGTCAATCCGGGTGGCAAGAGTTATTAAGTCATCGAGAGTGGTAAGAATGTCCCGACCGGCAAGTTCATCTTTAATACGGCCGGACAGACCCTCCCAGAAGACGGAAACCAGAGCGTCGTTATCCCAGGCCAGCTCCGAGGCAAGGGTACGGAACCGTATGGCATATTGGCCCACGGTGAGACTTTCCTGACGGAGGCGTAGCAACGATGATGCGGATGAGGTCTTCCGTCCGGGTTCGTCGAAGACTTTCCGGAAAGTCGTGAGAAAAGCAGGCAAGTTGGACACCAGGGGGTCTCCTCTCTCCCATAGAGGATTTAGCCAGGCCAGGGCCTCCCCGGTGAGATGGGACATGATGAATGCAATTTTGGCTCGGTCGGAGTTAAACTGGTGGGACAATAGTTCAAAGTGCAGGGTGCACTGATTTATGAAGCCCCGAGCCTGGGCTGAGTCGCCTCCGAAGCGAGGAGGTGCAGAAAGCCGAGGTCCGGGGTAGGATATCATGGTGTTAGTGGACAGCGGAGCTGCCGGATTGCGAGACATGGCACTGGCGGAGGTTGTTGGTGGAACAGTCAGAGTGTCCAGGCGAGTATTGACATTCCGCAGGTGACCCAGGATGGACTCCTTTGACGGGACAGTTCATGACACAGGTCCGAGAGCGAGGGAGCTTGGGTACCACCGGGTTCCATGGCCCGAGCAAACTGTAACGGGTCTGGGAGGCGGAACCTCTGGGCTACTATACAAGGGAGCGGTCCTTGTAAGGGAGCGGGTGGCGACCAGGCAGGCAGTCACAGCAGGTGACCGGGACAGTCTCTGGGTGTACGGGCAGGAGGTCACGGCAAGTGATCAGGGCAGTCTCTGGAAGAACGGGCTGGAGGTCACGGCAAGTGACCGGGGCAGTCTCTGGAAGAACGGGCTGGAGGTTACGGCAAGTGACCGGGGCAGTCTCTAGGTAAAGGGTAGGTACGACCTGTGATGGCTGAACCTCCAGGTAGGCTAGCAAGGCAGATGGAGGATGTGTGCTCCCAGGTGAGCAAGCGAGAGTCTATGGAATAGCAGGTGGTCACAGCACGTGACGGCGGAGCCTCCAGGTAGGCAAGCAGGCAGGTAGCGGAGAAGCGCTCCCAGGTGAGCGGGCAAGAGTCTGGAATAGCTGGTGGTCACAGCACGTGACAGCGGAGCCTCCGGGCAGGCAAGCAGGCAGGTAGCGGAGAAGCGCTCCCAGGTGAGCGGGCAAGAGTCTGGAATAGCTGGTGGTCACAGCACGTGACAGCGGAGCCTCCGGGCAGGCAAGCAGGCAGGTAGCGGAGAAGCGCTCCCAGGTGAGCGGGCAAGCTGGTCCATAGACAGACTGACCGGAGTTGTAAGGCAGACCGTCGGACCTCAGGCAAGCAGGCAGGTAGCTGATGTGCGCTCCCAGGTGAGCGGGCAAGTTGGTCCTTAGACAGACTGACCAGAGTTGTAAGGCAGACCGTCGGACCTCAGGCAGGCAGGCAGGTAACAGGAAATCAGGCAGGATTAGGACAGCAAGCTGGCAGGAATCTGGCAGGTAACTGGCAGGTAACTGGCAACGGGACCTGAGGGCTGAAGCAGAGTAGAACGGTGCAACAACATTGCTCGGGCACCTCCATTTTGGAGGAGGTGCCTTATATATGGTAAAGTCCTCCGGCCATTGGCCGGGGACTCCTTAGGACGGCGCGCGCGGCCCCTTTAAGAGGGAGGGAGGGCGCGCGCGCGCGCCCTAAGCACAGTGGCCGGGAAGGAGCGCGCGCTGCCAGCAGAGCGGGAAAGGGACGCCGGGCACGGAGCAGAGCGGTGAGGGGAACAGCGTCCCTGCCTAGCAGAGGGCAGGGACGCCGGCACTACACACAGTGATGTCACAGTACAGAGATAATGCACATAGTGATGTCACAGTACAGAGATAATGCACATAGTGATGTCACAGTACATAGATAATGCACATAGTGAGGTCACAGTACAGAGATAATGGACATAGTGAGGTCACAGTACATAGATAATGCACATAGTGATGTCACAGTACATAGATAATGCGCATAATGATGTCACATTACATAGATAATGCACATAGTGATGTCACAGTACATAGATAATCCACATAGTGAGGTCACAGTACATAGATAATGCACATAGTATGGTCACAGTACAGAGATAATGCACATAGTGATGTCACAGTACATAGATAATGCACATAGAGAGGTCACAGTACAGAGATAATACACATAGTGAGGTCACATTACATAGATAATGCACATAGTGAGGTCACAGTACAGAGATAATAAACACAGTGATGTCACATTACAGAGATAATACACATAGTGAGGTCACAGTACATAGATTATGCACATAGTGAGGTCAGAGTACAGAGATAATGCACATAGTGATGTCACAGTACAGAGATAATGGACATAGTGATGTCACAGTACAGAGATAATGCACATATTGATGTCACAGTACATAGATAATGCACATAGTGAGATCACAGTACAGAGATGATGCACATAGTGAGGTCACAGTACAGAGATAATGCACATAGTGATGTCACAGTACCGAGATAATGCACATAGTGAGGTCACAGTACATAGATAATGCACATAGTAAGGTCACAGTACATAGATAATGCACATAGTGAGGTCACAGTACAGAGATAATGCACCTAGTGAGGTCACAGTAGAGAGATAATAAACACAGTGATGTCACATTACAGAGATAATACACATAGTGATGTCACAGTACATAGATAATGCACATAGTGATGTCACAGTACATAGATAATGCACATAGTGAGGTCACAGTACATAGATAATGCACATAGTGAGGTCACAGTACATAGATAATGCACATAGTGATGTCACAGTACATAGATAATGCACATAGTGATGTCACAGTACAGAGATAATGCACATAGTGATATCACATTACAGAGATAATAAATACAGTGATGTCACAGTACAGAGATAATGCACATAGTGAGGTCACAGGACATAGATAATGCATATAGTGAGGTCACAGTACATAGATAATGCACATAGTGAGGTCACAGTACAGAGATAATGCACATAGTGATGTCACATTACAGAGATAATAAATACAGTGATGTCACGTTACAGAGATAATACATATAGTGATGTCACAGTACAGAGATAATGCACATAGTGAGGTCACAGGACATAGATAATGCACATAGTGAGGTCACAATACATAGATAATGCACATAGTGAGGTCACAGTACATAGATAATGCACATAGTGAGGTCACAGTACAGAGATAATGCACATAGTGAGGTCACAGTACAGAGATAATGCACATAGTGAGGTCAAAGTACATAGATAACGCAAATAGTGAGGTCACAGCACAGAGATATTGCACATAGTGATGTTACAGTACAGGGATAATAAACACAGTGATGTCACATTACAGAGATAATACACATAGTGATGTCACAGTACAGAGATAATACACATAGTGAGGTCACAGTACAGAGATAATAAACACAGTGATGTCACAATACAGAGATAATACACATAGTAATGTCATAGCACAGAGATAATGCACATAGTGATGTCACAGTACATAGATAATGCACATAGTGAGGTCACAATACATAGAAAATGCACATAGTGAGGTCACAGTACAGAGATAATGGACATAATGAGGTCACAGTAGAGAGATAATAAACACAGTGATGTCACATTACAGAGATAATACACATAGTGATGTCACAGTACATAGATAATTCACATAGTGAGGTCACAGTACAGAGATAATGCACATAGTGATGCCACAGTACATAGATAATGCACATAGTGAGGTCACAGTACATAGATAATGCACATAGTAATGTCACATTACAGAGATAATAAACACAGTGATGTCACATTACAGAGATAATACACATAGTGATGTCACAGTACATAGATAATTCACATAGTGAGGTCACAGTACAGAGATAATGCACATAGTGATGCCACAGTACATAGATAATACACATAGTGAGGTCACAGTACAGAGATAATGCACATAGTAATGTCACATTACAGAGATAATAAACACAGTGATGTCACATTAGAGAGATAATACACATAGTGAGGTCACATTACATAGATAATTCACATAGTGAGGTCAGAGTACAGAGATAATGCACATAGTGAGGTCACAGTACAGAGATAATGCACATAGTGAGGTCACAGTACAGAGATAATGCACATAGTGAGGTCACAGTACATAGATAATGCACATAGTGAGGTCACAGTAGAGAGATAATGCACATAGTGATGTCACAGTACATAGATAATGCACATAGTGAGGTCACAGTACATAGATAATGTACATAGTGATGTCACAGTACATAGATAATGCACATAGTGAGGTCAAAGTACATAGATAACGCAAATAGTGAGGTCACAGCACAGAGATAATGCACATAGTGATGTTACAGTACAGGGATAATAAACACAGTGATGTCACAATACAGAGATAATACACATAGTGATGTCACAGTACAGAGATAATACACATAGTGAGGTCACAGTACAGAGATAATAAACACAGTGATGTCACAATACAGAGATAATACACATAGTAATGTCATAGCACAGAGATAATGCACATAGTGATGTCACAGTACATAGATAATGCACATAGTGAGGTCACAATACATAGAAAATGCACATAGTTAGGTCACAGTACAGAGATAATGGACATAATGAGGTCACAGTAGAGAGATAATAAACACAGTGATGTCACATTACAGAGATAATACACATAGTGATGTCACAGTACATAGATAATGCACATAGTGAGGTCACAGTAAATAGATAATGCACATAGTGAGGTCACAGGACATAGATAATGCACATAGTGAGGTCACAGTAAATAGATAATGCACATAGTGAGGTCACAGGACATAGATAATGCACATAGTGAGGTCACAGTACATAGATAATGCACATAGTGAGGTCACAGTACATAGATAATGCACATAGTGAGGTCACAGGACATAGATAATGCACATAGTGAGGTCACAGCAGGGTCGGACTGGGGTGTCTGGGGCTCACAGGGAGAACTGACTCTAGGGGCCACCTACAGCCATATGCAAATATCTGTTATCCGCTCTCCCTGTTATAGTGGAGCATTGACTGGCGGCTCCTGCACATCTACTGGGCGACACTAACTGGGATGAACGATTACGGTAGTTTGCTTTAAAGGGCTTCTTTGGTTAAAACAAGTTATCACCGATCCATGGGCTCTACAGGATCGGTGATCACTTATTGATCGTTTGGGTCCGAACATTGGAAAACGCACCTATCGGAAGAATGGGGAAGTTTCATCCCTGACAGGACACTTATCCCTATTTTAAAATGCAGCGGCAGGTGGGACGTCTGACCGCAGCTCTATTCATTCTCTTTGGGGCTTCCAAAAAAGAGCAGCGCTCACAGTCACTGAGGGAATGAATGGATCAGTGGTCGCATCTCACATGCCGCTCCAGTCTAATGGGGAGAAAAGCTCCACATTCTGCCGATTCTGTGCCAGCAGTCAGACCCCCACCAATCAATATCATCACTGATCCTGTGGAGAAGTGATTACTTGTTTTCACCGGAGAACCCCTGTAAGTGCATCTCTGCCGCTCTGGTCCAAGTATTTAATCTCTAAAGCCACGGCCCCACTATCAGTATTGGGTCAGTATTTTTTCTCAGGAGTGGGAGCTAAAACCAGGTGAGGAACAATCAGAGAAAAGGTATAATAGAAACAAGTCACCAATTCTGCATTTATCACCCACTCCTGGTTTTGGCAGCGACTCCTGAGAAAAAATACTAACCAAATACTAATGGTGGGGCTGTGGCCTAAAGGAAAAAAATCTTTTCCTAGTTAATATCAGCAAGAACAAAATGACCGCCATACACAACACAGTCCACTATATCAACACCAATAATACCACATACAAAAGGGACAAATATCGCCAGACCATGACTAGATCACATATTACCACCACATAGTGACCGAATAATACCACATACAAGGAACAAATACGGCCACACCATGACCAGACCACATATTACCACCCCAAAGTGACCAAATACTACAATACTGATCATGAATACAAACCACAATACTAACAACACTGTTATTACCACCAGCGACATTATACACAGGAGCTCTGTATATAGTGTCAGTGTACAGGTAATACAGGGATCACCAGTGACATTATACACAGGAGCTCGGTATATAGTGTACAGGTAATACAGTGATCACCAGTGACATTATACACTGGAGCTCTGTATATAGTGTCAGTGTACAGGTAATACAGGGTTCACCAGTGACATTATACACAGGAGCTCTGTATATAATGTCAGTGCACAGGTAATACAGTGATCACCAGTGACATTATACACTGGAGCTCTGTATATAGTGTACAGGTATTACAGTGGTCACCAGTGACATTATACACAGGAGCTCTGTACATAGTGTATAGTGTACAGGTAATGCAGTGATCACCAGTGACATTATACACAGGAGCTCTGTATATAGTGTACAGGTAATACAGTGGTCACCAGTGACATTATACACAGGAGCTCTGTATATAGTGCACAGGTAATACAGTGGTCATCAGTGATATTATACACAGGAGCTCTGTATATAGTGTACAGGTAATACAGTGGTCACCAGTGACATTATACACAGGAGCTCTGTATATAGTGTACAGGTAATACAGTGATCACCAGTGACGTTATACACAGTAGCTCTGTATATAGTGTATAGTGTACAGGTAATACAGGGATCACCAGTGACATTATACACAGGAGCTCTGTATATAGTGTCAGTGTACAGGTAATACATTGATCACCAGTGACATTATACACTGGAGCTCTGTATATAGTGTACAGGTAATACAGTGGTCACCAGTGACATTATACACAGAAGCTCTGTATATAGCGAATACGTAATACAGTGATCACCAGTGACATACACAGGAGTTCTGTATATACTATATACACACGTGGTCAGAATTGTTGGTACCCCTCGTTTAATGAAAGAAAAACACACAATGGTCACAGAAATAACTTGAATCTGACAAAAGTAATAATAAATTAAAAATCTATGAAAATGAACAAATGAAAGTCAGACATTGCTTTTCTGCTTCCACTGAATTTTTAAAAAAAATAAACTCATGAAATAGACCTGGACAGAAATGATGGTACCCCTGAAAATAATGTAACAAAAGGGACATGTTAAATCAAGTTGTGTCCACTAATTAGCATCACAGGTGTCTACAATCTTGTAATCAGTCAGTGGGCCTGTATATAGGGCTACAGATACTCACTGTGTTGTTTGATGACATGGTGTGTACACACTCAACATGGACCAGAGGAAGCAAAGGAAAGAGTTGTCTCAGGAGATCAGAAAGAAAATTATAGACAAGCATGTTAAAAGGTAAAGGTTATAAGACCATCTCCAAGCAGATTGATGTTCCTGTGACTACAGGTGCACATATTATTCAGAAATTTAAGATCCATGGGACTGTAGCCAACCTCCCTGGACGTGGCCGCAAGAGGAAAATTGATGACTAATCAAAGAGACGGATAATATGAATGGTAACAAAAGAGTCCAGGAAAACTTCTAAAGAGATTAAAGGTGAACTTCAAGCTCAAGGAACATCAGTGTCAGATCGTACTATCCACCGTTGTTTGATCCAAAGTGAACTTCATGGAAGACGACCAAGGAGAACACCATTGTTGAAAAAAAAAATAATAAAGAAGCCAGACTGGAATTTGCCAAACTACATGTTGACAAGCCACAAAGCTTCTGGGAGAATGTACTATGGACAGATGAGACACAAATGGAAGTTTTTGGCAAGGCACATCAGCTCTATGTTCACAGACGGAAAAATGAAGCATATCAAGAAAAGAACACTGTCCCTACTGTGAAACATGGGGGAGGCTCTGTTATGTTCTGGGGCTGCTTTGCTGCATCTGGTACAGGGTGTCTTGAATCTGTGCAGGATACAATGAAATCTCAAGACTATCAAGGGATTCTAGAGAGAAATGTGCTGCCCAGTGTCAGAAAGCTTGGTCTCAGTCGCAGGTCATGGGTCTTGCAACAGGATAATGACCCAAAACACACAGCTAAAAACACCCAAGAATGGCTAAGAGGAAAACATTGGACTATTCTGAAGTGGCCTTCTATGAGCCCTGACCTAAATCCTATGGAGCATCTTTGGAAAGAGCTGAAACATGCCGTCTGGAAAAGGCAACCCTCAAACACGAGACAACTGGAGCAGTTTGCTCATGAGGAGTGGCCAAAATACCTGTCGAGAGGTGCAGAAGTCTCATTGACAGTTACAGGAATCGTCTGATTGCAGTGATTGCCTCAAAAGGTTGTTCAACAAAATATTAAGTTAAGAAGAAGAAGAACCATCATTTCTGTCCGGGCCGATTTCATGAGGTTAATTTTTTTTAAAATTCTGTGGAAGCAGAAAAGCAATGTCTGACTGTCATTTGTTCATTTTCAAAAAATTGTAATTTATCAGATTCAAGTTATTTCTGTGGCCATTGTGGGTTTTTCTTTCATTAAACGAGGGGTACCAACAATTTTGACCACGTGTGTAGTGTTAGGGTATGTGCACACGATGCAGAAATGCTCAGGATTTTTTCCAGAGCATTTCTGCATCTCCCTGGCAGGAAAAAACGCATGCGGATTGTACATGCGTATTGTACATGCGGATTGTACATGCGGATTGTACATGCGTATTGAACATGCGGATTGTACATGCGGATTGTACATGCATATTGAACATGCGGATTGTACATGCGGATTGTACATGCGTTTTCCTGCCAGGGACATGCGGATGTGAAGCGTTCTTCATTTTCATTTCCGCATGCGGGTTGACAAGCGCTTCCCAAGCGATTTTAGCATCACTTGGAAAGTGCTTGTCAACTTCACACTATATAAATCCATGCAACCAGCATGGATTTATATAGTGTGTGAATGTCAAAAAATAAAAAATAAATCTATACTTTACCCTCTGATGGCCCCCGGTGTCCGGCTTCGCTCGGTCCCGGCTGCCGGCAGTGAAGACTTTAGGACCTGCCGACGTCAGCGTCACGTGACCCGTCACATGACTCTGACGTCAGCGAAGGTCCTGCCGGGAACCAAGCAGGAGCGCTGCACGGGCCGTCAGAAGGTGAGTATATATATATTTTTTATTTTATTCTTTTTTTTTTAATGGTACCTGGGTCTGGATGAGAGTCCTCTCCTCCACACCCGGGTACCATCCGCACATTAGACCGCACGGAATGCGCATCAACATATACAGTGATGCAGGTTCCATGCGGTCTAATGCTAGTCAATGGCGGCAAGAAAGCAGCGTTTCCGCAAAATTAATTGACATGCTGCGGATTTTTGAGCGCAGCGTTTACGCTGCGGAAAAATCCACATCATGGGCACAGCACATGCGGATTTCAATTGGGGAACATTGCTGCCCTTCTACCATGCGTTTTTAATGCGTTTCCGCTGCGTTTCTGCACCTGCAAAAACGCCGCGGAAACGCATTAAAAACGCATCGTGTGAACTCAGCCTAAGTGTACATGCAATACACTGACTCACCAGTGATGTCTCTAGGTGAAGTCCTTCATCTTCGCTTTTCTTCTTCATCTGGCACAGACGGCCATCACTTCTTCCAGCCAGGAATCATCTCTGCAGAAAATAACACACAGTTATCGATAACTGATCTCTTCTAGAGAATATTCCCACTTTTCCCCCCCGACTTCTACACTACACCAGTTGAGGAAAAAAAGCAACATAGTGCCGTCCTGCACAATAACAGGACCCCTCTTTTGTCCCATCCCATGGAAAACAATTTCCTAAAAAGTAAATTATATTACAGAAGTAATAATGTAATAATAATAATTGGAATCTAAAGTAATAATGTTCCCCACTGGTCACCATAAACTAATAAAGTATGTTCCTCAATCTGGCCCCCAAACAGTAATTAAGTCCCTTGTCTAGCCAGGCACCCCCATTTGTCCCTTCTGGCCCCCATTTGTCTAGTGTGACCCCTCCATATATTGATCCTAGCACACGTGTATCGAGCCTGCCCCCTCCCATATACCCATCCTAGCCCCCCCCACATATCCATCCTTGCCTCCATGCTTCCAGCCTGCGCCCTCATATATCCCCCCCCCATATATCTTCCATGTGTCCAGCCAGCCCTCTACATATCCATCCTGGCCTCCATGTGTCCAGCCTCCCCCCTCATATATCCATACTGCCCTTACCCCCTGCATATATCCATCCTGGCACCCCCTATATATCCAGCGTGCCCCTCCATATATTTATGTTAGCCCATGTGTATCGAGCCAGCCCCCCCACATATCCATCCTAGCCCCCCATGGGTCCAGCCTGTCCCCCTCATATATCCATCCTGGCCTCCATGTGTTCAGCCTGCCCCCCCATATATCCATCCTGGCCCCCATATATCCATCCTGGCCTCCATGTGTCCAGGCTGCCCCCCCATTTACCCATCCTGCCCACCCCTTTTGCCTGGGTCCAGCCAGGGTTCCCCCTTGTGTGTCCAGCCAGGGCCCCCCCTTGTGTGTCCATCCAGGGCTCCCCCTTGTGTGTCCAGCCAGGGCCCCCCCTTGTGTGTCCAGCCGAGCCCCCCTTGCGCGTCCAGCCAGGGTTCCCTCTTGCGTGTCCAGCCAGGGTTCCCCCTTGCGTGTCCAGCCAGGGACCCCCTTGCGTGTCCAGCCAGGGCTCCCCCCTCGTGTGTCCAGCTTGCCCCCCCTCATGTGTCCAGCCAGGGTTCCCCCCTCGTGTGTCCAGCCAGGGTTCCCCCCTTGTGTGTCCAGCCAGGGTTCTCCCTTGTCTGTCCATCTAGGATTCCCCCCTTGTGTGTCCAGCCAAGGTCCCCCCCTTGTGTGTCCAGACAGGCTACCCCCTTGTGTGTCCAGCCAGGCTACCCCCTTGTGTGTCCAGCTGGGCCCCCCCTTGTGTGTCCAGCTGGGCCCCCCTTGTGTGTCCAGCTGGGCCCCCCTTGTATGTCCAGCTGGGCCCCCCCTTGTGTGTCCATCCGGGCCCCCCCTTAGGTGTGTCCAGCTAGGCCCCCCTTGTGTGTCTAACCAGGGTTCCCCCTTGTGTGTACAGCCTGGCTACCCCCTTGTGTGTCCAGCTGGGCCCCCCCTTGTGTGTCCAGCTGGGCCCCCCCTTGTGTGTCCAGCTGGGCCCCCCCTTGTGTGTCCAGCTAGGCCCCCCTTGTGTGTCTAGCCAGGGATCCCCCTTGTGTGTACAGCCAGGGCCCCCCCTTGTGTGTCCAGCCAGGGTTCCCCCCTTGTGTGTCCATCCAGGACCCCCCCCTTTTGTGTCCAGTCGGCTCCCCCCTTGTGTGTCCAGCCAGCCTACCCCCTTGTGTGTCCAGCCAGGGTTGCCCCTTGTGTCCAGCCAGGGTTCCCCCCCCCTGTGTGTCCAGCCAGGATCCCCCTTTTGTGTCCAGCCAGGCTACTCCCTTGTGTGTCTGTCCAGCTGGGCCCCCCCTTGTGTGTCCAGCTGGGCCCCCGCTTGTGTGTCCAGCTAGCCCCCGCCTTGTGTGTCCAGCCAGTGGGTCCAGACCATTACACACACACACACACACACACCTCTTACCTTCCTGCGCTCCCGTGCGGTGTCCTCCTTCTCCTGAGTTGCGCGCCTCCTTCACAGCAGGCGCATGACGATGACGTCATAAGCCGGCCGGCGAAGGGAGACACGCAGCTTCAGCTGCTTCACTGGGACGTGCGCCGCGGTGGTTCAGGTAATGAACGCTGCGTGCGCGCGTCCCGGCATACACTGTGCCTGCGCTTTTAAAGGGCCCGTGCCCCTTAAAACCGCAGGATTGTTTTTTTGTTCTCTTCTCCCCCTCTCCTCTGCAGCAGGGGGCGGGGCCCACCGGGAAAATTCCCGGTATCCCGCCAGCCCAGACCGACCCTGTGTCACAGTACATAGATAATGCACATAGTGAGGTCACAGTACAGAGATAATGCACATAGTGAGGTCATAGTAGAGAGATAATAAACACAGTGATGTCACATTACAGAGATAATACACAAATTGATGTCACAGTAGAGATAATAAGCACAGTAATGTCACATTACAGAGATAATACACATAGTGATGTCACAGTACAGAGATAATAAACACAGTGATGTCACATTACAGAGATAATACACATAGTGATGTCACAGTATAGAGATAATGCAAATAGTGAGGTCACAGTAGAGAGATAATAAGCACAGTAATGTCACATTACAGAGATAATACACATAGTGATTTCACAGTACAGAGATAATAAACACAGTGATGTCACATTACAGAGATAATACACAAAGTGATGTCACAGTAGAGATAATAAGCACAGTAATGTCACATTACAAAGATAATACACATAGGGATGTCACAGTACAGAGATAATAAACACAGTGATGTCACATTACAGAGATAATACACATAGTGAGGTCACAGTACAGAGATAATGCAAATAGTGAGGTCACAGTACATAGATAATGCACATAGTGAGGTCAGAGTACATAGATAATGCACATAGTGAGGTCACAGTACAGAGATAATGCACATAGTGAGGTCTCAGTAGAGAGATAATAAACACAGTGATGTCACATTACAGAGATAATACACATAGTGATGTCACAGTATAGAGATAATGCAAATAGTGAGGTCACAGTAGTGAGATAATAAACACAGTGATGTCACATTACAGAGATAATACACATAGTGATGTCACAGTACAGGGATAATAAACACAGTGATGTCATATTACAGAGATAATACACATAGTGATGTCACAGCACAGGGATAATGCACATAGTGAGGTCACAGTACATAGATATTGCACATAGTGAGGTCACAGTACATAGATAATGCACATAGTGAAATCACAGTACAGAGATAATGCAAACAGTGATGTCACAGTACATAGATAATGCACATAGTGAGGTCACAGTACAGAGATAATTCACATAGTGAGGTCACAGTAGAGAGAGAATAAACACAGTGATGTCACATTACAGAGATAATAAACATAGTGAGGTCACAGTACATAGATAATGCACATAATGAGGTCAGAGTACAGAGATAATGCACATAGTGAGGTCACAGTAGAGAGATAATAAACACAGTGATGTCACAGTACAGAGATAATGCACATAGTGATGTCACAGTACAGAGATAATGCACATAGTGATGTCACAGTATATAGATAATGCACATAGTGAGGTCACAGTACAGAGATAATGGACATAGTGAGGTCACAGTACATAGATAATGCACATAGTGTGGTCACAGTACAGAGATAATGCGAATAATGTCACAGTACATAGAAAATGCACATAGTGATGTCACATTACATAGATAATACACATAGTGAGGTCACAGTACATAGATAATGCATATAGTGTGGTCACAGTACAGAGATAATGCACATAGTGATGTCACAGTACATAGATAATGCACATAGTGAGGTCACAGTACAGAGATAATGCACATAGTGAGGTCACAATACATAGATAATGCACATAGTGAGGTCACAGTACATAGATAATGCACATAGTGATGTCACAGTACAGAGATAATGCACATAGTGAGGTCACAGTAGAGAAATAATAAACACAGTGATGTCACATTACAGAGATAATACACATAGTGATGTCACAGTGCATAGATAATGCACATAGTGATGTCACAGTACATAGATAATGCACATAGTGATGTCACAGTACATAGATAATGCACATAGTGATGTCACAGTACAGAGATAATGCACATAGTGATGTCACCTTACAGAGATAATAAATACAGTGATGTTACATTACAGAGATAATACATATAGTGATGTCATAGTACAGAGATAATGCACATAGTGAGGACACAGGACATAGATAATGCACATAGTGAGGTCACAGTACATAGATGATGCACATAGTGAGGTCACAGTGCAGAGATAATGCATATAGTGAGGTCACAGTTGAGAGAAAATAAACACAGTGAAGTCACATTACAGAGATAATACATATAGTGATGTCACATTACAGAGATAATACACATAGTGATGTCACAGTATAGAGATAATGCAAATAGTAAGGTCACAGTACAGGGATAATACACATAGTGATGTCACAGTACAGAGATAATACACATAGTGATGTCACAGTACAGGGATAATAAACACAGTGATGTCATATTACAGAGATAATACACATAGTGGTGTCACAGCACAGAGATAATGCACATAGTGAGGTCACAGTACATAGATTATGCACATAGTGAAGTCACACTACATAGAAAATGCACATAGTGAAGTCACAGTACAGAGATAATGCACATAGTGAGGTCACAGTAGAGAGATAATAAACACAGTGATGTCACATTACAGAGATAATACACATAGTGATGTCACAGTACATAGATAATGCACATATTGAGGTCACAGTACAGAGATAATGCACATAGTGAGGTCACAGTAGAGAGATAATAAACACAGTGATGTCACATTACAGAGATAATCCACATAGTGAGGTCACAGTACAGAGATAATAAGCACAGTGATGTCACATTACAGAGATAATACACATAGTGAGGTCACAGCACATAGATAATGCACATTGTGAGGTCAGAGTACAGAGATAATGCACATAGTGAGGTCACAGTACAGAGATAATGCACATAGTGAGGTCACAGTACATAGATAATGCACATAGTGAGATCACAGTAGAGAGTTAATAAACACAGTGATGTCCCATTACAGAGATAATGCATATAGTGAGGTCACAGTAGAGAGATAATAAACACAGTGATGTCACAGTACAGAGATAATGCACATAGTGATGTCACAGTACATAGATAATGCACATAGTGAAGTCACAGTACAGAGATAATGCACATAGTGAGGTCACAGTACATAGAAAATGCACATAGTGTGGTCACAGTACAGAGATAATGCACATAGTCATGTCAGAGTACATAGATAATGCACATAGTGATGTCACAGTAGATAGATAATACACATAGTGAGGTCACAGTACATAGATAATGCACATAGTGTGGTCACAGTACAGAAATAATGCACATAGTGATGTCACAGTACATAGATAATGCACATAGTGAGGTCACAGTACATAGATAATGCACATAGTGATGTCACAGTACAGAGATAATGCACATAGTGATGTCACATTACAGAGATAATAAATACAGTGATGTTACATTACAGAGATAATACATATAGTGATGTCATAGTACAGAGATAATGCACATAGTGAGGTCACAGGACATAGATAATGCACATAGTGAGGTCACAGTACATAGATAATGCACATAGTGAGGTCACAGTGCAGAGATAATGCACATAGTGAGGTCACAGTTGAGAGAAAATAAACACAGTGAAGTCACATTACAGAGATAATACACATATTGATGTCACAGTAGAGATAATAAGCACAGTGATGTCACATTACAGAGATAATACACATAGTGATGTCACAGTATAGAGATAATGCAAATAGTAAGGTCACAGTACAGGGATAATACACATAGTGATGTCACAGTACAGAGATAATACACATAGTGATGTCACAGTACAGGGATAATAAACACAGTGATGTCATATTACAGAGATAATACACATAGTGGTGTCACAGCACAGAGATAATGCACATAGTGAGGTCACAGTACATAGATTATGCACATAGTGAAGTCACACTACATAGAAAATGCACATAGTGAAGTCACAGTACAGAGATAATGCACATAGTGAGGTCACAGTACAGAGATAATGCACATAGTGAGGTCACAGTACAGAGATAATGCACATAGTGAGGTCACAGTAGAGAGATAATAAACACAGTGATGTCACATTACAGAGATAATACACATAGTGATGTCACAGTACATAGATAATGCACATATTGAGGTCACAGTACAGAGATAATGCACATAGTGAGGTCACAGTAGAGAGATAATAAACACAGTGATGTCACATTACA
Organism: Phyllobates terribilis; assembly: GCF_046119375.1. Taxonomy (NCBI): domain Eukaryota; kingdom Metazoa; phylum Chordata; class Amphibia; order Anura; family Dendrobatidae; genus Phyllobates; species Phyllobates terribilis. The sequence goes on along the minus strand of NW_027362968.1, from coordinate 327,622 downwards.
GAGATAATCCACATAGTGAGGTCACAGTACAGAGATAATAAGCACAGTGATGTCACATTACAGAGATAATGCACATAGTGAGGTCACAGCACATAGATAATGCACATTGTGAGGTCAGAGTACAGAGATAATGCACATAGTAAGGTCACAGTACAGAGATAATGCACATAGTGAGGTCACAGTACATAGATAATGCACACAGTGAGATCACAGTAGAGAGTTAATAAACACAGTGATGTCCCATTACAGAGATAATGCACATAGTGAGGTCACAGTAGAGAGATAATAAACACAGTGATGTCACAGTACAGAGATAATGCACATAGTGATGTCACAGTACATAGATAATGCACATAGTGAAGTCACAGTACAGAGATAATGCACATAGTGAGGTCACAGTACATAGAAAATGCACATAGTGTGGTCACAGTACAGAGATAATGCACATAGTCATGTCAGAGTACATAGATAATGCACATAGTGATGTCACAGTAGATAGATAATACACATAGTGAGGTCACAGTACATAGATAATGCACATAGTGTGGTCACAGTACAGAAATAATGCACATAGTGATGTCACAGTACATAGATAATGCACATAGTGAGGTCACAGTAAAGGGATAATGCACATAGTGATGTCACAGTACAGAGATAATACACATAGTGAGGTCACATTACATAGATAATGCACATAGTGAGGTCACAGTACAGAGATAATGCACATAGTGAGGTCACAGTAGAGAAATAATAAACACAGTGGTGTCACATTACAGAGATAATCCTCATAGTGAGGTATCAGTACAGAGATAATAAACACAGTGATGTCACATTACAGAGATAATACACATAGTGAGGTCACAGTACATAGATAATGCACATAGTGATGTCACAGTACAGAGATAATGCACATAGTGAGGTCACAGTAGAGATAATAAGCACAGTAATGTTACATTACAGAGATAATACACATAGCGATGTCACAGTACAGAGATAGTAAACACAGTGATGTCACATTACAGAGATAATTCACATAGTGATGTCACAGTACAGGGATAATAAACACAGTGATGTCATATTACAGAGATAATACACATATTGATGTCACAGCACAGGGATAATGCACATAGTGAGGTCACAGTACATAGATAATGCACATAGTGAAATCACAGTACAGAGATAATTCAAACAGTGATGTCACAGTACATAGATAATGCACATAGTGAGGTCACAGTACATAGATAATTCACATAGTGAGGTCACAGTAGAGAGATAATAAACACAGTGATGTCACATTACAGAGATAATCTACATAGTGAGGTCACAGTACAGAGATAATAAGCACAGTGATGTCACATTACAGAGATAATAAACATAGTGAGGTCACAGTACATAGATAATGCACATAGTGAGGTCACAGTACAGAGATAATGCACATAGTGAGGTCACAGTATATGGATAATGTACATAGTGAGGACACAGTAGAGAGATAATAAACACAGTGATGTCCCATTACAGAGATAATGCACATAGTGAGGTCACAGTAGAGAGATAATAAACACAGTGATGTCACAGTACAGAGATAATGCACATAGTGATGTCACAGTACAGAGATAATGCACATAGTGATGTCACAGTATATAGATAATGCACATAGTGAGGTAACAGTACAGAGATAATGGACATAGTGAGGTCACAGTACATAGATAATGCACATAGTGTGGTCACAGTACAGAGATAATGCGAATAATGATGTCACAGTACATAGATAATGCACATAGTGATGTCACATTACATAGATAATACACATAGTGAGGTCACAGTACATAGATAATGCACATAGTGTGGTCACAGTACAGAGATAATGCACATAGTGATGTCACAGTACATAGATAATGCACATAGTGAGGTCACAGTACAGAGATAATGCACATAGTAAGGTCACAGTACATAGATAATGCACATAGTGAGGTCACAGTACAGAGATAATAAACACAGTGTTGTCACATTACAGAGATAATACACATAGTGAGGTCACAGTACAGAGATAATGCACATAGTGAGGTCAGAGTACAGAGATAATGCACATAGTGAGGTCACAGTACAGAGATAATACACATAGTGAGGTCACAGTACATAGATAATGCACATAGTGAGGTCACAGTACAGAGATAATGCACATATTGATGTCACAGTACATAGATAATGCACATAGTGATGTCACAGTACAGAGATAATGCACATAGTGAGGCACAGTACAGAGATAATGCACATAGTGAGGTCACAATACATAGATAATGCACATAGTGAGGTCACAGTACATAGATAATGCACATAGTGATGTCACAGTACAGAGATAATGCACATAGTGAGGTCACAGTAGAGAAATAATAAACACAGTGATGTCACATTACAGAGATAATACACATAGTGATGTCACAGTGCATAGATAATGCACATAGTGATGTCACAGTACATAGATAATGCACATAGTGATGTCACAGTACATAGATAATGCACATAGTGATGTCACAGTACAGAGATAATGCACATAGTGATGTCACAGTACAGAGATAATGCACATAGTGATGTCACATTACAGAGATAATAAATACAGTGATGTCACAGTACAGAGATAATACATATAGTGATGTCACAGTACAGAGATAATGCACATAGTGAGGTCACAGGACATAGATAATGCACATAGTGAGGTCACAGTACATAGATAATGCACATAGTGAGGTCACAGTGCAGAGATAATGCACATAGTGAGGTCACAGTACAGAGATAATGCACATAGTGAGGTCACAGTGCAGAGATAATGCACATAGTGAGGTCACAGTTGAGAGAAAATAAACACAGTGAAGTCACATTACAGAGATAATAAGCACAGTGATGTCACAGTACAGAGATAATAAACACAGTGATGTCACATTACAGAGATAATACACATAGTGATGTCACAGTATAGAGATAATGCAAATAGTGAGGTCACAGTACAGGGATAATACACATAGTGATGTCACAGTACAGAGATAATACACATAGTGATGTCACAGTACAGGGATAATAAACACAGTGATGTCATATTACAGAGATAATACACATAGTGGTGTCACAGCACAGAGATAATGCACATAGTGAGGTCACAGTACATAGATTATGCACATAGTGAGGTCACACTACATAGAAAATGCACATAGTGAAGTCACAGTAAAGAGATAATACACATAGTGATGTCACATTACAGAGATAATACACATAGTGATGTCACAGTACATAGATAATACACATAGTGATGTCACAGTACATAGATAATGCACATAGTGAGGTCACAGTACATTGATAATGCACAGTGTGGTCACAGTACCGAGATAATGCACATAGTGATGTCACAGTACATAGATAATGCACATAGTGAGGTCACAGTACAGAGATAATGCACATAGTGAGGTCACAGTAGAGAGATAATAAACAGAGTGATGTCACATTACAGAGATAATCCACATAGTGAGGTCACAGTACAGAGATAATAAGCACAGTGATGTCACATTACAGAGATAATACACATAGTGAGGTCACAGTACAGAGATAATAAACACAGTGATGTCACATTACAGAGATAATGCACATAGTGAGGTCACAGTACATAGATAATGCACATAGTGAGATCACAGTAGAGAGTTAATAAACACAGTGATGTCCCATTACAGAGATAATGCACATAGTGAGGTCACAGTAGAGACATAATAAACACAGTGATGTCACACTACAGAGATAATGCACATAGTGATGTCACAGTACATAGATAATGCACATAGTGAAGTCACAGTACAGAGATAATGCACATAGTGAGGTCACAGTACATAGATAATGCACATAGTCATGTCAGAGTACATAGATAATGCACATAGTGATGTCACAGTAGATAGATAATACACATAGTGAGGTCACAGTACATAGATAATGCACATAGTGTGGTCACAGTACAGAAATAATGCACATATTGATGTCACAGTACATAGATAATGCACATAGTGAGGTCACAGTACAGGGATAATGCACATAGTGATGTCACAGTACAGAGATAATACACATAGTGAGGTCACATTACATAGATAATGCACATAGTGAGGTCACATTAGAGAAATAATAAACACAGTGGTGTCACATTACAGAGATAATCCACATAGTGAGGTTTCAGTACAGAGATAATAAACACAGTGATGTCACATTACAGAGATAATAGACATAGTGATGTCACAGTACAGAGATAATAAACACAGTGATGTCACGTTACAGAGAAAATACACATAGTGATGTCACATTACAGAGATAATACATATAGTGATGTCACAGTACATAGATAATGCACATAGTGATGTCACAGTACATAGATAATGCACATAGTGAGGTCAGAGTACAGAGATAATGCACATAGTGAGGTCACAGTACATAGATAATGCACATAGTGAGATCACAGTAGAGAGATAATAAACACAGTGATGTTCCATTACAGAGATAATGCACATAGTGAGGTCACAGTACAGAGATAATAAACACAGTGATGTCACATTACAGAGATCATACACATAGTGAGGTCACAGTACATAGATAATGCACATAGTGAGGTCAGAGTATAGAGATAATGCACATAGTGAGGTCAGAGTATAGAGATAATGCACATAGTGAGGTCACAGTACAGAGATAATGCACATAGTGAGGTCATAGTAGTGAGAAAATAAACACAGTGAAGTCACATTACAGAGATAATACACATATTGATGTTACAGTAGAGATAATAAGCACAGTAATGTCACATTACAGAGATAATACACATAGTGATGTCACAGTACAGGGATAATAAACACAGTGATGTCACATTACAGAGATAATACACATAGTGATGTCACAGTACAGGGATAATAAACACAGTGATGTCATATTACAGAGATAATACACATAGTGATGTCACAGCACAGGGATAATGCACATAGTGAGGTCACAGTACATAGATAATGCACATAGTGAGGTCACAGTACATAGATAATGCACATAGTGAAATCGCAGTACAGAGATAATGCAAACAGTGATGTCACAGTACATAGATAATGCACATAGTGAGGTCACAGTACAGAGATAATTCACATAGTGAGGTCACAGTAGAGAGATAATAAACACAGTGATGTCACATTACAGAGATAATCTACATAGTGAGGTCACAGTACAGAGATAATAAGCACAGTGATGTCACATTACAGAGATAATAAACATAGTGAGGTCACAGTACATAGATAATGCACATAGTGAGGTCACAGTACAGAGATAATGCACATAGTGAGGTCACAGTAGAGAGATAATAAACACAGTGATGTCACAGTACAGAGATAATGCACATAGTGATGTCACAGTACAGAGATAATGCACATAGTGATGTCACAGTATATAGATAATGCACATAGTGAGGTAACAGTACAAAGATAATGGACATAGTGAGGTCACAGTACATAGATAATGCACATAGTGTGGTCACAGTACAGAGATAATGCGAATAATGATGTCACAGTACATAGATAATGCACATAGTGATGTCACATTACATAGATAATATACATAGTGAGGTCACAGTACATAGATAATGCACATAGTGTGGTCACAGTACAGAGATAATGCACATAGTGATGTCACAGTACATAGATAATGCACATAGTAAGGTCACAGTACATAGATAATGCACACAGTGAGGTCACAGTAGAGAGATAATAAATACAGTGGTGTCACATTACAGAGATAATCCACATAGTGAGGTCACAGTACAGAGATAATAAACACAGTGATGTCACATTACAGAGATAATACACATAGTGAGGTCACAGTACATAGATAATGCACATAGTGAGGTCAGAGTACAGAGATAATGCACATAGTGAGGTCACAGTACAGAGATAATACACATAGTGAGGTCACAGTACATAGATAATGCACATAGTGAGGTCACAGTACAGAGATAATGCACATATTGATGTCACAGTACATAGATAATGCACATAGTGAGGTCACAGTACAGAGATAATGCACATAGTGAGGTCACAATACATAGATAATGCACATAGTGAGGTCACAGTACATAGATAATGCACATAGTGATGTCACAGTACATAGATAATGCACATAGTGAGGTCACAGTAGAGAAATAAGAAACACAGTGATGTCACATTACAGAGATAATACACATAGTGATGTCACAGTACATACATAATGCACATAGTGATGTCACAGTACATAGATAATGCACATAGTGATGTCACAGTACATAGATAATGCACATAGTGATGTCAAAGTACAGAGATAATGCACATAGTGATGTCGCATTACAGAGATAATAAATATAGTTATGTTACGTTACAGAGATAATACACATAGTGAGGTCACAGTACATAGATAATGCACATAGTGAGGTCACAGTTGAGAGAAAATAAACACAGTGAAGTCACATTACAGAGATAATACACATATTGATGTCACAGTAGAGATAATAAGCACAGTGATGTCACAGTACAGAGATAATAAACACAGTGATGTCACATTACAGAGATAATACACATAGTGATGTCACAGTATAGAGATAATGCAAATAGTGAGGTCACAGTACAGGGATAATACACATAGTGATTTCACAGTACAGAGATAATACACATAGTGATGTCACAGTACAGGGATAATAAACACAGTGATGTCATATTACAGAGATAATACACATAGTGGTGTCACAGCACCGAGATAATGCACATAGTGAGGTCACAGTACATAGATTATGCACATAGTGAGGTCACACTACATAGAAAATGCACATAGTGAAGTCACAGTACAGAGATAATGCACATAGTGAGGTCACAGTAGAGAGATAATAAACACAGTGATGTCACATTACAGAGATAATACACATAGTGATGTCACAGTACATAGATAATGCACATAGTGAGGTCACAGTACATTGATAATGCACAGTGTGGTCACAGTACAGAGATAATGCACATAGTGATGTCACAGTACATAGATAATGCACATAGTGAGGTCACAGTACAGAGATAATGCACATAGTGAGGTCACAGTAGAGAGATAATAAACACAGTGATGTCACATTACAGAGATAATACACATAGTGATGTCACAGTATAGAGATAATGCAAATAGTGAGGTCAGAGTACAGAGATAATGCACTTAGTGAGGTCACAGTACATAGATAATGCACATAGTGAGATCACAGTAGAGAGTTAATAAACACAGTGATGTCCCATTACAGAGATAATGCACATAGTGAGGTCACAGTAGAGAGATAATAAACACAGTGATGTCACAGTACAGAGATAATGCACATAGTGATGTCACAGTACATAGATAATGCACATAGTGAAGTCACAGTACAGAGATAATGCACATACTGAGGTCACAGTACATAGATAATGCACATTGTGTGGTCACAGTACAGAGATAATGCACATAGTGAGGTCACAGTACATAGATAATGCACATTGTGTGGTCAGAGTACATAGATAATGCACATAGTGATGTCACAGTAGATAGATAATACACATAGTGAGGTCACAGTACATAGATAATGCACATAGTGTGGTCACAGTACAGAAATAATGCACATAGTGATGTCACAGTACATAGATAATGCACATAGTGAGGTCACAGTACAGGGATAATGCACATAGTGATGTCACAGTACAGAGATAATCCACATAGTGATGTCACATTACAGAGATAATACACATAGTGAGGTCACAGTAGAGAGATAATGCACATAGTGATGTCACAGTACATAGATAATGCACATAGTGAGGTCACAGTAGAGAGATAATGCACATAGTGAGGTCACAGTACATAGATAATGCACATAGTGATGTCACAGTACATAGATAATGTACATAGTGAGGTCACAGTACAGAGATAATGCACATAGTGAGGTCACAGTACCTAAATAATGCACATAGTGAGGTCACAGTAGAGAGATAATACACATAGTGAGGTCACAGTACATAGATAATGCACATAGTGATGTCACAGTACATAGATAATGTACATAGTGAGGTCACAGTACAGAGATAATGCACATAGTGAGGTCACAGTACCTAAATAATGCAGATAGTGAGGTCACAGTACATAGATAATGCACATAGTGAGGTCACAGTACAGAGATAATACACATAGTGATGTCACAGTACAGAGATAATACACATAGTGAGTTCACAGTACATAGATAATGCACATAGTGTGGTCACAGTACAGAGATAATGCACATAGTGAGGTCACAGTACATAAATAATGCACATAGTGATGTCACAGTACATAGATAATGTACATAGTGAGGTCACAGTACAGAGATAATGCACATAGTGAGGTCACAGTACCTAAATAATGCAGATAGTGAGGTCACAGTACATAGATAATGCACATAGTGAGGTCACAGTACAGAGATAATACACATAGTGATGTCACAGTACAGAGATAATACACATAGTGAGTTCACAGTACATAGATAATGCACATAGTGAGGTCACAGTACAGAGATAATGCACATAGTGAGTTCACAGTACATAGATAATGCAGATAGTGAGGTCACAGTACAGAGATAATGCACATAGTGAGGTCACAGTACATAAATAATGCACATAGTGAGGTCACAGTACAGAGATAATGCACATAGTGAGGTCACAGTACAGAGATAATGCACATAGTGAGGTCACAGTACAGAGATAATGCACATAGTGAGGTCACAGTACATAAATAATGCACATAGTGAGGTCACAGTACATAGATAATGCACATAGTGAGGTCACAGTACAGAGATAATGCACATAGTGAGTGGGTGGGAGACGGTGGCGCACGTGTCGGCTTTCTTATTTATTGTTATGGGAGTTCCAAAAACAGAGGAGCAAATACAAGGAGGGAGAAGAAATGTATCAGAATGGTCACATGAGAATAAGGAGAAATATAACCGCAGCGCCGGCGTCATGGATCGTCCATCACTTATGTGACCTCCTATCAGTCTCCATCCAAGGGATGTATCTCAGTGGTAGAGCGCATGCATCCATGTCTTGTGATAAATTAGTAAAATCTCTCCAATTATATTCCAGGAACTTTGTTATTTGATTTTGCACTTAGTTCTCCCTTTGTCAGACCTCCATATACTGTCAGACCCCCATACTGTATACTGTTACACTCTGGAGCATTGTTTGCACACATCCCACTTACTTTCTTTTGTCTTTATATTGTTTCTCTCTTTATTCTTTGCATCACACGACCATCCATTATGTAAATGTCATTGATATTCTGTGTGTGTATACCTATCCATCTTATACAGTTATATGAAAAAGTTTGGGCACCCCTATTAATCTTAAGCTTAATGTTTTATAAAAATTGGTGTTTTTGCAACAGCTATTTCAGTTTGATATATGTAATAACTGTTGGACACAGTAATGTTTCTGCCTTGAAATGAGGTTTATTGTACTAACAGAAAATGTGCAATCTGCATTCAAACAAAATTTGACAGGTGCATAAGTATGGGCACCCTTATCATTTTCTTGTTTTAAATACTCCTACCTACTTTTTACTGACGTACTAAAACACTTTTTTTGGTTTTGTAACCTAATTGAGCTTTGAACTTCATAGCCAGGTGTATGCAATCATGAGAAAAGCTACTTAAAGTGGCCACTTACAAGTTGTTCTCCTGTTTGAATCTCCTCTGAAGAGTGGCATCATGGGCTCCTCAAAACAACTGTCAAATGATCTGAAAACAAAGATTATTCAACATAGTTGTTCAGGGGAAGGATACAAAAAGCTGTCTCAGAGATTTAACCTGTCAGTTTCCACTGTGAGGAACATAGTAAGGAAATGGAACAACACAGGGACAGTTATTGTTAAGGCCAGAAGTGGCAGGCCAAGAAAAACATCAGAAAGGCAGAGAAGAAGAATGGTGAGATCAGTCAAGGACAATCCTCAGACCACCTCCAGAGAGCTGCAGCATCAACTTGCTGCAGATGGTGTCACTGTGCATCGGTCAACTATGCAACGCACTTTGCACAAGGAGAAGCTGTATGGGAGAGTGATGCGAAAGAAGCCGTTTCTGCAAGCACGCCACAAACAGAGTCGGCTGAGGTATGCAAAAGCACAATTGGAGAAGCCAATTTTTTTTTTGGAAGAAGGTCCTGTGGACTGATGAAACCAAGATTGAGTTGTTTGGTCATACAAAAAGGCATTATGCATGGCGGCAAAAAAACACAGCATTCCGAGAAAAACACTTGCTACCCACAGTAAAATTTGGTGGAGGTTCCATCATGCTTTGGGGCTGTGTGGCCAATGCCGGCGCCAGGAATCTTGTTAAAGTTGAGGGACGCATGGATTCCACTCAGTATCAGCAGATTCTTGACAATAATGTTCAAGAATCAGTGATAAAGTTGAAGTTACGCAGGGGATGGATCTTTCAGCAAGACAATGATCCAAAACACCGCTCCAAATCTACTCAGGCATTCATGCAGAGGAACAATTACAATGTTCTGGAATGGCCATCCCAGTCCCCAGACCTGAATATCATTGAACATCTGTGGGATCATTTGAAGAGGGCTGTCCATGCTCAGCGACCATCAAACTTAACTGAACTGGAATTGTTTCGTAAAGAGGAATGGTCAAAAATACCTTCATCCAGGATCCAGGAACTCATTAAAAGCTACAGGAAGCGACTAGAGGCTGTTATTTTTGCAAAAGGAGGATCTACTAAATATTAATGTCACTTTTCTGGTGAGGTGCCCATACTTATGCACCTGTCAAAGTTTGTTTGAATGCAGATTGCACATTTTCTGTTAGTACAATAAACCTCATTTCAAGGCAGAAACATTACTGTGTCCAACAGTTATTACATATATCAAAATGAAATAGCTGTTGCAAAAACACCAATTTTTAAAAAACATTAAGCTTAAGATTAATAGGGGTGCCCAAACTTTTTATATAACTGTATTTACACTGCTCAAAATAATAAAGGGAGCACTCAAATAACACATCCTAGATCTGAATGAATGAAATCTTCTCATTGAATACTTTGTTCTGTACAAAGTTGAATGTGCTGACAACAAAATCACACAAAAATCATCAATTGAAATCACATTTATTAACCAATGGAGGCCTGGATTTGGAGTCACCCCCAAAATTAAAGTGGAATAACACACTACAGGCTGATCCAACTCTGATGTAATGTCCTTAAAACAAGTCAAAATGAGGCTCAGTATTGTGTGTGACCTCCACGTGCCTGTATGACCTCCCTACAACGCCTGGGCATGCTCCTGATGAGGCTGAGTATTGTGTGTGGCCTCCACGTGCCTGTATGACCTCCCTACAACGCCTGGGCATGCTCCTGATGAGGCTGAGTATTGTGTGTGGCCTCCATGTGCCTGTATGACCTCCCTACAACGCCTGGGCATGCTCCTGATGAGGCTGAGTATTGTGTGTGGCCTCCACGTGCCTGTATGACCTCCCTACAACGCCTGGGCATGCTCCTGATGAGGCTGAGTATTGTGTGTGGCCTCCATGTGCCTGTATGACCTCCCTACAACGCCTGGGCATGCTCCTGATGAGGCTGAGTATTGTGTGTGGCCTCCACGTGCCTGTATGACCTCCCTACAACGCCTGGGCATGCTCCTGATGAGGCTGAGTATTGTGTGTGGCCTCCATGTGCCTGTATGACCTCCCTACAACGCCTGGGCATGCTCCTGATGAGGTTGCGGATGGTCTCCTGTGGGATCTCCTCCCAGACCTGGACTAAAGCATCCGCCAACTCCTGGACAGTCTGTGGTGCAACGTGACGTTGGTGGATGGAGCGAGACATGATGTCCCAGATGTGCTCAATCGGATTCAGGTCTGGGGAACGGGCGGCCAGTCCATAGCTTCAATGCCTTCATCTTGCAGGAACTGCTGACACACTCCAGCCACATGAGGTCTGGCATTGTCCTGCATTAGGAGGAACCCAGGGCCAACCTCACCAGCATATGGTCTCACAAGAGGTCTGAGGATCTCATCTCGGTACCTAATGGCAGTCAGACTACCTCGGCGAGCACATGGAGGGCTGTGCTGCGGGCTGGTATGTTTATGCACAATCACCAGGGACCTTCCCAGCCTGATAATATCAGCTCTCAGTTGTCTGCTTTAATTAACTTTGCTGGTTACATGGGGGGATACACCACGTCATTTTTTTTTGTTTGTTTTTTTATTTAATCATTAAAAGCTGCCTGATAAGCTCCACAGGGTGCAAAGTTATTATATGTTGGGTGGTTGTGCAATTATTTGTCTATATGTCTGTTCCTATGTCTAAATGTCTCTCTGTACGTCTGTTGGTCAATATATCTGTCTATCTATCTACTCAATCTATCTCCATTATCTATCTCCATGTCATTTATTGCTGTCTAAAAACGCTAGAAAAATGCAGGAAAAAAAGCACGTTTTTGCCGCTGCGTTTTTCCTGCCAAGAGATGTGGAAATGCTGCAGAAATTTCTGCTTTCAAATAAGTGTGAACATACCCTTAGGGTTTTGCATATGAGCATAACACACATGCAGGGGATGTAGCTCAGTGGTAGAGCGCATGCTTTGCATGTATGAGGCCGCGGGTTTAATCCCCAACATCTCCATTGTCATGTATTCCACAGAGATCACTCTATATCTCACCATGCTGTCACTGTGTCAGGATTTCATCAGGGATTCCAACATATGGAATATATGTTAATGCCCTCTGTACAGTCACTGCCACCTTCACAATAGCCCAATTATTAATATTACTCGCTGCCACCACCGGCTGAGTTTGAAATATAGTACAAGGCCTTGCCTGGCCAAACGCCTGCATTCTGGTAGTGTATGGCTTCTGGGAAGGGAACGATTACAGGACAAAAGAAACAGAACGATTAGACTTTATATTTAATCCAAATGGGAGGCAGTGTTTAGGAAAACTATACAAAAATGTTTACAAAAGGAGACAATACAATACATTAATAGTTACACCAAATAATAAGGATTAAAGAAGAGACTTACTATAAGATCGCTGAGACGATTCAATATAGGTGGATTTGATTTGAACGTTATCGAATATGACCCATTGCTTATAGTATCTATACCCCCCAGCCAACTATTTTATGCTGAAGGGAGAGACCCCCCTGGGATGACGTCACAGGGACTGGGCTCTAGCCTGCACATTTTATTAAAAACTTCTGGGATAACTCATCGCTCGTTGATCCCAGAATCCCAAAAGTGATACCATATTTCTATTATGATTTTACCTTCATTTAAGGACCACACACTGCATAGTTGCGACCTGCTATCCTAGTGCTTTAGTGCTACAGCTCCATGGAGGGGTTTGATAAAATATGCATAGCGTTATGTGATATTTCAGTTTTTCTTTTTTAATAATTTTGCAAAAATTTCTACATTTCAGTTTTTTTTCAGTCAAGATGGGGTGCAGAGTGTACTTTAATGAGGAAAAAATGAACTTTTTAGAGTTTACCAAATGGCTGCAATGAAACAAAGAGTGAAACATTTAAAGGGGTCTGAATACTTTCCGTATCCAATGTATTGCTCCATACAGTATGGGCCCCATATAATGCTCCATACAGTATGGCCCCATATAATGCTCAATATAGTATGGGCCCCATATAATGCTCCATACAGTATGGCCCCATATAATGCTCAATATAGTATGGCCCCATATAATGCTCCATACAGTATGGCCCCATGTAATGCTCCATACAGAAAAAAAATAATAATCAAATACTTCCCTCTCCTTGTTCCCCGCTGGCCGCAGGTCCTGTCTCCACAGCGTGTTCCGGCTCTCTGCACTGTGACTGCCCAGCACAGAGGGGGCGCTGTAGTGATCGCGCCCTCTTCCCTGAGATGTCACAGAGTCGGAAGACACCGGAGCTGCCAGCTATATAGTGGCCGATTCCGGGTACTGCACACCTGACCCTATTCATATGATCTGCAGTACCCCGCTGTAGCCACTATGCAGTTGTTGGCGCTGTGCTGTTCCAGTCTGCAAATAATCACATCCAACCGGCACCAAGAACAGCTGATCACGCGTGCCGGGGGTCGCGTCCCCATTAATCTAATATTGGTCGCCTATCCTAAGGGTAAGTCATCAATATAAAAGAGCTGGACATCCCCTTTATCTGTTGCCACTACCCCTATACCAACTAATGGTAAATCCCTCCCTCACTTATCATTATGTGCTGCTAATGTTACGTAACAACATTCTATATAGTGAAGTCACAACCAGACATAGAGATGGTAAATATTATTTATTTTTAGGAACATTTGGACAAATAATGGAATATATGAGGATATCATAGTCTGGGGCTGCAGCTGTTATCAGCATCTCTGCACATGATGGAATCAGGGTCTCTATGAAGCAGATGAGGGATCTGTGGATCATTATGGAAATGATCTGTAACTTCTGCAGATTTCTGTAAAGAGAAGACACCAAATTATTACATCTCATCAATAGATTCCCAGTAAAAAGTTAATAATCAGCTGGAAAATATAAAAAAGCAAATTCTAATATCTACTTACATGAAGGACAAGTCATTCTGATCTAATTCCTCAATGTTCTCCAGACTTGGATCATCCTTCTATGAAAAGGAGAAAAGAACAATTACTTATATGTCACATGTGATCTAGATATCATGGGGCAGCGGGAATGAGAGGTGACTTACCATCGGGTGTTTTTGGGGTGTTCATGGCCCTTCATGCTTGGTAAGATGTTGACCAAAGCTGATGGTAAACTAAAGAGAGATCAGAACAGCAGGAGGTTAAAGGTGATATTTTTTACAGTCTTGTAATGAATGTAGTGTTAATGTATGCATTGCTCCCTTACCTGGGCTGGGGTCAGTATGTTCTCCACCACTGTCTGCACCATGAACATGGTGCTTCAATGGAAGCAGTGGTTACGGCACAGGGGGCACAGAGGTTTGGAGCGGAGCCATCTAGTAATACATCCCTGATGGAAGGTGTGGTCACATGGAAGGACCGTGACCTGCTCTCCGATCTCATATTCGGTCATACAGATGATACATGACTCGGCCTCCTCCTGTGCGGTTACATCCCTTGTTGGGAGATTTGCAATTAGCAGTGCTCTCCTGCGAACCCAATGCTGCCGCCTCTGCCGCACAGGTAGGTTTTGTGCAGGTGGCTCCACAGCATTGCTGTCGCTCTGACGTCCATCACTGGTAGAAGGTCTTTCCTCGTCTCTTGGAGGAGACCGTCCATCACTGGTAGAAGGTCTCTCCTGCACAGGTAGGTTTTGTGCAGGTGGCTCCACCTGTGGCAGTGGTGGTGTCATCACACCCACTTCCTCCAGTTGAATGGGTGGGAGGGGACGGCCGCCATCCCTGCTGCTCTCTCCGGAGGGCTCTGCAGGGGCTGGTCTTAGAGGAGAGCGGCTTCTATCCCTGCTCTCTTCCTGTCCTCTACGCCGTGGAGGATCTCTGGCCCGTCTCCCTCTCCTCTCAGTGACAGCATTGCTGTCTCTCTGACGTCCATCACTGGTAGAAGGTCTTTCCTGATCTCTTGGAGAAGACCTCCTTCCATCACTGGTAGAAGGTCTTTCCTGATCTCTTGGAGGAGACCTCCTCCGTCCATGGACAATTATGGCCTGACCTATAAACAAATAAGAATTTATCTGAATTATTTCCAATTTTAGTAAACACTTTTTGGCTATAGTGATGGGTCCTTCTACTGCTGTGGTGTTTAGGGAGAGGGGAACCCTAGAAAGAATTGACTTTATTTTGGCCTTAGTTAACCTGCACTGTCTGTCCTGAAATGTGTCCCCTCATACCCCAGGGATATCTCCTCCCAGGAAAGCCCTATAGTGTGGGAATATTGTGGATCTCCCCCAAATATTTCACTTACCTTGATTTTCTGGTCGGCGCAGCCATGCCTCATTGTCAGCAATCAGCTGGCGCAGCTCCCGGGCGCTCATGACTTAGGTACCTGGAGCTGGCTGATAGAATATTGGAGAACTAAGCTCTCCGGTGGCACCGGTGTTATTGTGCTCTGATCAAAGATCAAGAAGAAGAAATGGAAGTAATCACCAGATGTGTAACACAAACTAGTTCGCTCTTCCACAACCAAAGTGAAGTCTCAGCAAAAGCATCAACTCAAGAAATGGCGCTGATGTCACAGTGCTCAGAGATTATATACCCTCAGGACATTCCATGATGTCATTATGACATCATAACTGAGTGACCCCCTAATCCTGAGCATTGTGACATCAGAGCAGCCAGGCCGCCATGTTTGCTGCCAACTGGTGAATGAGGCAGAGAATGTGGAACAGAAATATCCCATCTGATTAATAGAATATAAATCTATATAAATCTGTGTTGGAAAAGATAGAAAAATCAGTTTTCTCCATGTTTGTAAATAGTCGTTTTTTCGCTTTGGTAGATATTATATACATGTTATATATGGTATAAATTATCTTCTGCTGTAAATGATAATAATGGAATGTTATTCTTTATCATTTATAGTTGTGGGTGATACATTATTGCTAAACAATAAACAACTCACCGACCTGTCAGGGAAATGATCAGGTTATATAAATGAGTGAAAATAGAATAAATAATAATAGAAGGTAAAGTATACAAATGCCTCTAAAAAAAAAAGTCATCAGTTTTTTTTACTTTTCTGTACCACCAGGGCCGTCCTACATGACATACATGGATTTTACCTGGGTGTCTCGTGCCCCTATAATAATGTGTCCATATCACTCAGTTACCCCAAATCCACAAAACTATCTATTAGAACAGGACCTGGACTGGTAATCTTCCTACCTGGCAGATTCCCTGTGGACGCCTCGGGTGGGCTGGTCAGTGGATCACCAGCAAGGTGCAGATTTAGCCCTCCTAAAGTATAACAATAGTACAGTGGTGGCCAAAAGTATTGGCACCCCTGCAATTCTGTCGGATGATACTCAGTTTCTTCCTGAAAATGATTGCAATCACAAACTCTTTGGTATTATTATCTTCATTTAATTTGTCTTCAATGAAAAAAAACAAAAAGAATTGTCCTAAAGCTAAATTGGATATAATTCCACACCAAACCTAGAAAAGGGGGTGGACAAAAGTATTGGCACTGTTTGAAAAATCATGTGATGCTTCTCTAATTCATGTAATTAACAGCACCTGTAACTTACCTGTGGCACCTAACAGGTGTTGGCAATAACTAAATCACACTTGCAGCCAGTTAACATGGATTAAAGTTGACTCAACCTCTGTCCTGTGTCCTTGTGTGTACCATATTGAGCATGGAGAAAAGAAAGAAGACCAAAGAACTGTCTGAGGACTTGAGAAACCAAATTGTGAGGAAGCATGAGCAATCTCAAGGCTACAAGTCCATCTCCAAAGACCTGAATGTTCCTGTGTCTTCCGTGCGCAGTGTCATCAAGAAGTTTAAAGCCCATGGCACTGTGGCTAACCTCCCTAGATGTGGACGGAAAAGAAAAATTGACGAGAGATTTCAACGCAAGATTGTGCGGATGGTGGATAAAGAACCTCTACTAACATCCAAACAAGTTCAAGCTTCCCTGCAGTCCAAGGGTACAACAGTGTCAACCCGTACTATCCGTCGGCGTCTGAATGAAAAGGGACTGTATGGTAGGATACCCAGGAAGACCCCACTTCTTACCCCGAGACATAAAAAAGCCAGGCTGGAGTTTGCCAAAACTTACCTGAGAAAGCCTAAAACGTTTTGGAAGAATGTTCTCTGGTCAGATGAGACAAAAGTCGAGCTTTTTGGGAAAAAGCATCAACATAGAGTGTACAGGAAAAAAAAGAGGCATTCAAAGAAAAGAACACGGTCCCTACAGTCAAACATGGTGGAGGTTCCCTGATGTTTTGGGGTTGCTTTGCTGCCTTTGGCACTGGACTGCTTGACCGTGTGCATGGCATAATGAAGTCTGAAGACTACCAACAAATTTTGCAGCATAATGTAGGGCCCAGTGTGAGAAAGCTGGGTCTCCCTCAGAGGTCATGGGTCTTCCAGCAGGACAATGACCCAAAACACACTTCCAAAAGCGCTATAAAATGGTTTGAGAGAAAGCACTGGAGACTTCTAAGGTGGCCAGCAATGAGTCCAGACCTGAATCCCATAGAACACCTGTGGAGAGATCTCAAAATGGCAGTTTGGAGAAGGCACCCTTCAAATATCAGGGACCTGGAGCAGTTTGCCAAAGAAGAATGGTCTACAATTCCAGCAGAGCATTGTAAGAAACTCCTTGATGGTTACCGGAAGCAGTTGTTCGCAGTTATTTTGGCTAAAGGTTGTGCAACCAAGTATTAGGCTGAGGGTGCCAATACTTTTGTCCGGCCCATTTTTGGAGTTTTGTGTGAAATGATCAATGATTTGATTTTTGCTTCATTCTCTTTTGTGTTTTTTCCTTGCAAGCAAATTAAATGAAGATAATAAGACCAAAGAATTTGTGATTGCAATCATTTTCAGGAAGAAACTGAGTATTATCTGACAGAATTGCAGGGGTGCCAATACTTTTGGCCACCACTGTAACTATAACAATAGTATGTTTGCATACTATAGCGCTACAGAGTGCTACTTTATTTGTTGGTTATATATGGAGATGGCTACTCTTAGTAAGCACCTGTACACACCGGTTTTCTGTTTTGAAAGTGACGGTCAGTCTTTTGATATTTGTATACATAGGATTTCTGAATGATCACTCCACCCCTAAGCCTCAGGAGGTTTTAATTATAGCAGGATCCTACCCTCCCATATACATGTACACTTTAGTATAAGATTGGATTCACACTAGGTAGGTTCCTGGCAACGAGAGTCGCCTTACCATGGCTATCGGGTACACATGAATTGGCTAATTTATGCGCTAAGAATTCTCATTTATTTCTATTTTCTAGAGCAGTAATGCAATTCAAATTTCATACATTTCATGTTTTCATGCTATAGCGCTACAGAGTGCTACTTTATTTGTTAGTTATATAGATGGCAACTCTTAGTAAGCACCTGTACAGACCAGTTTTCTGTTTTGGAAGTGACGGTCAGTCTTTTGATAGCTGTTATTGATAACCAGGGAACATTTTGGGCTAATGGCCCCTTTCCCTGGCTAGTAATATCAGCCCCCAGCAGACGGCTTTCCCTCTGCTGGTTATGAAAATTTGGCCAGAGCCCCCTCTGTTTTTTTAATCTAATTCTTTATTTTACACATAATGTACACTGGGCTTGCTGACTACAATTTCCATCACTGTCGCCTGCTCGCGCTGATCTCAGGCAACAATGATATGAGCTGCATTCAGCTCCCGGCGCATGTCCAGCACTCCGGCATTCAAAAGTCTCGCATTAGAGCTACCGCCGTCAGACCCGGTGGCTTGAACTCCGGTAACCTTGTAGAGTTCAAAGCCACCGGGTCTCCCGGCAGTTGCAAGGCCCAGAAACCTCATGGGAAACTTTGAGGGACATTTTAGGTTTTGGAAGTTTCCAGCTGCTGGAACACCTAGTGGCAGCGAACTAAGGTTACTTTAGGTGTGTATTTTACTGTGCTTGTTAATAAAAAAAGAGAAGTGGGGTCCCTCGTAATTTTTATAATCAGCAAAGGGAAAATCAACGGCTGGTGGCTGATATTATTTGGGAACAGGCCAATAGCCATAAAGATTCCCAGGCTATTAATATCAGCTCACAGCTGTTTGCTTAGCCTTTACTGCTTATTATAGGGGAGACCCCAAACAAAAATTGATGTGGGGTCCCCCTATATTCACTAACCATCAAAGGCTAAACAGACAGCTGCGAGATGATATTAATAGCTTAGGAAGTGGCCATGGTTATTGGCCCCCTCCTAGACTAAAAACATCAGCTCTCATCCGCCCCAGAAATGGTACATCAATAAAATGTGCCAAATCTGATGCTTAGCCTCTGCTCTTCCCACTTGTCTTGATGCGATGACAAGTGGGTTAATGATTGTGGGGTTGACGTCAGCTGTTTTATGGCCGCTAACATCAAGCCCACAAGTTAGTAATGGAGAGGCATCTATAAGACTCCCTATTACTAACCCAATAATCAGATTGTAAAAAAACACACCCAGAATAAAGTCCTTTATTTGAAATAAAGACAAACACTCCTTTATTAAAATAAAAATAAAAAAGTATTATATTCACCTTTACACCTAATTCACCAAAGCCTTTGTCCCCTGTAAAAGAGAAAAAAATAAAAAAACACCATAATGCTCACCTTAACACCTAATCCCTGATGCCCTTGTCACCTGTAAACGACAAAAAGTAGTAAACCACCATAATACTCACCTGTCTGCCGTGAATATAATCCATACTGTCCCACGACAATCCGGATGACTTGGAGAAGAGTCACATCAGCAGTCACTAATGTGACTGCTCTCCACGACAGCCCGCTCACACTGACACAAGAGTGTAATCTCTCCTGCAGGTGATGCCGCCTTTCTACCGCTGCTGATGGCCTGCAACCAATCATCAGACATAAGCAATATCAGGAGATCATCATGGGGTGCAGTGCTTGTCACGGTGCGTATCTGGGAGGTAAGTGCTCTATGCTTTCTTCTTAATTCATTGGGACAATAGAAAAGCGCCATCCAGTAGGGAACAATCTCTTTAAAATACGGGAAAAGGAGAATTGGATTTTTTTAAAATTTGTTCAATAAAAGGCATAAAAAATAAAATCGCCTCCTTTTTTCCCCATATTTTAAATATAAACAAATAATGAAAAAATTAAAGAAAAATAGTTTTGTCTTGTCCCTAATAGTCCAGACTATGAGAATATGATGTTATTTATGCTGCATGATTATAAAAGAGAAAAAATAATAGAGAAAATCTATTAGTAGATAGTCATAGATTAGTGACTCTTGGAGATGAGAACAAATCCATGGGTGTCCATACAGGGGATGTAGCTCAGTGGTAGAGCGCATGCTTTCCCTGTATGAGGCCCTGGGTTCAATCCCCGACATCTCCATGTTTTGTGATAAAAAAACTAGTAAAGCTTCCAAATATTCAGGAATCTGATACGTGTGAGTATACAGCGGCTCGTCTGTCTGGGTGTAACACAGAACTAAATATCAGATATTTGCTTTTGAAAATGTTATGCAGAGTGATTGTTGGACACTAGGGGGCAGTGTAATCAGCACAATACACCTACATACATCGCTAGAGACTAGAGAGGAGGAAATCAGTTTTCAGGACCAGCGGCCGCAACAGTTATTCTGTGGCCGCTGGACAGGAGCCCCCCAAACCTAATCCCACCTGCTGGTATATTATGTGAGTGCTGTGTGCTATTAGTACAGTGGGGAAAATAAGTATTTGATACGCTGCTGATTTTGCCAGGGGCGGACACAGACTGTAGTGAGCCCCACATAACACTGCATACAGAATACTGGCCCCCATATAACGCTCCATGCAGGCTGTTCCCCCCTTACAATGCCCCATTACACGAGCGATATCTATTGTGAATTCTACAATAGCCCAGAAACCGGCAAATCCTCACAGCGCACAGTGCAGACCGGACAGTATAGTCCTCCATACAGTATTATGGGCACCATATAATGCTCCATACAGGATACTGACCCCCTTATAATGCTCCATACAGGATACTGGCCCCCATATAACGCTCCATACAGGATACTGACCCCCTTATAATGCTCCATACAGTATACTGGTCCCCATATAATGCTCCATACAGGATACTGGTCCCCATATAATGCTCCCTACAGGATACTGGTCCCCATATAACGCTCCATACAGGATACTGTCCCCCATATAATGCTCCATACAGAATACTGACCCCCATATAACACTCCATACAGAATATTAGCCCCATGTAATGCTCCATGCAGGCTGTTCCCCCCTCATAATGCCCCATGCAGGATGTCACACATCCCCCCACCAGATAATGCCCCATGCAGGATGTCACACACCCCCCCACCATATAATGCTCCATGCAGGATGTCACACCCACTTTCCCCCCACCATATAATGCCCCATGCCCCATACATGAAAAAAATAAAAAAAATCCAATACTCACCTCACTTCTTACCTGCTGCTGGCGCTGCTCCGGACTCCAGCGTCGCCCGCGTCTTCCCGCTCTGCACTGTGACAGGTCAGGAGAGAGCGCGCGCGGTGTAAAGACATCACCGCGCCCTCTGACCTGAGACGTCACAGTCAGAGGACGCGGAAGACGCTGAGGAGGCACGGGGAGGGGTAAGTATTGTGCCGGCGCCGTCACATGACCGGAGATGTCCCTGCGCTCAGCATGGTGCCGGGGAACCATGTGGAGCGCAGGGACATCTCCGGTCATGTGACGGCGGGAGGTCCTGCGGGGGGGCTCCATGAAGAGACGCACAAGAGGGGGGTCCCGAAGGGGCCCCGACCGGCCGGGCCCCATGCTGGAGTCAGGGCAGTCATGCCCTGATGGCGGCCCTGCTGGAGGCTGGAGGGGCCCCCTCTCCCTCGGGGGCCCCCGTTCAATGAACCGGCTGCACAGGCGGTAGTTCCGCCCCTGACTCCACCAGCAGAATAGTGTGTGCAGCTCTGGATTATAATACAGGATGTAACTCAGGATCAGTAATGTAATGAATGTACACAGTGACTCCACCAGCAGAATAGTGTGTGCAGCTCTGGAGTATAATAAAGGATGTAACTGAGGATGACTAGAGAATCAGTAATGTAATATATGTGCACAGTGACTGCACCAGCAGAATAGTGAGTGCAGCTCTGGAGTATAATGCAGGATGTAAGTCAGGATCAGTAATGTAATGAATGTAGACAGTGACTGCACCAGCAGAATAGTGAGTGCAGCTCTGAATTATAATACAGGATGTAACTCAGGATCAGTAATGTAATGAATGTAGACAGTGACTCCACCAGCAGAATAGTGTGTGCAGCTCTGGAGTATAATAAAGGATGTAACTGAGGATGAGTAGAGAATCAGTAATGTAATATATGTGCACAGTGACTGCACCAGCAGAATAGTGAGTGCAGCTCTGGATTATAATACAAGATGTAACTCAGGATGAGTAATGTAATGTATGTACACAGTGACTGCACCAGCAGAATAGTGAGTACAGCTCTGGAGTATAATACAGGATGTAACTCAGGATCAGTAATGTAATGTATGTACACAGTGACTGCACCAGCAGAATAGTGAGAGCAGCTCTGGAGTATAATACAGTATATAACTCAGGATCAGTGCAGGATCAGTAATGTAATGTATGTACACAGTGACTCCACCAGCAGAATAGTGAGTGCAGCTCTGGAGTATAATACAGGATGTAACTGAGGATCAGTAGAGGATCAGTAATGTAATGTATGTGCACAGTGACTGCACAAGCAGAATAGTGAGTGCAGCTCTGGAGTATAATACAGGATGCAAGTCAGGATAAGTACAAGATTAGTAATGTAATATATGTACACAGTGACTGCACCAGCAGAATAGTGAGTACAGCTCAGGATTATAATACAGGATGTAACTCAGGATCAGTAATGTAATGTATGCACACAGTGACTGCACCAGCAGAATAGTGAGTGCAGCTCTGGAGTATAATATAGGATGTAACTAAGGATCAGTACAGGATCAGTAATGTAATGTATGTACACAGTGACTGTACCAGCAGAATAGTGAGTGCAGCTCTGGAGTATAATACAGGATGGAACTCAGGATCAGTAATGTAATGTATGTACACAGTGACTGCACTAGCAGAATAGTGAGTGCAGCTCTGGGGTATAATAAGGGATGTAACTCAGGATCAGTACAGGATCAGTAATGTAATATATGTACACAGTGGTGCACCAGCAGAATAGTGAGTGCAGCTCTGGAGTATAATACAGGATGTAACTCAGGATCAGTAGAGGATCAGTAATGTAATGTATGTACACAGTGACTACACCAGCAGAATAGTGAGTGCATCTCTGGAGTATAATACAGGATGGAACTCAGGATCAGTAATGTAATGTATGTACACAGCGACTGCACTAGCAGAATAGTGAGTGCAGTTCTGGAGTATAATACAGGATGGAACTCAGGATCAGTAATGTAATGTATGTACACAGTGACTGCACTAGCAGAATAGTGAGTGCAGCTCTGGAGTATAATACAGGATGTAACTCAGGATCAGTACAGGATCAGTAATGTAATATATGTACACAGTGGCTGCACCAGCAGAATAGTGAGTGCAGCTCTGGAGTATAATACAGGATGTAACTCAGGATCAGAACCGGATCAGTAATGTAATGTATGTGCACAGTGACTGCACCAGCAGAATAGTGAGTGCAGCTCTGGAGTATAATACAGGATGGAACTCAGGATCAGTAATGTAATGTATGTACACAGTGACTGCACTAGCAGAATAGTGAGTGCAGCTCTGGAGTATAATACAGGATGGAACTCAGGATTAGTAATGTAATGTATGTACACAGTGACTCCACCAGCAGAATAGTGAGTGCAGCTCTGGAGTATAATAAAGGAATTAACTGAGGATGAGTAGAGGATCAGTAATGTAATGTATGTACACAGTGACTGCACCAGCACAATAGTGAGTTCAGCTCTGGAGTATAATACAGGATGTAACTAAGGATCAGTACAGGATCAGTAATGTAATATATGTACACAGTGACAGCACCAGCAGAAAAGTGAGTGCAGCTCTGGAGTATAATACAGGATGTAACTCATGATCAGTACAGGATCAGTAATGTAATGTATGTACACAGTGACTGCACCAGCACAATAGTGAGTTCAGCTCTGGAGTATAATACAGGATGTAACTCAGGATCAGTACAGGATCAGTAATGTAATGTATGTACACAGTGACTACACCAGCAGAATAGTGAGTGCAGCTCTGGATTATAATACAGGATGTAACTCAGGATCAGTAATGTAATGTATGTACACAGTGACTGCAGCAGCAGAATAGTGAGTGCAGCTCTGGAGTGTAATACAGGATGTAACTCAGGATCAGTAATGTAATGAATGTACACAGTGACTCCACCAGCAGAATAGTGTGTGCAGCTCTGGATTATAATACAGGATGTAACTCAGGATCAGTAATGTAATGAATGTACACAGTGACTCCACCAGCAGAATAGTGTGTGCAGCTCTGGAGTATAATAAAGGATGTAACTGAGGATGTCTAGAGAATCAGTAATGTAATATATGTGCACAGTGACTGCACCAGCAGAATAGTGAGTGCAGCTCTGGAGTATAATGCAGGATGTAAGTCAGGATCAGTAATGTAATGAATGTAGACAGTGACTGCACCAGCAGAATAGTGAGTGCAGCTCTGAATTATAATACAGGATGTAACTCAGGATCAGTAATGTAATGAATGTAGACAGTGACTCCACCAGCAGAATAGTGAGTGCAGCCCTGGAGTATAATACAGGATGTAACTGAGGATCAGTAATGTAATGAATGTACACAGTGACTACACCAGCAGAATAGTGTGTGCAGCTCTGGAGTATAATAAAGGATGTAACTGAGGATGAGTAGAGAATCAGTAATGTAATATATGTGCACAGTGACTGCACCAGCAGAATAGTGAGTGCAGCTCTGGAGTATAATGCAGGATGTAAGTCAGGATCAGTACAGGATCAGTAATGTAATATATGTACACAGTGACTGCACCAGCAGAATAGTGAGTGCAGCTCTGGATTATAATACAGGATGTAACTCAGGATCAGTAATGTAATTTATGTACACAGTAACTCCACCAGCAAAATAGTGAGTGCAGCTCTGGAGTATAATAAAGGAAGTAACTGAGGATGAGTAGAGGATCAGTAATGTAATGTATGTGCACAGTGACTGCACCAGCAGAATAGTGAGTGCAGCTCTGGAGTATAATGCAGGATGTATCTCATGGTCAGTAATGTAATGTATGTACACAGTAACTCCACCAGCAAAATAGTGAGTGCAGCTCTGGAGTATAATAAAGGAAGTAACTGAGGATGAGTAGAGGATCAGTAATGTAATGTATGTGCACAGTGACTGCACCAGCAGAATAGTGAGTGCAGCTCTGGAGTATAATACAGGATGTAAGTCAGGATCAGTACAGGATCAGTAATGTAATATATGTGCACAGTGACTGCACCAGCAGAATAGTGAGTGCAGCTCTGGAGTATAATACAGGATGTAACTCAGGATCAGTACAGGATCAGTAATGTAATGTATGTACACAGTGACTGCACCAGCAGAATAGTGAGCGCAGCTCTGGAGTATATTACAAGATGTAACTCAGGATCAGTAATGTAATGTATGTACACAGTGACTGCACCAGCAGAATAGTGAGTGCAGCTCTGGAGTATAATACAGGACGTAACTCAGGATCAGTACAGGATCAATAATGTAATGTATGTACACATTGACTGCACCAGCAGAATAGTGAGTGCAGCTCTGGAGTATAATACAGGATGTAGCTCAGGATCAGTAATGTAATGTATGTACACAGTGACTCCACCAGCAGCATACTGGGTGCAGCTCTGATCAGCTGCTAGTCAGTGTGCTGATTACGGGTGTGGTGGCTGCCGATCCTGCTGTGAGCTCCTGATCTCTGAGAACCAACACCTCTCCACCTGGGGACCTGCTCTCTCTCTTTCCCGGAGGGAGAACTGGTTTCTGGGATGAGTGATGGAGCCAAGTCCCATTCTTCTGCTTCCCGAACCAGGCCGGCGGGGGGCAGAAGAAACCAGCAACCGGCCTGCACATCAGAGGACTCGGGGGTGAGACGCTGCACCAGGAGTCACAGCAATGTGGCTCCTACTCCCCCCGGGATTGTGGAGACCCCCAGAAGCCGCAAGGCTTCCAGCATGGAGGAAAAGCCTGACAGCGGCGTGCAAGATGGCGCTCCTTCCGGAGGAAAGCTGAGTGCTCACGGAGGTGAGGCCGACCTCCCTGAGGGGGGGTGGGCGCAGCAGGGACCCCGGGAGTCTGTGTCCACATATGCCTCCCGGGTCATGATCCACCTCCGTGAGTATGAAGATGCCAGTAAGCTCATCAGGAGGCTACGGGAGGAGCTGCGCTGCACAAGCGCCAAAGCTGCAGGGGCCTCCAAACCAAGGAAGGCCAAGCTCCAAGCCAAGGTAAAAAGACTGAGCAGTGAAATTCAACGCCTGGAACTTAGGAAAGCCACCATCAGGGAGCAGAGTGGTCCTTTCAAAGAAAAACTTATAAATGAAGACTGCTTTAGAGAAATGGCTGATACCAGAGAGCAAAGGCAGATGGGGCTGCAGCCTGAGAGCCAGGTGGATGATGAGAGTGATGATGACCAGCAGGAAGCCCCACCTGGTAGCCTGCAAAGTCACCCGCAGGCCACGTGCAGCGAGCTCCCTGCAGGACAGGCGACAGTGACATCCGGTCGCAGTTCTGCCGGCTCTGGGGAGGACAGTGACAGCAGCGGCCAGGGAGGGGTGCTAATGGCGGAGATTAAACTCCTGGAGTCCCCAGTGTGCCTCCAAAGCTTCCATCTTGGTGACGATCTACCAGAAGAGGCACCTGGGGGCCACAAAAAGGCAAAGAAGACCAAGCCAAAGCTGCAGGAAGCGGTAAGATACGTATATGCCCCCCTCCCTGTACCCCCTGAGTCGGCGGCAGGCTCAGCTCGCTGTATAAGCCCCGTTGCTCAGCCCAGCCCGGGTTCTGCTGTGGATCCGGTGCAAAGGCGCGGGGAGATTACAGAGCGCGGTAGTGAGGCGCAGAGCTCCGTCTCTGCTTGTAGTAGTGGGGACGTAGCAGGAGGTGCATCAGCCGAGAGGCTGGACAGTGAGGGCGGCCCGGCGGCGGGCGTTCCATCAGGCCACGATGCTGTGGTGCGCTCCTCAGTGGGAGGGGGGAGCAGCCCGGTGTCGGGGGCAGCTCCGGTAGCCTCGGCTCCTCTGAATGCTGTTGCCGCTGATCACTTAGTTGAGAAGCGGCGGCAGTGTGAGGGGGCAGTTGGGGCTGAGCGCTCCGGTCCTCCCACGAAAGTGCTATTTTGTGTTGGCGTTGCTGGTCCGGAAGATCCTGATGCGAAAGATCAGCGGCGCCTAACTGCAGCTAGAGATCAGCGGCACATTATACCAAATGCCAAACAGCGGAAATTACCGACCGATGATGTGGAGGGCACACATAAGACCGGGGGTGAGGTCGCCTCCAGTTCTATGGAGGTGACTGAGCCCCTTGTGCCTGATGCGGAGGTCAAAAGGTCATCCACCATTGTTACTGGTCCAGCAGGAATGAATGTGGTGGTGGAGGTGAATGAGGATAATTCATTGTCTGGTGGTGTGGTTGCTGGTTTGGTGGAGGGTAAGATGGAGGTGGGTAATGGTGATACTGTTGGGGCTGACGTGGTCACTGGTCCGGTTGCCCCCCCGGGGGTGGCAACACCTGTCCGGAGTTATGCCAGTGTCACCTCCGGGGCAAATAGGGCATCCTCCTCGTCTCCGGGCTTTGGGGACGGCATGTTGCAACGTCGCCTTCTGGAGGCTCTAAAGAAGGGGGAGAGATCACTAATGGTAGAGGGTCGAGAGGTTGATCTATCGTTCTGGATAGAGAGGCATGGGCTCGGGGCCTTCCGAGAGCAAAAAGGGGGAGATACAGTGTGGTCCCTCCCAACAGCCGGGCCAGGCAGTGTGCGTAGGAATGTGGTCCGTCTTCGGTGGAGGGGCAGTGATGCATGTCCTCCAAGGTCTAAAGTTGAGGAGCTCCTGCTGAGGATGGGCTTCAAGGCGATTGACATCTACGTCTTGATACATCCCTATTCCACGCCTGAGTTTGATGTCAGCTTTGTTCGGCCGGAGGGGCTTGAGCTCTTCTGGGCGAATTATGAGTTGGCAAAAAATGAGCCCGGCTGGCGAGACTTTGCCGTTCAGGCAGTGTCTCGCCAAAAACAGATCAAGAAAGTGACCGTGATGACTCGTAATGAGTCGCTTTCTTGCTATGACATCATGACTTCGCTTGGTCGGTATGGAGAGGTGGTGGAGATGCCAAAGAAAAACCGCGACGAGTTTGGTATCTGGTCAGGGGCCTGGACGTTTATGGTAAAACTTAAGCGTTCAGGTGGTACGGTTGCCCACATTCCATCGTCTGCCTTCCTGGGTAGGGATCGTGTCCTGGTCTTCTACCAGGGGCAACCGAAGCTCTGTCACAGGTGCGGCGACCCCACACACTTCAGTGCAAACTGCACCGTGCAGAAATGCGCGTTGTGTGGGGGTGTCGGCCATCTTGACGCCTCTTGTGTGGAGATTAGGTGCCACCTGTGTGGTGAGTTAGGTCACCCATTCAGCCGTTGTCCTCGCTCCTTTGCTAATGCAGTCGAGACCCCGGTGGGAGTAAGCCGTGAGGCCGATTCTGCTGGGGAGGGGACTAGCAGGGGTGGGGGAGCTGAGGGGCCAGGGAAGAAAAGCAATAAAAAGACGCCTGCCCAGCTGAGGCGTCTAGACAAGCGCAGACAGGAGAGGGAGCGGGGCGAGCCCCAGACTACCGGGGCAGCCCCTGTCCTGGATGCCAGTCTTGCTGCTGAGGCCCCGAGGGATGATGAGTTGGATGAGGAGGTCAGGAGGATCCACAGGGAGGAAACTGCCTCTTCTTCAGAATCCTCCCATTATGAAAGTATGGATGAGGATAATAAGCGGTTGCTAGAGAACAAGCGTAAGCTCGGCACCAAAAAGAAGAAAAAGAAGGGAGATAAAACATCTTCTCCCACTCTGACCAAGGTACCTAAGGAAGTTAAAACCGACTCCCCTCTAGTTGGTCTTTCTAACCGGTTCCAAGCCCTTGATAACATTTCTTCCTCTGAGGAGGAGGCTGAGGGTGAGGATCCGGCTTCAGCGGAGCTTACAGGGGGCGCCGAGTCTCCTTCTCCTGGGGATGCAAGGTCCTTGGGGGGAGGGAATGGCCCAGAGTCCGGAGACGAGGACGAAAAAAGAAGGAAAAATGTGGGAATGGACACCTCTGTGTCATTAAAGAGGGGGAAGGATTCCTCCTCTGAGGCAGAGGATAAGGGGAGTGGGAAGAAGAAAGTCATCTAACTCAATCACCAATGATGGCGGTACCCACTCCGTTGACGCTGGCGTCCATTAATGTCGCCAGCATTAAGTCAAACATGGCTAGATTTGCGGCCTTTGATTTTCTCAGCCGGGTTGAAGCTGACATTTTCTTTTTGCAAGAGACCAGGCTGCCAAATATGGCAGAGGTGTTTATAGCTAAGAGGGAGTGGAGACTCGGGCCCTCCTATTGGTCTCTTGCGGCTGAGCCGTATAGCGGAGTGGCGGTCCTTTTTACCGCACCGGTAGAATGCCGACGGGTTATTGAGTTAGAAATGGGGAGGTGCCTGATATTAGATGTCCTCATGAAGGGACAAGAGCTTCGGCTCATTAACATCTATGGTCCCCAATCTAAATGGGACCGGAAGTGTCTCTTTATGAGGATCAAGCCCTACCTTTTTACGAGTCGGCAGGTCGTCTTTGGAGGGGACTTCAACACTGTCACGAGGCCCCGGGATAGAGGAGGTTCCAGAGACAAGCTGACTTATGATAGCGTCGCCCTTAATAGTATAGCTAGTGAGGCTGGCCTGGTGGATGTCCACATCCGGCACACCGCAGGCCACGAGGGGTTCACCTATCATAGAGGTAACTGTAGGTCCAGGATAGACAGGTTTTATTTAAAGGAGGAAGCCGTCTCTTCAGCAGTATCTGTTGTTGAGGTGGAGTTCTCCGATCACTGTTTGATTTTGTTTTCCCTGAATGTTACAGAGACCCCCCGGATGGGAAGAGGCTTTTGGAGGCTCAATTCGTCTCTCTTGGAAGAAGCGGAGATAAGACAGTCCTTTGAGGATTTTCTTCAGAGCCAGGTACCCTTACTGGATCTTTGTAGTAGTAAGTCAGAGTGGTGGGAGATGTTTAAGAAAAGGGTGGCGAGATTCTTCCGCCAGCTCTCGAGCCTCAGGAGCCTGGACAGGTACCGCCTGTATCAGGGCCTGAGGAGGAAACTCGAGCATCTTGTCTCAACTGGAGGTAGCCGCGAGGAGATCTCCAGAGTGAAATCTTTGCTAATGAGGTGTCAGTATGATAGACACGCATCTTTGGTTTTTGAGAGGGATTACGGGAAGTACCGCTCGCCCGACCCTTACAGAAACTGCAAGATGTCAGTGAATAGTAAAGTTGTTACAGGACTGGTTGACACTGCGGGGTCCCTGAAAAGATCCAGATCAGGGATCCTGGAGGTCGTCAGATCCTTCTACTCGCACCTCTTGGGGAAGAGGGATCCGGAATGGGATGAGATATCGCCTTTTCTGGCTGAAGCTGTCCCCGAACCAGGGGTAGACCCCTCTTTGGCGTTTTGACAGAGATGATCAGGGAAGAGGAAGTTAAGTTGGCGATTGAAGGGCTTGCCCTGAAGAAATCTCCCGGTCCGGATGGCTTAACATCTGAATTCTATAAGATCTTTAAGGGCGCCT
This sequence comes from Phyllobates terribilis, assembly GCF_046119375.1. Classification (NCBI taxonomy): domain Eukaryota; kingdom Metazoa; phylum Chordata; class Amphibia; order Anura; family Dendrobatidae; genus Phyllobates; species Phyllobates terribilis. Next base: position 296,126 of record NW_027362968.1, on the reverse strand, counting down.
TGGTTCCCCTCTTGACTGAGGTATTCAATGAGTGTCTTTCCTCGGGCACTCTGCCAAAGTCAATGAGGAGGTCTGCCCTGATCATCTTGTCAAAGGGTAAGGACCCATCTTGCATTGAGAATTGGCGTCCCATAACGCTTCTCAATGCAGACAGGAAGGTTTTGGCAAAGGTGCTGTTTAATCGGCTGGTGAAATTTGCACCCCAGCTCCTTTCGGGAGCCCAGCATTGCTCTGTTCCGGGCCGCAGTACAATTAGTGCTGTACTCTGTGTCCGAGAGGCGGTGGAGCAGGGGAGGGGTGGCCACTGGAAGGGGTACATGCTGTCATTGGACCAGGCAAAAGCGTTTGATCGGGTTAATCATGAGTACCTCTGGTCTGTCCTTCTGAGGTATGGCCTGCCGGGGGGGTTCGTTGATTGGCTTAAGACCTTGTACTCTGGGGCAGAGAGTTTCCCGCTTGTGAACGGTTGGATTGGCAGCTCTTTTGAGGTTGGGTGTGGTGTTCGCCAGGGTTGTCCCTTGAGCCCGCTACTGTACGTGTTTGCGATTGACCCACTTCTTAGGAGGGTGGAGCGTGGACCGTTGGCTGGGATCGGGATGGACCGGGCAGCACCGGAAGCCACTCTGAGAGTGGTGGCGTATGCCGATGACGTCACCGTTTTTGTTTCCTCTGATGGGGAGGCAGAATGGCTGATGTCAGAGGTAAATCGCTACTCGGAGGCATCCGGGTCTAAGATCAACCGGGATAAGTGTGAGAGTCTCTGGCTGGGAGGAGGAGATCCTGGTTTTGATCTCCCGGACACCCTTCCAGAACCCAAAGTCTCTGCAAAAGTTCTTGGCATCGAATTTGGCCAGGGGGATTACCCCAAACTAAATTGGGACAGCAGGCTAGAGATCACCACTCAGAAGGTGAACCAATGGAAGGGTTGGTCTTTGACCCTAAGGGAAAGGATAAACCTGATCAAAACTTACCTGCTCCCTTTGCTGATCTATCTGGGCAGTGTGTGCATCTTGCCAGAGCCTCTCTGGACTCGGGTCTACAGTTTGTTCTTTCAACTGTTATGGGGGAATAGACTGAACCTGGTCAAGAGGGAGGTTACTTACCGTACGAGGAGACTAGGAGGGTTGGGTATGGTCAACCCTGTGGTATTCCTTGTGAATACCTTCATTAAGATCAATATTGCAAACCTCTGGAAAGAGAGGGCTCCTCTGTGGGTATTCTCCTGTAAGGGATGGTTTCAGCTTTTCTTCCAGGAATGGGAGACAGGAGGGCAAGTGAAGGATCTCCGCACACCGCATGGACATCTCCCGGCTTACGCTACCGTGGTTCTGAAGGTAATTCGCCGGTGGGGTCTGGGAATGTGGGAGGTCAGGACTCTGCCAAGGAAGCTCCTTGACAAAAGGGTTCTGTTGACCCATTTTCAGAGGCCTCTGGCGCTCAGGGATTGCCCAAGTCGGGATCTTGGGGTGGGTCTGCATCTTTTGAATTCTATCAGGATCCCCTCGAAGGTTTGGGACTTGGCTTGGCGCTGCTTCCATGGGAAACTGTGTGTGAGGGACAATCTGAAGTGTAGGAGCTCTGAGGACAGGAACTGTCCTCGGGAGCATTGTGGTACCATGCTTGAAAGCATGGACCACTTCCTGCTTCGTTGTCCCTTTAACACAGAGGTGTACAACAGGGTGGGCATCTCCATTGGCTGGCCCTGGCTGGCCGGTCTCTCTTATGTGGAATGGGCCTATGGAGCATTCGGGGACCTGGGTGGTCGGGACCGTTGCACCTTATTTCTAGTTAGCACAGTGGTTAGGTATCACACGTGGAACGCACGGTGCTTAGTATCGACGCAGCGGAAAATCCTCCCAGTGGACGATGTGTTTAGGACCATACTCGGTGACCTGGTGAAGGTGCGTTCTCTGGAGTATGAGAGACTGGGTACACGGAGGGCCGCTCTCCTCTGGAGGGGCTTTTCTTTTAGTGTGCCCTAGTCTGGTCATCTCCTCTCCTGGTGGTGGGCTGCTGCTGACACCATAGATTTTTGTTTTATTGATCAGTAGACAGTGATGTAGGGCTGCAGGCACCGAACTTGGGCTTTGTCAGTTGTGGTTATTGTATTGTTTGTTTCTGTATATATTGTATATATGGGTTTGGGTGTAGGTGTTAGGTTGGGTGGAGGGAAAAGGGGGGAGGTGGGTTCATCTTTTGGGACACTGGTTATTTGGGTGAAAAACTGGCACTGCCTGATCTGGCCTATGGACGTTGGACATGGACTGAGGCGCAGGACCAGCTCTCAGGTCAGTGCCGGGGAGGGACTGGTGGGCTTGAGTGTGGGGGGTTTTGTTTTGTCTTGTATATATTTGTATAGTTAGTATTTATTTTAATTTATTTTATTTTATTTATTTAAAAAAAAAAAAAAAAAAAGAATGTATATATTAGTTTGTATATAATTTGTCGGTTATTGTTTATTATATTGTTATTATTTGTTTGGTAACCGGACCAGATGTCATGGTGTAGGTAGTTATTATTGTGTATATATGTATAATATGTGTGTGAGGAGAGAGGGAGCGGCTGGACCAGTTCATTACATTGTTTATTTTCTTGTTATTAATTTTGTTATGTTTTTCATTTTTATAATAAAAGATCTACAGGATGTAACTCAGGTCAGTAATGTAATGTATGTACACAGTGACTGCACCAGCAGAATAGTGAGTGCAGCTCTGGAGTATAAAACAGGATGTAACTCAGGATCAGTAATGTAATGTATGTACACAGTGACTGCAGCAGCAGAATAGTGAGTGCAGCTCTGGAGTATAATACAGGATGGAACTCAGGATCTGTAATGTAATGTATGTACACAGTGACTGCACCAGCAGAATAGTGAGTGCAGCTCTGGAGTATAATACAGGATGTAACGCAGAATCAATACAGGGTCAGTAATGTAATGTATGTACACAGAGACTGCACCAGCAGAATAGTGAATGCAGCTCTGGAGTATAATACAGGATATAACTCAGGATGAGTACAGGATCAGTAATGTAAAATATGTACACAGTGACTGCACCAGCAGAATAGTGAGTGCAGCTCTGGGGTATACTACAGGATGTAACTCAGGATCAGTAATGTAATGTATGTATGACGCGCCCCCTGGGCCAGTGTTGTTTGGGGGATACCCGGAGCCGAATCAGGTGGGGGTTGTAGTCTCCGAGTGGCGGTGACCCGGTCCGTGCCCAGGGTGTCAAGCTCAGTGTGTGGCAGTCCTACAGATGTTACTGGATGTTCTTTAGTGTCGACTACGCCACCCGTTGATTTGCGGTCAGTACGGCCGCCGCTGCAGCAGGGTCCGCTGAGGCTGGTGGTGTGTGCGCAGCTCAGGTAGTATAACCCCCAACGGGAGGGGTATAGCCTCAGGGGGTCAGCTGTAGAGGGTGGTGGTTGTGGTGGTGCAGTGAGAGTAGTAATAAGACTCCGAGTCGGGCTGTGCAGTTCAGGGTTTTACTTACTGCTTTTGTGTTGGTCACTCCGGCCTTGAGTGACCGCCCGAGCCGTGCTGCGTCCACCAGGTCCTGGACTCGGCCAACCCCCAGGCGATTCCGGAGCGTGGTCCCGAGCTCCCTTTCTGACTTGTCCTTCTCTCTGGCCTTCCCCACCAGGGATCCACCTAAGTCCGGCTCCCTCGGGCCTCTTGTTGGTAAAACCCTTGTCTCTGGGTTCCCTGACCCTATTCACGGTTTGCCTTCCGGGTGGATTTAGTGGGTGGTCGTGGCAGATCCTGCCCACGACCTCCGGTCTCTGGCTAAGGATTAGGGCCCTCCACCAGCTTGGGATCCGGTACCCTTGTGCCAACTCTTCACCCTCTGGTCTAATTTTGGGTTCTTGGAGTTCCCTCTTCTCCCCCTCTGGGTCCTTCTTTCTCCTCTCTCTCTCTCTTGGCCTTGGAGCTGGCTGAGCTGCTCTGCTTCTCTGACTCAACTCTGACAGACTGACCCTGATCTAAGATGGTTCCCACCTTATATACTCCCTCTATGTGTGAGCTCAGGTGACCAGCACCCAATGAGCTCCTAGCATTACCCAGACTGCTCCCCCTATCTGCCCCTACACTACTGGGATGTTCCACCCCCCTCCCACTCCAGCCAGGGACAGACACTGTCGTACCTGCACATTTCTCTAGTGGGAGTACCATTGGTCTGTCCCCCGGAAATGGGATGTATGTAGTGCATGCAGCCTACTGAGCTCAGTTCCACACTCCATCCTCACCCGGGAGTGGAATACCACACCTCTGGCTTGAGGTGTAATACCCCTGTAGCAGCCGAATCCTCAGGGTGCTACATTCCCCCCTGGTAAATCACAGCACGTCCTCGGGCTGTAAGATATAAAAACATCCAAAACATACAATTTTTTTCATAAACATGAACATATAAAACATCACATAAAACTTTTCATAAAAACTCTTCATAAATAACGTCCTTGTAAACACTCTTGCTCCTCCGGCCACGGTGCAACTTGTGACCGGGAAAAGCGCGACAGTCTCTTTAAGAAAAACAACAGTTTACTATAAAACCGGTAGGGGGCGCCTTAGGAAGCGCAACTATATACAAGGGGAATATGGCCGCTCTCAGTCCTCGGCCAGGTAATGGGAATAGGGACACACGGGTTAACAGTTCACTCTTGTCCCAACGGGGACTTATTTAAAGCAGCAACAGTTCACTGTACCCCGATGGGTAACTATTTACAGTCTCTTTACCGTACTTTAACGACGGTGTTCTCCTGCTCCTTCTTTGGATTTAGACCCGTCCGGGTCCTCCTGCTCCTCCTCACACCGCAGCTCCTCCTCCGTCAGGCGATGTACATGGAGGGCGTAGGGTCCTTGGCACACTTGTGCCGGGTGAAGGTGACCTCGTCCCCTACGTACAGGTCACGACCTCTGTGTCCCTCCGGCAGATGGCTTTCTACGTCTCTGCGTGTGACAAAGACGTCGCCGGGGGTATGATGGTCTTTTATGAAGCCCCACTCATGCTGCAGGTTGAATTTAATCACAGTCCCGGTGGTACGGGGACCATGAGCTGCACGGGGGTTCCTCCTGGTCCGGCTCTTCTGCTCCGCGCTCCTTATCTGTGCTTGCTGTTCCCGGACCCGCCTCTCTCTCCGCTCCTTCTCGAAGACCTCGAGCTGCTGGCGGCAGCACTCTGTACGCTCCGCTGCGGCCGCCCGAGTCTCCTGAGTGAACCCCATGAGGTCTCCTCCGGTGGGGTCCCACTCAAACTGTGTCTCCTCTAGCGGGGGCTGGGTCCTCCTGACGGGCTTCGGAACCGGAATCAGGGGTTCATCTAGGGGTCTTTCTTTCCGGAGTCGGGGATGGTGAAACTCCGGTGGCCATATGAAGGGCTGCCCATCCGGGCACGTATGCTGGGCGAACAGGTCCTCACCCAGGTGCGGTACTTTAGGTGTTATGGGCGCTGTAGTGGTAGCGGCGCCCGGGTTGACCAGGCCTTGCGACCAGGCTTGGGGCACGCTAAAGGAAAAGGGCACCGTAAGTACGGCGGCGCCCGTGGTTACTCGGCCCTGCGACCAGGCTGGTGGCTCCGCGGAGGTAGGGGGCGCTGTTGGAATGGCGGCGCCCGGGTGTACTAGGCCTTGCGACCAGGCCGATGGTATTTCCTGCTTTGCCGCGCTCAGGGTCGAAGCGCGTGACGTCACAGGGGTCGCGGCCGCGGTTTCCGGTTGAGGCCTAGTCTGCGGCGGTGACGATGCAGCGACGGGCACGGCAGGGGGAATTTCGGGCTCTGCGACGGGGAGCTGGGGCAGGCACACGGTTTCCCGGCTCGGGGTAGAGACGTCCCCTTTACCTGCCTCCGTCCGTTCAGCTCCCTTCTCGGCGCCGTCTCCGGCCTTGAGTCCTCCTGCACCATCCTCAGAGGCGGTCTGTCTCCTCGTCTCGGGTGGCGTGCTCCGCTGACGGGTTTCGGTCTGCTGGGCCATCTCTCGGCTCCACTCCGCCAACGTCTCTCGCTGCACCCGGGCCATCCTCCGTGCGAGGCCCTCCAGCGCAGTCTGTGCACACTCCCGGTCTCGGGGGAGCTGTGCTAGGATCTCCACTAAGCCTAGTGGGGTTGTTGCTTGCAGCAGGCTCCTGACCACTGGGTCGGTGCTGCCTGACTCTCCCTCCATCTCCGGGTAGGCTTTCTCTGGACTCCTCTCCAGACTTCTTGTCTCCGGGTGCGCTCTCTCCAGACTGCTCCAGGCGACACCCATCTTTGCTCTCTTGTTCTGTCTCCGCCCACATTGAAGGTGGTCCCGGGGCAACTTTGTGATTGTCAGTTCCAGGGGCAGTTCTCTTACGCTGATGGACACTTCCAGCATCACAGTCTCTGTTGGTGGGCGCGGTTTCCGCTTTTGGCGCCATTCTTCGACCTGGCCCACGATGGGAGGTGGCCTCTTGCCACCCTCTGGCACGCCCATAATGGCGTCCGCTCTTCCAAGGCGGGAAATCTTTGGAAATGGCGGGAATCGTCTCCCAGTGGCGGGAAACTCCATGGATGGCGGGAAAAAGCTGCAAATGGCGGACAACCGGCGGGAAACGACCTGTGATGGGGTCCGTTGGCGGGGACCCTCCGGAACCGGCGGGAGACTTCTTGTTAAGGTAACGGTGAACTTTTCTTCAGGCACGCAGTACCCGGTTGTTGCGGGCACGTAATCCTGCCGACTACGCCAAAGTTGACGCGCCCCCTGGGCCAGTGTTGTTTGGGGGATACCCGGAGCCGGATCAGGTGGGGGTTGTAGTCTCCGAGTGGCGGTGACCCGGTCCGTGCCCAGGGTGTCAAGCTCAGTGTGTGGCAGTCCTACAGATGTTACTGGATGTTCTTTAGTGTCGACTACGCCACCCGTTGATTTGCGGTCAGTACGGCCGCCGCTGCAGCAGGGTCCGCTGAGGCTGGTGGTGTGTGCGCAGCTCAGGTAGTATAACCCCCAACGGGAGGGGTATAGCCTCAGGGGGTCAGCTGTAGAGGGTGGTGGTTGTGGTGGTGCAGTGAGAGTAGTAATAAGACTCCGAGTCGGGCTGTGCAGTTCAGGGTTTTACTTACTGCTTTTGTGTTGGTCACTCCGGCCTTGAGTGACCGCCCGAGCCGTGCTGCGTCCACCAGGTCCTGGACTCGGCCAACCCCCAGGCGATTCCGGAGCGTGGTCCCGAGCTCCCTTTCTGACTTGTCCTTCTCTCTGGCCTTCCCCACCAGGGATCCACCTAAGTCCGGCTCCCTCGGGCCTCTTGTTGGTAAAACCCTTGTCTCTGGGTTCCCTGACCCTATTCACGGTTTGCCTTCCGGGTGGATTTAGTGGGTGGTCGTGGCAGATCCTGCCCACGACCTCCGGTCTCTGGCTAAGGATTAGGGCCCTCCACCAGCTTGGGATCCGGTACCCTTGTGCCAACTCTTCACCCTCTGGTCTAATTTTGGGTTCTTGGAGTTCCCTCTTCTCCCCCTCTGGGTCCTTCTTTCTCCTCTCTCTCTCTCTTGGCCTTGGAGCTGGCTGAGCTGCTCTGCTTCTCTGACTCAACTCTGACAGACTGACCCTGATCTAAGATGGTTCCCACCTTATATACTCCCTCTATGTGTGAGCTCAGGTGACCAGCACCCAATGAGCTCCTAGCATTACCCAGACTGCTCCCCCTATCTGCCCCTACACTACTGGGATGTTCCACCCCCCTCCCACTCCAGCCAGGGACAGACACTGTCGTACCTGCACATTTCTCTAGTGGGAGTACCATTGGTCTGTCCCCCGGAAATGGGATGTATGTAGTGCATGCAGCCTACTGAGCTCAGTTCCACACTCCATCCTCACCCGGGAGTGGAATACCACACCTCTGGCTTGAGGTGTAATACCCCTGTAGCAGCCGAATCCTCAGGGTGCTACATGTACACAGTGACTGCACCTGCAGAAAAGTGAGTGCAGCTCTGGAGTATAATACAGGATGGAACTGAGGATCAGCAATGTAATGTATGTACACAGTGACTGCAGCAGCAGAATAGTGAGTGCAGCTCTGCAGTGTAATACAGGATGTAACTCAGGATCAGTAAAGGATCAGTAATGTAATGTATGTACACAGTGACTCCACCAGCAGAATAGTGAGTGCAGCTCTGCAGTATAATACAAGATGTAACTCAGGATCAGTACAGGATCAGTGATGTAATGTATGTACACAGTGACTGCACCAGCAGAATAGTGAGTGCAGCTCTGGAGTATAATACAAGATGTAACTCAGGATCAGTACAGGATCAGTAATGTAATGTATGTACACAGTGACTGCACAAGCAGAATAGTGAGTGCAGCTCTGGAGTATAATACAGGATGTAACTCAGGATCAGGAATGTAATGTATGTACACAGTGACTGCACCAGCAGAATAGTGAGTGCAGCTCTGTAGTATAATACAGGAGGTAACTCAGGATCAGTAATGTAATGTATGTACACAGTGACTGCACCAGCAGAATATTGAGTGCAGCTCTGGAGTATAATACAGGATGTAACTCAGGATCAGTAATATAATGTATGTACACAGTGACTGCACCAGCAGAATAGTGAGTGCAGCTCTGGAGTATAATACAGGATGTAACTCAGGATCAGTAATTTAATGTATGTACACAGTGACTGCACCAGCAGAATAGTGAGTGCAGCTCTGTAGTATAATACAGGAGGTAACTCAGGGTCAGTAATTTAATGTATGTACACAGTGACTGCTCCAGCAGAATAGTGAGTGCAGCTCTGTAGTATAATACAGGAGGTAACTCAGGATCCGTAATGTAATGTATGTACACAGTGACTGAACCAGCAGAATAGTGATTGCAGCTCTGGAGTATAATACAGGATGTAACACAGGATCAGTAATGTAATGTATGTACACAGTGACTGCACCAGCAGAATAGTGAGTGCAGCTCTGGAGTATAATACAGGATGCAACACAGGATCAATAATTTAATGTATGTACACAGTGACTGCACCAGCAGAATAGTGAGTGCAGCTCTGTAGTATAATACAGCAGGTAACTCAGGATCAGTAATGTAATGTATGTACACAGTGACTGCACCAGTAGAATAGTGAGTGCAGCTCTGGAGTATAATACAGGATGTAACTCAGGATCAGTAATGTAATGTATGTACACAGTGACTGCACCAGCAGAATAGTGAGTGCAGCTCTGGAGTATAATACAGGATGTAACTCAAGATCAGTAATGTAATGTATGTACACAGTGACTGCACCAGCAGAATAGTGAGCGCAGCTCTGGAGTATAATACAAGATGTAACTCAAGATCAGTAATGTAATGTATGTACATAGTGACTGCACCAGCAGAATAGTGAGTGCAGCACTTGCATGGGGCCACCACCATTTTATTTGTTATCCTGTGTTATGATACAATGACAATATAATATATTGTTGAATGAATTCCACTTAGAATGTTGGACTTTCTTATATGTGTTATATAGTCATATCTGGTTGCTCTTGGCTTGAGCGCTGTTGCATATCTTTGGGATAGTTACATACGAGTATGAATATTATTAGTGTATATTATTGATCCATTATTTAACCCTTACTTATACCACTACATAATGTTGACACTTCCACAATGTCCCCTATCACATGTGTGACATCTTCTGTCCTCAGGTTTTCTCCACTTTGCTTCTTCTGATCTTCATCTCTTGTGTCCATGGAAGAGAAGAGCAGGTCCCTGGCGCTGATGGCTGGGAGGCCCCTCTAGTGTCCGGCGGGGGATGTCTCTTCACACCGGACACCACATTTCCTCCACGTGTGAAGGTGGATATGAAGGTCGGAAGTCGGAGTTCTGCACAAGTAATGGCGGACAGTGTGAGGAGCCGCTCCATCTCTCCATGGGAATACAGGTAAATGTACATGGAGTAATGGCAGAAATAATAATAATGATATATGGGGGTCAGCAGGCCGGAGTATGGGGGACTAAACATGGTTACTGCTGTGTCCTGATTTCTCTCATCTCCTTCCACCAGCTCTAATGTGGACAATAACAGATTCCCTGCGGTCATCAGCGAGGCCCGATGTCTCCACCGCGGATGTTTGGACCCGGAGGGTCATGTGGACCTCAGCATGAACTCAGTCCCCATCAGACAGGAGATCCTGGTCCTGCGTGGTGAGATGAGAGGATGTGTCCCACCTATAGGCTGGAGAAGCAGCTGGTGACGGTGGGCTGCACCTGTGTCCGGCCCATCATCCAGTACCTGGAGTAACAGACGCCATTGTCACGGAGCCTCAGCTGTCATGTAGCGTCTTTGTTACCCCTAGCGACCAATCAGAAATCACGTTTATTTATCTCGGGTAAATTACAAATGTAAAAGCTGAATTCTAATCGGTTGCTATCGGCAACGAGAGTTCAAGGATTATTTATACAGTGTAGAGAATAATGAAAGTGTTGCCCGTAGCAACCAGTCAGATTCCAGCCATCGATTCCGCACTGCAAGAGGCAAAACATCAGAAATCTGATTGGTCGTCAGCAGCAGCAGCGACAAGAATTTTGTTACTTTTATAAATCGCTGAGTAATATTATTATAAGACGTATTTCTTGTTTTATAATTGAAATATTTATTATCATTTGTTGTATTTTTATATAAATGTTTCTCATATTTTTACAAATAATTATTAAAATCATTAAAACTATTAGTTAACCTTTGTGTTGTGAGTATATACTGTATATATAGTGGAAAGACAATCCTGGAATCATTTCTAGTTGTAGAAGATCTTTTACAGTATTTTTTTTTATTTGGTTCCTTAAAATAAAAAATGAAACAAATTTGTAAATCTTGTGTAGTGTATACAGCTCTTATGCAGCCTATGTGTCTCCATGGTTACAGATTAGAATGCGCCTGATTCTTCAGTTATTTTCTCTTTCCGGTGCTTTGAGGCTCTTGGAATACAAATATGGTGGTGATCGGAGAACGTAGGAGGAGATTTATTAGGACAAGTGTTTCATTCCCCAAGATTATAGAGGATCTGTCACTTGCTCAGAAAAAATTAGCTAAATATCTAAACATCCCTGAGCTCCACTGATTTCGACTCTTTTTTCTGTTTTGTAGAAAGAATTAAAAAGAATTAACTTAAAATGTAGAATTTCTCTAATGTCAGGCAGGGTTATTTATAATAGAGACGTGGGTGTGGTGGTGAGTAATAATTAGCGATGAGCGAGCGTGCTCGCAACTGCTCGGTACTCGCCACTCGTCACTGTAATGCTGCAGCCATGTTGGTTGTGGCATTACAGTGATTGGCTGGCCACACAGCATCATCAGGTCTATATCAGACCCGGGACCCTATGCTCGTCACAGTCTACCCTTCAGACAGGCAGAGTAGGGAGAGCTGCTGCTGAGCGACGGAGAGAATTGGCGGTTGATTTAGTCAGGTATTCCACAGCAATATACATCTATACTAACAGTCCTGCTAAGGACTAATCCAGATGCATATATTACTGGTGATAGCAGGAGTTAGGCAGAGTTTGTGGAGAGTGTATACAGCACAATAAATCCATTGAACTTTCTGTCTGCTGCTGTTACTCATATCCACAGCCTTAGATAACAGGTTTAATATTCTTTTTGCGCTTAATCCTAATTATTTGGTTGAAAAGCGATATAATACACCACTTTTACTGCTCCATTTGCTTGTTAGCAGCATACAGCCAGATTTGTTTGATTTTAATAGCATTGCTGTATTGTGGAAGCAGAGAAACTTGTCCATCTCAGGTGATACGATGTTACTGCGGTAATAATCCTGACATTTTTGGGAACGTGACAAATATTATGCTCCATTTAAAATGGGCAAGGCACGTGGCAAGGGACTGGAAAGAGGACATGATGCTGATGGTGCACGCAGAGGCCGAGGTCGTGGGCAAGCTGAAATTATGCCTGCTGAGGGAGCACTAAAGCACCCATATCATGTCGACCTACCTTCCTGCCCTACTTTGAAGGGGGCCGCGAAACACCACTATTGAAGCCAAAGCAGTGTGAAAAGGTTGTTGGTTGGATAGCAGATAATGTTTCCAGTCAGTTTGCCACCACCACCACCCTGTCTTCCATATGGTCCAGTTTCAGTAGCTGTGAGCCTGGACCGCATATTCCTCATTCTGATCCTCCTTTCTCCCCCCATGCCGAGTGCCTGGAGACAACTGATCCCACACTTGGACACTCTGAAGAGCTGTTCACATTTCCATTTAGGGATTCAGGACTCTCGGCCGGCGCGCTTCAAGCGGGGCAAGAGGAGATCACATGTAGCGATGCCCATGTATTTGAGCAGCTACAGTCACATGAAGGCGATGGTGGGAAAATGCAATTACTGTCGCAAGAGGTGGATGATGATGAGACACAATTGCCAGCAAGTCATCAGGAGGCCCAGGGTGCGTACTTGGAAGACAAGGTGGTGGACAATGAAGTCACTGACCAACCTGGCAAGGTGACATGCATAGCGAGGACATCAGCACACAGGGGGAGGGAGGTGTAAGCACCACAACAGGCAGGAACAAGCAGTGGGGTGGCCACAGACACAAGGCGGGCAACAGTTCTCCGGAACACCAACACGAGGGAAGTTACCAGTCCAACTGTTAGGTCTTCCATAGTCTGGCACTTTTTTAAAGACTGTCAAGTTAATTCCAAACAGGCCATTTGCAACATCTGCCATGCCAGCATCAGCAGGGGCTGCAAAACTACCAGCCTGACCACCACCAGCATGATCAGGCACATGACAGCAAAGCACCTGACTAATTGGACCAAATGCTAGGGTCCAGAAACAGTTTCTGTGGGGGACACCACTGCCTGTTCTGCTGTTGTGCGTGCACACCAATCCCCTGTCCATGGCGCAGGCAAAGATGCCTCTTTTTGCACACTTGCAACAACCACCATCAGTAACCACGTCCACGTCCTTGTCACAACGCAGTGTTCAGTTGTCCCTACCCCAGTCCTTTGAATGCAAGGGCAAATATGCAGCTAACGCCCCACAGGCCACAATACTAAACTGCCACATTTTTCAAATGCTTGCACTTGAAATGTTGCCTTTTAGGCTGTGGAGACAGAATCTTTCGGCAAATTCATGGCGGCGGGTGCCCCTCGGTACTCGGTCCTCAGCCACCACTATTTCTCCCGGTGTGCCGTCCCTGCCTTACACAAGCACGTGTCCCAGAACATTTCACGTGCCCTTACCAGGACAGTCACTGGGAAGGTCCACCTAACCACGGGCACGTGGACAAGTGCTTGTGGCCAGAACGGATTGCGGGCCCAGGGTCAACCAGGGTTGCCCTCAGATTCTACAGCTTCTGAAACTCCTCCTCATTAGCCTCCATCTCCGAAATGACCACTTCAGTCGGAGACTGGAAGCACTATAGCACTGCTTCGGCCAAGTGTCAACAGGCACTGCTGAAGCTGATATGCTTAGGTGACAAACTGCACACCGCTGCAAAGTTGTTGACATCTGTAATAGAGCAGGCAGATCTGTGGCTGTCACTGTTGAACTTACAGCCAGGCAAGATCATGTTTGACAATGACGGGAACATGGTTGTGACTCTGAGGCTTGGCAAACTCGCACACATGCCATGCCTGGCCCATGTGATAAATCTAGTGGTTCAGCGGTTTCTCAAAACCTACACGGATCTGCATGACCTGCTTGTGAAAGAACGCCACGTGTGTGCCCATTTCAGGAAGTCACTTACAGCTTCCCCCACCCTAGCCATACCAACTCACTGACTCGTGTGCGATGTCACCACACGATGGAACTCAATCTTTCATATGTTGGGAAGGATTTGTGAGCAGCAGGTGGCAGTTGTTGAGTTCTAGCTTCAACATCCCCATCGGTATTCAGGTCAGCCTCCGCAAATTAGAGCTGATGAGTGGGCATGGATGTCTGACATCTGTGCCGTCCTCTAAAACTTTGAGGACTCCACCAAGATGATGAGCGGCGATGACGCCATAATTAGCATCACCATCCTGCCTCTCTGTCTACTGAAATGCTCTGTGCTCACAATTAAAGAGGAGTCATTGTAGGCGGAGCACGATGAGATGGAGCAAGGAACTATACAAGGTGATGTCACAAAGCCCAGCCTCATCTCATCTCAACATGGATTGGGTGATAATGAGGAAGAGGAGGAGGAACAGGAGCTGTTTTCCTGCACTACAGACGGTACTACGCACACAACAGTCATACCGTTTGTTCAATGTGGATGGCCTGAGGAGCGGGAGAACAAGGAGGAGGACGAGGAGAGCATGGACAGTGGTCCTCTGGGTCAGGAGAGGGAAGTCTTGGCTGTTGGCAGTCTGGCACACATAGCTGACTTTATGTTCCACTGCCTTTCCCGTGACCCACGCATTTTGGCCAACAATAATTACTGGTTTGTCACATTTCTAGACCCATGCTACAAGGACATCTTTCTATCTCTCCTTCTCGGGGCAGAGCGGTCTAATAAAATGTTGCAGTACCAGAAGGCCCTTGTTATAGAATTATTAAAAAAATTCCCATCTGAAAATGCTGGCAGCAAAGGTCACAGTTTGTTGGACAACCAAAGAGTACAGGTGAGGGAGACACAAATACGATGTGGCAGAGGTAGGGGAACACTGTCAAAGGTCTGGGACAGTTTTCTCAGACCCTCCCAGTGCCCCTGCCCTGATGCGTGGGGTACTCTGACAAGAAGGAGAAAGTTTTGGAAGATGCTGAAGGAGTACCTTGCCAAGTGTACCAACGTCTTCGGTGATTCCTCTGTGCCTTATAACTATTGGGTATCCAAGCTGGACGTGAGGCATGAACTGTCTCTCTACGCCTTGGAGGTCCTGGCCTACCCTGCCGCCAGCATTTTGTCAGAGCGGGTTTATTGTGCCACTGGGGGTATTATAACTGAAAAGTGCATCAGCCTGTCAACTGAAAATGCTGACAGGCTGACTATTATCAAAATGAACAAGGGCTGGATTAACCCAGACTTCTCAACACCACCGGATGATAGCAGCAGAACATAAAGTCAAATTCAGTGTTTTTTGTTGGGGGGGTCTATTCCCATGTACCTCTTCACACCCAGACATGGGTATACGCTTCCTGATTTTGTCTGTTTTATGTCACCCTCCTCCTTCTCCTTCTCCTCATCCACCATCACCATATCAACAGGGTGACCATCATGCAACACCCACATAATTTTTTTAAAAGGTGTTTAAGTTGCCCGTAGGAAATATTTTTAGGCCTACCTCTAACATTCTGTATGTTATACAGTATGGTCATGTATACCCCCAATGGGTAAATGTTTTTCAGCCCATGCGCTTAGTGCATGGGCATTACCAGTGTAGGAGACCCACTCCTTAATAATGGGAACAATTTTTTTAATGAGGACTTCCTCTACGTCTCTTCAAACGGGTATTTGGTTGCGTCCTAAATTTTGACAGCCTTTGCACTTAGTGCATAGGCATTACCAGTGTTGGAGACCCGCTCCTTAATAATGGGAACATTTTTTTTAATGTGGCCCTCTTCTACGTCTGTTCAAAGGGGGTATTGGAGTGCGTCCAAATTTTTGTAAGCCCTTGCAGTCACTGCTCATGCAATAACAGTATAGGAGACCCACTACTTTATAATGGGAACATTTTTTTAATAAGGCCCTCCTCTACGTCTCTTCAAAGGGGTATTGAAGTGTGTCCTAATTTTTGGCAGCCATTGCAGTCACTGCATATGCAATAACAGTATAGGAGACCCACTCCTTTATAATGGGAACAACAAAGCATAGCCGGCTGATGGCTCTCTAACAATAGTGAGGATAGACTGCTGGCCCTCTATCAATAGCAAGAGCCGCCTAATGACCTTGTAAATATAGGCTTTGTGACTTTTGACAGTCCCTCCTTCATAAATATAACAGGATTTGTCCGATCATGTCTCACACACCACATGACAAGATAAGGTAGTAAAATGTTAAAATTTCTTTTACTAGTAAATGTATTTTTCACCATTGAAAGCAATGCAAAAGTGCAAAAATGCATCAAAAACGCTACTTGTGAACATAGCCCAAGGTGTGGAGGAGCCATTTTTGTTTTTGGTTATTTATTTTGCCTTATATATAAGTCATTACCCTGGAAAGGATGTTCCTTAACATTTTTTGTTGGAAAATCCATTTTGGTTTCGTAATTGTATGATTTATTGTGAGTCCGTAAAAAAGTGGCATAATACTCTGACAATATTGTTCACAGCAGTGGCCTGGGAGACAGAGATGCTTCCAGGGGTCTTCCCCATGCTGTTCCCATATCATGGCCAATTTATAGGCCCCCTCCAGACCCAGGGGAGAGGGGGGGTGCCGAAAAAATGCTGAAGTTTCCCATTGGCTCACATTGGGCTCACTACTTGGGTTGAGCACCCAAGCATTATGATTTTCTTGACTCGAGCAACGAGCTCCCATGCACTTTAGTGCTTGATCATCACTAGTAATAATATACATTTTACTGTGTATAACAGATATAAATGATTTATCTTAGAACATAAAAATCCCCCCACTGGTCAGAGGAGTAAAGCCCCCACAGCTCTTTCCTCCATGTCTGCATCTGGTACTGATGCTCAGCCTGTAGTACTGCTGCCTTATTTCTTGCTAGGCAACCTCTTTATAAGGTGAGGTGCTCTATATAAGGCAACATCTCAAGATTCCATGATGACATTACTACAAGATTCCATGAATTTACCATCATTACTTATACCAGTGTTTATAGCAGGGCTGTGGAGTCGATAAGAGAAATGTCCGACTCCTCAATTTCCCAGAGTCCAACTCCCTCATACATAGCTCATGTTTAAGTGATAAATTTACTGCAGTTAAATGGTAACATCAGGCTTTTAATCATCATTATGATACAATAATCAAGCTCTTTTTATAGAACCTGAAATATTTTTATTGGAATACAACATTAAAATAAAAAAAGCGTCAATAAATTGTAAATATGCAATGCACTATGCAGTAAGTGGGAGCAAAAACAGTTTTCAACAGAAACAAACTGAATAACATTTGTGCAGTCTATGAATTTGTTCTAATATTTAAGCTTATTTTCCTTATGTAATGATAATGAAGCTTCTACCCAGACCGTTTTGAATAGATATGATGACATTTTTTACAGAAACAGTTTGAAGGGCTGTGGTTGTTTCTGGACCTAGGTGTGAATAATAGATTTCACTCCTGTAACAATTTATTCGCCCCTTTCTTATATTGATACATTTCTGGGTTCATGTAACAAAAGATAGAACCATAGATGACCTTGTGGTACAAAATTAGTGAAGTGTGTCATTGCAAATGAAAGTTTGGATACTTGGACATCCCCATAAGCAATGATAAAGATTTGCTTTTGGAGTTATTTGTTGTGTATAGTCCCATTCTATATCCCCTTGAGGGGGTCCGGTACGACCTGGGACAAACTTTTAGCCTCTTTTCTAGATACCTGGATGATTGAAGATATTTTTGTGCTTGAACTAAAGAATCCAATATGTTTGAATGAGTTAGATTTGGATCATCCATATTCCATATTTTGTCATTGGAGTTTGTGTTTAGTATTGTCTATAAGGGCATAGAGAAATGTATCATTCAAGGATACTTGTCCTTTCATTATATTCACTTTGGAAAGCCATTGAATGATTTGGGGTCCCAGTCTTGTTTTGTTAGATTAGTGATGATGACAGATGTGATATAACTGGCTTATATTTGGATATTTTGCCATAATTTCGTCAATTTGGGCGCCTTGTGTGGTTAGTACCTAGTAGCGCCCCCTTTTGCAAGTATCACAGCTTGTAAACGCATTTTGTAACCAGACAAAAGTCTTTCAATTCTTATTTGAGGGATTTTCATCCATTCTTCCTTGGATTATAAGGCTGTGTGCCCACGATGCGTTTTTTAAGCGTTTCCACAGCTGCAATTCCGCCGCGGAAATGCTTAAAAAATGCTTGGTAGAAGGTCTGCAATGTTCCCAAATGATAATCCGCATGTGCTATGCACGTGCTGTGGAAATTTCTGCTGCGGATTATCATTGCGTAAAAATCCGCAGCACTACCATTAATTTTGCGTACCGCCATTGACTTGAATTGAATCGTATAATATCCACATGACTACATGTGCACATGAGGATATTAAGCGACTCAATGTGCGGATGGTACCCTGTTCTGGAGAAGAGGAGACTCTCATCCAGACCTGGGTACCATGGTACCTGCAAAAAAAAAGAATTTAAAATAAAAAATAAAACATTATACTCACCTTCTGATGGCCCCCTGTCTCCTTAGCGGTGTGTCCTGGGTCCCCGGCGGCTCGCAATGGTCTAAAAGGACCTTCCATGACGTCATTTAGTCATGTGAAGGGTCACGTGACCGCTGACGTCGGCGGTCGCGTGACCTGTCACATGACTAAATGACGTCATGAAAGGTCCTTTTAGACCACTGTGAGCTGCCAAACACACTGGACGCACCGGAGAAGGAGACCGGGGGCCATCAGAAGGTAAGTATAATGTTTACTTTTTTACCATTCTTTTTAACTATTACTTGGTCACACTATATAAATTCATGACGGTTGCATAGATTTATATAGTGTGACCAAGTTGTCAAGCACTTTTCCAAGTGATGCTAAAATTGGTTGGAAAAGCGCTTATTACTCCGCATGCGAAATCGCATGTGAAAAAAGCGGGACATACGCTTGTCCCTGGCAGAACAAACGCATGTACAATCCGCATGTACAATCCGCATGCGTTTTTTCTGCCAGGGAGATGCAGAAATGCTCAGGAAAAAATCCGGAGCATTTCTGCATCATGGGCACATAGCCTTACTCCAGTTCTGTGAGATTCCTGGGTTGTCTTGCATGCACTGCTATTTTGAGGTTGAGCCAAAGATTTTCAATGATGTTCAGATCAGAGGACTGTGAGGGCCATTGTAAAACCTTCAGCTTGCTCCTTTTGAAGTCTATTGTGGATTGTGACATGTGCTTAGGATCATTATCATTTTTAGAAGCCATCCTCTTTTCAACTTCAATATATATATATATATATATATTGCCTAAAATACAAAGGAAATGCGTCATCTTTAACTTTAGGCCTTTTAGAGATCAATTCATCTTCAACTTGCTTAGCTGTTCACTATAACATTAATTTTGACCAGGGGTGCCCAAACTTTAACATGTCACTGTATATCCCCAAATATTTCAGCGCTGTTTCAATCCAACAGAACTGGAATCTCTTTGTCCATAGTGGCTTTGAAGGGCTTCTTAATAATAAGGTCTCAGTTTTGTCTATATCTAAGGTGTAACTCAATAGTCCTCCCAGTTCTTCTATTTCTTTAATAAGGAGTGCAGGCAGGGTCATATTTGTAGAGACCCCCATCTTGGGAAGTTGGGGGGTGGTGAGGCGTGGGCTTCTGACTTTCAGTCCGTGGACCCTCAGTAAAGATATTTCTTTTAGATCCTGAATCCGGATTTCTTATAAATACGTAATTATGATTTTTATTGTGTATACAGATATTAATAAATATATTTATAAATCCCCTCACTGATGAGAAGAGCCCGGTGCCCACAGCTCCCTCTTACATACAAGCACTGATGCTCACCCTATGGTTTTACCATCTTCACTGTTGCTAGGCAACTTCCTTATAAGGTGAGAAGCTCCATATAAGATTCCATCACAAGATTCCATGATGACATCACCCCTATTATGACATCAGAATTCACCACCACTACAGTTTCTTTCTTTTTTAATGGTATGATATGAGTGACGATGAATAAATAAATAAATCTTCCATCACTTTTTTATTTTCCTTTTTTTTGCCGCTCACTGTAGACAAATTATCTTTATTCTGCAGGTTGATACAATTACACAGATATCCAGTTTATTTTGCTTTTTTAATCATTGACCCATAACTTTCATTTTTCTGCTTAGATTTAGGCAAGAGCTTTTTTTAATGGAACGAGCTACAATATTTATGGGTAACAGTGCGCGGTACATGAGATGTTTTCATCATTTTTTTTTTGTGTAGTGAAAAGAACAAAAAATATTCTACACGGATTTGGTGGAATCTTGATTTCTTTTATAGATTAAAAGTGTTCTCCGGCCGCTTCCTTCCACATTGGGAGGTGAGTGAGCTGCCGTCTGAGGAACCTACCAAGTCACAGGCATGATGGCGGCCACACTTACACCGTCCCATCATGTATCTGTAGACGTGATGTCACCTCCCAGTATGGAAGTAAGCGGCGCTGAACAAACCCTTGAAGATCCCATAGGGGCCATTTATGTCACATGTGGTTGACTACAATCCTTTTGCCTTTGGAGAGAACCACAACTCACAGCATTTCTTGAATTTCTGAAGCTTCCAGGGCATTCTGGGGGTTATAATTCACCAAAGAAGTAGAGTCATTATTTTTTTACCTAGTGACATAGGAGTGGATGCAGGGCTTTTTTTAATAACTTATTAATGCTTGCCTCTGACACTTGCTTTATTTTTACCTCTGACAATGCTCACTGCCGACAGCCTATAGAGTTGCTGCTTGTGTTGCTAGGCAACTTCCTTTTATGGAGAGAAGCTCCATATATGGTAACATCTCAACATTCCGTGATGATATTATGACATCATAATGCACCACCATTACTTGTGCCAGTGTTTACAGCTCCAGTGTCACTTTGACATTCCGGTGTCATTGTTGTTGGTGATTAGCTACATAGCTAGTGATTTACTGACTGCGATTTGGATTTATTTGGATTTATTTGAAATGTCTGAAATTCCTTCAGACAATTTTCAGGTGTTGGCACTGCTGCAGGGGATTCTTACCACCTATGCCCCTGACATTGTGCTGCCGCTACCCGATGGCGTCCTCAGCTTCACTTACCGGCTGGTTATGGAGCTGTTGAGAGACTGCCTGACCAAATATCAGCAAGGTCGTATAAGCTCAGCATATCTTGAGCATTTACAGAAGAACATCAGGACATTGGTGCAACAGGTAAGTGGCAGAAATCTGCATAAAACATCGAAAAGTTATAATAACAGAATATAAGTTTATTCACATAAAATAGTTCTTTAGGCCGATAATAATATAATATATAACCGGCACTAAGTCACTAGATATGTAGTAATTGTAGAGCAGATCGCAGGAGTAAAGTGGTGACATAATCGGCCTCCTCCATGTTCTCTCATGATTTTCCTTTTCTATTTATTTCCATCTTTATAGGCTGAAGAAAAATCCACAAGTGGAGAATTGGCCTTTATTATACAACTGGCACAAAATGTCCTGTATGTACTGGAGCGTCCGGCCGGCTCACTGGAGCGTCTGGTAAGGATCCATCACTTTCTATATCACACGTCCTGGTCTAATCTTCTCCAGATTAGCCGTCAAATAGCAGAGTGGCAGATTTATGATGTCAGAGGCGCAGGATGTTCTATGGCAGCCTGTCTCTGCAGCTCAACCCTCTGTAGTGACATTCTGTACTCAGCGATGCAGAGGTTGTGTTTCCACCTCTGTCTCACTTCATCATCACAATCTTCATTCTTCTAAATGCTGCAGTTCTGACAATACAAGTTATTAGAGAACAGTTGTAGATACAAGTCCCTTATATATTCATGTTGATTTTCTGGAGGGAGCGGCCATGTATAGTCCGTCCAATACTGAGATTGTCCCATAGATCCAGGTTTAGTACTTCGTGCCTTATGTAGAGTCCGTCCAGTAATGAGATTATCCCATAGATCCAGGTTTAGTCCTTCCTGCCTTATGTACAGGCCGTCCTTGGGTTATGAACTAGATATATCCTATAGTTTTGTTTGTAACCCAAATTTGAATGTAAAATGGAAAGAGTAAAAAAAAACAATAATATTTTGCTCGCTGTCCGCCACCCGGTCCTCTTATTCCATCATAGTGTGCCACATTTCCAGCCTCTTCACTATGGGGCAGGACTTCCCGTCTCGTCCTTATGACCTTATGATGAGCAGTGAAATCTGGGTCCTGAATGTGGCCAGAAGTCCTGCACTATAGTGAAGAGACCGGAGAAGTAGCACATGACATTGGAAAGAAGAGGACTGGACGATAGGTGGTGAGCAGCGGGGCGGCCGGAGAGGAGAGTGGTGAATATTAGCTTTTTTTTTCATCATCAACCCTTTGTATCTTGGAGTCGTTTGTAAGTCAGATGTTTCTAAGTCGAGGACGGACTGTATACGGTGATTTAGTATTTGTGAAATGATACATTAATTGTACATATTGTGACGAACAGGAAACATCAGAAGGTGACTCTGAAGAGGGGGAAAACCTGACTATCCCGGACCCTAATACCAGTCAGCAGGGGCTGAACACTGATCTGATGGAAGGTGAGCAATCATCTAATATTCTTACATTCACATATTGAGATATTATAGAGAACGGCAGAGAACATGTAGATTTACTCTCCATCCTCTGTATGAGGCCGGTGACGGCTCCGGAGCCCCTTATAGACTATAATGGAGGGGGCGCAGGTAATTCCGCTTCTCTCCTCTGTGCTCTTCTCCATCATGTACAAGGAGGCTCCTAGGACCCCGATCATGTAATTGTTCTAGGATGAATCAGATCCTGAACAATGGCCATTTATGGTCCAGAATATCCATCTATGGAGGAGCCATAAATATATACGTTGTGTGCAGAATCCCATATACCAGTATTACACCGTGTACAGAGCCCGTCTCATCTCCTTCTTTATATGGATGTTATATATTATGTACTGATATCGTCTAATACAAAACGTTTCCTCATTATTATAGGAATATCTGTGCCGGCAATTACTGACGGTGGAATATGTGAGACCCCCGAGGTCCAGGAATCTGTCAGTGTAAGTATCAGCGGAGACGTCTGTGTATGATCAGGTAACGGGGGTGAATTACACATATAATATTATCCCCCATATGACAAGGGGATATCCCTATTCTTCTTGTAGATCAGATCTATTGTGTGTGATGGCGGCATTATTATTCCTGCCCCCGCTATGTGATCTCCTGTCTCCTCCCCTGCAGTACAGTGATGTCTGTGTATGGGGGATATCCCATATACATAATGTTGTCTGTGGGGGTCCGGCATCCACAGATGTTATCTTTCTGCAGATTTTATGCTTTAATGCCATTTCTTATTATTTCTAGGCCTTGATCGGATCATTGAACCCAGGGAGAAATCCTTGTAAGAGCGACTACGAACAGATCAAACAGTTCAGCTGTGGAGCTTTTGGGTGAGCTTGATGTCGGCATAATATTCGGTTTCTAGGGCTCCTTATGACGATCCCTCTGTCTCTGTGCCCGTACAGTGTTACCATAGAGGAATTATTGGAGTCCACATCCCTGTTCTCTAGAGAAGAGCGGATCTGGCATAATTCACATTCGCCTTTCGTGCAGACTTTCCTGGGAAATGTGATTGACGTAGAAGTTATCACTCGGCAAATGTAATATCTCTTATTACGCTCTGGGTTCTCTCCAGACCCCAGATCTTAATAAATGTAAGATGTACAAAATGGAAAAAATACTCATACTGACCTTACTGCTCAGCTCTCCGACCCCTCCGCTTCTCAGCCTCATCTGTCCGATCCTCACCGCGTCTTCAGATTGCTGCCGCTCACGCTGGGCCAGAACTTCTAGCTTGGAGAAGGTCCAGGAGGATTCTATGCAAGAGCAGGAAGATTTGCAATGTCATGCCACCATGACCTTTTATGCGTTTGTGCAGAATCTTCCTAGACGTCATCAATGCCAGAAGTCCTGTCTCAGCCTTAGACATTTTCTTGTTCTTCAGCACTGGCAGCAGCTTTGAAAGTACAGTGAGGACCAAAAGGTTGAGATAGAGGAGCCAGAGAGGTAAGTGTAAGAGTTTGTTTATTTTTTAACATTTTGACGGACTTTTAAGGTTTAGAAAATAGTAGCCAAACGGTCACCATTTTGCCGAATCCATGAGGAAGAGAATTACAAAAATTTCGCCATTTTGGCCAATGCGGATATATGTAAAATTTGAGTAGAATTCTAATCCATTGTATTTTATTCTCTCATCTCTTCTGTGCACATCTAATTGTCATTATTCAATTCATTTACGATGGGGCATGGATGAGGACCTCCCAGTGGAGATCATCTATGTAGCGACGGCAGCTCATCTAGTATTCACCATTAGTACAGGAGATGTGATGAGGTCTATAGACAGACTGTTAGTAAGAATACATTATAAACCACCGATTTTCTTCCTCTTCAGAACCGTCCACTTAGTGCGCCAAAAAGACTCCAAACAGTTATACGCCATGAAGAAACTGGACAAGCAGAAGCTGAAAGATCCAGTAAGACTTGAACGGGCCTTTCTAGAGAGGGACATCCTAACATTCGCAGATTGTCCCTTCCTGGCCTCCATGTTGTGCTCCTTTCCAACTACACGTCATCTGTGCATGGTCATGGAGTATGTACCAGGTAGGACATATCCATCGTATCTATATCCAGCGCTGGTCTGCTCATCTCTAGGACCTTCTCCATAAGCAGAATGTGACCACATAGATGGTTACATGTCCACACTGCTTTTACTATAAGTTATCTGTTAACAACAGGCCAGAAAAATGATTATGTGGCAGAAATTTTCACTATAGATAAAGGAGGGTTTGACTGAATTTTTACAGTTTGTACAGGGTTTTTCCAAAAAATAAGACAGGGTCTTATATCAATTTTTTGCTCCAAAAGATGGGTTAGGGCTTATTTTTAGGGGATGCCTTATTGTTTTCTCATAAACAACAATACACATTTATTTAAAAAAAAAAAAAGGACATATTTAAATATAATCATGTCATGACACACACACTGCACATACACAGCTATATACACATATACTGCACATACACAGCTATATACACATATACTGCACATACACAGCTATATACACATATACTGCACATACACAGCTATATACACATATACTGCACATACACAGCTATATACACATATACTGCACATACACATCTATATACACATATACTGCACATACACAGCTATATACACACACACTGCACATACACAGCTATATACACATATACTGCACATACACAGCTATATACACATATACTGCACATACACAGCTATATACACACACACTGCACATACACAGCTATATACACATATACTGCACATACACAGCTATATACACATATACTGCACATACACAGCTATATACACACACACTGCACATACACAGCTATATACACATATACTGCACATACACAGCTATATACACATATACTGCACATACACAGCTATATACACATATACTGCACATACACAGCTATATACACATATACTGCACATACACAGCTATATACACACACACTGCACATACACAGCTATATACACATATATTGCACATACACAACTATATACACATATACTGCACATACACAGCTATATACACACACACTGCACATACACAGCTATATACACACACACTGCACATACACAGCTATATACACACACACTGCACATACACAGCTATATACACATATACTGCACATACACAGCTATATACACATATACTGCACATACACATCTATATACACATATACTGCACATACACAGCTATATACACATATACTGCACATACACAGCTATATACACATATACTGCACATACACAGCTATATACACATATACTGCACATACACAGCTATATACACATATACTGCACATACACAGCTATATACACATATACTGCACATACACAGCTATATACACACTGCACATACACATCTATATACACATATACTGCACATACACAGCTATATACACATATACTGCACATACACATCTATATACACACACACTGCACATACACATCTATATACACATATACTGCACATACACAGCTATATACACATATACTGCACATACACAGCTATATACACACACACTGCACATAGACAGCTATATACACATATACTGCACATACACAGCTATATACACATATACTGCACATACACATCTATATACACACACACTGCACATACACATCTATATACATATATACTGCACATACACAGCTATATACACACACACTGCACATACACAGCTATATACACATATACTGCACATACACAGCTATATACACATATACTGCACATACACAGCTATATACACACACACTGCACATACACAGCTATATACACATATACTGCACATACACAGCTATATACACACACACTGCACATACACAGCTATATACACACACACTGCACATACACAGCTATATACACATATACTGCACATACACAGCTATATACACATATACTGCACATACACATCTATATACACATATACTGCACATACACAGCTATATACACATATACTGCACATACACAGCTATATACACATATACTGCACATACACAGCTATATACACACACACTGCACATACACAGCTATATACACATATACTGCACATACACAGCTATATACACATATACTGCACATACACAGCTATATACACATATACTGCACATACACAGCTATATACACACACACTGCACATACACAGCTATATACACATATACTGCACATACACAGCTATATACACACACACTGCACATACACAGCTATATACACACACACTGCACATACACAGCTATATACACATATACTGCACATACACAGCTATATACACATATACTGCACATACACATCTATATACACATATACTGCACATACACAGCTATATACACATATACTGAACATACACAGCTATATACACATATACTGCACATACACAGCTATATACACACACACTGCACATACACAGCTATATACACATATACTGCACATACACAGCTATATACACATATACTGCACATACACAGCTATATACACACACACTGCACATACACATCTATATACATAGTATAGCTTCACATTTTTATATGGGACGTTGTTTCCTTGCACTTATTTCTGCAGCTTTTGCACATTTGTGGTTTTGCTTCATAGACATTCAGCGCAGTCCTAGTTACTAGTAGGGTACGCTCCATTGTTTTTCTTTTGCATTATTACACAGTATATCTCTATGTGTGACATCCTGCCCCAATGTCTCCGCTTATTTCTCATTTACACGCATCAGGTGTAATTTACATTGTAACAAACCCTCTCCTGTCATATTTGCTTTCTCCTGTAGGAGGAGACTGTGGCAGTCTTATGAACATCTATGGACCTTTACCTGTCCCCTTGGCCCGAAAGTACATTGCAGAAACAGTCCTGGCTGTGGAATACCTGCACAGCTTTGGTGTGGTGCACCGAGACCTGAAGCCTGAGAAGTAAGTGCCCCCTCTAGGAGGAAGAAAGTTAGAGATTGTCATAAAGTCTATGGGTTATTACTTGGGGCTGACACCGTCTGTTTTTTCACAGCCTCCTGGTATCGGCATCTGGTCATATTAAAGTCACGGACTTCGGACTTTCCAAACTCGGCCTCATGAGACCAACATCAGAAACCTACGAGGCTCCAACCGAGGACGTCACCAGAGAGTTCCGTGATGATGAGGTCGGCTTTACTTACAGGATCTTGTTCTTTACTCTTCTCATCTATTTCTTCTTCTCTGATATCTTCTCATCTAGAAAACGTTTTCCTCTGATGTTATTCGTCACAATTATTTTCTCAGCTCCTCATCTCCTTCTTCTGTTGCTTTCCAGATTGCTGGCTCCCCTGAATACATCGCCCCTGAAGTCATCTTACAGGAAGGCTATGGGCGGCTTGTGGACTGGTGGTCGGTAGGGATCATCCTACACGAATTCCTTCTATTCCGTGTACCATTTCATGGGGATTCCAAATATGACACTTACTGCAGTATATTAAGGGGTAAGTAAAATAATCTGAATGCGGAGTGGTGTCATTGTTATTTGCTTAGATTGGTTCTGTGGTTTAGTTACTTGTTGTGTTAATCCAAAAGATTTTTGTTTTAATAAAGTAAATGAAGAGGTTTTATTTTCTGTAACATTTTCTTTTAATATAACAGATGAGATAACTTGGACATTTGATAATCGCACTCCTCCACCTGATGCTCAGGACATCATCACTGAGCTGCTCAGAAAAGATCCGGCACATAGACTTGGGACAGGTAATGTATATAATAGTATTAATAATGAATTATTACACATCTGTGAGCAGACAAATGATCACACCCCTGAGGATCAGCACTGAGGTTTTCTGCTTTACTTTCAGCAACTTTTCTTCACATCAGCTCTGTTACGTCTTTAGTTCAGAGTAACATAAACTGTTCAGATATGGAGCTGTCTATCTGATAATGTCTAGATCACTTTTTATTGTCTTCCTTTCCCAGGAGGAGCGAAAGAGATCAAAATGCATCCATTCCTATGTGGCATAGACTTTGACAGTCTTCTAAGTAAAGAGCCACATTTCATTCCTAACTTTGAGTCAGAAGAGGACACTGGCTACTTTGACCGTAAGTAGAAGGAGACGTCATCTGCAGAAAGCTTTTGTGTGTCTTGTCTTTCATATTTTGTGACAATCAGTCCCAATCATTTTTAGTGATAAAATGGTGACTTTCCGTGATCGGGTCTCATACTAATAATCTCTAATAACACTTGTGCTTTTCAGCTCAATGTAGCAATTACGAACTTATTGATTCAGATGAGGGGGACACAAGCGAGGATAATAACTGGCCAGAAAGCCTGAACTTTATATCATCGTCTCAAAGGCTTTCTAAAGTAAGTGTGACCGGTAAGATCTATAAAACTTATAATTAAAATAAAGTTTAAATATATATTTATTTTATTTTTCTCTATGTTTTAGCTCTGTTCCACCAATACCAGGGTGATGAACGATGAAGAACTGAAGCCACCTCCAGTGTATTCCCCAGAGAGTGCAAAACACTCAGACATGTGAGTAAATTATTATTATCGGGTTTGGATCTGATATATCAGAAGATCAACTGTAAGATAAGTGTAACTCAGCACTATATCCAGCGCCACCACCCCATGATTGATGATCACTGTGGTTCTGGCTTGTGATAACGCCGGCGATAACAGCCGATCATTGCAACCAGTCAATCATTTCCAGTTCATTACAGGCCAATATTACTAGCGATTCTCCATTCTTAGTGATAGAAGTGGGTCCTGAGCAGGGTGCCTCCTCCATGTTATCCAAATGTCCTAATCGGCCTTGCAGACGGGTGTTCGTCCATTTTGTATTGTTTTCGCTTGTAATTTATGTTTTTCTTCTACCAAACAGGCAGCAAGAATCTTCCCCTTCTAAACCTGATGGAGACAAGCAGTGTTTCACTGCTAATTACAGCGAGTCCTCCCCATTGTCAGGTGTGTACAGGTCTATATGACATCCTATCACAGTTTGTGGTCAAAACATGTAATGTGAACGTGCACATAAAGGATCAGAAAATTACTACTTTTTTCTCCCTATAAAGCGATGAGCAGTTCATTCTGTAAAAATCTCCATTCTTTTATGCGTTAAAAGTTCTAAGGGGCTGTTCAGTCTTCTGCCAAACTGACTCAAATCCTGCGCCCACGGCCCCATATGGCCCATACTGACCCCTTTATGGCCTCAATGTTACACTGAGGTTTATGTAACTGATTATAAGGCAACACTGCGGCACATTACAAGTAATGTCATGGTAAGAAGGGACATAGCTCCTTGTCGAGACCCCACATGGCAGGTTTCATATTAATCAGTTCTCTGGGTAATCTAATTCTCACCCCTCTGCTGATGTTATGTATGTGTGACATATTTCCCCCATTATGGGACAATAATCGATTACCAGGGCTACAAGCCACGAGAATAACACCATCCTATAGAACCATACAAAGCTCATCTCTTAGGAGTTTATAATCAACATCTTTTTCTTGTTTTTTATTCGAATTTCCAGTTCAGGGGAAAAGAAAACCGAAAAAACAACAAAAACCAGAGAGAGAAGAAGAAGGGGAAAGGAGAAGAGGTGAGTGTGACAATAAGCCCCATGTTGTGTGGTGTCGGCCGTGGAGCAGATCAGTCAGTGGTGGGATTGTCACATGTATGATGGCGGACAATCCCCCCGTACCTGTGTATGGATGATTCCTCTGCCGTCCGGCCACAGTGACCGCACAGCCGTGTCCTCTGATATGGAGTCCTGTTACTGACATCAGTGTTACGTCTCTTCTCATAGGTTCTCTATTCCGCCGGGTGATCTCATCCTGTCGGCGTGGACTATCCAGGGCTGCTCACTCCATCCGAGAAAGCTGCTTATTTGGTGTCTGTCACCGCGGCTCCATAAACATCGCGAGGGCAGAAAACCGCCACGTCTAGCACCCTGAGGAAAGTACAGCACATCCACCATCAATGCTGTACCTGTATGGAAGGACTGGCACCATCTACATGTGGCCTCCTGACCAGCAAGGAACATCTGCTGAAGAAGGAGGTTCCTCCAAGAACATCTACTCGTCCTTCCATGCAATTCTTAATTTAAAAATAAAACTTTTAAATTGATTAATGTCCCTTTGTATTTAATAGAGTCCTCCTGACATTTATGGGGTGTCAGTTGTTTACGACATACATGTCTGATGGGTGGGCTACAAACAGGAGAACATCTGTTCCATGTGTCCCAGTAATCCTCCAGACTTCGGCCAAAAGTGGAGGAGAGGACCAGTGATTCTGTTACACCTAAAAATGATGGTCAATGTAGGAAAAACATGTTCTGATCCATAGATTTTATCCATAGACTCGGACCCTTTTACCTAAATGTGGCTCGACCTAAGTTTTATGCACAGGAACCAATTGGATTCGGTGCTGGGCGTCCTGGGGAGTCCAGGGGTCAATCCCCACTGTGACATAATAAGACCTTCTGTATTCTAGAGACCACCCTTCTCACCAGGGCTGTGGGGTCAGTAAGACAATCTCCACCTATAATAATGACTAATAGAAAATAATTGTGAATATTCAGCAATTTTTGCAGGAAAATCTTTAATATTACACAAGGTATCCCCTGATCCACCGCAGGGAGACAGCTGAGTTCATTTGTACTAGGTATGTACAGCACCGTTGGTTCCAGCATTCAGATGAATACAATTTTGTTAGCAGTCCTCCAGCTCCCACTCCATGGTAATGACTATGATAGGGTCCTCTGGCAAGGTGGAAATGTTGCGGGAGCAACATCCCGAATCTGCCCCTCTCCTGTGCCCGTCCGGAGTGATGTTCCAGCCGGAAGCGCTGTTGGTGAGTGGGGGATGTGAACAATTGTATTTATTTTTAGGTTTTCATTAATTTTTATTCAAATAAGAATGGTAAAATGGGACAGTAAAAAAAGGAAGGAAAAGAGGGGAGAATTAAATACTCAGTGTGGACAGTACTATATAAAAAAAAATTCATAAAAGCACTATGAAATTAATCCCCAAGGATTTTATAACCCCAGTTGGGGGATTAAAATGTGCTATCTGGGGAACAGGCATCAATGTCACCCATCGCTGTATATGTATGAGAGTGCCATTGAAACAAGACGGAATTGGTATGCAGTTGTTAAAAATTGTTATATGCCTAACTCTAAAAAATGAATATTGTATATATATGTACATACAGTTGGGTAACTATAGTCTGATGGGCCCGGGACCGCGCCCCCCCCCACATCCTGAATAAATGTATACAGTGGGTACGGAAAGTATTCAGACCCCTTTAAATGTTTCACTCTTTGTTTCATTGCAGCCATTTTGTAAATTCTAAAAAGTTCATTCTTTTTTCTCATTAAAGTACACTCTGCACCCCATCTTGACTGAAAAAAACAGAAATATAGAAATTTTTGCAAATTTATTAAAAAAGAAAAAAACTGAAATATCACAAGATCATAAGAATTCAGACCCTTTGCTCAGACACTCATATTTAAGTCTCACGCTGTCCATTACCTTGTGATCCTCCTTGAGATGGTTCTACTCCTTCATTGTGTCCAGCTGTGTTTAATTAAACTGATAGTGTGGCACCCCAGGGGTCTGGTTTCCACAGTAACAGCAATGTTATGTCTGAGAGCAGGTGGGAGGTCTCTTGGTCAGGAATCCTATGCATGCCACACCTCCTGCCCAGTCCTGGGAGGGGAAGAACTTCCCCTATATAAACCTGGGGCTGAGGCAGGGTTAGAGAGTTCAGAGGGAGAGTTCAGCCAGGAGGGCTGACAGGGAGCTGTGGCTCCGGCTGGGCCCAGCTCCTGGTCCATGCCAGGAGTAGAGAAGAAGTAGAGACAGAGAAGAGAAGCAGATATAGGAAAGAACATCAGGAGCTCTGTGGGAGCAGTGCTACAAGGAGTCAGGGGCTGGCAGCTGCAGAGCTCGCCCTGACTGAGAAGTTATCACCGGACCCGGAGTCCGAGGCTGTGGGGACTAACTCCTATCCAGCAGCAGAAACCGAACGGCAGGGGATTGCAGGTCCTCTGGCCAAGAAACCCGAAGGCACGGTCACACGCGTGGGACCAGCACCGCCGTCGTGGAGCGGAAGCTACTAGAAGGCCCCGAGTCACCGGCCATTCGGGTGAGCCCCACCCGGTACACTCAGGGACGTGGGCTACTTATACCCGCTTCTAGCAAGGTAGCCAGAAGAGTATCGTTAGTTTGGGAGGCCTACAACTCCGCCTGGCCAGGGGAGATCCCATCTGCTCAAGGACTGACCAGGCCCCAATCGCTAGCCAGTACTCCGGGAGGGTCTATCGTTGTCACCAGTAAAGACCCTGAACTACACCGTACCGTCTCTGAGTGGTTCCTGCTACCCCCATCATCCACGTCGACTGCCCTGAGGCCATACCCCTCCCGTTGGGGGTTATACTATCACGCTGCACAATCCTACCACCGGCCTCAGTGGTCTGCCCTGCAGCAGCAGCTCCTTAGCTGTACTCAACGGGTGGCGTAGTCGTCGAACATCTACCGCTAATACAGCGCCACTTAGTCTGACTCCCTGGGCACGGACCGGATCACCGCCACGAGACTACAACCCTCAAGAGATCCGGCTCCGGGTAAGCTCCCGCATGCGCAACGCAGCGCGACACAGGCCCAGGGGCGCGTCAACTTTTGGCGTAGTCGGCAGGATTTCGTGCCCGCAACCACCGGGTACTGCGTGCCTGAAAAAGACTGTTCAAACTTACCTGTGGTGAAGATTCCCGCCATCCGGCGCCATCTTCCGCTTCCTTCCCGCCATCGGTGGAGTTTTCCCGCCATCCGGCGCCATCTTCGGCCTTCTTCCCGCCATACGTGGAGTTTTCCCGCCATTGGACGCCATCTTGAGGACGCCGCGCGGGAAGAAGAGGGGCGTGGACTCCGAAAGCGCGCGAGAACTAAAGCCCCGCCTCACGTCCGGACGTTGCGTAAGGTCCTGGAAGGAGCCCAGCAGACGCCGACGTCACAGGAGCGCGACGGAAGGTCCTCAACCCTGACGATCCACTGCGGAGCCGCGGCCTACGGAAGAGGATCATCGCAAGGTAGGCCACGGTCCACTAGGGGGGAGAAGGATGCCGGATACGGAGGAGAGCTTCACCGCTTCAACCCCCGCCAGCGCCACCGCTGTTGCGGTCATGCCTTTCACCATGCCCTATATCCCGGGGGCAGCCTGGCTACCCCAGTACTCAGGGGAGTCACATACCCTGCATGACTTTAGAGAAAAGCTGGATAGCCTCTTCCAGGTGTATCCCCTCACAGGGGAGCAAAAAGTGAGCATCCTGGTGGCCCAATTAACCGGGGCAGCCCAAAGGGAGGTAAAGTCCTGGCCACCTGAGAGGAGGACTGTCGCAGAGATACTAACCCAGCTAACCGAGGAGGAGCTGCAGTACTACCAATACGAGGAAAGCCAAGAGGACCCGGACGGGTCTGAGGACTACCCTCAGGAGGGAGCACAAAGAGGACATAGCTACTGAAGGGAAGTAGCGTGAATAAAGAGCTGTAAATAGTTACCCGTAAGGGTACAAGGACTGCTGCTAATTAAAATATGGTCCCCGTTGGGATTAGTGAATTGTTCCCCATGTGCCCCTATCTTAAACCAGGCTGAGGACTGTGAGCAGCCATTCCTTATCCCCACTGGCCGAGGACTGAGAGCGGCCATATCCTGTAAATAATTATGTGTTTCTAGTAATTTATGGGAGTCTTTGGTGGATTTGCCGGGAATCCTTTGTACATGGTTGGAGCATAACCCAGGAATGTACTAAAGACTGTTAAGGACTCGGGGCAGGACAGACCCCTACCTGGTTACGTCTCCCTGTTTTGGTGAAATGGACACCTTGCTTTTCTTCAAAACTGCACCCGGTTGTGGACACGCCGTAACCATCTTTATGTGTTTTTCTTATTGTATTATTATTGTTTATACCTTGTTATGTTTTTCTAAAAATATGTTTAGTCCCGGAGTACTAAATTTCACTAGGGGGGAATGTGGCACCCCAGGGGTCTGGTTTCCACAGTAACAGCAATGTTATGTCTGAGAGCAGGTGGGAGGTCTCTTGGTCAGGAATCCTATGCATGCCACACCTCCTGCCCAGTCCTGGGAGGGGAAGAACTTCCCCTATATAAACCTGGGGCTGAGGCAGGGTTAGAGAGTTCAGAGGGAGAGTTCAGCCAGGAGGGCTGACAGGGAGCTGTGGCTCCGGCTGGGCCCAGCTCCTGGTCCATGCCAGGAGTAGAGAAGAAGTAGAGACAGAGAAGAGAAGCAGATATAGGAAAGAACATCAGGAGCTCTGTGGGAGCAGTGCTACAAGGAGTCAGGGGCTGGCAGCTGCAGAGCTCGCCCTGACTGAGAAGTTATCACCGGACCCGGAGTCCGAGGCTGTGGGGACTAACTCCTATCCAGCAGCAGAAACCGACCGGCAGGGGATTGCAGGTCCTCTGACCAAGAAACCCGAAGGCACGGTCACACGCGTGGGACCAGCACCGCCGTCGTGGAGCGGAAGCTACTAGAAGGCCCCGAGTCACCGGCCATACGGGTGAGCACCACACGGTACACTCAGGGACGTGGGCTACTTATACCCGCTTCTAGCAAGGTAGCCAGAAGAGTATCGTTAGTTTGGGAGGCCTACAACTCCGCCTGGCCAGGGGAGATCCCATCTGCTCAAGGACTGACCAGGCCCCAATCGCTAGCCAGTACTCCGGGAGGGTCTATCGTTGTCACCAGTAAAGACCCTGAACTACACCGTACCGTCTCTGAGTGGTTCCTGCTACCCCCATCATCCACGTCGGCTGCCCTGAGGCCATACCCCTCCCGTTGGGGGTTATACTATCACGCTGCACAATCCTACCACCGGCCTCAGCGGTCTGCCCTGCAGCAGCAGCTCCTTAGCTGTACTCAACGGGTGGCGTAGTCATCCAACATCTACCGCTAATACAGCTCCACTTAGTCTGACTCCCTGGGCACGGACCGGATCACCGCCACGAGACTACAACCCTCAAGAGATCCGGCTCCGGGTAAGCTCCCGCATGTACAACGCAGCGCGACACAGGCCCAGGGGCGCGTCAATAGGACTTGATTTGGAAAGGCACACACCTGTCTATATAAGACCTCACAGCTCACAGTGCATGTCAGACCAAATGAGAATCATGAGCTCAAAGGAACTGCCCAAGGAGCTCAGAGACAGAATTGTGGCAAGGCACAGATCTGGCCAAGGTTACAAAATAATTTCTGCATTACTCAAGGTTCCTAAGAGCACAGTGGCCTCCCTAATCCTTAAATGGAAGAAGTTTGGGACCACCAGAAGTCTACATAGACTTGGCCGTCCAGCCAAACTGAGCAATCGTGGGAGAAGAGCCTTGGTGAGAGAGGTAAAGAACAAACCCAAGATCACTGTGTCTGAGCTCCAGAGATGCAGTAGGGAGATGGGAGAAAGTTTTACAAAGTCAACTATCACTGCAGCCCTCCACCAGTTTGGCCTTTATGACAGAGTAGCCCGATGGAAGCCTCTCCTCAGTGCAAGACATATGAAAACACGCATAGAAGTTGCTCAAAAACACATGAAGGACTACCAGACTATGAGAAATAAGATTCTCTGGTCTGATGAGATGAAGATAGAACTTTTTGATAACTTTGGTGATAATTCTAAGTGGTATGGGTGGAGAAAACCAGGCACTGCTCATCACCTGCCCAATACAATCCCAACAGTGAAACATGGTGGTGGCAGCATCATGCTATGGGGGTGTTTTTCAGTTGCAGGGATAGGATGACTGGTTGCAATTGAAGGAAACATGAATGCGGCCAAGTACAGAGATATCCTGGATGAAAACCTCTTCCAGAGTGCTCTGGACCTCAGACTTGGCCGAAGGTTCACCTTTCAACAAGACAATGACCCTAATCACACAGCTAAAATATCAAAGGAGTGGCTTCAGAACAACTCTGTGACCATTCTTGACTGGCCCAGCCAGAGCCCTGACCTAAACCCAATTGAGCATCTCTGGAGAGATCTGAAAATGGCTGTCCACCAACGTTCACCATCCAACTTGACGGAACTGGAGAGGATCTGAAAGGAAGAATGACAGAGGATCCCCAAATCCAGGTGTGAAAAACTTGTTGCATCATTCCCAAGAAGATTCATGGCTGTACTAGCTCTAAAGGGGGCTTCTACTCAATACTGAGCAAAGGGTCTGAATACTTATGACCATGTGATATTTAAGTTTTTCTTTTTTAATAAATTTGGAAAAATTTCTACATTTGGCCTTATAGAACTGACTCTCGTTATTTCAATGAGAGGGATGCGATGATACCTGGTCTAGTGAAGGAGACAGTCAGGCAAATGTGCTGACTATGTGGGTCTGTGCGCCGGCCGGCTTTCCGTGTCCCAGTGACATGAGGTGTTGTGGCTATTCTGTAGCCCCCGCTTCTGTCACATGACGCGGATGCTGGCCGGCGTCCGGATCTCAATGGTGACGCACACGTCACTTCCGGTCCCGCGGTCTTTGTGTTCTAGCGGTGTGTGGCATCAGGGCTTATGCCCCGCCCCTCTGCTGTCACATGACGCGGATGCCGGCCGGCGTTCTACCTCCGCAATGACACTGTGCGTTTCAGCGGTGTGTGGCGTTAGGGCTTAAGCCCCGCCCCTCCGCTGTCACATGATGCGGATGTCGGCTGGCGTCCTGGTCTCCGCAGTGACGCTGATATCACTTCTGGTCTTTAAATGTGCCTGGCGCCAATATAAGCAAGTGACAGCGAGGCAGCAAACATGCCCCCTGACGAAGGGAACCACCAAAACGCGCGTCGGGGCTTCTCTGCTCCGCATGTGCCGACCTTAGACGGACCTCTAAATCTTTGACTATTCCCTGACTGTCTTCTGCTGAAGCTTGATATCTCTGGTATGTATATATAGTGACTTAGCAGGTCACTTATGGTTATATCTGGCATATGATAGGGAACGTACACTCAGCAGTATAGAACAGCATGGGTATTCTAGTCCAGTATAGGTGCTGTACTTGAAAATATGTATTGACATATCATCTATGTATGGTGTTACTCCTCAAATACTTAGATAGTCTATATCCGACTTAAATTGTACTGTTTGGTCCTGCATGTGTCCGCCATGTGGAGAGGGTTGTTGCGGGTTTCTATTCCTCATGTGTTTTCCACACTGATTCCTGCTTTTGTCTGATCATCTATGTACTAATAAATTTTGATGCATATCTTTAAAACCATTGGCTCCTTTTTCGTTGCTTTGTTTTGGCTGGATTTGCCACTGTATATAAAGCCAAATAAATAACCAAAAGCAAAAATGCACCTCCAGACCTTGGGCTAAGTTCACACTTATCGTTTTTGATGTGTTTTTGCACTTTTGCATTTTTTTCAACGGTGAAAAATGCATTCACCCGCAAATGTCATTTTAACATTTTGCTACCTTATCTGGCCATGTGGTGTGTGAGATATGATCAAACACATCCAGAATGAACACTCATTTCCAGCTGATAATACCATCTAGCACCTGTCCCTATTTTAAAAGCAGCTAACAGCGTTCTCAATAGGGAATAGTTTTTTTCAAGCACGGAGTACAATGCAATAATCCCTGACTAGATGCCTGTAAAACGCTATCCTAACTGATATAGGTCTCCTGTACACGAATCTCAGATAAGAGAGGTAATATACAAGTGCATCTCACTAAATTAGAATATCATCAAAAAGTTAGTTTATTTCAGTTCTTCAATACAAAAAGTGAAACTCATATATTATGTAGAGTCATTACACACAGAGTGATCTATTTCAAGTGTTTATTTCTGTTAATGTTGATGATTATGGCTTGGTCAGTGTGGAGAGGTGGTGGAGATGCCAAATAAAAACCGCGACGAGTTTGGTATCTGGTCAGGGGCCTGGACGTTTATGGTAAAACTTAAGTGTTCAGGTGGTACGGTTGCCCACATTCCATCATCTGCCTTCCTGGGTAGGGATCGTATCCTGGTCTTCTACCTGGGGCAACCAAAGCTCTGTCACAGGTACGGCGACCCTACACACTTCAGTGCAAACTGCACTGTGCAGAAATGTGCGTTGTGTGGGGGTGTCGGTCATCTTGCTGCCTCTTGTGTGGAGATTAGGTGCCACCTGTGTGGTGAGTTAGGTCACCCAGTCAGCCGTTGTCCTCGCTCCTTCGCTAATGCAGTCGAGACCCCGGTGGGAGAAAGCCATGAGGCCGATTTTGCTGGGGAGAGGACTAGCAGGGGTGGGGGAGCTGAGGGGCCAGGGAAGAAAAACAATAAAAAGATGCCTGCCCAGCTGAGGCGTCTAGACAAGTGCAGACAGGAGAGGGAGCGGGGCGAGCCCCGGGCTACGGGGGCGGCCCCTGTCCTGGATGCCAGTGTTGCTGCTGAGGCCCCGAGGGATGATGAGTTTGATGAGGAGGTCAGGAGGATCCACAGGGAGGAAACCCCCTCTGCCTCAGAATCCTCCCAATATGAAAGTATGGATGAGGACAATAAGCGGTGGCTAGAGAACAAGCGTAAGCTCGGCACCAAAAAGAAGAGAAAGAAGGGAGATAAAATATCTTCTCCCGCTCTGACCAAGGTACCTAAGGAAGGTAAAACTGACTCCCCTCTAGTTGGTCTTTCTAACCGCTTCCAAGCCCTTGATAACATCTCTTCCTCAGAAGAGGAGGCTGAGGGTGAGGTTCTGGCTTCGGCGGAGCTTACAGGGGGCGCCGAGTCTCCTTCTCCTGGGGATGCAAGGTCCTTGGGGGGAGGGACTGGCCCAGAGTCCAGAGACAAGGACGAAAAAAGAAGGAAAAATGTGGGAATGGACACCTCTGTATCATTAAAGAGGGGGAAGGATTCCTCCTCTGAGGCAGAGGATAAGGGGAGTGGGAAGAAGAAAGCTATCTAACTCAATCACCAATGATGGCGGTACCCACTCCGTTGACGCTGGTGTCCATTAATGTCGCCAGCATTAAGTCAAATATGGCTAGATTGGCGGCCTTTGATTTTCTCAGCCGGGTTGAAGCTGACGTTTTCTTTTTGCAAGAGACCAGGCTGCCAAATATGGCAGAGGGAGTGGAGACTTGGGCCCTCCTATTGGTCTCTTGCGGCCGAGCCGTATAGCGGAGTGGCGGTCCTTTTTACCGCACCGGTAGAATGCCGACGGGTTATTGAGTTAGAAATGGGGAGGTGCCTGATATTAGATGTCCTCATGAAGGGACAAGAGCTCTGGCTCATTAACATCTATGGTCCCCAATCTAAGTGGGACCGGAAGTGTCTCTTTATGAGGATCAAGCCCTACCTTTTTACGAGTCGGCAGGTCGTCTTTGGAGGGGACTTTAACACTGTCATGAGGCCCCGAGATAGAGGAGGTTCCAGAGACAAGCTGACTTATGATGGCGTCGCCCTTAATAGTGTAGCTAGTGAAGCTCGCCTGGTAGATGTCCACATCCGGCTCACCGCAGTCCACGAGGGGTTCACCTATCATAGAGGTAACTGTAGGTCCAGGATAGACAAGTTTTATTTAATGGAGGAAGCCGTCTCTTCAGCAGTATCTGCTGTTGAGGTGGAATTCTCCGATCTCTGTTTGATTTTGTTTTTTCTGAATGTTACAGAGACTCCCCGGATAGGAAGAGGCTTTTGGAGGCTCAATTCGTCTCTCTTGGTAGAAGCGGAGATAAGACAGTCCTTTGAGGATTTTCTTCAGAGCCAGGTACCCTTACTGGATCTTTGTAGTAGTAAGTCAGAGTGGTGGGAGATGTTCAAGAAAAGGGTGGCGAGATTCTTCCGCCAGCTCTCGAGACTCTGGAGCCTGGACAGGTACCACCTGTATCAGGGCCTGAGGAGGAAACTCGAGCATCTTGTCTCAACTGGAGGTAGCCGCGAGGAGATCTCCAGAGTGAAATCTTTGCTAATGAGGTGTCAGTATGATTGACACGCATCTTTGGTTTTTGAGAGGGATTATGGGAAGTACCGCTCGCCAGACCCTTACAGAAACTGCAAGATGTCAGTGAATAGTAAAGTTGTTACAGGACTGGTTGACACTGCGGGGTCCCTGAAAAGATCCAGATCAGGGATCCTGGAGGTCGTCAGATCCTTCTACTCACACCTCTTGGGGAAGAGGGATCTGGATTGGGATGAGATGTCGGCTTTTCTGGCTGAAGCCGTCCCCGAACCAGGGGTAGACCCCTCTCTTGGCATTTTGACAGAGATTATCAGGGAAGAGGAAGTTAAGTTGGCGATTGAAGGGCTTGCCCTAAAGAAATCTCCCGGTCCAGATGGCTTAACATCTGAATTCTATAAGACCTTTAAGGACGCCTTGGTTCCCCTGTTGACTGAGGTATTCAATGAATGTCTTTTATCGGGCACTCTGCCAAAATCAATGAGGAGGTCTGCCCTGATTATCTTGTCAAAGGGTAAGGACTCATCTTGCATTGAGAATTGGCGTCCCATAGCGCTTCTCAATGCAGACAGGAAGGTTTTGGCAAAGGTGCTGTTTAATCGGCTGGTGAAATTTGCACCCCGGCTCCTTTCGGGAGCCCAGCATTGCTCTGTTCCGGGCCGCAGTACAATTAGTGCTGTACTCTGTGTCCGAGAGGCGGTGGAGCAGGGTAGGGCTGGTCACTGGAAGGGGTACATGCTGTCATTGGACCAGGCAAAAGCGTTTGATCTGGTTAATCATGAGTACCTCTGGTCTGTCCTTCTGAGGTATGGCCTGCCGGGGGGGTTTGTTGATTGGCTTAAGACCTTGTACGCTGGGGCAGAGAGTTTCCCGCTTGTGAACGGTTGGATTGGCAGCTCTTTTGAGGTTGGGTGTGGTGTTCGCCAGGGTTGTCCCTTGAGCCCGCTGCTGTACGTGTTTGCGATTGACCCACTTCTTAGGAGGGTGGAGTGTGGACCATTGGCTGGGATCGTGATGGACCGGGCAGCACCGGAAGCCACTCTGAGAGTGGTGGCGTATGCCGATGATGTCACCGTTTTTGTTTCCTCTGATGGGGAGGCAGAGTGGCTGATATCAGAAGTAAATAGCTACTCGGAGGCATCCGGGTCCAAGATCAGCCGGGATAAGTGTGAGAGTCTCTGGCTGGGAGGAGGAGATTCTGGTTTTGATCTCCCGGACACCCTTCCAGGACCCAAAGTCTCTGCAAAAGTTCTTGGCATCGAATTTGGCCAGGGGGATTGCCCCAAACAAAATTGGAAAAGCAGGCTAGAGATCGCCACTCAGAAGGTGAACCAATGGAAGGGTTGGTCTTTGACCCTAAGGGAAAGGATAAACCTGATCAAAACTTACCTGCTCCCTGTGCTGATCTATCTGGGCAGTGTGTGCATCTTGCCGGAGCCTCTCTGGACTCGGGTCTACAGTTTGTTCTTCCAACTGTTATGGGGGAATAGACTGAA
Organism: Phyllobates terribilis; assembly: GCF_046119375.1. NCBI lineage: Eukaryota > Metazoa > Chordata > Amphibia > Anura > Dendrobatidae > Phyllobates > Phyllobates terribilis. Next base: position 254,386 of record NW_027362968.1, on the reverse strand, counting down.
CCTGGTCAAGAGGGAGGTTACTTACCATACGAGGAGACTAGGAGGGTTGGGTATGGTGAACCCTGTGGTATTCCTTGTGAATACCTTCATTAAGATCAATATTGCTAACCTCTGGAAAGAGAGGGCTCCCCCGTGGGTATTCTGCTGTAAGGGATGGTTTCAGCCTTTCTTCCAGGAATGGGAGACAGGAGGGCAAGTGAAAGATCTACGCACACCACATTGACATCTACTGGCTTACGCTACTGTGGTTCTGAAGGTAATTCGTCGGTGGGGTCTGGGAATGTGGGAGGTCAGGACTCTGCCAAGGAAGCTCCTTGACAAAAGGGTTCTGTTGACTCATTTTCAGAGGCCTCTGGTGTGCAGGGATTGCCCAAGTCGGGATGTTGGGGTGGGTCTGCATCTTTTGAATTCTATCAGGATCCCTCGAAGTTTTGGGACTTGGCTTGGCGCTGCTTTCATGGGAAACTGTGTGTGAGGGACAATCTGAAGTGTAGGAGCTCTGAGGACAGGAACTGTCCTCGGGAGCATTGTGGTACCATGCTTGAAAGCATGGACCACTTCCTGCTTCGTTGTCCCTTTAACACAGAGGTGTACAACAGGATGGGCGCCTCCATTGACTGGCCCTGGCTGGTTGGTCTCTCTTATGCGGAATTGGCCTATGGAGCATTCGGGGACCTGGGTGGTCGGGACCACTGCACCTTATTTCTAGTTAGCGCAGTGGTTAGGTATCACACGTGGAACGCACGGTGCTTAGTATCGACGCAGGGCAAAATCCTCCCAGTGGACGATGTGTTTAGGACCATACTCGGTGACCTGGTGAAGGTGCGTTCTCTGGAGTATGAGAGACTGGGTACACGGAGGGCCGCTCTCCTCTGGAGGGGCTTTTCTTTTAGTGTGCCCTAGTCTGGTCATCTCCTCTCCTGGTGGTGGGCTGCTGCTGACACCATAGATTTTTGTTTTGTTTTGATCAGCAGACAGTGATGTAGGGCTGCAGGCGCCGAACTTGGGCTTTGTCAGTTGTGGTTATTGTATTGTTTGCTATTGTATTGTTTGTTTCTGTATATATTGTATATATGGGTTTGGGTGTAGGTGTTAGGTTGGGTGGAGGGAAAAGGGGGGAGGTGGGTTCATCTTGTGGGACACTGGTTATTTGGGTGAAAAACTGTCACTGCCTGATCTGGCCTATGGACGTTGGACTGAGGCATGAGGCGCAGGACCAGCTCTCAGGTCAGTGTCGGGGAGGGACTGGTGGGCTTGAGTGTGGGGTGTTTTGTTTTGTCTTGTATATATTTGTATAGTTAGTATTTATTTTACTTATAATAAAAAAAAATAATAAAAAAAAAAAAGAATGTATATATTAGTTTGTATATAATTTGTCGGTTATTGTTTATTATATTGTTATTATTTGTTTGGTAACCGGACCAGATGTCATGGTGTAGGTAGTTATTATTGTGTGTATAAGAATAATATGTGTGTGAGGAGAGAGGGAGCGGCTGGACCAGCAGAATAGTGAGTGCAGCTCTGGAGTATAATACAGGATATAACTCAGGATCAGTAATGTAATGTATGTACACAGTGACTGCACCAGCAGAATAGTGAGTGCAGCTCTGGAGTATAATACAGGAGGTAACTCAGGATCAGTAATGTAATGTATGTACACAGTGACTGCACCAGCAGAATAGTGAGTGCAGCTCTGGAGTATAATACAGGATGTAACTCAGGATCAGTAATGTAATGTATGTACACAGTGACTGCACCAGCAGAATAGTGAGTGCAGCTCTGGAGTATAATACAGGATATAACTCCGGATCAGTAATGTAATGTATGTACACAGTGACTGCACCAGCAGAATAGTGAGTGCAGCTCTGGAGTATAATACAGGATGTAACTCAGGATCAGTAATGTAATGTATGTACACAGTGACTGCACCAGCAGAATAATGAGTGCAGCTCTGGAGTATAATACAGGATGTAACTCAGGATCAGTAATGTAATGTATGTGCACAGTGACTGCACCAGCAGAATAGTGAGTGCAGCTCTGGAGTATAATACAGGATATAACTCCGCATCAGTAATGTAATGTATGTACACAGTGACTGCACCAGCAGAATAGTGAGTGCAGCTCTGGAGTATAATACAGGATGTAACTCAGGATCAGTAATGTAATGTATGTACACAGTGACTGCACCAGCAGAAGAGTGAGTGCAGCACTTGCATGGGCTACCACCATTTTTTTGTTATCCTGTGTTATGATACAATGACATGACAAATTCAGCCTTAAAGAACGAGTCATTACTACTTCAATCATAAAGTAAATATCAATATCAATTTTATTAATCACAAGAGAGACACACATATATGAGATTAGTTGGACGGGGGGGTGGGGGGTGGGGGAGGGGACGTGGTTTTAGTGGGGGTGCCAGACCAATTACATATCTGACATAGATATAGCAGTATCACATAGATCCCCACAACAGTATTATAGTGCTTAGGTCCTAACTCAGTATAATTAAATCAAAATCAATAAAGAGGAGCAGCACACATCATATAGGTGGAGATTACATAAAAACAGGCACACAGGTGGTAAAATAGAGCGCCATGGCTGAAAGGGGATGTCCACTACTTTATATCCCCCCCATGTATCCCCCCGGGGCCCCTAAGACTTCTTGTAAATACCTTCTGTTGCAGATACGGCCTGTGAGTGGCGCTATCACTGGCCGCTCACAGGCATCATGTGACCCCCGGCTGCAGCCGGCTCTGACATCCGCTGATGTCACGACAAGTGCTGGCAGCAGCCGGGGGTCTTTGTCTTCCAGGTTCCAGGGTGGACTCCAGGCTGTGGGCGGGGTTACCCCTCCTCGTCACACCCAGCATCCACCACGCGCTCTGCCTCTCTCCATTCATTGGGAAAGCGCGCGGTGGATGCAAGGTGTGACGCGGGGAGTAACCCCACCCACAACCCAGCGGCCACCGCGGGGACCCCAGTGCTGAGTCACGCCTCACTTGTCATGACGTCAGCGCGGAGTCACGTGATGCCTGTGAGAGGCAACCGATAGCGCCGCTCACAGGTATTATCAGCAACAGAAGGTATTCACAATAAGTCTTAGGGGCCCCGGGGGGGATACATAAAGTAGTGGACAACTTCTTGAATGTTAGAGATAAGTATACTGGTAATGAATGAGGCACTTACCCGTGAGTCCGCACGTCATGCCCAACTGCCCCAACGCACGCAGGGGCACCCCCTGAGGAAGATTCGAAATGTGCATTGGGGCAGTTGGACATGACGTGCGGGGCTCATGGGTAAAAGAAGAAGTAATGACTCGTTCTTTAAGGTTGAATCTGCTTTGGTCTTTTGAGTCTACTTCGCCTTTAATGTACTAGCTATTGAACCACCCGTTCTACGCCCGGGTGGCGAGCATTTATATTGGTATATGGCCTCCATCCTGTCATGTGCTCCTCCCATCCTGTGCCCCCATCCTGGTATGTGCTGCTATCCCGCGCCCCCATCCTGGTATGTGCTGCTGCCATCCTGTGCCCCCATCCTGGTATGTGCTGCTATCCTGCGCCCCCATCCTGTCATGTGCTGCTCCCATCCTGCGCCCCCATCCTGTCATGTGCTGCTGCTATCCTGTGCCCCCATCCTGGTATGTGCTGCCCCCATCCTGCGCCCCCATCCTGGTATGTGCTGCTATCCTGCGCCCCCATCCTGTCATGTGCTGCTCCCATCCTGCGCCCCCATCCTGTCATGTGCTGCTCCCATCCTGCGCCCCCATCCTGTCATGTGCTGCTCCCATCCTGCGCCCCCATCCTGTCATGTGCTGCTCCCATCCTGCGCCCCCATTCTGTAATGTGCTGTTGCCATCCTGTGCCCCCATCCTGGTATGTGCTGCTATCCTGCGCCCCCATCCTGTCATGTGCTGCTCCCATCCTGCGCCCCCATTCTGTAATGTGCTGCTGCCATCCTGTGCCCCCATCCTGGTATGTGCTGCCATCCTGCGCCCCCATCCTGTCATGTGCTGCTGCTATCCTGCGCCCCCATCCTGGTATGTGCTGCTGCTATCCTGCGCCCATCCTGGTATGTGCTGCTGCTATCCTGCGCCCCCATCCTGGTATGTGCTGCTGCCATCCTGCGCTCCCATCCTGTCATGTGCTGCTGCTATCCTGTGCCCCCATCCTGGTATGTGCTGCCCCCATCCTGTGCCCCTATCCTGGTATGTGCTGCTCCCATCCTGTGCCCCCATCCTGGTATGTGCTGCCCCCATCCTGTGCCCCCATCCTGGTATGTGCTGCTCTAATCCTGTGCTCCAATCCGGTCTTGTGCTGCTGCCATCCTGTGCCCCTATCCTGGTATGTGCTGCTATCCTGTGCCCCCATCCTGGTATGTGCTGCTCCCATCCTGTGCCCCCATCCTGGTATGTGCTGCCCCCATCCTGTGCCCCCATCCTGGTATGTGCTGCTCTAATCCTGTGCTCCAATTCGGTCTTGTGCTGCTGCCATCCTGTGCCCCTATCCTGGTATGTGCTGCTATCCTGTGCCCCTATCCTGGTATATGCTGCTATCCTGCGCCCCCACCCTGGTATGTGCTGCTGCCATCCTGTGCCCCCATCCTACTATGTGCTGCTATCCTGTGCCCCCATCCTGGTATGTGCTGCTCCCATCCTGTGCCCCTATCCTGGTATGTGCTGCCCCCATCCTGTGCCCCCATCCTGGTATGTGCTGCTGCCATCCTGTGCCCCCATCCTGGTATGTGCTGCTATCCTGCGCCCCCATCCTGGTATGTGCTGTTCCCATAAAATAGTGCCTGAGTCAACGTGTGCGCATCTCACAATATCTGGCGCCATTTTCTTGAAGACACTGTGTCTGGGAATTTGCACACACAGTGTCTTCAGTAAAATGGCATCGTAGTGCAGTGTGCACACGCTCTGACTCAGGCACCACACTGCACAGCCGCCACCCATTTTGGCTTTGAACAGAAAGACACATTCACTGTTATATATAACATTTTACATTTTATTAAACTATTAGCTGGAAAAAAAAATTATTGTGCAAAAACTTCTGTGTAAAGAACATTTTTGGTGTAAACTCTGTGGTCTTTCTTTAAGTTGCCTCGTTGATCAGTAGCAAAAACTTTGACTTTGACTTGTTGGAAGGATTTTGTCTTTGAAGAGGCGACATAAAGTTGGCCATGGCTGAAGGCTGGAGATGGCAAATATATGCCAACTGAATCCAGTGTTTGCCCTTGACTTTTGTTGATGGTCATAGCATAAGCAAGTCTTAAGGGAAACTGTTTTCGTTTTAAAGTAAAAGGAAGATGAGGATGGCTTGGGGCAGAATAACTCTGGGAATGATACCCTTGTACCTTTAAATGATCCGCTGAGGATTTCACAGTCAATGACTTTTGACATCATTTGCTTCACAACCATTCTGGTGCCATTGCAAAGACCTCTTTTTGAGTTAAGGTTTCTTAATAGCATGACTACTGCTCCAACTTTCAAATGTAATCTATGAGGAGGCATACCACCAGGCGTTAAGCTGTTTAAGAACTCCATCGGATAGTTTGCTGCTTCCTCAGCATTTGCAGTATCTTGCTGAATGGAATCAATACTGGTGTAGCATTTCAATTCAGACTGAATTCGTCTAAGAACATTTTCATTCAGTTCATGTGAATGTTGGTTTTTTGGAGTTAGGATTGCACGGTTTGCAATGCTTTTATCTTCTGGTTGTATGACTTGAGGAAAGACAGCATCAACAATACATCCATTTTCAATGCAGACAGAAGGAATTTCAAAGATACCTTCCTCTAGTCCTGGTTCTTGAAGTTTTCCATCTCCAAGGTTTAAAAGCCATTGGGAAAAGCCTTGATGTTCTTGGGGGACATTGTCCTCATTGGTACGCATGTTTAGGTCCAATTTGAGGACTTCAATATTCCTCCAACAATTGCTGTTCTTCATGCATGCTGAAATTATTTCGGTTCTGGTGCCATGTGGTACAACAGGAAGGATTTGTCGAAAATCTCCACCAAAAACAGACACTGCACCTCCGAACGTTTTTTTGGAGGGAACTTTTGGATCTTCAGCCATGAGTTCTTTGTAGAAGGTGTCAACTGCATTTACAGCATGAGCTGGAGCCGTAGAAGCTTCGTCCCAGATTATGAGTTTGGCGTTTTTCAACTCATTGGCAGTATTGCTGCCATGACGAATATTGCACGTCGACGTTTCATTAATTGGTATAGGCAGTTTGAACAGATTATGGGAAGTTCGGCCTCCTTCCAGCAAAGTAGCAGCAATGCCTGTAAATGTACATGGCAAGACTAATTCATTTTTGCTCTGAATGTAATGCATGATTGTATTATACAGGAATGTTTTACCACTTCCACCAGGTCCGTCAATAAAAAATAGACGTTTTTCCAAGTTGGAATCTCAAAAGCTTCTCTGATTTTTTCGAAAGCCTTTCGTTGTCCTGGGTTTAACATTTGGAATTTCTCCTCAAAGCCTTTTCCGCAACAGGGTCGTAATATTTGCCAGAATTGATTGGATCATCGTACTTGCCAACAGGAAGGTGTAGGCCAAAATCTTGTAATGACTTTCCATGTGTCCGTAACACAGGCTCAATTTCATGTAATGTCATATAGACGGCCTTTTCTACATGAGGGAAACGTCTGGTATAGTCTTCCATGAGATTTTTATTGTGCCTTTGAAACAATGCTGCAGCATTAGACGGCTCACACATGATGCAAATAAATGCAGACAATTGTGTAAGTTGTATTGGCATTTGATAAGTGGCAGCTTCTGTTAGGCGAGTATCCCATTCAGAGTCATCATCAGTTAACCCTCTTGCAATACAGGCTTCTTGGAAAGTAGCAAAACGGTTTCCTTCAGTTGTTCTGAGATCCTCAAAAGATGTTGCGCCTCTAACATTGAGAAGGAGAATTCGGAGAAAGTATTTTTCTCTGTCTAATGGACTAACGTTAAACATTCTGCCAATTGTGGTTTTATGACATTTGCAACGTGGTTTCCATTTAACGTTTTTTTCATCCCAAGTGAAATGTTCAGGGATTTCAATGTAGAAATATTGTTGGGCATTAGGATCTTCCCGATTCAGTTTAAACCCAGCAAGAAGTTTAGACTTGGTGTTTTTCCGCTGCACAGCTTCAGCTTCTTTACCTGCTATAAAGCATATTGTATGCTTGTCCTCAAGGTGGACATTTCATCTTTCCACATGGTCAGGTTGATGGTGCATTTTATATTCCCTGAGTCTCCAGCATGCTTCAGGTGCACTTACATATCGAGTTTCTAAGTCATTTTTTACTTCATCCCATTCAACCGTGGCTTCTTGTTCTGTGGCAGCAGTAACACACTGTAGATTTGCACAATCATGCCCTTTGTAAACATATTTGAACAAATATTTTACACTTTGTAGAACTGCAAATCTCAACGTTTATGTGGGCATTGTATTTTAAGGAAAGATAAGGATTGTAAGGTACAACCCATCTATTATCAACCCTGTTTCCACCAAGTTCAACAAAGTTGTTCTCATCCCGGCGTTGATATTTAGGGGATCCATTTACATTGCTATTAGTTTCGGAACAGAAATCCTTGGGAAAACCTTGTACAGTTTCCATTGTCCATGCATGGTGCATTTGGATTAAGTGGACCACATGGACCGTGTATCATGCAAGATTGTACAATTTCATAAAGCTTCGGATGCGTGTCTTTGTGCGGGAGCTCTGCACAAACAATTTTGTCAATTCTTTCTTTTTCCCAGGCTTTGTATTCCGGGGCCATAAATGCCAATATGTGTCCATGAGGGAGCCCTCTTTTTTGGAACTCAATTACATACACCATACCATTAACACGTCCAAATCTGTGGTATGTGGTTAGGTCTCCAAGTAGCAATTTTAGTTTCATGTTAAATACTCGAGCTACTAAATCGGGCCTGTCGCATGGTTGCTGACTGGGAAGTAAGTTTTCCCTGATTTCCCTCCATTTTGGATTGCACGTTACTGTTACAAATAGGTCTGGTTTGCCATATTTCCTGACCATTGCCATGGCATCTTGGTAGTTTTGTGCCATATTTCTTGGACTTCCTTGGAAAGTCGATGGCTATATGACTTTTTTTCCAGGTAGGATATTTATGTTCATGAAACGGTGGTTGGTCATGAATTGGTGAAGGACGTCATATTCTTCAGCTCTTACAGTACTTTGATTTGTGCGCACCCAATTCAAACGGTTTGCCTCAGTTTTGCAATAGGCATCAACCATAAATTGGTGTGTCAGCTTTCCTGCATTAAGGAACTGGTTAAAGTACCATCACGAATGGCAAAGTGGTATGAATACCATTGAAGTGGAGTCACATTTCCTCGACCAACTGTTTTTTTTAGTTCTGTAGTCCACCCAGAGTCCCCATAAGGGAAAAGCAAAGCTTAGCTCATTGGGTCACAGAGTCTACTCAGAATAGATATATTTTGTAAAATTCCACTTTTTGGATGAATGGTAATGTCACGGTTTTTTGGGGGTGCACCATCTGTGCTGTGGAAAATGGCAGCAATTTCCCCTCTGGCAGTTGGAGCATTGATTCTGCCGGGGTGCATAGTATTTACTTTTTCTCTCACGAAAGTCATGCTATATTCAATTGGCATTCGGTTTTCTAGATTTGCTTTTAGCATTTCTTCTTGTTCAAATTGCAACATATTTTTGTATTCTCTGGAGAAAGGATTGATATCTTCCAGAATTCTTTGTAGATTTTGCATAAGATTACGAATGCATCCACTGTTGGCTGGATTGTGCCGAATCCAGAATATATAACTGGGCGTATGTTGGTGATTCACCTTGGTTAGGGTGCAACGCAGATGTTGCATGGTAAATTTGCCCATGGATTCTGTAACAGAAAGGACCTGATCGCCTGTTAATTGATTGGTCAATTTGTGCGCCCATGGATGCAAAAGCGTTTGCACTATTGTATGATCTTATGTTTTCCATGAAATTCTTGGAGTTTGGTTCTGATCTCTTCATGCAATTAGTAATATAGGGATGCATTCACACTTCTTCCAGTTTGATGGTTCCACTATGACAACAGTTTGTTGCAATTTCATTTTGGAAATGGTTGGTATTACAAAATGAGCATTTGTTGTTCATTGGGCCAAGATAGCATGCCCCAATGTCGTCTTCATTGAAGTTTTCAGTAAGCAAAGCAGTGTTGCGAGATCTTCCGTTTTTACCCCAGCGGGCAGGTTGTTTAGTACGGGCTCCTCTGTGTCTCTCAGCATTGGCGCTGCGATGCTGCTGAAGCTCAGCGTCTGTCACACTATCTGGGGCAGACCTACGCCTCTCTGGGGCAGACCTACGCCTCTCTGGGGCAGACCTATGCCTCTCTGGGGCAGACCTACGCCTCTCTGGGGCAGACCTACGCCTCTCTGGGGCAGACCTACGCCTCTCTGGGGCAGACCTACGCCTCTCTGGGGCAGACCTATGCCTCTCTGGGGCAGACCTACGCCTCTCTGGGGCAGACCTATGCCTCTCTGGGGCAGACCTACGCCTCTCTGGGGCAGACCTATGCCTCTCTGGGGCAGACCTATGCCTCTCTGGGGCAGACCTACGCCTCTCTGGGGCAGACCTATGCCTCTCTGGGGCAGACCTATGCCTCTCTGGGGCAGACCTACGCCTCTCTGGGGCAGATCTACGCCTCTCTGGGGCAGACCTATGACTCTCTGGGCCAGACCTACGCCTCTCTGGGTCAGACCTATGCCTCTCTGGGGCAGACCTACGCCTCTCTGGGGCAGACCTATGCCTCTCTGGGGCAGACCTACGCCTCTCTGGGTCAGACCTATGCCTCTCTGGGGCAGACCTATGCCTCTCAGCGTCAGCGTTGCGCATCTGTTGACGCTTTTTTGGGGTGAGATTATGACGGGCAGCCTTTCTTCTGACAGTATTATTTTCACGCTGCAATTTAAGGTGCTGTTTTTTACCCCTACTTCTACCAACCTTTTGAGCTTCAGCCCTTTTTGATTTTTTTGCCTGAGTTTCCTCCTCAGAAAGAACTTGCTGGCGTTTGGGGGCCATTATAATGGAATTACGGAACGAATAAGGTTGTAAACTTTAATTAAAATATTTAGCTCTGCTGACGTTTGATATAGTCAAAAAAGTGGCTGGATCGCTCCTCTGACGTATTATATATATTCAGAGGAAAGTGGCTGGATTGCTCTGCTGACGTATTATATATATTCAGAGGAAAGTGGCTGGATCGCTCCGCTGACGTATTATATATATTCAGAGGAAAGTGGCTGGATTGCTCCGCTGACGTATTATATATATTCAGAGGAAAGTGGCTGGATCGCTCCGCTGACGTATTATATATATTCAGAGGAAAGTGGCTGGATCGCTCCGCTGACGTATTATATATATTCAGAGGAAAGTGGCTGGATTGCTCCGCTGACGTATTATATATATTCAGAGGAAAGTGGCTGGATTGCTCCGCTGACGTATTATATATATTCAGTAGAAAGTGGCTGGATTGCTCCGCTGACGTATTATATATATTTATATTCAGTAGAAAGTGGCTGGATTGCTCTGCTGACGTATTATATATATTCAGTAGAAAGTGGCTGGATTGCTCCGCTGACGTATTATATATATTTATATTCAGTAGAAAGTGGCTGGATTGCTCCGCTGACGTATTATATATATTTATATTCAGTAGAAAGTGGCTGGATCGCTCCGCTGACGTATTATATATATTCAGAGGAAAGTGGCTGGATCGCTCCGCTGACGTATTATATATATTTATATTCAGTAGAAAGTGGCTGGATTGCTCCGCTGACGTATTATATATATTTATATTCAGTAGAAAGTGGCCGGATTGCTCTGCTGACGTATTATATATATTCAGTAGAAAGTGGCTGGATTGCTCCTCTGACGTATTATATATATTTATATTCAGTAGAAAGTGGCCGGATTGCTCCGCTGACGTATTATATATATTCAGTAGAAAGTGGCTGGATTGCTCCTCTGACGTATTATATATATTTATATTCAGTAGAAAGTGGCCGGATTGCTCTGCTGACGTATTATATATATTCAGTAGAAAGTGGCTGGATTGCTCCTCTGACGTATTATATATATTTATATTCAGTAGAAAGTGGCTGGATTGCTCCTCTGACGTATTATATATATTTATATTCAGTAGAAAGTGGCTGGATTGCTCCGCTGACGTATTATATATATTCAGTAGAAAGTGGCTGGATTGCTCCTCTGACGTATTATATATATTCAGAGGAAAGTGGCTGGATTGCTCCGCTGACGTATTATATATATTCAGAGGAAAGTGGCTGGATCGCTCCGCTGACGTATTATATATATTCAGAGGAAAGTGGCTGGATTGCTCCGCTGACGTATTATATATATTTATATTCAGTAGAAAGTGGCTGGATTGCTCCGCTGACGTATTATATATATATATATTCAGTAGAAAGTGGCCGGATTGCTCCGCTGACGTATTATATATTCAGAGGAAAGTGGCTGGATTGCTCCGCTGACGTATTATATATATTTATATTCAGTAGAAAGTGGCCGGATTGCTCCGCTGACGTATTATATATATATATATTCAGTAGAAAGTGGCCGGATTGCTCCGCTGACGTATTATATATATTTATATTCAGTAGAAAGTGGCCGGATTGCTCCGCTGACGTATTATATATATTCAGTAGAAAGTGGCTGGATTGCTCCGCTGACGTAGTATACAGTTATATGAAAAAGTTTGGGCACCCCTATTAATCTTAAGCTTAATGTTTTATAAAAATTCGTGTTTTTGCAACAGCTATTTCAGTTTGATATATGTAATAACTGTTGGACACAGTAATGTTTCTACCTTGAAATGAGGTTTATTGTACTAACAGAAAATGTGCAATCTGCATTCAAACAAAATTTGACAGGTGCATAAGTATGGGCACCCTTATCATTTTCTTGTTTTAAATACTCCTACCTACTTTTTACTGACTTACTAAAGCACTTTTTTTGGTTTTGTAACCTCATTGAGCTTTGAACTTCATAGCCAGGTGTATGCAATCATGAGAAAAGCTACTTAAAGTGGCCACTTGCAAGTTGTTCTCCTGTTTGAATCTCCTCTGAAGAATGGCATCATGGGCTCCTCAAAACAACTGTCAAATGATCTGAAAACAAAGATTATTCAACATAGTTGTTCAGGGGAAGGATACAAAAAGCTGTCTCAGAGATTTAACCTGTCAGTTTCCACTGTGAGGAACATAGTAAGGAAATGGAAGAACACAGGGACAGTTCTTGTTAAGGCCAGAAGTGGCAGGCCAAGAAAAACATCAGAAAGGCAGAGAAGAAGAATGGTGAGATCAGTCAAGGACAATCCTCAGACCACCTCCAGAGAGCTGCAGTATCAACTTGCTGCAGATGGTGTCACTGTGCATCGGTCAACTATACAACGCACTTTGCACAAGGAGAAGCTGTATGGGAGAGTGATGCGAAAGAAGCCGTTTCTGCAAGCACGCCACAAACAGAGTCGGCTGAGGTATGCAAAAGCACATTTGGAGAAGCCAATTTATTTTTGGAAGAAGGTACTGTGGACTGATGAAACCAAGATTGAGTTGTTTGATCATACAAAAAGGCATTATGCATGGCGGCAAAAAAAACACAGCATTCCAAGAAAAACACTTGCTACCCACAGTAAAATTTGGTGGAGGTTCCATCATGCTTTGGGGCTGTGTGGCCAATGCCGGCACCGGGAATCTTGTTAAAGTTGAGGGACGCATGGATTCCACTCAGTATCAGCAGATTCTTGACAATAATGTTCAAGAATCAGTGATAAAGTTGAAGTTACGCAGGGGATGGATCTTTCAGCAAGACATTGATCCAAAACACCGCTCCAAATCTAATCAGGCATTCATGCAGAGGAACAATTACAATGTTCTGGAATGGCCATCCCGGTCCCCAGACCTGAATATCATTGAACATCTGTGGGATCATTTGAAGAGGGCTGTCCATGCTCGGCGACCATCAAACTTAACTGAACTGGAATTGTTTTGTAAAGAGGAATGGTCAAAAATACCTTCATCCAGGATCCAGGAAATCATTAAAAGCTACAGGAAGCGACTAGAGGCTGTTATTTTTGCAAAAGGAGGATCTACTAAATATTAATGTCACTTTTCTGGTGAGGTGCCCATACTTATGCACCTGTCAAATTTTGTTTGAATGCAGATTGCACATTTTCTGTTAGTACAATAAACCTCATTTCAAGGCAGAAACATTACTGTGTCCAACAGTTATTACATATATCAAACTGAAATAGCTGTTGCAAAAACACCAATTTTTATAAAACATTAAGCTTAAGATTAATAGGGGTGCCCAAACTTTTTCATATAACTGTATATATATATATTCAGTAAAAAGTGTCCAGATTGTTCTGCTGACGTATTATATATATTTATATTCAGTAGAAAGTGGCCGGATTTTTCCCCTGACGTATATATTCAGTATAAAGTGGCTGGATTGCTCCGCTGACTTATTAGATTTTTATATTCAGTAGAAAGTGGCTGCATTTCTCCGCTGACGTATTTTGTGCGGGATTGCTCCGCTGACGTATTTTGTGCGGGATTGCTCCACTGACGTATTTTGTGCGGGATTGCTCGGCTGACGTATTTTGTGCGGGATTGCTCCGCTGACGTTTTTCTGTGCGGGATTGGTCCGCTGACGTATTTTGTGCGGGATTGCTCCGCTGACGTATTTTGTGCGGGATTGCTCCGCTGAAGTTTTTTGTGCGGGATTGCTCCGCTGAGGTTTTTTTGTGCGGGATTGCTCCGCTGACGTATTTTGTGCGGGATTGCTCCGCTGAGGTTTTTTGTGCGGGATTGCTCCGCTGAGGTTTTTTTGTGCGGGATTGCTCCGCTGACGTATTTTGTGCGGGATTGCTCCGCTGAGGTTTTTTGTGCGGGATTGCTCCGCTGACGTATTTTGTGCGGGATTGCTCCACTGACGTATTTTGTGCGGGATTGCTCCGCTGAGGTTTTTTGTGCGGGATTGCTCCGCTGACGTATTTTGTGCGGGATTGCTCCGCTGACGTATTTTGTGCGGGATTGCTCCGCTGACTGTGTTGGAGTACTCTGATAACTATTCTATATAGTATATATAGATATATATATTTGTATATAGTATCTTCTTTATATATAGATATATTTGTAATATATATATCTATATATACTACAAAATGTTTTTGTTTTTTTAAGCTAGAGACTGGAGGCGCTGTGTGACGCAGAAATCTTCTGTTTTTAAAATGGCGGCGAAGTGTGGGGGTGCGTTAGATATTTAAATGATTAGTGATGTCAGAAGAGGGCGGGGGAGAGCACTGACGCCGGATCAGCGCCTGCGCAGACCGCGGTTTCCGGCGCCATCTTGTTGAAGACACACTGCTAGTGTGTCTTCAATGTGTCTGTTGAAGACACCCTTGCAATGTGTCTTCAATAAAACGGCGCCGGAAGTGCGCTATGCGCATGCGCCGGTACCGACGGTGGATCCCGGCCTTCTGCCTGAAGAGATGCCGTGGCAACTGACCTCCCGGATAGGTAAGTTGTTATGGTGCCGGAAATCGCGGTATGCGTTCAGTGCTTATGCGTACCGCGATTTCTGGCGCCACAATCCACATCCTCGTTTAGGATGGGGATGCGTGCCTCTGTGGGGGGTATAGACTCTGCAGGCGCGTCACGCATGCGCAGTCTATCGAGGCTTCGGACAGAGACACGCATCCGCCTTTATATTATAGATACTGTTGTCCTGAGCTTGGGTTTTTGGTCAATGACATGACAATCTATAATATAACGGGAGATGCGTGTCTCTGTCTGATGCCCTTATAGACTGTGCATGCGCGACGCACAGTCTGGCTTCAGACAGAAGGCCGCATCCAGCTGTTACAGGTAAGAGGAGTGTGTATGGCGCCGGAGATCGCGGTATGCGTAGACACTGAATGCATACCGCGATCTCTGGTGCCATACTTACATACTTACCTGACCAGGAGGAGCGTTGCTCTTCACCAGAGACCGGGGCAGGAGTGAGGCGTCGGATAGGCGCATGTGCATAGTGCTATCTGGCGCCATTTTACTGAAGACACATTTGCAGTTTGTCTTCAGCAAAATGGCACCGGACAGTGTGGTATGGGCATGCACGTACCCCGGCGCCACACTCCTCCCCCGGCCTCCAACAGAACAGGGCACAGCAGCGCTGGAGCACAGGGAAGAAAGGTGAGTATAAGTGATTATTTTTTTGCATGTGTGTACAGCGTGAAAGGGATGAGGTGGCCAAACATACCATGACTGGGGGGTGAGGGGCCCACACATACCAGGATTGGGAGGTGAGGGGGCCACACATACCAGGATTGGGGGTGAGGGGGCCACACATACCAGGATTTGGGGGATGAGGGGTACCAAGCTTACCAGGATAGGGATGAGGAGTGCCATGCATACCAGGATAGGGATGAGGAGTGCCTTGCATATCAGGATTGTGGATGACGGAGCCATACATACCAGGATTGGGGATGAGGGGTAACATGAATACCAGGATTGGGGATGAGGAAACCATGCATACCAGGATTGGGGATGAGGGGTGCCATGCATACCAGGATTGGGGATGAGGGAGCCACGCATACCAGAATTGAGGATGAGAGGTGCTATGCATAATAGGATTGGGGATGAGGGGTGCCATGCATACAAGGATTGGGGATGATGGGTGCCTTGCATACCAGGATTGGGGATAAGGGAGCCATGTATACCAGGATTGGGGATGAGTGGTGCCATGCATAACATTATTGGGGATGAGGGGTGCCATGCATACCAGGATTGGGGATGAGGGAGCCATGCATACCAGGATTGGGGATGAGGGAGCCATGCATACCAGGATTGGGGATGAGGGAGCCATGCATACCAGGACTGGGGATGAGTGGTGCCATGCATAACAGAATTGGGGATGAGGGGTGCCACGCATACCAGAATTAGGGATGAGGGAGCCATGCATACCAGGATTGGGGATGAGGGAGCCATGCATACCAGGATTGGGGATGAGGGAGCCATGCATACCAGTATTGGGGATGATGGAGCCATGCATACCAGGATTGGGGATGAGGGAGCCACGCATACCAGGACTGGGGATGTGGGAGCCATGCATACCACGATTGGGGTTGAGGGGAGCCATGCATACCAGCATTGGGGAAGAGGGGGCCATGCAGACCAGGATTGGGGATGAGGGATGCCATGCTTACCAGGATTGAGGATGAGGGATGCTATGCATACCAGGATTCGGATGAGGGGCCATGCATACCAGGATAGGGATGAGGAGTGCCATGCATACCAGGATGGGGGTGAGGGAGCCATGCATACCAGGATTGAGGATGATTGGTGCCATGCATAACAGGATTGGGGATTAGGGGTGCCATGCATACCAGGATTGGGGATGAGGGATGCCATGCATACCAGGATTGAGGATGAGGGAGCCATGCATACCAAATTGGGGATGAGTATTGCCATGCATAACCGGATTGGGGTTGAGGGGTGCCATGCATAACAGGATTGGGGATGAGGGGTGCCATGCATACCAGGATTGGGGGGTGAGGGAAAATGCATATCAGGATTGCGAGGTGAGGGGACCATACATACCAGGATTGGGGGGTGAAGGGACTATGCATATCAGGATTGGGGGGTGAGGGGACCATGTATACCAAGATTGGGGGGTGAGAGGACCATGCATACCAGGATTGGGGGTTGAGGGGACCATGCATACCAGGATTAGGGGATGAGGAGTGCCATGCATACCAGAATAGGAATGCGGGGTGCCATGCATACCAGGATGAGGGATGGGGTGCCATGCATACCAGGATGAGGGGTACCATGCATACCAGAATAGGGATGAGTGGTACCATGCATACCAGGATAAGGATCAGGGGTGCCATGCATACTAGGATGAGGGATTGGGTGTCATGCATACCAGGTTTCTGGGATGAGGAGGCCATACATAGCAGAATTGGGATGAGGGGTGCCATGCACACCAGGATGAGGGGTACCATGCATACCAGAATAGGGATGAGGGGTACCATGCATACCAGGATGAGTGATGGAGTGCCATGCATACGAGGATGAGGGGTGCAATACATACCAGGATAGTGATGAGGGGTACCATGTATACCAGGATTGGGGATGAGGGGCCCATGCTTACCAGGATAGGGATGAGGAGTGCCATGCATACCAGGATAGGGATGAGGAGTGCCTTGCATATCAGGATTGTGGATGACGGAGCCATGCATACCAGGATTGGGGATGAGGGGTACCATGAATACCAGAATTGGGGATGAGGGAGCCATGCATACCAGGATTGGGGTTGAGGGGTGCCATGCATACCAGGACTGGGGAAGAGGGGGCCATGCATACCAGGATTGGGGATGAGGGAGCCATGCATACCAGAATTGGGGGGTGAGGGATGCCATGCATACCAGGATTGGGGATGAAGGGTGCCATGCATACCAGGATTGGGGAAGAGAGGTGCCATGCATACCAGGATTAGGGATGGGGGATGGCATGCATACCAGGATTGGGGATGAGGGGTGCCATGCTTACCAGGAATCGGATGAGGGGCCATGCATACCAGGATAGGGATGAGGAGTGCCATGCATACCAGGATGGGGGTGAGGGAGCCATGCATACCAGGATTGAGGATGAGTGGTGCCATGCATAACAGGATTGGGGCTTAGGGGTGCCATGCATACCAGGATTGGGGATGAGGGATGACATGCATTCCAGGATTGAGGATGAGGGAGCCATGCATACCAAATTGGGGATGAGTGGTGCCATGCATAACAGGATTGGGGATGAGGGGTAACATGCATAACAGGATTGGGGATGAGGGGTGCCATGCTTCCCAGGATTGGGGATGAGGGAGCCATGCATACCAGAATTGGGGGGTGAGGGATGCCATGCATACCAGGATTGTGGATGAGTGGTGCCATGCATAACAGGATTGGGGCTTAGGGGTGCCATGCATACCAGAATTGGGGATGAGGGATGACATGCATTCCAGGATTGAGGATGAGGGAGCCATGCATACCAAATTGGGGATGAGTGGTGCCATGCATAACAGGATTGGGGATGAGTGGTAACATGCATAACAGGATTGGGGATGAGGGGTGCCATGCTTCCCAGGATTGGGGATGAGGGATGCCATGCATACCAGGATTGGGGATGAGGGAGCCATGCATACCAGGATTGGGGATGAGTGAGTCATGCATACCCAGGACTGGGGATGTGGGAGCCATGCATACCAGGATTGGGCATGAGGGTTACCATGCATACCAGGATTGGGGAAGAGGGGGCCATGCATAAAAGGATTGGGGATGAGGGAGCCATGCATACCAGGATTGGGGGGTGAGGGGTGCCATGCATACCAGGATTGGGGATGAAGGGTGCCATGCATAGCAGGATTGGGGATGAGGGGTGCCATGCATACCAGGATTGGGGATGAGGGATGCCATGCATACCAGGATTGGGGATGAGGGGTGCCATGCATACCAGGATTCGGATGAGGGGCCATGCATACCAGCATAGGGATGAGGAGTGCCATGCATACCAGGATGGGAGTGAGGGATGCCATGCATACCAGGATGTGGGTGAGGAGTGCCATGCATACCAGGATGTGGGTGAGGGGCCCATGCATGCAAGGATGAGGGATACCATACGTATCAGGATAAGGATGAGGGATGGGGTACCCTGCATACCAGGATTGGGATGAGGAGTACCACACATACTAGGATTGGGGATGAGGGGTGCCACGCATACCAGGATTGGGGATGAGGGATGCCATGACTTCCAGGATTGGAGTTGAGGGGTGCCATGCATACCAGGATTGGGGGTGAGCGGTGCTCTGCATACCAGGATTGGGGGTGAGGGGTGCCATGCATACCAGGATGAGGGATACCATACATACCAGGATAGGGATGAGGAGTACCACACATACCAGGAGTGGGGATGAGGGGTGCCAGGCATACCACTATTGGGGATGAGGGGTGCCATGCCTTCCAGGATTGGGGGTGAAGGATGCCATACATTACAGGATGGGGGGTGAAGGGTGCCATCTATTACAGGATAGGGATGAAGGGTGCCATGCATACCAGGATAGGGATGAGGGGTGCCATGCATACCATGATAGGGATGAGGGGTGCCATGCATACCAGGATAGGGATGAGGGGTGCCATGCATTACAGGATAGGGATGAGGGGTGCCATGCATACCAAGATAGGGATGAGGGGTGCCATGCATACCAGGATAGAAAGGCGGGGACAGGATTGGGGCAGCACAAATACCAGGAGGGGTGCAGCACATACCAGCCTGGGAGACCATATACCAATAAAAATGCTCGCCACCCGGGAGTAGAACGGGTTCTATATCTAGTCTATAATATGACCTGCGATGCGTGTCTCTGTCTAAAGCCTCGATAGACTGTGCATGCGCGATGCGCAGTCTGGCTCCAAACAGAATCATACATCCAGCCGTTACAGATAAGAGGAGTATATGGCGCCGGAGATTGCGGTATGCGTAGAAACTGAACGCATCCCGCGATCTCCATACATACATACTTACCTGACTGGGGGAAGCGTTGCCACGGCGCCTCTTTTCGCCGAAGTCCGGGGCAGGAGTGAGGCATCGGATCGGCTCATGCGCATAGCGCTATCCGGCGCCATTTTACTGAAGACACATTTGCAGTGTGTCTTCAGCAAAATGGCGCCGGACAGCGCGGTGCTCCAGCGCCGCACTCCTCCACAGGCCCCCGGCAAAACAGGACGCAGCAGCGCTGGAGCACAGAGAAGAAAGGTGAGTATAACTGTTTATTTTTTTTTGTATGTGTGTACAGTGTGAAAGGGATGAGGGGGCCACACATACCAGGATTGGGGGTGAGGGGACCATGCATTCCAGGATTGTGGGGCGAGGGGATCATGCATACAAGGATGAGGGGTACCACACATACCAGAATTGGGTGGTGAGGGGACCATGCATACCATGATTGGGGGGTGAGGGGTACCACACATACCAGGATTGGGGGGTGAGGGGACCATGCATACCAGGATTGGGGGGTGATGGGTACCACACATACCAGGATTGGGGGGTGAGGGGACCATGCATGCCAGGATTGATGGGTGAGGAAACCATACATACCAGTATTGGGAGGTGAGGGGTACCACACATACCAGGATTGGGGGGTGAGGGGACTATGCATACCAGGATGAGGGCTACCACACATACCATTATTGGGGGATGAGTGGCCCATGCATACCAGGATTGGGAGGTGAGGGGTCCATGCATGCCAGGATTGGGGGTTGAGGGGACCATGCATACTAGGATTGGGGGGTGAGGGGACCATGCAAACCAGGATTGGGGGGTGAGGGGACCATGCATACCAGGATTGGGTGGGTGAGGGGTGCCATGCATACCAGAATAGGGATGAGGGGTACCAAGCATGCTAGGATAGGAATGCGGGGTACCATGCATACCAGGATGAGGTATGGGGTGCCATGCGTACCAGGATGAGGGGTATCTTGCATACCAGGATAAGGATGAGGGGTACCATGCATTCTAGGATGAGGGATTGGGTGCCATGCATACCAGGTTTCTGGGATGAGGATGCCATACATACCTGAATTGGGATGAGGGGTACCAAGCACACCAGGATGAGGGGTACCATACATACCAGGAGAGGGATGAGGGGTACCATGTATGCCAGGATAGGGATAAGGTGTACCATGTATAACATTATTGGGGATGAGGGGCCCATGCATACCAGGATTGGGATGAAGAGTGGCATTCATACCAGGATTGGGAATGAGGGGTGCCATACATACCGGGATTGGGGATGAGGGGTGCCATGCATACCGGGATTGGGGATGAGGGGTGCCATGCATCTCGGGATTGGGGATGAGGGGTGCCATGCATACCAGGATTGGGCATGAGGGGTGCCATGCATACCAGGATTGGGTATGAGGGGTGCCATGCATACCAAGATTGGGCATGAGGGGTGCGATGCATACCGGGATTGGGGTTGAGGGGTGCCATGCATACCAGGATTGGGGAGTGAGGGGTACTATGCATACCAGGATTGGGGTTGAGGGGTGCCATGCATACCAGGATAGGGGGATGAGGGGTACCATGCATACCAGGATTGGGGGATGAGGGTTGCCATGCATACCAGGATTGGGGGATGAGGGGGGCCATGCATACCAGGATTGTGGATGAGGGGTGCCATGCATACCAGGATTGGGGAAGAGGGGGGCCAGGCATACCAGGATTGGGGATGAGGGGGGCCATGCATACCAGGATTTGGCATGAGGGGTGCCATGCATACCAGGATTGGGGGGTGAGGGGTACTATGCATACCAGGATTGGGGTTGAGGGGTGCCATGCATACCAGGATAGCTGGATGAGGGGTACCATGCATACCAGGATTGGGGGATGAGGGTTGCCATGCATACCAGTATTGGGGGATGAGGGGTGCCATGCATAGCAGGATTGGGGATGAGGGGTGCCATGCACACCAGGATTGGGGATGAGGGGGGCCATGCATACCAGAATTGGGGATGAGGGGGCCATGCATACCAGGATTGGGGATGAGGGGTGCCATGCATACCAGAATGGGGGATGAGGAGAGCCACGCATACCAGGATTGGGGTAAGCGGTGTCATGCATACCAGGATTGGGGGTGAGGAGTGCCATGCATACCAGGATTGGGGATGAGGGGTGCCATGCATACCAGGATTGGGGTTGAGGTGTGCCATGCATACCAGGATAGGATCGTGGGGACAGGATGGGGGCAGCACAAATACCAGGAGGGGGGAACACATACTCATACGATATATGGGAGACCATATATCAATAAAAATGCTCGCCACCCGGGCGTAGAACGGGTTCAATAGCTAGTATAATAGATTGTTGAATGAATTCCACTTAAAATGTTGGACTTTCTTATATGTGTTATATAGTCATATCTGGTTGCTCTTGGCTTGAGCGCTGTTGCATATCTTTGGGATAGGTCCATACGAGTATGAATATTATTAGTGTATATTATTGATCCATTATTTAACCCTTACTTATATCACTACATAATGTTGACACTTCCACAATGTCCCCTATCACATGTGTGACATCTTCTGTCCTCAGGTTTTCTCCACTTTGCTTCTTCTGATCTTCATCTCTTGTGTCCATGGAAGAGAAGGGTAGGTCCCTGGCGCTGATGGCTGGGAGGCCCCTCTAGTGTCCGGCGGGGGATGTCTCTTCACACCGGACACCACATTTCCTCCACGTGTGAAGGTGGATATGAAGGTCGGAAGTCGGAGTTCTGCACAAGTAATGGCGGACAGTGTGAGGAGCCGCTCCATCTCTCCATGGGAATACAGGTGAATGTACATGGAGTAATGGCAGAAATAATAATAATGATATATGGGGGTCAGCAGGCCGGAGTATGGGGGACTAAACATGGTTACTGCTGTGTCCTGATTTCTCTCATCTCCTTCCACCAGCTCTAATGTGGACAATAACAGATTCCCTGCGGTCATCAGCGAGGCCCGATGTCTCCACCGCGGATGTTTGGACCCGGAGGGTCATGTGGACCTCAGCATGAACTCAGTCCCCATCAGACAGGAGATCCTGGTCCTGCGTGGTGAGATGAGAGGATGTGTCCCCACCTATAGGCTGGAGAAGCAGCTGGTGACGGTGGGCTGCACCTGTGTCCGGCCCATCATCCAGTACCTGGAGTAACAGACGCCATTGTCACGGAGCCTCAGCTGTCATGTAGCGTCTTTGTTACCCCTAGCGACCAATCAGAAATCACGTTTATTTTTCTTCTGTAAATTACAAATGTAAAAGCTGAATTCTAATCAGTTGCTATCGGCATCGAGAGTTTAAGGATTATTTATACAAACAGTGTAGAGAATAATGAAAGTGTTGCCCGTAGCAACCAGTCAGATTCCAGCCATCGATTCCGCACTGCAAGAGGCAAAACTGCAGAAATCTGATTGGTCGTCAGGAGCAGCAGCGACAAGAATTTTGTTATTTTTATAAATCGCTGAGTAATATTATTATAAGACGTATTTCTTGTTTTATAATTGAAATTTTTATTATTATTTGTTGTATTTTTATATAAATGTTTCTCATATTTATACAAATATTTATTACAGAAAATCATTAAAACTATTAGTTAACCTTTGTGTTGTGAGTATATACTGTATATATAGTGGAAAGACAATCCTGGAATCATTTCTCGTTGTTAGAAGATCTTTTACAGTATTTTTTTTTCTTGGTTCCTTAAAATAAAAAATGAAACAAATTTGTAAATCTTGTGTAGTGTATATGTAGCACCCTGAGGACTCGGCTGCTACAGGGGTATTACACCTCAAGCCAGAGGTGTGGTATTCCACTCCCGGGTAAGGATGGAGTGTGGAACTGAGCTCAGTAGGCTGCATGCACTACATACATCCCATTTCCGGGGGACAGAACAACGGTACTCCCACCAAGTATATGTGCAGGTACTACAGCGTCTGTCCCTGGCTGGAGTGGGAGGGGGGTGGAACATCCCAGTAGTGTAGGGGCAGATAGGGGGAGTACTCTGGGTAAAGCTAGGAGCTCATTGGGTGCTAGTCACCTGGGCTCACACATAGAGGGAGTATATAAGGTGGGCACCATCTTAGGACAGGGTCTTTTTAGCAGGGGAGCTCAGCCAGGAGGGCTGACAGGGAGCTGTGGCTCCGGCTGGGCCCAGCTCCAGGGCCAAGCCTGCATTGAAGAGAGAGAGGAGGAAGAAAGGCCCAGAGAAGCAGAGTCAGAAGGAACCCTAAGAACCCAGAATCAGACCAAAAAGGGTGAAGGGTTGGCGGACACGGGTACCGGAACCCGAACTGGTGGAGGCCACTTATCCTCAGCCAGGAACCGGAGGTCGTGGTCAAGATTTGCCACGACCCTCACCAAATCCACCAGAAAGGCACACCAAGCATAGGGTCAGGGAACCCAGAGGAGGTTTGACCACCAAGAGACCCGAGGGAGCCGGCCAAAGGTGGATCCCTGGTGGGAATGGCCAGAGACAGAGAGAGAGAAAGGGAGCTCAGGGCCACGCTCCAGAACTGCCTGGGGGTTAGCCGAGTCCAGGACCTGGTGGACGCAGCACGGCTCGGGTGGTCACTCAAGGCCAGAGTGACTGAGAGAACAACCGTGAGTAAAAACCCTGAAACTGCACCTCAAGTCTCTGACTCTCCTTTCTACAACATAACTACACCCATCATCCACACCTGCTGCCCTGAGGCCATACCCCTCCCTTTGGGGGTTATACCATCACTGCTGCACATATACCACCGGCCTCAGCGGACTGCTCTGCAGCGGCGGCGTACTCAACGGGTGGCGTAGTCGATCAAATTAACATCTACTGCCATAGACTGCCACTTAGTTTGACACCCTGGGCACGGACCGGGTCACCGCCACAAGGACTACTACCCCTATCCAGATCCGGCTCCGGGTAATCCCTTGAACATGGCCCAGGGGGCGTGTCATATACAGCTCTTATGCAGCCTATGTGTCTCCATGGTTACAGATTAGAATGCGCTTGATTCCTCAGTTACTTGCTCTTTCCGGTGCTTTGAGGCTCTTGGAATACAAATATGGTGGTGATCGGAGAACGTAGGAGGAGATTTATTAGGACTAGTGTTTTATTCACCAAGATTATAGAGGATCTGACACCTACTCAAAATTTGAGCTAAATATCTAAACATCCCTGAATTCTCCTGATTCCGACTCTTTTTTCTGTTTCGTAATAAAAATTAGTAATAATTAACAAAATTTAGATTTTCTCAAATGTCAGGCAGGGTTATATTTGTAATAGAGACCCCCATCTTGGGAAGTTGGGGGGTGGTGAGGCGTGGGCTTCTGATCTTCATTCCCTGGACCCCCCAGATAAAGATACTTCTTTTAGATCCTGAATCCGGATTTCTTCTAAATACGTAATTATGATTTTTATTGTGTATACAGATATTAATAAATATATTTATAAATCCCCTCACTGATGAGAAGAGCCCGGTGCCCACAGCTACCTCTTACATACAAGCACTGATGCTCACCCTATGGTTTTACCATCTTCACTGTTGCTAGGCAACTTCCTTATAAGGTGAGAAGCTCCATATATGATTCCCTCACAAGATTCCATGATGACATCACCCCTATTATGACATCAGAATTCACCACCACTACAGTTTCTTTCTTTTTAATGGTATGATATGAGTGACGATGAATAAATAAATAAATCTTCCATCACTTTTTTATTTTCCTTCTTTTTTGCCGCTCACTGTAGACAAATTAACTTTATTCTGCAGGTTGATACAATTACACAGATATCCAGTTTATTTTGCTTTTTTAATCATTGACCCATAACTTTCATTTTTCTGTTTAGATTTGACCAAGAGCTCAATGGAACGAGCTACAATATTTATGGGTAACAGTGCGCGGTACATGAGATGTTTTCATCATTTGGTTTTTTTTGTGAGGTGAGAAGAACAAAAAAAATTGTCTGCAAGAATTGGTGGAATCTTAACTTTTTTTATAGACTAAAAGGATTTTCCGGCCGCTTCCTTCCACATTGGGAGGTGAGTGAGCTGCCGTCTGAGGAAACCTACCAAGTCACAGGCATGATGGCGGCCACACTTACACCGTCCCATCATGTATCTGTAGATGTGATGTCATCAGCGCTGTTCACTTCCCAGTATGGAAGTACGCGGCGCTGAACAAACCCTTGAAGATCCCATAGGTCCCAGGTGCACTATGCCATACCGTGCTGCCGCAGACCTGCTGATTTCAGCACTGCAGCGCTGCCATACTCACCACATAATGCTGCCTGGCTGCTGGCTGCTGCGGAGAGCTGTGCACAGACCCCTATCTTGGGAAGCGGATGTGGGGGGAGGTGTGGGCCTCTGAGCTGCAGTCTCTGATCCACCAGTAAATATACTTCTTTTAGCATCTGAATCTGGATTTCTTATAGAAATTATATATTTTTTATTATGTAGAACAGATGTAAATGATTGAATTTAAAACATAAAAATCACCCCCGCTGGTCAGAGGAGTAAAGCCCCCACAGGTCTTTCCTCCATGCCTGCACCTGGTACTGATGCTCAGCCTGTGATGATGCTGCTTGTGTTGCTAGGCAACTTACTTTTATGGAGAGATGCTCCATATAAGGTAACATCTCAACATTCCATGATGATATCACTGCTATTATGACATCATAATGCACCAACAATACTTGTGCCAGTGTTTACAGCTACAGTGTCACTTTGACATTCCGGTGTCATTGTTGTTGGTGATTAACTACATAGCTAGTGATTTACTGACTGCGATTTGGATTTATTTGAAATGTCTGAAATTTTTTCAGACAATTTTCAGGTGTTAGCACTGCTGCAGGGGATTCTTACCACCTATGCCCCTGACATTGTGCTACCACTACCCAATGGCGTCCTCAGCTTCACTTACCGGCTGGTTATGGAGCTAGTGAGAGACTGCCTGACCAAATACCAGCAAGGTCGTATGAGCTCAGCATATCTTGAGCATTTACAGAAGAACATCAGGACATTGGTGCAACAGGTAAGTAGCAGAAATCTGCACAAAACATATAAAAGTAATAATGATGGAATATAAGTTTATTCACATAAAATTGTTCTTTAGGCCGACAGTAATATAGTATACTAGCTATTGAACCCATTCTACGCCCGGGTGGGGAGCATTTGTTACTGGTATATGGTCCCCTATCCTGGTTCATGATCCCCCATCCTGGTCCATGCTCCCCCATCCTCGTCCATGCTCCCCCATCCTGGTCTATGCTCCCCCATCCTGCTTCCCCATCCTGGTATATGCTCCCCCATCCTGGTATATGCTTCCCTATCCTGTTATGTGCTCCCCCATCCTGTTATGTGCTCCTCCATCCTGTTATGTGCTGCCCCCATTCTGGTCCATGCTCCCCCATCCTGTTATGTGCTCCCCCATCCTGTTATGTGCTCCCCATCCTGTTATGTGCTCTGCCATCCTGTTATGTGCTCCACCATCCTGCCCCCCCATCCTGTTATGTGCTCCCCATCCTGTTATGTGCTCCCCCATCCTGTTATGTGCTGCCCCCATCCTGTTATGTGCTCCCCCATCCTGTTATGTGCTCCCCATCCTGTTATGTGCTGCCCCTATCCTATGTGCTGCCCCCATCCTGTTAAGTGCTCCCCATCCTGTTATGTGCTCCCCCATCCTGTTATGTGCTTCCCATCCTGTTATGTGCTGCCCTTATACTATGTGCTGCCCCCATCCTGTTATGTGCTCTTCCATCCTATTATGTGCACCCCATCCTGTTATGTGCTCCACAATCCTGTTATGTGCTCCCCCATCCTGTTTTGTGCTCCCCCATCTTGCTCCCCCATCCTGTTATGTGCTACCCATCCTACTCACCTTTCCATCGCTCCCCGGAAGCGCGTCACCTGTGTTATTTTACTGAAATGACAATCGGAATCTGGCTCCATTTTAGTGAAGACACATTTACCGCATGTATTCAACAAAAAGGCGCCAGAGTACTCGCGTGCGCATACAGCGCTGTCCAGTGTCATTTTATTGAAGACACACTGCAAATCTGCTTTCACTAAAATGGCGCCAGATAGCGCGCTATGCACAAGCGCCGATTCCGACGTTGCATTCCTCCCCCGGCCTAGGTATGCGTAGGCTCTGAACGCAGTATGCCTTCAGTGCCTACGCATACTGCGATCTCCAGTGCCATATACTCATCTTATCTGTCACCTGTAATGGCTGGATGCATTCTTCTGTCTGGGGCCAGACTGTGCAGGCGCAGTCTATAGAGGCTTCGGACAGACGGACACATCCCTGATTATATTATAGACAACTGGCACCAAGTCACCAGATATGTAGTAATTGTAAAGTAGATCGCAGGAGTAAAGTGGTGGCATAACCGGCCTCCTCCATGTTCTCTCATGATTTTCCCTTTCTATTTATTTCCATCTTTATAGTCTGAAGAAAAATCCTCAAGTGGAGAATTGGCCTTTATTATACAACTGGCCCAAAATGTCCTGTATGTACTGGAGCGTCCGGCCGGCTCACTGGAGCGTCTGGTAAGGATCCATCACCTTCTATATCACACGTCCTGGTCTGATCTTCTCCAGATTAGCCGTCATACAGCAGAGGGGCAGATTTATGATGTCAGAGGTGCAGGATATTCTATGGCCGCCTGTCTCTACGGCTGCAGAGGTTGTGTTTCCGTCTCTGTCTCACTCCATCATCACAATCTTCCATCTTGTAAATGCTGCAGTTCTGATAATAGAAGTTATTAGAAAACAGCTGTAGATACAAGTCCCTTACAAATTCATGTGGATTTTCTGGAGGGAGCGGCCGTGTATGGTCCATCCAATACTGAGATTGTCCCGTAGATCCAGGTTTAGTACTTCCTCCCTTATGCATAGTCCGTCCAATACTGAGCTTATTCCCTAGGTCCTAGTTTAGTACTTCCTGACTTATGTACAGGTCGTCCCCTTGTCACAAACTAGATAAATCCTATAGGTTTGTTTGTAACCCAAATTTGTATATAAGTTAAAACAGGGTAAAAAAAAACAATAATTTTTTGCTCGCTGCCCGCCACCCGGTCCTCCTTTTTCCATCATAGTGCACCACATTTCCAGCCTCTTCACTATGGGGCAGGACTTCCAGCCTCATCCTTATGACCTTATGATGAACAGTGACCTCTGGGTCCTGAATGCGGCCAGAAGTCCTAGACAATAGTAAAGAGACCAGAGAAATGGCACATGACAGTGGAAAGGACTGGAGGGTGAATATTAGCTTTTTTTTCAACATCAACCCTTTGTATCTTGGAGTCGTTTGTAAGTCAGAAGTTCATAAGTCGAGGATGGACTGTGTACGGTAATTTAGTATTTGTGAAATGTTATATTAATTGCACATATTAAACCCATCAGGAAACATCAGAAGGTGACTCCGAAGAGGGGGAAAACCTGACTATCCCGGACCCTAATACCAGTCAGCAGGGGCTGAACACTGATCTGATGGAAGGTGAGCAATCATCTAATATTCTTACATTCACATATCGAGATATTATAGAGAACGGCAGAGAACATGTAGATTTACTCTCCAACCTCTGTATGAGGCCGGTGACGGCTCCGGAGCCCCTTATAGACTATAATGGAGGGGGCGCAGGTAATTCTGCTTCTCTCCTCTGTGCTCTTCTTTATCATGTACAAGGAGGCTCCTAGGTCCCCAATCATGTAATTGTTCTAGGATGAATCAGATCCTGAACAATGGCCATTTATGGTCCAGAATATCCATCTATGGAGGAGCCATAAATATATACGTTGTGTGCAGAATCCCATATACCAGTATTACACCGTGTACAGAGCCCGTCTCATCTCCTTCTTAATATGGATGTTATATATTATGTACTGATATCGTCTAATACAAAACGTTTCCTCATTATTATAGGAATTTCTGTGCCACCAATTAATGACGGTGGAATATGTGAGACCCCCGAGGTCCAGGAATCTGTCAGTGTAAGTATCAGCGGAGACGTCTGTGTACCATCAGGTAACGGGGGTGAATTACACATATAATATTATCCCCCATATGACGAGGGGATATCCCTATTCTTCTTGTAGATCAGATCTATTGTGTGTGATGGCGGCATTATTATTCCTGCCCCCGCTGTGTGATCTCCCGTCTCCTCCCCTGCAGTACAGTGATGTCTGTGTATGGGGGATATCCCCTATATATAATGGTGTCTGTGGGGGTCTGTCTTGTATCACGTCCACATAATATACAGGAGAAGTTCCTGCATCCACAGATTTTATCTTTCTGCAGATTTTATGCTTTAATGCCGTTTCTTATTATTTCTAGGCCTTGATCGGATCATTGAACCCAGGGAGAAATCCTTGTAAGAGCGACTACGAACAGATCAAACAGTTCAGCTGTGGAGCTTTTGGGTGAGCTTGATGTCGGCATAATATATGTTTTCTAGGGCTCCTTATGACGATCCCTCTGTCTCTGTGCCCGTACAGTGTTACCATAGAGGAATTATTGGAGTCCACATCCCTGTTCTCTAGAGAAGAGCGGATCTGGCATAATTCACATTCGCCTGTTCATGCAGACTTTCCTGGGAAATGTGATTCACGAATTGAATGTCTTTTGTTATGGTCTGGGTTCTCTCCAGACCCCAGAGCCTAATAAATGTAAGATGTAAAAAGTGGACAATAGACTTATACTGACCTCACTGTTCACCTCTCCGACCCCTCTGCTTTTTACCAACATCCGTCCAGTCCTCACCACATCTTCAGATTGCCGCTGCTCACGCTGGGCCAGAACTTCTAGTTTTGAGGAGCTTCAGGAGGATTCTATGCAAGCTCATGAAGGTTCCCAACTCCACGACACCGTGACCTTTCATGCGTTTGTGCAGAATCCTCCTAGACCTCCTCAATGCCAGAAGTCCTGTCTCAGCCTTAGACATGTTTGGACTTCTGCACTGGCAGCAGAGATTTGAAAGTGCGGACCAGGCAGTTGAGGCAGAGGGGCCGGAGAGGTGAGGATAAGAATGTGTTTTTTTAACATTTTGAAGGCCTTTTAAGGTTTAGAAAATAGTGTTCACTTGCTCATCATTTTGCTGAATCCATGAGGAAGCAAATTACAAAATAAAATCGCCATTTTGGTGAATACAGATCATTGTAAAATATGAGTAGAATTCTATTTCACTGTAATTAATTCTCTCATCTCTTCTGTGCACATCTAATTGTCATTATTCAGTTCATTTACGATGGGGCACGGATGAGGACCTCCCAGTGGAGATCATCTATGTAGCGATGGCAGCATATCTAGTATTCACCATTAGTACAGGAGATGTGATGAGGTCTATAGACAGACTGTTAGTAAGAATACATTATAAACCACCGATTTTCTTCCTCTTCAGAACCGTCCACTTAGTGCGCCAAAAAGACTCCAAACAGTTATACGCCATGAAGAAACTGGACAAGCAGAAGCTGAAAGATCCAGTAAGACTTGAACGGGCCTTTCTAGAGAGGGACATCCTAACATTCGCAGATTGTCCCTTCGTGGCCTCCATGTTGTGCTACTTTCCAACTACACGTCATCTGTGCATGGTCATGGAGTATGTACCAGGTAGGACATCTCCATCGTATCTATATCCAGCGCTGGTCTGCTCATCTCTAGGACCTTCTCCATAAGCAGAATGTGACCACATAGATGGTTACATGTCCACACTGCTTTTACTATAAGTTATCTGTTAGCAACAGGCCAGAAAAATGAATTTGTCTGTGAAAGTCTTCAGGGTATGTCCTCACTGAGCATGGCAGAAATCTCCACTATGGAGAAAGGAGGATTTGACTGAATTTTAACAGTTTGCACCATGTTTCCTCAAAAATAACACAGGGTCTATAGTTTTTTGCTGTGAGAGATGGGTTCGTTGTTTTTCAGGGGATGTCTTATTGTTTTCCTCATGCACAACAATCCACATTTATTCTTGAAAAAAATAAACATTTTTTCAAATATAACTATATCATC
Source organism: Phyllobates terribilis (assembly GCF_046119375.1). Classification (NCBI taxonomy): domain Eukaryota; kingdom Metazoa; phylum Chordata; class Amphibia; order Anura; family Dendrobatidae; genus Phyllobates; species Phyllobates terribilis. The sequence continues at coordinate 222,757 of NW_027362968.1, read as the reverse complement.
AAACACACACACTGCACATACACACACTACATATTCACATGTACAGTTGTGCTCAAAAGTTTACATACCCCGGCAGAATTTTTCCTTTCTTGGCCTTGTTTCAGAGAATATGAATGATAACTTTTTCTCCACTCACGGTTATTGGTTGGGTGAAGCCATTTATTGTCAAACTCCTGTGTTTTCTCTTTTTAAATCTTAATGACAACCAAAAACATCCAAATGACCCTGATCAAAAGTTCACAAACCCCAGTTCTTAATACCGTGTATTGCCCCCTCTAACATCAATGACAGCTTGGAGTCTTTTGTGGTAGTTGTGGATGAGGTTCTCTATTTTCTCAGATGGTAAAGCTGCCCATTCTTCTTGGCAAAAAGCCTCCAGTTCCTGTAAATTCCTGGGCTGTCTTGCATGAACTGCACGCTTGAGATTTCCCCAGAGTGGCTCAATGATATTGAGGTCAGGAGACTGAGATGGCCACTCCAGAACCTTCACTTTGTTCTGCTGTAGCCAATGACAGGTCGACTTGGCCTTGTGTTTTGGATCGTTTTCATGTTGGAACGTCCAAGTACGTCCCATCCGCAGCTTCCGGGCTGATGAGTGCAAATTTTCCTCCAGTATTTGCTGAGTTTGACAATAAATGGCTTCGCCCAACCAATAACCATGAGTGGAGAAATTTTTTTTTGTTATCATTCATACTCACTGAAACAAAACCAAGAAAGAAAAATTCTGCCGGGGTATGTAAACTTTTGAGCACAACTGTATACACAGAAACACTGCACATACACACATCACATACATACACATGTATATACACACACAGCAAATACATAGATATATATGTACATGCACACACAGCACATACATACACATGTTTATACACACATATACTGCACATACAGATGTATATACACACACAGCACATACATAGATATGTACATGCACACACAGCACATACATACACATGCCTATACACACACAGCACATACATAGATACGTACATGCACACAGCACATACATACACATGCCTATACACACACTGCATAAATGATACACAGTAGCCTGCCTCCCCTTCAGTTCATCTAGACTCTCTTGTAGTTAAAGGACCTATGGTCACATCATGGTCACATGACCATGATGTCACCAAAAGTCCTTAAGCAGTCTTAACCTCAGAATAAAAATGCTGGGAGCCCCTAAAAGAGTGCGGGCCCTGGGCAACTCCCAAGTGTCCCCCCCCCTCCTAATGCTGGCCCTGACTGTAACTAGGGCTTATTTTTGGAGTAGGACTTATATTTCAAGCATACTCCAAAAATCCTGTAAAACCTTGCTAGAGCTTATTTTCGGGGTAGGTGTTATTTTCGGGGAACCACGGTAGATGAGCATTTCATAGAGAAATGAACCAGAGGCTCGTAGATGAAGCCCAGCTCTGTCTTTTTGTATAGGGTCGCTCTGCAGTATATAGTATACGCTCTACATAGTACAGTACATAAAGCAAAGCCACAAATGAGCAAAAGCTGTACAAATAAATGCAATAAAACAACCCCCTATATAAAAATATGAATCTTTATTAGTCCCATGGAATAAATAACTTAAACTAACAAGGTAACTCATAGAAAAAAGGGATACTAATACGGCCAAAAAAGTATAGTGTCTTACAATAAATAAGCGAGATAAATCTATAAATCATAGAAGATGTCAGCAATCTCATAGGATGGGGTAGTATATATAATATATTCTTGTTGATGGTAATATCCAGCCATGAAGGAGAGTGGATAGCTATATTTAAGAAAAAAAGTATGAGTACCGCGCTGCAACAAGCGTTTCATACTCCGTCAGATTATATTACACCATACTATGAGACGGCTGACACCTTCTATCAATTATAGATTTATTTAGGTTATTTATTGTAATATACATAGTATAGCTTCACATTTTTATATGGGACGTTGTTTCCTTGCACTTATTTCTGCAGCTTTTGCACATTTGTGGTTTTGCTTCATAGACATTCAGCGCAGTCCTAGTTACTATTAGGGTACGCTCCATTGTTTTTCTTTTGCATTATTACACAGTATATCTCTATGTGTGACATCCTGCCCCAATGTCTCCGCTTATTTCTCATTCACACGCATCATGTGTCATTTACATTGTAACAAACCCTCTCCTGTCATATTTGCTTTCTCCTGTAGGAGGAGACTGTGGCAGTCTTATGAACATCTATGGACCTTTACCTGTCCCCTTGGCCCGAAAGTACATTGCAGAAACAGTCCTGGCTGTGGAATACCTGCACAGCTTTGGTGTGGTGCACCGAGACCTGAAGCCTGAGAAGTAAGTGCCCCCTCTAGGAGGAAGAAAGTTAGAGATTGTCATAAAGTCTATGGGTTATTACTTGGGGCTGACACCGTCTGTTTTTTCACAGCCTCCTGGTATCGGCATCTGGTCATATTAAAGTCACGGACTTCGGACTTTCCAAACTCGGCCTCATGAGACCAACATCAGAAACCTACAAGGCTCCAACCGAGGACGTCACCAGAGAGTTCCGTGATGATGAGGTCGGCTTTACTTACAGGATCTTGTTCTTTACTCTTCTCATCTATTTCTTCTTCTCTGATATCTTCTCATCTAGAAAACGTTTTCCTCTGATGTTATTCGTCACAATTATTTTCTCAGCTCCTCATCTCCTTCTTCTGTTGCTTTCCAGATTGCTGGCTCCCCTGAATACATCGCCCCTGAAGTCATCTTACAGGAAGGCTATGGGCGGCCTGTGGACTGGTGGTCGGTAGGGATCATCCTACACGAATTCCTTCTATTCCGTGTACCATTTCATGGGGATTCCAAATATGACACTTACTGCAGTATATTAAGGGGTAAGTAAAATAATCTGAATGCGGTGTGGTGTCATTGTTATTTGCTTAGATTGGTTCTGTGGTTTAGCTACTTGTTGTGTTAATCCAAAAGGTTTTTGTTTTAATAAAGTAAATGAAGAGGTTTTATTTTCTGTAACATTTTCTTTTAATATAACAGATGACATAACTTGGACATTTGATAATCGCACTCCTCCACCTGATGCTCAGGACATCATCACTGAGCTGCTCAGAAAAGATCCGGCACATAGACTTGGGACAGGTAATGTATATAATAGTATTAATAATGAATTATTACACATCTGTGACCAGACAAATGATCACGCCCCTGAGGATCAGCACTGAGGTTCTCTGCTTTACTTTCAGCAACTTTTCTTCACATCAGCTCTGTTACGTCTTTAGATCAGAGTAACAAAAACTGTTCAGATATGGAGCTGTCTATCTGATAATGTCTAGATCACTTTTTATTGTCTTCCTTTCCCAGGAGGAGCGAAAGAGATCAAAATGCATCCATTCCTATGTGGCATAGACTTTGACAGTCTTCTAAGTAAAGAGCCACATTTCATTCCTGACTTTGAGTCAGAAGAGGACACTGGCTACTTTGACCGTAAGTAGAAGGAGACGTCATCTGCAGAAAGCTTTTGTGTGTCTTGTCTTTCATATTTTGTGACAATCAGTCCCAATCATTATTAGTGATAAAATGGTGACTTTCCGTGATCGGGTCTAATACTAATAATGTCTAATAACACTTGTGCTTTTCAGCTCAATGTAGCAATTACGAACTTATTGATTCAGATGAGGGGGACACAAGCGAGGATAATGACTGGCCAGAAAGCCTGAACTTTATATCATCGTCTCAAAGGCTTTCTAAAGTAAGTGTGACCGGTAAGATCTATAAAACTTATAATTAAAATAAAGTTTAAATATGTATTTATTTTATTTTTCTCTATGTTTTAGCTCTGTTCCACCAGTACCAGGGTGATGAACGATGAAGAACTGAAGCCACCTCCAGTGTATTCCCCAGAGAGTGCAAAACACTCAGACATGTGAGTAAATTATTATTATTATCGGGTTTGGATCTGATATATCAGAAGATAAACTGTAAGATAAGTGTAACTCAGCACTATATCCAGCGCCACCACCCCATGATTGATGATCACTGTGGTTCTGGCTTGTGATAACGCTGGCGATAACAGCCGATCATTACGACCAGTCAATCATTTCCAGCTCATTACAGGCCAATATTACTAGCGATTCTCCATTCTTAGTGATAGAAGTGGGTCCTGAGCAGGGTGCCTCCTCCATGTTATCCAAATGTCCTAACCGGCCTTGCAGACGGGTGTTCGTCCATTTTGTATTGATTTCGCTTGTAATTTATGTTTTTCTTCTACCAAACAGGCAGCAAGAATCTTCCCCTTCTAAACCTGATGGAGACAAGCAGTGTTTTACTGCTAAGGACAGCGAGTCCTCCCCATTGTCAGGTGTGTACAGGTCTATATGACATCCTATCACAGTCTGTGGTCAATACATGTAATGTGAACGTGCACATAAAGGATCAGAAAATTACTACTTTTTTCTCCCTATAAAGCGATGAGCAGTTCATTCTGTAAAAATCTTCATTCTTTTATGCATTAAAAGTTCTAAGGGGCCGTTCAGTCTTCTGCCAAACTGACCCGAATCCTGCGCCCACGGCCCCATATGGCCCATACTGACCCCTTTATGGCCTCAATGTTACACTGAGGTTTATGTAACTGATTATAAGGCAACACTGCGGCACATTACAAGTAATGTCATGGTAAGAAGGGACATAGCTCCTTGTCGAGACCCCACATGGCAGGTTTCATATTAATCAGTTCTCTGGGTAATCTAATTCTCACCCCTCTGCTGATGTTATGTATATGTGACATATTTCCCCCATTATGGGACAATAATCGATTACCAGGGCTACAAGCCACGAGAATAACACCATCCTATAGAACCATACAAAGCTCATCTCTTAGGAGTTTATAATCAACATCTTTTTCTTGTTTTTTATTCGAATTTCCAGTTCAGGGGAAAAGAAAACCGAAAAAACAACAAAAACCAGAGAGAGAAGAAGAAGGGGAAAGGAGAAGAGGTGAGTGTGACAATAAGCCCCATGTTGTGTGGTGTCGGCCGTGGAGCAGATCTGTCAGTGGGGGGATTGTCACATGTATGATGGCGGACAATCCCCCCGTACCTGTGTATGGATGATTCCTCTGCCGTCCGGCCACAGTGACCGCACAGCCGTGTCCTCTGATATGGAGTCCTGTTACTGACATCAGTGTTACGTCTCTTCTCATAGGTTCTCTCTTCCGCCGGGTGATCTCATCCTGCCGGCGTGGACTATCCAGGGCTGCTCACTCCATCCGAGAAAGCTGCTTATTTGGTGTCTGTCACCGCGGCTCCATAAAAATCGCGAGGGCAGAAAACCGCCACGTCTAGCACCCTGAGGAAAGTACAGCACATCCACCATCAATGCTGTACCTGTATGGAAGGACTGGCACCATCTACATGTGGCCTCCTGACCAGCAAGGAACATCTGCTGAAGAAGGAGGTTCCTCCAAGAACATCTCCTCGTCCTTCCATGCAATTCTAAATTTAAAAATAAAACTTTTAAATTGATTAATGTCCCTTTGTATTTAATAGAGTCCTCCTGACATTTATGGGGTGTCAGTTGTTTACGACATACATGTCTGATGGGTGGGCTACAAACAGGAGAACATCTGTTCCATGTCTCCCAGTAATCCTCCAGACTTCGGCCAAAAGTGGAGGAGAGGACCAGTGATTCTGTTACACCTAAAAATGACGGTCAATCTAGGAAAAACATGTTCTGATCCATAGATTTTATCCATAGACTCGGACCCTTTTACCTAAATGTGGCTCGACCTAAGTTTTATGCACAGGAACCAATTGGATTCGGTGCTGGGCGTCCTGGGGAGCCCAGGGGTCACATGCCCACTGTGACATAATAAGACCTTCTGTATTCTAGAGACCACCCTTCTCACCGGGGCTGTGGGGTCAGTAAGACAATCTCCACCTATAATAATGACTAATAGAAAATAATTGTGAATATTCAGCAATTTGTGCAGGAAAATCTTTAATATTACACAAGGTATCCCGTGATCCACCGCAGGGAGACAGCTGAGTTCATTTGTACTAGGTATGTACAGCACCGTTGGTTCCAGCATTCAGATGAATACAATTTTGTTAGCAGTCCTCCAGCTCCCACTCCATGGTAGTGACTATGGTAGGGTCCTCTGGCAAGGTGGAAATGTTGCGGGAGCAACATCCCGAATCTGCCCCTCTCCTGTGCCCGTCCGGAGTGATGTTCCAGCCGGAAGCGCTGTTGGTGAGTGGGGGACGTGAACAATTGTATTTATTTTTAGTTTTACATTAATTTTTATTCAAATAAGAATGGTAAAATGGGACAGTAAAAAAAGGAAGGAAAAGAGGGGAGAATTAAATACTCAGTGTGGACAGTACTATATAAAAAAAAATTCATAAAAACACTATGAAATTAATCCCCAAGGATTTTATAACCCCAGTTGTGGGATTAGAATGTGCTACCTGGGGAACAGGCATCAATGTCACACATCGCTGTGTATGTATGAGAGTGCCATTGAAACAAGACGGAATTGGTATGCAGTTGTTAAAAATTGTTATATGCCTAACTCTAAAAAATGAATATTGTATATATATGTACATACAGTGGGGTAACTATAGTCTGATGGGCCCGGGATTGCGCCCCCCCCACATCCTGAATAAATGTATACAGTGGGTACGGAAAGTATTCAGACCCCTTTACATTTTTCACTCTTTGTTTCATTGCAGCCATTTGGTAAATTCTAAAAAGTTCATTTTTTTCTCATTAAAGTACACTCTGCACCTCATCTTGACTGAAAAAAACAGAAATATAGAAATTTTTGCAAATTTATTAAAAAAGAAAAAAACTGAAATATCATAAGGTCATAAGAATTCAGACCCTTTGCTCAGACACTCATATTTAAGTCTCACGCTGTCCATTTCCTTGTGATCCTCCTTGAGATGGTTCTACTTCTTCATTGTGTCCAGCTGTGTTTAATTAAACTGATAGGACTTGATTTGGAAAGGCACACACCTGTCTATATAAGACCTCACAGCTCACAGTGCATGTCAGACCAAATGAGAATCATGAGCTCAAAGGAACTGCCCAAGGAGCTCAGAGACAGAATTGTGGCAAGGCAAAGATTTAGCCAGGGTTACAAAATAATTTCTGAATTACTCAAGGTTCCTAAGAGCACAGTGGCCTCCATAATCCTTAAATGGAAGAAGTTTGGGACCACTAGAAGTCTTCATAGACTTGGCCATCCAGCCAAACTGAGCAATCGTGGGAGAAGAGCCTTGGTGAGAGAGGTAAAGAACAAACCCAATCACTGTGTCTGAGCTCCAGAGATGCAGTAGGGAGATGGGAGAAAGTTTTACAAAGTCAACTATCACTGCAGCCCTCCACCAGTTTGGCCTTCATGACAGAGTAGCCCGATGGAAGCCTCTCCTCAGTGTAAGACATATGAAAACCCGCCTAGAAGTTGCTCAAAAACACATGAAGGACTCCCAGACTATGAGAAATAAGATTCTCTGGTCTGATGAGATGAAGATAGAACTTTTTGGTGATAATTCTAAGCGGTATGGGTGGAGAAAACCAGGCACTGCTCATCACCTGCCCAATACAATCCCAACAGTGAAACATGGTGGTGGCAGCATCATGCTATGGGGGTGTTTTTCAGCTGCAGGGATAGGATGACTGGTTGCAATTGAAGGAAACATGAATGCGGCCAAGTACAGAGATATCCTGGATGAAAACCTCTTCCAGAGTGCTCTGGACCTCAGACTTGGCCGAAGGTTCACCTTTCAACAAGACAATGACCCTAATCACACAGCTAAAATAACAAAGGAGTGGCTTCAGAACAACTCTGTGACCGTTCTTGACTGGCCCAGCCAGAGCCCTGACCTAAACCCAATTGAGCATCTCTGGAGAGACCAGAAAATGGCTGTCCACCAACGTTCACCATCCAACTTGACGGAACTGGAGAGGATCTGAAAGGAAGAATGGCAGAGGATCCCCAAATCCAGGTGTGAAAAACTTGTTGCATCATTCCCAAGAAGATTCATGGCTGTACTAGCTCAAAAGGGGGCTTCTACTCAATACTGAGCAAAGGGTCTGAATACTTATGACCATGTGATATTTCAGTTTTTCTTTTTTAATAAATTTGGAAAAATTTCTACATTTCTGTTTTTTTTTTCAGTCAAGATGGGGTGTAGAGTGTACTTTAATGAGAAAAAAATGAACTTTTTAGAATGCAATGAAACAAAGAGTGAAAAATTTAAAGGGGTCTGAATACTTTCTGTACCCAATGTATATAAAATAATATAATACACGCTAATCATGAGTAGATAGTATATATCGTGTCAAATATAAATAACCATAGAATTGTTACTCTATTCAATACTACCCTATTACGGACATATTAGGCTCCATCGCCATAAATTACAAATCCAACCAAAACAAAGCAACGAAAAAGGAGCCAATGGTTTTAAAGATATGCATCAAAATTTATTAGTACATAGATGATCAGACAAAAGCAGGAATCAGTGTGGAAAACACATGAGGAATAGAAACCCGCAACAACCCTCTCCACATGGCGGACACATGCAGGACCAAACAGTACAATTTAAGTCAGATATAGACTATCTAAGTATTTGAGGAGTAACACCATACATAGATGATATGTCAATACATATTTTCAAGTACAGCACCTATACTGGACTAGAATACCCATGCTGTTCTATACTGCTGAGTGTACGTTCCCTATCATATGCCAGATATAACCATAAGTGACCTGCTAAGTCACTATATATACATACCAGAGATATCAAGCTTCAGCAGAAGACAGTCAGGGAATAGTCAAAGATTTAGAGGTCCGTCTAAGGTCGGCACATGCGGAGCAGAGAAGCCCCGACGCGCGTTTTGGTGGTTCCCTTCGTCAGGGGGCATGTTTGCTGCCTCGCTGTCACTTGCTTATATTGGCGCCAGGCACATTTAAAGACCGGAAGTGATATCAGCGTCACTGCGGAGACCAGGACGCCAGCCGACATCCGCATCATGTGACAGCGGAGGGGCGGGGCTTAAGCCCTAACGCAACACACCGCTGAAACACACAGTGTCATTGCGGAGGTAGAACGCCGGCCGGCATCCGCGTCATGTGACAGCAGAGGGGCGGGGCATAATCCCTGACGCCACACACCGCTAGAACACAAAGACCGCGGGACCGGAAGTGACGTGTGCGTCACCATGGGGATCCGGACGCCGGCCAGCATCCGCGTCATGTGACAGAAGCGGGGGCTACAGAATAGCCACAACACCTCATGTCACTGGGACACGGAAAGCCGGCCGGCGCACAGACCCACATAGTCAGCACATTTGCCTGACTGTCTCCTTCACTAGACCAGGTATCATCGCAGCCCTCTCACTGAAATAACGAGAGTCAGTTCTATAAGGCCATGATGCCACATATCAAAGATTGTCTAAAAGATAAAATAAAGAAAGAAGGGAAAGAAAACATGATCCGGGGGGGGGGGAAGACCCAAGTGCGACATGTGAGGTAAAAAAATAAAAAAATAAAATAAAGAACAGATGATACCCATCCGGATATATTTGGCATCCCTGATTGTATATACATATCAGATCACAGGCACACACACAAATGATGTTATTTGTTATATCAACATAATTTTTAATTTTTTAGGGGGCCAACATTTGGCTGTGTCATCAGATATATACCCCATAATTCGCCCAAATACATACATGTGTGCGATGATGTCCATCAGTGTATATACACACATAAATAAACAAAATTGCGCCGTGTGCGCCCATATGTATGTGTGTACATAACATACATGACGGAGATATAACAGTACCCTGCACACCCATTGTGCAATAGACACCCAACATACTACAAAACATATGTTCATATGCAAGATACACAACATTAAGATACATAATATCGAAAAATGTCATTGAAGAAAATATCAGTCCACTTTTTCGTTTTATACAACATTATAGCATGAATTGATATTTACATGTAGTATAATAGATGTATCTATGAGTACAGATTATAATCTTACAGCTTTAATAATTTAATATCTCCACCATGCAGATTGTCGTCCATGATCCCCCGCAGATTCACATGGACTGAATGGAACACCATGTCCGGTAGAGGGCCCATTCTCACGGCCGGATCGAGAAACCACCCCCAGATAGTGAAAAAAAGAAACGACCAGACAAAAGGTAAGAACTAATTATTGCAAGAAAAACAGTGAGTTAAAATCATTAAAACCATGTATATTGGATGTTAAGATTATAAAATCTAGCCTCAATTAACTGTGGCCACCTTAGATAGAACTTTGTGGTAGATACTAGGGATTAGAGAAAGGGGGAATAGCTAATGCTCTCATTGAGTCCCTTTGGGTGCAATGTGTTGAGGGACCAAATCCAACAGGATTCCATTTGGGCCAGTCGCTGACCCACCTTACCCCCCCGTATACTGGGTATTATGCAGTCGATGCCCCTTATTTTGAGCATCGACGCATCACAATTGTGGTGGATCTTAAAATGGCGAGGTAAGGTTTTGAGGGTGGATATGTCCGTGTGGTCAGCCGCAGCAATAATGTCCAAAACGTGCTCGCGGACACGCACTTTAAATTGACGGGTAGTCATGCCCACATATATAAGTCCACATGGACACGTGGCAAAGTATATAACATATCTAGTAGTACAGGTGATGTATCTATTGATCCTGTAGACCATCTTTGGTTTTTGAGAGGGATTATGGGAAGTACCGCTCGCCCGACCCTTACAGAAACTGCAAGATGTCAGTGAATAGTAAAGTTATTACAGGACTGGTTGACACTGCGGGGTCCCTGAAAAGATCCAGATCAGGGATCCTGGAGGTTGTCAGATCCTTCTACTCGCACCTCTTGGGGAAGAGGGATCTGGATTGGGATGAGATGTCGGCTTTTCTGGCTGAAGCCGTCCCCGAACCAGGGGTAGACCCCTCTCTTGGCGTTTTGACAGAGATGATCAGGGAAGAGGAAGTTAAGTTGGCGATTGAAGGGCTTGCCCTAAAGAAATCTCCCGGTCCAGATGGCTTAACATCTGAATTCTATAAGACCTTTAAGGACGCCTTGGTTCCCCTCTTGACTGAGGTATTCAATGAATGTCTTTCCTCGGGCACTCTGCCAAAGTCAATGAGGAGGTCTGCCCTGATTATCTTGTCAAAGGGTAAGGACTCATCTTGCATTGAGAATTGGCGTCCCATAGCGCTTCTCAATGCAGACAGGAAGGTTTTGGCAAAGGTGCTGTTTAATCGGCTCGTGAAATTTGCGCCCCGGCTCCTTTCGGGAGCCCAGCATTGCTCTGTTCCGGGCCGCAGTACAATTAGTGCTGTACTCTGTGTCCGAGAGGCGGTGGAGCAGAGTAGGGCTGGTCACTGGAAGGGGTACATGCTGTCATTGGACCAGGCAAAAGCGTTTGATCGGGTTAATCATGAGTACCTCTGGTCTGTCCTTCTGAGGTATGGCAAGCCGGGGGGGTTTGTTGATTGGCTTAAGACCTTGTACGCTGGGGCAGAGAGTTTCCCGCTTGTGAACGGTTGGATTGGCAGCTCTTTTGAGGTTGGGTGTGGTGTTCGCCAGGGTTGTTCCTTGAGCCCGCTGCTGTACGTGTTTGCGATTGACCCACTTCTTAGGAGGGTGGAGCGTGGACCATTGGCTGGGATCGTGATGGACCGGGCAGCACCGGAAGCCACTCTGAGAGTGGTGGCGTATGCCGATGATGTCACCGTTTTTGTTTCCTCTGATGGGGAGGCAGAATGGCTGATGTCAGAGGTAAATCGCTACTCGGAGGCATCCGGGTCCAAGATCAACCGGGATAAGTGTGAGAGTCTCTGGCTGGGAGGAGGAGATTCTGGTTTTGATCTCCCGGACACCCTTCCAGAACCCAAAGTCTCTGCAAAAGTTCTTGGCATCAAATTTGGCCAGGGGGATTGCCCCAAACAAAATTGGGACAGCAGGCTACAGATCGCCATTCAGAAGGTGTACCAATGGAAGGGTTGGTCTTTGACCCTAAGGGAAAGGATAAACCTGATCAAAACTTACCTGCTCCCTGTGCTGATCTATCTGGGCAGTGTGTGCATCTTGCTGGAGCCTCTCTGGACTCGGGTCTACAGTTTGTTCTTCCAACTGTTATGGGGGAATAGACTGAACCTGGTCAAGAAGGAGGTTACTTACCATACGAGGAGACTAGGAGGGTAGGGTATGGTGAACCCTGTGGTATTCCTTGTGAATACCTTCATTAAGATCAATATTGCAAACCTCTGGAAAGAGAGGGCTCCTCTGTGGGTATTCTCCTGTAAGCGATGGTTTCAGCCTTTCTTCCAGGAATGGGAGACAGGAGGGCAAGTGAAAGATCTACGCACACCACATGGACATCTACCGGCTTACGCTACTGTGGTTCTGAAGGTAATTCGCAGGTGGGGTCTGGGAATGTGGGAGTTCAGGACTCTGCCAAGGAAGCTCCTTGACAAAAGGGTTCTCTTGACCCATTTTCAGAGGCCTCTGGCGCGCAGGGATTGCCCAAGTCGGGATCTTGGGGTGGGTCTGCATCTTTTGAATTCTTTCAGGATCCCCTCAAAGTTTTGGTACTTGGCTTGGCGCTGCTTCCATGGGAAGCTGTGTGTGAGGGACAATCTGAAGAGTAGGAGCTCTGAGGACAGGAACTGTCCTCGGGAGCATTGTGTTACCATGCTTGAAAGCATGGACCACTTCCTGCTTCGTTGTCCCTTTAACACAGAGGTGTACAACAGGGTGGGCGCCTCCATTGGCTGGCCCCAGCTGGCCGGGCTCTCTTATGCGGAATTGGCCTATGGAGCATTCGGGGACCTGGGTGGTCAGGACCGCTGCACCTTATTTCTAGTTAGCGCAGTGGTTAGGTATCACACGTGGAACGCACGGTGCTTAGTATCGACGCAGCGGAAAATCCTCCCAGTGGACGATGTGTTTAGGACCATACTCGGTGACCTGGTGAAGGTACGTTCTCTGGAGTATGAGAGACTGGGTACACGGAGGGCCGCTCTCCTCTGGAGGGGCTTTTCTTTTAGTGTGCCCTAGTCTGGTCGTCTCCTCTCCTGGTGGTGGGCTGCTGCTGACACCATAGATTTTTGTTTTGTTTTGATCAGTAGACAGTGATGTAGGGCTGCAGGCGCCGAACTTGGGCTTTGTCAGTTGTGGTTATTGTATTGTTTGTTTCTGTATATATTGTATATATGGGTTTGGGTGTAGGTATTAGGTTGGGTGGAGGGAAAAGGGGGGAGGTGGGTTCATCTTGTGGGACACTGGTTATTTGGGTGAAAAACTGGCACTGCCTGATCTGGCCTATGGACGTTGGACTGAGGCATGAGGCGCAGGACCAGCTCTCAGGTCAGTGCCGGGGAGGGACTGGTGGGCTTGAGTGGGGGGGGTTTTGTTTAGTAATGTTTACATTTGTATAGTTAGTATTTATTTTATATTAATATATATAAAAAAAATGTATATATTAGTTTCTATATATTTTTGTCGGTTATTGTTTATTTTACTTATTATATTGTTATTATTTTGTTTGGTAACCGGACCAGAAGTCTGCAATATGAGTAGTTATTATTGTGTATATATGTATAATATGTGTGTGAGGAGAGAGGGAGCGGCTGGACCAGTTCATTACATTGTTTATTTTGTGGTTGATAATTTTGTTATGTTTCTGTTATTATTATTGTTATGTTTTTCATTTTTATAATAAAAAGATCTACAGGATGTAACTCAGGATCAGTAATGTAATGTATGTACACAGTGACTGCACTACCAGAATAGTGAGTGCAGCTCTGGAGTATAATATAGGATGTAACTCAGGGTCAGTACAGGATCAGTAATGTAATGTATGTACACAGTGACTGCACCTGCAGAATAGTGAGTGCTGCTCTGGAGTATAATACAGGATGTAAGTCAGGATCAGTATAGAATCAGTAATGGAATGTATTTACACAGTGACTGCACCAGCAGAATAGTGAGTGCAGCTCTGGATTATAATACAGGATGTAACTCAGGATAAGTAATGTAATGTATGTACACAGTGACTGCACCAGCAGAATAGTGAGTGCAGCTCTGGAGTATAATACATGATGTAACTCAGGATCAGCACAGGATCAGTAATGTATGTACACAGTGACTGCACCAGCAGAATAGTGAGTGCAGCTCTGGAGTATAATACAGGATGTAACTCAGGATCAGCACAGGATCAGTAATGTAATGTATGTACACAGAGACTGCACCAGCAGAATAGTGAGTGCAGCTCTGGAGTATAATACAGGATGTAACTCAGGATCAGTACAGAATCAGTAATGTAATGTATGTACACAGTGACTGCACCAGCAGAATAGTGAGTGCAGCTCTGGAGTATAATACAGGATGTAACTCAGGATCAGTACAGGATCAGTAATATAATGTATGTACACAGTGACTGCACCAGCAGAATAGTGAGTGCAGCTCTGGAGTATAATACAGGATGTAACTCAGGATCAGTACAGGATCAATAATGTAATATATGTACACAGTGGCTGCACCAGCAGAACAGTGAGTGCAGCTCTAGAGTATAAAACAGGATGTAACTCAGGATCAGTACAGGATCAGTAATGTAATGTATGTACACAGTGACTGCACCAGCAGAATAGTGAGTGCAGCTCTGGAGTATAATACAGGATGTAACTCAGGATCAGAACCGGATCAGTAATGTAATGCATGTGCACAGTGACTGCACCAGCAGAATAGTGAGTGCAGCTGTGGAGTATAATACAGGATATAACTCAGGATCAGTACAGGATCAGTAATGTAATGTATGTACACAGTGACTCCACCAGCAGAATAGTGAGTGCAGCTCTGAAGTATAATACAGGATGTATCTGAGAATCAGTAGAGGGTCAGTAATGTAATGTATGTGCACAGTGACTGCACCAGCAGAATAGTGAGTGCAGCTCTGGAGTATAATACAGGATGTAAGTCAGGATCAGTACAGGATCAGTAATGTAATATATGTACACAGTGACTGCACAAGCAGAATAGTGAGTGCAGCTCTGGAGTATAATACAGGATGTAACTCAGGATCAGTACAGGATCAGTAATGTAATTGTATGTACACAGTGACTGCACCAGCAGAATAGTGAGTACAGCTCTGGAGTATAATACAGGATGGAACTCAGGATCAGTAATGTAATGTATGTACACAGTGACTGCACCAGCAGAATAGTGAGTTCAGCTCTCGAGTATAATACAGGATGTAACTCAGGATCAGTAATGTATGTACACAGTGACTGCACCAGCAGAATAGTGAGTGCAGCTCTGGAGTATAATACAGGATGTATCTCAGGATCAGTAATGTAATGTATGTACACAGTGACTCCACCAGCAGAATAGTGAGTGCAGCTCTGGATTATAATAGAGGATGTAACTCAGGATCAGTAATATTATGTATGTACACAGCGACCCCACGAGCAGAATAGTGAGTGCAGCTCTGGAGTATAATAAAGGAAGTAACTGAGGATGTGTAGAGGATCAGTAATGTAATGTATGTACACAGTGACTCCACCAGCAGAATAGTGTGAGCAGCTCTGGATTATAATAGAGGATGTAACTCAGGATCAGTAATATTATGTAAGTACACAGTGACCCCACGAGCAGAATAGTGAGTGCAGCTCTGGAGTATAATAACGGAAGTAACTGAGGATGAGTAGAGGATCAGTAATGTAATGGATGTGCGTGCACAGTGACTGCACCAGCAGAATAGTGAGTGCAGCTCTGGAGTATAATACAGTATGTAAGTCAGGATCAGTACAGGATCAGTAATGTAATGTATGTGCACAGTGACTGCACCAGCAGAATAGAGAGTGCAGCTCTGGATTATAATACAAGCTGTAACTCAGGATCAGTAATGTAATGTATGTACACAGTGACTGCACCAGCAGAATAGTGAGTGCTGCTCTGGAGTATAATACAGGATGTAACTCAGGATCAGTACAGGATCAATAATGTAATGTATGTACACAGTGACTGCACCAGCAGAATAGTGAGTGCTGCTCTGGAGTATAATACAGGATGTAACTCAGGATCAGTACAGGATCAGTAATGTAATGTATGTACACAGTGACTGCACCAAGCAAAATAGTGAGTGCAGCTCTGGATTATAATACAAGATGTAACTCAGGATGAGTAATGTAATGTATGTACACAGTGATTGCACCAGCAGAATAGTGAGAGCAGCTCTGGAGTATAATACAGGATGTAACTGAGGATCAGTAGAGGATCAGTAATGTAATGTATGTGCACAGTGAGTGCACAAGCAGAATAGTGAGTACAGCTCTGGAGTATAATACAGGATGGTACTCAGGATCAGTAATGTAATGTATGTACACAGTGACTGCACCAGCAGAATAGTGAGTTCAGCTCTCGAGTATAATACAGGATGTAACGCAGGATCAGTAATGTATGTACACAGTGACTGCACCAGCAGAATAGTGAGTGCAGCTCTGGAGTATAATACAGGATGTATCTCAGGATCAGTAATGTAATGTATGTACACAGTGACTGCACCAGCAGAATAGTGTGAGCAGCTCTGGATTATAATAGAGGATGTAACTCAGGATCAGTAATATTATGTATGTACACAGTGACCCCACGAGCAGAATAGTGAGTGCAGCTCTGGAGTATAATAACGGAAGTAACTGAGGATGAGTAGAGGATCAGTAATGTAATGGATGTGCGTGCACAGTGACTGCACCAGCAGAATAGTGAGTGCAGCTCTGGAGTATAATACAGTATGTAAGTCAGGATCAGTACAGGATCAGTAATGTAATGTATGTGCACAGTGACTGCACCAGCAGAATAGAGAGTGCAGCTCTGGATTATAATACAAGCTGTAACTCAGGATCAGTAATGTAATGTATGTACACAGTGACTGCACCAGCAGAATAGTGAGTGCTGCTCTGGAGTATAATACAGGATGTAACTCAGGATCAGTACAGGATCAATAATGTAATGTATGTACACAGTGACTGCACCAGCAGAATAGTGAGTGCTGCTCTGGAGTATAATACAGGATGTAACTCAGGATCAGTACAGGATCAGTAATGTAATGTATGTACACAGTGACTGCACCAAGCAAAATAGTGAGTGCAGCTCTGGATTATAATACAAGATGTAACTCAGGATGAGTAATGTAATGTATGTACACAGTGATTGCACCAGCAGAATAGTGAGAGCAGCTCTGGAGTATAATACAGGATGTAACTGAGGATCAGTAGAGGATCAGTAATGTAATGTATGTGCACAGTGAGTGCACAAGCAGAATAGTGAGTGCAGCTCTGGAGTATAATACAGGATGCAAGTCAGGATAAGTACAAGATTAGTAATGTAATATATGTACACAGTGACTGTACCAGCAGAATAGTGAGTACAGCTCAGGATTATAATACAGGATGTAACTCAGGATCAGTAATGTAATGCATGCACACAGTGACTGCACCAGCAGAATAGTGAGTGCAGCTCAGGAGTATAATATAGGATGTAACTCAGGATCAGTACAGGATCAGTAATGTAATGTATGTACACAGTGACTGCACCAGCAGAATAGTGAGTGCAGCTCTGGAGTATAATACAGGATGTAACTCAGGATCAGTACAGGATCAGTAATGTAATGTATGTACACAGTGACTGCACCAGCAGAATTGTGAGTGCAGCTCTGGAGTATAATACAGGATGTAACTAAGGATCAGAACCGGATCAGTAATGTAATGTATGTGCACAGTGACTGCACCAGCAGAATAGTGAGTGCAGCTCTGGAGTATAATACAGGATGGAACTCAGGATCAGTAATGTAATGTATGGACACAGTGACTGCACTAGCAGAATAGTGAGTGCAGCTCTGGGGTATAATAAGGGATGTAACTCAGGATCAGTACAGGATCAGTAATGTAATATATGTACACAGTGGCTGCACCAGCAGAATAGTGAGTGCAGCTCTGGAGTATAATACATGATGTAACTCAGGATCAGTACAGGATCAGTAATGTAATGTATGTACACAGTGACTGCACCAGCAGAATAGTGAGTGCAGCTCTGGAATATAATACAGGATGTAACTCAGGATCAGAACCGGATCAGTAATGTAATGTATGTACACAGTGACTGCACTAGCAGAATAGTAAGTGCAGCTCTGGAGTATAATAAAGGATGGAACTCAGGATCAGTAATGTAATGTATGTACACAGTGACTGCACTAGCAGAATAGTGAGTGCAGCTCTGGAGTATAATACAGGATGTAACTCAGGATCAGTACAGGATCAGTAATGTAATATATGTACACAGTGGCTGCACCAGCAGAAAAGTGAGTGCAGCTCTGGAGTATAATACAGGATGGAACTCAGGAACAGGACCGGATCAGTAATGTAATGTATGTGCACAGTGACTGCACCAGCAGAATAGTGAGTGCAGCTCTGGAGTATAATACAGGATATAACTCAGGATCAGTGCAGGATCAGTAATGTAATGTATGTACACAGTGACTCCACCAGCAGAATAGTGAGTGCAGCTCTGAAGTATAATACAGGATGTATCTGAGGATCAGTAGAGGGTCAGTAATGTAATGTATGTGCACAGTGACTGCACCAGCAGAATAGTGAGTGCAGCTCTGGAGTATAATACAGGATGTAAGTCAGGATCAGTACAGGATCAGTAATGTAATATATGTACACAGTGACTGCACAAGCAGAATAGTGAGTGCAGCTCTGGATTATAAAACAGGATGTAACTCAGGATCAGTAATGTAATGTATGTACACAGTGACTGCACCAGCAGAATAGTGAGTGCAGCTCTGGAGTATAATATAGGATGTAACTCAGGATCAGTACAGGATCAGTAATGTAATGTATGTACACAGTGACTGCACCAGCAGAATAGTGAGTACAGCTCTGGTGTATAATACAGGATGGAGCTCAGGATCAGTAATGTAATGTATGTACACAGTGACTGCACCAGCAGAATAGTGAGTTCAGCTCTCGAGTATAATACAGGATGTAACTCAGGATCAGTAATGTAAGTACACAGTGACTGCACCAGCAGAATAGTGAGTGCAGCTCTGGAGTATAATACAGGATGTATCTCAGGATCAGTAATGTAATGTATGTACACAGTGACTGCACCAGCAGAATAGTGTGTGCAGCTCTGGATTATAATAGAGGATGTAACTCAGGATCAGTAATATTATGTATGTACACAGTGACCCCACGAGCAGAATAGTGAGTGCAGCTCTGGAGTATAATAAAGGAAGTAACTGAGGATGAGTAGAGGATCAGTAATGTAATGTATGTGCACAGTGACTGCACCAGCAGAATAGTGAGTGCAGCTCTGGAGTATAATACAGTATGTAAGTCAGGATCAGTACAGGATCAGTAATGTAATGTATGTGCACAGTGACTGCACCAGCAGAATAGAGAGTGCAGCTCTGGATTATAATACAAGATGTAACTCAGGATCAGTAATGTAATGTATGTACACAGTGACTGAACCAGCAGAATAGTGAGTGCTGCTCTGGAGTATAATACAGGATGTAACTCAGGATCAGTACAGGATCAATAATGTAATGTATGTACACAGTGACTGCACCAGCAGAATAGTGAGTGCAGCTCTGGAGTATAATACAGGATGTAACTCAGGATCAGTACAGAATCAGTAATGTAATGTATGTACACAGTGACTGCACCAGCAGAATAGTGAGTGCAGCTCTGGAGTATAATACAGGATGTAACTCAGGATCAGTACAGGATCAGTAATATAATGTATGTACACAGTGACTGCACCAGCAGAATAGTGAGTGCAGCTCTGGAGTATAATACAGGATGTAACTCAGGATCAGCACAGGATTAGTAATGTAATGTATGTACACAGTGACTGCACCAGCAGAATAGTGAGTGCAGCTCTGGAGTATAATACAGGATGTAACTCAGGATCAGTACAGGATCAGTAATGTAATGTATGTGCACAGTGACTGCACCAACAGAATAGTGAGAGCAGCTCTGGAGTATAATACAGTATATAACTCAGGATCAGTAATGTAATGTATGTACACAGAGAATGCACTAGCAGAATAGTGAGTGCAGCTCTGGAGTATAATACAGGATATAACTGAGGATCAGTAATGTAATGTATGTGCACAGTGACTGAACAAGCAGAATAGTGAGTGCAGCTCTGGAGTATAATACAGGATGCAAGTCAGGATCAGTACAAGATCAGTAATGTAATATATGTACACAGTGACTGCCCCAGCAGAATAGTGAGTACAGCTCATGATTATAATACAGGATGTAACTCAGGATCAGAAATGTAATGTATGTACACAGTGACTGCACCAGCAGAATAGTGAGTGCAGCTCAGGAGTATAATATAGGATGTAACTCAGGATCAGTAATGTAATGTATGTACACAGTGACTGCACCAGCAGAATAGTGAGTGCAGCTCTGGAGTATAATACAGGATGGAACTCAGGATCAGTAGTATAATGTATGTTCACAGTGACTGCACTAGCAGAATAGTGAGTGCAGCTCTGGGGTATAATAAGGGATGTAACTCAGGATCATTACAGGATCAGTAATGTAATATATGTACACAGTGACTGCACAAGCAGAATTGTGAGTGCAGCTCTGGAGTATAATACAGGATGGAACTCAGGATCAGTACAGGATCAGTAATGTAATATATGTACACAGTGGCTGCACTAGCAGAATAGTGAGTGCAGTTCTGGAGTATAATACATGATGTAACTCAGGATCAGTACAGGATCAGTAATGTAATGTATGTACACAGTGACTGCACCAGCAGAATAGTGAGTGCAGCTCTGGAATATAATACAGGATGTAACTCAGGATCCGAACCTGATCAGTAATGTAATGTATGTACACAGTGACTGCACCAGCAGAATAGTGAGTGCAGCTCTGGAGTATAATACAGGATGGAACTCAGGATCAGTAATGTAATGTATGTTCACAGTGACTGCACTAGCAGAATAGTGAGTGCAGCTCTGGAGTATAATACAGGATGTAACTCAGGATCAGTAATGTAATGTAAGTACACAGTGACTGCACTAGCAGAATAGTGAGTGCAGGTCTGGAGTATAATACAGGATGGAACTCAGGATCAGTAATGTAATGTATGTACACAGTGACTGCACTAGCAGAATAGTGAGTGCAGCTCTGGAGTATAATACAGGATGTAACTCAGGATCAGTACAGGATCAATAATGTAATATATGTACACAGTGGCTGCACCAGCAGAACAGTGAGTGCAGCTCTGGAGTATAATACAGGATGTAACTCAGGATCAGTACAGGATCAGTAATGTAATGTATGTACACAGTGACTGCACCAGCAGAATAGTGAGTGCAGCTCTGGAGTATAATACAGGATGGAACTCAGGATCAGTAATGTAATGTATGTACACAGTGACTGCACAAGCAGAATAGTGAGTTCAGCTCTCGAGTATAATACAGGATGTAACTCAGGATCAGTAATGTATGTACACAGTGACTGCACCAGCAGAATAGTGAGTGCAGCTCTGGAGTATAATACAGGATGTAACTCAGGATCAGTAATATTATGTATGTACACAGTGACCCCACGAGCAGAATAGTGAGCGCAGCTCTGGAGTATAATAAAGGAAGTAACTGAGGATGAGTAGAGGATCAGTAATGTAATGTATGTGCACAGTGAATGCACCAGCAGAATAGTGAGTGCAGCTCTGGAGTATAATACAGTATGTAAGTCAGGATCAGTACAGGATCAGTAATGTAATGTATGTGCACAGTGACTGCACCAGCAGAATAGAGAGTGCAGCTCTGGATTATAATACAAGATGTAACTCAGGATCAGTAATGTAATGTATGTACACAGTGACTGCACCAGCAGAATAGTGAGTGCAGCTCTGGATTATAATACAAGATGTAACTCAGGATGAGTAATGTAATGTATGTACACAGTGACTGCAGCAGCAGAATAGTGAGTGCAGCTCTGGAGTATAATACAGGATGGAACTCAGGATCAGTAGTGTAATGTATGTGCACAGTGACAGCACTAGCAGAATAGTGCGTGCAGCTCTGGGGTATAATACAGGATGGAACTCAGGATCAGTAATGTAATGTATGTACACAGTGACTGCACTAGCAGAACAGTGAGTGCAGCTCTGGAGTATAATACAGGATGTAACTCAGGATCAGTACAGGATCAGTAATGTAATATATGTACACAGTGGCTGCACCAGCAGAATAGTGAGTGCAGCTCTGGAGTATAATACAGGATGGAACTCAGGAACAGAACCGGATCAGTAATGTAATGTATGTGCACAGTGACTGCACCAGCAGAATAGTGAGTGCAGCTCTGGAGTATAATACAGGATATAACTCAGGATCAGTGCAGGATCAGTAATGTAATGTATGTACACAGTGAATCCACCAGCAGAATAGTGAGTGCAGCTCTGGAGTATAATAAAGGAAGTAACTGAGGATGAGTAGAGGATCAGTAATGTAATGTATGTGCACAGTGACTGCACCAGCAGAATAGTGAGTGCAGCTCTGGAGTATAATACAGTATGTAAGTCAGGATCAGTACAGGATCAGTAATGTAATGTATGTACACAGTGACTGCACCAGCAGAATAGAGAGTGCAGCTCTGGATTATAATACAAGATGTAACTCAGGATCAGTAATGTAATGTACGTACACAGTGACTGAACCAACAGAATAGTGAGTGCTGCTCTGGAGTATAATACAGGATGTAACTCAGGATCAGTACAGGATCAATAATGTAATGTATGTGCACAGTGACTGCACCAGCAGAATAGTGAGTGCAGCTCTGGATTATAATACAAGATGTAACTCAGGATGAGTAATGTAATGTATGTACACAGTGACTGCACCAGCAGAATAGTGAGTACAGCTCTGGAGTATAATACAGGATGTAACTCAGGATCAGTAAGGAAATGTATGTACACAGTGACTGCACCAGCAGAATAGTGAGAGCAGCTCTGGAGTATAATACAGTATATAACTCAGGATCAGTGCAGGATCAGTAATGTAATGTATGTACACAGTGACTCCACCAGCAGAATAGTGAGTGCAGCTCTGGAGTATAATACAGGATGTAACTGAGGATCAGCAGAGGATCAGTAATGTAATGTATGTGCACAGTGACTGCACAAGCAGAATAGTGAGTGCAGCTCTGGAGTATAATACAGGATGCAAGTCAGGATAAGTACAAGATTAGTAATGTAATATTTGTACACAGTGACTGCACCAGCAGAACAGTGAGTACAGCTCAGGATTATAATACAGGATGTAACTCAGGATCAGTAATGTAATGTATGCACACAGTGACTGCACCAGCAGAATAGTGAGTGCAGCTCTGGAGTATAATACAGGATATAACTCAGGATCAGTGCAGGATCAGTAATGTAATGTATGTACACAGTGACTCCACCAGCAGAATAGTGAGTGCAGCTCTGAAGTATAATACAGGATGTATCTGAGGATCAGTAGAGGGTCAGTAATGTAATGTATGTGCACAGTGACTGCACCAGCAGAATAGTGAGTGCAGCTCTGGAGTATAATACAGGATGTAAGTCAGGATCAGTACACGATCAGTAATGTAATATATGTACACAGTGACTGCACAAGCAGAATAGTGAGTGCAGCTCTGGAGTATAATACAGGATGTAACTCAGGATCAGTACAGGATCAGTAATGTAATTGTATGTACACAGTGACTGCACCAGCAGAATAGTGAGTACAGCTCTGGAGTATAATACAGGATGGAACTCAGGATCAGTAATGTAATGTATGTACACAGTGACTGCACAAGCAGAATAGTGAGTTCAGCTCTCGAGTATAATACAGGATGTAACTCAGGATCAGTAATGTATGTACACAGTGACTGCACCAGCAGAATAGTGAGTGCAGCTCTGGAGTATAATACAGGATGTAACTCAGGATCAGTAATATTATGTATGTACACAGTGACCCCACGAGCAGAATAGTGAGCGCAGCTCTGGAGTATAATAAAGGAAGTAACTGAGGATGAGTAGAGGATCAGTAATGTAATGTATGTGCACAGTGAATGCACCAGCAGAATAGTGAGTGCAGCTCTGGAGTATAATACAGTATGTAAGTCAGGATCAGTACAGGATCAGTAATGTAATGTATGTGCACAGTGACTGCACCAGCAGAATAGAGAGTGCAGCTCTGGATTATAATACAAGATGTAACTCAGGATCAGTAATGTAATGTATGTACACAGTGACTGCACCAGCAGAATAGTGAGTGCAGCTCTGGATTATAATACAAGATGTAACTCAGGATGAGTAATGTAATGTATGTACACAGTGACTGCAGCAGCAGAATAGTGAGTGCAGCTCTGGAGTATAATACAGGATGGAACTCAGGATCAGTAGTGTAATGTATGTGCACAGTGACAGCACTAGAAGAACAGTGCGTGCAGCTCTGGGGTATAATACAGGATGGAACTCAGGATCAGTAATGTAATGTATGTACACAGTGACTGCACTAGCAGAACAGTGAGTGCAGCTCTGGAGTATAATACAGGATGTAACTCAGGATCAGTACAGGATCAGTAATGTAATATATGTACACAGTGGCTGCACCAGCAGAATAGTGAGTGCAGCTCTGGAGTATAATACAGGATGGAACTCAGGAACAGAACCGGATCAGTAATGTAATGTATGTGCACAGTGACTGCACCAGCAGAATAGTGAGTGCAGCTCTGGAGTATAATACAGGATATAACTCAGGATCAGTGCAGGATCAGTAATGTAATGTATGTACACAGTGAATCCACCAGCAGAATAGTGAGTGCAGCTCTGGAGTATAATAAAGGAAGTAACTGAGGATGAGTAGAGGATCAGTAATGTAATGTATGTGCACAGTGACTGCACCAGCAGAATAGTGAGTGCAGCTCTGGAGTATAATACAGTATGTAAGTCAGGATCAGTACAGGATCAGTAATGTAATGTATGTGCACAGTGACTGCACCAGCAGAATAGAGAGTGCAGCTCTGGATTATAATACAAGATGTAACTCAGGATCAGTAATGTAATGTATGTACACAGTGACTGAACCAGCAGAATAGTGAGTGCTGCTCTGGAGTATAATACAGGATGTAACTCAGGATCAGTACAGGATCAATAATGTAATGTATGTGCACAGTGACTGCACCAGCAGAATAGTGAGTGCAGCTCTGGATTATAATACAAGATGTAACTCAGGATGAGTAATGTAATGTATGTACACAGTGACTGCACCAGCAGAATAGTGAGTACAGCTCTGGAGTATAATACAGGATGTAACTCAGGATCAGTAATGTAATGTATGTACACAGTGACTGCACCAGCAGAATAGTGAGAGCAGCTCTGGAGTATAATACAGTATATAACTCAGGATCAGTGCAGGATCAGTAATGTAATGTATGTACACAGTGACTCCACCAGCAGAATAGTGAGTGCAGCTCTGGAGTATAATACAGGATGTAACTGAGGATCAGTAGAGGATCAGTAATGTAATGTATGTGCACAGTGACTGCACAAGCAGAATAGTGAGTGCAGCTCTGGAGTATAATACAGGATGCAAGTCAGGATAAGTACAAGATTAGTAATGTAATATATGTACACAGTGACTGCACCAGCAGAACAGTGAGTACAGCTCAGGATTATAATACAGGATGTAACTCAGGATCAGTAATGTAATGTATGCACACAGTGACTGCACCAGCAGAATAGTGAGTGCAGCTCTGGAGTATAATATAGGATGTAACTCAGGATCAGTACAGGATCAGTAATGTAATGTATGTACACAGTGACTGCACCAGCAGAATAGTGAGTGCAGTTCTGGAGTATAATACAGGATGGAACTCAGGATCAGTAATGTAATGTATGTACACAGTGACTGCACTAGCAGATTAGTGAGTGCAGCTCTGGGGTATAATAAGGGATGTAACTCAGGATCAGTACAGGATCAGTAATGTAATATATGTACACAGTGGTGCACCAGCAGAATAGTGAGTGCAGCTCTGGAGTATAATACAGGATGTAACTCAGGATCAGTAGAGGATCAGTAATGTAATGTATGTACACAGAGACTGCACAAGCAGAATAGTGAGTGCATCTCTGGAGTATAATACAGGATGTAACTCAGGATCAGAACCGGATCAGTAATGTAATGTATGTGCACAGTGACTGCACCAGCAGAATAGTGAGTGCAGCTCTGGAGTATAATACAGGATGGAACTCAGGATCAGTAATGTAATGTATGTACACAGCGACTGCACTAGCAGAATAGTGAGTGCAGCTCTGGAGTATAATACAGGATGGAACTCAGGATCAGTAATGTAATGTATGTACACAGCGACTGCACTAGCAGAATAGTGAGTGCAGCTCTGGAGTATAATACAGGATGTAACTCAGGATCAGTACAGGATCAGTAATGTAATGTATGTACACAGTGACTGCACCAGCAGAATAGTGAGTGCAGCTCTGGAGTATAATACAGGATGTAACTCAGGATCAGAACCGGATCAGTAATGTAATGTATGTGCACAGTGACTGCACCAGCAGAATAGTGAGTGCAGCTCTGGAGTATAATACAGGATGGAACTCAGGATCAGTAATGTAATGTATGTACACAGTGACTGCACTAGCAGAATAGTGAGTGCAGCTCTGGAGTATAATACAGGATGGAACTCAGGATCAGTAATGTAATGTATGTACACAGTGACTGCACTAGCAGAATAGTGAGTGCAGCTCTGGAGTATAATACAGGATGTAACTCAGGATAAGTACAGGATCAGTAATGTAATATATGTACACAGTGGCTGCACCAGCAGAATAGTGATTGCAGCTCTGGAATATAATACAGGATGTAACTCAGGATCAGTACAGGATCAGTAATGTAATGTATGTACACAGTGACTGCACCAGCAGAATAGTGAGTGCAGCTCTGGAGTATAATACAGGATGTCACTCAGGATCAGAACCGGATCAGTAATGTAATGTATGTGCACAGTGACTGCACCAGCAGAATAGTGAGTGCAGCTCTGGAGTATAATACAGGATATAACTCAGGATCAGTGCAGGATCAGTAATGTAATGTATGTACACAGTGACTGCACCAGCAGAATAGTGAGTGCAACTCTGGAGTATAATAGAGGATGTAAGTCAGGATCAGTACAGGATCAGTAATGTAATATATGTACACAGTGACTGCACAAGCAGAATAGTGAGTGCAGCTCTGGATTATAAAACAGGATGTAACTCAGGATCAGTAATGTAATGTATGTACACATTGACTGCACCAGCAGAATAGTGAGTGCAGCTCTGGAGTATAATATAGGATGTAACTCAGGATCAGTACAGGATCAGCAATGTAATGTATGTACACAGTGTCTGCACCAGCAGAATAGTGAGTACAGCTCTGGAGTATAATACAGGATGTATCTCAGGATCAGTAATGTAATGTATGTACACAGTGACTGCACCAGCAGAATATTGTGTGCAGCTCTGGATTATAATAGAGGATGTAACTCAGGATCAGTAATATTATGTATGTACACAGTGACCCCACGAGCAGAATAGTGAGTGCAGCTCTGGAGTATAATAAAGGAAGTAACTGAGGATGAGTAGAGGATCAGTAATGTAATGTAAGTGCACAGTGACTGCACCAGCAGAATAGTGAGTGCAGCTCTGGAGTATAATACAGTATGTAAGTCAGGATCAGTACAGGATCAGTAATGTAATGTATGTGCACAGTGACTGCACCAGCAGAATAGAGAGTGCAGCTCTGGATTATAATACAAGATGTAACTCAGGATCAGTAATGTAATGTATGTACACAGTGACTGAACCAGCAGAATAGTGAGTGCTGCTCTGGAGTATAATACAGGATGTAACTCAGGATCAGTACAGGATCAATAATGTAATAAATGTACACAGGGACTGCACCAGCAGAATAGTGAGTGCAGCTCTGGAGTATAATACAGGATGTAACTCAGGATCAGTACAGAATCAGTAACGTAATGTATGTACACAGTGACTGCACCAGCAGAATAGTGAGTGCAGCTCTGGAGTATAATACAGGATGCAACTCAGGATCAGTACAGGATCAGTAATATAATGTATGTACACAGTGACTGCACCAGCAGAATAGTGAGTGCAGCTCTGGAGTATAATACAGGATGTAACTCAGGATCAGCACAGGATTAGTAATGTAATGTATGTACACAGTGACTGCACCAGCAGAATAGTGAGTGCAGCTCTGGAGTATAATACAGGATGTAACACAGGATCAGTACAGCATCAGTAATGTAATGTATGTGCACAGTGACTGCACCAGCAGAATAGTGAGAGCAGCTCTGGAGTATAATACAGTATATAACTCAGGATCAGTAATGTAATGTATGTACACAGAGAATGCACTAGCAGAATAGTGAGTGCAGCTCTGGAGTATAATACAGGATATAACTGAGGATCAGTAATGTAATGTATGTGCACAGTGACTGAACAAGCAGAATAGTGAGTGCAGCTCTGGAGTATAATACAGGATGCAAGTCAGGATCAGTACAAGATCAGTAATGTAATATATGTACACAGTGACTGCACCAGCAGAATAGTGAGTACAGCTCATGATTATAATACAGGATGTAACTCAGGATCAGAAATGTAATGTATGTACACAGTGACTGCACCAGCAGAATAGTGAGTGCAGCTCTGGAGTATAATACAGGATTGAACTCAGGATCAGTAGTATAATGTATGTACACAGTGACTGCACTAGCAGAATAGTGAGTGCAGCTCTGGGGTATAATAAGGGATGTAACTCAGGATTAGTACAGGATCAGTAATGTAATGTATGTACACAGTGACTGCACCAGCAGAATAGTGAGTGCAGCTCTGGAGTATAATACATGATGTAACTCAGGATCAGTACAGGATCAGTAATGTAATGTATGTACACAGTGACTGCACCAGCAGAATAGTGAGTGCAGCTCTGGAGTATAATACAGGATGTAACTCAGGATCAGAACCGGATCAGTAATGTAATGTATGTGCACAGTGACTGCACCAGCAGAATAGTGAGTGCAGCTCTGGAGTATAATACAGGATGGAACTCAGGATCAGTAATGTAATGTATGTTCACAGTGACTGCACTAGCAGAATAGTGAGTGCAGCTCTGGAGTATAATACAGGATGGAACTCAGGATCAGTAATGTAATGTATGTGCACAGTGACTGCACTAGCAGAATAGTGAGTGCAGCTCTGGAGTATAATACAGGATGTAACTCAGGATCAGTACAGGATCAATAATGTAATATATGTTCACAGTGGCTGCACCAGCAGAACAGTGAGTGCAGCTCTGGAGTATAATACAGGATGTAACTCAGGATCAGTACAGGATCAGTAATGTAATGTATGTACACAGTGACTGCACCAGCAGAATAGTGAGTGCAGCTCTGGAGTATAATACAGGATGTAACTCAGGATCAGAAACGGATCAGTAATGTAATGTATGTACACAGTGACTGCACCAGCAGAATAGTGAGTGCAGCTCTGGAGTATAATACAGGATATAACTCAGGATCAGTGCAGGATCAGTAATGTAATGTATGTACACAGTGACTCCACCAGCAGAATAGTGAGTGCAGCTCTGAAGAATAATACAGGATGTATCTGAGGATCAGTAGAGGGTCAGTAATGTAATGTATGTGCACAGTGACTGCACCAGCAGAATAGTGAGTGCAGCTCTGGAGTATAATACAGGATGTAAGTCAGGATCAGTACAGGATCAGTAATGTAATATATGTACACAGTGACTGCACAAGCAGAATAGTGAGTGCAGCTCTGGAGTAAAATACAGGATGTAACTCAGGATCAGTACAGGATCAGTAATGTAATTGTATGTACACAGTGACTGCACCAGCAGAATAGTGAGTACAGCTCTGGAGTATAATACAGGATGGAACTCAGGATCAGTAATGTAATGTATGTACACAGTGACTGCACCAGCAGAATAGTGAGTTCAGCTCTCGAGTATAATACAGGATGTAACTCAGGATCAGTAATGTATGTACACAGTGACTGCACCAGCAGAATAGTGAGTGCAGCTCTGGAGTATAATACAGGATGTATCTCAGGATCAGTAATGTAATGTATGTACACAGTGACTCCACCAGCAGAATAGTGAGTGCAGCTCTGGAGTATAATACAGTATGTAAGTCAGGATCAGTACAGGATCAGTAATGTAATGTATGTGCACAGTGACTGCACCAGCAGAATAGAGAGTGCAGCTCTGGATTATAATACAAGATGTAACTCAGGATCAGTAATGTAATGTATGTACACAGTGACTGCACCAGCAGAATAGTGAGTGCAGCTCTGGATTATAATACAAGATGTAACTCAGGATGAGTAATGTAATGTATGTACACAGTGACTGCAGCAGCAGAATAGTGAGTGCAGCTCTGGAGTATAATACAGGATGGAACTCAGGATCAGTAGTGTAATGTATGTGCACAGTGACAGCACTAGCAGAATAGTGAGTGCAGCTCTGGGGTATAATAAGGGATGTAACTCAGGATCAGTACAGGATCAGTAATGTAATATATGTACACAGTGGCTGCACCAGCAGAATAGTGAGTGCAGCTCTGGAGTATAATACATGATGTAACTCAGGATCAGTACAGGATCAGTAATGTAATGTATGTACACAGTGACTGCACCAGCAGAATAGTGAGTGCAGCTCTGGAATATAATACAGGATGTAACTCAGGATCAGAACCGGATCAGTAATGTAATGTATGTGCACAGTGACTGCACCAGCAGAATAGTGAGTGCAGGTCTGGAGTATAATACAGGATGGAACTCAGGATGAGTAATGTAATGTATGTACACAGTGACTGCACTAGCAGAATAGTGAGTGCAGCTCTGGAGTATAATACAGGATGGAACTCAGGATCAGTAATGTAATGTATGTACACAGTGACTGCACTAGCAGAATAGTGAGTGCAGCTCTGGAGTATAATACAGGATGTAACTCAGGATCAGTACAGGATCAGTAATGTAATATATGTACACAGTGGCTGCACCAGCAGAATAGTGAGTGCAGCTCTGGAGTATAATACATGATGTAACTCAGGATCAGTACAGGATCAGTAATGTAATGTATGTACACAGTGACTGCACCAGCAGAATAGTGAGTGCAGCTCTGGAATATAATACAGGATGTAACTCAGGATCAGAACCGGATCAGTAATGTAATGTATGTGCACAGTGACTGCACCAGCAGAATAGAGAGTGCAGCTCTGGATTATAATACAAGATGTAACTCAGGATCAGTAATGTAATGTATGTACACAGTGACTGCACCAGCAGAATAGTGAGTGCAGCTCTGGATTATAATACAAGATGTAACTCAGGATGAGTAATGTAATGTATTTACACAGTGACTGCAGCAGCAGAATAGTGAGTGCAGCTCTGGAGTATAATACAGGATGGAACTCAGGATCAGTAGTGTAATGTATGTGCACAGTGACAGCACTAGCAGAATAGTGAGTGCAGCTCTGGGGTATAATAAGGGATGTAACTCAGGATCAGTACAGGATTAGTAATGTAATATATGTACACAGTGGCTGCACCAGCAAAATAGTGAGTGCAGCTCTGGAGTATAATACATGATGTAACTCAGGATCAGTACAGGATCAGTAATGTAATGTATGTACACAGTGACTGCACCAGCAGAATAGTGAGTGCAGCTCTAGAATATAATACAGGATGTAACTCAGGATCAGAACCGGATCAGTAATGTAATGTATGTACACAGTGACTGCACCAGCAGAATAGTGAGTGCAGGTCTGCAGTATAATACAGGATGGAACTCAGGATCAGTAATGTAATGTATGTACACAGTGACTGCACTAGCAGAATAGTGAGTGCAGCTCTGGAGTATAATACAGGATGGAACTCAGGATCAGTAATGTAATGTATGTACACAGTGACTGCACTAGCAGAATAGTGAGTGCAGCTCTGGAGTATAATACAGGATGTAACTCAGGATCAGTACAGGATCAGTAATGTAATATATGTACACAGTGGCTGCACCAGCAGAATAGTGAGTGCAGCTCTGGAGTATAATACAGGATGGAACTCAGGAACAGAACCGGATCAGTAATGTAATGTATGTGCACAGTGACTGCACCAGCAGAATAGTGAGTACAGCTCTGGAGTATAATACAGGATATAACTCAGGATCAGTGCAGGATCAGTAATGTAATGTATGTACACAGTGACTCCACCAGCAGAATAGTGAGTGCAACTCTGGAGTATAATACAGGATGTAAGTCAGGATCAGTACAGGATCAGTAATGTAATATATGTACACAGTGACTGCACAAGCAGAATAGTGAGTGCAGCTCTGGATTAT
This sequence comes from Phyllobates terribilis, assembly GCF_046119375.1. Classification (NCBI taxonomy): domain Eukaryota; kingdom Metazoa; phylum Chordata; class Amphibia; order Anura; family Dendrobatidae; genus Phyllobates; species Phyllobates terribilis. Next base: position 190,242 of record NW_027362968.1, on the reverse strand, counting down.
AAAACAGGATGTAACTCAGGATCAGTAATGTAATGTATGTACACATTGACTGCACCAGCAGAATAGTGAGTGCAGCTCTGGAGTATGATATAGGATGTAACTCAGGATCAGTACAGGATCAGCAATGTAATGTATGTACACAGTGTCTGCACCAGCAGAATAGTGAGTACAGCTCTGGAGTATAATACAGGATGTATCTCAGGATCAGTAATGTAATGTATGTACACAGTGACTGCACCAGCAGAATATTGTGTGCAGCTCTGGATTATAATAGAGGATGTAACTCAGGATCAGTAATATTATGTATGTACACAGTGACCCCACGAGCAGAATAGTGAGTGCAGCTCTGGAGTATAATAAAGGAAGTAACTGAAGATGAGTAGAGGATCAGTAATGTAATGTATGTGCACAGTGACTGCAACAGCAGAATAGTGAGTGCAGCTCTGGAGTATAATACAGTATGTAAGTCAGGATCAGTACAGGATCAGTAATGTAATGCATGTGCACAGTGACTGCACCAGCAGAATAGAGAGTGCAGCTCTGGATTATAATACAAGATGTAACTCAGGATCAGTAATGTAATGCATGTACACAGTGACTGAACCAGCAGAATAGTGAGTGCAGCTCTGGAGTATAATACAGGATGTAACTCAGGATCAGTACAGAATCAGTAACGTAATGTATGTACACAGTGACTGCACCAGCAGAATAGTGAGTGCAGCTCTGGAGTATAATACAGGATGCAACTCAGGATCAGTACAGGATCAGTAATATAATGTATGTACACAGTAACTGCACCAGCAGAATAGTGAGTGCAGCTCTGGAGTATAATACAGGATGTAACTCAGGATCAGCACAGGATTAGTAATGTAATGTATGTACACAGTGACTGCACCAGCAGAATAGTGAGTGCAGCTCTGGAGTATAATACAGGATGTAACTCAGGATCAGTACAGGATCAGTAATGTAATGTATGTGCACAGTGACTGCACCAGCAGAATAGTGAGAGCAGCTCTGGAGTATAATACAGTATATAACTCAGGATCAGTAATGTAATGTATGTACACAGAGAATGCACTAGCAGAATAGTGAGTGCAGCTCTGGAGTATAATACAGGATATAACTGAGGATCAGTAATGTAATGTATGTGCACAGTGACTGAACAAGCAGAATAGTGAGTGCAGCTCTGGAGTATAATACAGGATGCAAGTCAGGATCAGTACAAGATCAGTAATGTAATATATGTACACAGTGACTGCACCAGCAGAATAGTGAGTACAGCTCATGATTATAATACAGGATGTAACTCAGGATCAGAAATGTAATGTTTGTACACAGTGACTGCACCAGCAGAATAGTGAGTGCAGCTCTGGAGTATAATATAGGATGTAACTCAGGATCAGTAATGTAATGTATGTACACAGTGACTGCACCAGCAGAATAGTGAGTGCAGCTCTGGAGTATAATACAGGATTGAACTCAGGATCAGTAGTATAATGTATGTACACAGTGACTGCACTAGCAGAATAGTGAGTGCAGCTCTGGGGTATAATAAGGGATGTAACTCAGGATCAGTACAGGATCAGTAATGTAATATATGTACACAGTGGCTGCACCAACAGAATAGTGAGTGCAGCTCTGGAGTATAATACATGATGTAACTCAGGATCAGTACAGGATCAGTAATGTAATGTATGTACACAGTGACTGCACCAGCAGAATAGTGAGTGCAGCTCTGGAGTATAATACAGGATGTAACTCAGGATCAGAACCGGATCAGTAATGTAATGTATGTGCACAGTGACTGCACCAGCAGAATAGTGAGTGCAGCTCTGGAGTATAATACAGGATGGAACTCAGGATCAGTAATGTAATGTATGTTCACAGTGACTGCACTAGCAGAATAGTGAGTGCAGCTCTGGAGTATAATACAGGATGGAACTCAGGATCAGTAATGTAATGTATGTGCACAGTGACTGCACTAGCAGAATAGTGAGTGCAGCTCTGGAGTATAATACAGGATGTAACTCAGGATCAGTACAGGATCAATAATGTAATATATGTTCACAGTGGCTGCACCAGCAGAACAGTGAGTGCAGCTCTGGAGTATAATACAGGATGTAACTCAGGATCAGTACAGAATCAGTAATGTAATGTATGTACACAGTGACTGCACCAGCAGAATAGTGAGTGCAGCTCTGGAGTATAATACAGGATGTAACTCAGGATCAGAAACGGATCAGTAATGTAATGCATGTGCACAGTGACTGCACCAGCAGAATAGTGAGTGCAGCTCTGGAGTATAATACAGGATATAACTCAGGATCAGTGCAGGATCAGTAATGTAATGTATGTACACAGTGACTCCACCAGCAGAATAGTGAGTGCAGCTCTGAAGTATAATACAGGATGTATCTGAGGATCAGTAGAGGGTCAGTAATGTAATGTATGTGCACAGTGACTGCACCAGCAGAATAGTGAGTGCAGCTCTGGAGTATAATACAGGATGTAAGTCAGGATCAGTACAGAATCAGTAATGTAATATATGTACACAGTGACTGCACAAGCAGAATAGTGAGTGCAGCTCTGGAGTATAATACAGGATGTAACTCAGGATCAGTACAGGATCAGTAATGTAATTGTATGTACACAGTGACTGCACCAGCAGAATAGTGAGTACAGCTCTGGAGTATAATACAGGATGGAACTCAGGATCAGTAATGTAATGTATGTACACAGTGACTGCACCAGCAGAATAGTGAGTGCAGCTCTGGAGTATAATACAGGATGTAACTCAGGATCAGAACCGGATCAGTAATGTAATGTATGTGCACAGTGACTGCACCAGCAGAATAGTGAGTGCAGCTCTGGAGTATAATACAGGATGGAACTCAGGATCAGTAATGTAATGTATGTTCACAGTGACTGCACTAGCAGAATAGTGAGTGCAGCTCTGGAGTATAATACAGGATGGAACTCAGGATCAGTAATGTAATGTATGTGCACAGTGACTGCACTAGCAGAATAGTGAGTGCAGCTCTGGAGTATAATACAGGATGTAACTCAGGATCAGTACAGGATCAATAATGTAATATATGTTCACAGTGGCTGCACCAGCAGAACAGTGAGTGCAGCTCTGGAGTATAATACAGGATGTAACTCAGGATCAGTACAGAATCAGTAATGTAATGTATGTACACAGTGACTGCACCAGCAGAATAGTGAGTGCAGCTCTGGAGTATAATACAGGATGTAACTCAGGATCAGAAACGGATCAGTAATGTAATGCATGTGCACAGTGACTGCACCAGCAGAATAGTGAGTGCAGCTCTGGAGTATAATACAGGATATAACTCAGGATCAGTGCAGGATCAGTAATGTAATGTATGTACACAGTGACTCCACCAGCAGAATAGTGAGTGCAGCTCTGAAGTATAATACAGGATGTATCTGAGGATCAGTAGAGGGTCAGCAATGTAATGTATGTGCACAGTGACTGCACCAGCAGAATAGTGAGTGCAGCTCTGGAGTATAATACAGGATGTAAGTCAGGATCAGTACAGAATCAGTAATGTAATATATGTACACAGTGACTGCACAAGCAGAATAGTGAGTGCAGCTCTGGAGTATAATACAGGATGTAACTCAGGATCAGTACAGGATCAGTAATGTAATTGTATGTACACAGTGACTGCACCAGCAGAATAGTGAGTACAGCTCTGGAGTATAATACAGGATGGAACTCAGGATCAGTAATGTAATGTATGTACACAGTGACTGCACCAGCAGAATAGTGAGTTCAGCTCTCGAGTATAATACAGGATGTAACTCAGGATCAGTAATGTATGTACACAGTGACTGCACCAGCAGAATAGTGAGTGCAGCTCTGGAGTATAATACAGGATGTATCTCAGGATCAGTAATGTAATGTATGTACACAGTGACTCCACCAGCAGAATAGTGAGTGCAGCTCTGGAGTATAATACAGTATGTAAGTCAGGATCAGTACAGGATCAGTAATGTAATGTATGTGCACAGTGACTGCACAAGCAGAATAGAGAGTGCAGCTCTGGATTATAATACAAGATGTAACTCAGGATCAGTAATGTAATGTATGTACACAGTGACTGCACCAGCAGAATAGTGAGTGCAGCTCTGGATTATAATACAAGATGTAACTCAGGATGAGTAATGTAATGTATGTACACAGTGACTGCAGCAGCAGAATAGTGAGTGCAGCTCTGGAGTATAATACAGGATGGAACTCAGGATCAGTACTGTAATGTATGTGCACAGTGACAGCACTAGCAGAATAGTGAGTGCAGCTCTGGGGTATAATAAGGGATGTAACTCAGGATCAGTACAGGATCAGTAATGTAATATATGTACACAGTGGCTGCACCAGCAGAATAGTGAGTGCAGCTCTGGAGTATAATACATGATGTAACTCAGGATCAGTACAGGATCAGTAATGTAATGTATGTACACAGTGACTGCACCAGCAGAATAGTGAGTGCAGCTCTGGAATATAATACAGGATGTAACTCAGGATCAGAACCGGATCAGTAATGTAATGTATGTGCACAGTGACTGCACCAGCAGAATAGTGAGTGCAGCTCTGGAGTATAATACAGGATGGAACTCAGGATCAGTAATGTAATGTATGTACACAGTGACTGCACTAGCAGAATAGTGAGTGCAGCTCTGGAGTATAATACAGGATGGAACTCAGGATCAGTAATGTAATGTATGTACACAGTGACTGCACTAGCAGAATAGTGAGTGCAGCTCTGGAGTATAATACAGGATGGAACTCAGGATCAGTAATGTAATGTATGTACACAGTGACTGCACTAGCAGAATAGTGAGTGCAGCTCTGGAGTATAATACAGGATGTAACTCAGGATCAGTACAGGATCAGTAATGTAATATATGTACACAGTGGCTGCACCAGCAGAATAGTGAGTGCAGCTCTGGAGTATAATACATGATGTAACTCAGGATCAGTACAGGATCAGTAATGTAATGTATGTACACAGTGACTGCACCAGCAGAATAGTGAGTGCAGCTCTGGAATATAATACAGGATGTAACTCAGGATCAGAACCGGATCAGTAATGTAATGTATGTGCACAGTGACTGCACCAGCAGAATAGAGAGTGCAGCTCTGGATTATAATACAAGATGTAACTCAGGATCAGTAATGTAATGTATGTACACAGTGACTGCACCAGCAGAATAGTGAGTGCAGCTCTGGATTATAATACAAGATGTAACTCAGGATGAGTAATGTAATGTATGTACACAGTGACTGCAGCAGCAGAATAGTGAGTGCAGCTCTGGAGTATAATACAGGATGGAACTCAGGATCAGTAGTGTAATGTATGTGCACAGTGACAGCACTAGCAGAATAGTGAGTGCAGCTCTGGGGTATAATAAGGGATGTAACTCAGGATCAGTACAGGATCAGTAATGTAATATATGTACACAGTGGCTGCACCAGCAGAATAGTGAGTGCAGCTCTGGAGTATAATACATGATGTAACTCAGGATCAGTACAGGATCAGTAATGTAATGTATGTACACAGTGACTGCACCAGCAGAATAGTGAGTGCAGCTCTGGAATATAATACAGGATGTAACTCAGGATCAGAACCGGATCAGTAATGTAATGTATGTACACAGTGACTGCACCAGCAGAATAGTGAGTGCAGGTCTGCAGTATAATACAGGATGGAACTCAGGATCAGTACAGGATCAGTAATGTAATGTATGTACACAGTGACTGCACTAGCAGAATAGTGAGTGCAGCTCTGGAGTATAATACAGGATGGAACTCAGGATCAGTACAGGATCAGTAATGTAATTTATGTACACAGTGACTGCACCAGCAGAATAGTGAGTGCAGCTCTGGAGTATAATACAGGATGGAACTCAGGATCAGTGCAGGATCAGTAATGTAATGTATGTACACAGTGACTCCACCAGCAGAATAGTGAGTGCAGCTCTGAAGTATAATACAGGATGTATCTGAGGATCAGTAGAGGGTCAGTAATGTAATGTATGTGCACAGTGACTGCACCAGCAGAATAGTGAGTGCAGCTCTGGAGTATAATACAGGATGTAAGTCAGGATCAGTACAGGATCAGTAATGTAATATATGTACACAGTGACTGCACAAGCAGAATTGTGAGTGCAGCTCTGGATTATAAAACAGGATGTAACTCAGGATCAGTAATGTAATGTATGTACACAGTGACTGCACCAGCAGAATAGTGAGTGCAGTTCTGGAGTATAATATAGGATGTAACTCAGGATCAGTACAGGATCAGTAATGTAATGTATGTACACAGTGACTGCACCAGCAGAATAGTGAGTACAGCTCTGGAGTATAATACAGGATGGAACTCAGGATCAGTAATGTAATGTATGTACACAGTGACTGCACCAGCAGAATAGTGAGTTCAGCTCTCGAGTATAATACAGGATGGAACTCAGGATCAGTAATGTATGTACACAGTGACTGCACCAGCAGAATAGTGAGTGCAGCTCTGGAGTATAATACAGGATGTATCTCAGGATCAGTAATGTAATGTATGTACACAGTGACTGCACCAGCAGAATAGTGTGTGCAGCTCTGGATTATAATAGAGGATGTAACTCAGGATCAGTAATATTATGTATGTACACAGTGACCCCACGAGCAGAATAGTGAGTGCAGCTCTGGAGTATAATAAAGAAGTAACTGAGGATGAGTAGAGGATCAGTAATGTAATGTATGTGCACAGTGACTGCACCAGCAGAATAGTGAGTGCAGCTCTGCAGTATAATACAGTATGTAAGTCAGGATCAGTACAGGATCAGTAATGTAATGTATGTGCACAGTGACTGCACCAGCAGAATAGAGAGTGCAGCTCTGGATTATAATACAAGATGTAACTCAGGATCAGTAATGTAATGTATGTACACAGTGACTGAACCAGCAGAATAGTGAGTGCTGCTCTGGAGTATAATACAGGATGTAACTCAGGATCAGTACAGGATCAATAATGTAATGTATGTACACAGTGACTGCACCAGCAGAATAGTGAGTGCAGCTCTGGATTATAATACAAGATGTAACTCAGGATGAGTAATGTAATGTATGTACACAGTGACTGCACCAGCAGAATAGTGAGTACAGCTCTGGAGTATAATACAGGATGTAACTCAGGATCAGTAATGTAATGTATGTACACAGTGACTGCACCAGCAGAATAGTGAGAGCAGCTCTGGAGTATAATACAGTATATAACTCAGGATCAGTGCAGGATCAGTAATGTAATGTATGTACACAGTGACTCCACCAGCAGAATAGTGAGTGCAGCTCTGGAGTATAATACAGGATGTAACTGAGGATCAGTAGAGGATCAGTAATGTAATGTATGTGCACAGTGACTGCACAAGCAGAATAGTGAGTGCAGCTCTGGAGTATAATACAGGATGCAAGTCAGGATAAGTACAAGATTAGTAATGTAATATATGTACACAGTGACTGCACCAGCAGAATAGTGAGTACAGCTCAGGATTATAATACAGGATGTAACTCAGGATCAGTAATGTAATGTATGCACACAGTGACTGCACCAGCAGAATAGTGAGTGCAGCTCTGGAGTATAATATAGGATGTAACTAAGGATCAGTACAGGATCAGTAATATAATGTATGTACACAGTGATTGTACCAGCAGAATAGTGAGTGCAGCTCTGGAGTATAATACAGGATGGAACTCAGGATCAGTAATGTAATGTATGTACACAGTGACTGCACTAGCAGAATAGTGAGTGCAGCTCTGGGGTATAATAAGGGATGTAACTCAGGATCAGTACAGGATCAGTAATGTAATATATGTACACAGTGGTGCACCAGCAGAATAGTGAGTGCAGCTGTGGAGTATAATACAGGATGTAACTCAGGATCAGTAGAGGATCAGTAATGTAATGTATGTACACAGTGACTGCACCAGCAGAATAGTGAGTGCAGCTCTGGAGTATAATACAGGATATAACTCAGGATCAGAACCGGATCAGTAATGTAATGTATGTGCACAGTGACTGCACCAGCAGAATAGTGAGTGCAGCTCTGGAGTATAATACAGGATGGAACTCAGGATCAGTAATGTAATGTATGTACACAGCGACTGCACTAGCAGAATAGTGAGTGCAGTTCTGGAGTATAATACAGGATGGAACTCAGGATCAGTAATGTAATGTATGTACACAGTGACTGCACTAGCAGAATAGTGAGTGCAGCTCTGGAGTATAATACAGGATGTAACTCAGGATCAGTACAGGATCAGTAATGTAATATATGTACACAGTGGCTGCACCAGCAGAATAGTGAGTGCAGCTCTGGAGTATAATACAGGATGTAACTCAGGATCAGTACAGGATCAGTAATGTAATGTATGTACACAGTGACTGCACCAGCAGAATAGTGAGTTCAGCTCTGGAGTATAATACAGGATGTAACTCAGGATCAGAACCGGATCAGTAATGTAATGTATGTGCACAGTGACTGCACCAGCAGAATAGTGAGTGCAGCTCTGGAGTATAATACAGGATGGAACTCAGGATCAGTAATGTAATGTATGTACACAGTGACTGCACTAGCAGAATAGTGAGTGCAGCTCTGGAGTATAATACAGGATGGAACTCAGGATCAGTAATGTAATGTATGTACACAGTGACTCCACCAGCAGAATAGTGAGTGCAGCTCTGGAGTATAATAAAGGAATTAACTGAGGATGAGTAGAGGATCAGTAATGTAATGTATGTACACAGTGACTGCACCAGCACAATAGTGAGTTCAGCTCTGGAGTATAATACAGGATGTAACTAAGGATCAGTACAGGATCAGTAATGTAATATATGTACACAGTGACAGCACCAGCAGAAAAGTGAGTGCAGCTCTGGAGTATAATACAGGATGTAACTCATGATCAGTACAGGAACAGTAATGTAATGTATGTACACAGTGACTGCACCAGCACAATAGTGAGTTCAGCTCTGGAGTATAATACAGGATGTAACTCAGGATCAGTACAGGATCAGTAATGTAATGTATGTACACAGTGACTACACCAGCAGAATAGTGAGTGCAGCTCTGGATTATAATACAGGATGTAACTCAGGATCAGTAATGTAATGTATGTACACAGTGACTGCACCAGCAGAATAGTGAGTGCAGCTCTGGAGTGTAATACAGGATGTAACTCAGGATCAGTAATATAATGAATGTACACAGTGACTCCACCAGCAGAATAGTGAGTGCAGCTCTGGAGTATAGTACAGGATGTAACTCATGATCAGTACAGGAACAGTAATGTAATGTATGTACACAGTGACTGCACCAGCACAATAGAGAGTGCAGCTCTGGATTATAATACAGGATGTAACTCAGGATCAGTAATGTAATGAATGTACACAGTGACTCCACCAGCAGAGTAGTGTGTGCAGCTCTGGATTATAATACAGGATGTAACTCAGGATCAGTAATGTAATGAATGTACACAGTGACTCCACCAGCAGAATAGTGTGTGCAGCTCTGGATTATAATACAGGATGTAACTCAGGATCAGTAATGTAATGTATGTACACAGTGACTCCACCAGCAGAATAGTGTGTGCAGCTCTGGAGTATAATAAAGGATGTAACTGAGGATGACTAGAGAATCAGTAATGTAATATATGTGCACAGTGACTGCACCAGCAGAATAGTGAGTGCAGCTCTGGAGTATAATGCAGGATGTAAGTCAGGATCAGTAATGTAATGAATGTAGACAGTGACTGCACCAGCAGAATAGTGAGTGCAGCTCTGAATTATAATACAGGATGTAACTCAGGATCAGTAATGTAATGAATGTAGACAGTGACTCCACCAGCAGAATAGTGTGTGCAGCTCTGAAGTATAATAAAGGATGTAACTGAGGATGAGTAGAGAATCAGTAATGTAATATATGTGCACAGTGACTGCACCAGCAGAATAGTGAGTGCAGCTCTGGATTATAATACAAGATGTAACTCAGGATGAGTAATGTAATGTATGTACACAGTGACTGCACCAGCAGAATAGTGAGTACAGCTCAGGATTATAATACAGGATGTAACTCAGGATCAGTAATGTAATGTATGCACACAGTGACTGCACCAGCAGAATAGTGACTGCAGCTCTGGAGTATAATATAGGATGTAACTAAGGATCAGTACAGGATCAGTAATGTAATGTATGTACACAGTGACTGTACCAGCAGAATAGTGAGTGCAGCTCTGGAGTATAATACAGGATGGAACTCAGGATCAGTAATGTAATGTATGTACACAGTGACTGCACTAGCAGAATAGTGAGTGCAGCTCTGGGGTATAATAAGGGATGTAACTCAGGATCAGTACAGGATCAGTAATGTAATGTATGCACACAGTGACTGCACCAGCAGAATAGTGAGTGCATCTCTGGAGTATAATACAGGATGTAGCTCAGGATCAGAACCGGATCAGTAATGTAATGTATGTGCACAGTGACTGCACCAGCAGAATAGTGAGTGCAGCTCTGGAGTATAATACAGGATGGAACTCAGGATCAGTAATGTAATGTATGTACACAGTGACTGCACTAGCAGAATAGTGAGTGCAGTTCTGGAGTATAATACAGGCTGGAACTCAGGATCAGTAATGTAATGTATGTACACAGTGACTGCACTAGCAGAATAGTGAGTGCAGCTCTGGAGTATAATACAGGATGTAACTCAGGATCAGTACAGGATCAGTAATGTAATGTATGTACACAGTGACTGCACCAGCAGAATAGTGAGTTCAGCTCTGGAGTATAATACAGGATGTAACTCAGGATCAGAACCGGATCAGTAATGTAATGTATGTGCACAGTGACTGCACCAGCAGAATAGTGAGTGCAGCTCTGGAGTATAATACAGGATGGAACTCAGGATCAGTAATGTAATGTATGTACACAGTGACTGCACTAGCAGAATAGTGAGTGCAGCTCTGGATTATAATACAGGATGGAACTCAGGATCAGTAATGTAATGTATGTACACAGTGACTCCACCAGCAGAATAGTGAGTGCAGCTCTGGAGTATAATAAAGGAATTAACTGAGGATGAGTAGAGGATCAGTAATGTAATGTATGTACACAGTGACTGCACCAGCACAATAGTGAGTGCAGCTCTGGAGTATAATACAGGATGTAACTAAGGATCAGTACAGGATCAGTAATGTAATATATGTACACAGTGACAGCACCAGCAGAAAAGTGAGTGCAGCTCTGGAGTATAATACAGGATGTAACTCATGATCAATACAGGATCAGTAATGTAATGTATGTACACAGTGACTGCACCAGCACAATAGTGAGTTCAGCTCTGGAGTATAATACAGGATGTAACTCAGGAACAGTACAGGATCAGTAATGTAATGTATGTACACAGTGACTACACCAGCAGAATAGTGAGTGCAGCTCTGGATTATAATACAGGATGTAACTCAGGATCAGTAATGTAATGAATGTACACAGTGACTCCACCAGCAGAATAGTGAGTGCAGCTCTGGAGTATAATAAAGGATGTAACTGAGGATGACTAGAGAATCAGTAATGTAATATATGTGCACAGTGACTGCACCAGCAGAATAGTGAGTGCAGCTCTGGAGTATAATGCAGGATGTAAGTCAGGATCAGTAATGTAATGAATGTAGACAGTGACTGCACCAGCAGAATAGTGAGTGCAGCTCTGAATTATAATACAGGATGTAACTCAGGATCAATAATGTAATGTATGTACACATTGACTGCACCAGCAGAATAGTGAGTGCAGCTCTGGAGTATAATACAGGATGTAACTCAGGATCAGTACAGGATCAGTAATGTAATGTATGTACATAGTGACTGCACCAGCAGAATAGTGAGCGCAGCTCTGGAGTATAATACAAGATGTAACTCAGGATCAGTAATGTAATGTATGTACACAGTGACTGCACCAGCAGAATAGTGAGTGCAGCTCTGGAGTATAATACAGGACGTAACTCAGGATCAGTACAGGATCAATAATGTAATGTATGTACACATTGACTGCACCAGCAGAATAGTGAGTGCAGCTCTGGAGTATAATACAGGATGTAACTCAGGATCAGTAATGTAATGTATGTACACAGTGACTCCACCAGCAGCATACTGGGTGCAGCTCTGATCAGCTGCTAGTCAGTGTGTTGATTACGGGTGTGGTGGCTGCAGATCCTGCTGTGAGCTCCTGATCTCTGAGAACCAACACCTCTCCACCTGGGGACCTGCTCTCTCTCTTTCCCGGAGGGAGAGCTGGTTTCTGGGATGAGTGAAGGAGCCAAGTCCCAGGCTTCTGCTTCCCGAACCAGGCCGGCGGGGGGCAGAAGAAACCAGCAACCGGCCTGCACATCAGAGGACTCGGGGGTGAGACGCTGCACCAGGAGTCACAGCAATGTGGCTCCTACTCCCCCCGGGATTGTGGAGACCCCCAGAAGCCGCAAGGCTTCCAGCATGGAGGAAAAGCCTGACAGCGGCGTGCAAGATGGCGCTCCTTCCGGAGGAAAGCTGAGTGCTCACGGAGGTGAGGCCGACCTCCCTGAGGGGGGGTGGGCGCAGCAGGGACCCCGGGAGTCTGTGTCCACCTATGCCTCCCGGGTCATGATCCACCTCCGTGAGTATGAAGATGCCAGTAAGCTCATCAGGAGGCTACGGGAGGAGCTGCGCTGCACAAGCGCCAAAGCTGCAGGGGCCTCCAAACCAAGGAAGGCCAAGCTCCAAGCCAAGGTAAAAAGACTGAGCAGTGAAATTCAACGCCTGGAACTTAGGAAAGCCACCATCAGGGAGCAGAGTGGTCCTTTCAAAGAAAAACTTATAAATGAAGACTGCTTTAGAGAAATGGCTGATACCAGAGAGCAAAGGCAGATGGGGCTGCAGCCTGAGAGCCAGGTGGATGATGAGAGTGATGATGACCAGCAGGAAGCCCCACCTGGTAGCCTGCAAAGTCACCCGCAGGCCACGTGCAGCGAGCTCCCTGCAGGACAGGCGACAGTGACATCCGGTCGCAGTTCTGCCGGCTTTGGGGAGGACAGTGACAGCAGCGGCCAGGGAGGGGCGCTAATATCGGAGATTAAACTCCTGGAGTCCCCAGTGTGCCTCCAAAGCTTCCATCTTGGTGACGATCTACCAGAAGAGGCACCTGGGGGCCACAAAAAGGCAAAGAAGACCAAGCCAAAGCTGCAGGAAGCGGTAAGATACGTATATGCCCCCCTCCCTGTACCCCTTGAGTCGGCGGCAGGCTCAGCTCACTGTATAAGCCCCGTTGCTCAGCCCAGCCCGGGTTCTGCTGTGGATCCGGTGCAAAGGCGCGGGGAGATTACAGAGCGCGGTAGTGAGGCGCAGAGCTCCGTCTCTGCTTGTAGTAGTGGGGACGTAGCAGGAGGTGCATCAGCCGAGAGGCTGGACAGTGAGGGCGGCCCGGCGGCGGGCGTTCCATCAGGCCACGATGCTGTGGTGCGCTCCTCAGTGGGAGGGGGGAGCAGCCCGGTGTCGGGGGCAGCTCCGGTAGCCTCGGCTCCTCTGAATGCTGTTGCCGCTGATCACTTAGTTGAGAAGCGGCGGCAGTGTGAGGGGGCAGTTGGGGCTGAGCGCTCCGGTCCTCCCACGAAAGTGCTATTTTGTGTTGGCGTTGCTGGTCCGGAAGATCCTGATGCTAAAGATCAGCGGCGCCTAACTGCAGCTAGAGATCAGCGGCACATTATACCAAATGCCAAACAGCGGAAATTACCGACCGATGATGTGGAGGGCACACATAAGACCGCGGGTGAGGTCGCCTCCAGTTCTATGGAGGTGACTGAGCCCCTTGTGCCTGATACGGAGGTCAAAAGGTCATCCACCACTGTTACTGGTCCAGCAGGAATGAATGTGGTGGTGGAGGTGAATGAGGATAATTCATTGTCTGGTGGTGTGGTTGCTGGTTTGGTGGAGGGTAAGATGGAGGTGGGTAATGGTGATACTGTTGGGGCTGACGTGGTCACTGGTCCGGTTGCCCCCCCGGGGGTGGCAACACCTGTCCGGAGTTATGCCAGTGTCACCTCCGGGGCAAATAGGGCATCCTCCTCGTCTCCGGGCTTTGGGGACGGCATGTTGCAACGTCGCCTTCTGGAGGCTCTAAAGAAGGGGGAGAGATCACTAATGGTAGAGGGTCGAGAGGTTGATCTATCGTTCTGGATAGAGAGGCATGGCCTCGGGGCCTTCCGAGAGCAAAAAGGGGGAGATACAGTGTGGTCCCTCCCAACAGCCGGGCCAGGCAGTGTGCGTAGGAATGTGGTCCGTCTTCGGTGGAGGGGCAGTGATGCATGTCCTCCAAGGTCTAAAGTTGAGGAGCTCCTGCTGAGGATGGGCTTCAAGGCGATTGACATCTACGTCTTGATACATCCCTATTCCACGCCTGAGTTTGATGTCAGCTTTGTTCGGCCGGAGGGGCTTGAGCTCTTCTGGGCGAATTATGAGTTGGCAAAAAATGAGCCCGGCTGGCGAGACTTTGCCGTTCAGGCAGTGTCTCGCCAAAACCAGATCAAGAAAGTGACCGTGATGACTCGTAATGAGTCGCTTTCTTGCTATGACATCATGACTTCGCTTGGTCGGTATGGAGAGGTGGTGGAGATGCCAAAGAAAAACCGCGACGAGTTTGGTATCTGGTCAGGGGCCTGGACGTTTATGGTAAAACTTAAGCGTTCAGGTGGTACGGTTGCCCACATTCCATCGTCTGCCTTCCTGGGTAGGGATCGTGTCCTGGTCTTCTACCAGGGGCAACCGAAGCTCTGTCACAGGTGCGGCGACCCCACACACTTCAGTGCAAACTGCACCGTGCAGAAATGCGCGTTGTGTGGGGGTGTCGGCCATCTTGACGCCTCTTGTGTGGAGATTAGGTGCCACCTGTGTGGTGAGTTAGGTCACCCATTCAGCCGTTGTCCTCGCTCCTTTGCTAATGCAGTCGAGACCCCGGTGGGAGTAAGCCGTGAGGCCGATTCTGCTGGGGAGGGGACTAGCAGGGGTGGGGGAGCTGAGGGGCCAGGGAAGAAAAGCAATAAAAAGACGCCTGCCCAGCTGAGGCGTCTAGACAAGCGCAGACAGGAGAGGGAGCGGGGCGAGCCCCAGACTACCGGGGCAGCCCCTGTCCTGGATGCCAGTCTTGCTGCTGAGGCCCCGAGGGATGATGAGTTGGATGAGGAGGTCAGGAGGATCCACAGGGAGGAAACTGCCTCTTCTTCAGAATCCTCCCATTATGAAAGTATGGATGAGGATAATAAGCGGTGGCTAGAGAACAAGCGTAAGCTCGGCACCAAAAAGAAGAAAAAGAAGGGAGATAAAACATCTTCTCCCGCTCTGACCAAGGTACCTAAGGAAGTTAAAACCGACTCCCCTCTAGTTGGTCTTTCTAACCGGTTCCAAGCCCTTGATAACATTTCTTCCTCTGAGGAGGAGGCTGAGGGTGAGGATCCGGCTTCAGCGGAGCTTACAGGGGGCGCCGAGTCTCCTTCTCCTGGGGATGCAAGGTCCTTGGGGGGAGGGAATGGCCCAGAGTCCGGAGACGAGGACGAAAAAAGAAGGAAAAATGTGGGAATGGACACCTCTGTGTCATTAAAGAGGGGGAAGGATTCCTCCTCTGAGGCAGAGGATAAGGGGAGTGGGAAGAAGAAAGTCATCTAACTCAATCACCAATGATGGCGGTACCCACTCCGTTGACGCTGGCGTCCATTAGTGTCGCCAGCATTAAGTCAAACATGGCTAGATTTGCGGCCTTTGATTTTCTCAGCCGGGTTGAAGCTGACATTTTCTTTTTGCAAGAGACCAGGCTGCCAAATATGGCAGAGGTGTTTATAGCTAAGAGGGAGTGGAGACTCGGGCCCTCCTATTGGTCTCTTGCGGCTGAGCCGTATAGCGGAGTGGCGGTCCTTTTTACCGCACCGGTAGAATGCCGACGGGTTATTGAGTTAGAAATGGGGAGGTGCCTGATATTAGATGTCCTCATGAAGGGACAAGAGCTTCGGCTCATTAACATCTATGGTCCCCAATCTAAATGGGACCGGAAGTGTCTCTTTATGAGGATCAAGCCCTACCTTTTTACGAGTCGGCAGGTCGTCTTTGGAGGGGACTTCAACACTGTCACGAGGCCCCGGGATAGAGGAGGTTCCAGAGACAAGCTGACTTATGATAGCGTCGCCCTTAATAGTATAGCTAGTGAGGCTCGCCTGGTGGATGTCCACATCCGGCACACCGCAGGCCACGAGGGGTTCACCTATCATAGAGGTAACTGTAGGTCCAGGATAGACAGGTTTTATTTAAAGGAGGAAGCCGTCTCTTCAGTAGTATCTGTTGTTGAGGTGGAGTTCTCCGATCACTGTTTGATTTTGTTTTCCCTGAATGTTACAGAGACCCCCCGGATGGGAAGAGGCTTTTGGAGGCTCAATTCGTCTCTCTTGGAAGAAGCGGAGATAAGACAGTCCTTTAAGGATTTTCTTCAGAGCCAGGTACCCTTACTGGATCTTTGTAGTAGTAAGTCAGAGTGGTGGGAGATGTTTAAGAAAAGGGTGGCGAGATTCTTCCGCCAGCTCTCGAGCCTCAGGAGCCTGGACAGGTACCGCCTGTATCAGGGCCTGAGGAGGAAACTCGAGCATCTTGTCTCAACTGGAGGTAGCCGCGAGGAGATCTCCAGAGTGAAATCTTTGCTAATGAGGTGTCAGTATGATAGACACGCATCTTTGGTTTTTGAGAGGGATTACGGGAAGTACCGCTCGCCCGACCCTTACAGAAACTGCAAGATGTCAGTGAATAGTAAAGTTGTTACAGGACTGGTTGACACTGCGGGGTCCCTGAAAAGATCCAGATCAGGGATCCTGGAGGTCGTCAGATCCTTCTACTCGCACCTCTTGGGGAAGAGGGATCTGGAATGGGATGAGATATCAGCTTTTCTGGCTGAAGCTGTCCCCGAACCAGGGGTAGACCCCTCTTTGGCGTTTTGACAGAGATGATCAGGGAAGAGGAAGTTAAGTTGGCGATTGAAGGGCTTGCCCTGAAGAAATCTCCCGGTCCGGATGGCTTAACATCTGAATTCTATAAGACCTTTAAGGGCGCCTTGGTTCCCCTCTTGACTGAGGTATTCAATGAGTGTCTTTCCTCGGGCACTCTGCCAAAGTCAATGAGGAGGTCTGCCCTGATCATCTTGTCAAAGGGTAAGGACCCATCTTGCATTGAGAATTGGCGTCCCATAGCGCTTCTCAATGCAGACAGGAAGGTTTTGGCAAAGGTTCTGTTTAATCGACTGGTGAAATTTGCACCCCAGCTCCTTTCGGGAGCCCAGCATTGCTCTGTTCCGGGCCGCAGTACAATTAGTGCTGTGCTCTGTGTCCGAGAGGCGGTGGAGCAGGGGAGGGTTGGCCACTGGAAGGGGTACATGCTGTCATTGGACCAGGCAAAAGCGTTTGATCGGGTTAATCATGAGTACCTCTGGTCTGTCCTTCTGAGGTATGGCCTGCCGGGGGGGTTCGTTGATTGGCTTAAGACCTTGTACTCTGGGGCAGAGAGTTTCCCGCTTGTGAACGGTTGGATTGGCAGCTCTTTTGAGGTTGGGTGTGGTGTTCGCCAGGGTTGTCCCTTGAGCCCGCTACTGTACGTGTTTGCGATTGACCCACTTCTTAGGAGGGTGGAGCGTGGACCGTTGGCTGGGATCGGGATGGACCGGGCAGCACCGGAAGCCACTCTGAGAGTGGTGGCGTATGCCGATGACGTCACCGTTTTTGTTTCCTCTGATGGGGAGGCAGAATGGCTGATGTCAGAGGTAAATCGCTACTCGGAGGCATCCGGGTCTAAGATCAACCGGGATAAGTGTGAGAGTCTCTGGCTGGGAGGAGGAGATCCTGGTTTTGATCTCCCGGACACCCTTCCAGAACCCAAAGTCTCTGCAAAAGTTCTTGGCATCGAATTTGGCCAGGGGGATTACCCCAAACAAAATTGGGACAGCAGGCTAGAGATCGCCACTCAGAAGGTGAACCAATGGAAGGGTTGGTCTTTGACCCTAAGGGAAAGAATAAACCTGATCAAAACTTACCTGCTCCCTTTGCTGATCTATCTGGGCAGTGTGTGCATCTTGCCAGAGCCTCTCTGGACTCGGGTCTACAGTTTGTTCTTTCAACTGTTATGGGGGAATAGACTGAACCTGGTCAAGAGGGAGGTTACTTACCGTACGAGGAGACTAGGAGGGTTGGGTATGGTCAACCCTGTGGTATTCCTTGTGAATACCTTCATTAAGATCAATATTGCAAACCTCTGGAAAGAGAGGGCTCCTCTGTGGGTATTCTCCTGTAAGGGATGGTTTCAGCTTTTCTTCCAGGAATGGGAGACAGGAGGGCAAGTGAAGGATCTCCGCACACCGCATGGACATCTCCCGGCTTACGCTACCGTGGTTCTGAAGGTAATTCGCCGGTGGGGTCTGGGAATGTGGGAGGTCAGGACTCTGCCAAGGAAGCTCTTTGACAAAAGGGTTCTGTTGACCCATTTTCAGAGGCCTCTGGCGCTCAGGGATTGCCCAAGTCGGAATCTTGGGGTGGGTCTGCATCTTTTGAATTCTATCAGGATCCCCTCGAAGGTTTGGGACTTGGCTTGGCGCTGCTTCCATGGGAAACTGTGTGTGAGGGACAATCTGAAGTGTAGGAGCTCTGAGGACAGGAACTGTCCTCGGGAGCATTGTGGTACCATGCTTGAAAGCATGGACCACTTCCTGCTTCGTTGTCCCTTTAACACAGAGGTGTACAACAGGGTGGGCACCTCCATTGGCTGGCCCTGGCTGGCCGGTCTCTCTTATGCGGAATGGGCCTATGGAGCATTCGGGGACCTGGGTGGTCGGGACCGTTGCACCTTATTTCTAGTTAGCACAGTGGTTAGGTATCACACGTGGAACGCACGGTGCTTAGTATCGACGCAGCGGAAAATCCTCCCAGTGGACGATGTGTTTAGGACCATACTCGGTGACCTGGTGAAGGTGCGTTCTCTGGAGTATGAGAGACTGGGTACACGGAGGGCCGCTCTCCTCTGGAGGGGCTTTTCTTTTAGTGTGCCCTAGTCTGGTCGTCTCCTCTCCTGGTGGTGGGCTGCTGCTGACACCATAGATTTTTGTTTTGTTTTGATCAGTAGACAGTGATGTAGGGCTGCAGGCGCCGAACTTGGGCTTTGTCAGTTGTGGTTATTGTATTGTTTGTTTCTGTATATATTGTATATATGGGTTTGGGTGTAGGTGTTAGGTTGGGTGGAGGGAAAAGGGGGGAGGTGGGTTCATCTTTTGGGACACTGGTTATTTGGGTGAAAAACTGGCACTGCCTGATCTGTCCTATGGACGTTGGACATGGACTGAGGCGCAGGACCAGCTCTCAGGTCAGTGCCGGGGAGGGACTGGTGGGCTTGAGTGTGGGGGGTTTTGTTTTGTCTTGTATATATTTGTATAGTTAGTATTTATTTTAATTTATTTTATTTTATTTATTTAAAAAAAAAAAAAAAAAAAAGAATGTATATATTAGTTTGTATATAATTTGTCGGTTATTGTTTATTATATTGTTATTATTTGTTTGGTAACCGGACCAGATGTCATGGTGTAGGTAGTTATTATTGTGTATATATGTATAATATGTGTGTGAGGAGAGAGGGAGCGGCTGGACCAGCAGAATAGTGAGTGCAGCTCTGGAGTATAATACAGGATGGAACTCAGGATCAGTAATGTAATGTATGTACACAGTGACTGCACCTGCAGAAAAGTGAGTGCAGCTCTGGAGTATAATACAGGATGGAACTCTGGATCAGTAATGTAATATATGTACACAGTGACTGAACCAGCAGAATAGTGAGTGCAGCTCTGGAGTATAATACAGGATGTAGCTCAGGATCAGTAATGTAATGTATGTACACAGTGACTGCAGCAGCAGAATAATGAGTGCAGCTCTGGAGTATAATACAGGATGGAACTCAGGATCTGTAATGTAATGTATGTACACAGTGACTGCACCAGCAGAATAGTGAGTGCAGCTCTGGAGTATAAAACAGGATGTAACTCAGGATCAGTAATGTAATGTATGTACACAGTGACTGCAGCAGCAGAATAGTGAGTGCAGCTCTGGAGTATAATACAGGATGGAACTCAGGATCTGTAATGTAATGTATGTACACAGTGACTGCACCAGCAGAATAGTGAGTGCAGCTCTGGAGTATAATACAGGATGTAATGCAGAATCAATACAGGGTCAGTAATGTAATGTATGTACACAGAGACTGCACCAGCAGAATAGTGAATGCAGCTCTGGAGTATAATACAGGATATAACTCAGGATGAGTACAGGATCAGTAATGTAAAATATGTACACAGTGACTGCACCAGCAGAATAGTGAGTGCAGCTCTGGAGTATACTACAGGATGTAACTCAGGATCAGTAATGTAATGTATGTATGACGCGCCCCCTGGGCCAGTGTTGTTTGGGGGATACCCGGAGCCGGATCAGGTGGGGATTGTAGTCTCCGAGTGGCGGTGACCCGGTCCGTGCCCAGGGTGTCAAGCTCAGTGTGTGGCAGTCCTACAGATGTTACTGGATGTTCTTTAGTGTCGACTACGCCACCCGTTGATTTGCGGTCAGTACGGCCGCCGCTGCAGCAGGGTCCGCTGAAGCTGGTGGTGTGTGCGCAGCTCAGGTAGTATAACCCCCAACGGGAGGGGTATAGCCTCAGGGGGTCAGCTGTAGAGGGTGGTGGTTGTGGTGGTGCAGTGAGAGTAGTAATAAGACTCCGAGTCGGGCTGTGCAGTTCAGGGTTTTACTTACTGCTTTTGTGTTGGTCACTCCGGCCTTGAGTGACCGCCCGAGCCGTGCTGCGTCCACCAGGTCCTGGACTCGGCCAACCCCCAGGCGATTCCGGAGCGTGGTCCCGAGCTCCCTTTCTGACTTGTCCTTCTCTCTGGCCTTCCCCACCAGGGATCCACCTAAGTCCGGCTCCCTCGGGCCTCTTGTTGGTAAAACCCTTGTCTCTGGGTTCCCTGACCCTATTCACGGTTTGCCTTCCGGGTGGATTTAGTGGGTGGTCGTGGCAGATCCTGCCCACGACCTCCGGTCTCTGGCTAAGGATTAGGGCCCTCCACCAGCTTGGGATCCGGTACCCTTGTGCCAACTCTTCACCCTCTGGTCTAATTTTGGGTTCTTGGAGTTCCCTCTTCTCCCCCTCTGGGTCCTTCTTTCTCCTCTCTCTCTCTCTCTTGGCCTTGGAGCTGGCTGAGCTGCTCTGCTTCTCTGACTCAACTCTGACAGACTGACCCTGATCTAAGATGGTTCCCACCTTATATACTCCCTCTATGTGTGAGCTCAGGTGACCAGCACCCAATGAGCTCCTAGCATTACCCAGACTGCTCCCCCTATCTGCCCCTACACTACTGGGATGTTCCACCCCCCTCCCACTCCAGCCAGGGACAGACACTGTCGTACCTGCACATTTCTCTAGTGGGAGTACCATTGGTCTGTCCCCCGGAAATGGGATGTATGTAGTGCATGCAGCCTACTGAGCTCAGTTCCACATTCCATCCTCACCCGGGAGTGGAATACCACACCTCTGGCTTGAGGTGTAATACCCCTGTAGCAGCCGAATCCTCAGGGTGCTACATGTACACAGTGACTGCACCTGCAGAAAAGTGAGTGCAGCTCTGGAGTATAATACAGGATGGAACTGAGGATCAGCAATGTAATGTATGTACACAGTGACTGCAGCAGCAGAATAGTGAGTGCAGCTCTGCAGTGTAATACAGGATGTAACTCAGGATCAGTAAAGGATCAGTAATGTAATGTATGTACACAGTGACTCCACCAGCAGAATAGTGAGTGCAGCTCTGCAGTATAATACAAGATGTAACTCAGGATCAGTACAGGATCAGTGATGTAATGTATGTACACAGTGACTGCACCAGCAGAATAGTGAGTGCAGCTCTGGAGTATAATACAAGATGTAACTCAGGATCAGTACAGGATCAGTAATGTAATGTATGTACACAGTGACTGCACAAGCAGAATAGTGAGTGCAGCTCTGGAGTATAATACAGGATGTAACTCAGGATCAGGAATGTAATGTATGTACACAGTGACTGCACCAGCAGAATAGTGAGTGCAGCTCTGTAGTATAATACAGGAGGTAACTCAGGATCAGTAATGTAATGTATGTACACAGTGACTGCACCAGCAGAATAGTGAGTGCAGCTCTGGAGTATAATACAGGATGTAACTCAGGATCAGTAATATAATGTATGTACACAGTGACTGCACCAGCAGAATAGTGAGTGCAGCTCTGGAGTATAATACAGGATGTAACTCAGGATCAGTAATTTAATGTATGTACACAGTGACTGCACCAGCAGAATAGTGAGTGCAGCTCTGTAGTATAATACAGGAGGTAACTCAGGGTCAGTAATGTAATGTATGTACACAGTGACTGCACCAGCAGAATAGTGAGTGCAGCTCTGTAGTATAATACAGGATGTAACACAGGATCAGTAATTTAATGAATGTACACAGTGACTGCTCCAGCAGAATAGTGAGTGCAGCTCTGTAGTATAATACAGGAGGTAACTCAGGATCAGTAATGTAATGTATGTACACAGTGACTGAACCAGCAGAATAGTGAGTGCAGCTCTGGAGTATAATACAGGATGTAACACAGGATCAGTAATGTAATGTATGTACACAGTGACTGCACCAGCAGAATAGTGAGTGCAGCTCTGGAGTATAATACAGGATGCAACACAGGATCAGTAATTTAATGTATGTACACAGTGACTGCACCAGCAGAATAGTGAGTGCAGCTCTGTAGTATAATACAGCAGGTAACTCAGGATCAGTAATGTAATGTATGTACACAGTGACTGCACCAGTAGAATAGTGAGTGCAGCTCTGGAGTATAATACAGGATGTAACTCAGGATCAGTAATGTAATGTATGTACACAGTGACTGCACCAGCAGAATAGTGAGTGCAGCTCTGGAGTATAATACAGGATGTAACTCAAGATCAGTAATGTAATGTATGTACACAGTGACTGCACCAGCAGAATAGTGAGCGCAGCTCTGGAGTATAATACAAGATGTAACTCAAGATCAGTAATGTAATGTATGTACATAGTGACTGCACCAGCAGAATAGTGAGTGCAGCACTTGCTTGGGGCCACCACCATTTTATTTGTTATCCTCTGTTATGATACAATGACAATATAATATATTGTTGAATGAATTCCACTTAGAATGTTGGACTTTCTTATATGTGTTATATAGTCATATCTGGTTGCTCTTGGCTTGAGCGCTGTTGCATATCTTTGGGATAAGTCCATACGAGTATGAATATTATTAATGTATATTATTGATCCATTATTTAACCCTTACTTATACCACTACATAATGTTGACACTTCCACAATGTCCCCTATCACATGTGTGACATCTTCTGTCCTCAGGTTTTCTCCACTTTGCTTCTTCTGATCTTCATCTCTTGTGTCCATGGAGGAGAAGAGCAGGTCCCTGGCGCTGATGGCTGGGAGGCCCCTCTAGTGTCCGGCGGGGGATGTCTCTTCACACCGGACACCACATTTCCTCCACGTGTGAAGGTGGATATGAAGGTCGGCAGTCGGAGTTCTGCACAAGTAATGGCGGACAGTGTGAGGAGCCGCTCCATCTCTCCATGGGAATACAGGTGAATGTACATGGAGTAATGGCAGAAATAATAATAATGATATATGGGGGTCAGCAGGCCGGAGTATGGGGGACTAAACATGGTTACTGCTGTGTCCTGATTTCTATCATCTCCTTCCACCAGCTCTAATGTGGACAATAACAGATTCCCTGCGGTCATCAGCGAGGCCCGATGTCTCCACCGCGGATGTTTGGACCCGGAGGGTCATGTGGACCTCAGCATGAACTCAGTCCCCATCAGACAGGAGATCCTGGTCCTGCGTGGTGAGATGAGAGGATGTGTCCCACCTATAGGCTGGAGAAGCCGCTGGTGACGGTGGGCTGCACCTGTGTCCGGCCCATCATCCAGTACCTGGAGTAACAGACGCCATTGTCACGGAGCCTCAGCTGTCATGTAGCGTCTTTGTTACCCCTAGCGACCAATCAGAAATCACGTTTATTTATCTCGGGTAAATTACAAATGTAAAAGCTGAATTCTAATCGGTTGCTATCGACAACGAGAGTTCAAGGATTATTTATACAGTGTAGAGAATAATGAAAGTGTTGCCCGTAGCAACCAGTCAGATTCCAGCCATCGATTCCGCACTGCAAGAGGCAAAACGGCAGAAATCTGATTGGTCGTCAGGAGCAGCAGCGACAAGAATTTTGTTATTTTTATAAATCGCTGAGTAATATTATTATAAGACGTATTTCTTGTTTTATAATTGAAATATTTATTATCATTTGTTGTATTTTTATATAAATGTTTCTCATATTTTTACAAATAATTATTAAAATCATTAAAACTATTAGTTAACCTTTGTGTTGTGAGTATATACTGTATATATAGTGGAAAGACAATCCTGGAATCATTTCTAGTTGTAGAAGATCTTTTACAGTATTTTTTTTTATTTGGTTCCTTAAAATAAAAAATGAAACAAATTTGTAAATCTTGTGTAGTGTATACAGCTCTTATGCAGCCTATGTGTCTCCATGGTTACAGATTAGAATGCGCCTGATTCTTCAGTTATTTTCTCTTTCCGGTGCTTTGAGGCTCTTGGAATACAAATATGGTGGTGATCGGAGAACGTAGGAGGAGATTTATTAGGACAAGTGTTTCATTCCCCAAGATTATAGAGGATCTGTCACTTGCTCAGAAAAAATTAGCTAAATATCTAAACATCCCTGAGCTCCACTGATTTCGACTCTTTTTTCTGTTTTGTAGAAAGAATTAAAAAGAATTAACTTAAAATGTAGAATTTCTCTAATGTCAGGCAGGGTTATTTATAATAGAGACCTGGGTGTGGTGGTGAGTAATAATTAGCGATGAGCGAGCGTGCTCGCAACTGCTCGGTACTCGCCACTCGTCACTGTAATGCTGCAGCCATGTTGGTTGTGGCATTACAGTGATTGGCTGGCCGCACAGCGTCATCAGGTCTATATCAGACCCGGGACCCTATGCTCGTCACAGTCTACCCTTCAGACAGGCAGAGTAGGGAGAGCTGCTGCTGAGCGAGGGAGAGAATTGGCGGTTGATTTAGTCAGGTATTCCACAGCAATATACATCTATACTAACAGTCCTGCTAAGGACTAATCCAGATGCATATATTACTGGTGATAGCAGGAGTTAGGCAGAGTTTGTGGAGAGAGTATACAGCACAATAAATCCATTGAACGTTCTGTCTGCTGCTGTTACTCATATCCACAGCCTTAGATAACAGGTTTAATATTCTTTTTGCGCTTAATCCTAATTATTTGGTTGAAAAGCGATATAATACACCACTTTTACTGCTCCATTTGCTTGTTAGCAGCATACAGCCAGATTTGTTTGATTTTAATAGCATTGCTGTATTGTGGAAGCAGAGAAACTTGTCCATCTCAGGTGATACGATGTTACTGCGGTAATAATCCTGACATTTTTGGGAACGTGACAAATATTATGCTCCATTTAAAATGGGCAAGGCACGTGGCAAGGGACTGGAAAGAGGACATGATGCTGATGGTGCACGCAGAGGCCGAGGTCGTGGGCAAGCTGAAATTATGCCTGCTGAGGGAGCACTAAAGCACCCATATCATGTCGACCTACCTTCCTGCCCTACTTTGAAGGGGGCCGCGAAACACCACTATTGAAGCCAAAGCAGTGTGAAAAGGTTGTTGGTTGGATAGCAGATAATGTTTCCAGTCAGTTTGCCACCACCACCACCCTGTCTTCCATATGGTCCAGTTTCAGTAGCTGTGAGCCTGGACCGCATATTCCTCATTCTGATCCTCCTTTCTCCCCCCATGCCGAGTGCCTGGAGACAACTGATCCCACACTTGGACACTCTGAAGAGCTGTTCACATTTCCATTTAGGGATTCAGGACTCTCGGCCGGCGCGCTTCAAGCGGGGCAAGAGGAGATCACATGTAGCGATGCCCATGTATTTGAGCAGCTACAGTCACATGAAGGCGATGGTGGGAAAATGCAAATACTGTCGCAAGAGGTGGATGATGATGAGACACAATTGCCAGCAAGTCATCAGGAGGCCCAGGGTGCGTACTTGGAAGACAAGGTGGTGGACAATGAAGTCACTGACCAACCTGGCAAGGTGACATGCATAGCGAGGACATCAGCACACAGGGGGAGGGAGGTGTAAGCACCACAACAGGCAGGAACAAGCAGTGGGGTGGCCACAGACACAAGGCGGGCAACAGTTCTCCGGAACACCAACACGAGGGAAGTTACCAGTCCAACTGTTAGGTCTTCCATAGTCTGGCACTTTTTTAAAGACTGTCAAGTTAATTCCAAACAGGCCATTTGCAACATCTGCCATGCCAGCATCAGCAGGGGCTGCAAAACTACCAGCCTAACCACCACCAGCATGATCAGGCACATGACAGCAAAGCACCTGACTAATTGGACCAAATGCTAGGGTCCAGAAACAGTTTCTGTGGGGGACACCACTGCCTGTTCTGCTGTTGTGCGTGCACACCAATCCCCTGTCCATGGCGCAGGCAAAGATGCCTCTTTTTGCACACTTGCAACAACCACCATCAGTAACCACGTCCACGTCCTTGTCACAACGCAGTGTTCAGTTGTCCCTACCCCAGTCCTTTGAATGCAAGGGCAAATATGCAGCTAACGCCCCACAGGCCACAATACTAAACTGCCACATTTTTCAAATGCTTGCACTTGAAATGTTGCCTTTTAGGCTCGTGGAGACAGAATCTTTCGGCAAATTCATGGCGGCGGGTGCCCCTCGGTACTCGGTCCTCAGCCACCACTATTTCTCCCGGTGTGCCGTCCCCGCCTTACACAAGCACGTGTCCCAGAACATTTCACGTGCCCTTACCAGCACAGTCACTGGGAAGGTCCACCTAACCACGGGCACGTGGACAAGTGCTTGTGGCCAGAACGGATTGCGGGCCCAGGGTCAACCAGGGTTGCCCTCAGATTCTACAGCTTCTGAAACTCCTCCTCATCAGCCTCCATCTCCGAAATGACCACTTCAGTCGGAGACTGGAAGCACTATAGCACTGCTTCGGCCAAGTGTCAACAGGCACTGCTGAAGCTGATATGCTTAGGTGACAAACTGCACACCGCTGCAAAGTTGTTGACATCTGTAATAGAGCAGGCAGATCTGTGGCTGTCACTGTTGAACTTACAGCCAGGCAAGATCATGTTTGACAATGACCGGAACATGGTTGTGACTCTGAGGCTTGGCAAACTCGCACACATGCCATGCCTGGCCCATGTGATAAATCTAGTGGTTCAGCGGTTTCTCAAAACCTACACGGATCTGCATGACCTGCTTGTGAAAGAACGCCACGTGTGTGCCCATTTCAGGAAGTCACTTACAGCTTCCCCCACCCTAGCCATACCAACTCACTGACTCGTGTGCGATGTCACCACACGATGGAACTCAATCTTTCATATGTTGGGAAGGATTTGTGAGCAGCAGGTGGCAGTTGTTGAGTTCTAGCTTCAACATCCCCATCGGTATTCAGGTCAGCCTCCGCAAATTAGAGCTGATGAGTGGGCATGGATGTCTGACATCTGTGCCGTCCTCTAAAACTTTGAGGACTCCACCAAGATGATGAGCGGCGATGACGCCATAATTAGCATCACCATCCTGCCTCTCTGTCTACTGAAATGCTCTGTGCTCACAATTAAAGAGGAGTCATTGTAGGCGGAGCACGATGAGATGGAGCAAGGAACTATACAAGGTGATGTCACAAAGCCCAGCCTCATCTCATCTCAACATGGATTGGGTGATAATGAGGAAGAGGAGGAGGAACAGGAGCTGTTTTCCTGCACTACAGACGGTACTACGCACACAACAGTCATACCGTTTGTTCAATGTGGATGGCCTGAGGAGCGGGAGAACAAGGAGGAGGACGAGGAGAGCATGGACAGTGGTCCTCTGGGTCAGGAGAGGGAAGTCTTGGCTGTTGGCAGTCTGGCACACATAGCTGACTTTATGTTCCACTGCCTTTCCCGTGACCCACGCATTTTGGCCAACAATAATTACTGGTTTGTCACATTTCTAGACCCATGCTACAAGGACATCTTTCTATCTCTCCTTCTCGGGGCAGAGCGGTCTAATAAAATGTTGCAGTACCAGAAGGCCCTTGTTATAGAATTATTAAAAAAATTCCCATCTGAAAATGCTGGCAGCAAAGGTCACAGTTTGTTGGACAACCAAAGAGTACAGGTGAGGGAGACACAAATACGATGTGGCAGAGGTAGGGGAACACTGTCAAAGGTCTGGGACAGTTTTCTCAGACCCTCCCAGTGCCCCTGCCCTGATGCGTTGGGTACTCTGACAAGAAGGAGAAAGTTTTGGAAGATGCTGAAGGAGTACCTTGCCAAGTGTACCAACGTCTTCGGTGATTCCTCTGTGCCTTATAACTATTGGGTATCCAAGCTGGACGTGAGGCATGAACTGTCTCTCTACGCCTTGGAGGTCCTGGCCTACCCTGCCGCCAGCATTTTGTCAGAGCGGGTTTATTGTGCCACTGGGGGTATTATAACTGAAAAGTGCATCAGCCTGTCAACTGAAAATGCTGACAGGCTGACTATTATCAAAATGAACAAGGGCTGGATTAACCCAGACTTCTCAACACCACCGGATGATAGCAGCAGAACATAAAGTCAAATTCAGTGTTTTTTGTTGGGGGGGTCTATTCCCATGCACCTCTTCACACCCAGACATGGGTATACGCTTCCTGATTTTGTCTGTTTTATGTCACCCTCCTCCTTCTCCTTCTCCTCATCCACCATCACCATATCAACAGGGTGACCATCATGCAACACCCACATAATTTTTTTAAAAGGTGTTTAAGTTGCCCGTAGGAAATATTTTTAGGCCTACCTCTAACATTCTGTATGTTATACAGTATGGTCATGTATACCCCCAATGGGTAAATGTTTTTCAGCCCATGCGCTTAGTGCATGGGCATTACCAGTGTAGGAGACCCACTCCTTAATAATGGGAACAATTTTTTTAATGAGGACTTCCTCTACGTCTCTTCAAACGGGTATTTGGTTGCGTCCTAAATTTTGACAGCCTTTGCACTTAGTGCATAGGCATTACCAGTGTTGGAGACCCGCTCCTTAATAATGGGAACATTTTTTTTAATGTGGCCCTCTTCTACGTCTGTTCAAAGGGGGTATTGGAGTGCGTCCAAATTTTTGTAAGCCCTTGCAGTCACTGCTCATGCAATAACAGTATAGGAGACCCACTACTTTATAATGGGAACATTTTTTTAATAAGGCCCTCCTCTACGTCTCTTCAAAGGGGTATTGAAGTGTGTCCTAATTTTTGGCAGCCATTGCAGTCACTGCATATGCAATAACAGTATAGGAGACCCACTCCTTTATAATGGGAACAACAAAGCATAGCCGGCTGATGGCTCTCTAACAATAGTGAGGATAGACTGCTGGCCCTCTATCAATAGCAAGAGCCGCCTAATGACCTTGTAAATATAGGCTTTGTGACTTTTGACAGTCCCTCCTTCATAAATATAACAGGATTTGTCCGATCATGTCTCACACACCACATGACAAGATAAGGTAGTAAAATGTTAAAATTTCTTTTACTAGTAAATGTATTTTTCACCATTGAAAGCAATGCAAAAGTGCAAAAATGCATCAAAAACGCTACTTGTGAACATAGCCCAAGGTGTGGAGGAGCCATTTTTGTTTTTGGTTATTTATTTTGCCTTATATATAAGTCATTACCCTGGGAAGGATGTTCCTTAACATTTTTTGTTGGAAAATCCATTTTGGTTTCGTAATTGTATGATTTATTGTGAGTCCGTAAAAAAGTGGCATAATACTCTGACAATATTGTTCACAGCAGTGGCCTGGGAGACAGAGATGCTTCCAGGGGTCTTCCCCATGCTGTTCCCATATCATGGCCAATTTATAGGCCCCCTCCAGACCCCGGGGAGGGGGGGGGTGCCGAAAAAATGCTGAAGTTTCCCATTGGCTCACATTGGGCTCGCTACTTGGGTTGAGCACCCAAGCATTATGATTTTCTTGACTCGAGCAACGAGCTCCCATGCACTTTAGTGCTTGATCATCACTAGTAATAATATACATTTTACTGTGTATAACAGATATAAATGATTTATCTTAGAACATAAAAATCCCCCCACTGGTCAGAGGAGTAAAGCCCCCACAGCTCTTTCCTCCATGTCTGCATCTGGTACTGATGCTCAGCCTGTAGTACTGCTGCCTTATTTCTTGCTAGGCAACCTCTTTATAAGGTGAGGTGCTCTATATAAGGTAACATCTCAAGATTCCATGATGACATTACTACAAGATTCCATGAATTTACCATCATTACTTATACCAGTGTTTATAGCAGGGCTGTGGAGTCGATAAGAGAAATGTCCGACTCCTCAATTTCCCAGAGTCCAACTCCCTCATACATAGCTCATGTTTAAGTGATAAATTTACTGCAGTTAAATGGTAACATCAGGCTTTTAATCATCATTATGATACAATAATCAAGCTCTTTTTATAGAACCTGAAATATTTTTATTGGAATACAACATTAAAATAAAAAAAGCGTCAATAAATTGTAAACATGCAATGCACTATGCAGTAAGTGGGAGCAAAGACAGTTTTCAACAGAAACAAACTGAATAACATTTGTGCAGTCTATGAATTTGTTCTAATATTTAAGCTTATTTTCCTTATGTAATGATAATGAAGCTTCTACCCAGACCGTTTTGAATAGATATGATGACATTTTTTACAGAAACAGTTTGAAGGGCTGTGGTTGTTTCTGGACCTAGGTGTGAATAACAGATTTCACTCCTGTAACAATTTATTCGCCCCTTTCTTATATTGATACATTTCTGGGTTCATGTAACAAAAGATAGAACCATAGATGACCTTGTGGTACAAAATTAGTGAAGTGTGTCATTGCAAATGAAAGTTTGGATACTTGGACATCCCCATAAGCAATGATAAAGATTTGCTTTTGGAGTTATTTGTTGTGTATAGTCCCATTCTATATCCCCTTGAGGGGGTCCGGTACGACCTGGGACAAACTTTTAGCCTCTTTTCTAGATACCTGGATGATTGAAGATATTTTTGTGCTTGAACTAAAGAATCCAATATGTTTGAATGAGTTAGATTTGGATCATCCATATTCCATATTTTGTCATTGGAGTTTGTGTTTAGTATTGTCTATAAGGGCATAGAGAAATGTATCATTCAAGGATACTTGTCCTTTCATTATATTCACTTTGGAAAGCCATTGAATGATTTGGGGTCCCAGTCTTGTTTTGTTAGATTAATGATGATGACAGATGTGATATAACTGGCTTATATTTGGATATTTTGCCATAATTTCGTCAATTTGGGCGCCTTGTGTGGTTAGTACCTAGTAGCGCCCCCTTTTGCAAGTATCACAGCTTGTAAACGCATTTTGTAACCAGACAAAAGTCTTTCAATTCTTATTTGAGGGATTTTCATCCATTCTTCCTTGGATTATAAGGCTGTGTGCCCACGATGCGTTTTTTAAGCGTTTCCACAGCTGCAATTCCGCCGCGGAAATGCTTAAAAAACGCTTGGTAGAAGGTCTGCAATGTTCCCAAATGATAATCCGCATGTGCTATGCACGTGCTGTGGAAATTTCTGCTGCGGATTATCATTGCGTAAAAATCCGCAGCACTACCATTAATTTTGCGTACCGCCATTGACTTGAATTGAATCGTATAATATCCACATGACTACATGTGCACATGAGGATATTAAGCGACTCAATGTGCGGATGGTACCCTGTTCTGGAGAAGAGGAGACTCTCATCCAGACCTGGGTACCATGGTACCTGCAAAAAAAAAGAATTTAAAATAAAAAATAAAACATTATACTCACCTTCTGATGGCCCCCTGTCTCCTTAGCGGTGTGTCCTGGGTCCCCGGCGGCTCGCAATGGTCTAAAAGGACCTTCCATGACGTCATTTAGTCATGTGAAGGGTCACGTGACCGCTGACGTCGGCGGTCGCGTGACCTGTCACATGACTAAATGACGTCATGAAAGGTCCTTTTAGACCACTGTGAGCTGCCAAACACACTGGACGCACCGGAGAAGGAGACCGGGGGCCATCAGAAAGTAAGTATAATGTTTACTTTTTTACCATTCTTTTTAACTATTACTTGGTCACACTATATAAATTCATGACGGTTGCATAGATTTATATAGTGTGACCAAGTTGTCAAGCACTTTTCCAAGTGATGCTAAAATTGGTTGGAAAAGCGCTTATTACTCCGCATGCAAAATCGCATGTGAAAAAAGCGGGACATACACTTGTCCCTGGCAGAACAAACGCATGTACAATCCGCATGTACAATCCGCATGCGTTTTTTCTGCCAGGGAGATGCAGAAATGCTCAGGAAAAAATCCGGAGCATTTCTGCATCATGGGCACATAGCCTTACTCCAGTTCTGTGAGATTCCTGGGTTGTCTTGCATGCACTGCTATTTTGAGGTTGAGCCAAAGATTTTCAATGATGTTCAGATCAGAGGACTGTGAGGGCCATTGTAAAACCTTCAGCTTGCTCCTTTTGAAGTCTATTGTGGATTGTGACATGTGCTTAGGATCATTATCATTTTTAGAAGCCATCCTCTTTTCAACTTCAATATATATATATATATATATATATATATATATATATATATATATTGCCTAAAATACAAAGGAAATGCGTCATCTTTAACTTTAGGCCTTTTAGAGATCAATTCATCTTCAACTTGCTTAGCTGTTCACTATAACATTAATTTTGACCAGGGGTGCCCAAACTTTAACATGTCACTGTATATCCCCAAATATTTCAGCGCTGTTTCAATCCAGCAGAACTGGAATCTCTTTGTCCATAGTGGCTTTGAAGGGCTTCTTAATAATAAGGTCTCAGTTTTGTCTATATCTAAGGTGTAACTCAATAGTCCTCCCAGTTCTTCTATTTCTTTAATAAAGAGTGCAGGCAGGGTCATATTCGTAATAGAGACCCCCATCTTGGGAGATTGGGGGGTGGTGAGGCGTGGGCTTCTGACTTTCAGTCCCTGGACCCCCCAGATAAAGATACTTCTTTTAGATCCTGAATCCGGATTTCTTATAAATACGTAATTATGATTTTTATTGTGTATACAGATATTAATAAATATATTTATAAATCCCCTCACTGATGAGAAGAGCCCGGTGCCCACAGCTCCCTCTTACATACAAGCACTGATGCTCACCCTATGGTTTTACCATCTTCACTGTTGCTAGGCAACTTCCTTATAAGGTGAGAAGCTCCATATAAGATTCCATCACAAGATTCCATGATGACATCACCGCTATTATGACATCAGAATTCACCACCACTACAGTTTCTTTCTTTTTTAATGGTATGATATGAGTGACGATGAATAAATAAATAAATCTTCCATCACTTTTTTATTTTCCTTCTTTTTTTCCGCTCACTGTAGACAAATTATCTTTATTCTGCAGGTTGATACAATTACACAGATATCCAGTTTATTTTGCTTTTTTAATCATTGACCCATAACTTTCATTTTTCTGCTTAGATTTAGGCAAGAGCTTTTTTTAATGGAACGAGCTACAATATTTATGGGTAACAGTGCGCGGTACATGAGATGTTTTCATCATTTTTTTTTTGTGTAGTGAAAAGAACAAAAAATATTCTACACGGATTTGGTGGAATCTTGATTTCTTTTATAGATTAAAAGTGTTCTCCGGCCGCTTCCTTCCACATTGGGAGGTGAGTGAGCTGCCGTCTGAGGAACCTACCAAGTCACAGGCATGATGGCGGCCACACTTACACCGTCCCATCATGTATCTGTAGACGTGATGTCACCTCCCAGTATGGAAGTAAGCGGCGCTGAACAAACCCTTGAAGATCCCATAGGGGCCATTTATGTCACATGTGGTTGACTACAATCCTTTTGCCTTTGGAGAGAACCACAACTCACAGCATTTCTTGAATTTCTGCAGCTTCCAGGGCATTCTGGGGGTTATAATTCACCAAAGAAGTAGAGTCATTATTTTTTTACCTAGTGACATAGGAGTGGATGCAGGGCTTTTTTTAATAACTTATTAATGCTTGCCTCTGACACTTGCTTTATTTTTACCTCTGACAATGCTCACTGCCGACAGCCTATAGAGTTGCTGCTTGTGTTGCTAGGCAACTTCCTTTTATGGAGAGAAGCTCCATATATGGTAACATCTCAACATTCCGTGATGATATTATGACATCATAATGCACCACCATTACTTGTGCCAGTGTTTACAGCTCCAGTGTCACTTTGACATTCCGGTGTCATTGTTGTTGGTGATTAGCTACATAGCTAGTGATTTACTGACTGCGATTTGGATTTATTTGGATTTATTTGAAATGTCTGAAATTCCTTCAGACAATTTTCAGGTGTTGGCACTGCTGCAGGGGATTCTTACCACCTATGCCCCTGACATTGTGCTGCCGCTACCCGATGGCGTCCTCAGCTTCACTTACCGGCTGGTTATGGAGCTGTTGAGAGACTGCCTGACCAAATATCAGCAAGGTCGTATGAGCTCAGCATATCTTGAGCATTTACAGAAGAACATCAGGACATTGGTGCAACAGGTAAGTGGCAGAAATCTGCATAAAACATCGAAAAGTTATAATAACAGAATATAAGTTTATTCACATAAAATAGTTCTTTAGGCCGATAATAATATAATATATAACCGGCACTAAGTCACTAGATATGTAGTAATTGTAGAGCAGATCGCAGGAGTAAAGTGGTGACTTAATCGGCCTCCTCCATGTTCTCTCATGATTTTCCTTTTCTATTTATTTCCATCTTTATAGGCTGAAGAAAAATCCACAAGTGGAGAATTGGCCTTTATTATACAACTGGCACAAAATGTCCTGTATGTACTGGAGCGTCCGGCCGGCTCACTGGAGCGTCTGGTAAGGATCCATCACCTTCTATATCACACGTCCTGGTCTAATCTTCTCCAGATTAGCCGTCAAATAGCAGAGTGGCAGATTTATGATGTCAGAGGCGCAGGATGTTCTATGGCAGCCTGTCTCTGCAGCTCAACCCTCTGTAGTGACATTCTGTACTCAGCGATGCAGAGGTTGTGTTTCCACCTCTGTCTCACTTCATCATCACAATCTTCATTCTTCTAAATGCTGCAGTTCTGACAATAGAAGTTATTAGAGAACAGTTGTAGATACAACTTATATATTCATGTTGATTTTCTGGAGGGAGCGGCCATGTATAGTCCGTCCAATACTGAGATTGTCCCATAGATCCAGGTTTAGTACTTCGTGCCTTATGTAGAGTCCGTCCAGTAATGAGATTATCCCATAGATCCAGGTTTAGTCCTTCCTGCCTTATGTACAGGCCGTCCTTGGGTTATGAACTAGATATATCCTATAGTTTTGTTTGTAACCCAAATTTGAATGTAAAATGGAAAGAGTAAAAAAAAAACAATAATATTTTGCTCGCTGTCCGCCACCCGGTCCTCTTATTCCATCATAGTGTGCCACATTTCCAGCCTCTTCACTATGGGGCAGGACTTCCCGTCTCGTCCTTATGACCTTATGATGAGCAGTGAAATCTGGGTCCTGAATGTGGCCAGAAGTCCTGCACTATAGTGAAGAGACCGGAGAAGTAGCACATGACATTGGAAAGAAGAGGACTGGACGATAGGTGGTGAGCAGCGGGGCGGCCGGAGAGGAGAGTGGTGAATATTAGCTTTTTTTTTCATCATCAACCCTTTGTATCTTGGAGTCGTTTGTAAGTCAGATGTTTCTAAGTCGAGGACGGACTGTATACGGTGATTTAGTATTTGTGAAATGCTACATTAATTGTACATATTGTGACGAACAGGAAACATCAGAAGGTGACTCTGAAGAGGGGGAAAACCTGACTATCCCGGACCCTAATACCAGTCAGCAGGGGCTGAACACTGATCTGATGGAAGGTGAGCAATCATCTAATATTCTTACATTCACATATCGAGATATTATAGAGAACGGCAGAGAACATGTAGATTTACTCTCCATCCTCTGTATGAGGCCGGTGACGGCTCCGGAGCCCCTTATAGACTATAATGGAGGGGGCGCAGGTAATTCTGCTTCTCTCCTCTGTGCTCTTCTTTATCATGTACAAGGAGGCTCCTAGGACCCCGATCATGTAATTGTTCTAGGATGAATCAGATCCTGAACAATGGCCATTTATGGTCCAGAATATCCATCTATGGAGGAGCCATAAATATATACGTTGTGTGCAGAATCCCATATACCAGTATTACACCGTGTACAGAGCCCGTCTCATCTCCTTCTTTATATGGATGTTATATATTATGTACTGATATCGTCTAATACAAAACGTTTCCTCATTATTATAGGAATATCTGTGCCGGCAATTACTGACGGTGGAATATGTGAGACCCCCGAGGTCCAGGAATCTGTCAGTGTAAGTATCAGCGGAGACGTCTGTGTATGATCAGGTAACGGGGGTGAATTACACATATAATATTATCCCCCATATGACGAGGGGATATCCCTATTCTTCTTGTAGATCAGATCTATTGTGTGTGATGGCGGCATTATTATTCCTGCCCCCGCTGTGTGATCTCCTGTCTCCTCCCCTGCAGTACAGTGATGTCTGTGTATGGGGGATATCCCATATACATAATGTTGTCTGTGGGGGTCCGGCATCCACAGATGTTATCTTTCTGCAGATTTTATGCTTTAATGCCATTTCTTATTATTTCTAGGCCTTGATCGGATCATTGAACCCAGGGAGAAATCCTTGTAAGAGCGACTACGAACAGATCAAACAGTTCAGCTGTGGAGCTTTTGGGTGAGCTTGATGTCGGCATAATATTCGGTTTCTAGGGCTCCTTATGACGATCCCTCTGTCTCTGTGCCCGTACAGTGTTACCATAGAGGAATTATTGGAGTCCACATCCCTGTTCTCTAGAGAAGAGCGGATCTGGCATAATTCACATTCGCCTTTCGTGCAGACTTTCCTGGGAAATGTGATTGACGTAGAAGTTATCACTCGGCAAATGTAATATCTCTTATTACGCTCTGGGTTCTCTCCAGACCCCAGATCTTAATAAATGTAAGATGTACAAAATGGAAAAAATACTCATACTGACCTTACTGCTCAGCTCTCCGACCCCTCCGCTTCTCAGCCTCATCTGTCCGATCCTCACCGCGTCTTCAGATTGCTGCCGCTCACGCTGGGCCAGAACTTCTAGCTTGGAGAAGGTCCAGGAGGATTCTATGCAAGAGCAGGAAGATTTGCAATGTCATGCCACCATGACCTTTTATGCGTTTGTGCAGAATCTTCCTAGACGTCATCAATGCCAGAAGTCCTGTCTCAGCCTTAGACATTTTCTTGTTCTTCAGCACTGGCAGCAGCTTTGAAAGTACAGTGAGGACCAAAAGGTTGAGATAGAGGAGCCAGAGAGGTAAGTGTAAGAGTTTGTTTATTTTTTAACATTTTGACGGACTTTTAAGGTTTAGAAAATAGTAGCCAAACGGTCACCATTTTGCCGAATCCATGAGGAAGAGAATTACAAAAATTTCGCCATTTTGGCCAATGCGGATATATGTAAAATTTGAGTAGAATTCTAATCCATTGTATTTTATTCTCTCATCTCTTCTGTGCACATCTAATTGTCATTATTCAATTCATTTACGATGGGGCATGGATGAGGACCTCCCAGTGGAGATCATCTATGTAGCGACGGCAGCTCATCTAGTATTCACCATTAGTACAGGAGATGTGATGAGGTCTATAGACAGACTGTTAGTAAGAATACATTATAAACCACCGATTTTCTTCCTCTTCAGAACCGTCCACTTAGTGCGCCAAAAAGACTCCAAACAGTTATACGCCATGAAGAAACTGGACAAGCAGAAGCTGAAAGATCCAGTAAGACTTGAACGGGCCTTTCTAGAGAGGGACATCCTAACATTCG
This sequence comes from Phyllobates terribilis, assembly GCF_046119375.1. NCBI lineage: Eukaryota > Metazoa > Chordata > Amphibia > Anura > Dendrobatidae > Phyllobates > Phyllobates terribilis. The sequence goes on along the minus strand of NW_027362968.1, from coordinate 151,978 downwards.
CAGATTGTCCCTTCGTGGCCTCCATGTTGTGCTCCTTTCCAACTACACGTCATCTGTGCATGGTCATGGAGTATGTACCAGGTAGGACATATCCATCGTATCTATATCCAGCGCTGGTCTGCTCATCTCTAGGACCTTCTCCATAAGCAGAATGTGACCCCATAGATGGTTACATGTCCACACTGCTTTTACTATAAGTTATCTGTTAACAACAGGCCAGAAAAATGATTATGTGGCAGAAATTTTCACTATAGATAAAGGAGGGTTTGACTGAATTTTTACAGTTTGTACAGGGTTTTTCCAAAAAATAAGACAGGGTCTTATATCAATTTTTTGCTCCAAAAGATGGGTTAGGGCTTATTTTTAGGGGATGCCTTATTGTTTTCTCATAAACAACAATACACATTTATTTAAAAAAAAAAAAAGGACATATTTAAATATAATCATGTCATGACACACACACTGCACATACACAGCTATATACACATATACTGCACATACACAGCTATATACACACACACTGCACATACACAGCTATATACACATATACTGCACATACACAGCTATATACACACACACTGCACATACACAGCTATATACACATATACTGCACATACACAGCTATATACACACACACTGCACATACACAACTATATACACATATACTGCACATACACAGCTATATACACATATACTGCACATACACATCTATATACACATATACTGCACATACACAGCTATATACACATATACTGAACATACACAGCTATATACACATATACTGCACATACACAGCTATATACACACACACTGCACATACACAGCTATATACACATATACTGCACATACACAGCTATATACACACACACTGCACATACACAGCTATATACACATATACTGCACATACACAGCTATATACACATATACTGCACATACACAGCTATATACACACACACTGCACATACACATCTATATACATAGTATAGCTTCACATTTTTATATGGGACGTTGTTTCCTTGCACTTATTTCTGCAGCTTTTGCACATTTGTGGTTTTGCTTCATAGACATTCAGCGCAGTCCTAGTTACTATTAGGGTACGCTCCATTGTTTTTCTTTTGCATTATTACACAGTATATCTCTATGTGTGACATCCTGCCCCAATGTCTCCGCTTATTTCTCATTTACACGCATCAGGTGTAATTTACATTGTAACAAACCCTCTCCTGTCATATTTGCTTTCTCCTGTAGGAGGAGACTGTGGCAGTCTTATGAACATCTATGGACCTTTACCTGTCCCCTTGGCCCGAAAGTACATTGCAGAAACAGTCCTGGCTGTGGAATACCTGCACAGCTTTGGTGTGGTGCACCGAGACCTGAAGCCTGAGAAGTAAGTGCCCCCTCTAGGAGGAAGAAAGTTAGAGATTGTCATAAAGTCTATGGGTTATTACTTGGGGCTGACACCGTCTGTTTTTTCACAGCCTCCTGGTATCGGCATCTGGTCATATTAAAGTCACGGACTTCGGACTTTCCAAACTCGGCCTCATGAGACCAACATCAGAAACCTACGAGGCTCCAACCGAGGACGTCACCAGAGAGTTCCGTGATGATGAGGTCGGCTTTACTTACAGGATCTTGTTCTTTACTCTTCTCATCTATTTCTTCTTCTCTGATATCTTCTCATCTAGAAAACGTTTTCCTCTGATGTTATTCGTCACAATTATTTTCTCAGCTCCTCATCTCCTTCTTCTGTTGCTTTCCAGATTGCTGGCTCCCCTGAATACATCGCCCCTGAAGTCATCTTACAGGAAGGCTATGGGCGGCCTGTGGACTGGTGGTCGGTAGGGATCATCCTACACGAATTCCTTCTATTCCGTGTACCATTTCATGGGGATTCCAAATATGACACTTACTGCAGTATATTAAGGGGTAAGTAAAATAATCTGAATGCGGAGTGGTGTCATTGTTATTTGCTTAGATTGGTTCTGTGGTTTAGTTACTTGTTGTGTTAATCCAAAAGATTTTTGTTTTAATAAAGTAAATGAAGAGGTTTTATTTTCTGTAACATTTTCTTTTAATATAACAGATGAGATAACTTGGACATTTGATAATCGCACTGCTCCACCTGATGCTCAGGACATCATCACTGAGCTGCTCAGAAAAGATCCGGCACATAGACTTGGGACAGGTAATGTATATAATAGTATTAATAATGAATTATTACACATCTGTGAGCAGACAAATGATCACACCCCTGAGGATCAGCACTGAGGTTTTCTGCTTTACTTTCAGCAACTTTTCTTCACATCAGCTCTGTTACGTCTTTAGTTCAGAGTAACATAAACTGTTCAGATATGGAGCTGTCTATCTGATAATGTCTAGATCACTTTTTATTGTCTTCCTTTCCCAGGAGGAGCGAAAGAGATCAAAATGCATCCATTCCTATGTGGCATAGACTTTGACAGTCTTCTAAGTAAAGAGCCACATTTCATTCCTAACTTTGAGTCAGAAGAGGACACTGGCTACTTTGACCGTAAGTAGAAGGAGACGTCATCTGCAGAAAGCTTTTGTGTGTCTTGTCTTTCATATTTTGTGACAATCAGTCCCAATCATTTTTAGTGATAAAATGGTGACTTTCCGTGATCGGGTCTCATACTAATAATCTCTAATAACACTTGTGCTTTTCAGCTCAATGTAGCAATTACGAACTTATTGATTCAGATGAGGGGGACACAAGCGAGGATAATAACTGGCCAGAAAGCCTGAACTTTATATCATTGTCTCAAAGGCTTTCTAAAGTAAGTGTGACCGGTAAGATCTATAAAACTTATAATTAAAATAAAGTTTAAATATATATTTATTTTATTTTTCTCTATGTTTTAGCTCTGTTCCACCAATACCAGGGTGATGAACGATGAAGAACTGAAGCCACCTCCAGTGTATTCCCCAGAGAGTGCAAAACACTCAGACATGTGAGTAAATTATTATTATCGGGTTTGGATCTGATATATCAGAAGATCAACTGTAAGATAAGTGTAACTCAGCACTATATCCAGCGCCACCACCCCATGATTGATGATCACTGTGGTTCTGGCTTGTGATAACGCCGGCGATAACAGCCGATCATTGCAACCAGTCAATCATTTCCAGTTCATTACAGGCCAATATTACTAGCGATTCTCCATTCTTAGTGATAGAAGTGGGTCCTGAGCAGGGTGCCTCCTCCATGTTATCCAAATGTCCTAATCGGCCTTGCAGACGGGTGTTCGTCCATTTTGTATTGTTTTCGCTTGTAATTTATGTTTTTCTTCTACCAAACAGGCAGCAAGAATCTTCCCCTTCTAAACCTGATGGAGACAAGCAGTGTTTCACTGCTAATTACAGCGAGTCCTCCCCATTGTCAGGTGTGTACAGGTCTATATGACATCCTATCACAGTTTGTGGTCAAAACATGTAATGTGAACGTGCACATAAAGGATCAGAAAATTACTACTTTTTTCTCCCTATAAAGCGATGAGCAGTTCATTCTGTAAAAATCTCCATTCTTTTATGCGTTAAAAGTTCTAAGGGGCCGTTCAGTCTTCTGCCAAACTGACTCAAATCCTGCGCCCACGGCCCCATATGGCCCATACTGACCCCTTTATGGCCTCAATGTTACACTGAGGTTTATGTAACTGATTATAAGGCAACACTGCGGCACATTACAAGTAATGTCATGGTAAGAAGGGACATAGCTCCTTGTCGAGACCCCACATGGCAGGTTTCATATTAATCAGTTCTCTGGGTAATCTAATTCTCACCCCTCTGCTGATGTTATGTATATGTGACATATTTCCCCCATTATGGGGCAATAATCGATTACCAGGGCTACAAGCCACGAGAATAACACCATCCTATAGAACCATACAAAGCTCATCTCTTAGGAGTTTATAATCAACATCTTTTTCTTGTTTTTTATTCGAATTTCCAGTTCAGGGGAAAAGAAAACCGAAAAAACAACAAAAACCAGAGAGAGAAGAAGAAGGGGAAAGGAGAAGAGGTGAGTGTGACAATAAGCCCCATGTTGTGTGGTGTCGGCCGTGGAGCAGATCAGTCAGTGGTGGGATTGTCACATGTATGATGGCGGACAATCCCCCCGTACCTGTGTATGGATGATTCCTCTGCCGTCCGGCCACAGTGACCGCACAGCCGTGTCCTCTGATATGGAGTCCTGTTACTGACATCAGTGTTACGTCTCTTCTCATAGGTTCTCTCTTCCGCCGGGTGATCTCATCCTGTCGGCGTGGACTATCCAGGGCTGCTCACTCCATCCGAGAAAGCTGCTTATTTGGTGTCTGTCACCGCGGCTCCATAAACATCGCGAGGGCAGAAAACCGCCACGTCTAGCACCCTGAGGAAAGTACAGCACATCCACCATCAATGCTGTACCTGTATGGAAGGACTGGCACCATCTACATGTGGCCTCCTGACCAGCAAGGAACATCTGCTGAAGAAGGAGGCTCCTCCAAGAACATCTCCTCGTCCTTCCATGCAATTCTTAATTTAAAAATAAAACTTTTAAATTGATTAATGTCCCTTTGTATTTAATAGAGTCCTCCTGACATTTATGGGGTGTCAGTTGTTTACGACATACATGTCTGATGGGTGGGCTACAAACAGGAGAACATCTGTTCCATGTGTCCCAGTAATCCTCCAGACTTCGGCCAAAAGTGGAGGAGAGGACCAGTGATTCTGTTACACCTAAAAATGATGGTCAATGTAGGAAAAACATGTTCTGATCCATAGATTTTATCCATAGACTCGGACCCTTTTACCTAAATGTGGCTCGACCTAAGTTTTATGCCCAGGAACCAATTGGATTCGGTGCTGGGCGTCCTGGGGAGTCCAGGGGTCAATCCCCACTGTGACATAATAAGACCTTCTGTATTCTAGAGACCACCCTTCTCACCAGGGCTGTGGGGTCAGTAAGACAATCTCCACCTATAATAATGACTAATAGAAAATAATTGTGAATATTCAGCAATTTTTGCAGGAAAATCTTTAATATTACACAAGGTATCCCCTGATCCACCGCAGGGAGACAGCTGAGTTCATTTGTACTAGGTATGTACAGCACCGTTGGTTCCAGCATTCAGATGAATACAATTTTGTTAGCAGTCCTCCAGCTCCCACTCCATGGTAATGACTATGATAGGGTCCTCTGGCAAGGTGGAAATGTTGCGGGAGCAACATCCCGAATCTGCCCCTCTCCTGTGCCCGTCCGGAGTGATGTTCCAGCCGGAAGCGCTGTTGGTGAGTGGGGGATGTGAACAATTGTATTTATTTTTAGTTTTTCATTAATTTTTATTCAAATAAGAATGGTAAAATGGGACAGTAAAAAAAGGAAGGAAAAGAGGGGAGAATTAAATACTCAGTGTGGACAGTACTATATAAAAAAAAATTCATAAAAGCACTATGAAATTAATCCCCAAGGATTTTATAACCCCAGTTGGGGGATTAAAATGTGCTATCTGGGGAACAGGCATCAATGTCACCCATCGCTGTATATGTATGAGAGTGCCATTGAAACAAGACGGAATTGGTATGCAGTTGTTAAAAATTGTTATATGCCTAACTCTAAAAAATGAATATTGTATATATATGTACATACAGTTGGGTAACTATAGTCTGATGGGCCCGGGACCGCGCCCCCCCCCACATCCTGAATAAATATATACAGTGGGTACGGAAAGTATTCAGAACCCTTTAAATGTTTCACTCTTTGTTTCATTGCAGCCATTTTGTAAATTCTAAAAAGTTCATTCTTTTTTCTCATTAAAGTACACTCTGCACCCCATCTTGACTGAAAAAAACAGAAATATAGAAATTTTTGCAAATTTATTAAAAAAGAAAAAAACTGAAATATCACAAGATCATAAGAATTCAGACCCTTTGCTCAGACACTCATATTTAAGTCTCACGCTGTCCATTACCTTGTGATCCTCCTTGAGATGGTTCTACTCCTTCATTGTGTCCAGCTGTGTTTAATTAAACTGATAGTGTGGCACCCCAGGGGTCTGGTTTCCACAGTAACAGCAATGTTATGTCTGAGAGCAGGTGGGAGGTCTCTTGGTCAGGAATCCTATGCATGCCACACCTCCTGCCCAGTCCTGGGAGGGGAAGAACTTCCCCTATATAAACCTGGGGCTGAGGCAGGGTTAGAGAGTTCAGAGGGAGAGTTCAGCCAGGAGGGCTGACAGGGAGCTGTGGCTCCGGCTGGGCCCAGCTCCTGGTCCATGCCAGGAGTAGAGAAGAAGTAGAGACAGAGAAGAGAAGCAGATATAGGAAAGAACATCAGGAGCTCTGTGGGAGCAGTGCTACAAGGAGTCAGGGGCTGGCAGCTGCAGAGCTCGCCCTGACTGAGAAGTTATCACCGGACCCGGAGTCCGAGGCTGTGGGGACTAACTCCTATCCAGCAGCAGAAACCGAACGGCAGGGGATTGCAGGTCCTCTGGCCAAGAAACCCGAAGGCACGGTCACACGCGTGGGACCAGCACCGCCGTCGTGGAGCGGAAGCTACTAGAAGGCCCCGAGTCACCGGCCATACGGGTGAGCCCCACCCGGTACACTCAGGGACGTGGGCTACTTATACCCGCTTCTAGCAAGGTAGCCAGAAGAGTATCGTTAGTTTGGGAGGCCTACAACTCCGCCTGGCCAGGGGAGATCCCATCTGCTCAAGGACTGACCAGGCCCCAATCGCTAGCCAGTACTCCGGGAGGGTCTATCGTTGTCACCAGTAAAGACCCTGAACTACACCGTACCGTCTCTGAGTGGTTCCTGCTACCCCCATCATCCACGTCGACTGCCCTGAGGCCATACCCCTCCCGTTGGGGGTTATACTATCACGCTGCACAATCCTACCACCGGCCTCAGTGGTCTGCCCTGCAGCAGCAGCTCCTTAGCTGTACTCAACGGGTGGCGTAGTCGTCGAACATCTACCGCTAATACAGCGCCACTTAGTCTGACTCCCTGGGCACGGACCGGATCACCGCCACGAGACTACAACCCTCAAGAGATCCGGCTCCGGGTAAGCTCCCGCATGCGCAACGCAGCGCGACACAGGCCCAGGGGCGCGTCAACTTTTGGCGTAGTCGGCAGGATTTCGTGCCCGCAACCACCGGGTACTGCGTGCCTGAAAAAGACTGTTCAAACTTACCTGTGGTGAAGATTCCCGCCATCCGGCGCCATCTTCCGCTTCCTTCCCGCCATCGGTGGAGTTTTCCCGCCATCCGGCGCCATCTTCGGCCTTCTTCCCGCCATACGTGGAGTTTTCCCGCCATTGGACGCCATCTTGAGGACGCCGCGCGGGAAGAAGAGGGGTGTGGACTCCGAAAGCGCGCGAGAACTAAAGCCCCGCCTCACGTCCGGACGTTGCGTAAGGTCCTGGAAGGAGCCCAGCAGACGCCGACGTCACAGGAGCGCGACGGAAGGTCCTCAACCCTGACGATCCACTGCGGAGCCGCGGCCTACGGAAGAGGATCATCGCAAGGTAGGCCACGGTCCACTAGGGGGGAGAAGGATGCCGGATACGGAGGAGAGCTTCACCGCTTCAACCCCCGCCAGCGCCACCGCTGTTGCGGTCATGCCTTTCACCATGCCCTATATCCCGGGGGCAGCCTGGCTACCCCAATACTCAGGGGAGTCACATACCCTGCATGACTTTAGAGAAAAGCTGGATAGCCTCTTCCAGGTGTATCCCCTCACAGGGGAGCAAAAAGTGAGCATCCTGGTGGCCCAATTAACCGGGGCAGCCCAAAGGGAGGTAAAGTCCTGGCCACCTGAGAGGAGGACTGTCGCAGAGATACTAACCCAGCTAACCGAGGAGGAGCTGCAGTACTACCAATACGAGGAAAGCCAAGAGGACCCGGACGGGTCTGAGGACTACCCTCAGGAGGGAGCACAAAGAGGACATAGCTACTGAAGGGAAGTAGCGTGAATAAAGAGCTGTAAATAGTTACCCGTAAGGGTACAAGGACTGCTGCTAATTAAAATATGGTCCCCGTTGGGATTAGTGAATTGTTCCCCATGTGCCCCTATCTTAAACCAGGCTGAGGACTGTGAGCAGCCATTCCTTATCCCCACTGGCCGAGGACTGAGAGCGGCCATATCCTGTAAATAATTATGTGTTTCTAGTAATTTATGGGAGTCTTTGGTGGATTTGCCGGGAATCCTTTGTACATGGTTGGAGCGTAACCCAGGAATGTACTAAAGACTGTTAAGGACTCGGGGCAGGACAGACCCCTACCTGGTTACGTCTCCCTGTTTTGGTGAAATGGACACCTTGCTTTTCTTCAAAACTGCACCCGGTTGTGGACACGCCGTAACCATCTTTATGTGTTTTTCTTATTGTATTATTATTGTTTATACCTTGTTATGTTTTTCTAAAAATATGTTTAGTCCCGGAGTACTAAATTTCACTAGGGGGGAATGTGGCACCCCAGGGGTCTGGTTTCCACAGTAACAGCAATGTTATGTCTGAGAGCAGGTGGGAGGTCTCTTGGTCAGGAATCCTATGCATGCCACACCTCCTGCCCAGTCCTGGGAGGGGAAGAACTTCCCCTATATAAACCTGGGGCTGAGGCAGGGTTAGAGAGTTCAGAGGGAGAGTTCAGCCAGGAGGGCTGACAGGGAGCTGTGGCTCCGGCTGGGCCCAGCTCCTGGTCCATGCCAGGAGTAGAGAAGAAGTAGAGACAGAGAAGAGAAGCAGATATAGGAAAGAACATCAGGAGCTCTGTGGGAGCAGTGCTACAAGGAGTCAGGGGCTGGCAGCTGCAGAGCTCGCCCTGACTGAGAAGTTATCACCGGACCCGGAGTCCGAGGCTGTGGGGACTAACTCCTATCCAGCAGCAGAAACCAACCGGCAGGGGATTGCAGGTCCTCTGACCAAGAAACCCGAAGGCACGGTCACACGCGTGGGACCAGCACCGCCGTCGTGGAGCGGAAGCTACTAGAAGGCCCCGAGTCACCGGCCATACGGGTGAGCACCACACGGTACACTCAGGGACGTGGGCTACTTATACCCGCTTCTAGCAAGGTAGCCAGAAGAGTATCGTTAGTTTGGGAGGCCTACAACTCCGCCTGGCCAGGGGAGATCCCATCTGCTCAAGGACTGACCAGGCCCCAATCGCTAGCCAGTACTCCGGGAGGGTCTATCGTTGTCACCAGTAAAGACCCTGAACTACACCGTACCGTCTCTGAGTGGTTCCTGCTACCCCCATCATCCACGTCGGCTGCCCTGAGGCCATACCCCTCCCGTTGGGGGTTATACTATCACGCTGCACAATCCTACCACCGGCCTCAGCGGTCTGCCCTGCAGCAGCAGCTCCTTAGCTGTACTCAACGGGTGGCGTAGTCATCCAACATCTACCGCTAATACAGCGCCACTTAGTCTGACTCCCTGGGCACGGACCGGATCACCGCCACGAGACTACAACCCTCAAGAGATCCGGCTCCGGGTAAGCTCCCGCATGTACAACGCAGCGCGACACAGGCCCAGGGGCGCGTCAATAGGACTTGATTTGGAAAGGCACACACCTGTCTATATAAGACCTCACAGCTCACAGTGCATGTCAGACCAAATGAGAATCATGAGCTCAAAGGAACTGCCCAAGGAGCTCAGAGACAGAATTGTGGCAAGGCACAGATCTGGCCAAGGTTACAAAATAATTTCTGCATTACTCAAGGTTCCTAAGAGCACAGTGGCCTCCCTAATCCTTAAATGGAAGAAGTTTGGGACCACCAGAAGTCTACATAGACTTGGCCGTCCAGCCAAACTGAGCAATCGTGGGAGAAGAGCCTTGGTGAGAGAGGTAAAGAACAAACCCAAGATCACTGTGTCTGAGCTCCAGAGATGCAGTAGGGAGATGGGAGAAAGTTTTACAAAGTCAACTATCACTGCAGCCCTCCACCAGTTTGGCCTTTATGACAGAGTAGCCCGATGGAAGCCTCTCCTCAGTGCAAGACATATGAAAACACGCATAGAAGTTGTTCAAAAACACATGAAGGACTACCAGACTATGAGAAATAAGATTCTCTGGTCTGATGAGATGAAGATAGAACTTTTTGATAACTTTGGTGATAATTCTAAGCGGTATGGGTGGAGAAAACCAGGCACTGCTCATCACCTGCCCAATACAATCCCAACAGTGAAACATGGTGGTGGCAGCATCATGCTATGGGGGTGTTTTTCAGTTGCAGGGATAGGATGACTGGTTGCAATTGAAGGAAACATGAATGCGGCCAAGTACAGAGATATCCTGGATGAAAACCTCTTCCAGAGTGCTCTGGACCTCAGACTTGGCCGAAGGTTCACCTTTCAACAAGACAATGACCCTAATCACACAGCTAAAATATCAAAGGAGTGGCTTCAGAACAACTCTGTGACCATTCTTGACTGGCCCAGCCAGAGCCCTGACCTAAACCCAATTGAGCATCTCTGGAGAGATCTGAAAATGGCTGTCCACCAACGTTCACCATCCAACTTGACGGAACTGGAGAGGATCTGAAAGGAAGAATGACAGAGGATCCCCAAATCCAGGTGTGAAAAACTTGTTGCATCATTCCCAAGAAGATTCATGGCTGTACTAGCTCTAAAGGGGGCTTCTACTCAATACTGAGCAAAGGGTCTGAATACTTATGACCATGTGATATTTAAGTTTTTCTTTTTTAATAAATTTGGAAAAATTTCTACATTTGGCCTTATAGAACTGACTCTCGTTATTTCAATGAGAGGGATGCGATGATACCTGGTCTAGTGAAGGAGACAGTCAGGCAAATGTGCTGACTATGTGGGTCTGTGCGCCGGCCGGCTTTCCGTGTCCCAGTGACATGAGGTGTTGTGGCTATTCTGTAGCCCCCGCTTCTGTCACATGACGCGGATGCTGGCCGGCGTCCGGATCTCAATGGTGACGCACACGTCACTTCCGGTCCCGCGGTCTTTGTGTTCTAGCGGTGTGTGGCATCAGGGCTTATGCCCCGCCCCTCTGCTGTCACATGACGCGGATGCCGGCCGGCGTTCTACCTCCGCAATGACACTGTGCGTTTCAGCGGTGTGTGGCGTTAGGGCTTAAGCCCCGCCCCTCCGCTGTCACATGATGCGGATGTCGGCTGGCGTCCTGGTCTCCGCAGTGACGCTGATATCACTTCTGGTCTTTAAATGTGCCTGGCGCCAATATAAGCAAGTGACAGCGAGGCAGCAAACATGCCCCCTGACGAAGGGAACCACCAAAACGCGCGTCGGGGCTTCTCTGCTCCGCATGTGCCGACCTTAGACGGACCTCTAAATCTTTGACTATTCCCTGACTGTCTTCTGCTGAAGCTTGATATCTCTGGTATGTATATATAGTGACTTAGCAGGTCACTTATGGTTATATCTGGCATATGATAGGGAACGTACACTCAGCAGTATAGAACAGCATGGGTATTCTAGTCCAGTATAGGTGCTGTACTTGAAAATATGTATTGACATATCATCTATGTATGGTGTTACTCCTCAAATACTTAGATAGTCTATATCCGACTTAAATTGTACTGTTTGGTCCTGCATGTGTCCGCCATGTGGAGAGGGTTGTTGCGGTTTTCTATTCCTCATGTGTTTTCCACACTGATTCCTGCTTTTGTCTGATCATCTATGTACTAATAAATTTTGATGCATATCTTTAAAACCATTGGCTCCTTTTTCGTTGCTTTGTTTTGGTTGGATTTGCCACTGTATATAAAGCCAAATAAATAACCAAAAGCAAAAATGCACCTCCAGACCTTGGGCTAAGTTCACACTTATCGTTTTTGATGTGTTTTTGCACTTTTGCATTTTTTTCAACGGTGAAAAATGCATTCACCCGCAAATGTCATTTTAACATTTTGCTACCTTATCTGGCCATGTGGTGTGTGAGATATGATCAAACACATCCAGAATGAACACTCATTTCCAGCTGATAATACCATCTAGCACCTGTCCCTATTTTAAAAGCAGCTAACAGCGTTCTCAATAGGGAATAGTTTTTTTCAAGCACGGAGTACAATGCAATAATCCCTGACTAGATGCCTGTAAAACGCTATCCTAACTGATATAGGTCTCCTGTACACGAATCTCAGATAAGAGAGGTAATATACAAGTGCATCTCACTAAATTAGAATATCATCAAAAAGTTAGTTTATTTCAGTTCTTCAATACAAAAAGTGAAACTCATATATTATGTAGAGTCATTACACACAGAATGATCTATTTCAAGTGTTTATTTCTGTTAATGTTGATGATTATGGCTTGGTCAGTGTGGAGAGGTGGTGGAGATGCCAAATAAAAACCGCGACGAGTTTGGTATCTGGTCAGGGGCCTGGACGTTTATGGTAAAACTTAAGTGTTCAGGTGGTACGGTTGCCCACATTCCATCATCTGCCTTCCTGGGTAGGGATCGTATCCTGGTCTTCTACCTGGGGCAACCAAAGCTCTGTCACAGGTACGGCGACCCTACACACTTCAGTGCAAACTGCACTGTGCAGAAATGTGCGTTGTGTGGGGGTGTCGGTCATCTTGCTGCCTCTTGTGTGGAGATTAGGTGCCACCTGTGTGGTGAGTTAGGTCACCCAGTCAGCCGTTGTCCTCGCTCCTTCGCTAATGCAGTCGAGACCCCGGTGGGAGAAAGCCATGAGGCCGATTTTGCTGGGGAGAGGACTAGCAGGGGTGGGGGAGCTGAGGGGCCAGGGAAGAAAAACAATAAAAAGATGCCTGCCCAGCTGAGGCGTCTAGACAAGTGCAGACAGGAGAGGGAGCGGGGCGAGCCCCGGGCTACGGGGGCGGCCCCTGTCCTGGATGCCAGTGTTGCTGCTGAGGCCCCGAGGGATGATGAGTTTGATGAGGAGGTCAGGAGGATCCACAGGGAGGAAACCCCCTCTGCCTCAGAATCCTCCCAATATGAAAGTATGGATGAGGACAATAAGCGGTGGCTAGAGAACAAGCGTAAGCTCGGCACCAAAAAGAAGAGAAAGAAGGGAGATAAAATATCTTCTCCCGCTCTGACCAAGGTACCTAAGGAAGGTAAAACTGACTCCCCTCTAGTTGGTCTTTCTAACCGCTTCCAAGCCCTTGATAACATCTCTTCCTCAGAAGAGGAGGCTGAGGGTGAGGTTCTGGCTTCGGCGGAGCTTACAGGGGGCGCCGAGTCTCCTTCTCCTGGGGATGCAAGGTCCTTGGGGGGAGGGACTGGCCCAGAGTCCGGAGACAAGGACGAAAAAAGAAGGAAAAATGTGGGAATGGACACCTCTGTATCATTAAAGAGGGGGAAGGATTCCTCCTCTGAGGCAGAGGATAAGGGGAGTGGGAAGAAGAAAGCTATCTAACTCAATCACCAATGATGGCGGTACCCACTCCGTTGACGCTGGTGTCCATTAATGTCGCCAGCATTAAGTCAAATATGGCTAGATTGGCGGCCTTTGATTTTCTCAGCCGGGTTGAAGCTGACGTTTTCTTTTTGCAAGAGACCAGGCTGCCAAATATGGCAGAGGGAGTGGAGACTTGGGCCCTCCTATTGGTCTCTTGCGGCCGAGCCGTATAGCGGAGTGGCGGTCCTTTTTACCGCACCGGTAGAATGCCGACGGGTTATTGAGTTAGAAATGGGGAGGTGCCTGATATTAGATGTCCTCATGAAGGGACAAGAGCTCTGGCTCATTAACATCTATGGTCCCCAATCTAAGTGGGACCGGAAGTGTCTCTTTATGAGGATCAAGCCCTACCTTTTTACGAGTCGGCAGGTCGTCTTTGGAGGGGACTTTAACACTGTCATGAGGCCCCGAGATAGAGGAGGTTCCAGAGACAAGCTGACTTATGATGGCGTCGCCCTTAATAGTGTAGCTAGTGAAGCTCGCCTGGTAGATGTCCACATCCGGCTCACCGCAGTCCACGAGGGGTTCACCTATCATAGAGGTAACTGTAGGTCCAGGATAGACAAGTTTTATTTAAAGGAGGAAGCCGTCTCTTCAGCAGTATCTGCTGTTGAGGTGGAATTCTCCGATCTCTGTTTGATTTTGTTTTTTCTGAATGTTACAGAGACTCCCCGGATAGGAAGAGGCTTTTGGAGGCTCAATTCGTCTCTCTTGGTAGAAGCGGAGATAAGACAGTCCTTTGAGGATTTTCTTCAGAGCCAGGTACCCTTACTGGATCTTTGTAGTAGTAAGTCAGAGTGGTGGGAGATGTTCAAGAAAAGGGTGGCGAGATTCTTCCGCCAGCTCTCGAGACTCTGGAGCCTGGACAGGTACCACCTGTATCAGGGCCTGAGGAGGAAACTCGAGCATCTTGTCTCAACTGGAGGTAGCCGCGAGGAGATCTCCAGAGTGAAATCTTTGCTAATGAGGTGTCAGTATGATTGACACGCATCTTTGGTTTTTGAGAGGGATTATGGGAAGTACCGCTCGCCAGACCCTTACAGAAACTGCAAGATGTCAGTGAATAGTAAAGTTGTTACAGGACTGGTTGACACTGCGGGGTCCCTGAAAAGATCCAGATCAGGGATCCTGGAGGTCGTCAGATCCTTCTACTCGCACCTCTTGGGGAAGAGGGATCTGGATTGGGATGAAATGTCGGCTTTTCTGGCTGAAGCCGTCCCCGAACCAGGGGTAGACCCCTCTCTTGGCATTTTGACAGAGATTATCAGGGAAGAGGAAGTTAAGTTGGCGATTGAAGGGCTTGCCCTAAAGAAATCTCCCGGTCCAGATGGCTTAACATCTGAATTCTATAAGACCTTTAAGGACGCCTTGGTTCCCCTGTTGACTGAGGTATTCAATGAATGTCTTTTATCGGGCACTCTGCCAAAATCAATGAGGAGGTCTGCCCTGATTATCTTGTCAAAGGGTAAGGACTCATCTTGCATTGAGAATTGGCGTCCCATAGCGCTTCTCAATGCAGACAGGAAGGTTTTGGCAAAGGTGCTGTTTAATCGGCTGGTGAAATTTGCACCCCGGCTCCTTTCGGGAGCCCAGCATTGCTCTGTTCCGGGCCGCAGTACAATTAGTGCTGTACTCTGTGTCCGAGAGGCGGTGGAGCAGGGTAGGGCTGGTCACTGGAAGGGGTACATGCTGTCATTGGACCAGGCAAAAGCGTTTGATCTGGTTAATCATGAGTACCTCTGGTCTGTCCTTCTGAGGTATGGCCTGCCGGGGGGGTTTGTTGATTGGCTTAAGACCTTGTACGCTGGGGCAGAGAGTTTCCCGCTTGTGAACGGTTGGATTGGCAGCTCTTTTGAGGTTGGGTGTGGTGTTCGCCAGGGTTGTCCCTTGAGCCCGCTGCTGTACGTGTTTGCAATTGACCCACTTCTTAGGAGGGTGGAGTGTGGACCATTGGCTGGGATCGTGATGGACCGGGCAGCACCGGAAGCCACTCTGAGAGTGGTGGCGTATGCCGATGATGTCACCGTTTTTGTTTCCTCTGATGGGGAGGCAGAGTGGCTGATATCAGAAGTAAATAGCTACTCGGAGGCATCCGGGTCCAAGATCAGCCGGGATAAGTGTGAGAGTCTCTGGCTGGGAGGAGGAGATTCTGGTTTTGATCTCCCGGACACCCTTCCAGGACCCAAAGTCTCTGCAAAAGTTCTTGGCATCGAATTTATCCAGGGGGATTGCCCCAAACAAAATTGGAACAGCAGGCTAGAGATCGCCACTCAGAAGGTGAACCAATGGAAGGGTTGGTCTTTGACCCTAAGGGAAAGGATAAACCTGATCAAAACTTACCTGCTCCCTGTGCTGATCTATCTGGGCAGTGTGTGCATCTTGCCGGAGCCTCTCTGGACTCGGGTCTACAGTTTGTTCTTCCAACTGTTATGGGGGAATAGACTGAACCTGGTCAAGAGGGAGGTTACTTACCATACGAGGAGACTAGGAGGGTTGGGTATGGTGAACCCTGTGGTATTCCTTGTGAATACCTTCATTAAGATCAATATTGCTAACCTCTGGAAAGAGAGGGCTCCCCCGTGGGTATTCTGCTGTAAGGGATGGTTTCAGCCTTTCTTCCAGGAATGGGAGACAGGAGGGCAAGTGAAAGATCTACGCACACCACATTGACATCTACTGGCTTACGCTACTGTGGTTCTGAAGGTAATTCGTCGGTGGGGTCTGGGAATGTGGGAGGTCAGGACTCTGCCAAGGAAGCTCCTTGACAAAAGGGTTCTGTTGACTCATTTTCAGAGGCCTCTGGTGTGCAGGGATTGCCCAAGTCGGGATGTTGGGGTGGGTCTGCATCTTTTGAATTCTATCAGGATCCCTCGAAGTTTTGGGACTTGGCTTGGCGCTGCTTTCATGGGAAACTGTGTGTGAGGGACAATCTGAAGTGTAGGAGCTCTGAGGACAGGAACTGTCCTCGGGAGCATTGTGGTACCATGCTTGAAAGCATGGACCACTTCCTGCTTCGTTGTCCCTTTAACACAGAGGTGTACAACAGGATGGGCGCCTCCATTGACTGGCCCTGGCTGGTTGGTCTCTCTTATGCGGAATTGGCCTATGGAGCATTCGGGGACCTGGGTGGTCGGGACCACTGCACCTTATTTCTAGTTAGCGCAGTGGTTAGGTATCACACGTGGAACGCACGGTGCTTAGTATCGACGCAGGGCAAAATCCTCCCAGTGGACGATGTGTTTAGGACCATACTCGGTGACCTGGTGAAGGTGCGTTCTCTGGAGTATGAGAGACTGGGTACACGGAGTGCCGCTCTCCTCTGGAGGGGCTTTTCTTTTAGTGTGCCCTAGTCTGGTCATCTCCTCTCCTGGTGGTGGGCTGCTGCTGACACCATAGATTTTTGTTTTGTTTTGATCAGCAGACAGTGATGTAGGGCTGCAGGCGCCGAACTTGGGCTTTGTCAGTTGTGGTTATTGTATTGTTTGCTATTGTATTGTTTGTTTCTGTATATATTGTATATATGGGTTTGGGTGTAGGTGTTAGGTTGGGTGGAGGGTAAAGGGGGGAGGTGGGTTCATCTTGTGGGACACTGGTTATTTGGGTGAAAAACTGGCACTGCCTGATCTGGCCTATGGACGTTGGACTGAGGCATGAGGCGCAGGACCAGCTCTCAGGTCAGTGTCGGGGAGGGACTGGTGGGCTTGAGTGTGGGGGGTTTTGTTTTGTCTTGTATATATTTGTATAGTTAGTATTTATTTTACTTATAATAAAAAAAAATAATAAAAAAAAAAAAGAATGTATATATTAGTTTGTATATAATTTGTCGGTTATTGTTTATTATATTGTTATTATTTGTTTGGTAACCGGACCAGATGTCATGGTGTAGGTAGTTATTATTGTGTGTATATGTATAATATGTGTGTGAGGAGAGAGGGAGCGGCTGGACCAGCAGAATAGTGAGTGCAGCTCTGGAGTATAATACAGGATATAACTCAGGATCAGTAATGTAATGTATGTACACAGTGACTGCACCAGCAGAATAGTGAGTGCAGCTCTGGAGTATAATACAGGAGGTAACTCAGGATCAGTAATGTAATGTATGTACACAGTGACTGCACCAGCAGAATAGTGAGTGCAGCTCTGGAGTATAATACAGGATGTAACTCAGGATCAGTAATGTAATGTATGTACACAGTGACTGCACCAGCAGAATAGTGAGTGCAGCTCTGGAGTATAATACAGGATATAACTCCGGATCAGTAATGTAATGTATGTACACAGTGACTGCACCAGCAGAATAGTGAGTGCAGCTCTGGAGTATAATACAGGATGTAACTCAGGATCAGTAATGTAATGTATGTACACAGTGACTGCACCAGCAGAATAATGAGTGCAGCTCTGGAGTATAATACAGGATGTAACTCAGGATCAGTAATGTAATGTATGTGCACAGTGACTGCACCAGCAGAATAGTGAGTGCAGCTCTGGAGTATAATACAGGATATAACTCCGCATCAGTAATGTAATGTATGTACACAGTGACTGCACCAGCAGAATAGTGAGTGCAGCTCTGGAGTATAATACAGGATGTAACTCAGGATCAGTAATGTAATGTATGTACACAGTGAACGCACCAGCAGAAGAGTGAGTGCAGCACTTGCATGGGCTACCACCATTTTTTTGTTATCCTGTGTTATGATACAATGACATGACAAATTCAGCCTTAAAGAACGAGTCATTACTACTTCAATCATAAAGTAAATATCAATATCAATTTTATTAATCACAAGAGAGACACACATATATGAGATTAGTTGGACGGGGGGGTGGGGGGTGGGGGAGGGGACGTGGTTTTAGTGGGGGTGCCAGACCAATTACATATCTGACATAGATATAGCAGTATCACATAGATCCCCACAACAGTATTATAGTGCTTAGGTCCTAACTCAGTATAATTAAATCAAAATCAATAAAGAGGAGCAGCACACATCATATAGGTGGAGATTACATAAAAACAGGCACACAGGTGGTAAAATAGAGCGCCATGGCTGAAAGGGGATGTCCACTACCTTATATCCCCCCCATGTATCCCCCCGGGGCCCCTAAGACTTCTTGTAAATACCTTCTGTTGCAGATACGGCCTGTGAGTGGCGCTATCACTGGCCGCTCACAGGCATCATGTGACCCCCGGCTGCAGCCGGCTCTGACATCCGCTGATGTCACGACAAGTGCTGGCAGCAGCCGGGGGTCTTTGTCTTCCAGGTTCCAGGGTGGACTCCAGGCTGTGGGCGGGGTTACCCCTCCTCGTCACACCCAGCATCCACCACGCGCTCTGCCTCTCTCCATTCATTGGGAAAGCGCGCGGTGGATGCAAGGTGTGACGCGGGGGTAACCCCACCCACAACCCAGCGGCCACCGCGGGGACCCCAGTGCTGAGTCACGCCTCACTTGTCATGACGTCAGCGCGGAGTCACGTGATGCCTGTGAGAGGCAACCGATAGCGCCGCTCACAGGCATTATCAGCAACAGAAGGTATTCACAATAAGTCTTAGGGGCCCCGGGGGGGATACATAAAGTAGTGGACAACTTCTTGAATGTTAGAGATAAGTATACTGGTAATGAATGAGGCACTTACCCGTGAGTCCGCACGTCATGCCCAACTGCCCCAACGCACGCAGGGGCACCCCCTGAGGAAGATTCGAAATGTGCATTGGGGCAGTTGGACATGACGTGCGGGGCTCATGGGTAAAAGAAGAAGTAATGACTCGTTCTTTAAGGTTGAATCTGCTTTGGTCTTTTGAGTCTACTTCGCCTTTAATGTACTAGCTATTGAACCACCCGTTCTACGCCCGGGTGGCGAGCATTTATATTGGTATATGGCCTCCATCCTGTCATGTGCTCCTCCCATCCTGTGCCCCCATCCTGGTATGTGCTGCTATCCTGCGCCCCCATCCTGGTATGTGCTGCTGCCATCCTGTGCCCCCATCCTGGTATGTGCTGCTATCCTGCGCCCCCATCCTGTCATGTGCTGCTCCCATCCTGCGCCCCCATCCTGTCATGTGCTGCTGCTATCCTGTGCCCCCATCCTGGTATGTGCTGCCCCCATCCTGCGCCCCCATCCTGGTATGTGCTGCTATCCTGCGCCCCCATCCTGTCATGTGCTGCTCCCATCCTGCGCCCCCATCCTGTCATGTGCTGCTCCCATCCTGCGCCCCCATCCTGTCATGTGCTGCTCCCATCCTGCGCCCCCATCCTGTCATGTGCTGCTCCCATCCTGCGCCCCCATTCTGTAATGTGCTGTTGCCATCCTGTGCCCCCATCCTGGTATGTGCTGCTATCCTGCGCCCCCATCCTGTCATGTGCTGCTCCCATCCTGCGCCCCCATTCTGTAATGTGCTGCTGCCATCCTGTGCCCCCATCCTGGTATGTGCTGCCATCCTGCGCCCCCATCCTGTCATGTGCTGCTGCTATCCTGCGCCCCCATCCTGGTATGTGCTGCTGCTATCCTGCGCCCATCCTGGTATGTGCTGCTGCTATCCTGCGCCCCCATCCTGGTATGTGCTGCTGCCATCCTGCGCCCCCATCCTGTCATGTGCTGCTGCTATCCTGTGCCCCCATCCTGGTATGTGCTGCCCCCATCCTGTGCCCCTATCCTGGTATGTGCTGCTCCCATCCTGTGCCCCCATCCTGGTATGTGCTGCCCCCATCCTGTGCCCCCATCCTGGTATGTGCTGCTCTAATCCTGTGCTCCAATCCGGTCTTGTGCTGCTGCCATCCTGTGCCCCTATCCTGGTATGTGCTGCTATCCTGTGCCCCCATCCTGGTATGTGCTGCTCCCATCCTGTGCCCCCATCCTGGTATGTGCTGCCCCCATCCTGTGCCCCCATCCTGGTATGTGCTGCTCTAATCCTGTGCTCCAATTCGGTCTTGTGCTGCTGCCATCCTGTGCCCCTATCCTGGTATGTGCTGCTATCCTGTGCCCCTATCCTGGTATATGCTGCTATCCTGCGCCCCCACCCTGGTATGTGCTGCTGCCATCCTGTGCCCCCATCCTACTATGTGCTGCTATCCTGTGCCCCCATCCTGGTATGTGCTGCTCCCATCCTGTGCCCCTATCCTGGTATGTGCTGCCCCCATCCTGTGCCCCCATCCTGGTATGTGCTGCTGCCATCCTGTGCCCCCATCCTGGTATGTGCTGCTATCCTGCGCCCCCATCCTGGTATGTGCTGTTCCCATAAAATAGTGCCTGAGTCAACGTGTGCGCATCTCACAATATCTGGCGCCATTTTCTTGAAGACACTGTGTCTGGGAATTTGCACACACAGTGTCTTCAGTAAAATGGCATCGTAGTGCAGTGTGCACACGCTCTGACTCAGGCACCACACTGCACAGCCGCCACCCATTTTGGCTTTGAACAGAAAGACACATTCACTGTTATATATAACATTTTACATTTTATTAAACTATTAGCTGGAAAAAAAAATTATTGTGCAAAAACTTCTGTGTAAAGAACATTTTTGGTGTAAACTCTGTGGTCTTTCTTTAAGTTGCCTCGTTGATCAGTAGCAAAAACTTTGACTTTGACTTGTTGGAAGGATTTTGTCTTTGAAGAGGCGACATAAAGTTGGCCATGGCTGAAGGCTGGAGATGGCAAATATATGCCAACTGAATCCAGTGTTTGCCCTTGACTTTTGTTGATGGTCATAGCATAAGCCAGTCTTAAGGGAAACTGTTTTCGTTTTAAAGTAAAAGGAAGATGAGGATGGCTTGGGGCAGAATAACTCTGGGAATGATACTCTTGTACCTTTAAATGATCCGCTGAGGATTTCACAGTCAATGACTTTTGACATAATTTGCTTCACAACCATTCTGGTGCCATTGCAAAGACCTCTTCTTGAGTTAAGGTTTCTTAATAGCATGACTACTGCTCCAACTTTCAAATGTCATCTATGAGGAGGCATACCACCAGGCGTTAAGCTGTTTAAGAACTCCATCGGATAGTTTGCTGCTTCCTCAGCATTTGCAGTATCTTGCTGAATGGAATCAATACTGGTGTAGCATTTCAATTCAGACTGAATTCGTCTAAGAACATTTTCATTCAGTTCATGTGAATGTTGGTTTTTTGGAGTTAGGATTGCACGGTTTGCAATACTTTTATCTTCTGGTTGTATGACTTGAGGAAAGACAGCATCAACAATACATCCATTTTCAATGCAGACAGAAGGAATTTCAAAGATACCTTCCTCTAGTCCTGGTTCTTGAAGTTTTCCATCTCCAAGGTTTAAAAGCCATTGGGAAAAGCCTTGATGTTCTTGGGGGACATTGTCCTCATTGGTACGCATGTTTAGGTCCAATTTGAGGACTTCAATATTCCTCCAACAATTGCTGTTCTTCATGCATGCTGAAATTATTTCGGTTCTGGTGCCATGTGGTACAACAGGAAGGATTTGTCGAAAATCTCCACCAAAAACAGACACTGCACCTCCGAACGTTTTTTTGGAGGGAACTTTTGGATCTTCAGCCATGAGTTCTTTGTAGAAGGTGTCAACTGCATTTACAGCATGAGCTGGAGCCGTAGAAGCTTCGTCCCAGATTATGAGTTTGGCGTTCTTCAACTCATTGGCAGTATTGCTGCCATGACGAATATTGCACGTCGACGTTTCATTAATTGGTATAGGCAGTTTGAACAGATTATGGGAAGTTCGGCCTCCTTCCAGCAAAGTAGCAGCAATGCCTGTAAATGTACATGGCAAGACTAATTCATTTTTGCTCTGAATGTAATGCATGATTGTATTATACAGGAATGTTTTACCACTTCCACCAGGTCCGTCAATAAAAAATAGACGTTGTTGCAAGTTGGAATCTCAAAAGCTTCTCTGATTTTTTCGAAAGCCTTTCGTTGTCCTGGGTTTAACATTTGGAATTTCTCCTCAAAGCCTTTTCCGCAACAGGGTCATAATATTTGCCAGAATTGATTGGATCATCGTACTTGCCAACAGGAAGGTGTAGGCCAAAATCTTGTAATGACTTTCCATGTGTCCGTAACACAGGCTCAATTTCATGTAATGTCATATAGACGGCCTTTTCTACATGAGGGAAACGTCTGGTATAGTCTTCCATAAGATTTTTATTGTGCCTTTGAAACAATGCTGCAGCATTAGACGGCTCACACATGATGCAAATAAATGCAGACAATTGTGTAAGTTGTATTGGCATTTGATAAGTGGCAGCTTCTGTTAGGCGAGTATCCCATTCAGAGTCATCATCAGTTAACCCTCTTGCAATACAGGCTTCTTGGAAAGTAGCAAAACGGTTTCCTTCAGTTGTTCTGAGATCCTCAAAAGATGTTGCGCCTCTAACATTGAGAAGGAGAATTCGGAGAAAGTATTTTTCTCTGTCTAATGGACTAACGTTAAACATTCTGCCAATTGTGGTTTTATGACATTTGCAACGTGGTTTCCATTTAACGTTTTTTTCATCCCAAGTGAAATGTTCAGGGATTTCAATGTAGAAATATTGTTGGGCATTAGGATCTTCCCGATTCAGTTTAAACCCAGCAAGAAGTTTAGACTTGGTGTTTTTCCGCTGCACAGCTTCAGCTTCTTTACCTGCTATAAAGCATATTGTATGCTTGTCCTCAAGGTGGACATTTCATCTTTCCACATGGTCAGGTTGATGGTGCATTTTATATTCCCTGAGTCTCCAGCATGCTTCAGGTGCACTTACATATCGAGTTTCTAAGTCATTTTTTACTTCATCCCATTCAACCGTGGCTTCTTGTTCTGTGGCAGCAGTAACACACTGTAGATTTGCACAATCATGCCCTTTGTAAACATATTTGAACAAATATTTTACACTTTGTAGAACTGCAAATCTCAACGTTTATGTGGGCATTGTATTTTAAGGAAAGATAAGGATTGTAAGGTACAACCCATCTATTATCAACCCTGTTTCCACCAAGTTCAACAAAGTTGTTCTCATCCCGGCGTTGATATTTAGGGGATCCATTTACATTGCTATTAGTTTCGGAACAGAAATCCTTGGGAAAACCTTGTACAGTTTCCATTGTCCATGCATGGTGCATTTGGATTAAGTGGACCACATGGACCGTGTATCATGCAAGATTGTACAATTTCATAAAGCTTCGGATGCGTGTCTTTGTGCGGGAGCTCTGCACAAACAATTTTGTCAATTCTTTCTTTTTCCCAGGCTTTGTATTCCGGGGCCATAAATGCCAATATGTGTCCATGAGGGAGCCCTCTTTTTTGGAACTCAATTACATACACCATACCATTAACACGTCCAAATCTGTGGTATGTGGTTAGGTCTCCAAGTAGCAATTTTAGTTTCATGTTAAATACTCGAGCTACTAAATCGGGCCTGTCGCATGGTTGCTGACTGGGAAGTAAGTTTTCCCTGATTTCCCTCCATTTTGGATTGCACGTTACTGTTACAAATAGGTCTGGTTTGCCATATTTCCTGACCATTGCCATGGCATCTTGGTAGTTTTGTGCCATATTTCTTGGACTTCCTTGGAAAGTCGATGGCTATATGACTTTTTTTCCAGGTAGGATATTTATGTTCATGAAACGGTGGTTGGTCATGAATTGGTGAAGGACGTCATATTCTTCAGCTCTTACAGTACTTTGATTTGTGCGCACCCAATTCAAACGGTTTGCCTCAGTTTTGCAATAGGCATCAACCATAAATTGGTGTGTCAGCTTTCCTGCATTAAGGAACTGGTTAAAGTACCATCACGAATGGCAAAGTGGTATGAATACCATTGAAGTGGAGTCACATTTCCTCGACCAACTGTTTTTTTTAGTTCTGTAGTCCACCCAGAGTCCCCATAAGGGAAAAGCAAAGCGTAGCTCATTGGGTCACAGAGTCTACTCAGAATAGATATATTTTGTAAAATTCCACTTTTTGGATGAATGGTAATGTCACGGTTTTTTGGGGGTGCACCATCTGTGCTGTGGAAAATGGCAGCAATTTCCCCTCTGGCAGTTGGAGCATTGATTCTGCCGGGGTGCATAGTATTTACTTTTTCTCTCACGAAAGTCATGCTATATTCAATTGGCATTCGGTTTTCTAGATTTGCTTTTAGCATTTCTTCTTGTTCAAATTGCAACATATTTTTGTATTCTCTGGAGAAAGGATTGATATCTTCCAGAATTCTTTGTAGATTTTCCATAAGATTACGAATGCATCCACTGTTGGCTGGATTGTGCCGAATCCAGAATATATAACTGGGCGTATGTTGGTGATTCACCTTGGTTAGGGTGCAACGCAGATGTTGCATGGTAAATTTGCCCATGGATTCTGTAACAGAAAGGACCTGATCGCCTGTTAATTGATTGGTCAATTTGTGCGCCCATGGATGCAAAAGCGTTTGCACTATTGTATGATCTTATGTTTTCCATGAAATTCTTGGAGTTTGGTTCTGATCTCTTCATGCAATTAGTAATATAGGGATGCATTCACACTTCTTCCAGTTTGATGGTTCCACTATGACAACAGTTTGTTGCAATTTCATTTTGGAAATGGTTGGTATTACAAAATGAGCATTTGTTGTTCATTGGGCCAAGATAGCATGCCCCAATGTCGTCTTCATTGAAGTTTTCAGTAAGCAAAGCAGTGTTGCGAGATCTTCCGTTTTTACCCCAGCGGGCAGGTTGTTTAGTACGGGCTCCTCTGTGTCTCTCAGCATTGGCGCTGCGATGCTGCTGAAGCTCAGCGTCTGTCACACTATCTGGGGCAGACTTATGCCTCTCTGGGGCAGACCTATGCCTCTCTGGGGCAGACCTACGCCTCTCTGGGGCAGACCTACGCCTCTCTGGGGCAGACCTATGCCTCTCTGGGGCAGACCTACGCCTCTCTGGGGCAGACCTATGCCTCTCTGGGGCAGACCTACGCCTCTCTGGGGCAGACCTACGCCTCTCTGGGGCAGACCTATGCCTCTCTGGGGCAGACCTACGCCTCTCTGGGGCAGACCTATGCCTCTCTGGGGCAGACCTATGCCTCTCTGGGGCAGACCTATGCCTCTCTGGGGCAGACCTACGCCTCTCTGGGGCAGACCTATGCCTCTCTGGGGCAGACCTATGCCTCTCTGGGGCAGACCTACGCCTCTCTGGGGCAGACCTACGCCTCTCTGGGGCAGACCTATGACTCTCTGGGCCAGACCTACGCCTCTCTGGGTCAGACCTATGCCTCTCTGGGGCAGACCTATGCCTCTCAGCATCAGCGTTGCGCATCTGTTGACGCTTTTTTGGGGTGAGATTATGACGGGCAGCCTTTCTTCTGACAGTATTTTTTTCACGCTGCAATTTAAGGTGCTGTTTTTTACCCCTACTTCTACCAACCTTTTGAGCTTCAGCCCTTTTTGATTTTTTTGCCTGAGTTTCCTCCTCAGAAAGAACTTGCTGGCGTTTGGGGGCCATTATAATGGAATTACGGAACGAATAAGGTTGTAAACTTTAATTAAAATATTTAGCTCTGCTGACGTTTGATATAGTCAAAAAAGCGGCTGGATCGCTCCGCTGACGTATTATATATATTCAGAGGAAAGTGGCCGGATTGCTCCGCTGACGTATTATATATATTCAGAGGAAAGTGGCTGGATCGCTCCGCTGACGTATTATATATATTCAGAGGAAAGTGGCCGGATTGCTCCGCTGACGTATTATATATATTCAGAGGAAAGTGGCTGGATCGCTCCGCTGACGTATTATATATATTCAGAGGAAAGTGGCTGGATTGCTCCGCTGACGTACTATATATATTCAAAGGAAAGTGGCTGGATTGCTCCGCTGACGTATTATATATATTCAGAGGAAAGTGGCTGGATTGCTCCGCTGACGTATTATATATATTCAGAGGAAAGTGGCTGGATTGCTCCGCTGACGTATTATATATATTCAGAGGAAAGTGGCTGGATCGCTCCGCTGACGTATTATATATATTCAGAGGAAAGTGGCTGGATTGCTCCGCTGACGTATTATATATATTCAGAGGAAAGTGGCTGGATTGCTCCGCTGACGTATTATATATATTCAGTAGAAAGTGGCTGGATTGCTCCGCTGACGTATTATATATATTTATATTCAGTAGAAAGTGGCTGGATTGCTCTGCTGACGTATTATATATATTCAGTAGAAAGTGGCTGGATTGCTCCGCTGACGTATTATATATATTTATATTCAGTAGAAAGTGGCCGGATTGCTCTGCTGACGTATTATATATATTCAGTAGAAAGTGGCTGGATTGCTCCGCTGACGTATTATATATATTTATATTCAGTAGAAAGTGGCCGGATTGCTCCGCTGACGTATTATATATATTCAGTAGAAAGTGGCTGGATCGCTCCGCTGACGTATTATATATATTCAGAGGAAAGTGGCTGGATTGCTCCGCTGACGTATTATATACATTTATATTCAGTAGAAAGTGGCTGGATTGCTCCGCTGACGTATTATATATATTTATATTCAGTAGAAAGTGGCCGGATTGCTCTGCTGACGTATTATATATATTCAGTAGAAAGTGGCTGGATTGCTCCTCTGACGTATTATATATATTCAGAGGAAAGTGGCTGGATTGCTCCGCTGACGTATTATATATATTCAGAGGAAAGTGGCTGGATCGCTCCGCTGACGTATTATATATATTCAGAGGAAAGTGGCTGGATTGCTCCGCTGACGTATTATATATATTTATATTCAGTAGAAAGTGGCTGGATTGCTCCGCTGACGTATTATATATATTTATATTCAGTAGAAAGTGGCTGGATTGCTCCGCTGACGTATTATATATATTCAGAGGAAAGTGGCTGGATCGCTCCGCTGACGTATTATATATATTCAGAGGAAAGTGGCTGGATTGCTCCGCTGACGTATTATATATATTTATATTCAGTAGAAAGTGGCTGGATTGCTCTGCTGACGTATTATATATATTTATATTCAGTAGAAAGTGGCCGGATTGCTCTGCTGACGTATTATATATATTCAGTAGAAAGTGGCTGGATTGCTCCGCTGACGTATTATATATATTTATATTCAGTAGAAAGTGGCTGGATTGCTCCGCTGACGTATTATATATATATATATTCAGTAGAAAGTGGCCGGATTGCTCCGCTGACGTATTATATATTCAGAGGAAAGTGGCTGGATTGCTCCGCTGACGTATTATATATATTTATATTCAGTAGAAAGTGGCCGGATTGCTCCGCTGACGTATTATATATATATATATTCAGTAGAAAGTGGCCGGATTGCTCCGCTGACGTATTATATATATTTATATTCAGTAGAAAGTGGCCGGATTGCTCCGCTGACGTATTATATATATTCAGTAGAAAGTGGCTGGATTGCTCCGCTGACGTAGTATACAGTTATATGAAAAAGTTTGGGCACCCCTATTAATCTTAAGCTTAATGTTTTATAAAAATTGGTGTTTTTACAACAGCTATTTCAGTTTGATCTATGTAATAACTGTTGGACACAGTAATGTTTCTACCTTGAAATGAGGTTTATTGTACTAACAGAAAATGTGCAATCTGCATTCAAACAAAATTTGACAGGTGCATAAGTATGGGCACCCTTATCATTTTCTTGTTTTAAATACTCCTACCTACTTTTTACTGACTTACTAAAGCACTTTTTTTGGTTTTGTAACCTCATTGAGCTTTGAACTTCATAGCCAGGTGTATGCAATCATGAGAAAAGCTACTTAAAGTGGCCACTTGCAAGTTGTTCTCCTGTTTGAATCTCCTCTGAAGAGTGGCATCATGGGCTCCTCAAAACAACTGTCAAATGATCTGAAAACAAAGATTATTCAACATAGTTGTTCAGGGGAAGGATACAAAAAGCTGTCTCAGAGATTTAACCTGTCAGTTTCCACTGTGAGGAACATAGTAAGGAAATGGAAGAACACAGGGACAGTTCTTGTTAAGGCCAGAAGTGGCAGGCCAAGAAAAACATCAGAAAGGCAGAGAAGAAGAATGGTGAGATCAGTCAAGGACAATCCTCAGACCACCTCCAGAGAGCTGCAGTATCAACTTGCTGCAGATGGTGTCACTGTGCATCGGTCAACTATACAACGCACTTTGCACAAGGAGAAGCTGTATGGGAGAGTGATGCGAAAGAAGCCGTTTCTGCAAGCACGCCACAAATAGAGTCGGCTGAGGTATGCAAAAGCACATTTGGAGAAGCCAATTTATTTTTGGAAGAAGGTACTGTGGACTGATGAAACCAAGATTGAGTTGTTTGATCATACAAAAAGGCATTATGCATGGCGGCAAAAAAAACACAGCATTCCAAGAAAAACACTTGCTACCCACAGTAAAATTTGGTGGAGGTTCCATCATGCTTTGGGGCTGTGTGGCCAATGCCAGCACCGGGAATCTTGTTAAAGTTGAGGGACGCATGGATTCCACTCAGTATCAGCAGATTCTTGACAATAATGTTCAAGAATCAGTGATAAAGTTGAAGTTACGCAGGGGATGGATCTTTCAGCAAGACATTGATCCAAAACACCGCTCCAAATCTAATCAGGCATTCATGCAGAGGAACAATTACAATGTTCTGGAATGGCCATCCCGGTCCCCAGACCTGAATATCATTGAACATCTGTGGGATCATTTGAAGAGGGCTGTCCATGCTCGGCGACCATCAAACTTAACTGAACTGGAATTGTTTTGTAAAGAGGAATGGTCAAAAATACCTTCATCCAGGATCCAGGAAATCATTAAAAGCTACAGGAAGCGACTAGAGGCTGTTATTTTTGCAAAAGGAGGATCTACTAAATATTAATGTCACTTTTCTGGTGAGGTGCCCATACTTATGCACCTGTCAAATTTTGTTTGAATGCAGATTGCACATTTTCTGTTAGTACAATAAACCTCATTT
Organism: Phyllobates terribilis; assembly: GCF_046119375.1. NCBI lineage: Eukaryota > Metazoa > Chordata > Amphibia > Anura > Dendrobatidae > Phyllobates > Phyllobates terribilis. The sequence continues at coordinate 122,657 of NW_027362968.1, read as the reverse complement.
CAAGGCAGAAACATTACTGTGTCCAACAGTTATTACATATATCAAACTGAAATAGCTGTTGCAAAAACACCAATTTTTATAAAACATTAAGCTTAAGATTAATAGGGGTGCCCAAACTTTTTCATATAACTGTATATATATATATTCAGTAAAAAGTGTCCGGATTGTTCTGCTGACGTATTATATATATTTATATTCAGTAGAAAGTGGCCGGATTTTTCCCCTGACGTATATATTCAGTATAAAGTGGCTGGATTGCTCCGCTGACTTATTAGATTTTTATATTCAGTAGAAAGTGGCTGCATTTCTCCGCTGACGTATTTTGTGCGGGATTGCTCCGCTGACGTATTTTGTGCGGGATTGCTCCGCTGACGTATTTTGTGCGGGATTGCTCGGCTGACGTATTTTGTGCGGGATTGCTCCGCTGACGTTTTTCTGTGCGGGATTGGTCCGCTGACGTATTTTGTGCGGGATTGCTCCGCTGACGTATTTTGTGCGGGATTGCTCCGCTGAAGTTTTTTGTGCGGGATTGCTCCGCTGAGGTTTTTTTGTGCGGGATTGCTCCGCTGACGTATTTTGTGCGGGATTGCTCCGCTGAGGTTTTTTGTGCGGGATTGCTCCGCTGAGGTTTTTTTGTGCGGGATTGCTCCGCTGACGTATTTTGTGCGGGATTGCTCCGCTGAGGTTTTTTGTGCGGGATTGCTCCGCTGACGTATTTTGTGCGGGATTGCTCCACTGACGTATTTTGTGCGGGATTGCTCCGCTGACGTATTTTGTGCGGGATTGCTCCGCTGACTGTGTTGGAGTACTCTGATAACTATTCTATATAGTATATATAGATATATATATTTGTATATAGTATCTTCTTTATATATAGATATATTTGTAATATATATATCTATATATACTACAAAATGTTTTTGTTTTTTTAAGCTAGAGACTGGAGGCGCTGTGTGACGCAGAAATCTTCTGTTTTTAAAATGGCGGCGAAGTGTGGGGGTGCGTTAGATATTTAAATGATTAGTGATGTCAGAAGAGGGCGGGGGAGAGCACTGACGCCGGATCAGCGCCTGCGCAGACCGCGGTTTCCGGTGCCATCTTGTTGAAGACACCCTTGCAATGTGTCTTCAATAAAACGGCGCCGGAAGTGCGCTATGCGCATGCGCCGGTACCGACGGTGGATCCCGGCCTTCTGCCTGAAGAGATGCCGTGGCAACTGACCTCCCGGATAGGTAAGTTGTTATGGTGCCGGAAATCGCGGTATGCGTTCAGTGCTTATGCGTACCGCGATTTCTGGCGCCACAATCCACATCCTCGTTTAGGATGGGGATGCGTGCCTCTGTGGGGGGTATAGACTCTGCAGGCGCGTCACGCATGCGCAGTCTATCGAGGCTTCGGACAGAGACACGCATCCGCCTTTATATTATAGATACTGTTGTCCTGAGCTTGGGTTTTTGGTCAATGACATGACAATCTATAATATAACGGGAGATGCGTGTCTCTGTCTGATGCCTTTATAGACTGTGCATGCGCGACGCACAGTCTGGCTTCAGACAGAAGGCCGCATCCAGCTGTTACAGGTAAGAGGAGTGTGTATGGCGCCGGAGATCGCGGTATGCGTAGACACTGAATGCATACCGCGATCTCTGGTGCCATACTTACATACTTACCTGACCAGGAGGAGCGTTGCTCTTCACCAGAGACCGGGGCAGGAGTGAGGCGTCGGATAGGCGCATGTGCATAGTGCTATCTGGCGCCATTTTACTGAAGACACATTTGCAGTTTGTCTTCAGCAAAATGGCACCGGACAGTGTGGTATGGGCATGCACGTACCCCGGCGCCACACTCCTCCCCCGGCCTCCAACAGAACAGGGCACAGCAGCGCTGGAGCACAGGGAAGAAAGGTGAGTATAAGTGATTATTTTTTTGCATGTGTGTACAGCGTGAAAGGGATGAGGTGGCCAAACATACCATGACTGGGGGGTGAGGGGCCCACACATACCAGGATTGGGAGGTGAGGGGGCCACACATACCAGGATTGGGGGTGAGGGGGCCACACATACCAGGATTTGGGGGATGAGGGGTACCAAGCTTACCAGGATAGGGATGAGGAGTGCCATGCATACCAGGATAGGGATGAGGAGTGCCTTGCATATCAGGATTGTGGATGACGGAGCCATACATACCAGGATTGGGGATGAGGGGTAACATGAATACCAGGATTGGGGATGAGGAAACCATGCATACCAGGATTGGGGATGAGGGGTGCCATGCATACCAGGATTGGGGATGAGGGAGCCACGCATACCAGAATTGAGGATGAGAGGTGCTATGCATAATAGGATTGGGGATGAGGGGTGCCATGCATACAAGGATTGGGGATGATGGGTGCCTTGCATACCAGGATTGGGGATAAGGGAGCCATGTATACCAGGATTGGGGATGAGTGGTGCCATGCATAACATTATTGGGGATGAGGGGTGCCATGCATACCAGGATTGGGGATGAGGGAGCCATGCATACCAGGATTGGGGATGAGGGAGCCATGCATACCAGGATTGGGGATGAGGGAGCCATGCGTACCAGGACTGGGGATGAGTGGTGCCATGCATAACAGGATTGGGGATGAGGGGTGCCACGCATACCAGAATTAGGGATGAGGGAGCCATGCATACCAGGATTGGGGATGAGGGAGCCATGCATACCAGGATTGGGGATGAGGGAGCCATGCATACCAGTATTGGGGATGATGGAGCCATGCATACCAGGATTGGGGATGAGGGAGCCACGCATACCAGGACTGGGGATGTGGGAGCCATGCATACCACGATTGGGGTTGAGGGGAGCCATGCATACCAGCATTGGGGAAGAGGGGGCCATGCAGACCAGGATTGGGGATGAGGGATGCCATGCTTACCAGGATTGAGGATGAGGGATGCTATGCATACCAGGATTCGGATGAGGGGCCATGCATACCAGGATAGGGATGAGGAGTGCCATGCATACCAGGATGGGGGTGAGGGAGCCATGCATACCAGGATTGAGGATGATTGGTGCCATGCATAACAGGATTGGGGATTAGGGGTGCCATGCATACCAGGATTGGGGATGAGGGATGCCATGCATACCAGGATTGAGGATGAGGGAGCCATGCATACCAAATTGGGGATGAGTATTGCCATGCATAACCGGATTGGGGTTGAGGGGTGCCATGCATAACAGGATTGGGGATGAGGGGTGCCATGCATACCAGGATTGGGGGGTGAGGGAAAATGCATATCAGGATTGCGAGGTGAGGGGACCATACATACCAGGATTGGGGGGTGAAGGGACTATGCATATCAGGATTGGGGGGTGAGGGGACCATGTATACCAAGATTGGGGGGTGAGAGGACCATGCATACCAGGATTGGGGGTTGAGGGGACCATGCATACCAGGATTAGGGGATGAGGAGTGCCATGCATACCAGAATAGGAATGCGGGGTGCCATGCATACCAGGATGAGGGATGGGGTGCCATGCATACCAGGATGAGGGGTACCATGCATACCAGAATAGGGATGAGTGGTACCATGCATACCAGGATAAGGATCAGGGGTGCCATGCATACTAGGATGAGGGATTGGGTGTCATGCATACCAGGTTTCTGGGATGAGGAGGCCATACATAGCAGAATTGGGATGAGGGGTGCCATGCACACCAGGATGAGGGGTACCATGCATACCAGAATAGGGATGAGGGGTACCATGCATACCAGGATGAGTGATGGAGTGCCATGCATACGAGGATGAGGGGTGCAATACATACCAGGATAGTGATGAGGGGTACCATGTATACCAGGATTGGGGATGAGGGGCCCATGCTTACCAGGATAGGGATGAGGAGTGCCATGCATACCAGGATAGGGATGAGGAGTGCCTTGCATATCAGGATTGTGGATGACGGAGCCATGCATACCAGGATTGGGGATGAGGGGTACCATGAATACCAGAATTGGGGATGAGAGAGCCATGCATACCAGGATTGGGGTTGAGGGGTGCCATGCATACCAGGACTGGGGAAGAGGGGGCCATGCATACCAGGATTGGGGATGAGGGAGCCATGCATACCAGAATTGGGGGGTGAGGGATGCCATGCATACCAGGATTGGGGATGAAGGGTGCCATGCATACCAGGATTGGGGAAGAGAGGTGCCATGCATACCAGGATTAGGGATGGGGGATGGCATGCATACCAGGATTGGGGATGAGGGGTGCCATGCTTACCAGGAATCGGATGAGGGGCCATGCATACCAGGATAGGGATGAGGAGTGCCATGCATACCAGGATGGGGGTGAGGGAGCCATGCATACCAGGATTGAGGATGAGTGGTGCCATGCATAACAGGATTGGGGCTTAGGGGTGCCATGCATACCAGGATTGGGGATGAGGGATGACATGCATTCCAGGATTGAGGATGAGGGAGCCATGCATACCAAATTGGGGATGAGTGGTGCCATGCATAACAGGATTGGGGATGAGGGGTAACATGCATAACAGGATTGGGGATGAGGGGTGCCATGCTTCCCAGGATTGGGGATGAGGGAGCCATGCATACCAGAATTGGGGGGTGAGGGATGCCATGCATACCAGGATTGTGGATGAGTGGTGCCATGCATAACAGGATTGGGGCTTAGGGGTGCCATGCATACCAGAATTGGGGATGAGGGATGACATGCATTCCAGGATTGAGGATGAGGGAGCCATGCATACCAAATTGGGGATGAGTGGTGCCATGCATAACAGGATTGGGGATGAGTGGTAACATGCATAACAGGATTGGGGATGAGGGGTGCCATGCTTCCCAGGATTGGGGATGAGGGATGCCATGCATACCAGGATTGGGGATGAGGGAGCCATGCATACCAGGATTGGGGATGAGTGAGTCATGCATACCCAGGACTGGGGATGTGGGAGCCATGCATACCAGGATTGGGCATGAGGGTTACCATGCATACCAGGATTGGGGAAGAGGGGGCCATGCATAAAAGGATTGGGGATGAGGGAGCCATGCATACCAGGATTGGGGGGTGAGGGGTGCCATGCATACCAGGATTGGGGATGAAGGGTGCCATGCATAGCAGGATTGGGGATGAGGGGTGCCATGCATACCAGGATTGGGGATGAGGGATGCCATGCATACCAGGATTGGGGATGAGGGGTGCCATGCATACCAGGATTCGGATGAGGGGCCATGCATACCAGCATAGGGATGAGGAGTGCCATGCATACCAGGATGGGAGTGAGGGATGCCATGCATACCAGGATGTGGGTGAGGAGTGCCATGCATACCAGGATGTGGGTGAGGGGCCCATGCATGCAAGGATGAGGGATACCATACGTATCAGGATAAGGATGAGGGATGGGGTACCCTGCATACCAGGATTGGGATGAGGAGTACCACACATACTAGGATTGGGGATGAGGGGTGCCACGCATACCAGGATTGGGGATGAGGGATGCCATGACTTCCAGGATTGGAGTTGAGGGGTGCCATGCATACCAGGATTGGGGGTGAGCGGTGCTCTGCATACCAGGATTGGGGGTGAGGGGTGCCATGCATACCAGGATGAGGGATACCATACATACCAGGATAGGGATGAGGAGTACCACACATACCAGGAGTGGGGATGAGGGGTGCCAGGCATACCACTATTGGGGATGAGGGGTGCCATGCCTTCCAGGATTGGGGGTGAAGGATGCCATACATTACAGGATGGGGGGTGAAGGGTGCCATCTATTACAGGATAGGGATGAAGGGTGCCATGCATACCAGGATAGGGATGAGGGGTGCCATGCATACCATGATAGGGATGAGGGGTGCCATGCATACCAGGATAGGGATGAGGGGTGCCATGCATTACAGGATAGGGATGAGGGGTGCCATGCATACCAAGATAGGGATGAGGGGTGCCATGCATACCAGGATAGAAAGGCGGGGACAGGATTGGGGCAGCACAAATACCAGGAGGGGTGCAGCACATACCAGCCTGGGAGACCATATACCAATAAAAATGCTCGCCACCCGGGAGTAGAACGGGTTCTATATCTAGTCTATAATATGACCTGCGATGCGTGTCTCTGTCTAAAGCCTCGATAGACTGTGCATGCGCGATGCGCAGTCTGGCTCCAAACAGAATCATACATCCAGCCGTTACAGATAAGAGGAGTATATGGCGCCGGAGATTGCGGTATGCGTAGAAACTGAACGCATCCCGCGATCTCCATACATACATACTTACCTGACTGGGGGAAGCGTTGCCACGGCGCCTCTTTTCGCCGAAGTCCGGGGCAGGAGTGAGGCATCGGATCGGCTCATGCGCATAGCGCTATCCGGCGCCATTTTACTGAAGACACATTTGCAGTGTGTCTTCAGCAAAATGGCGCCGGACAGCGCGGTGCTCCAGCGCCGCACTCCTCCACAGGCCCCCGGCAAAACAGGACGCAGCAGCGCTGGAGCACAGAGAAGAAAGGTGAGTATAACTGTTTATTTTTTTTTGTATGTGTGTACAGTGTGAAAGGGATGAGGGGGCCACACATACCAGGATTGGGGGTGAGGGGACCATGCATTCCAGGATTGTGGGGCGAGGGGATCATGCATACAAGGATGAGGGGTACCACACATACCAGAATTGGGTGGTGAGGGGACCATGCATACCATGATTGGGGGGTGAGGGGTACCACACATACCAGGATTGGGGGGTGAGGGGACCATGCATACCAGGATTGGGGGGTGATGGGTACCACACATACCAGGATTGGGGGGTGAGGGGACCATGCATGCCAGGATTGATGGGTGAGGAAACCATACATACCAGTATTGGGAGGTGAGGGGTACCACACATACCAGGATTGGGGGGTGAGGGGACTATGCATACCAGGATGAGGGCTACCACACATACCATTATTGGGGGATGAGTGGCCCATGCATACCAGGATTGGGAGGTGAGGGGTCCATGCATGCCAGGATTGGGGGTTGAGGGGACCATGCATACTAGGATTGGGGGGTGAGGGGACCATGCAAACCAGGATTGGGGGGTGAGGGGACCATGCATACCAGGATTGGGTGGGTGAGGGGTGCCATGCATACCAGAATAGGGATGAGGGGTACCAAGCATGCTAGGATAGGAATGCGGGGTACCATGCATACCAGGATGAGGTATGGGGTGCCATGCGTACCAGGATGAGGGGTATCTTGCATACCAGGATAAGGATGAGGGGTACCATGCATTCTAGGATGAGGGATTGGGTGCCATGCATACCAGGTTTCTGGGATGAGGATGCCATACATACCTGAATTGGGATGAGGGGTACCAAGCACACCAGGATGAGGGGTACCATACATACCAGGAGAGGGATGAGGGGTACCATGTATGCCAGGATAGGGATAAGGTGTACCATGTATAACATTATTGGGGATGAGGGGCCCATGCATACCAGGATTGGGATGAAGAGTGGCATTCATACCAGGATTGGGAATGAGGGGTGCCATACATACCGGGATTGGGGATGAGGGGTGCCATGCATACCGGGATTGGGGATGAGGGGTGCCATGCATCTCGGGATTGGGGATGAGGGGTGCCATGCATACCAGGATTGGGCATGAGGGGTGCCATGCATACCAGGATTGGGTATGAGGGGTGCCATGCATACCAAGATTGGGCATGAGGGGTGCGATGCATACCGGGATTGGGGTTGAGGGGTGCCATGCATACCAGGATTGGGGAGTGAGGGGTACTATGCATACCAGGATTGGGGTTGAGGGGTGCCATGCATACCAGGATAGGGGGATGAGGGGTACCATGCATACCAGGATTGGGGGATGAGGGTTGCCATGCATACCAGGATTGGGGGATGAGGGGGGCCATGCATACCAGGATTGTGGATGAGGGGTGCCATGCATACCAGGATTGGGGAAGAGGGGGGCCAGGCATACCAGGATTGGGGATGAGGGGGGCCATGCATACCAGGATTGGGCATGAGGGGTGCCATGCATACCAGGATTGGGGGGTGAGGGGTACTATGCATACCAGGATTGGGGTTGAGGGGTGCCATGCATACCAGGATAGCTGGATGAGGGGTACCATGCATACCAGGATTGGGGGATGAGGGTTGCCATGCATACCAGTATTGGGGGATGAGGGGTGCCATGCATAGCAGGATTGGGGATGAGGGGTGCCATGCACACCAGGATTGGGGATGAGGGGGGCCATGCATACCAGGATTGGGGATGAGGGGGCCATGCATACCAGGATTGGGGATGAGGGGTGCCATGCATACCAGAATGGGGGATGAGGAGAGCCACGCATACCAGGATTGGGGTAAGCGGTGTCATGCATACCAGGATTGGGGGTGAGGAGTGCCATGCATACCAGGATTGGGGATGAGGGGTGCCATGCATACCAGGATTGGGGTTGAGGTGTGCCATGCATACCAGGATAGGATCGTGGGGACAGGATGGGGGCAGCACAAATACCAGGAGGGGGGAACACATACTCATACGATATATGGGAGACCATATATCAATAAAAATGCTCGCCACCCGGGCGTAGAACGGGTTCAATAGCTAGTATAATAGATTGTTGAATGAATTCCACTTAAAATGTTGGACTTTCTTATATGTGTTATATAGTCATATCTGGTTGCTCTTGGCTTGAGCGCTGTTGCATATCTTTGGGATAGGTCCATACGAGTATGAATATTATTAGTGTATATTATTGATCCATTATTTAACCCTTACTTATATCACTACATAATGTTGACACTTCCACAATGTCCCCTATCACATGTGTGACATCTTCTGTCCTCAGGTTTTCTCCACTTTGCTTCTTCTGATCTTCATCTCTTGTGTCCATGGAAGAGAAGGGCAGGTCCCTGGCGCTGATGGCTGGGAGGCCCCTCTAGTGTCCGGCGGGGGATGTCTCTTCACACCGGACACCACATTTCCTCCACGTGTGAAGGTGGATATGAAGGTCGGAAGTCGGAGTTCTGCACAAGTAATGGCGGACAGTGTGAGGAGCCGCTCCATCTCTCCATGGGAATACAGGTGAATGTACATGGAGTAAAGGCAGAAATAATAATAATGATATATAGGGGTCAGCAGGCCGGAGTATGGGGGACTAAACATGGTTACTCCTGTGTCCTGATTTCTCTCATCTCCTTCCACCAGCTCTAATGTGGACAATAACAGATTCCCTGCGGTCATCAGCGAGGCCCGATGTCTCCACCGCGGATGTTTGGACCCGGAGGGTCATGTGGACCTCAGCATGAACTCAGTCCCCATCAGACAGGAGATCCTGGTCCTGCGTGGTGAGATGAGAGGATGTGTCCCACCTATAGGCTGGAGAAGCAGCTGGTGACGGTGGGCTGCACCTGTGTCCGGCCCATCATTCAGTACCTGGAGTAACAGACGCCATTGTCACGGAGCCTCAGCTGTCATGTAGCGTCTTTGTTACCCCTAGCGACCAATCAGAAATCACGTTTATTTTTCTTCTGTAAATTACAAATGTAAAAGCTGAATTCTAATCAGTTGCTATCGGCAACGAGAGTTTAAGGATTATTTATACAAACAGTGTAGAGAATAATGAAAGTGTTGCCCGTAGCAACCAGTCAGATTCCAGCCATCGATTCCGCACTGCAAGAGGCAAAACGGCAGAAATCTGATTGGTCGTCAGGAGCAGCAGCGACAAGAATTTTGTTATTTTTATAAATCGCTGAGTAATATTATTATAAGACGTATTTCTTGTTTTATAATTGAAATTTTTATTATTATTTGTTGTATTTTTATATAAATGTTTCTCATATTTATACAAATATTTATTACAGAAAATCATTAAAACTATTAGTTAACCTTTGTGTTGTGAGTATATACAGTATATATAGTGGAAAGACAATCCTGGAATCATTTCTCGTTGTTAGAAGATCTTTTACAGTATTTTTTTTTCTTGGTTCCTTAAAATAAAAAATGAAACAAATTTGTAAATCTTGTGTAGTGTATATGTAGCACCCTGAGGACTCGGCTGCTACAGGGGTATTACACCTCAAGCCAGAGGTGTGGTATTCCACTCCCGGGTAAGGATGGAGTGTGGAACTGAGCTCAGTAGGCTGCATGCACTACATACATCCCATTTCCGGGGGACAGAACAACGGTACTCCCACCAAGTATATGTGCAGGTACTACAGCGTCTGTCCCTGGCTGGAGTGGGAGGGGGGTGGAACATCCCAGTAGTGTAGGGGCAGATAGGGGGAGTACTCTGGGTAAAGCTAGGAGCTCATTGGGTGCTAGTCACCTGGGCTCACACATAGAGGGAGTATATAAGGTGGGCACCATCTTAGGACAGGGTCTTTTTAGCAGGGGAGCTCAGCCAGGAGGGCTGACAGGGAGCTGTGGCTCCGGCTGGGCCCAGCTCCAGGGCCAAGCCTGCATTGAAGAGAGAGAGGAGGAAGAAAGGCCCAGAGAAGCAGAGTCAGAAGGAACCCTAAGAACCCAGAATCAGACCAAAAAGGGTGAAGGGTTGGCGGACACGGGTACCGGAACCCGAACTGGTGGAGGCCACTTATCCTCAGCCAGGAACCGGAGGTCGTGGTCAAGATTTGCCACGACCCTCACCAAATCCACCAGAAAGGCACACCAAGCATAGGGTCAGGGAACCCAGAGGAGGTTTGACCACCAAGAGACCCGAGGGAGCCGGCCAAAGGTGGATCCCTGGTGGGAATGGCCAGAGACAGAGAGAGAGAAAGGGAGCTCAGGGCCACGCTCCAGAACTGCCTGGGGGTTAGCCGAGTCCAGGACCTGGTGGACGCAGCACGGCTCGGGTGGTCACTCAAGGCCAGAGTGACTGAGAGAACAACCGTGAGTAAAAACCCTGAAACTGCACCTCAAGTCTCTGACTCTCCTTTCTACAACATAACTACACCCATCATCCACACCTGCTGCCCTGAGGCCATACCCCTCCCGTTGGGGGTTATACCATCACTGCTGCACATATACCACCGGCCTCAGCGGACTGCTCTGCAGCGGCGGCGTACTCAACGGGTGGCGTAGTCGATCAAATTAACATCTACTGCCATAGACTGCCACTTAGTTTGACACCCTGGGCACGGACCGGGTCACCGCCACAAGGACTACTACCCCTATCCAGATCCGGCTCCGGGTAATCCCTTGAACATGGCCCAGGGGGCGTGTCATATACAGCTCTTATGCAGCCTATGTGTCTCCATGGTTACAGATTAGAATGCGCTTGATTCCTCAGTTACTTGCTCTTTCCGGTGCTTTGAGGCTCTTGGAATACAAATATGGTGGTGATCGGAGAACGTAGGAGGAGATTTATTAGGACTAGTGTTTTATTCACCAAGATTATAGAGGATCTGACACCTACTCAAAATTTGAGCTAAATATCTAAACATCCCTGAATTCTCCTGATTCCGACTCTTTTTTCTGTTTCGTAATAAAAATTAGTAATAATTAACAAAATTTAGATTTTCTCAAATGTCAGGCAGGGTTATATTTGTAATAGAGACCCCCATCTTGGGAAGTTGGGGGGTGGTGAGGCGTGGGCTTCTGATCTTCATTCCCTGGACCCCCCAGATAAAGATACTTCTTTTAGATCCTGAATCCGGATTTCTTCTAAATACGTAATTATGATTTTTATTGTGTATACAGATATTAATAAATATATTTATAAATCCCCTCACTGATGAGAAGAGCCCGGTGCCCACAGCTCCCTCTTACATACAAGCACTGATGCTCACCCTATGGTTTTACCATCTTCACTGTTGCTAGGCAACTTCCTTATAAGGTGAGAAGCTCCATATATGATTCCCTCACAAGATTCCATGATGACATCACCCCTATTATGACATCAGAATTCACCACCACTACAGTTTCTTTCTTTTTAATGGTATGATATGAGTGACGATGAATAAATAAATAAATCTTCCATCACTTTTTTATTTTCCTTCTTTTTTGCCGCTCACTGTAGACAAATTAACTTTATTCTGCAGGTTGATACAATTACACAGATATCCAGTTTATTTTGCTTTTTTAATCATTGACCCATAACTTTCATTTTTCTGTTTAGATTTGACCAAGAGCTCAATGGAACGAGCTACAATATTTATGGGTAACAGTGCGCGGTACATGAGATGTTTTCATCATTTGGTTTTTTTTGTGAGGTGAGAAGAACAAAAAAAATTGTCTGCAAGAATTGGTGGAATCTTAATTTTTTTTATAGACTAAAAGGATTTTCCGGCCGCTTCCTTCCACATTGGGAGGTGAGTGAGCTGCCGTCTGAGGAAACCTACCAAGTCACAGGCATGATGGCGGCCACACTTACACCGTCCCATCATGTATCTGTAGATGTGATGTCATCAGCACTGTTCACTTCCCAGTATGGAAGTACGCGGCGCTGAACAAACCCTTGAAGATTCCATAGGTCCCAGGTGCACTATGCCATACCGTGCTGCCGCAGACCTGCTGATTTCAGCACTGCAGCGCTGCCATACTCACCACATAATGCTGCCTGGCTGCTGGCTGCTGCGGAGAGCTGTGCACAGACCCCTATCTTGGGAAGCGGATGTGGGGGGAGGTGTGGGCCTCTGAGCTGCAGTCTCTGATCCACCAGTAAATATACTTCTTTTAGCATCTGAATCTGGATTTCTTATAGAAATTATATATTTTTTATTATGTAGAACAGATGTAAATGATTGAATTTAAAACATAAAAATCACCCCCGCTGGTCAGAGGAGTAAAGCCCCCACAGCTCTTTCCTCCATGCCTGCACCTGGTACTGATGCTCAGCCTGTGATGATGCTGCTTGTGTTGCTAGGCAACTTACTTTTATGGAGAGAAGCTCCATATAAGGTAACATCTCAACATTCCATGATGATATCACTGCTATTATGACATCATAATGCACCAACAATACTTGTGCCAGTGTTTACAGCTACAGTGTCACTTTGACATTCCGGTGTCATTGTTGTTGGTGATTAACTACATAGCTAGTGATTTACTGACTGCGATTTGGATTTATTTGAAATGTCTGAAATTCCTTCAGACAATTTTCAGGTGTTAGCACTGCTGCAGGGGATTCTTACCACCTATGCCCCTGACATTGTGCTACCACTACCCAATGGCGTCCTCAGCTTCACTTACCGGCTGGTTATGGAGCTAGTGAGAGACTGCCTGACCAAATACCAGCAAGGTCGTATGAGCTCAGCATATCTTGAGCATTTACAGAAGAACATCAGGACATTGGTGCAACAGGTAAGTAGCAGAAATCTGCACAAAACATATAAAAGTAATAATGATGGAATATAAGTTTATTCACATAAAATTGTTCTTTAGGCCGACAGTAATATAGTATACTAGCTATTGAACCCATTCTACGCCCGGGTGGGGAGCATTTGTTACTGGTATATGGTCCCCTATCCTGGTTCATGATCCCCCATCCTGGTCCATGCTCCCCCATCCTCGTCCATGCTCCCCCATCCTGGTCTATGCTCCCCCATCCTGCTTCCCCATCCTGGTATATGCTCCCCCATCCTGGTATATGCTTCCCTATCCTGTTATGTGCTCCCCCATCCTGTTATGTGCTCCTCCATCCTGTTATGTGCTGCCCCCATTCTGGTCCATGCTCCCCCATCCTGTTATGTGCTCCCCCATCCTGTTATGTGCTCCCCATCCTGTTATGTGCTCTGCCATCCTGTTATGTGCTCCACCATCCTGCCCCCCCATCCTGTTATGTGCTCCCCATCCTGTTATGTGCTCCCCCATCCTGTTATGTGCTGCCCCCATCCTGTTATGTGCTCCCCCATCCTGTTATGTGCTCCCCATCCTGTTATGTGCTGCCCCTATCCTATGTGCTGCCCCCATCCTGTTAAGTGCTCCCCATCCTGTTATGTGCTCCCCCATCATGTTATGTGCTTCCCATCCTGTTATGTGCTGCCCTTATACTATGTGCTGCCCCCATCCTGTTATGTGCTCTTCCATCCTATTATGTGCACCCCATCCTGTTATGTGCTCCACAATCCTGTTATGTGCTCCCCCATCCTGTTTTGTGCTCCCCCATCTTGCTCCCCCATCCTGTTATGTGCTACCCATCCTACTCACCTTTCCATCGCTCCCCGGAAGCGCGTCACCTGTGTTATTTTACTGAAATGACAATCGGAATCTGGCTCCATTTTAGTGAAGACACATTTACCGCATGTATTCAACAAAAAGGCGCCAGAGTACTCGCGTGCGCATACAGCGCTGTCCAGTGTCATTTTATTGAAGACACACTGCAAATCTGCTTTCACTAAAATGGCGCCAGATAGCGCGCTATGCACAAGCGCCGATTCCGACGTTGCATTCCTCCCCCGGCCTAGGTATGCGTAGGCTCTGAACGCAGTATGCCTTCAGTGCCTACGCATACTGCGATCTCCAGTGCCATATACTCATCTTATCTGTCACCTGTAATGGCTGGATGCATTCTTCTGTCTGGGGCCAGACTGTGCAGGCGCAGTCTATAGAGGCTTCGGACAGACGGACACATCCCTGATTATATTATAGACAACTGGCACCAAGTCACCAGATATGTAGTAATTGTAAAGTAGATCGCAGGAGTAAAGTGGTGGCATAACCGGCCTCCTCCATGTTCTCTCATGATTTTCCCTTTCTATTTATTTCCATCTTTATAGTCTGAAGAAAAATCCTCAAGTGGAGAATTGGCCTTTATTATACAACTGGCCCAAAATGTCCTGTATGTACTGGAGCGTCCGGCCGGCTCACTGGAGCGTCTGGTAAGGATCCATCACCTTCTATATCACACGTCCTGGTCTGATCTTCTCCAGATTAGCCGTCATACAGCAGAGGGGCAGATTTATGATGTCAGAGGTGCAGGATATTCTATGGCCGCCTGTCTCTACGGCTGCAGAGGTTGTGTTTCCGTCTCTGTCTCACTCCATCATCACAATCTTCCATCTTGTAAATGCTGCAGTTCTGATAATAGAAGTTATTAGAAAACAGCTGTAGATACAAGTCCCTTACAAATTCATGTGGATTTTCTGGAGGGAGCGGCCGTGTATGGTCCATCCAATACTGAGATTGTCCCGTAGATCCAGGTTTAGTACTTCCTCCCTTATGCATAGTCCGTCCAATACTGAGCTTATTCCCTAGGTCCTAGTTTAGTACTTCCTGACTTATGTACAGGTCGTCCCCTTGTCACAAACTAGATAAATCCTATAGGTTTGTTTGTAACCCAAATTTGTATATAAGTTAAAACAGGGTAAAAAAAAACAATAATTTTTTGCTCGCTGCCCGCCACCCGGTCCTCCTTTTTCCATCATAGTGCACCACATTTCCAGCCTCTTCACTATGGGGCAGGACTTCCAGCCTCATCCTTATGACCTTATGATGAACAGTGACCTCTGGGTCCTGAATGCGGCCAGAAGTCCTAGACAATAGTAAAGAGACCAGAGAAATGGCACATGACAGTGGAAAGGACTGGAGGGTGAATATTAGCTTTTTTTTCAACATCAACCCTTTGTATCTTGGAGTCGTTTGTAAGTCAGAAGTTCATAAGTCGAGGATGGACTGTGTACGGTAATTTAGTATTTGTGAAATGTTATATTAATTGCACATATTAAACCCATCAGGAAACATCAGAAGGTGACTCCGAAGAGGGGGAAAACCTGACTATCCCGGACCCTAATACCAGTCAGCAGGGGCTGAACACTGATCTGATGGAAGGTGAGCAATCATCTAATATTCTTACATTCACATATCGAGATATTATAGAGAACGGCAGAGAACATGTAGATTTACTCTCCAACCTCTGTATGAGGCCGGTGACGGCTCCGGAGCCCCTTATAGACTATAATGGAGGGGGCGCAGGTAATTCTGCTTCTCTCCTCTGTGCTCTTCTTTATCATGTACAAGGAGGCTCCTAGGTCCCCAATCATGTAATTGTTCTAGGATGAATCAGATCCTGAACAATGGCCATTTATGGTCCAGAATATCCATCTATGGAGGAGCCATAAATATATACGTTGTGTGCAGAATCCCATATACCAGTATTACACCGTGTACAGAGCCCGTCTCATCTCCTTCTTAATATGGATGTTATATATTATGTACTGATATCGTCTAATACAAAACGTTTCCTCATTATTATAGGAATATCTGTGCCACCAATTAATGACGGTGGAATATGTGAGACCCCCGAGGTCCAGGAATCTGTCAGTGTAAGTATCAGCGGAGACGTCTGTGTACCATCAGGTAACGGGGGTGAATTACACATATAATATTATCCCCCATATGACGAGGGGATATCCCTATTCTTCTTGTAGATCAGATCTATTGTGTGTGATGGCGGCATTATTATTCCTGCCCCCGCTGTGTGATCTCCCGTCTCCTCCCCTGCAGTACAGTGATGTCTGTGTATGGGGGATATCCCCTATATATAATGGTGTGTGTGGGGGTCTGGCTTGTATCACGTCCACATAATATACAGGAGAAGTTCCTGCATCCACAGATTTTATCTTTCTGCAGATTTTATGCTTTAATGCCATTTCTTATTATTTCTAGGCCTTGATCGGATCATTGAACCCAGGGAGAAATCCTTGTAAGAGCGACTACGAACAGATCAAACAGTTCAGCTGTGGAGCTTTTGGGTGAGCTTGATGTCGGCATAATATTCGGTTTCTAGGGCTCCTTATGATGATCCCTCTGTCTCTGTGCCCGTACAGTGTTACCATAGAGGAATTATTGGAGTCCACATCCCTGTTCTCTAGAGAAGAGCGGATCTGGCATAATTCACATTCGCCTGTTCATGCAGACTTTCCTGGGAAATGTGATTCACGAATTGAATGTCTTTTGTTATGGTCTGGGTTCTCTCCAGACCCCAGAGCCTAATAAATGTAAGATGTAAAAAGTGGACAATAGACTTATACTGACCTCACTGTTCACCTCTCCGACCCCTCTGCTTTTTACCAACATCCGTCCAGTCCTCACCACATCTTCAGATTGCCGCTGCTCACGCTGGGCCAGAACTTCTAGTTTTGAGGAGCTTCAGGAGGATTCTATGCAAGCTCATGAAGGTTCCCAACTCCACGACACCGTGACCTTTCATGCGTTTGTGCAGAATCCTCCTAGACCTCCTCAATGCCAGAAGTCCTGTCTCAGCCTTAGACATGTTTGGACTTCTGCACTGGCAGCAGAGATTTGAAAGTGCGGACCAGGCAGTTGAGGCAGAGGGGCCGGAGAGGTGAGGATAAGAATGTGTTTTTTTAACATTTTGAAGGCCTTTTAAGGTTTAGAAAATAGTGTTCACTTGCTCATCATTTTGCTGAATCCATGAGGAAGCAAATTACAAAATAAAATCGCCATTTTGGTGAATACAGATCATTGTAAAATATGAGTAGAATTCTATTTCACTGTAATTAATTCTCTCATCTCTTCTGTGCACATCTAATTGTCATTATTCAGTTCATTTACGATGGGGCATGGATGAGGACCTCCCAGTGGAGATCATCTATGTAGCGATGGCAGCATATCTAGTATTCACCATTAGTACAGGAGATGTGATGAGGTCTATAGACAGACTGTTAGTAAGAATACATTATAAACCACCGATTTTCTTCCTCTTCAGAACCGTCCACTTAGTGCGCCAAAAAGACTCCAAACAGTTATACGCCATGAAGAAACTGGACAAGCAGAAGCTGAAAGATCCAGTAAGACTTGAACGGGCCTTTCTAGAGAGGGACATCCTAACATTTGCAGATTGTCCCTTCGTGGCCTCCATGTTGTGCTCCTTTCCAACTACACGTCATCTGTGCATGGTCATGGAGTATGTACCAGGTAGGACATATCCATCGTATCTATATCCAGCGCTGGTCTGCTCATCTCTAGGACCTTCTCCATAAGCAGAATGTGACCACATAGATGGTTACATGTCCACACTGCTTTTACTATAAGTTATCTGTTAGCAACATGCCAGAAAAATGAATTTGTCTGTGAAGGTCTTCAGGGTATGTCCTCACTGAGCATGGCAGAAATCTCCACTATGGAGAAAGGAGGATTTGACTGAATTTTAACAGTTTGCACCATGTTTCCTCAAAAATAACACAGGGTCTATAGTTTTTTGCTGTGAGAGATGGGTTCGTTGTTTTTCAGGGGATGTCTTATTGTTTTCCTCATGCGCAACAATCCACATTTATTCTTGAAAAAAAGAAACATTTTTTCAAATATAACTATATCATCAAACACACACACTGCACATACACACACTACATATTCACATGTACAGTTGTGCTCAAAAGTTTACATACCCCGGCAGAATTTTTCCTTTCTTGGCCTTGTTTCAGAGAATATGAATGATAACTTTTTCTCCACTCACGGTTATTGGTTGGGTGAAGCCATTTATTGTCAAACTCCTGTGTTTTCTCTTTTTAAATCTTAATGACAACCAAAAACATCCAAATGACCCTGATCAAAAGTTCACATACCCCAGTTCTTAATACCGTGTATTGCCCCCTCTAACATCAATGACAGCTTGGAGTCTTTTGTGGTAGTTGTGGATGAGGTTCTCTATTTTCTCAGATGGTAAAGCTGCCCATTCTTCTTGGCAAAAAGCCTCCAGTTCCTGTAAATTCCTGGGCTGTCTTGCATGAACTGCACGCTTGAGATTTCCCCAGAGTGGCTCAATGATATTGAGGTCAGGAGACTGAGATGGCCACTCCAGAACCTTCACTTTGTTCTGCTGTAGCCAATGACAGGTCGACTTGGCCTTGTGTTTTGGATCGTTTTCATGTTGGAACGTCCAAGTACGTCCCATCCGCAGCTTCCGGGCTGATGAGTGCAAATTTTCCTCCAGTATTTGCTGAGTTTGACAATAAATGGCTTCGCCCAACCAATAACCATGAGTGGAGAAATTTTTTTTTGTTATCATTCATACTCACTGAAACAAAACCAAGAAAGAAAAATTCTGCCGGGGTATGTAAACTTTTGAGCACAACTGTATACACAGAAACACTGCACATACACACATCACATACATACACATGTATATACACACACAGCAAATACATAGATATATATGTACATGCACACACAGCACATACATACACATGTTTATACACACATATACTGCACATACAGATGTATATACACACACAGCACATACATAGATATGTACATGCACACACAGCACATACATACACATGCCTATACACACACAGCACATACATAGATACGTACATGCACACAGCACATACATACACATGCCTATACACACACTGCATAAATGATACACAGTAGCCTGCCTCCCCTTCAGTTCATCTAGACTCTCTTGTAGTTAAAGGACCTATGGTCACATCATGGTCACATGACCATGATGTCACCAAAAGTCCTTAAGCAGTCTTAACCTCAGAATAAAAATGCTGGGAGCCCCTAAAAGAGTGCGGGCCCTGGGCAACTCCCAAGTGTCCCCCCCCCCCCTCCTAATGCTGGCCCTGACTGTAACTAGGGCTTATTTTTGGAGTAGGACTTATATTTCAAGCATACTCCAAAAATCCTGTAAAACCTTGCTAGAGCTTATTTTCGGGGTAGGTGTTATTTTCGGGGAACCACGGTAGATGAGCATTTCATAGAGAAATGAACCAGAGGCTCGTAGATGAAGCCCAGCTCTGTCTTTTTGTATAGGGTCGCTCTGCAGTATATAGTATACGCTCTACATAGTACAGTACATAAAGCAAAGCCACAAATGAGCAAAAGCTGTACAAATAAATGCAATAAAACAACCCCCTATATAAAAATATGAATCTTTATTAGTCCCATGGAATAAATAACTTAAACTAACAAGGTAACTCATAGAAAAAAGGGATACTAATACGGGCAAAAAAGTATAGTGTCTTACAATAAATAAGCGAGATAAATCTATAAATCATAGAAGATGTCAGCAATCTCATAGGATGGGGTAGTATATATAATATATTCTTGTTGATGGTAATATCCAGCCATGAAGGAGAGTGGATAGCTATATTTAAGAAAAAAAGTATGAGTACCGCGCTGCAACAAGCGTTTCATACTCCGTCAGATTATATTACACCATACTATGAGACGGCTGACACCTTCTATCAATTATAGATTTATTTAGGTTATTTATTGTAATATACATAGTATAGCTTCACATTTTTATATGGGACGTTGTTTCCTTACACTTATTTCTGCAGCTTTTGCACATTTGTGGTTTTGCTTCATAGACATTCAGCGCAGTCCTAGTTACTATTAGGGTACGCTCCATTGTTTTTCTTTTGCATTATTACACAGTATATCTCTATGTGTGACATCCTGCCCCAATGTCTCATCTTATTTCTCATTCACAGCATCATGTGTCATTTACATTGTAACAAACCCTCTCCTGTCATACTTGCTTTCTCCTGTAGGAGGAGACTGTGGCAGTCTTATGAACATCTATGGACCTTTACCTGTCCCCTTGGCCCGAAAGTACATTGCAGAAACAGTCCTGGCTGTGGAATACCTGCACAGCTTTGGTGTGGTGCACCGAGACCTGAAGCCTGAGAAGTAAGTGCCCCCTCTAGGAGGAAGAAAGTTAGAGATTGTCATAAAGTCTATGGGTTATTACTTGGGGCTGACACCGTCTGTTTTTTCACAGCCTCCTGGTATCGGCATCTGGTCATATTAAAGTCACGGACTTCGGACTTTCCAAACTCGGCCTCATGAGACCAACATCAGAAACCTACAAGGCTCCAACCGAGGACGTCACCAGAGAGTTCCGTGATGATGAGGTCGGCTTTACTTACAGGATCTTGTTCTTTACTCTTCTCATCTATTTCTTCTTCTCTGATATCTTCTCATCTAGAAAACGTTTTCCTCTGATGTTATTCGTCACAATTATTTTCTCAGCTCCTCATCTCCTTCTTCTGTTGCTTTCCAGATTGCTGGCTCCCCTGAATACATCGCCCCTGAAGTCATCTTACAGGAAGGCTATGGGCGGCCTGTGGACTGGTGGTCGGTAGGGATCATCCTACACGAATTCCTTCTATTCCGTGTACCATTTCATGGGGATTCCAAATATGACACTTACTGCAGTATATTAAGGGGTAAGTAAAATAATCTGGATGCGGTGTGGTGTCATTGTTATTTGCTTAGATTGGTTCTGTGGTTTAGTTACTTGTTGTGTTAATACAAAAGATTTTTGTTTTAATAAAGTAAATGAAGAGGTTTTATTTTCTGTAACATTTTCTTTTAATATAACAGATGAGATAACTTGGACATTTGATAATCGCACTCCTCCACCTGATGCTCAGGACATCATCACTGAGCTGCTCAGAAAAGATCCGGCACATAGACTTGGGACAGGTAATGTATATAATAGTATTAATAATGAATTATTACACATCTGTGACCAGACAAATGATCACGCCCCTGAGGATCAGCACTGAGGTTCTCTGCTTTACTTTCAGCAACTTTTCTTCACATCAGCTCTGTTACGTCTTTAGTTCAGAGTAACAAAAACTGTTCAGATATGGAGCTGTCTATCTGATAATGTCTAGATCACTTTTTATTGTCTTCCTTTCCCAGGAGGAGCGAAAGAGATCAAAATGCATCCATTCCTATGTGGCATAGACTTTGACAGTCTTCTAAGTAAAGAGCCACATTTCATTCCTGACTTTGAGTCAGAAGAGGACACTGGCTACTTTGACCGTAAGTAGAAGGAGACGTCATCTGCAGAAAGCTTTTGTGTGTCTTGTCTTTCATATTTTGTGACAATCAGTCCCAATCATTATTAGTGATAAAATGGTGACTTTCCGTGATCGGGTCTAATACTAATAATGTCTAATAACACTTGTGCTTTTCAGCTCAATGTAGCAATTACGAACTTATTGATTCAGATGAGGGGGACACAAGCGAGGATAATGACTGGCCAGAAAGCCTGAACTTTATATCATCGTCTCAAAGGCTTTCTAAAGTAAGTGTGACCGGTAAGATCTATAAAACTTATAATTAAAATAAAGTTTAAATATGTATTTATTTTATTTTTCTCTATGTTTTAGCTCTGTTCCACCAGTACCAGGGTGATGAACGATGAAGAACTGAAGCCACCTCCAGTGTATTCCCCAGAGAGTGCAAAACACTCAGACATGTGAGTAAATTATTATTATTATCGGGTTTGGATCTGATATATCAGAAGATAAACTGTAAGATAAGTGTAACTCAGCACTATATCCAGCGCCACCACCCCATGATTGATGATCACTGTGGTTCTGGCTTGTGATAACGCCGGCGATAACAGCCGATCATTACGACCAGTCAATCATTTCCAGCTCATTTCAGGCCAATATTACTAGCGATTCTCCATTCTTAGTGATAGAAGTGGGTCCTGAGCAGGGTGCCTCCTCCATGTTATCCAAATGTCCTAACCGGCCTTGCAGACGGGTGTTCGTCCATTTTGTATTGATTTCGCTTGTAATTTATGTTTTTCTTCTACCAAACAGGCAGCAAGAATCTTCCCCTTCTAAACCTGATGGAGACAAGCAGTGTTTTACTGCTAAGGACAGCGAGTCCTCCCCATTGTCAGGTGTGTACAGGTCTATATGACATCCTATCACAGTCTGTGGTCAATACATGTAATGTGAACGTGCACATAAAGGATCAGAAAATTACTACTTTTTTCTCCCTATAAAGCGATGAGCAGTTCATTCTGTAAAAATCTCCATTCTTTTATGCATTAAAAGTTCTAAGGGGCCATTCAGTCTTCTGCCAAACTGACCCGAAACCTGCGCCCACGGCCCCATATGGCCCATACTGACCCCTTTATGGCCTCAATGTTACACTGAGGTTTATGTAACTGATTATAAGGCAACACTGCGGCACATTACAAGTAATGTCATGGTAAGAAGGGACATAGCTCCTTGTCGAGACCCCACATGGCAGGTTTCATATTAATCAGTTCTCTGGGTAATCTAATTCTCACCCCTCTGCTGATGTTATGTATATGTGACATATTTCCCCCATTATGGGGCAATAATCGATTACCAGGGCTACAAGCCATGAGAATAACACCATCCTATAGAACCATACAAAGCTCATCTCTTAGGAGTTTATAATCAACATCTTTTTCTTGTTTTTTATTCGAATTTCCAGTTCAGGGGAAAAGAAAACCGAAAAAACAACAAAAACCAGAGAGAGAAGAAGAAGGGGAAAGGAGAAGAGGTGAGTGTGACAATAAGCCCCATGTTGTGTGGTGTCGGCCGTGGAGCAGATCAGTCAGTGGTGGGATTGTCACATGTATGATGGCGGACAATCCCCCCGTACCTGTGTATGGATGATTCCTCTGCCGTCCGGCCACAGTGACCGCACAGCCGTGTCCTCTGATATGGAGTCCTGTTACTGACATCAGTGTTACGTCTCTTCTCATAGGTTCTCTCTTCCGCCGGGTGATCTCATCCTGCCGGCGTGGACTATCCAGGGCTGCTCACTCCATCCGAGAAAGCTGCTTATTTGGTGTCTGTCACCGCGGCTCCATAAAAATCGCGAGGGCAGAAAACCGCCACGTCTAGCACCCTGAGGAAAGTACAGCGCGTCCACCATCAATGCTGTACCTGTATGGAAGGACTGGCACCATCTACATGTGGCCTCCTGACCAGCAAGGAACATCTGCTGAAGAAGGAGGCTCCTCCAAGAACATCTCCTCGTCCTTCCATGCAATTCTAAATTTAAAAATAAAACTTTTAAATTGATTAATGTCCCTTTGCATTTAATAGAATCCTCCTGACATTTATGGGGTGTCAGTTGTTTACGACATACATGTCTGATGGGTGGGCTACAAACAGGAGAACATCTGTTCCATGTCTCCCAGTAATCCTCCAGACTTCGGCCAAAAGTGGAGGAGAGGACCAGTGATTCTGTTACACCTAAAAATGACGGTCAATCTAGGAAAAGCATGTTCTGATCCATAGATTTTATCCATAGACTCGGACCCTTTTACCTAAATGTGGCTCGACCTAAGTTTTATGCACAGGAACCAATTGGATTCGGTGCTGGGCGTCCTGGGGAGCCCAGGGGTCACATGCCCACTGTGACATAATAAGACCTTCTGTATTCTAGAGACCACCCTTCTCACCGGGGCTGTGGGGTCAGTAAGACAATCTCCACCTATAATAATGACTAATAGAAAATAATTGTGAATATTCAGCAATTTGTGCAGGAAAATCTTTAATATTACACAAGGTATCCCGTGATCCACCGCAGGGAGACAGCGGAGTTCATTTGTACTAGGTATGTACAGCACCGTTGGTTCCAGCATTCAGATGAATACAATTTTGTTAGCAGTCCTCCAGCTCCCACTCCATGGTAGTGACTATGGTAGGGTCCTCTGGCAAGGTGGAAATGTTGCGGGAGCAACATCCCGAATCTGCCCCTCTCCTGTGCCCGTCCGGAGTGATGTTCCAGCCGGAAGCGCTGTTGCTGAGTGGGGGACGTGAACAATTGTATTTATTTTTAGTTTTTCATTCATTTTTATTCAAATAAGAATGGTAAAATGGGACAGTAAAAAAAGGAAGGAAAAGAGGGGAGAATTAAATACTCAGTGTGGACAGTACTATATAAAAAAAAATTCATAAAAACACTATGAAATTAATCCCCAAGGATTTTATAACCCCAGTTGTGGGATTAGAATGTGCTACCTGGGGAACAGGCATCAATGTCACCCATCGCTGTGTATGTATGAGAGTGCCATTGAAACAAGACGGAATTGGTATGCAGTTGTTAAAAATTGTTATATGCCTAACTCTAAAAAATGAATATTGTATATATATGTACATACAGTGGGGTAACTATAGTCTGATGGGCCCGGGATTGCGCCCCCCCCCACATCCTGAATAAATGTATACAGTGGGTACGGAAAGTATTCAGACCCCTTTACATTTTTCACTCTTTGTTTCATTGCAGCCATTTGGTAAATTCTAAAAAGTTCATTTTTTTCTCATTAAAGTACACTCTGCACCCCATCTTGACTGAAAAAAACAGAAATATAGAAATTTTTGCAAATTTATTAAAAAAGAAAAAAACTGAAATATCATAAGGTCATAAGAATTCAGACCCTTTGCTCAGACACTCATATTTAAGTCTCACGCTGTCCATTTCCTTGTGATCCTCCTTGAGATGGTTCTACTCCTTCATTGTGTCCAGCTGTGTTTAATTAAACTGATAGGACTTGATTTGGAAAGGCAAGCACCTGTCTATATAAGACCTCACAGCTCACAGTGCATGTCAGACCAAATGAGAATCATGAGCTCAAAGGAACTGCCCAAGGAGCTCAGAGACAGAATTGTGGCAAGGCAAAGATTTAGCCAGGGTTACAAAATAATTTCTGCATTACTCAAGGTTCCTAAGAGCACAGTGGCCTCCCTAATCCTTAAATGGAAGAAGTTTGGGACCACTAGAAGTCTTCATAGACTTGGCCATCCAGCCAAACTGAGCAATCGTGGGAGAAGAGCCTTGGTGAGAGAGGTAAAGAACAAACCCAATCACTGTGTCTGAGCTCCAGAGATGCAGTAGGGAGATGGGAGAAAGTTTTACAAAGTCAACTATCACTGCAGCCCTCCACCAGTTTGGCCTTCATGACAGAGTAGCCCGATGGAAGCCTCTCCTCAGTGTAAGACATATGAAAACCCGCCTAGAAGTTGCTCAAAAACACATGAAGGACTCCCAGACTATGAGAAATAAGATTCTCTGGTCTGATGAGATGAAGATAGAACTTTTTGGTGATAATTCTAAGCGGTATGGGTGGAGAAAACCAGGCACTGCTCATCACCTGCCCAATACAATCCCAACAGTGAAACATGGTGGTGGCAGCATCATGCTATGGGGGTGTTTTTCAGCTGCAGGGATAGGATGACTGGTTGCAATTGAAGGAAACATGAATGCGGCCAAGTACAGAGATATCCTGGATGAAAACCTCTTCCAGAGTGCTCTGGACCTCAGACTTGGCCGAAGGTTCACCTTTCAACAAGACAATGACCCTAATCACACAGCTAAAATAACAAAGGAGTGGCTTCAGAACAACTCTGTGACCGTTCTTGACTGGCCCAGCCAGAGCCCTGACCTAAACCCAATTGAGCATCTCTGGAGAGACCAGAAAATGGCTGTCCACCAACGTTCACCATCCAACTTGACGGAACTGGAGAGGATCTGAAAGGAAGAATGGCAGAGGATCCCCAAATCCAGGTGTGAAAAACTTGTTGCATCATTCCCAAGAAGATTCATGGCTGTACTAGCTCTAAAGGGGGCTTCTACTCAATACTGAGCAAAGGGTCTGAATACTTATGACCATGTGATATTTCAGTTTTTCTTTTTTAATAAATTTGGAAAAATTTCTACATTTCTGTTTTTTTTTTCAGTCAAGATGGGGTGTAGAGTGTACTTTAATGAGAAAAAAATGAACTTTTTAGAATGCAATGAAACAAAGAGTGAAAAATTTAAAGGGGTCTGAATACTTTCTGTACCCAATGTATATAAAATAATATAATACACGCTAATCATGAGTAGATAGTATATATCGTGTCAAATATAAATAACCATAGAATTGTTACTCTATTCAATACTACCCTATTACGGACATATTAGGCTCCATCGCCATAAATTACAAATCCAACCAAAACAAAGCAACGAAAAAGGAGCCAATGGTTTTAAAGATATGCATCAAAATTTATTAGTACATAGATGATCAGACAAAAGCAGGAATCAGTGTGGAAAACACATGAGGAATAGAAACCCGCAACAACCCTCTCCACATGGCGGACACATGCAGGACCAAACAGTACAATTTAAGTCGGATATAGACTATCTAAGTATTTGAGGAGTAACACCATACATAGATGACCGCGGGACCGGAAGTGACGTGTGCGTCACCATGGGGATCCGGACGCCGGCCAGCATCCGCGTCATGTGACAGAAGCGGGGGCTACAGAATAGCCACAACACCTCATGTCACTGGGACACGGAAAGCCGGCCGGCGCACAGACCCACATAGTCAGCACATTTGCCTGACTGTCTCCTTCACTAGACCAGGTATCATCGCAGCCCTCTCACTGAAATAACGAGAGTCAGTTCTATAGTCAGTTCTATAAGGCCATGATGCCACATATCAAAGATTGTCTAAAAGATAAAATAAAGAAAGAAGGGAAAGAAAACATGATCCGGGGGGGGGGGAAGACCCAAGTGCGACATGTGAGGTAAAAAAATAAAAAAATAAAATAAAGAACAGATGATACCCATCCGGATATATTTGGCATCCCTGATTGTATATACATATCAGATCACAGGCACACACACAAATGATGTTATTTGTTATATCAACATAATTTTTAATTTTTTAGGGGGCCAACATTTGGCTGTGTCATCAGATATATACCCCATAATTCGCCCAAATACATACATGTGTGCGATGATGTCCATCAGTGTATATACACACATAAATAAACAAAATTGCGCCGTGTGCGCCCATATGTATGTGTGTACATAACATACATGACGGAGATATAACAGTACCCTGCACACCCATTGTGCAATAGACACCCAACATACTACAAAACATATGTTCATATGCAAGATACACAACATTAAGATACATAATATCGAAAAATGTCATTGAAGAAAATATCAGTCCACTTTTTCGTTTTATACAACATTATAGCATGAATTGATATTTACATGTAGTATAATAGATGTATCTATGAGTACAGATTATAATCTTACAGCTTTAATAATTTAATATCTCCACCATGCAGATTGTCGTCCATGATCCCCCGCAGATTCACATGGACTGAATGGAACACCATGTCCGGTAGAGGGCCCATTCTCACGGCCGGATCGAGAAACCACCCCCAGATAGTGAAGAAAAGAAACGACCAGACAAAAGGTAAGAACTAATTATTGCAAGAAAAACAGTGAGTTAAAATCATTAAAACCATGTATATTGGATGTTAAGATTATAAAATCTAGCCTCAATTAACTGTGGCCACCTTAGATAGAACTTTGTGGTAGATACTAGGGATTAGAGAAAGGGGGAATAGCTAATGCTCTCATTGAGTCCCTTTGGGTGCAATGTGTTGAGGGACCAAATCCAACAGGATTCCATTTGGGCCAGTCGCTGACCCACCTTACCCCCCCGTATACTGGGTATTATGCAGTCGATGCCCCTTATTTTGAGCATCGACGCATCACAATTGTGGTGGATCTTAAAATGGCGAGGTAAGGTTTTGAGGGTGGATATGTCCGTGTGGTCAGCCGCAGCAATAATGTCCAAAACGTGCTCGCGGACACGCACTTTAAATTGACGGGTAGTCATGCCCACATATATAAGTCCACATGGACACGTGGCAAAGTATATAACATATCTAGTAGTACAGGTGATGTATCTATTGATCCTGTAGACCATCTTTGGTTTTTGAGAGGGATTATGGGAAGTACCGCTCGCCCGACCCTTACAGAAACTGCAAGATGTCAGTGAATAGTAAAGTTATTACAGGACTGGTTGACACTGCGGGGTCCCTGAAAAGATCCAGATCAGGGATCCTGGAGGTTGTCAGATCCTTCTACTCGCACCTCTTGGGGAAGAGGGATCTGGATTGGGATGAGATGTCGGCTTTTCTGGCTGAAGCCGTCCCCGAACCAGGGGTAGACCCCTCTCTTGGCGTTTTGACAGAGATGATCAGGGAAGAGGAAGTTAAGTTGGCGATTGAAGGGCTTGCCCTAAAGAAATCTCCCGGTCCAGATGGCTTAACATCTGAATTCTATAAGACCTTTAAGGACGCCTTGGTTCCCCTCTTGACTGAGGTATTCAATGAATGTCTTTCCTCGGGCACTCTGCCAAAGTCAATGAGGAGGTCTGCCCTGATTATCTTGTCAAAGGGTAAGGACTCATCTTGCATTGAGAATTGGCGTCCCATAGCGCTTCTCAATGCAGACAGGAAGGTTTTGGCAAAGGTGCTGTTTAATCGGCTCGTGAAATTTGCGCCCCGGCTCCTTTCGGGAGCCCAGCATTGCTCTGTTCCGGGCCGCAGTACAATTAGTGCTGTACTCTGTGTCCGAGAGGCGGTGGAGCAGAGTAGGGCTGGTCACTGGAAGGGGTACATGCTGTCATTGGACCAGGCAAAAGCGTTTGATCGGGTTAATCATGAGTACCTCTGGTCTGTCCTTCTGAGGTATGGCCAGCCGGGGGGGTTTGTTGATTGGCTTAAGACCTTGTACGCTGGGGCAGAGAGTTTCCCGCTTGTGAACGGTTGGATTGGCAGCTCTTTTGAGGTTGGGTGTGGTGTTCGCCAGGGTTGTTCCTTGAGCCCGCTGCTGTACGTGTTTGCGATTGACCCACTTCTTAGGAGGGTGGAGCGTGGACCATTGGCTGGGATCGTGATGGACCGGGCAGCACCGGAAGCCACTCTGAGAGTGGTGGCGTATGCCGATGATGTCACCGTTTTTGTTTCCTCTGATGGGGAGGCAGAATGGCTGATGTCAGAGGTAAATCGCTACTCGGAGGCATCCGGGTCCAAGATCAACCGGGATAAGTGTGAGAGTCTCTGGCTGGGAGGAGGAGATTCTGGTTTTGATCTCCCGGACACCCTTCCAGAACCCAAAGTCTCTGCAAAAGTTCTTGGCATCAAATTTGGCCAGGGGGATTGCCCCAAACAAAATTGGGACAGCAGGCTACAGATCGCCATTCAGAAGGTGTACCAATGGAAGGGTTGGTCTTTGACCCTAAGGGAAAGGATAAACCTGATCAAAACTTACCTGCTCCCTGTGCTGATCTATCTGGGCAGTGTGTGCATCTTGCTGGAGCCTCTCTGGACTCGGGTCTACAGTTTGTTCTTCCAACTGTTATGGGGGAATAGACTGAACCTGGTCAAGAAGGAGGTTACTTACCATACGAGGAGACTAGGAGGGTAGGGTATGGTGAACCCTGTGGTATTCCTTGTGAATACCTTCATTAAGATCAATATTGCAAACCTCTGGAAAGAGAGGGCTCCTCTGTGGGTATTCTCCTGTAAGCGATGGTTTCAGCCTTTCTTCCAGGAATGGGAGACAGGAGCGCAAGTGAAAGATCTACGCACACCACATGGACATCTACCGGCTTACGCTACTGTGGTTCTGAAGGTAATTCGCAGGTGGGGTCTGGGAATGTGGGAGTTCAGGACTCTGCCAAGGAAGCTCCTTGACAAAAGGGTTCTCTTGACCCATTTTCAGAGGCCTCTGGCGCGCAGGGATTGCCCAAGTCGGGATCTTGGGGTGGGTCTGCATCTTTTGAATTCTATCAGGATCCCCTCAAAGTTTTGGTACTTGGCTTGGCGCTGCTTCCATGGGAAGCTGTGTGTGAGGGACAATCTGAAGAGTAGGAGCTCTGAGGACAGGAACTGTCCTCGGGAGCATTGTGTTACCATGCTTGAAAGCATGGACCACTTCCTGCTTCGTTGTCCCTTTAACACAGAGGTGTACAACAGGGTGGGCGCCTCCATTGGCTGGCCCCAGCTGGCCGGGCTCTCTTATGCGGAATTGGCCTATGGAGCATTCGGGGACCTGGGTGGTCAGGACCGCTGCACCTTATTTCTAGTTAGCGCAGTGGTTAGGTATCACACGTGGAACGCACGGTGCTTAGTATCGACGCAGCGGAAAATCCTCCCAGTGGACGATGTGTTTAGGACCATACTCGGTGACCTGGTGAAGGTACGTTCTCTGGAGTATGAGAGACTGGGTACACGGAGGGCCGCTCTCCTCTGGAGGGGCTTTTCTTTTAGTGTGCCCTAGTCTGGTCGTCTCCTCTCCTGGTGGTGGGCTGCTGCTGACACCATAGATTTTTGTTTTGTTTTGATCAGTAGACAGTGATGTAGGGCTGCAGGCGCCGAACTTGGGCTTTGTCAGTTGTGGTTATTGTATTGTTTGTTTCTGTATATATTGTATATATGGGTTTGGGTGTAGGTGTTAGGTTGGGTGGAGGGAAAAGGGGGAGGTGGGTTCATCTTGTGGGACACTGGTTATTTGGGTGAAAAACTGGCACTGCCTGATCTGGCCTATGGACGTTGGACTGAGGCATGAGGCGCAGGACCAGCTCTCAGGTCAGTGCCGGGGAGGGACTGGTGGGCTTGAGTGTGGGGGGTTTTGTTTAGTAATGTTTACATTTGTATAGTTAGTATTTATTTTATATTAATATATATAAAAAAAATGTATATATTAGTTTCTATATATTTTTGTCGGTTATTGTTTATTTTACTTATTATATTGTTATTATTTTGTTTGGTAACCGGACCAGAAGTCTGCAATATGAGTAGTTATTATTGTGTATATATGTATAATATGTGTGTGAGGAGAGAGGGAGCGGCTGGACCAGTTCATTACATTGTTTATTTTGTGGTTGATAATTTTGTTATGTTTCTGTTATTATTATTGTTATGTTTTTCATTTTTATAATAAAAAGATCTACAGGATGTAACTCAGGATCAGTAATGTAATGTATGTACACAGTGACTGCACCAGCAGAATAGTGAGTGCAGCTCTGGAGTATAATACAGGATGTAAGTCAGGATCAGTATAGAATCAGTAATGGAATGTATTTACACAGTGACTGCACCAGCAGAATAGTGAGTGCAGCTCTGGAGTATAATACAGGATGTAACTCAGGATCAGTACAGAATCAGTAATGTAATGTATGTACACAGTGACTGCACCAGCAGAATAGTGAGTGCAGCTCTGGAGTATAATACAGGATGTAACTCAGGATCAGTACAGGATCAGTAATATAATGTATGTACACAGTGACTGCACCAGCAGAATAGTGAGTGCAGCTCTGGAGTATAATACAGGATGTAACTCAGGATCAGTACAGGATCAATAATGTAATATATGTACACAGTGGCTGCACCAGCAGAACAGTGAGTGCAGCTCTGGATTATAATACAGGATGTAACTCAGGATAAGTAATGTAATGTATGTACACAGTGACTGCACCAGCAGAATAGTGAGTGCAGCTCTGGAGTATAATACATGATGTAACTCAGGATCAGCACAGGATCAGTAATGTATGTACACAGTAACTGCACCAGCAGAATAGTGAGTGCAGCTCTGGAGTATAATACAGGATGTAACTCAGGATCAGCACAGGATCAGTAATGTAATGTATGTACACAGAGACTGCACCAGCAGAATAGTGAGTGCAGCTCTGGAGTATAATACAGGATGTAACTCAGGATCAGTACAGGATCAGTAATATAATGTATGTACACAGTGACTGCACCAGCAGAATAGTGAGTGCAGCTCTGGAGTATAATACAGGATGTAACTCAGGATCAGTACAGGATCAGTAATATAATGTATGTACACAGTGACTGCACCAGCAGAATAGTGAGTGCAGCTCTGGAGTATAATACAGGATGTAACTCAGGATCAGTACAGGATCAATAATGTAATATATGTACACAGTGGCTGCACCAGCAGAACAGTGAGTGCAGCTCTGGAGTATAAAACAGGATGTAACTCAGGATCAGTACAGGATCAGTAATGTAATGTATGTACACAGTGACTGCACCAGCAGAATAGTGAGTGCAGCTCTGGAGTATAATACAGGATGTAACTCAGGATCAGAACCGGATCAGTAATGTAATGCATGTGCACAGTGACTGCACCAGCAGAATAGTGAGTGCAGCTGTGGAGTATAATACAGGATATAACTCAGGATCAGTACAGGATCAGTAATGTAATGGATGTACACAGTGACTCCACCAGCAGAATAGTGAGTGCAGCTCTGAAGTATAATACAGGATGTATCTGAGGATCAGTAGAGGGTCAGTAATGTAATGTATGTGCACAGTGACTGCACCAGCAGAATAGTGAGTGCAGCTCTGGAGTATAATATAGGATGTAACTCAGGATCAGTACAGGATCAGTAATGTAATGTATGTACACAGTGACTGCACCAGCAGAATAGTGAGTGCAGCTCTGGAGTATAATAAAGGATGTAACTCAGGATCAGAACCGGATCAGTAATGTAATGCATGTGCACAGTGACTGCACCAGCAGAATAGTGAGTGCAGCTCTGGAGTATAATACAGGATGGAACTCAGGATCAGTAATGTAATGTATGTACACAGCGACTGCACTAGCAGAATAGTGAGTGCAGCTC
Organism: Phyllobates terribilis; assembly: GCF_046119375.1. Taxonomy (NCBI): domain Eukaryota; kingdom Metazoa; phylum Chordata; class Amphibia; order Anura; family Dendrobatidae; genus Phyllobates; species Phyllobates terribilis. The sequence continues at coordinate 89,448 of NW_027362968.1, read as the reverse complement.
TGGAGTATAATACAGGATGGAACTCAGGATCAGTAATGTAATGTATGTACACAGTGACTGCACTAGCAGAATAGTGTGTGCAGCTCTGGAGTATAATACAGGATGTAACTCAGGATCAGTACAGGATCAGTAATGTAATATATGTACACAGTGGCCGCACCAGCAGAATAGTGAGTGCAGCTCTGGAGTATAATACAGGATGTAACTCAGGATCAGTACAGGATCAGTAATGTAATGTATGTACACAGTGACTGCACCAGCAGAATAGTGAGTGCAGCTCTTCAGTATAATACAGGATGTAACTCAGGATCAGAACCGGATCAGTAATGTAATGTATGTGCAAAGTGACTGCACCAGCAGAATAGTGAGTGCAGCTCTGGAGTATAATACAGGATGGAACTCAGGATCAGTAATGTAATGTATGTACACAGTGACTGCACTAGCAGAATAGTGAGTGCAGCTCTGGAGTATAATACAGGATGGAACTAAGGATCAGTAATGTAATGTATGTACACAGTGACTGCACTAGCAGAATAGTGAGTGCAGCTCTGGAGTATAATACAGGATGTAACTCAGGATCAGTACAGGATCAGTAATGTAATATATGTACACAGTGGCTGCACCAGCAGAATAGTGATTGCAGCTCTGGAGTATAATACAGGATGTAACTCAGGATCAGTACAGGATCAGTAATGTAATGTATGTACACAGTGACTGCACCAGCAGAATAGTGAGTGCAGCTCTGGAGTATAATACAGGATGTAACTCAGGATCAGAACCGGATCAGTAATGTAATGTATGTGCACAGTGACTGCACCAGCAGAATAGTGAGTGCAGCTCTGGAGTATAATACAGGATATAACTCAGGATCAGTGCAGGATCAGTAATGTAATGTATGTACACAGTGACTCCACCAGCAGAATAGTGAGTGCAGCTCTGAAGTATAATACAGGATGTATCTGAGGATCAGTAGAGGGTCAGTAATGTAATGTATGTGCACAGTGACTGCACCAGCAGAATAGTGAGTGCAGCTCTGGAGTATAATACAGGATGTAAATCAGGATCAGTACAGGACCAGTAATGTAATATATGTACACAGTGACTGCACAAGCAGAATAGTGAGTGCAGCTCTGGATTATAAAACAGGATGTAACTCAGGATCAGTAATGTAATGTATGTACACAGTGACTGCACCAGCAGAATAGTGAGTGTAGCTCTGGAGTATAATATAGGATGTAACTCAGGATCAGTACAGGATCAGTAATGTAATGTATGTACACAGTGACTGCACCAGCAGAATAGTGAGTACAGCTCTGGAGTATAATACAGGATGGTACTCAGGATCAGTAATGTAATGTATGTACACAGTGACTGCACCAGCAGAATAGTGAGTTCAGCTCTCGAGTATAATACAGGATGTAACGCAGGATCAGTAATGTATGTACACAGTGACTGCACCAGCAGAATAGTGAGTGCAGCTCTGGAGTATAATACAGGATGTATCTCAGGATCAGTAATGTAATGTATGTACACAGTGACTGCACCAGCAGAATAGTGTGAGCAGCTCTGGAATATAGTAGAGGATGTAACTCAGGATCAGTAATATTATGTATGTACACAGTGACCCCACGAGCAGAATAGTGAGTGCAGCTCTGGAGTATAATACAGGATGGAACTCAGGATCAGTAATGTAATGTATGTACACAGTGACTGCACTAGCAGAATAGTGAGTGCAGCTCTGGGGTATAATAAGGGATGTAACTCAGGATCAGTACAGGATCAGTAATGTAATATATGTACACAGTGGCTGCACCAGCAGAATAGTGAGTGCAGCTCTGGAGTATAATACATGATGTAACTCAGGATCAGTACAGGATCAGTAATGTAATGTATGTACACAGTGACTGCACCAGCAGAATAGTGAGTGCAGCTCTGGAATATAATACAGGATGTAACTCAGGATCAGAACCGGATCAGTAATGTAATGTATGTACACAGTGACTGCACTAGCAGAATAGTAAGTGCAGCTCTGGAGTATAATACAGGATGTAACTCAGGATCAGTACAGGATCAATAATGTAATAAATGTACACAGGGACTGCACCAGCAGAATAGTGAGTGCAGCTCTGGAGTATAATACAGGATGTAACTCAGGATCAGAACCGGATCAGTAATGTAATGTATGTACACAGTGACTGCACTAGCAGAATAGTAAGTGCAGCTCTGGAGTATAATAAAGGATGGAACTCAGGATCAGTAATGTAATGTATGTACACAGTGACTGCACTAGCAGAATAGTGAGTGCAGCTCTGGAGTATAATACAGGATGTAACTCAGGATCAGAACCGGATCAGTAATGTAATGTATGTACACAGTGACTGCACTAGCAGAATAGTAAGTGCAGCTCTGGAGTATAATAAAGGATGGAACTCAGGATCAGTAATGTAATGTATGTACACAGTGACTGCACTAGCAGAATAGTGAGTGCAGCTCTGGAGTATAATACAGGATGTAACTCAGGATCAGTACAGGATCAGTAATGTAATATATGTACACAGTGGCTGCACCAGCAGAATAGTGAGTGCAGCTCTGGAGTATAATACAGGATGGAACTCAGGAACAGGACCGGATCAGTAATGTAATGTATGTGCACAGTGACTGCACCAGCAGAATAGTGAGTGCAGCTCTGGAGTATAATACAGGATATAACTCAGGATCAGTGCAGGATCAGTAATGTAATGTATGTACACAGTGACTCCACCAGCAGAATAGTGAGTGCAGCTCTGAAGTATAATACAGGATGTATCTGAGGATCAGTAGAGGGTCAGTAATGTAATGTATGTGCACAGTGACTGCACCAGCAGAATAGTGAGTGCAGCTCAGGAGTATAATACAGGATGTAAGTCAGGATCAGTACAGGATCAGTAATGTAATATATGTACACAGTGACTGCACAAGCAGAATAGTGAGTGCAGCTCTGGATTATAAAACAGGATGTAACTCAGGATCAGTAATGTAATGTATGTACACAGTGACTGCACCAGCAGAATAGTGAGTGCAGCTCTGGAGTATAATATAGGATGTAACTCAGGATCAGTACAGGATCAGTAATGTAATGTATGTACACAGTGACTGCACCAGCAGAATAGTGAGTACAGCTCTGGAGTATAATACAGGATGGAGCTCAGGATCAGTAATGTAATGTATGTACACAGTGACTGCACCAGCAGAATAGTGAGTTCAGCTCTCGAGTATAATACAGGATGTAACTCAGAATCAGTAATGTAAGTACACAGTGACTGCACCAGCAGAATAGTGAGTGCAGCTCTGGAGTATAATACAGGATGTATCTCAGGATCAGTAATGTAATGTATGTACACAGTGACTGCACCAGCAGAATAGTGTGTGCAGCTCTGGATTATAATAGAGGATGTAACTCAGGATCAGTAATATTATATATGTACACAGTGACCCCACGAGCAGAATAGTGAGTGCAGCTCTGGAGTATATTAAAGGAAGTAACTGAGGATGAGTAGAGGATCAGTAATGTAATGTATGTGCACAGTGACTGCACCAGCAGAATAGTGAGTGCAGCTCTGGAGTATAATACAGTATGTAAGTCAGGATCAGTACAGGATCAGTAATGTAATGTATGTGCACAGTGACTGCACCAGCAGAATAGAGAGTGCAGCTCTGGATTATAATACAAGATGTAACTCAGGATCAGTAATGTAATGTATGTACACAGTGACTGAACCAGCAGAATAGTGAGTGCTGCTCTGGAGTATAATACAGGATGTAACTCAGGATCAGTACAGGATCAATAATGTAATGTATGTACACAGTGACTGCACCAGCAGAATAGTGAGTGCAGCTCTGGAGTATAATGCAGGATGTAACTCAGGATCAGTACAGAATCAGTAATGTAATGTATGTACACAGTGACTGCACCAGCAGAATAGTGAGTGCAGCTCTGGAGTATAATACAGGATGTAACTCAGGATCAGTACAGGATCAGTAATATAATGTATGTACACAGTGACTGCACCAGCAGAATAGTGAGTGCAGCTCTGGAGTATAATACAGGATGTAACTCAGGATCAGCACAGGATTAGTAATGTAATGTATGTACACAGTGACTGCACCAGCAGAATAGTGAGTGCAGCTCTGGAGTATAATACAGGATGTAACTCAGGATCAGTACAGGATCAGTAATGTAATGTATGTGCACAGTGACTGCACCAACAGAATAGTGAGAGCAGCTCTGGAGTATAATACAGTATATAACTCAGGATCAGTAATGTAATGTATGTACACAGAGAATGCACTAGCAGAATAGTGAGTGCAGCTCTGGAGTATAATACAGGATATAACTGAGGATCAGTAATGTAATGTATGTGCACAGTGACTGAACAAGCAGAATAGTGAGTGCAGCTCTGGAGTATAATACAGGATGCAAGTCAGGATCAGTACAAGATCAGTAATGTAATATATGTACACAGTGACTGCCCCAGCAGAATAGTGAGTACAGCTCATGATTATAATACAGGATGTAACTCAGGATCAGAAATGTAATGTATGTACACAGTGACTGCACCAGCAGAATAGTGAGTGCAGCTCTGGAGTATAATATAGGATGTAACTCAGGATCAGTAATGTAATGTATGTACACAGTGACTGCACCAGCAGAATAGTGAGTGCAGCTCTGGAGTATAATACAGGATGGAACTCAGGATCAGTAGTATAATGTATGTTCACAGTGACTGCACTAGCAGAATAGTGAGTGCAGCTCTGGGGTATAATAAGGGATGTAACTCAGGATCATTACAGGATCAGTAATGTAATATATGTACACAGTGACTGCACAAGCAGAATTGTGAGTGCAGCTCTGGAGTATAATACAGGATGGAACTCAGGATCAGTACAGGATCAGTAATGTAATATATGTACACAGTGGCTGCACTAGCAGAATAGTGAGTGCAGTTCTGGAGTATAATACAGGATGTAACTCAGGATCAGTACAGGATCAGTAATGTAATGTATGTACACAGTGACTGCACCAGCAGAATAGTGAGTGCAGCTCTGGAGTATAATACAGGATGTAACTCAGGATCAGAACCTGATCAGTAATGTAATGTATGTACACAGTGACTGCACCAGCAGAATAGTGAGTGCAGCTCTGGAGTATAATACAGGATGGAACTCAGGATCAGTAATGTAATGTATGTTCACAGTGACTGCACTAGCAGAATAGTGAGTGCAGCTCTGGAGTATAATACAGGATGTAACTCAGGATCAGTAATGTAATGTAAGTACACAGTGACTGCACTAGCAGAATAGTGAGTGCAGGTCTGGAGTATAATACAGGATGGAACTCAGGATCAGTAATGTAATGTATGAACACAGTGACTGCACTAGCAGAATAGTGAGTGCAGCTCTGGAGTATAATACAGGATGTAACTCAGGATCAGTACAGGATCAATAATGTAATATATGTACACAGTGGCTGCACCAGCAGAACAGTGAGTGCAGCTCTGGAGTATAATACAGGATGTAACTCAGGATCAGTACAGGATCAGTAATGTAATGTATGTACACAGTGACTGCACCAGCAGAATAGTGAGTGCAGCTCTGGAGTATAATACAGGATGTAACTCAGGATCAGAAACGGATCAGTAATGTAATGCATGTGCACAGTGACTGCACCAGCAGAATAGTGAGTGCAGCTCTGGAGTATAATACAGGATATAACTCAGGATCAGTGCAGGATCAGTAATGTAATGTATGTACACAGTGACTCCACCAGCAGAATAGTGAGTGCAGCTCTGAAGTATAATACAGGATGTATCTGAGGATCAGTAGAGGGTCAGTAATGTAATGTATGTGCACAGTGACTGCACCAGCAGAATAGTGAGTGCAGCTCTGGAGTATAATACAGGATGTAAGTCAGGATCAGTACACGATCAGTAATGTAATATATGTACACAGTGACTGCACAAGCAGAATAGTGAGTGCAGCTCTGGAGTATAATACAGGATGTAACTCAGGATCAGTACAGGATCAGTAATGTAATTGTATGTACACAGTGACTGCACAAGCAGAATAGTGAGTTCAGCTCTCGAGTATAATACAGGATGTAACTCAGGATCAGTTATGTATGTACACAGTAACTGCACCAGCAGAATAGTGAGTGCAGCTCTGGAGTATAATACAGGATGTAACTCAGGATCAGTAATATTATGTATGTACACAGTGACCCCACGAGCAGAATAGTGAGCGCAGCTCTGGAGTATAATAAAGGAAGTAACTGTGGATGAGTAGAGGATCAGTAATGTAATGTATGTGCACAGTGACTGCACCAGCAGAATAGTGAGTGCAGCTCTGGAGTATAATACAGTATGTAAGTCAGGATCAGTACAGGATCATTAATGTAATGTTTGTGCACAGTGACTGCACCAGCAGAATAGAGAGTGCAGCTCTGGATTATAATACAAGATGTAACTCAGGATCAGTAATGTAATGTATGTACACAGTGACTGCACCAGCAGAATAGTGAGTGCAGCTCTGGATTATAATACAAGATGTAACTCAGGATGAGTAATGTAATGTATGTACACAGTGACTGCAGCAGCAGAATAGTGAGTGCAGCTCTGGAGTATAATACAGGATGGAACTCAGGATCAGTAGTGTAATGTATGTGCACAGTGACAGCACTAGCAGAATAGTGCGTGCAGCTCTGGGGTATAATACAGGATGGAACTCAGGATCAGTAATGTAATGTATGTACACAGTGACTGCACTAGCAGAACAGTGAGTGCAGCTCTGGAGTATAATACAGGATGTAACTCAGGATCAGTACAGGATCAGTAATGTAATATATGTACACAGTGGCTGCACCAGCAGAATAGTGAGTGCAGCTCTGGAGTATAATACAGGATGGAACTCAGGAACAGAACCGGATCAGTAATGTAATGTATGTGCACAGTGACTGCACCAGCAGAATAGTGAGTGCAGCTCTGGAGTATAATACAGGATATAACTCAGGATCAGTGCAGGATCAGTAATGTAATGTATGTACACAGTGAATCCACCAGCAGAATAGTGAGTGCAGCTCTGGAGTATAATAAAGGAAGTAACTGAGGATGAGTAGAGGATCAGTAATGTAATGTATGTGCACAGTGACTGCACCAGCAGAATAGTGAGTGCAGCTCTGGAGTATAATACAGTATGTAAGTCAGGATCAGTACAGGATCAGTAATGTAATGTATGTGCACAGTGACTGCACCAGCAGAATAGAGAGTGCAGCTCTGGATTATAATACAAGATGTAACTCAGGATCAGTAATGTAATGTATGTACACAGTGACTGAACCAGCAGAATAGTGAGTGCTGCTCTGGAGTATAATACAGGATGTAACTCAGGATCAGTACAGGATCAATAATGTAATGCATGTGCACAGTGACTGCACCAGCAGAATAGTGAGTGCAGCTCTGGATTATAATACAAGATGTAACTCAGGATGAGTAATGTAATGAATGTACACAGTGACTGCACCAGCAGAATAGTGAGTACAGCTCTGGAGTATAATACAGGATGTAACTCAGGATCAGTAATGTAATGTATGTACACAGTGACTGCACCAGCAGAATAGTGAGAGCAGCTCTGGAGTATAATACAGTATATAACTCAGGATCAGTGCAGGATCAGTAATGTAATGTATGTACACAGTGACTCCACCAGCAGAATAGTGAGTGCAGCTCTGGAGTATAATACAGGATGTAACTGAGGATCAGTAGAGGATCAGTAATGTAATGTATGTGCACAGTGACTGCACAAGCAGAATAGTGAGTGCAGCTCTGGAGTATAATACAGGATGCAAGTCAGGATAAGTACAAGATTAGTAATGTAATATATGTACACAGTGACTGCACCAGCAGAACAGTGAGTACAGCTCAGGATTATAATACAGGATGTAACTCAGGATCAGTAATGTAATGTATGCACACAGTGACTGCACCAGCAGAATAGTGAGTGCAGCTCTGGAGTATAATATAGGATGTAACTCAGGATCAGTACAGGATCAGTAATGTAATGTATGTACACAGTGACTGCACCAGCAGAATAGTGAGTGCAGCTCTGGAGTATAATACAGGATGGAACTCAGGATCAGTAATGTAATGTATGTACACAGTGACTGCACTAGCAGATTAGTGAGTGCAGCTCTGGGGTATAATAAGGGATGTAACTCAGGATCAGTACAGGATCAGTAATGTAATATATGTACACAGTGGTGCACCAGCAGAATAGTGAGTGCAGCTCTGGAGTATAATACAGGATGTAACTCAGGATCAGAAGAGGATCAGTAATGTAATATATGTACACAGTGGTGCACAAGCAGAATAGTGAGTGCATCTCTGGAGTATAATACAGGATGTAACTCAGGATCAGAACCGGATCAGTAATGTAATGTATGTGCACAGTGACTGCACCAGCAGAATAGTGAGTGCAGCTCTGGAGTATAATACAGGATGGAACTCAGGATCAGTAATGTAATGTATGTACACAGCGACTGCACTAGCAGAATAGTGAGTGCAGCTCTGGAGTATAATACAGGATGGAACTCAGGATCAGTAATGTAATGTATGTACACAGCGACTGCACTAGCAGAATAGTGAGTGCAGCTCTGGAGTATAATACAGGATGTAACTCAGGATCAGTACAGGATCAGTAATGTAATGTATGTACACAGTGACTGCACCAGCAGAATAGTGAGTGCAGCTCTGGAGTATAATACAGGATGTAACTCAGGATCAGAACCGGATCAGTAATGTAATGTATGTGCACAGTGACTGCACCAGCAGAATAGTGAGTGCAGCTCTGGAGTATAATACAGGATGGAACTCAGGATCAGTAATGTAATGTATGTACACAGTGACTGCACTAGCAGAATAGTGAGTGCAGCTCTGGAGTATAATACAGGATGTAACTCAGGATAAGTACAGGATCAGTAATGTAATATATGTACACAGTGGCTGCACCAGCAGAATAGTGATTGCAGCTCTGGAATATAATACAGGATGTAACTCAGGATCAGTACAGGATCAGTAATGTAATGTATGTACACAGTGACTGCACCAGCAGAATAGTGAGTGCAGCTCTGGAGTATAATACAGGATGTAACTCAGGATCAGAACCGGATCAGTAATGTAATGTATGTGCACAGTGACTGCACCAGCAGAATTGTGAGTGCAGCTCTGGAGTATAATACAGGATATAACTCAGGATCAGTGCAGGATCAGTAATGTAATGTATGTACACAGTGACTGCACCAGCAGAATAGTGAGTGCAACTCTGGAGTATAATACAGGATGTAAGTCAGGATCAGTACAGGATCAGTAATGTAATATATGTACACAGTGACTGCACAAGCAGAATAGTGAGTGCAGCTCTGGATTATAAAACAGGATGTAACTCAGGATCAGTAATGTAATGTATGTACACATTGACTGCACCAGCAGAATAGTGAGTGCAGCTCTGGAGTATAATATAGGCTGTAACTCAGGATCAGTACAGGATCAGCAATGTAATGTATGTACACAGTGTCTGCACCAGCAGAATAGTGAGTACAGCTCTGGAGTATAATACAGGATGTATCTCAGGATCAGTAATGTAATGTATGTACACAGTGACTGCACCAGCAGAATATTGTGTGCAGCTCTGGATTATAATAGAGGATGTAACTCAGGATCAGTAATATTATGTATGTACACAGTGACCCCACGAGCAGAATAGTGAGTGCAGCTCTGGAGTATAATAAAGGAAGTAACTGAGGATGAGTAGAGGATCAGTAATGTAATGTATGTGCACAGTGACTGCACCAGCAGAATAGTGAGTGCAGCTCTGGAGTATAATACAGTATGTAAGTCAGGATCAGTACAGGATCAGTAATGTAATGTATGTGCACAGTGACTGCACCAGCAGAATAGAGAGTGCAGCTCTGGATTATAATACAAGATGTAACTCAGGATCAGTAATGTAATGTATGTACACAGTGACTGAACCAGCAGAATAGTGAGTGCTGCTCTGGAGTATAATACAGGATGTAACTCAGGATCAGTACAGGATCAATAATGTAATAAATGTACACAGGGACTGCACCAGCAGAATAGTGAGTGCAGCTCTGGAGTATAATACAGGATGTAACTCAGGATCAGTACAGAATCAGTAACGTAATGTATGTACACAGTGACTGCACCAGCAGAATAGTGAGTGCAGCTCTGGAGTATAATACAGGATGCAACTCAGGATCAGTACAGGATCAGTAATATAATGTATGTACACAGTGACTGCACCAGCAGAATAGTGAGTGCAGCTCTGGAGTATAATACAGGATGTAACTCAGGATCAGCACAGGATTAGTAATGTAATGTATGTACACAGTGACTGCACCAGCAGAATAGTGAGTGCAGCTCTGGAGTATAATACAGGATGTAACACAGGATCAGTACAGGATCAGTAATGTAATGTATGTGCACAGTGACTGCACCAGCAGAATAGTGAGAGCAGCTCTGGAGTATAATACAGTATATAACTCAGGATCAGTAATGTAATGTATGTACACAGAGAATGCACTAGCAGAATAGTGAGTGCAGCTCTGGAGTATAATACAGGATATAACTGAGGATCAGTAATGTAATGTATGTGCACAGTGACTGAACAAGCAGAATAGTGAGTGCAGCTCTGGAGTATAATACAGGATGCAAGTCAGGATCAGTACAAGATCAGTAATGTAATATATGTACACAGTGACTGCACCAGCAGAATAGTGAGTACAGCTCATGATTATAATACAGGATGTAACTCAGGATCAGAAATGTAATGTATGTACACAGTGACTGCACCAGCAGAATAGTGAGTGCAGCTCTGGAGTATAATATAGGATGTAACTCAGGATCAGTAATGTAATGTATGTACACAGTGACTGCACCAGCAGAATAGTGAGTGCAGCTCTGGAGTATAATACAGGATTGAACTCAGGATCAGTAGTATAATGTATGTACACAGTGACTGCACTAGCAGAATAGTGAGTGCAGCTCTGGGGTATAATAAGGGATGTAACTCAGGATCAGTACAGGATCAGTAATGTAATGTATGTACACAGTGACTGCACCAGCAGAATAGTGAGTGCAGCTCTGGAGTATAATACATGATGTAACTCAGGATCAGTACAGGATCAGTAATGTAATGTATGTACACAGTGACTGCACCAGCAGAATAGTGAGTGCAGCTCTGGAGTATAATACAGGATGTAACTCAGGATCAGAACCGGATCAGTAATGTAATGTATGTGCACAGTGACTGCACCAGCAGAATAGTGAGTGCAGCTCTGGAGTATAATACAGGATGGAACTCAGGATCAGTAATGTAATGTATGTTCACAGTGACTGCACTAGCAGAATAGTGAGTGCAGCTCTGGAGTATAATACAGGATGGAACTCAGGATCAGTAATGTAATGTATGTGCACAGTGACTGCACTAGCAGAATAGTGAGTGCAGCTCTGGAGTATAATACAGGATGTAACTCAGGATCAGTACAGGATCAATAATGTAATATATGTTCACAGTGGCTGCACCAGCAGAACAGTGAGTGCAGCTCTGGAGTATAATACAGGATGTAACTCAGGATCAGTACAGGATCAGTAATGTAATGTATGTACACAGTGACTGCACCAGCAGAATAGTGAGTGCAGCTCTGGAGTATAATACAGGATGTAACTCAGGATCAGAAACGGATCAGTAATGTAATGTATGTACACAGTGACTGCACCAGCAGAATAGTGAGTGCAGCTCTGGAGTATAATACAGGATATAACTCAGGATCAGTGCAGGATCAGTAATGTAATGTATGTACACAGTGACTCCACCAGCAGAATAGTGAGTGCAGCTCTGAAGAATAATACAGGATGTATCTGAGGATCAGTAGAGGGTCAGTAATGTAATGTATGTGCACAGTGACTGCACCAGCAGAATAGTGAGTGCAGCTCTGGAGTATAATACAGGATGTAAGTCAGGATCAGTACAGGATCAGTAATGTAATATATGTACACAGTGACTGCACAAGCAGAATAGTGAGTGCAGCTCTGGAGTAAAATACAGGATGTAACTCAGGATCAGTACAGGATCAGTAATGTAATTGTATGTACACAGTGACTGCACCAGCAGAATAGTGAGTACAGCTCTGGAGTATAATACAGGATGGAACTCAGGATCAGTAATGTAATGTATGTACACAGTGACTGCACCAGCAGAATAGTGAGTTCAGCTCTCGAGTATAATACAGGATGTAACTCAGGATCAGTAATGTATGTACACAGTGACTGCACCAGCAGAATAGTGAGTGCAGCTCTGGAGTATAATACAGGATGTATCTCAGGATCAGTAATGTAATGTATGTACACAGTGACTCCACCAGCAGAATAGTGAGTGCAGCTCTGGAGTATAATACAGTATGTAAGTCAGGATCAGTACAGGATCAGTAATGTAATGTATGTGCACAGTGACTGCACCAGCAGAATAGAGAGTGCAGCTCTGGATTATAATACAAGATGTAACTCAGGATCAGTAATGTAATGTATGTACACAGTGACTGCACCAGCAGAATAGTGAGTGCAGCTCTGGATTATAATACAAGATGTAACTCAGGATGAGTAATGTAATGTATGTACACAGTGACTGCAGCAGCAGAATAGTGAGTGCAGCTCTGGAGTATAATACAGGATGGAACTCAGGATCAGTAGTGTAATGTATGTGCACAGTGACAGCACTAGCAGAATAGTGAGTGCAGCTCTGGGGTATAATAAGGGATGTAACTCAGGATCAGTACAGGATCAGTAATGTAATATATGTACACAGTGGCTGCACCAGCAGAATAGTGAGTGCAGCTCTGGAGTATAATACATGATGTAACTCAGGATCAGTACAGGATCAGTAATGTAATGTATGTACACAGTGACTGCACCAGCAGAATAGTGAGTGCAGCTCTGGAATATAATACAGGATGTAACTCAGGATCAGAACCGGATCAGTAATGTAATGTATGTGCACAGTGACTGCACCAGCAGAATAGTGAGTGCAGGTCTGGAGTATAATACAGGATGGAACTCAGGATCAGTAATGTAAGGTATGTACACAGTGACTGCACTAGCAGAATAGTGAGTGCAGCTCTGGAGTATAATACAGGATGGAACTCAGGATCAGTAATGTAATGTATGTACACAGTGACTGCACTAGCAGAATAGTGAGTGCAGCTCTGGAGTATAATACAGGATGTAACTCAGGATCAGTACAGGATCAGTAATGTAATATATGTACACAGTGGCTGCACCAGCAGAATAGTGAGTGCAGCTCTGGAGTATAATACATGATGTAACTCAGGATCAGTACAGGATCAGTAATGTAATGTATGTACACAGTGACTGCACCAGCAGAATAGTGAGTGCAGCTCTGGAATATAATACAGGATGTAACTCAGGATCAGAACCGGATCAGTAATGTAATGTATGTGCACAGTGACTGCACCAGCAGAATAGAGAGTGCAGCTCTGGATTATAATACAAGATGTAACTCAGGATCAGTAATGTAATGTATGTACACAGTGACTGCACCAGCAGAATAGTGAGTGCAGCTCTGGATTATAATACAAGATGTAACTCAGGATGAGTAATGTAATGTATTTACACAGTGACTGCAGCAGCAGAATAGTGAGTGCAGCTCTGGAGTATAATACAGGATGGAACTCAGGATCAGTAGTGTAATGTATGTGCACAGTGACAGCACTAGCAGAATAGTGAGTGCAGCTCTGGGGTATAATAAGGGATGTAACTCAGGATCAGTACAGGATTAGTAATGTAATATATGTACACAGTGGCTGCACCAGCAAAATAGTGAGTGCAGCTCTGGAGTATAATACATGATGTAACTCAGGATCAGTACAGGATCAGTAATGTAATGTATGTACACAGTGACTGCACCAGCAGAATAGTGAGTGCAGCTCTGGAATATAATACAGGATGTAACTCAGGATCAGAACCGGATCAGTAATGTAATGTATGTACACAGTGACTGCACCAGCAGAATAGTGAGTGCAGGTCTGGAGTATAATACAGGATGGAACTCAGGATCAGTAATGTAATGTATGTACACAGTGACTGCACTAGCAGAATAGTGAGTGCAGCTCTGGAGTATAATACAGGATGTAACTCAGGATCAGTACAGGATCAGTAATGTAATATATGTACACAGTGGCTGCACCAGCAGAATAGTGAGTGCAGCTCTGGAGTATAATACAGGATGGAACTCAGGAACAGAACCGGATCAGTAATGTAATGTATGTGCACAGTGACTGCACCAGCAGAATAGTGAGTGCAGCTCTGGAGTATAATACAGGATATAACTCAGGATCAGTGCAGGATCAGTAATGTAATGTATGTACACAGTGACTCCACCAGCAGAATAGTGAGTGCAACTCTGGAGTATAATACAGGATGTAAGTCAGGATCAGTACAGGATCAGTAATATAATATATGTACACAGTGACTGCACAAGCAGAATAGTGAGTGCAGCTCTGGATTATAAAACAGGATGTAACTCAGGATCAGTAATGTAATGTATGTACACATTGACTGCACCAGCAGAATAGTGAGTGCAGCTCTGGAGTATGATATAGGATGTAACTCAGGATCAGTACAGGATCAGCAATGTAATGTATGTACACAGTGTCTGCACCAGCAGAATAGTGAGTACAGCTCTGGAGTATAATACAGGATGTATCTCAGGATCAGTAATGTAATGTATGTACACAGTGACTGCACCAGCAGAATATTGTGTGCAGCTCTGGATTATAATAGAGGATGTAACTCAGGATCAGTAATATTATGTATGTACACAGTGACCCCACGAGCAGAATAGTGAGTGCAGCTCTGGAGTATAATAAAGGAAGTAACTGAAGATGAGTAGAGGATCAGTAATGTAATGTATGTGCACAGTGACTGCAACAGCAGAATAGTGAGTGCAGCTCTGGAGTATAATACAGTATGTAAGTCAGGATCAGTACAGGATCAGTAATGTAATGTATGTGCACAGTGACTGCACCAGCAGAATAGAGAGTGCAGCTCTGGATTATAATACAAGATGTAACTCAGGATCAGTAATGTAATGTATGTACACAGTGACTGAACCAGCAGAATAGTGAGTGCAGCTCTGGAGTATAATACAGGATGTAACTCAGGATCAGTACAGAATCAGTAACGTAATGTATGTACACAGTGACTGCACCAGCAGAATAGTGAGTGCAGCTCTGGAGTATAATACAGGATGCAACTCAGGATCAGTACAGGATCAGTAATATAATGTATGTACACAGTGACTGCACCAGCAGAATAGTGAGTGCAGCTCTGGAGTATAATACAGGATGTAACTCAGGATCAGCACAGGATTAGTAATGTAATGTATGTACACAGTGACTGCACCAGCAGAATAGTGAGTGCAGCTCTGGAGTATAATACAGGATGTAACTCAGGATCAGTACAGGATCAGTAATGTAATGTATGTGCACAGTGACTGCACCAGCAGAATAGTGAGAGCAGCTCTGGAGTATAATACAGTATATAACTCAGGATCAGTAATGTAATGTATGTACACAGAGAATGCACTAGCAGAATAGTGAGTGCAGCTCTGGAGTATAATACAGGATATAACTGAGGATCAGTAGTGTAATGTATGTGCACAGTGACTGAACAAGCAGAATAGTGAGTGCAGCTCTGGAGTATAATACAGGATGCAAGTCAGGATCAGTACAAGATCAGTAATGTAATATATGTACACAGTGACTGCACCAGCAGAATAGTGAGTACAGCTCATGATTATAATACAGGATGTAACTCAGGATCAGAAATGTAATGTTTGTACACAGTGACTGCACCAGCAGAATAGTGAGTGCAGCTCTGGAGTATAATATAGGATGTAACTCAGGATCAGTAATGTAATGTATGTACACAGTGACTGCACCAGCAGAATAGTGAGTGCAGCTCTGGAGTATAATACAGGATTGAACTCAGGATCAGTAGTATAATGTATGTACACAGTGACTGCACTAGCAGAATAGTGAGTGCAGCTCTGGGGTATAATAAGGGATGTAACTCAGGATCAGTACAGGATCAGTAATGTAATATATGTACACAGTGGCTGCACCAACAGAATAGTGAGTGCAGCTCTGGAGTATAATACATGATGTAACTCAGGATCAGTACAGGATCAGTAATGTAATGTATGTACACAGTGACTGCACCAGCAGAATAGTGAGTGCAGCTCTGGAGTATAATACAGGATGTAACTCAGGATCAGAACCGGATCAGTAATGTAATGTATGTGCACAGTGACTGCACCAGCAGAATAGTGAGTGCAGCTCTGGAGTATAATACAGGATGGAACTCAGGATCAGTAATGTAATGTATGTTCACAGTGACTGCACTAGCAGAATAGTGAGTGCAGCTCTGGAGTATAATACAGGATGGAACTCAGGATCAGTAATGTAATGTATGTGCACAGTGACTGCACTAGCAGAATAGTGAGTGCAGCTCTGGAGTATAATACAGGATGTAACTCAGGATCAGTACAGGATCAATAATGTAATATATGTTCACAGTGGCTGCACCAGCAGAACAGTGAGTGCAGCTCTGGAGTATAATACAGGATGTAACTCAGGATCAGTACAGAATCAGTAATGTAATGTATGTGCACAGTGACTGCACCAGCAGAATAGTGAGTGCAGCTCTGGAGTATAATACAGGATATAACTCAGGATCAGTGCAGGATCAGTAATGTAATGTATGTACACAGTGACTCCACCAGCAGAATAGTGAGTGCAGCTCTGAAGTATAATACAGGATGTATCTGAGGATCAGTAGAGGGTCAGTAATGTAATGTATGTGCACAGTGACTGCACCAGCAGAATAGTGAGTGCAGCTCTGGAGTATAATACAGGATGTAAGTCAGGATCAGTACAGGATCAGTAATGTAATATATGTACACAGTGACTGCACAAGCAGAATAGTGAGTGCAGCTCTGGAGTATAATCCAGGATGTAACTCAGGATCAGTACAGGATCAGTAATGTAATTGTATGTACACAGTGACTGCACCAGCAGAATAGTGAGTACAGCTCTGGAGTATAATACAGGATGGAACTCAGGATCAGTAATGTAATGTATGTACACAGTGACTGCACCAGCAGAATAGTGAGTTCAGCTCTCGAGTATAATACAGGATGTAACTCAGGATCAGTAATGTATGTACACAGTGACTGCACCAGCAGAATAGTGAGTGCAGCTCTGGAGTATAATACAGGATGTATCTCAGGATCAGTAATGTAATGTATGTACACAGTGACTCCACCAGCAGAATAGTGAGTGCAGCTCTGGAGTATAATACAGTATGTAAGTCAGGATCAGTACAGGATCAGTAATGTAATGTATGTGCACAGTGACTGCACCAGCAGAATAGAGAGTGCAGCTCTGGATTATAATACAAGATGGAACTCAGGATCAGTACAGGATCAGTAATGTAATTTATGTACACAGTGACTGCACCAGCAGAATAGTGAGTGCAGCTCTGGAGTATAATACAGGATGGAACTCAGGATCAGTGCAGGATCAGTAATGTAATGTATGTACACAGTGACTCCACCAGCAGAATAGTGAGTGCAGCTCTGAAGTATAATACAGGATGTATCTGAGGATCAGTAGAGGGTCAGTAATGTAATGTATGTGCACAGTGACTGCACCAGCAGAATAGTGAGTGCAGCTCTGGAGTATAATACAGGATGTAAGTCAGGATCAGTACAGGATCAGTAATGTAATATATGTACACAGTGACTGCACAAGCAGAATTGTGAGTGCAGCTCTGGATTATAAAACAGGATGTAACTCAGGATCAGTAATGTAATGTATGTGCACAGTGACTGCACCAGCAGAATAGTGAGTGCAGTTCTGGAGTATAATATAGGATGTAACTCAGGATCAGTACAGGATCAGTAATGTAATGTATGTACACAGTGACTGCACCAGCAGAATAGTGAGTACAGCTCTGGAGTATAATACAGGATGGAACTCAGGATCAGTGCAGGATCAGTAATGTAATGTATGTACACAGTGACTCCACCAGCAGAATAGTGAGTGCAGCTCTGAAGTATAATACAGGATGTATCTGAGGATCAGTAGAGGGTCAGTAATGTAATGTATGTGCACAGTGACTGCACCAGCAGAATAGTGAGTGCAGCTCTGGAGTATAATACAGGATGTAAGTCAGGATCAGTACAGGATCAGTAATGTAATATATGTACACAGTGACTGCACAAGCAGAATTGTGAGTGCAGCTCTGGATTATAAAACAGGATGTAACTCAGGATCAGTAATGTAATGTATGTGCACAGTGACTGCACCAGCAGAATAGTGAGTGCAGCTCTGGAGTATAATACAGGATGTAACTCAGGATCAGTACAGGATCAGTAATGTAATGTATGTACACAGTGACTGCACCAGCAGAATAGTGAGTACAGCTCTGGAGTATAATACAGGATGGAACTCAGGATCAGTAATGTAATGTATGTACACAGTGACTGCACCAGCAGAATAGTGAGTTCAGCTCTCGAGTATAATACAGGATGGAACTCAGGATCAGTAATGTATGTACACAGTGACTGCACCAGCAGAATAGTGAGTGCAGCTCTGGAGTATAATACAGGATGTATCTCAGGATCAGTAATGTAATGTATGTACACAGTGACTGCACCAGCAGAATAGTGTGTGCAGCTCTGGATTATAATAGAGGATGTAACTCAGGATCAGTAATATTATGTATGTACACAGTGACCCCACGAGCAGAATAGTGAGTGCAGCTCTGGAGTATAATAAAGAAGTAACTGAGGATGAGTAGAGGATCAGTAATGTAATGTATGTGCACAGTGACTGCACCAGCAGAATAGTGAGTGCAGCTCTGCAGTATAATACAGTATGTAAGTCAGGATCAGTACAGGATCAGTAATGTAATGTATGTGCACAGTGACTGCACCAGCAGAATAGAGAGTGCAGCTCTGGATTATAATACAAGATGTAACTCAGGATCAGTAATGTAATGTATGTACACAGTGACTGAACCACCAGAATAGTGAGTGCTGCTCTGGAGTATAATACAGGATGTAACTCAGGATCAGTACAGGATCAATAATGTAATGTATGTACACAGTGACTGCACCAGCAGAATAGTGAGTGCAGCTCTGGATTATAATACAAGATGTAACTCAGGATGAGTAATGTAATGTATGTACACAGTGACTGCACCAGCAGAATAGTGAGTACAGCTCTGGAGTATAATACAGGATGTAACTCAGGATCAGTAATGTAATGTATGTACACAGTGACTGCACCAGCAGAATAGTGAGAGCAGCTCTGGAGTATAATACAGTATATAACTCAGGATCAGTGCAGGATCAGTAATGTAATGTATGTACACAGTGACTCCACCAGCAGAATAGTGAGTGCAGCTCTGGAGTATAATACAGGATGTAACTGAGGATCAGTAGAGGATCAGTAATGTAATGTATGTGCACAGTGACTGCACAAGCAGAATAGTGAGTGCAGCTCTGGAGTATAATACAGGATGCAAGTCAGGATAAGTACAAGATTAGTAATGTAATATATGTACACAGTGACTGCACCAGCAGAATAGTGAGTACAGCTCAGGATTATAATACAGGATGTAACTCAGGATCAGTAATGTAATGTATGCACACAGTGACTGCACCAGCAGAATAGTGAGTGCAGCTCTGGAGTATAATATAGGATGTAACTAAGGATCAGTACAGGATCAGTAATGTAATGTATGTACACAGTGATTGTACCAGCAGAATAGTGAGTGCAGCTCTGGAGTATAATACAGGATGGAACTCAGGATCAGTAATGTAATGTATGTACACAGTGACTGCACTAGCAGAATAGTGAGTGCAGCTCTGGGGTATAATAAGGGATGTAACTCAGGATCAGTACAGGATCAGTAATGTAATATATGTACACAGTGGTGCACCAGCAGAATAGTGAGTGCAGCTCTGGAGTATAATACAGGATGTAACTCAGGATCAGTAGAGGATCAGTAATGTAATGTATGTACACAGTGACTGCACCAGCAGAATAGTGAGTGCAGCTCTGGAGTATAATACAGGATATAACTCAGGATCAGAACCGGATCAGTAATGTAATGTATGTGCACAGTGACTGCACCAGCAGAATAGTGAGTGCAGCTCTGGAGTATAATACAGGATGGAACTCAGGATCAGTAATGTAATGTATGTACACAGCGACTGCACTAGCAGAATAGTGAGTGCAGTTCTGGAGTATAATACAGGATGGAACTCAGGATCAGTAATGTAATGTATGTACACAGTGACTGCACTAGCAGAATAGTGAGTGCAGCTCTGGAGTATAATACAGGATGTAACTCAGGATCAGTACAGGATCAGTAATGTAATATATGTACACAGTGGCTGCACCAGCAGAATAGTGAGTGCAGCTCTGGAGTATAATACAGGATGTAACTCAGGATCAGTACAGGATCAGTAATGTAATGTATGTACACAGTGACTGCACCAGCAGAATAGTGAGTTCAGCTCTGGAGTATAATACAGGATGTAACTCAGGATCAGAACCGGATCAGTAATGTAATGTATGTGCACAGTGACTGCACCAGCAGAATAGTGAGTGCAGCTCTGGAGTATAATATAGGATGTAACTAAGGATCAGTACAGGATCAGTAATGTAATGTATGTACACAGTGATTGTACCAGCAGAATAGTGAGTGCAGCTCTGGAGTATAATACAGGATGGAACTCAGGATCAGTAATGTAATGTATGTACACAGTGACTGCACTAGCAGAATAGTGAGTGCAGCTCTGGGGTATAATAAGGGATGTAACTCAGGATCAGTACAGGATCAGTAATGTAATATATGTACACAGTGGTGCACCAGCAGAATAGTGAGTGCAGCTCTGGAGTATAATACAGGATGTAACTCAGGATCAGTAGAGGATCAGTAATGTAATGTATGTACACAGTGACTGCACCAGCAGAATAGTGAGTGCAGCTCTGGAGTATAATACAGGATATAACTCAGGATCAGAACCGGATCAGTAATGTAATGTATGTGCACAGTGACTGCACCAGCAGAATAGTGAGTGCAGCTCTGGAGTATAATACAGGATGGAACTCAGGATCAGTAATGTAATGTATGTACACAGCGACTGCACTAGCAGAATAGTGAGTGCAGTTCTGGAGTATAATACAGGATGGAACTCAGGATCAGTAATGTAATGTATGTACACAGTGACTGCACTAGCAGAATAGTGAGTGCAGCTCTGGAGTATAATACAGGATGTAACTCAGGATCAGTACAGGATCAGTAATGTAATATATGTACACAGTGGCTGCACCAGCAGAATAGTGAGTGCAGCTCTGGAGTATAATACAGGATGTAACTCAGGATCAGTACAGGATCAGTAATGTAATGTATGTACACAGTGACTGCACCAGCAGAATAGTGAGTTCAGCTCTGGAGTATAATACAGGATGTAACTCAGGATCAGAACCGGATCAGTAATGTAATGTATGTGCACAGTGACTGCACCAGCAGAATAGTGAGTGCAGCTCTGGAGTATAATACAGGATGGAACTCAGGATCAGTAATGTAATGTATGTACACAGTGACTGCACTAGCAGAATAGTGAGTGCAGCTCTGGAGTATAATACAGGATGGAACTCAGGATCAGTAATGTAATGTATGTACACAGTGACTCCACCAGCAGAATAGTGAGTGCAGCTCTGGAGTATAATAAAGGAATTAACTGAGGATGAGTAGAGGATCAGTAATGTAATGTATGTACACAGTGACTGCACCAGCACAATAGTGAGTTCAGCTCTGGAGTATAATACAGGATGTAACTAAGGATCAGTACAGGATCAGTAATGTAATATATGTACACAGTGACAGCACCAGCAGAAAAGTGAGTGCAGCTCTGGAGTATAATACAGGATGTAACTCATGATCAGTACAGGAACAGTAATGTAATGTATGTACACAGTGACTGCACCAGCACAATAGTGAGTTCAGCTCTGGAGTATAATACAGGATGTAACTCAGGATCAGTACAGGATCAGTAATGTAATGTATGTACACAGTGACTACACCAGCAGAATAGTGAGTGCAGCTCTGGATTATAATACAGGATGTAACTCAGGATCAGTAATGTAATGTATGTACACAGTGACTGCACCAGCAGAATAGTGAGTGCAGCTCTGGAGTGTAATACAGGATGTAACTCAGGATCAGTAATATAATGAATGTACACAGTGACTCCACCAGCAGAATAGTGTGTGCAGCTCTGGATTATAATACAGGATGTAACTCAGGATCAGTAATGTAATGAATGTACACAGTGACTCCACCAGCAGAACAGTGTGTGCAGCTCTGGATTATAATACAGGATGTAACTCAGGATCAGTAATGTAATGAATGTACACAGTGACTCCACCAGCAGAATAGTGTGTGCAGCTCTGGATTATAATACAGGATGTAACTCAGGATCAGTAATGTAATGTATGTACACAGTGACTCCACCAGCAGAATAGTGTGTGCAGCTCTGGAGTATAATAAAGGATGTAACTGAGGATGACTAGAGAATCAGTAATGTAATATATGTGCACAGTGACTGCACCAGCAGAATAGTGAGTGCAGCTCTGGAGTATAATGCAGGATGTAAGTCAGGATCAGTAATGTAATGAATGTAGACAGTGACTGCACCAGCAGAATAGTGAGTGCAGCTCTGAATTATAATACAGGATGTAACTCAGGATCAGTAATGTAATGAATGTAGACAGTGACTCCACCAGCAGAATAGTGTGTGCAGCTCTGAAGTATAATAAAGGATGTAACTGAGGATGAGTAGAGAATCAGTAATGTAATATATGTGCACAGTGACTGCACCAGCAGAATAGTGAGTGCAGCTCTGGATTATAATACAAGATGTAACTCAGGATGAGTAATGTAATGTATGTACACAGTGACTGCACCAGCAGAATAGTGAGTACAGCTCAGGATTATAATACAGGATGTAACTCAGGATCAGTAATGTAATGTATGCACACAGTGACTGCACCAGCAGAATAGTGACTGCAGCTCTGGAGTATAATATAGGATGTAACTAAGGATCAGTACAGGATCAGTAATGTAATGTATGTACACAGTGACTGTACCAGCAGAATAGTGAGTGCAGCTCTGGAGTATAATACAGGATGGAACTCAGGATCAGTAATGTAATGTATGTACACAGTGACTGCACTAGCAGAATAGTGAGTGCAGCTCTGGGGTATAATAAGGGATGTAACTCAGGATCAGTACAGGATCAGTAATGTAATGTATGCACACAGTGACTGCACCAGCAGAATAGTGAGTGCAGCTCTGGAGTATAATACAGGATGTAGCTCAGGATCAGAACCGGATCAGTAATGTAATGTATGTGCACAGTGACTGCACCAGCAGAATAGTGAGTGCAGCTCTGGAGTATAATACAGGATGGAACTCAGGATCAGTAATGTAATGTATGTACACAGTGACTGCACTAGCAGAATAGTGAGTGCAGTTCTGGAGTATAATACAGGCTGGAACTCAGGATCAGTAATGTAATGTATGTACACAGTGACTGCACTAGCAGAATAGTGAGTGCAGCTCTGGAGTATAATACAGGATGTAACTCAGGATCAGTACAGGATCAGTAATGTAATATATGTACACAGTGGCTGCACCAGCAGAATAGTGAGTGCAGCTCTGGAGTATAATACAGGATGTAACTCAGGATCGGTACAGGATCAGTAATGTAATGTATGTACACAGTGACTGCACCAGCAGAATAGTGAGTTCAGCTCTGGAGTATAATACAGGATGTAACTCAGGATCAGAACCGGATCAGTAATGTAATGTATGTGCACAGTGACTGCACCAGCAGAATAGTGAGTGCAGCTCTGGAGTATAATACAGGATGGAACTCAGGATCAGTAATGTAATGTATGTACACAGTGACTGCACTAGCAGAATAGTGAGTGCAGCTCTGGATTATAATACAGGATGGAACTCAGGATCAGTAATGTAATGTATGTACACAGTGACTCCACCAGCAGAATAGTGAGTGCAGCTCTGGAGTATAATAAAGGAATTAACTGAGGATGAGTAGAGGATCAGTAATGTAATGTATGTACACAGTGACTGCACCAGCACAATAGTGAGTGCAGCTCTGGAGTATAATACAGGATGTAACTAAGGATCAGTACAGGATCAGTAATGTAATATATGTACACAGTGACAGCACCAGCAGAAAAGTGAGTGCAGCTCTGGAGTATAATACAGGATGTAACTCATGATCAATACAGGATCAGTAATGTAATGTATGTACACAGTGACTGCACCAGCACAATAGTGAGTTCAGCTCTGGAGTATAATACAGGATGTAACTCAGGAACAGTACAGGATCAGTAATGTAATGTATGTACACAGTGACTACACCAGCAGAATAGTGAGTGCAGCTCTGGATTATAATACAGGATGTAACTCAGGATCAGTAATGTAATGAATGTACACAGTGACTCCACCAGCAGAATAGTGAGTGCAGCTCTGGAGTATAATAAAGGATGTAACTGAGGATGACTAGAGAATCAGTAATGTAATATATGTGCACAGTGACTGCACCAGCAGAATAGTGAGTGCAGCTCTGGAGTATAATGCAGGATGTAAGTCAGGATCAGTAATGTAATGAATGTAGACAGTGACTGCACCAGCAGAATAGTGAGTGCAGCTCTGAATTATAATACAGGATGTAACTCAGGATCAGTAATGTAATGAATGTAGACAGTGACTCCACCAGCAGAATAGTGAGTGCAGCCCTGGAGTATAATACAGGATGTAACTGAGGATCAGTAATGTAATGAATGTACACAGTGACTACACCAGCAGAATAGTGTGTGCAACTCTGGAGTATAATAAAGGATGTAACTGAGGATGAGTAGAGAATCAGTAATGTAATATATGTGCACAGTGACTGCACCAGCAGAATAGTGAGTGCAGCTCTGGAGTATAATGCAGGATGTAAGTCTGGATCAGTACAGGATCAGTAATGTAATATATGTACACAGTGACTGCACCAGCAGAATAGTGAGTGCAGCTCTGGATTATAATACAGGATGTAACTCAGGATCAGTAATGTAATTTATGTACACATTGAATGTACCAGCAGAATAGTGAGTGCAGCTCCGGAGTATAATGCAGGATGTATCTCATGGTCAGTAATGTAATGTATGTACACAGTAACTCCACCAGCAGAATAGTGAGTGCAGCTCTGGAGTATAATAAAGGAAGTAACTGAGGATGAGTAGAGGATCAGTAATGTAATGTATGTGCACAGTGACTGCACCAGCAGAATAGTGAGTGCAGCTCTGGAGTATAATACAGGACGTAACTCAGGATCAGTACAGGATCAATAATGTAATGTATGTACACATTGACTGCACCAGCAGAATAGTGAGTGCAGCTCTGGAGTATAATACAGGATGTAACTCAGGATCAGTACAGGATCAGTAATGTAATGTATGTACATAGTGACTGCACCAGCAGAATAGTGAGCGCAGCTCTGGAGTATAATACAAGATGTAACTCAGGATCAGTAATGTAATGTATGTACACAGTGACTGCACCAGCAGAATAGTGAGTGCAGCTCTGGAGTATAATACAGGACGTAACTCAGGATCAGTACAGGATCAATAATGTAATGTATGTACACATTGACTGCACCAGCAGAATAGTGAGTGCAGCTCTGGAGTATAATACAGGATGTAACTCAGGATCAGTAATGTAATGTATGTACACAGTGACTCCACCAGCAGCATACTGGGTGCAGCTCTGATCAGCTGCTAGTCAGTGTGCTGATTACGGGTGTGGTGGCTGCAGATCCTGCTGTGAGCTCCTGATCTCTGAGAACCAACACCTCTCCACCTGGGGACCTGCTCTCTCTCTTTCCCGGAGGGAGAGCTGGTTTCTGGGATGAGTGAAGGAGCCAAGTCCCAGGCTTCTGCTTCCCGAACCAGGCCGGCGGGGGGCAGAAGAAACCAGCAACCGGCCTGCACATCAGAGGACTCGGGGGTGAGACGCTGCACCAGGAGTCACAGCAATGTGGCTCCTACTCCCCCCGGGATTGTGGAGACCCCCAGAAGCCGCAAGGTTTCCAGCATGGAGGAAAAGCCTGACAGCGGCGTGCAAGATGGCGCTCCTTCCGGAGGAAAGCTGAGTGCTCACGGAGGTGAGGCCGACCTCCCTGAGGGGGGGTGGGCGCAGCAGGGACCCCGGGAGTCTGTGTCCACCTATGCCTCCCGGGTCATGATCCACCTCCGTGAGTATGAAGATGCCAGTAAGCTCATCAGGAGGCTACGGGAGGAGCTGCGCTGCACAAGCGCCAAAGCTGCAGGGGCCTCCAAACCAAGGAAGGCCAAGCTCCAAGCCAAGGTAAAAAGACTGAGCAGTGAAATTCAACGCCTGGAACTTAGGAAAGCCACCATCAGGGAGCAGAGTGGTCCTTTCAAAGAAAAACTTATAAATGAAGACTGCTTTAGAGAAATGGCTGATACCAGAGAGCAAAGGAAGATGGGGCTGCAGCCTGAGAGCCAGGTGGATGATGAGAGTGATGATGACCATCAGGAAGCCCCACCTGGTAGCCTGCAAAGTCACCCGCAGGCCACGTGCAGCGAGCTCCCTGCAGGACAGGCGACAGTGACATCCGGTCGCAGTTCTGCCGGCTCTGGGGAGGACAGTGACAGCAGCGGCCAGGGAGGGGCGCTAATGGCGGAGATTAAACTCCTGGAGTCCCCAGTGTGCCTCCAAAGCTTCCATCTTGGTGACGATCTACCAGAAGAGGCACCTGGGGGCCACAAAAAGGCAAAGAAGACCAAGCCAAAGCTGCAGGAAGCGGTAAGATACGTATATGCCCCCCTCCCTGTACCCCCTGAGTCGGCGGCAGGCTCAGCTCACTGTATAAGCCCCGTTGCTCAGCCCAGCCCGGGTTCTGCTGTGGATCCGGTGCAAAGGCGCGGGGAGATTACAGAGCGCGGTAGTGAGGCGCAGAGCTCCGTCTCTGCTTGTAGTAGTGGGGACGTAGCAGGAGGTGCATCAGCCGAGAGGCTGGACAGTGAGGGCGGCCCGGCGGCGGGCGTTCCATCAGGCCACGATGCTGTGGTGCGCTCCTCAGTGGGAGGGGGGAGCAGCCCGGTGTCGGGGGCAGCTCCGGTAGCCTCGGCTCCTCTGAATGCTGTTGCCGCTGATCACTTAGTTGAGAAGCGGCGGCAGTGTGAGGGGGCAGTTGGGGCTGAGCGCTCCGGTCCTCCCACGAAAGTGCTATTTTGTGTTGGCGTTGCTGGTCCGGAAGATCCTGATGCTAAAGATCAGCGGCGCCTAACTGCAGCTAGAGATCAGCGGCACATTATACCAAATGCCAAACAGCGGAAATTACCGACCGATGATGTGGAGGGCACACATAAGACCGCGGGTGAGGTCGCCTCCAGTTCTATGGAGGTGACTGAGCCCCTTGTGCCTGATACGGAGGTCAAAAGGTCATCCACCATTGTTACTGGTCCAGCAGGAATGAATGTGGTGGTGGAGGTGAATGAGGATAATTCATTGTCTGGTGGTGTGGTTGCTGGTTTGGTGGAGGGTAAGATGGAGGTGGGTAATGGTGATACTGTTGGGGCTGACGTGGTCACTGGTCCGGTTGCCCCCCCGGGGGTGGCAACACCTGTCCGGAGTTATGCCAGTGTCACCTCCGGGGCAAATAGGGCATCCTCCTCGTCTCCGGGCTTTGGGGACGGCATGTTGCAACGTCGCCTTCTGGAGGCTCTAAAGAAGGGGGAGAGATCACTAATGGTAGAGGGTCGAGAGGTTGATCTATCGTTCTGGATAGAGAGGCATGGCCTCGGGGCCTTCCGAGAGCAAAAAGGGGGAGATACAGTGTGGTCCCTCCCAACAGCCGGGCCAGGCAGTGTGCGTAGGAATGTGGTCCGTCTTCGGTGGAGGGACAGTGATGCATGTCCTCCAAGGTCTAAAGTTGAGGAGCTCCTGCTGAGGATGGGCTTCAAGGCGATTGACATCTACGTCTTGATACATCCCTATTCCACGCCTGAGTTTGATGTCAGCTTTGTTCGGCCGGAGGGGCTTGAGCTCTTCTGGGCGAATTATGAGTTGGCAAAAAATGAGCCCGGCTGGCGAGACTTTGCCGTTCAGGCAGTGTCTCGCCAAAACCAGATCAAGAAAGTGACCGTGATGACTCGTAATGAGTCGCTTTCTTGCTATGACATCATGACTTCGCTTGGTCGGTATGGAGAGGTGGTGGAGATGCCAAAGAAAAACCGCGACGAGTTTGGTATCTGGTCAGGGGCCTGGACGTTTATGGTAAAACTTAAGCGTTCAGGTGGTACGGTTGCCCACATTCCATCGTCTGCCTTCCTGGGTAGGGATCGTGTCCTGGTCTTCTACCAGGGGCAACCGAAGCTCTGTCACAGGTGCGGCGACCCCACACACTTCAGTGCAAACTGCACCGTGCAGAAATGCGCGTTGTGTGGGGGTGTCGGCCATCTTGACGCCTCTTGTGTGGAGATTAGGTGCCACCTGTGTGGTGAGTTAGGTCACCCATTCAGCCGTTGTCCTCGCTCCTTTGCTAATGCAGTCGAGACCCCGGTGGGAGTAAGCCGTGAGGCCGATTCTGCTGGGGAGGGGACTAGCAGGGGTGGGGGAGCTGAGGGGCCAGGGAAGAAAAGCAATAAAAAGACGCCTGCCCAGCTGAGGCGTCTAGACAAGCGCAGACAGGAGAGGGAGCGGGGCGAGCCCCAGACTACCGGGGCAGCCCCTGTCCTGGATGCCAGTCTTGCTGCTGAGGCCCCGAGGGATGATGAGTTGGATGAGGAGGTCAGGAGGATCCACAGGGAGGAAACTGCCTCTTCTTCAGAATCCTCCCATTATGAAAGTATGGATGAGGATAATAAGCGGTGGCTAGAGAACAAGCGTAAGCTCGGCACCAAAAAGAAGAAAAAGAAGGGAGATAAAACATCTTCTCCCGCTCTGACCAAGGTACCTAATGAAGTTAAAACCGACTCCCCTCTAGTTGGTCTTTCTAACCGGTTCCAAGCCCTTGATAACATTTCTTTCTCTGAGGAGGAGGCTGAGGGTGAGGATCCGGCTTCAGCGGAGCTTACAGGGGGCGCCGAGTCTCCTTCTCCTGGGGATGCAAGGTCCTTGGGGGGAGGGAATGGCCCAGAGTCCGGAGACGAGGACGAAAAAAGAAGGAAAAATGTGGGAATGGACACCTCTGTGTCATTAAAGAGGGGGAAGGATTCCTCCTCTGAGGCAGAGGATAAGGGGAGTGGGAAGAAGAAAGTCATCTAACTCAATCACCAATGATGGCGGTACCCACTCCGTTGACGCTGGCGTCCATTAATGTCGCCAGCATTAAGTCAAACATGGCTAGATTTGCGGCCTTTGATTTTCTCAGCCGGGTTGAAGCTGACATTTTCTTTTTGCAAGAGACCAGGCTGCCAAATATGGCAGAGGTGTTTATAGCTAAGAGGGAGTGGAGACTCGGGCCCTCCTATTGGTCTCTTGCGGCTGAGCCGTATAGCGGAGTGGCGGTCCTTTTTACCGCACCGGTAGAATGCCGACGGGTTATTGAGTTAGAAATGGGGAGGTGCCTGATATTAGATGTCCTCATGAAGGGACAAGAGCTTCGGCTCATTAACATCTATGGTCCCCAATCTAAATGGGACCGGAAGTGTCTCTTTATGAGGATCAAGCCCTACCTTTTTACGAGTCGGCAGGTCGTCTTTGGAGGGGACTTCAACACTGTCACGAGGCCCCGGGATAGAGGAGGTTCCAGAGACAAGCTGACTTATGATAGCGTCGCCCTTAATAGTATAGCTAGTGAGGCTCGCCTGGTGGATGTCCACATCCGGCACACCGCAGGCCACGAGGGGTTCACCTATCATAGAGGTAACTGTAGGTCCAAGATAGACAGGTTTTATTTAAAGGAGGAAGCCGTCTCTTCAGCAGTATCTGTTGTTGAGGTGGAGTTCTCCGATCACTGTTTGATTTTGTTTTCCCTGAATGTTACAGAGACCCCCCGGATGGGAAGAGGCTTTTGGAGGCTCAATTCGTCTCTCTTGGAAGAAGCGGAGATAAGACAGTCCTTTAAGGATTTTCTTCAGAGCCAGGTACCCTTACTGGATCTTTGTAGTAGTAAGTCAGAGTGGTGGGAGATGTTTAAGAAAAGGGTGGCGAGATTCTTCCGCCAGCTCTCGAGCCTCAGGAGCCTGGACAAGTACCGCCTGTATCAGGGCCTGAGGAGGAAACTCGAGCATCTTGTCTCAACTGGAGGTAGCCGCGAGGAGATCTCCAGAGTGAAATCTTTGCTAATGAGGTGTCAGTATGATAGACACGCATCTTTGGTTTTTGAGAGGGATTACGGGAAGTACCGCTCGCCCGACCCTTACAGAAACTGCAAGATGTCAGTGAATAGTAAAGTTGTTACAGGACTGGTTGACACTGCGGGGTCCCTGAAAAGATCCAGATCAGGGATCCTGGAGGTCGTCAGATCCTTCTACTCGCACCTCTTGGGGAAGAGGGATCTGGAATGGGATGAGATATCAGCTTTTCTGGCTGAAGCTGTCCCCGAACCAGGGGTAGACCCCTCTTTGGTGTTTTGACAGAGATGATCAGGGAAGAGGAAGTTAAGTTGGCGATTGAAGGGCTTGCCCTGAAGAAATCTCCCGGTCCGGATGGCTTAACATCTGAATTCTATAAGACCTTTAAGGGCGCCTTGGTTCCCCTCTTGACTGAGGTATTCAATGAGTGCCTTTCCTCGGGCACTCTGCCAAAGTCAATGAGGAGGTCTGCCCTGATCATCTTGTCAAAGGGTAAGGACCCATCTTGCATTGAGAATTGGCGTCCCATAGCGCTTCTCAATGCAGACAGGAAGGTTTTGGCAAAGGTTCTGTTTAATCGACTGGTGAAATTTGCACCCCAGCTCCTTTCGGGAGCCCAGCATTGCTCTGTTCCGGGCCGCAGTACAATTAGTGCTGTACTCTGTGTCCGAGAGGCGGTGGAGCAGGGGAGGGTTGGCCACTGGAAGGGGTAAATGCTGTCATTGGACCAGGCAAAAGCGTTTGATCGGGTTAATCATGAGTACCTCTGGTCTGTCCTTCTGAGGTATGGCCTGCCGGGGGGGTTCGTTGATTGGCTTAAGACCTTGTACTCTGGGGCAGAGAGTTTCCCGCTTGTGAACGGTTGGATTGGCAGCTCTTTTGAGGTTGGGTGTGGTGTTCGCCAGGGTTGTCCCTTGAGCCCGCTACTGTACGTGTTTGCGATTGACCCACTTCTTAGGAGGGTGGAGCGTGGACCGTTGGCTGGGATCGGGATGGACCGGGCAGCACCGGAAGCCACTCTGAGAGTGGTGGCGTATGCCGATGACGTCACCGTTTTTGTTTCCTCTGATGGGGAGGCAGAATGGCTGATGTCAGAGGTAAATCGCTACTCGGAGGCATCCGGGTCTAAGATCAACCAGGATAAGTGTGAGAGTCTCTGGCTGGGAGGAGGAGATCCTGGTTTTGATCTCCCGGACACCCTTCCAGAACCCAAAGTCTCTGCAAAAGTTCTTGGCATCGAATTTGGCCAGGGGGATTACCCCAAACAAAATTGGGACAGCAGGCTAGAGATCGCCACTCAGAAGGTGAACCAATGGAAGGGTTGGTCTTTGACCCTAAGGGAAAGAATAAACCTGATCAAAACTTACCTGCTCCCTTTGCTGATCTATCTGGGCAGTGTGTGCATCTTGCCAGAGCCTCTCTGGACTCGGGTCTACAGTTTGTTCTTTCAACTGTTATGGGGGAATAGACTGAACCTGGTCAAGAGGGAGGTTACTTACCGTACGAGGAGACTAGGAGGGTTGGGTATGGTCAACCCTGTGGTATTCCTTGTGAATACCTTCATTAAGATCAATATTGCAAACCTCTGGAAAGAGAGGGCTCCTCTGTGGGTATTCTCCTGTAAGGGATGGTTTCAGCTTTTCTTCCAGGAATGGGAGACAGGAGGGCAAGTGAAGGATCTCCGCACACCGCATGGACATCTCCCGGCTTACGCTACCGTGGTTCTGAAGGTAATTCGCCGGTGGGGTCTGGGAATGTGGGAGGTCAGGACTCTGCCAAGGAAGCTCCTTGACAAAAGGGTTCTGTTGACCCATTTTCAGAGGCCTCTGGCGCTCAGGGATTGCCCAAGTCGGAATCTTGGGGTGGGTCTGCATCTTTTGAATTCTATCAGGATCCCCTCGAAGGTTTGGGACTTGGCTTGGCGCTGCTTCCATGGGAAACTGTGTGTGAGGGACAATCTGAAGTGTAGGAGCTCTGAGGACAGGAACTGTCCTCGGGAGCATTGTGGTACCATGCTTGAAAGCATGGACCACTTCCTGCTTCGTTGTCCCTTTAACACAGAGGTGTACAACAGGGTGGGCACCTCCATTGGCTGGCCCTGGCTGGCCGGTCTCTCTTATGCGGAATGGGCCTATGGAGCATTCGGGGACCTGGGTGGTCGGGACCGTTGCACCTTATTTCTAGTTAGCACAGT
Source organism: Phyllobates terribilis (assembly GCF_046119375.1). Classification (NCBI taxonomy): domain Eukaryota; kingdom Metazoa; phylum Chordata; class Amphibia; order Anura; family Dendrobatidae; genus Phyllobates; species Phyllobates terribilis. The sequence goes on along the minus strand of NW_027362968.1, from coordinate 56,653 downwards.
GGTTAGGTATCACACGTGGAACGCACGGTGCTTAGTATCGACGCAGCGGAAAATCCTCCCAGTGGACGATGTGTTTAGGACCATACTCGGTGACCTGGTGAAGGTGCGTTCTCTGGAGTATGAGAGACTGGGTACACGGAGGGCCGCTCTCCTCTGGAGGGGCTTTTCTTTTAGTGTGCCCTAGTCTGGTCATCTCCTCTCCTGGTGGTGGGCTGCTGCTGACACCATAGATTTTTGTTTTATTGATCAGTAGACAGTGATGTAGGGCTGCAGGCGCCGAACTTGGGCTTTGTCAGTTGTGGTTATTGTATTGTTTGTTTCTGTATATATTGTATATATGGGTTTGGGTGTAGGTGTTAGGTTGGGTGGAGGGAAAAGGGGGGAGGTGGGTTCATCTTTTGGGACACTGGTTATTTGGGTGAAAAACTGGCACTGCCTGATCTGTCCTATGGACGTTGGACATGGACTGAGGCGCAGGACCAGCTCTCAGGTCAGTGCCGGGGAGGGACTGGTGGGCTTGAGTGTGGGGGGTTTTGTTTTGTCTTGTATATATTTGTATAGTTAGTATTTATTTTAATTTATTTTATTTAATTTGTTTAAAAAAAAAAAAAAAAAAAAGAATGTATATATTAGTTTGTATATAATTTGTCGGTTATTGTTTATTATATTGTTATTATTTGTTTGGTAACCGGACCAGATGTCATGGTGTAGGTAGTTATTATTGTGTATATATGTATAATATGTGTGTGAGGAGAGAGGGAGCGGCTGGACCAGCAGAATAGTGAGTGCAGCTCTGGAGTATAATACAGGATGTAACTCAGGATCAGTAATGTAATGTATGTACACAGTGACTGCACCTGCAGAAAAGTGAGTGCAGCTCTGGACTATAGTACAGGATGTAACTCAGGATCAGTAATGTAATATATGTACACAGTGACTGAACCAGCAGAATAGTGAGTGCAGCTCTGGAGTATAATACAGGATGTAGCTCAGGATCAGTAATGTAATGTATGTACACAGTGACTGCAGCAGCAGAATAATGAGTGCAGCTCTGGAGTATAATACAGGATGGAACTCAGGATCTGTAATGTAATGTATGTACACAGTGACTGCACCTGCAGAAAAGTGAGTGCAGCTCTGGAGTATAATACAGGATGGAACTCTGGATCAGTAATGTAATATATGTACACAGTGACTGAACCAGCAGAATAGTGAGTGCAGCTCTGGAGTATAATACAGGATGTAGCTCAGGATCAGTAATGTAATGTATGTACACAGTGACTGCAGCAGCAGAATAATGAGTGCAGCTCTGGAGTATAATACAGGATGGAACTCAGGATCTGTAATGTAATGTATGTACACAGTGACTGCACCAGCAGAATAGTGAGTGCAGCTCTGGAGTATAAAACAGGATGTAACTCAGGATCAGTAATGTAATGTATGTACACAGTGACTGCAGCAGCAGAATAGTGAGTGCAGCTCTGGAGTATAATACAGGATGGAACTCAGGATCTGTAATGTAATGTATGTACACAGTGACTGCACCAGCAGAATAGTGAGTGCAGCTCTGGAGTATAATACAGGATGTAATGCAGAATCAATACAGGGTCAGTAATGTAATGTATGTACACAGAGACTGCACCAGCAGAATAGTGAATGCAGCTCTGGAGTATAATACAGGATATAACTCAGGATGAGTACAGGATCAGTAATGTAAAATATGTACACAGTGACTGCACCAGCAGAATAGTGAGTGCAGCTCTGGAGTATACTACAGGATGTAACTCAGGATCAGTAATGTAATGTATGTATGACGCGCCCCCTGGGCCAGTGTTGTTTGGGGGATACCCGGAGCCGGATCAGGTGGGGATTGTAGTCTCCGAGTGGCGGTGACCCGGTCCGTGCCCAGGGTGTCAAGCTCAGTGTGTGGCAGTCCTACAGATGTTACTGGATGTTCTTTAGTGTCGACTACGCCACCCGTTGATTTGCGGTCAGTACGGCCGCCGCTGCAGCAGGGTCCGCTGAAGCTGGTGGTGTGTGCGCAGCTCAGGTAGTATAACCCCCAACGGGAGGGGTATAGCCTCAGGGGGTCAGCTGTAGAGGGTGGTGGTTGTGGTGGTGCAGTGAGAGTAGTAATAAGACTCCGAGTCGGGCTGTGCAGTTCAGGGTTTTACTTACTGCTTTTGTGTTGGTCACTCCGGCCTTGAGTGACCGCCCGAGCCGTGCTGCGTCCACCAGGTCCTGGACTCGGCCAACCCCCAGGCGATTCCGGAGCGTGGTCCCGAGCTCCCTTTCTGACTTGTCCTTCTCTCTGGCCTTCCCCACCAGGGATCCACCTAAGTCCGGCTCCCTCGGGCCTCTTGTTGGTAAAACCCTTGTCTCTGGGTTCCCTGACCCTATTCACGGTTTGCCTTCCGGGTGGATTTAGTGGGTGGTCGTGGCAGATCCTGCCCACGACCTCCGGTCTCTGGCTAAGGATTAGGGCCCTCCACCAGCTTGGGATCCGGTACCCTTGTGCCAACTCTTCACCCTCTGGTCTAATTTTGGGTTCTTGGAGTTCCCTCTTCTCCCCCTCTGGGTCCTTCTTTCTCCTCTCTCTCTCTCTCTTGGCCTTGGAGCTGGCTGAGCTGCTCTGCTTCTCTGACTCAACTCTGACAGACTGACCCTGATCTAAGATGGTTCCCACCTTATATACTCCCTCTATGTGTGAGCTCAGGTGACCAGCACCCAATGAGCTCCTAGCATTACCCAGACTGCTCCCCCTATCTGCCCCTACACTACTGGGATGTTCCACCCCCCTCCCACTCCAGCCAGGGACAGACACTGTCGTACCTGCACATTTCTCTAGTGGGAGTACCATTGGTCTGTCCCCCGGAAATGGGATGTATGTAGTGCATGCAGCCTACTGAGCTCAGTTCCACATTCCATCCTCACCCGGGAGTGGAATACCACACCTCTGGCTTGAGGTGTAATACCCCTGTAGCAGCCGAATCCTCAGGGTGCTACATGTACACAGTGACTGCACCTGCAGAAAAGTGAGTGCAGCTCTGGAGTATAATACAGGATGGAACTGAGGATCAGCAATGTAATGTATGTACACAGTGACTGCAGCAGCAGAATAGTGAGTGCAGCTCTGCAGTGTAATACAGGATGTAACTCAGGATCAGTAAAGGATCAGTAATGTAATGTATGTACACAGTGACTCCACCAGCAGAATAGTGAGTGCAGCTCTGCAGTATAATACAAGATGTAACTCAGGATCAGTACAGGATCAGTGATGTAATGTATGTACACAGTGACTGCACCAGCAGAATAGTGAGTGCAGCTCTGGAGTATAATACAAGATGTAACTCAGGATCAGTACAGGATCAGTAATGTAATGTATGTACACAGTGACTGCACAAGCAGAATAGTGAGTGCAGCTCTAGAGTATAATACAGGATGTAACTCAGGATCAGGAATGTAATGTATGTACACAGTGACTGCACCAGCAGAATAGTGAGTGCAGCTCTGTAGTATAATACAGGAGGTAACTCAGGATCAGTAATGTAATGTATGTACACAGTGACTGCACCAGCAGAATAGTGAGTGCAGCTCTGGAGTATAATACAGGATGTAACTCAGGATCAGTAATATAATGTATGTACACAGTGACTGCACCAGCAGAATAGTGAGTGCAGCTCTGGAGTATAATACAGGATGTAACTCAGGATCAGTAATTTAATGTATGTACACAGTGACTGCACCAGCAGAATAGTGAGTGCAGCTCTGTAGTATAATACAGGAGGTAACTCAGGGTCAGTAATGTAATGTATGTACACAGTGACTGCACCAGCAGAATAGTGAGTGCAGCTCTGTAGTATAATACAGGATGTAACACAGGATCAGTAATTTAATGAATGTACACAGTGACTGCTCCAGCAGAATAGTGAGTGCAGCTCTGTAGTATAATACAGGAGGTAACTCAGGATCAGTAATGTAATGTATGTACACAGTGACTGAACCAGCAGAATAGTGAGTGCAGCTCTGGAGTATAATACAGGATGTAACACAGGATCAGTAATGTAATGTATGTACACAGTGACTGCACCAGCAGAATAGTGAGTGCAGCTCTGGAGTATAATACAGGATGCAACACAGGATCAGTAATTTAATGTATGTACACAGTGACTGCACCAGCAGAATAGTGAGTGCAGCTCTGTAGTATAATACAGCAGGTAACTCAGGATCAGTAATGTAATGTATGTACACAGTGACTGCACCAGTAGAATAGTGAGTGCAGCTCTGGAGTATAATACAGGATGTAACTCAGGATCAGTAATGTAATGTATGTACACAGTGACTGCACCAGCAGAATAGTGAGTGCAGCTCTGGAGTATAATACAGGATGTAACTCAAGATCAGTAATGTAATGTATGTACACAGTGACTGCACCAGCAGAATAGTGAGCGCAGCTCTGGAGTATAATACAAGATGTAACTCAAGATCAGTAATGTAATGTATGTACATAGTGACTGCACCAGCAGAATAGTGAGTGCAGCACTTGCTTGGGGCCACCACCATTTTATTTGTTATCCTCTGTTATGATACAATGACAATATAATATATTGTTGAATGAATTCCACTTAGAATGTTGGACTTTCTTATATGTGTTATATAGTCATATCTGGTTGCTCTTGGCTTGAGCGCTGTTGCATATCTTTGGGATAGGTCCATACGAGTATGAATATTATTAATGTATATTATTGATCCATTATTTAACCCTTACTTATACCACTACATAATGTTGACACTTCCACAATGTCCCCTATCACATGTGTGACATCTTCTGTCCTCAGGTTTTCTCCACTTTGCTTCTTCTGATCTTCATCTCTTGTGTCCATGGAGGAGAAGAGCAGGTCCCTGGCGCTGATGGCTGGGAGGCCCCTCTAGTGTCCGGCGGGGGATGTCTCTTCACACCGGACACCACATTTCCTCCACGTGTGAAGGTGGATATGAAGGTCGGCAGTCGGAGTTCTGCACAAGTAATGGCGGACAGTGTGAGGAGCCGCTCCATCTCTCCATGGGAATACAGGTGAATGTACATGGAGTAATGGCAGAAATAATAATAATGATATATGGGGGTCAGCAGGCCGGAGTATGGGGGACTAAACATGGTTACTGCTGTGTCCTGATTTCTATCATCTCCTTCCACCAGCTCTAATGTGGACAATAACAGATTCCCTGCGGTCATCAGCGAGGCCCGATGTCTCCACCGCGGATGTTTGGACCCGGAGGGTCATGTGGACCTCAGCATGAACTCAGTCCCCATCAGACAGGAGATCCTGGTCCTGCGTGGTGAGATGAGAGGATGTGTCCCACCTATAGGCTGGAGAAGCAGCTGGTGACGGTGGGCTGCACCTGTGTCCGGCCCATCATCCAGTACCTGGAGTAACAGACGCCATTGTCACGGAGCCTCAGCTGTCATGTAGCGTCTTTGTTACCCCTAGCGACCAATCAGAAATCACGTTTATTTATCTCGGGTAAATTACAAATGTAAAAGCTGAATTCTAATCGGTTGCTATCGGCAACGAGAGTTCAAGGATTATTTATACAGTGTAGAGAATAATGAAAGTGTTGCCCGTAGCAACCAGTCAGATTCCAGCCATTGATTCCGCACTGCAAGAGGCAAAACGGCAGAAATCTGATTGGTCGTCAGGAGCAGCAGCGACAAGAACTTTGTTACTTTTATAAATCGCTGAGTAATATTATTATAAGACGTATTTCTTGTTTTATAATTGAAATATTTATTATCATTTGTTGTATTTTTATATAAATGTTTCTCATATTTTTACAAATATTTATTAAAATCATTAAAACTATTAGTTAACCTTTGTGTTGTGAGTGTATACAGTATATATAGTGGAAAGACAATCCTGGAATCATTTCTAGTTGTTAGAAGATCTTTTACAGTATTTTTTTTTATTTGGTTCCTTAAAATAAAAAATGAAACAAATTTGTAAATCTTGTGTAGTGTATACAGCTCTTATGCAGCCTATGTGTCTCCATGGTTACAGATTAGAATGCGCCTGATTCTTCACTTACTTTCTCTTTCCGGTGCTTTGAGGCTCTTGGAATACAAATATGGTGGTGATCGGAGAACGTAGGAGGAGATTTATTAGGACTAGTGTTTCATTCCCCAAGATTATAGAGGATCTGTCACCTGCTCAGAAAAAAATAGCTAAATATCTAAACATCCCTGAGCTCCACTGATTTCGACTCTTTTTTCTGTTTTGTAGAAAGAATTAAAAAGAAATAACTTAAAATGTAGAATTTCTCTAATGTCAGGCAGGGTTATTTATAATAGAGACCTGGGTGTGGTGGTGAGTAATAATTAGCGATGAGCGAGCGTGCTCGCAACTGCTCGGTACTCGCCACTCGTCACTGTAATGCTGCAGCCATGTTGGTTGTGGCATTACAGTGATTGGCTGGCCGCACAGCGTCATCAGGTCTATATCAGACCCGGGACCCTATGCTCGTCACAGTCTACCCTTCAGACAGGCAGAGTAGGGAGAGCTGCTGCTGAGCGAGGGAGAGAATTGGCGGTTGATTTAGTCAGGTATTCCACAGCAATATACATCTATACTAACAGTCCTGCTAAGGACTAATCCAGATGCATATATTACTGGTGATAGCAGGAGTTAGGCAGAGTTTGTGGAGAGAGTATACAGCACAATAAATCCATTGAACTTTCTGTCTGCTGCTGTTACTCATATCCACAGCCTTAGATAACAGGTTTAATATTCTTTTTTCGCTTAATCCTAATTATTTGGTTGAAAAGCAATATAATACACCACTTTTACTGCTCCATTTGCTTGTTAGCAGCATACAGCCAGATTTGTTTGATTTTAATAGCATTGCTGTATTGTGGAAGCAGAGAAACTTGTCCATCTCAGGTGATACGATGTTACTGCGGTAATAATCCTGACATTTTTGGGAACGTGACAAATATTATTCTCCATTTAAAATGGGCAAGGCACGTGGCAAGGGACTGGAAAGAGGACATGATGCTGATGGTGCACGCAGAGGCCGAGGTCGTGGGCAAGCTGAAATTATGCCTGCTGAGGGAGCACTAAAGCACCCATATCATGTCGACCTACCTTCCTGCCCTACTTTGAAGGGGGCCGCGAAACACCACTATTGAAGCCAAAGCAGTGTGAAAAGGTTGTTGGTTGGATAGCAGATAATGTTTCCAGTCAGTTTGCCACCACCACCACCCTGTCTTCCATATGGTCCAGTTTCAGTAGCTGTGAGCCTGGACCGCATATTCCTCATTCTGATCCTCCTTTCTCCCCCCATGCCGAGTGCCTGGAGACAACTGATCCCACACTTGGACACTCTGAAGAGCTGTTCACATTTCCATTTAGGGATTCAGGACTCTCGCCCGGCGCGCTTCAAGCGGGGCAAGAGGAGATCACATGTAGCGATGCCCATGTATTTGAACAGCTACAGTCACATGAAGGCGATGGTGGGAAAATGCAATTACTGTCGCAAGAGGTGGATGATGATGAGACACAATTGCCAGCAAGTCATCAGGAGGCCCAGGGTGCGTACTTGGAAGACAAGGTGGTGGACAATGAAGTCACTGACCAACCTGGCAAGGTGACATGCATAGCGAGGACAGCAGCACACAGGGGGAGGGAGGTGTAAGCACCACAACAGGCAGGAACAAGCAGTGGGGTGGCCACAGACACAAGGCGGGCAACAGTTCTCCGGAACACCAACACGAGGGAAGTTACCAGTCCAACTGTTAGGTCTTCCATAGTCTGGCACTTTTTTAAAGACTGTCAAGTTAATTCCAAACAGGCCATTTGCAACATCTGCCATGCCAGCATCAGCAGGGGCTGCAAAACTACCAGCCTGACCACCACCAGCATGATCAGGCACATGACAGCAAAGCACCTGACTAATTGGACCAAATGCTAGGGTCCAGAAACAGTTTCTGTGGGGGACACCACTGCCTGTTCTGCTGTTGTGCGTGCACACCAATCCCCTGTCCATGGCGCAGGCAAAGATGCCTCTTTTTGCACACTTGCAACAACCACCATCAGTAACCACGTCCACGTCCTTGTCACAACGCAGTGTTCAGTTGTCCCTACCCCAGTCCTTTGAATGCAAGGGCAAATATGCAGCTAACGCCCCACAGGCCACAATACTAAACTGCCACATTTTTCAAATGCTTGCACTTGAAATGTTGCCTTTTAGGCTCGTGGAGACAGAATCTTTCGGCAAATTCATGGCGGCGGGTGCCCCTCGGTACTCGGTCCTCAGCCACCACTATTTCTCCCGGTGTGCCGTCCCTGCCTTACACAAGCACGTGTCCCAGAACATTTCACGTGCCCTTACCAGCACAGTCACTGGGAAGGTCCACCTAACCACGGGCACGTGGACAAGTGCTTGTGGCCAGAACGGATTGCGGGCCCAGGGTCAACCAGGGTTGCCCTCAGATTCTACAGCTTCTGAAACTCCTCCTCATCAGCCTCCATCTCCGAAATGACCACTTCAGTCGGAGACTGGAAGCACTATAGCACTGCTTCGGCCAAGTGTCAACAGGCACTGCTGAAGCTGATATGCTTAGGTGACAAACTGCACACCGCTGCAAAGTTGTTGACATCTGTAATAGAGCAGGCAGATCTGTGGCTGTCACTGTTGAACTTACAGCCAGGCAAGATCATGTTTGACAATGACCGGAACATGGTTGTGACTCTGAGGCTTGGCAAACTCGCACACATGCCATGCCTGGCCCATGTGATAAATCTAGTGGTTCAGCGGTTTCTCAAAACCTACACGGATCTGCATGACCTGCTTGTGAAAGAACGCCACGTGTGTGCCCATTTCAGGAAGTCACTTACAGCTTCCCCCACCCTAGCCATACCAACTCACTGACTCGTGTGCGATGTCACCACACGATGGAACTCAATCTTTCATATGTTGGGAAGGATTTGTGAGCAGCAGGTGGCAGTTGTTGAGTTCTAGCTTCAACATCCCCATCGGTATTCAGGTCAGCCTCCGCAAATTAGAGCTGATGAGTGGGCATGGATGTCTGACATCTGTGCAGTCCTCTAAAACTTTGAGGACTCCACCAAGATGATGAGCGGCGATGACGCCATAATTAGCATCACCATCCTGCCTCTCTGTCTACTGAAATGCTCTGTGCTCACAATTAAAGAGGAGTCATTGTAGGCGGAGCACGATGAGATGGAGCAAGGAACTATACAAGGTGATGTCACAAAGCCCAGCCTCATCTCATCTCAACATGGATTGGGTGATAATGAGGAAGAGGAGGAGGAACAGGAGCTGTTTTCCTGCACTACAGACGGTACTACGCACACAACAGTCATACCGTTTGTTCAATGTGGATGGCCTGAGGAGCGGGAGAACAAGGAGGAGGACGAGGAGAGCATGGACAGTGGTCCTCTGGGTCAGGACAGGGAAGTCTTGGCTGTTGGCAGTCTGGCACACATAGCTGACTTTATGTTCCACTGCCTTTCCCGTGACCCACGCATTTTGGCCAACAATAATTACTGGTTTGTCACATTTCTAGACCCATGCTACAAGGACATCTTTCTATCTCTCCTTCTCGGGGCAGAGCGGTCTAATAAAATGTTGCAGTACCAGAAGGCCCTTGTTATAGAATTATTAAAAAAATTCCCATCTGAAAATGCTGGCAGCAAAGGTCACAGTTTGTTGGACAACCAAAGAGTACAGGTGAGGGAGACACAAATACGATGTGGCAGAGGTAGGGGAACACTGTCAAAGGTCTGGGACAGTTTTCTCAGACCCTCCCAGTGCCCCTGCCCTGATGCGTGGGGTACTCTGACAAGAAGGAGAAAGTTTTGGAAGATGCTGAAGGAGTACCTTGCCAAGTGTACCAACGTCTTCGGTGATTCCTCTGTGCCTTATAACTATTGGGTATCCAAGCTGGACGTGAGGCATGAACTGTCTCTCTACGCCTTGGAGGTCCTGGCCTACCCTGCCGCCAGCATTTTGTCAGAGCGGGTTTATTGTGCCACTGGGGGTATTATAACTGAAAAGTGCATCAGCCTGTCAACTGAAAATGCTGACAGGCTGACTATTATCAAAATGAACAAGGGCTGGATTAACCCAGACTTCTCAACACCACCGGATGATAGCAGCAGAACATAAAGTCAAATTCAGTGATTTTTGTTGGGGGGTCTATTTCCATGCACCTCTTCACACCCAGACATGGGTATACGCTTCCTGATTTTGTCTGTTTTATGTCACCCTCCTCCTTCTCCTTCTCCTCATCCACCATCACCATATCAACAGGGTGACCATCATGCAACACCCACATAATTTTTTTAAAAGGTGTTTAAGTTGCCCGTAGGAAATATTTTTAGGCCTACCTCTAACATTCTGTATGTTATACAGTATGGTCATGTATACCCCCAATGGGTAAATGTTTTTCAGCCCATGCGCTTAGTGCATGGGCATTACCAGTGTAGGAGACCCACTCCTTAATAATGGGAACAATTTTTTTAATGAGGACTTCCTCTACGTCTCTTCAAACGGGTATTTGGTTGCGTCCTAAATTTTGACAGCCTTTGCACTTAGTGCATAGGCATTACCAGTGTTGGAGACCCGCTCCTTAATAATGGGAACATTTTTTTTAATGTGGCCCTCTTCTACGTCTGTTCAAAGGGGGTATTGGAGTGCGTCCAAATTTTTGTAAGCCCTTGCAGTCACTGCTCATGCAATAACAGTATAGGAGACCCACTACTTTATAATGGGAACATTTTTTTAATAAGGCCCTCCTCTACGTCTCTTCAAAGGGGTATTGAAGTGTGTCCTAATTTTTGGCAGCCATTGCAGTCACTGCATATGCAATAACAGTATAGGAGACCCACTCCTTTATAATGGGAACAACAAAGCATAGCCGGCTGATGGCTCTCTAACAATAGTGAGGATAGACTGCTGGCCCTCTATCAATAGCAAGAGCTGCCTAATGACCTTGTAAATATAGGCTTTGTGACTTTTGACAGTCCCTCCTTCATAAATATAACAGGATTTGTCCGATCATGTCTCACACACCACATGACAAGATAAGGTAGTAAAATGTTAAAATTTCTTTTACTAATAAATGTATTTTTCACCATTGAAAGCAATGCAAAAGTGCAAAAATGCATCAAAAACGCTACTTGTGAACATAGCCCAAGGTGTGGAGGAGCCATTTTTGTTTTTGGTTATTTATTTTGCCTTATATATAAGTCATTACCCTGGAAAGGATGTTCCTTAACATTTTTTGTTGGAAAATCCATTTTGGTTTCGTAATTGTATGATTTATTGTGAGTCCGTAAAAAAGTGGCATAATACTCTGACAATATTGTTCACAGCAGTGGCCTGGGAGACAGAGATGCTTCCAGGGGTCTTCCCCATGCTGTTCCCATATCATGGCCAATTTATAGGCCCCCTCCAGACCCCGGGGAGGGGGGGGGGTGCCGAAAAAATGCTGAAGTTTCCCATTGGCTCACATTGGGCTCACTACTTGGGTTGAGCACCCAAGCATTATGATTTTCTTGACTCGAGCAACGAGCTCCCATGCACTTTAGTGCTTGATCATCACTAGTAATAATATACATTTTACTGTGTATAACAGATATAAATGATTTATCTTAGAACATAAAAATCCCCCCACTGGTCAGAGGAGTAAAGCCCCCACAGCTCTTTCCTCCATGTCTGCATCTGGTACTGATGCTCAGCCTGTAGTACTGCTGCCTTATTTCTTGCTAGGCAACCTCTTTATAAGGTGAGGTGCTCTATATAAGGCAACATCTCAAGATTCCATGATGACATTACTACAAGATTCCATGAATTTACCATCATTACTTATACCAGTGTTTATAGCAGGGCTGTGGAGTCGATAAGAGAAATGTCCGACTCCTCAATTTCCCAGAGTCCAACTCCCTCATACATAGCTCATGTTTAAGTGATAAATTTACTGTAGTAAAATGGTAACATCAGGCTTTTAATCATCATTATGATACAATAATCAAGCTCTTTTTATAGAACCTGAAATATTTTTATTGGAATACAACATTAAAATAAAAAAAGCGTCAATAAATTGTAAACATGCAATGCACTATGCAGTAAGTGGGAGCAAAAACAGTTTTCAACAGAAACAAACTGAATAACATTTGTGCAGTCTATGAATTTGTTCTAATATTTAAGCTTATTTTCCTTATGTAATGATAATGAAGCTTCTACCCAGACCGTTTTGAATAGATATGATGACATTTTTTACAGAAACAGTTTGAAGGGCTGTGGTTGTTTCTGGACCTAGGTGTGAATAACAGATTTCACTCCTGTAACAATTTATTCGCCCCTTTCTTATATTGATACATTTCTGGGTTCATGTAACAAAAGATAGAATCATAGATGACCTTGTGGTACAAAATTAGTGAAGTGTGTCATTGCAAATGAAAGTTTGGATACTTGGACATCCCCATAAGCAATGATAAAGATTTGCTCTTGGAGTTATTTGTTGTGTATAGTCCCATTCTATATCCCCTTGAGGGGGTCCGGTACGACCTGGGACAAACTTTTAGCCTCTTTTCTAGATACCTGGATGATTGAAGATATTTTTGTGCTTGAACTAAAGAATCCAATATGTTTGAATGAGTTAGATTTGGATCATCCATATTCCATATTTTGTCATTGGAGTTTGTGTTTAGTATTGTCTATAAGGGCATAGAGAAATGTATCATTCAAGGATACTTGTCCTTTCATTATATTCACTTTGGAAAGCCATTGAATGATTTGGGGTCCCAGTCTTGTTTTGTTAGATTAATGATGATGACAGATGTGATATAACTGGCTTATATTTGGATATTTTGCCATAATTTCGTCAATTTGGGCGCCTTGTGTGGTTAGTACCTAGTAGCGCCCCCTTTTGCAAGTATCACAGCTTGTAAACGCATTTTGTAACCAGACAAAAGTCTTTCAATTCTTATTTGAGGGATTTTCATCCATTCTTCCTTGGATTATAAGGCTGTGTGCCCACGATGCGTTTTTTAAGCGTTTCCACAGCTGCAATTCCGCCGCGGAAATGCTTAAAAAACGCTTGGTAGAAGGTCTGCAATGTTCCCAAATGATAATCCGCATGTGCTATGCACGTGCTGTGGAAATTTCTGCTGCGGATTATCATTGCGTAAAAATCCGCAGCACTACCATTAATTTTGCGTACCGCCATTGACTTGAATTGAATCGTATAATATCCACATGACTACATGTGCACATGAGGATATTAAGCGACTCAATGTGCGGATGGTACCCTGTTCTGGAGAAGAGGAGACTCTCATCTAGACCTGGGTACCATGGTACCTGCAAAAAAAAAGAATTTAAAATAAAAAATAAAACATTATACTCACCTTCTGATGGCCCCCTGTCTCCTTAGCGGTGTGTCCTGGGTCGCCGGCGGCTCGCAATGGTCTAAAAGGACCTTCCATGACGTCATTTAGTCATGTGAAGGGTCACGTGACCGCTGACGTCGACGGTCGCGTGACCTGTCACATGACTAAATGACGTCATGAAAGGTCCTTTTAGACCACTGTGAGCTGCCAAACACACTGGACGCACCGGAGAAGGAGACCGGGGGCCATCAGAAGGTAAGTATAATGTTTACTTTTTTACCATTCTTTTTAACTATTACTTGGTCACACAATATAAATTCATGACGGTTGCATAGATTTATATAGTGTGACCAAGTTGTCAAGCACTTTTCCAAGTGATGCTAAAATTGGTTGGAAAAGCGCTTATTACTCCGCATGCGAAATCGCATGTGAAAAAAGCGGGACATACGCTTGTCCCTGGCAGAACAAACGCATGTACAATCCGCATGTACAATCCGCATGCGTTTTTTCTGCCAGGGAGATGCAGAAATGCTCAGGAAAAAATCTGGAGCATTTCTGCATCATGAGCACATAGCCTTACTCCAGTTCTGTGAGATTCCTGGGTTGTCTTGCATGCACTGCTATTTTGAGGTTGAGCCAAAGATTTTCAATAATGTTCAGATCAGAGGACTGTGAGGGCCATTGTAAAACCTTCAGCTTGCTCCTTTTGAAGTCTATTGTGGATTGTGACATGTGCTTAGGATCATTATCATTTTTAGAAGCCATCCTCTTTTCAACTTCAATATATATATATATATATATATATATATATATATATATATTGCCTAAAATACAAAGGAAATGCGTCATCTTTAACTTTAGGCCTTTTAGAGATCAATTCATCTTCAACTTGCTTAGCTGTTCACTATAACATTAATTTTGACCAGGGGTGCCCAAACTTTAACATGTCACTGTATATCCCCAAATATTTCAGCGCTGTTTCAATCCAGCAGAACTGGAATCTCTTTGTCCATAGTGGCTTTGAAGGGCTTCTTAATAATAAGGTCTCAGTTTTGTCTATATCTAAGGTGTAACTCAATAGTCCTCCCAGTTCTTCTATTTCTTTAATAAGGAGTGCAGGCAGGGTCATATTTGTAGAGACCCCCATCTTGGGAAGTTGGGGGGTGGTGAGGCGTGGGCTTCTGACTTTCAGTCCGTGGACCCTCAGTAAAGATATTTCTTTTAGATCCTGAATCCGGATTTCTTATAAATACGTAATTATGATTTTTATTGTGTATACAGATATTAATAAATATATTTATAAATCCCCTCACTGATGAGAAGAGCCCGGTGCCCACAGCTCCCTCTTACATACAAGCACTGATGCTCACCCTATGGTTTTACCATCTTCACTGTTGCTAGGCAACTTCCTTATAAGGTGAGAAGCTCCATATAAGATTCCCTCACAAGATTCCATGATGACATCACCGCTATTATGACATCAGAATTCACCACCACTACAGTTTCTTTTTTAATGGTATGATATGAGTGACGATGAATAAATAAATAAATCTTCCATCACTTTTTTATTTTCCTTTTTTTTGCCGCTCACTGTAGACAAATTATCTTTATTCTGCAGGTTGATACAATTACACAGATATCCAGTTTATTTTGCTTTTTTAATCATTGACCCATAACTTTCATTTTTCTGCTTAGATTTAGGCAAGAGCTTTTTTTAATGGAACGAGCTACAATATTTATGGGTAACAGTGCGCGGTACATGAGACGTTTTCATCATTTTTTTTTTGTGTAGTGAAAAGAACAAAAAATATTCTACACGGATTTGGTGGAATCTTGATTTCTTTTATAGATTAAAAGTGTTCTCCGGCCGCTTCCTTCCACATTGGGAGGTGAGTGAGCTGCCGTCTGAGGAACCTACCAAGTCACAGGCATGATGGCGGCCACACTTACACCGTCCCATCATGTATCTGTAGACGTGATGTCACCTCCCAGTATGGAAGTAAGCGGCGCTGAACAAACCCTTGAAGATCCCATAGGGGCCATTTATGTCACATGTGGTTGACTACAATCCTTTTGCCTTTGTAGAGAACCACAACTCACAGCATTTCTTGAATTTCTGCAGCTTCCAGGGCATTCTGGGGGTTATAATTCACCAAAGAAGTAGAGTCATTATTTTTTTACCTAGTGACATAGGAGTGGATGCAGGGCTTTTTTTAATAGCTTATTAATGCTTGCCTCTGACACTTGCTTTATTTTTACCTCTGACAATGCTCACTGCCGACAGCCTATAGAGTTGCTGCTTGTGTTGCTAGGCAACTTCCTTTTATGGAGAGAAGCTCCATATATGGTAACATCTCAACATTCCGTGATGATATTATGACATCATAATGCACCACCATTACTTGTGCCAGTGTTTACAGCTCCAGTGTCACTTTGACATTCCGGTGTCATTGTTGTTGGTGATTAGCTACATAGCTAGTGATTTACTGACTGCGATTTGGATTTATTTGGATTTATTTGAAATGTCTGAAATTCCTTCAGACAATTTTCAGGTGTTGGCACTGCTGCAGGGGATTCTTACCACCTATGCCCCTGACATTGTGCTGCCGCTACCCGATGGCGTCCTCAGCTTCACTTACCGGCTGGTTATGGAGCTGTTGAGAGACTGCCTGACCAAATATCAGCAAGGTCGTATAAGCTCAGCATATCTTGAGCATTTACAGAAGAACATCAGGACATTGGTGCAACAGGTAAGTGGCAGAAATCTGCATAAAACATCGAAAAGTTATAATAACAGAATATAAGTTTATTCACATAAAATAGTTCTTTAGGCCGATAATAATATAATATATAACCGGCACTAAGTCACTAGATATGTAGTAATTGTAGAGCAGATCGCAGGAGTAAAGTGGTGACATAATCGGCCTCCTCCATGTTCTCTCATGATTTTCCTTTTCTATTTATTTCCATCTTTATAGGCTGAAGAAAAATCCACAAGTGGAGAATTGGCCTTTATTATACAACTGGCACAAAATGTCCTGTATGTACTGGAGCGTCCGGCCGGCTCACTGGAGCGTCTGGTAAGGATCCATCACTTTCTATATCACACGTCCTGGTCTAATCTTCTCCAGATTAGCCGTCAAATAGCAGAGTGGCAGATTTATGATGTCAGAGGCGCAGGATGTTCTATGGCAGCCTGTCTCTGCAGCTCAACCCTCTGTAGTGACATTCTGTACTCAGCGATGCAGAGGTTGTGTTTCCACCTCTGTCTCACTTCATCATCACAATCTTCATTCTTCTAAATGCTGCAGTTCTGACAATACAAGTTATTAGAGAACAGTTGTAGATACAAGTCCCTTATATATTCATGTTGATTTTCTGGAGGGAGCGGCCATGTATAGTCCGTCCAATACTGAGATTGTCCCATAGATCCAGGTTTAGTACTTCGTGCCTTATGTAGAGTCCGTCCAGTAATGAGATTATCCCATAGATCCAGGTTTAGTCCTTCCTGCCTTATGTACAGGCCGTCCTTGGGTTATGAACTAGATATATCCTATAGTTTTGTTTGTAACCCAAATTTGAATGTAAAATGGAAAGAGTAAAAAAAAACAATAATATTTTGCTCGCTGTCCGCCACCCGGTCCTCTTATTCCATCATAGTGTGCCACATTTCCAGCCTCTTCACTATGGGGCAGGACTTCCCGTCTCGTCCTTATGACCTTATGATGAGCAGTGAAATCTGGGTCCTGAATGTGGCCAGAAGTCCTGCACTATAGTGAAGAGACCGGAGAAGTAGCACATGACATTGGAAAGAAGAGGACTGGACGATAGGTGGTGAGCAGCGGGGCGGCCGGAGAGGAGAGTGGTGAATATTAGCTTTTTTTTTCATCATCAACCCTTTGTATCTTGGAGTCGTTTGTAAGTCAGATGTTTCTAAGTCGAGGACGGACTGTATACGGTGATTTAGTATTTGTGAAATGATACATTAATTGTACATATTGTGACGAACAGGAAACATCAGAAGGTGACTCTGAAGAGGGGGAAAACCTGACTATCCCGGACCCTAATACCAGTCAGCAGGGGCTGAACACTGATCTGATGGAAGGTGAGCAATCATCTAATATTCTTACATTCACATATCGAGATATTATAGAGAACGGCAGAGAACATGTAGATTTACTCTCCATCCTCTGTATGAGGCTGGTGACGGCTCCGGAGCCCCTTATAGACTATAATGGAGGGGGCGCAGGTAATTCTGCTTCTCTCCTCTGTGCTCTTCTCCATCATGTACAAGGAGGCTCCTAGGTCCCCAATCATGTAATTGTTCTAGGATGAATCAGATCCTGAACAATGGCCATTTATGGTCCAGAATATCCATCTATGGAGGAGCCATAAATATATACGTTGTGTGCAGAATCCCATATACCAGTATTACACCGTGTACAGAGACCGTCTCATCTCCTTCTTTATATGGATGTTATATATTATGTACTGATATCGTCTAATACAAAACGTTTCCTCATTATTATAGGAATATCTGTGCCGGCAATTACTGACGGTGGAATATGTGAGACCCCCGAGGTCCAGGAATCTGTCAGTGTAAGTATCAGTGGAGACGTCTGTGTATGATCAGGTAACGGGGGTGAATTACACATATAATATTATCCCCCATATGACGAGGGGATATCCCTATTCTTCTTGTAGATCAGATCTATTGTGTGTGATGGCGGCATTATTATTCCTGCCCCCGCTGTGTGATCTCCTGTCTCCTCCCCTGCAGTACAGTGATGTCTGTGTATGGGGGATATCCCATATACATAATGTTGTCTGTGGGGGTCCGGCATCCACAGATGTTATCTTTCTGCAGATTTTATGCTTTAATGCCATTTCTTATTATTTCTAGGCCTTGATCGGATCATTGAACCCAGGGAGAAATCCTTGTAAGAGCGACTACGAACAGATCAAACAGTTCAGCTGTGGAGCTTTTGGGTGAGCTTGATGTCGGCATAATATTCGGTTTCTAGGGCTCCTTATGATGATCCCTCTGTCTCTGTGCCCGTACAGTGTTACCATAGAGGAATTATTGGAGTCCACATCCCTGTTCTCTAGAGAAGAGCGGATCTGGCATAATTCACATTCGCCTTTCGTGCAGACTTTCCTGGGAAATGTGATTGACGTAGAAGTTATCACTCGGCAAATGTAATATCTCTTATTACGCTCTGGGTTCTCTCCAGACCCCAGATCTTAATAAATGTAAGATGTACAAAATGGAAAAAATACTCATACTGACCTTACTGCTCAGCTCTCCGACCCCTCCGCTTCTCAGCCTCATCTGTCCGATCCTCACCGCGTCTTCAGATTGCTGCCGCTCACGCTGGGCCAGAACTTCTAGCTTGGAGAAGGTCCAGGAGGATTCTATGCAAGAGCAGGAAGATTTGCAATGTCATGCCACCATGACCTTTTATGCGTTTGTGCAGAATCTTCCTAGACGTCATCAATGCCAGAAGTCCTGTCTCAGCCTTAGACATTTTCTTGTTCTTCAGCACTGGCAGCAGCTTTGAAAGTACAGTGAGGACCAAAAGGTTGAGATAGAGGAGCCAGAGAGGTAAGTGTAAGAGTTTGTTTATTTTTTAACATTTTGACGGACTTTTAAGGTTTAGAAAATAGTAGCCAATGTTCACCATTTTGCCGAATCCATGAGGAAGAGAATTACAAAAATTTCGCCATTTTGGCCAATGCGGATATATGTAAAATTTGAGTAGAATTCTAATCCATTGTATTTTATTCGCTCATCTCTTCTGTGCACATCTAATTGTCATTATTCAATTCATTTACGATGGGGCATGGATGAGGACCTCCCAGTGGAGATCATCTATGTAGCGACGGCAGCTCATCTAGTATTCACCATTAGTACAGGAGATGTGATGAGGTCTATAGACAGACTGTTAGTAAGAATACATTATAAACCACCGATTTTCTTCCTCTACAGAACCGTCCACTTAGTGCGCCAAAAAGACTCCAAACAGTTATACGCCATGAAGAAACTGGACAAGCAGAAGCTGAAAGATCCAGTAAGACTTGAACGGGCCTTTCTAGAGAGGGACATCCTAACATTCGCAGATTGTCCCTTCATGGCCTCCATGTTGTGCTCCTTTCCAACTACACGTCATCTGTGCATGGTCATGGAGTATGTACCAGGTAGGACATCTCCATCGTATCTATATCCAGCGCTGGTCTGCTCATCTCTAGGACCTTCTCCATAAGCAGAATGTGACCACATAGATGGTTACATGTCCACACTGCTTTTACTATAAGTTATCTGTTAACAACATGCCAGAAAAATGATTATGTGGCAGAAATTTTCACTATAGATAAAGGAGGGTTTGACTGAATTTTTACAGTTTGTACAGGGTTTTTCCAAAAAATAAGACAGGGTCTTATATCAATTTTTTGCTCCAAAAGATGGGTTAGGGCTTATTTTTAGGGGATGCCTTATTGTTTTCTCATAAACAACAATACACATTTATTTAAAAAAAAAAAAGGACATATTTAAATATAATCATGTCATGACACACACACTGCACATACACAGCTATATACACATATACTGCACATACACAGCTATATACACATATACTGCACATACACATCTATATACACACACACTGCACATACACAGCTATATACACACACACTGCACATACACATCTATATACACATATACTGCACATACACAGCTATATACACATATACTGCACATACACAGCTATATACACATATACTGCACATACACATCTATATACACATATACTGCACATACACAGCTATATACACATATACTGCACATACACAGCTATATACACACACACTGCGCATACACAGCTATATACACATATACTGCACATACACAGCTATATACACATATACTGCACATACACAGCTATATACACACACACTGCGCATACACAGCTATATACACATATACTGCACATACACAGCTATATACACACACACTGCACATACACAGCTATATACACATATACTGCACATACACAGCTATATACACACACACTGCACATACACAGCTATATACACATATACTGCACATACACAGCTATATACACATATACTGCACATACACATCTATATACACATATACTGCACATACACAGCTATATACACATATACTGCACATACACATCTATATACACACACACTGCACATACACAACTATATACACATATACTGCACATACACAGCTATATACACATATACTGCACATACACATCTATATACACATATACTGCACATACACAGCTATATACACATATACTGCACATACACAGCTATATACACATATACTGCACATACACATCTATATACACATATACTGCACATACACAGCTATATACACATATACTGCACATACACAGCTATATACACATATACTGCACATACACAGCTATATACACATATACTGCACATACACATCTATATACACATATACTGCACATACACAGCTATATACACATATACTGCACATACACAGCTATATACACATATACTGCACATACACAGCTATATACACATATACTGCACATACACATCTATATACACACACACTGCACATACACAACTATATACACATATACTGCACATACACAGCTATATACACATATACTGCACATACACATCTATATACACATATACTGCACATACACAGCTATATACACATATACTGCACATACACAGCTATATACACATATACTGCACATACACATCTATATACACATATACTGCACATACACAGCTATATACACATATACTGCACATACACAGCTATATACACATATACTGCACATACACAGCTATATACACATATACTGCACATACACATCTATATACACATATACTGCACATACACAGCTATATACACATATACTGCACATACACAGCTATATACACATATACTGCACATACACAGCTATATACACATATACTGCACATACACAGCTATATACACACACACTGCACATAGACAGCTATATACACACACACTGCACATACACAGCTATATACACATATACTGCACATACACAGCTATATACACATATACTGCACATACACAGCTATATACACATATACTGCACATACACAGCTATATACACATATACTGCACATACACAGCTATATACACATATACTGCACATACACAGCTATATACACATATACTGCACATACACAGCTGTATACACATATACTGCACATACACATCTATATACACATATACTGCACATACACATCTATATACACATATACTGCACATACACAGCTATATACACATATACTGCACATACACAGCTATATACACATATACTGCACATACACAGCTATATACACATATACTGCACATACACATCTATATACACATATACTGCACATACACAGCTATATACACACACACTGCACATACACAGCTATATACACACACACTGCACATACACAGCTATATACACATATACTGCACATACACAGCTATATACACATATACTGCACATACACATCTATATACACACACACTGCACATACACATCTATATACACATATACTGCACATACACAGCTATATACACATATACTGCACATACACAGCTATATACACACACACTGCACATACACAGCTATATACACATATACTGCACATACACAGCTATATACACATATACTGCACATACACAGCTATATACACATATACTGCACATACACAGCTATATACACACACACTGCACATACACAGCTATATACACATATACTGCACATACACAGCTATATACACATATACTGCACATACACAGCTATATACACATATACTGCACATACACATCTATATACACATATACTGCACATACACAGCTATATACACATATACTGCACATACACAGCTATATACACATATACTGCACATACACAGCTATATACACACACACTGCACATACACAGCTATATACACATATACTGCACATACACAGCTATATACACATATACTGCACATACACATCTATATACACACACACTGCACATACACATCTATATACACATATACTGCACATACACAGCTATATACACATATACTGCACATACACATCTATATACACACACACTGCACATACACAGCTATATACACATATACTGCACATACACAGCTATATACACATATACTGCACATACACAGCTATATACACATATACTGCACATACACAGCTATATACACACACACTGCACATACACAGCTATATACACATATACTGCACATACACAGCTATATACACACACACTGCACATACAAAGCTATATACACACACACTGCACATACACAGCTATATACACATATACTGCACATACACATCTATATACACATATACTGCACATACACAGCTATATACACATATACTGCACATACACAGCTATATACACATATACTGCACATACACAGCTATATACACATATACTGCACATACACATCTATATACACACACACTGCACATACACATCTATATACACATATACTGCACATACACAGCTATATACACATATACTGCACATACACATCTATATACACACACACTGCACATACACAGCTATATACACATATACTGCACATACACATCTATATACACATATACTGCACATACACAGCTATATACACACACACTGCACATACACAGCTATATACACATATACTGCACATACACATCTATATACACATATACTGCACATACACAGCTATATACACATATACTGCACATACACAGCTATATACACACACACTGCACATACACAGCTATATACACATATACTGCACATACACAGCTATATACACACACACTGCACATACAAAGCTATATACACACACACTGCACATACACAGCTATATACACATATACTGCACATACACATCTATATACACATATACTGCACATACACAGCTATATACACATATACTGCACATACACAGCTATATACACATATACTGCACATACACAGCTATATACACACACACTGCACATACACAGCTATATACACATATACTGCACATACACAGCTATATACACATATACTGCACATACACAGCTATATACACATATACTGCACATACACAGCTATATACACACACACTGCACATACACAGCTATATACACATATACTGCACATACACAGCTATATACACACACACTGCACATACACAGCTATATACACACACACTGCACATACACAGCTATATACACATATACTGCACATACACAGCTATATACACATATACTGCACATACACATCTATATACACAAATACTGAACATACACAGCTATATACACATATACTGCACATACACAGCTATATACACATATACTGCACATACACAGCTATATACACATATACTGCACATACACAGCTATATACACACACACTGCACATACACAGCTATATACACATATACTGCACATACACAGCTATATACACATATACTGCACATACACATCTATATACACACACACTGCACATACACATCTATATACACATATACTGCACATACACAGCTATATACACATATACTGCACATACACAGCTATATACACACACACTGCACATACACAGCTATATACACATATACTGCACATACACAGCTATATACACATATACTGCACATACACAGCTATATACACATATACTGCACATACACAGCTATATACACACACACTGCACATACACAGCTATATACATATATACTGCACATACACAGCTATATACACACACACTGCACATACACAGCTATATACACATATACTGCACATACACAGCTATATACACACACACTGCACATACACAGCTATATACACACACACTGCACATACACAGCTATATACACATATACTGCACATACACATCTATATACACATATACTGCACATACACAGCTATATACACATATACTGCACATACACAGCTATATACACATATACTGCACATACACAGCTATATACACACACACTGCACATACACAGCTATATACACATATACTGCACATACACAGCTATATACACATATACTGCACATACACAGCTATATACACATATACTGCACATACACAGCTATATACACACACACTGCACATACACAGCTATATACACATATACTGCACATACACAGCTATATACACACACACTGCACATACACAGCTATATACACACACACTGCACATACACAGCTATATACACATATACTGCACATACACAGCTATATACACACACACTGCACATACACAGCTATATACACATATACTGCACATACACAGCTATATACACATATACTGCACATACACAGCTATATACACATATACTGCACATACACATCTATATACACATATACTGCACATACACAGCTATATACACATATACTGCACATACACAGCTATATACACATATACTGCACATACACAGCTATATACACACACACTGCACATACACAGCTATATACACATATACTGCACATACACAGCTATATACACACACACTGCACATACACAGCTATATACACATATACTGCACATACACAGCTATATACACATATACTGCACATACACAGCTATATACACACACACTGCACATACACATCTATATACATAGTATAGCTTCACATTTTTATATGGGACGTTGTTTCCTTGCACTTATTTCTGCAGCTTTTGCACATTTGTGGTTTTGCTTCATAGACATTCAGCGCAGTCCTAGTTACTATTGGGGTACGCTCCATTGTTTTTCTTTTGCATTATTACACAGTATATCTCTATGTGTGACATCCTGCCCCAATGTCTCCGCTTATTTCTCATTTACACGCATCAGGTGTAATTTACATTGTAACAAACCCTCTCCTGTCATATTTGCTTTCTCCTGTAGGAGGAGACTGTGGCAGTCTTATGAACATCTATGGACCTTTACCTGTCCCCTTGGCCCGAAAGTACATTGCAGAAACAGTCCTGGCTGTGGAATACCTGCACAGCTTTGGTGTGGTGCACCGAGACCTGAAGCCTGAGAAGTAAGTGCCCCCTCTAGGAGGAAGAAAGTTAGAGATTGTCATAAAGTCTATGGGTTATTACTTGGGGCTGACACCGTCTGTTTTCTCACAGCCTCCTGGTATCGGCATCTGGTCATATTAAAGTCACGGACTTCGGACTTTCCAAACTCGGCCTCATGAGACCAACATCAGAAACCTACGAGGCTCCAACCGAGGACGTCACCAGAGAGTTCCGTGATGATGAGGTCGGCTTTACTTACAGGATCTTGTTCTTTACTCTTCTCATCTATTTCTCCTTCTCTGATATCTTCTCATCTAGAAAACGTTTTCCTCTGATGTTATTCGTCACAATTATTTTCTCAGCTCCTCATCTCCTTCTTCTGTTGCTTTCCAGATTGCTGGCTCCCCTGAATACATCGCCCCTGAAGTCATCTTACAGGAAGGCTATGGGCGGCCTGTGGACTGGTGGTCGGTAGGGATCATCCTACACGAATTCCTTCTATTCCGTGTACCATTTCATGGGGATTCCAAATATGAGACTTACTGCAGTATATTAAGGGGTAAGTAAAATAATCTGAATGCGGTGTGGTGTCATTGTTATTTGCTTAGATTGGTTCTGTGGTTTAGTTACTTGTTGTGTTAATCAAAAAGATTTTTGTTTTAATAAAGTAAATGAAGAGGTTTTATTTTCTGTAACATTTTCTTTTAATATAACAGATGAGATAACTTGGACATTTGATAATCGCACTCCTCCACCTGATGCTCAGGACATCATCACTGAGCTGCTCAGAAAAGATCCGGCACATAGACTTGGGACAGGTAATGTATATAATAGTATTAATAATGAATTATTACACATCTGTGAGCAGACAAATGATCACGCCCCTGAGGATCAGCACTGAGGTTTTCTGCTTTACTTTCAGCAACTTTTCTTCACATCAGCTCTGTTACGTCTTTAGTTCAGAGTAACATAAACTGTTCAGATATGGAGCTGTCTATCTGATAATGTCTAGATCACTTTTTATTGTCTTCCTTTCCCAGGAGGAGCGAAAGAGATCAAAATGCATCCATTCCTATGTGGCATAGACTTTGACAGTCTTCTAAGTAAAGAGCCACATTTCATTCCTAACTTTGAGTCAGAAGAGGACACTGGCTACTTTGACCGTAAGTAGAAGGAGACGTCATCTGCAGAAAGCTTTTGTGTGTCTTGTCTTTCATATTTTGTGACAATCAGTCCCAATCATTTTTAGTGATAAAATGGTGACTTTCCGTGATCGGGTCTCATACTAATAATCTCTAATAACACTTGTGCTTTTCAGCTCAATGTAGCAATTACGAACTTATTGATTCAGATGAGGGGGACACAAGCGAGGATAATAACTGGCCAGAAAGCCTGAACTTTATATCATCGTCTCAAAGGCTTTCTAAAGTAAGTGTGACCGGTAAGATCTATAAAACTTATAATTAAAATAAAGTTTAAATATACATTTATTTTATTTTTCTCTATGTTTTAGCTCTGTTCCACCAATACCAGGGTGATGAACGATGAAGAACTGAAGCCACCTCCAGTGTATTCCCCAGAGAGTGCAAAACACTCAGACATGTGAGTAAATTATTATTATTATTATCGGGTTTGGATCTGATATATCAGAAGATCAACTGTAAGATAAGTGTAACTCAGCACTATATCCAGCGCCACCACCCCATGATTGATGATCACTGTGGTTCTGGCTTGTCATAACGCCGGCGATAACAGCCGATCATTGCAACCAGTCAATCATTTCCAGTTCATTACAGGCCAATATTACTAGCGATTCTCCATTCTTAGTGATAGAAGTGGGTCCTGAGCAGGGTGCCTCCTCCATGTTATCCAAATGTCCTAACCGGCCTTGCAGACGGGTGTTCGTCCATTTTGTATTGTTTTCGCTTGTAATTTATGTTTTTCTTCTACCAAACAGGCAGCAAGAATCTTCCCCTTCTAAACCTGATGGAGACAAGCAGTGTTTCACTGCTAATTACAGCGAGTCCTCCCCATTGTCAGGTGTGTACAGGTCTATATGACATCCTATCACAGTTTGTGGTCAAAACATGTAATGTGAATGTGCACATAAAGGATCAGAAAATTACTACTTTTTTCTCCCTATAAAGCGATGAGCAGTTCATTCTGTAAAAATCTCCATTCTTTTATGCGTTAAAAGTTCTAAGGGGCCGTTCAGTCTTCTGCCAAACTGACCCGAATCCTGCGCCCACGGCCCCATATGGCCCATACTGACCCCTTTATGGCCTCAATGTTACACTGAGGTTTATGTAACTGATTATAAGGCAACACTGTGGCACATTACAAGTAATGTCATGGTAAGAAGGGACATAGCTCCTTGTCGAGACCCCACATGGCAGGTTTCATATTAATCAGTTCTCTGGGTAATCTAATTCTCACCCCTCTGCTGATGTTATGTATATGTGACATATTTCCCCCATTATGGGGCAATAATCGATTACCAGGGCTACAAGCCATGAGAATAACACCATCCTATAGAACCATACAAAGCTCATCTCTTAGGAGTTTATAATCAACATCTTTTTCTTGTTTTTTATTCGAATTTCCAGTTCAGGGGAAAAGAAAACCGAAAAAACAACAAAAACCAGAGAGAGAAGAAGAAGGGGAAAGGAGAAGAGGTGAGTGTGACAATAAGCCCCATGTTGTGTGGTGTCGGCCGTGGAGCAGATCTGTCAGTGGTGGGATTGTCACATGTATGATGGCGGACAATCCCCCCGTACCTGTGTATGGATGATTCCTCTGCCGTCCGGCCACAGTGACCGCACAGCCGTGTCCTCTGATATGGAGTCCTGTTACTGACATCAGTGTTACGTCTCTTCTCATAGGTTCTCTCTTCCGCCGGGTGATCTCATCCTGCCGGCGTGGACTATCCAGGGCTGCTCACTCCATCCGAGAAAGCTGCTTATTTGGTGTCTGTCACCGCGGCTCCATAAACATCGCGAGGGCAGAAAACCGCCACGTCTAGCACCCTGAGGAAAGTACAGCACATCCACCATCAATGCTGTACCTGTATGGAAGGACTGGCACCATCTACATGTGGCCTCCTGACCAGCAAGGAACATCTGCTAAAGAAGGAGGCTCCTCCAAGAACATCTCCTCGTCCTTCCATGCAATTCTTAATTTAAAAATAAAACTTTTAAATTGATTAATGTCCCTTTGTATTTAATAGAGTCCTCCTGACATTTATGGGGTGTCAGTTGTGTACGACATACATGTCTGATGGGTGGGCTACAAACAGGAGAACATCTGTTCCATGTCTCCCAGTAATCCTCCAGACTTCGGCCAAAAGTGGAGGAGAGGACCAGTGATTCTGTTACACCTAAAAATGATGGTCAATGTAGGAAAAACATGTTCTGATCCATAGATTTTATCCATAGACTCGGACCCTTTTACCTAAATGTGGCTCGACCTAAGTTTTATGCACAGGAACCAATTGGATTCGGTGCTGGGCGTCCTGGGGAGCCCAGGGGTCACATCCCCACTGTGACATAATAAGACCTTCTGTATTCTAGAGACCACCCTTCTCACCAGGGCTGTGGGGTCAGTAAGACAATCTCCACCTATAATAATGACTAATAGAAAATAATTGTGAATATTCAGCAATTTTTGCAGGAAAATCTTTAATATTACACAAGGTATCCCCTGATCCACCGCAGGGAGACAGCTGAGTTAATTTGTTCTAGGTATGTACAGCACCGTTGGTTCCAGCATTCAGATGAATACAATTTTGTTAGCAGTCCTCCAGCTCCCACTCCATGGTAATGACTATGGTAGGGTCCTCTGGCAAGGTGGAAATGTTGCGGGAGCAACATCCCGAATCTGCCCCTCTCCTGTGCCCGTCCGGAGTGATGTTCCAGCCGGAAGCGCTGTTGCTGAGTGGGGGACGTGAACAATTGTATTTATTTTTAGTTTTTCATTAATTTTTATTCAAATAAGAATGGTAAAATGGGACAGTAAAAAAAGGAAGGAAAAGAGGGGAGAATTAAATACTCAGTGTGGACAGTACTATATAAAAAAAAATTCATAAAAGCACTATGAAATTAATCCCCAAGGATTTTATAACCCCAGTTGGGGGATTAAAATGTGCTACCTGGGGAACAGGCATCAATGTCACCCATCGCTGTATATGTATGAGAGTGCCATTGAAACAAGACGGAATTGGTATGCAGTTGTTAAAAATTAGCAAAAAAGAAGCAAGACAAAAATATATCTCATACCCTACCATAATTATATATAAATGTAAAGCAAAATTGCATAATAAATATAGGGTACTTAGTGAACTATTTTTGATCAAAAAAAGTATACAAGCCGTCCCACCAGCGGCAAGGTGACCCTAAATTGGGACGGTACCTATACTGCCTATATTAAAAACCTTACTGTATATCAAAGTTGAAGTAATGCATATAAAAGGGTAGACAAATAGGACCGGGTCCCAACTCCAGACCACCTAGGCCCGTGGTAAGCTACATATATACCAATCAGCTCAACAAAGGGCATGCCACACCCTTAAATTGCACAGAATGCAAACAAGTCAAAAAACCAGACAATGTGAACTGAGGTCTAAGATGGCAGACATACAAGAAACAGAGGCATGTTCACACTAGCAAAAAAGAAGCAAGACAAAAATATATCTCATACCCTACCATAATTATATATAAATGTAAAGCAAAATTGCATAATAAATATAGGGTACTTAGTGAACTATTTTTGATCAAAAAAAGTATACAAGCCGTCCCACCAGCGGCAAGGTGACCCTAAATTGGGACGGTACCTATACTGCCTATATTAAAAACCTTACTGTATATCAAAGTTGAAGTAATGCATATAAAAGGGTAGACAAATAGGACCGGGTCCCAACTCCAGACCACCTAGGCCCGTGGTAAGCTACATATATACCAATCAGCTCAACAAAGGGCATGCCACACCCTTAAATTGCACAGAATGCAAACAAGTCAAAAAACCAAAAAAAAAATTGTTATATGCCTAACTCTAAAAAATGAATATTGTATATATATGTACATACAGTGGGGTAACTATAGTCTGATGGGCCCGGGACCGCGCCCCCCCCCACATCCTGAATAAATATATACAGTGGGTACGGAAAGTATTCAGACCCCTTTAAATGTTTCACTCTTTGTTTCATTGCTGCCATTTTGTAAATTCTAAAAAGTTCATTCTTTTTTCTCATTAAAGTACACTCTGCACCCCATCTTGACTGAAAAAAACAGAAATATAGAAATTTTTGCAAATTTATTAAAAAAGAAAAAAACTGAAATATCACAAGATCATAAGAATTCAGACCCTTTGCTCAGACACTCATATTTAAGTCTCACGCTGTCCATTACCTTGTGATCCTCCTTGAGATGGTTCTACTCCTTCATTGTGTCCAGCTGTGTTTAATTAAACTGATAGTGTGGCACCCCAGGGGTCTGGTTTCCACAGTAACAGCAATGTTATGTCTGAGAGCAGGTGGGAGGTCTCTTGGTCAGGAATCCTATGCATGCCACACCTCCTGCCCAGTCCTGGGAGGGGAAGAACTTCCCCTATATAAACCTGGGGCTGAGGCAGGGTTAGAGAGTTCAGAGGGAGAGTTCAGCCAGGAGGGCTGACAGGGAGCTGTGGCTCCGGCTGGGCCCAGCTCCTGGTCCATGCCAGGAGTAGAGAAGAAGTAGAGACAGAGAAGAGAAGCAGATATAGGAAAGAACATCAGGAGCTCTGTGGGAGCAGTGCTACAAGGAGTCAGGGGCTGGCAGCTGCAGAGCTCGCCCTGACTGAGAAGTTATCACCGGACCCGGAGTCCGAGGCTGTGGGGACTAACTCCTATCCAGCAGCAGAAACCGACTGGCAGGGGATTGCAGGTCCTCTGACCAAGAAACCCGAAGGCACGGTCACACGCGTGGGACCAGCACCGCCGTCGTGGAGCGGAAGCTACTAGAAGGCCCCGAGTCACCGGCCATACGGGTGAGCACCACACGGTACACTCAGGGACGTGGGCTACTTATACCCGCTTCTAGCAAGGTAGCCAGAAGAGTATCGTTAGTTTGGGAGGCCTACAACTCCGCCTGGCCAGGGGAGATCCCATCTGCTCAAGGACTGACCAGGCCCCAATCGCTAGCCAGTACTCCGGGAGGGTCTATCGTTGTCACCAGTAAAGACCCTGAACTACACCGTACCGTCTCTGAGTGGTTCCTGCTACCCCCATCATCCACGTCGGCTGCCCTGAGGCCATACCCCTCCCGTTGGGGGTTATACTATCACGCTGCACAATCCTACCACCGGCCTCAGCGGTCTGCCCTGCAGCAGCAGCTCCTTAGCTGTACTCAACGGGTGGCGTAGTCGTCCAACATCTACCGCTAATACAGCGCCACTTAGTCTGACTCCCTGGGCACGGACCGGATCACCGCCACGAGACTACAACCCTCAAGAGATCCGGCTCCGGGTAAGCTCCCGCATGCACAACGCAGCACGACACAGGCCCAGGGGCGCGTCAATAGGACTTGATTTGGAAAGGCACACACCTGTCTATATAAGACCTCACAGCTCACAGTGCATGTCAGACCAAATGAGAATCATGAGCTCAAAGGAACTGCCCAAGGAGCTCAGAGACAGAATTGTGGCAAGGCACAGATCTGGCCAAGGTTACAAAATAATTTCTGCATTACTCAAGGTTCCTAAGAGCACAGTGGCCTCCCTAATCCTTAAATGGAAGAAGTTTGGGACCACCAGAAGTCTTCATAGACTTGGCCGTCCAGCCAAACTGAGCAATCGTGGGAGAAGAGCCTTGGTGAGAGAGGTAAAGAACAAACCCAAGATCACTGTGTCTGAGCTCCAGAGATGCAGTAGGGAGATGGGAGAAAGTTTTACAAAGTCAACTATCACTGCAGCCCTCCACCAGTTTGGCCTTTATGACAGAGTAGCCCGATGGAAGCCTCTCCTCAGTGCAAGACATATGAAAACACGCATAGAAGTTGCTCAAAAACACATGAAGGACTACCAGACTATGAGAAATAAGATTCTCTGGTCTGATGAGATGAAGATAGAACTTTTTGATAACTTTGGTGATAATTCTAAGCGGTATGGGTGGAGAAAACCAGGCACTGCTCATCACCTGCCCAATACAATCCCAACAGTGAAACATGGTGGTGGCAGCATCATGCTATGGGGGTGTTTTTCAGTTGCAGGGATAGGATGACTGGTTGCAATTGAAGGAAACATGAATGCGGCCAAGTACAGAGATATCCTGGATGAAAACCTCTTCCAGAGTGCTCTGGACCTCAGACTTGGCCGAAGGTTCACCTTTCAACAAGACAATGACCCTAATCACACAGCTAAAATAACAAAGGAGTGGCTTCAGAACAACTCTGTGACCATTCTTGACTGGCCCAGCCAGAGCCCTGACCTAAACCCAATTGAGCATCTCTGGAGAGACCTGAAAATGGCTGTCCACCAACGTTCACCATCCAACTTGACGGAACTGGAGAGGATCTGAAAGGAAGAATGACAGAGGATCCCCAAATCCAGGTGTGAAAAACTTGTTGCATCATTCCCAAGAAGATTCATGGCTGTACTAGCTCTAAAGGGGGCTTCTACTCAATACTGAGCAAAGGGTCTGAATACTTATGACCATGTGATATTTAAGTTTTTCTTTTTTAATAAATTTGGAAAAATTTCTACATTTCTGGGTACCCCCCCCCAGTTCATGTTTTCTTTCCCCTCTTTCTTTATTTTATCTTTTAGACAATCTTTGATATGTGGCATCATGGCCTTATAGAACTGACTCTCGTTATTTCAATGAGAGGGATGCGATGATACCTGGTCTAGTGAAGGAGACAGTCAGGCAAATGTGCTGACTATGTGGGTCTGTGCGCCGGCCGGCTTTCCGTGTCCCAGTGACATGAGGTGTTGTGGCTATTCTGTAGCCCCCGCTTCTGTCACATGACGCGGATGCTGGCCGGCGTCCGGATCCCCATGGTGACGCACACGTCACTTCCGGTCCCGCGGTCTTTGTGTTCTAGCGGTGTGTGGCATCAGGGCTTATGCCCCGCCCCTCTGCTGTCACATGACGCGGATGCCGGCTGGCGTCCTGGTCTCCGCAGTGACGCTGATATCACTTCCGGTCTTTAAATGTGCCTGGCGCCAATATAAGCAAGTGACAGCGAGGCAGCAAACATGCCCCCTGGTCTCCGCATGTGCCGACCTTAGACGGACCTCTAAATCTTTGACTATTCCCTGACTGTCTTCTGCTGAAGCTTGATATCTCTGGTATGTATATATAGTGACTTAGCAGGTCACTTATGGTTATATCTGGCATATGATAGGGAACGTACACTCAGCAGTATAGAACAGCATGGGTATTCTAGTCCAGTATAGGTGCTGTACTTGAAAATATGTATTGACATATCATCTATGTATGGTGTTACTCCTCAAATACTTAGATAGTCTATATCCGACTTAAATTGTACTGTTTGGTCCTGCATGTGTCCGCCATGTGGAGAGGGTTGTTGCGGGTTTCTATTCCTCATGTGTTTTCCACACTGATTCCTGCTTTTGTCTGATCATCTATGTACTAATAAATTTTGATGCATATCTTTAAAACCATTGGCTCCTTTTTCGTTGCTTTGTTTTGGTTGGATTTGCCACTGTATATAAAGCCAAATAAATAACCAAAAGCAAAAATGCACCTCCAGACCTTGGGCTAAGTTCACACTTATCGTTTTTGATGTGTTTTTGCACTTTTGCATTTTTTTCAACGGTGAAAAATGCATTCACCCGCAAATGTCATTTTAACATTTTGCTACCTTATCTGGCCATGTGGTGTGTGAGATATGATCAAACACATCCAGAATGAACACTCATTTCCAGCTGATAATACCATCTAGCACCTGTCCCTATTTTAAAAGCAGCTAACAGCGTTCTCAATAGGGAATAGTTTTTTTCAAGCACGGAGTACAATGCAATAATCCCTGACTAGATGCCTGTAAAACGCTATCCCAACTGATATAGGTCTCCTGTACACGAATCTCAGATAAGAGAGGTAATATACAAGTGCATCTCACTAAATTAGAATATCATCAAAAAGTTAGTTTATTTCAGTTCTTCAATACAAAAAGTGAAACTCATATATTATGTAGAGTCATTACACACAGAGTGATCTATTTCAAGTGTTTATTTCTGTTAATGTTGATGATTATGGCTTGGTCAGTGTGGAGAGGTGGTGGAGATGCCAAATAAAAACCGCGACGAGTTTGGTATCTGGTCAGGGGCCTGGACGTTTATGGTAAAACTTAAGTGTTCAGGTGGTACGGTTGCCCACATTCCATCATCTGCCTTCCTGGGTAGGGATCGTATCCTGGTCTTCTACCTGGGGCAACCAAAGCTCTGTCACAGGTACGGCGACCCTACACACTTCAGTGCAAACTGCACTGTGCAGAAATGTGCGTTGTGTGGGGGTGTCGGTCATCTTGCTGCCTCTTGTGTGGAGATTAGGTGCCACCTGTGTGGTGAGTTAGGTCACCCAGTCAGCCGTTGTCCTCGCTCCTTCGCTAATGCAGTCGAGACCCCGGTGGGAGAAAGCCATGAGGCCGATTTTGCTGGGGAGAGGACTAGCAGGGGTGGGGGAGCTGAGGGGCCAGGGAAGAAAAACAATAAAAAGATGCCTGCCCAGCTGAGGCGTCTAGACAAGTGCAGACAGGAGAGGGAGCGGGGCGAGCCCCGGGCTACGGGGGCGGCCCCTGTCCTGGATGCCAGTGTTGCTGCTGAGGCCCCGAGGGATGATGAGTTTGATGAGGAGGTCAGGAGGATCCACAGGGAGGAAACCCCCTCTGCCTCAGAATCCTCCCAATATGAAAGTATGGATGAGGACAATAAGCGGTGGCTAGAGAACAAGCGTAAGCTCGGCACCAAAAAGAAGAGAAAGAAGGGAGATAAAATATCTTCTCCCGCTCTGACCAAGGTACCTAAGGAAGGTAAAACTGACTCCCCTCTAGTTGGTCTTTTTAACCGCTTCCAAGCCCTTGATAACATCTCTTCCTCAGAAGAGGAGGCTGAGGGTGAGGTTCTGGCTTCGGCGGAGCTTACAGGGGGCGCCGAGTCTCCTTCTCATGGGGATGCAAGGTCCTTGGGGGGAGGGACTGGCCCAGAGTCCGGAGACAAGGACGAAAAAAGAAGGAAAAATGTGGGAATGGACACCTCTGTATCATTAAAGAGGGGGAAGGATTCCTCCTCTGAGGCAGAGGATAAGGGGAGTGGGAAGAAGAAAGCTATCTAACTCAATCACCAATGATGGCGGTACCCACTCCGTTGACGCTGGTGTCCATTAATGTCGCCAGCATTAAGTCAAATATGGCTAGATTGGCGGCCTTTGATTTTCTCAGCCGGGTTGAAGCTGACGTTTTCTTTTTGCAAGAGACCAGGCTGCCAAATATGGCAGAGGGAGTGGAGACTTGGGCCCTCCTATTGGTCTCTTGCGGCCGAGCCGTATAGCGGAGTGGCGGTCCTTTTTACCGCACCGGTAGAATGCCGACGGGTTATTGAGTTAGAAATGGGGAGGTGCCTGATATTAGATGTCCTCATGAAGGGACAAGAGCTCTGGCTCATTAACATCTATGGTCCCCAATCTAAGTGGGACCGGAAGTGTCTCTTTATGAGGATCAAGCCCTACCTTTTTACGAGTCGGCAGGTCGTCTTTGGAGGGGACTTTAACACTGTCATGAGGCCCCGAGATAGAGGAGGTTCCAGAGACAAGCTGACTTATGATGGCGTCGCCCTTAATAGTGTAGCTAGTGAAGCTCGCCTGGTAGATGTCCACATCCGGCTCACCGCAGTCCACGAGGGGTTCACCTATCATAGAGGTAACTGTAGGTCCAGGATAGACAAGTTTTATTTAAAGGAGGAAGCCGTCTCTTCAGCAGTATCTGCTGTTGAGGTGGAATTCTCCGATCTCTGTTTGATTTTGTTTTTTCTGAATGTTACAGAGACTCCCCGGATAGGAAGAGGCTTTTGGAGGCTCAATTCGTCTCTCTTGGTAGAAGCGGAGATAAGACAGTCCTTTGAGGATTTTCTTCAGAGCCAGGTACCCTTACTGGATCTTTGTAGTAGTAAGTCAGAGTGGTGGGAGATGTTCAAGAAAAGGGTGGCGAGATTCTTCCGCCAGCTCTCGAGACTCTGGAGCCTGGACAGGTACCACCTGTATCAGGGCCTGAGGAGGAAACTAGAGCATCTTGTCTCAACTGGAGGTAGCCGCGAGGAGATCTCCAGAGTGAAATCTTTGCTAATGAGGTGTCAGTATGATAGACACGCATCTTTGGTTTTTGAGAGGGATTACGGGAAGTACCGCTCGCCCGACCCTTATAGAAACTGCAAGATGTCAGTGAATAGTAAAGTTGTTACAGGACTGGTTGACACTGCGGGGTCCTTGAAAAGATCCAGATCAGGGATCCTGGAGGTCGTCAGATCCTTCTACTCGCACCTCTTGGGGAAGAGGGATCTGGATTGGGATGAGATGCCGGCTTTTCTGGCTGAAGCCGTCCCCGAACCAGGGGTAGACCCCTCTCTTGGCGTTTTGACAGAGATGATCAGGGAAGAGGAAGTTAAGTTGGCGATTGAAGGGCTTGCCCTGAAGAAATCTCCCGGTCCGGATGGCTTAACATCTGAATTCTATAAGACCTTTAAGGACGCCTTGGTTCCCCTCTTGACTGAGGTATTCAATGAATGTCTTTCCTCGGGCACTATGCCAAAGTCAATGAGGAGGTCTGCCCTGATCATCTTGTCAAAGGGTAAGGACCCATCTTGCATTGAGAATTGGCCTCCCATAGCGCTTCTGAATGCAGACAGGAAGGTTTTGGCAAAGGTGCTGTTTAATCGGCTGGTGAAATTTGCACCCCAGCTCCTTTCGGGAGCCCAGCATTGCTCTGTTCCGGGCCGCAGTGCAATTAGTGCTGTACTCTGTGTCCGAGAGGCGATGGAGCAGGGTAGGGCTGGCCACTGGAAGGGGTACATGCTGTCATTGGACCAGGCAAAAGCGTTTGATCGGGTTAATCATGAGTACCTCTGGTCTGTCCTTCTGAGGTATGGCCTGCCGGGGGGGTTTGTTGATTGGCTTAAGACCTTGTACTCTGGGGCAGAGAGTTTCCCGCTTGTGAACGGTTGGATTGGCAGCTCTTTTGAGGTTGGGTGTGGTGTTCGCCAGGGTTGTCCCTTGAGCCCGCTACTGTACGTGTTTGCGATTGACCCACTTCTTAGGAGGGTGGAGCGTGGACCGTTGGCTGGGATCGGGATGGACCGGGCAGCACCGGAAGCCACTCTGAGAGTGGTGGCGTATGCCGATGACGTCACCGTTTTTGTTTCCTCTGATGGGGAGGCAGAATGGCTGATGTCAGAGGTAAATCGCTACTCGGAGGCATCCGGGTCTAAGATCAACCGGGATAAGTGTGAGAGTCTCTGGCTGGGAGGAGGAGATCCTGGTTTTGATCTCCCGGACACCCTTCCAGAACCCAAAGTCTCTGCAAAAGTTCTTGGCATCGAATTTGGCCAGGGGGATTACCCCAAACAAAATTGGGACAGCAGGCTAGAGATCGCCACTCAGAAGGTGAACC
Source organism: Phyllobates terribilis (assembly GCF_046119375.1). Taxonomy (NCBI): domain Eukaryota; kingdom Metazoa; phylum Chordata; class Amphibia; order Anura; family Dendrobatidae; genus Phyllobates; species Phyllobates terribilis. Next base: position 18,529 of record NW_027362968.1, on the reverse strand, counting down.
AATGGAAGGGTTGGTCTTTGACCCTAAGGGAGAGGGTAAACCTGATCAAAACTTACCTGCTCCCTTTGCTGATCTATCTGGGCAGTGTGTGCATCTTGCCAGAGCCTCTCTGGACTCGGGTCTACAGTTTGTTCTTTCAACTGTTATGGGGGAATAGACTGAACCTGGTCAAGAGGGAGGTTACTTACCGTACGAGGAGACTAGGAGGGTTGGGTATGGTCAACCCTGTGGTATTCCTTGTGAATACCTTCATTAAGATCAATATTGCAAACCTCTGGAAAGAGAAGGCTACTCCGTGGGTATTCTCCTGTAAGGGATGGTTTCAGCCTTTCTTCCAGGAATGGGAGACAGGAGGGCAAGTGAAGGATCTCTGCACACCGCATGAACATCTCCCGGCTTACGCTACCGTGGTTCTGAAGGTAATTCGCTGGTGGGGTCTGGGAATGTGGGAGGTCAGGACTCTGCCAAGGAAGCTCCTTGACAAAAGGGTTCTGTTGACCTATTTTCAGAGGCCTCTGGCGCTCAGGGATTGCCCAAGTCGGAATCTTGGGGTGGGTCTGCATCTTTTGAATTCTATCAGGATCCCCTCGAAGGTTTGGGACTTGGCTTGGCGCTGCTTCCATGGGAAACTGTGTGTGAGGAACAATCTGAAGTGTAGGAGCTCTGAGGACAGGAACTGTCCTCGGGAGCATTGTGGTACCATGCTTGAAAGCATGGACCACTTCCTGCTTAGTTGTCCCTTTAACACAGAAGTGTACAACAGGGTGGGCGCCTCCATTGGCTGGCCCCGGCTGGTCGGTCTCTCTTATGCGGAATGGGCCTATGGAGCATTCGGGGACCTGGGTGGTCGGGACCGCTGCACCTTATTTCTAGTTAGCGCAGTGGTTAGGTATCACACGTGGAACGCACGGTGCTTAGTATCGACGCAGCGGAAAATCCTCCCAGTGGACGATGTGTTTAGGACCATACTCGGTGACCTGGTGAAGGTGCGTTCTCTGGAGTATGAGAGACTGGGTACACGGAGGGCAGCTCTCCTCTGGAGGGGCTTTTCTTTTAGTGTGCCCTAGTCTGGTCATCGCCTCTCCTGGTGGTGGGCTGCTGCTGACACCATAGATTTTTGTTTTATTGATCAGTAGACAGTGATGTAGGGCTGCAGGCGCCGAACTTGGGCTTTGTCAGTTGTGGTTATTGTATTGTTTGTTTCAGTATATATTGTATATATGGGTTTGGGTGTAGGTATTAGGTTGGGTGGAGGGAAAAGGGGGGAGGTGGGTTCATCTTGTGGGACACTGGTTATTTGGGTGAAAAACTGGCACTGCCTGATCTGGCCTATGGACGTTGGACTGAGGCATGAGGCGCAGGACCAGCTCTCAGGTCAGTGCCGGGGAGGGACTGGTGGGCTTGAGTGTGGGGTGTTTTGTTTTGTCTTGTATATATTTGTATAGTTAGTATTTATTTTACTTATAATAAAAAAAAATAATAATAAAAAAAAAGAATGTATATATTAGTTTGTATATAATTTGTCGGTTATTGTTTATTATATTGTTATTATTTGTTTGGTAACCGGACCAGATGTCATGGTGTAGGTAGTTATTATTGTGTATATATGTATAATATGTGTGTGAGGAGAGAGGGAGCGGCTGGACCAGCAGAATAGTGAGTGCAGCTCTGGAGTATAATACAGGATATAACTCAGGATCAGTAATGTAATGTATGTACACAGTGACTGCACCAGCAGAATAGTGAGTGCAGCTCTGGAGTATAATACAGGAGGTAACTCAGGATCAGTAATGTAATGTATGTACACAGTGACTGCACCAGCAGAATAGTGAGTGCAGCTCTGGAGTATAATACAGGATGTAACTCAGGATCAGTAATGTAATGTATGTACACAGTGACTGCACCAGCAGAATAGTGAGTGCAGCTCTGGAGTATAATACAGGATATAACTCCGGATCAGTAATGTAATGTATGTACACAGTGACTGCACCAGCAGAATAGTGAGTGCAGCTCTTGAGTATAATACATGATGTAACTCAGGATCAGTAATGTAATGTATGTACACAGTGACTGCACCAGCAGAATAGTGAGTGCAGCTCTGGAGTATAATACAGGATATAACTCCGGATCAGTAATGTAATGTATGTACACAGTGACTGCACCAGCAGAATAATGAGTACAGCTCTGGAGTATAATACAGGATGTAACTCAGGATCAGTAATGTAATGTATGTACACAGTGACTGCACCAGCAGAATAATGAGTGCAGCTCTGGAGTATAATACAGGATGTAACTCAGGATCAGTAATGTAATGTATGTGCACAGTGACTGCACCAGCAGAATAGTGAGTGCAGCTCTGGAGTATAATACAGGATATAACTCCGGATCAGTAATGTAATGTATGTACACAGTGACTGCACCAGCAGAATAGTGAGTGCAGCTCTTGAGTATAATACATGATGTAACTCAGGATCAGTAATGTAATGTATGTACACAGAGACTACACCAGCAGAATAGTGAGTGCAGCTCTGGAGTATAATACAGGTTGTAACTCAGGATCAGTAATGTAATGTATGTACACAGTGAATGCACCAGCAGAAGAGTGAGTGCAGCACTTGCATGGGCTACCACCATTTTTTTTGTTATCCTGTGTTATGATATAATGACATGACAAATTCAGCCTTAAAGAACGAGTCATTACTACTTCAATCATAAAGTAAATATCAATATCAATTGTATTAATCACAAGAGAGACACACATATATGAGATTAGTTGGACGGGGGGGTGGGGGGTGGGGGAGGGGACGTGGTTTTAGTGGGGGTGCCAGACCAATTACATATCTGACATAGATATAGCAGTATCACATAGACCCCACAACAGTATTATAGTGCTTAGGTCCTAACTCAGTATAATTAAATCAAAATCAATAAAGAGGAGCAGCACACATCATATAGGTGGAGATTACATAAAAACAGGCACACAGGTGGTAAAACAGAGCGCCATGGCTGAAAGGGGATGTCCACTACTTTATATCCCCCCCATGTATCCCCCCGGGGCCCCTAAGACTTCTTGTAAATACCTTCTGTTGCAGATACGGCCTGTGAGTGGCGCTATCACTGGCCGCTCACAGGCATCATGTGACCCCCGGCTGCAGCCGGCTCTGACATCCGCTGATGTCACGACAAGTGCTGGCAGCAGCCGGGGGTCTTTGTCTTCCAGGTTCCAGGGTGGACGCCAGGCTGTGGGCGGGGTTACCCCTCCTCATCACACCCAGCATCCACCACGCGCTCTGCCTCTCTCCATTCATTGGGAAAGCGCGCGGTGGATGCAAGGTGTGACGCGGGGGTAACCCCACCCACAACCCAGCGGCCACCGCGGGGACCCCAGTGCTGAGTCACGCCTCACTTGTCATGACGTCAGCGCGGGGTCACGTGATGCCTGTGAGAGGCAACCGATAGCGCCGCTCACAGGCATTATCAGCAACAGAAGGTATTTACAATAAGTCTTAGGGGCCCCGGGGGGGATACATAAAGTAGTGGACAACTTCTTGAATGTTAGAGATAAGTATACTGGTAATGAATGAGGCACTTACCCGTGAGTCCGCACGTCATGCCCAACTGCCCCAACGCACGCACCGGCACCCCCTGAGGAAGATTCGAAATGTGCATTGGGGCAGTTGGACATGACGTGCGGGGCTCATGGGTAAAAGAAGAAGTAATGACTCGTTCTTTAAGGTTGAATCTGCTTTGGTCTTTTGAGTCTACTTCACCTATAATGTACTAGCTATTGAACCACCCGTTCTACGCCCGGGTGGCGAGCATTTATATTGGTATATGGCCTCCATCCTGTCATGTGCTCCTCCCATCCTGTGCCCCCATCCTGGTATGTGCTGCTGCCATCCTGCGCCCCCATCCTGGTATGTGCTGCTATCCTGCGCCCCCATCCTGGTATGTGCTGCTGCCATCCTGTGCCCCCATCCTGGTATGTGCTGCTATCCTGCGCCCCCATCCTGTCATGTGCTGCTCCCATCCTGCGCCCCCATCCTGTCATGTGCTGCTGCTATCCTGTGCCCCCATCCTGGTATGTGCTGCCCCCATCCTGCGCCCCCATCCTGGTATGTGCTGCTATCCTGCGCCCCCATCCTGTCATGTGCTGCTCCCATCCTGCGCCCCCATCCTGTCATGTGCTGCTCCCATCCTGCGCCCCCATCCTGTCATGTGCTGCTCCCATCCTGCGCCCCCATCCTGTCATGTGCTGCTGCTATCCTGTGCCCCCATCCTGGTATGTGCTGCCCCCATCCTGTGCCCCTATCCTGGTATGTGCTGCTCCCATCCTGTGCCCCCATCCTGGTATGTGCTGCCCCCATCCTGTGCCCCCATCCTGGTATGTGCTGCTCTAATCCTGTGCTCCAATCCGGTCTTGTGCTGCTGCCATCCTGTGCCCCTATCCTGGTATGTGCTGCTATCCTGTGCCCCCATCCTGGTATGTGCTGCTCCCATCCTGTGCCCCCATCCTGGTATGTGCTGCCCCCATCCTGTGCCCCCATCCTGGTATGTGCTGCCCCCATCCTGTGCCCCTATCCTGGTATGTGCTGCTCCCATCCTGTGCCCCCATCCTGGTATGTGCTGCCCCCATCCTGTGCCCCCATCCTGGTATGTGCTGCTCTAATCCTGTGCTCCAATCCGGTCTTGTGCTGCTGAGATCCTGTGCCCCCATCCTGGTATGTGCTGCTATCCTGTGCCCCTATCCTGGTATATGCTGCTATCCTGCGCCCCCACCCTGGTATGTGCTGCTGCCATCCTGTGCCCCCATCCTACTATGTGCTGCTATCCTGTGCCCCCATCCTGGTATGTGCTGCTGCCATCCTGTGCCCCCATCCTGGTATGTGCTGTTCCCATAAAATAGTGCCTGAGTCAACGTGTGCGCATCTCACAATATCTGGCGCCATTTTCTTGAAGACACTGTGTCTGGGAATTTGCACACACAGTGTCTTCAGTAAAATGGCATCGTAGTGCAGTGTGCACACGCTCTGACTCAGGCACCACACTGCACAGCCGCCACCCATTTTGACTTTGAACAGAAAGACACATTCACTGTTATATATAACATTTTACATTTTATTAAACTATTAGCTGGAAAAAAAAATTATTGTGCAAAAACTTCTGTGTAAAGAACATTTTTGGTGTAAACTCTGTGGTCTTTCTTTAAGTTGCCTCGTTGATCAGTAGCAAAAACTTTGACTTTGACTTGTTGGAAGGATTTTGTCCTTGAAGAGGCGACATAAAGTTGGCCATGGCTGAAGGCTGGAGATGGCAAATATATGCCAACTGAATCCAGTGTTTGCCCTTGACTTTTGTTGATGGTCATAGCATAAGCCAGTCTTAAGGGAAACTGTTTTCGTTTTAAAGTAAAAGGAAGATGAGGATGGCTTGGGGCAGAATAACTCTGGGAATGATACCCTTGTACCTTTAAATGATCCGCTGAGGATTTCACAGTCAATGACTTTTGACATCATTTGCTTCACAACCATTCTGGTGCCATTGCAAAGACCTCTTCTTGAGTTAAGGTTTCTTAATAGCATGACTACTGCTCCAACTTTCAAATGTAATCTATGAGGAGGCATACCACCAGGCGTTAAGCTGTTTAAGAACTCCATCGGATAGTTTGCTGCTTCCTCAGCATTTGCAGTATCTTGCTGAATGGAATCAATACTGGTGTAGCATTTCAATTCAGACTGAATTCGTCTAAGAACATTTTCATTCAGTTCATGTGAATGTTGGTTTTTTGGAGTTAGGATTGCACGGTTTGCAATGCTTTTACCTTCTGGTTGTATGACTTGAGGAAAGACAGCATCAACAATACATCCATTTTCAATGCAGACAGAAGGAATTTCAAAGATACCTTCCTCTAGTCCTGGTTCTTGAAGTTTTCCATCTCCAAGGTTTAAAAGCCATTGGGAAAAGCCTTGATGTTCTTGGGGGACATTGTCCTCATTGGTACGCATGTTTAGGTCCAATTTGAGGACTTCAATATTCCTCCAACAATTGCTGTTCTTCATGCATGCTGAAATTATTTTGGTTCTGGTGCCATGTGGTACAACAGGAAGGATTTGTCGAAAATCTCCACCAAAAACAGACACTGCACCTCCGAACGTTTTTTTGGAGGGAACTTTTGGATCTTCAGCCATGAGTTCTTTGTAGAAGGTGTCAACTGCATTTACAGCATGAGCTGGAGCCGTAGAAGCTTCGTCCCAGATTATGAGTTTGGCGTTTTTCAACTCATTGGCAGTATTGCTGCCATGACGAATATTGCACGTCGACGTTTCACTAATTGGTATAGGCAGTTTGAACAGATTATGGGAAGTTCGGCCTCCTTCCAGCAAAGTAGCAGCAATGCCTGTAAATGTACATGGCAAGACTAATTCATTTTTGCTCTGAATGTAATGCATGGTTGTATTATACAGGAATGTCTTACCACTTCCACCAGGTCCGTCAATAAAAAATAGACGTTGTTGCAAGTTGGAATCTCAAAAGCTTCTCTGATTTTTTCGAAAGCCTTTCGTTGTCCTGGGTTTAACATTTGGAATTTCTCCTCAAAGCCTTTTCCGCAACAGGGTCGTAATATTTGCCAGAATTGATTGGATCATCGTACTTGCCAACAGGAAGGTGTAGGCCAAAATCTTGTAATGACTTTCCATGTGTCCGTAACACAGGCTCAATTTCATGTAATGTCATATAGACGGCCTTTTCTACATGAGGGAAACGTCTGGTATAGTCTTCCATGAGATTTTTATTGTGCCTTTGAAACAATGCTGCAGCATTAGACGGCTCACACATGATGCAAATAAATGCAGACAATTGTGTAAGTTGTATTGGCATTTGATAAGTGGCAGCTTCTGTTAGGCGAGTATCCCATTCAGAGTCATCATCAGTTAACCCTCTTGCAATACAGGCTTCTTGGAAAGTAGCAAAACGGTTTCCTTCAGTTGTTCTGAGATCCTCAAAAGATGTTGCGCCTCTAACATTGAGAAGGAGAATTCGGAGAAAGTATTTTTCTCTGTCTAATGGACTAACGTTAAACATTCTGCCAATTGTGGTTTTATGACATTTGCAACGTGGTTTCCATTTAACGTTTTTTTCATCCCAAGTGAAATGTTCAGGGATTTCAATGTAGAAATATTGTTGGGCATTAGGATCTTCCCGATTCAGTTTAAACCCAGCAAGAAGTTTAGACTTGGTGTTTTTCCGCTGCACAGCTTCAGCTTCTTTACCTGCTATAAAGCATATTGTATGCTTGTCCTCAAGGTGGACATTTCATCTTTCCACATGGTCAGGTTGATGGTGCATTTTATATTCCCTGAGTCTCCAGCATGCTTCAGGTGCACTTACATATCGAGTTTCTAAGTCATTTTTTACTTCATCCCATTCAACCGTGGCTTCTTGTTCTGTGGCAGCAGTAACACACTGTAGATTTGCACAATCATGCCCTTTGTAAACATATTTGAACAAATATTTTACACTTTGTAGAACTGCAAATCTCAACGTTTATGTGAGCATTGTATTTTAAGGAAAGATAAGGATTGTAAGGTACAACCCATCTATTATCAACCCTGTTTCCACCAAGTTCAACAAAGTTGTTCTCATCCCGGCGTTGATATTTAGGGGATCCATTTACATTGCTATTAGTTTCGGAACAGAAATCCTTGGGAAAACCTTGTACAGTTTCCATTGTCCATGCATGGTGCATTTGGATTAAGTGGACCACATGGACTGTGTATCATGCAAGATTGTACAATTTCATAAAGCTTCGGATGCGTGTCTTTGTGCGGGAGCTCTGCACAAACAATTTTGTCAATTCTTTCTTTTTCCCAGGCTTTGTATTCCGGGGCCATAAATGCCAATATGTGTCCATGAGGGAGCCCTCTTTTTTGGAACTCAATTACATACACCATACCATTAACACGTCCAAATCTGTGGTATGTGGTTAGGTCTCCAAGTAGCAATTTTAGTTTCATGTTAAATACTCGAGCTACTAAATCGGGCCTGTCGCATGGTTGCTGACTGGGAAGTAAGTTTTCCCTGATTTCCCTCCATTTTGGATTGCACGTTACTGTTACAAATAGGTCTGGTTTGCCATATTTCCTGACCATTGCCATGGCATCTTGGTAGTTTTGTGCCATATTTCTTGGACTTCCTTGGAAAGTCGATGGCTATATGACTTTTTTTCCAGGTAGGATATTTATGTTCATGAAACGGTGGTTGGTCATGAATTGGTGAAGGACGTCATATTCTTCAGCTCTTACAGTACTTTGATTTGTGCGCACCCAATTCAAACGGTTTGCCTCAGTTTTGCAATAGGCATCAACCATAAATTGGTGTGTCAGCTTTCCTGCATTAAGGAACTGGTTAAAGTACCATCACGAATGGCAAAGTGGTATGAATACCATTGAAGTGGAGTCACATTTCCTCGACCAACTGTTTTTTTTAGTTCTGTAGTCCACCCAGAGTCCCCATAAGGGAAAAGCAAAGCGTAGCTCATTGGGTCACAGAGTCTACTCAGAATAGATATATTTTGTAAAATTCCACTTTTTGGATGAATGGTAATGTCACGGTTTTCTGGGGGTGCACCATCTGTGCTGTGGAAAATGGCAGCAATTTCCCCTCTGGCAGTTGGAGCATTGATTCTGCCGGGGTGCATAGTATTTACTTTTTCTCTCACGAAAGTCATGCTATATTCAATTGGCATTCGGTTTTCTAGATTTGCTTTTAGCATTTCTTCTTGTTCAAATTGCAACATATTTTTGTATTCTCTGGAGAAAGGATTGATATCTTCCAGAATTCTTTGTAGATTTTGCATAAGATTACGAATGCATCCACTGTTGGCTGGATTGTGCCGAATCCAGAATATATAACTGGGCGTATGTTGGTGATTCACCTTGGTTAGGGTGCAACGCAGATGTTGCATGGTAAATTTGCCCATGGATTCTGTAACAGAAAGGACCTGATCGCCTGTTAATTGATTGGTCAATTTGTGCGCCCATGGATGCAAAAGCGTTTGCACTATTGTATGATCTTATGTTTTCCATGAAATTCTTGGAGTTTGGTTCTGATCTCTTCATGCAATTAGTAATATAGGGATGCATTCACACTTCTTCCAGTTTGATGGTTCCACTATGACAACAGTTTGTTGTAATTTCATTTTGGAAATGGTTGGCATTACAAAATGAGCATTTGTTGTTCATTGGGCCAAGATAGCATGCCCCAATGTCGTCTTCATTGAAGTTTTCAGTAAGCAAAGCAGTGTTGCGAGATCTTCCGTTTTTACCCCAGCGGGCAGGTTGTTTAGTACGGGCTCCTCTGTGTCTCTAAGCATTGGCGCTGCGATGCTGCTGAAGCTCAGCGTCTGTCACACTCTCTGGGGCAGACCTATGCCTCTCTGGGGCAGACCTACGCCTCTCTGGGGCAGACCTATGCCTCTCTGGGGCAGACCTATGCCTCTCTGGGGCAGACCTACGCCTCTCTGGGGCAGACCTATGCCTCTCTGGGGCAGACCTACGCCTCTCTGGGGCAGACCTATGCCTCTCTGGGGCAGACCTATGCCTTTCTGGGGCAGACCTACGCCTCTCTGGGGCAGACCTATGCCTCTCTGGGTCAGACCTACGCCTCTCTGGGGCAGACCTATGCCTCTCTGGGGCAGACCTACGCCTCTCTGGGGCAGACCTACGCCTCTCTGGGGCAGACCTATGCCTCTCTGGGGCAGACCTACGCCTCTCTGGGGCAGACCTATGCCTCTCTGGGGCAGACCTATGCCTCTCTGGGGCAGACCTATGCCTCTCTGGGGCAGACCTACGCCTCTCTGGGGCAGACCTATGCCTCTCTGGGGCAGACCTACGCCTCTCTGGGGCAGACCTATGCCTCTCTGGGGCAGACCTATGCCTCTCAGCGTCAGCGTTGCGCATCTGTTGAGGCTTTTTTGGGGTGAGATTATGACGGGCAGCCTTTCTTCTGATAGTATTTTTTTCACGCTGCAATTTAAGGTGCTGTTTTTTACCCCTACTTCTACCAACCTTTTGAGCTTCAGCCCTTTTTGATTTTTTTGCCTGAGTTTCCTCCTCAGAAAGAACTTGCTGGCGTTTGGGGGCCATTATAATGGAATTACGGAACGAATAAGGTTGTAAACTTTAATTAAAATATTTAGCTCTGCTGACGTTTGATAAAGTGGCTGGATTGCTCCGCTGACGTAGTATATATATATATATATTCAGCAGAAAGTGGCCGGATTGCTCCGCTGATGTAGTATATATATATATATATATTCAGTAGAAAGTGGCTGGATTGCTCCACTGACGTATTATATATATTTATATTCAGTATAAAGTGGCTGGATTGCTCCGCTGACGTATTATATATATTTATATTCAGTAGAAAGTGGCTGGATTGCTCCGCTGACGTATTATATATATTCAGTAGAAAGTGGCTGGATCGCTCCGCTGACGTATTATATATATTCAGAGGAAAGTGGCTGGATTGCTCCGCTGACGTATTATATATATTCAGTAGAAAGTGGCTGGATTGCTCCGCTGACGTATTATATATATTCAGAGGAAAGTGGCTGGATTGCTCCGCTGACGTATTATATATATTTATATTCAGTAGAAAGTGGCTGGATTGCTCCGCTGACGTATTATATATATTCAGTAGAAAGTGGCTGGATTGCTCTGCTGACGTATTATATATATTCAGTAGAAAGTGGCCGGATTGCTCTGCTGACGTATTATATATATTCAGAGGAAAGTGGCTGGATTGCTCCGCTGACGTATTATATATATTCAGAGGAAAGTGGCTGGATTGCTCCGCTGACGTATTATATATATTCAGTAGAAAGTGGCTGGATTGCTCCGCTGACGTATTATATATATTCAGTAGAAAGTGGCTGGATCGCTCCGCTGACGTATTATATATATTCAGTAGAAAGTGGCTGGATCGCTCCGCTGACGTATTATATATATTCAGAGGAAAGTGGCTGGATTGCTCCGCTGACGTATTATATATATTCAGAGGAAAGTGGCTGGATTGCTCCGCTGACGTATTATATATATTCAGTAGAAAGTGGCTGGATTGCTCCGCTGACGTATTATATATATTCAGAGGAAAGTGGCTGGATTGCTCCGCTGACGTATTATATATATTCAGAGGAAAGTGGCTGGATCGCTCCGCTGACGTATTATATATATTCAGAGGAAAGTGGCTGGATTGCTCCACTGACGTATTATATATATTTATATTCAGTATAAAGTGGCTGGATAGCTCCGCTGACGTATTATATATATTCAGTAGAAAGTGGCTGGATTGCTCCGCTGACATATTATATATATTCAGAGGAAAGTGGCTGGATCGCTCCGCTGACGTATTATATATATTCAGTAGAAAGTGGCTGGATCGCTCCGCTGACGTATTATATATATTCAGAGGAAAGTGGCTGGATTGCTCCACTGACGTATTATATATATTCAGAGGAAAGTGGCTGGATTGCTCCGCTGACGTATTATATATATTTATATTCAGTAGAAAGTGGCTGGATTGCTCCGCTGACGTATTATATATATTCAGTAGAAAGTGGCTGGATTGCTCCGCTGACGTATTATATATATTTATATTCAGTAGAAAGTGGCTGGATTGCTCCGCTGACGTATTATATATATTTATATTCAGTAGAAAGTGGCTGGATTGCTCCGCTGACGTATTATATATATTCAGTATAAAGTGGCTGGATTGCTCCGCTGATGTATTATATATATTCAGTAGAAAGTGGCTGGATCGCTCCGCTGACGTATTATATATATTCAGTAGAAAGTGGCTGGATTGCTCCGCTGACGTATTATATATATTCAGTATAAAGTGGCTGGATTGCTCCGCTGATGTATTATATATATTCAGAGGAAAGTGGCTGGATTGCTCCGCTGACTTATTATATATATTCAGTATAAAGTGACTGGATTGCTCCGCTGACGTATTATATATATTCAAAGGAAAGTGGCTGGATTGCTCCGCTCACGTATTATATATATTCAAAGGAAAGTGGCTGGATTGCTCCGCTGATGTATTATATATATTCAGAGGAAAGTGGCTGGATTGCTCCGCTCACGTATTATATATATTCAAAGGAAAGTGGCTGGATTGCTCCGCTCACGTATTATATATATTCAAAGGAAAGTGGCTGGATTGCTCCGCTCACGTATTATATATATTCAGAGGAAAGTGGCTGGATTGCTCCGCTGACGTATTATATATATTCAGAGGAAAGTGGCTGGATTGCTCCGCTGACTTATTATATATATTCAGTATAAAGTGACTGGATTGCTCCGCTGACGTATTATATATATTCAAAGGAAAGTGGCTGGATCGCTCCCCTGACGTATTATATATATTCAGTAGAAAGTGGCTGGATCGCTCCGCTGACGTATTATATATATTCAGTAGAAAGTGGCTGGATTGCTCCGCTGACGTATTATATATATTCAGTATAAAGTGGCTGGATTGCTCCGCTGATGTATTATATATATTCAGAGGAAAGTGGCTGGATCGCTCCGCTGACGTATTATATATATATTCAGTAGAAAGTGGCTGGATTGCTCCGCTGACGTATTATATATATTCAGAGGAAAGTGGCTGGATTGCTCCGCTGACTTATTATATATATTCAGTATAAAGTGACTGGATTGCTCCGCTCACGTATTATATATATTCAAAGGAAAGTGGCTGGATTGCTCCGCTCACGTATTATATATATTTATATTCAGTAGAAAGTGGCCGGATTTTTCCCCTGACGTATTATATGTATATATATATATATATATATATATATATATATATATATATATACATGTTCAGTATAAAGTGGCCGGATTGCTCCGCTGACGTATTATATATATTCAGTAGAAAGTGGCTGGATTGCTCCGCTGACGTGTTATATATATTCAGTAGAAAGTGGCCGGATTGCTCCGCTGACGTATTATATATATTCAGTAGAAAGTGGCTGGATTGCTCCGCTGACGTATTATATATATTCAGTAGAAAGTGGCCGGATTGCTCCGCTGACGTATTATATATATTCAGTAGAAAGTGGCCGGATTTTTCCCCTGACGTATTATATATATATATGTTCAGTATAAAGTGGCTGCATTTCTCCGCTGACGTATTTTGTGTGGGATTGCCCCGCTGACGTATTTTGTGCGGGATTGCTCCGCTGACGTATTTTGTGAGGGATTGCTCCGCTGACGTATTTTGTGCGGGATTGCTCCACTGACGTATTTTGTGCGGGATTGCTCCGCTGACGTATTTTGTGTGGGATTGCTCCGCTGAAGTTTTTTGTGCGGGATTGCTCCGCTGATGTATTCTGTGCGGGATTGCTCCGCTGAGGTATTTTGTGCGGGATTGCTCCGCTGATGTATTCTGTGCGGGATTGCTCCGCTGACGTATTTTGTGCGGGATTGCTCCGCTGACGTTTTTCTGTGCGGGATTGGTCCGCTGACGTATTTTGTGCGGGATTGGTCCGCTGACGTATTTTGTGCGGGATTGCTCCGCTGACGTTTTTCTGTGCGGGATTGGTCCGCTGACGTATTTTGTGCGGGATTGCTCCGCTGACGTTTTTCTGTGCGGGATTGGTCCGCTGACGTATTTTGTGCGGGATTGCTCCACTGACGTTTTTTGTGCGGGATTGCTCCGCTGACGTATTTTGTGCGGGATTGCTCCACTGACGTTTTTTTGTGCGGGATTGCTCCGCTGACGTATTTTGTGCGGGATTGCTCCGCTGATGTATTCTGTGCGGGATTGCTCCACTGACGTATTCTGTGTGGGATTGCTCCGCTGACGTATTTTGTGCGGGATTGGTCCGCTGACGTATTTTGTGCGGGATTGCTCCGCTGACGTATTTTGTGTGGGATTGCTCCGCTGACGTATTTTGTGCGGGATTGCTCCGCTGACGTATTTTGTGCGGGATTGCTCCGCTGAAATATTTTGTGTGGGATTGCTCCGCTGACGTATTTTGTGCGGGATTGCTCCGCTGAAATATTTTGTGTGGGATTGCTCCGCTGAAGTTTTTTGAGCGGGATTGCTCCACTGACGTATTTTGTGCGGGATTGCTCCGCTGAGGTATTTTGTGTGGGATTGCTCCACTGACGTATTTTGTGCGGGATTGCTCCGCTGAAGTTTTTTGTGCGGGATTGCTCCGCTGACGTATTTTGTGCGGGATTGCTCCGCTGACGTATTTTGTGCGGGATTGCTCCGCTGACGTTTTTCTGTGCGGGATTGGTCCGCTGACCTATTCTGTGCGGGATTGCTCCGCTGACGTTTTTTGTGCGGGATTGCTCCGCTGAGGTTTTTTGTGCGGGATTTCTCCGCTGACGTTTTTTGTGCGGGATTTCTCCGCTGGCTTTTTTTGTGCGGGATTGCTCCGCTGATGTTTTTTGTGCGGGATTGATCCGCTGACGTTTTTTTGTGCGGGATTGCTCCGCTGACGTATTTTGTGGGGGATTTCTCTACTGACGTATTTTGTGCGGGATTGCTCCGCTGACGTATTTTGTGGGGGATTTCTCTACTGACGTATTTTGTGTGGGATTGCTCTGCTGAAGTTTTTTGTGCGGGATTGCTCCGCTGACGTATTTTGTGCGGGATTGCTCCGCTGACGTATTTTGTGCGGGATTGCTCCACTGACGTATTTTGTGCGGGATTGCTCCGCTGACGTTTTTCTGTGCGGGATTGCTCCGCTGACGTATTTTGTGCGGGATTGCTCCGCTGACGTATTCTGTGCGGGATTTCTCCGCTGACGTTTTTTGTGCGGGATTGCTCCGCTGACGTATTTTGTGCGGGATTGCTCCGCTGACGTTTTTCTGTGCGGGATTGGTCCGCTGACGTATTTTGTGCGGGATTGCTCCGCTGAGGTTTTTTGTGCGGGATTGCTCCGCTGACGTTTTTCTGTGCGGGATTGGTCCGCTGACGTATTCTGTGCGGGATTGCTCCGCTGAGGTTTTTTGTGCGGGATTGCTCCGCTGACGTATTTTGTGCGGGATTGCTCCGCTGACGTATTTTGTGGGGGATTGCTCCGCTGACGTATTTTGTGCGGGATTACTCCGCTGACGTTTTTTGTGCGGGATTTCTCCGCTGACGTTTTTTTGTGCGGGATTGCTCCGCTGACCTATTTTGTGGGGGATTGCTCCGCTGATGTTTTTTGTGCGGGATTGCTCCGCTGACGTATTTTGTGCGGGATTGCTCCACTGACGTATTTTGTGCGGGATTGCTCCGCTGACGTATTTTGTGTGGGATTGCTCCGCTGAGGTATTTTGTGTGGGATTGCTCCGCTGACGTTTTTTGTGCGGGATTGCTCCGCTGAGGTTTTTTTGTGCGGGATTTCTCCGCTGACGTTTTTTTGTGCGGGATTGCTCCTCTGAAGTTTTTTGTGCGGGACTGATCCGCTGACGTATTCTGTGCGGGATTGCTCCGCTGACGTATTTTGTGCGGGATTGCTCCGCTGACGTATTTTGTGCGGGATTGCTCCGCTGACGTATTTTGTGCGGGATTGCTCCGCTGAGGTTTTTTGTGCGGGATTGCTCCGCTGACGTATTTTGTGCGGGATTGCTCCGCTGATGGTTTTTGTGCGGGATTGCTCCGCTGACGTATTTTGTGCGGGATTGCTCCGCTAAGGTTTTTTTGTGCGGGATTGCTCCGCTGAGGTTTTTTGTGCGGGATTGCTCCGCTGAGGTTTTTTTGTGCGGGATTGCTCCGCTGAGGTTTTTGTGCGGGATTGCTCTGCTGACGTATTTTGTGCGGAATTGCTCCGCTGAAGTTTTTTGTGCTGGATTGCTCCGCTGAGGTTTTTTTGTGCGGGATTGCTCAGCTGAGGTTTTTTGTGCGGGATTGCTCCGCTGACGTATTTTGTGCGGGATTGCTCCGCTGATGTTTTTTGTGTGGGATTGCTCCGCTGACGTATTTTGTGCGGGATTGCTCCGCTGAGGTTTTTTGTGCGGGATTACTCTGCTGACGTATTTTGTGCGGAATTGCTCCGCTGAAGTTTTTTGTGCTGGATTGCTCCGCTGACGTATTTTGTGCGGGATTGCTCCGCTGACGTATTTTGTGCGGGATTGCTCCACTGAGGTTTTTTGTGCGGTATTACTCTGCTGAGGTTTTTTGTGCGGGATTGCTCCGCTGAAGTTTTTTGAGCGGGATTGCTCCGCTGAGGTTTTTTGTGCGGTATTACTCTGCTGAGGTTTTTGTGCGGGATTGCTCTGCTGACGTATTTTGTGCGGAATTGCTCCGCTGAAGTTTTTTGTGCTGGATTGCTCCGCTGAGGTTTTTTTGTGCGGGATTGCTCAGCTGAGGTTTTTTGTGCGGGATTGCTCCGCTGACGTATTTTGTGCGGGATTGCTCCGCTGATGTTTTTTGTGTGGGATTGCTCCGCTGACGTATTTTGTGCGGGATTGCTCCGCTGAGGTTTTTTGTGCGGGATTGCTCCGCTGAGGTTTTTGTGCGGGATTGCTCTGTTGACGTATTTTGTGCGGAATTGCTCCGCTGAAGTTTTTTGTGCGGGATTGCTCCGCTGACGTATTTTGTGCGGGATTGCTCCGCTGATGTTTTTTGTGTGGGATTGCTCCGCTGACGTATTTTGTGCGGGATTGCTCCACTGAGGTTTTTTGTGCGGTATTACTCTGCTGAGGTTTTTTGTGCGGGATTGCTCCGCTGAAGTTTTTTGAGCGGGATTGCTCCGCTGAGGTTTTTTTGTGCGGGATTGCTCCGCTGACGTATTTTGTGCGGGATTGCTCCGCTGAGGTTTTTTTGTGCGGGATTGCTCCGCTGACGTATTTTGTGCGGGATTGCTCCGCTGAAGTTTTTTGAGCGGGATTGCTCCGCTGAGGTTTTTTTGTGCGGGATTGCTCCGCTGACGTATTTTGTGCGGGATTGCTCCGCTGACGTATTTTGTGCGGGATTGCTCCGCTGAGGTTTTTTGTGCGGGATTGCTCCGCTGACGTATTTTGTGCGGGATTGCTCCGCTGACGTATTTTGTGCGGGATTGCTCCACTGACGTATTTTGTGCAGGATTTCTCCGCTGACGTATTTTGTGCGGGATTACTCCGCTGAGGTTTTTTTGTGCGGGATTGCTCCGCTGACGTATTTTGTGCGGGATTGCTCCGCTGAGGTTTTTTGTGCGGGATTGCTCCGCTGACGTATTTTGTGCGGGATTGCTCCGCTGACGTATTTTGTGCGGGATTGCTCCACTGAGGTTTTTTGTGCGGTATTACTCTGCTGAGGTTTTTTGTGCGGGATTGCTCCGCTGAAGTTTTTTGAGCGGGATTGCTCCGCTGAGGTTTTTTTGTGCGGGATTGCTCCGCTGACGTATTTTGTGCGGGATTGCTCCGCTGAGGTTTTTTTGTGCGGGATTGCTCCGCTGACGTATTTTGTGCGGGATTGCTCCGCTGAAGTTTTTTGAGCGGGATTGCTCCGCTGAGGTTTTTTTGTGCGGGATTGCTCCGCTGACGTATTTTGTGCGGGATTGCTCCGCTGACGTATTTTGTGCGGGATTGCTCCGCTGAGGTTTTTTGTGCGGGATTGCTCCGCTGACGTATTTTGTGCGGGATTGCTCCGCTGACGTATTTTGTGCGGGATTGCTCCACTGACGTATTTTGTGCAGGATTTCTCCGCTGACGTATTTTGTGCGGGATTACTCCGCTGAGGTTTTTTTGTGCGGGATTGCTCCGCTGACGTATTTTGTGCGGGATTGCTCCGCTGAGGTTTTTTGTGCGGGATTGCTCCGCTGACGTATTTTGTGCGGGATTGCTCCGCTGACGTATTTTGTGCGGGATTGCTCCGCTGACGTATTTTGTGCGGGATTGCTCCGCTGACGTATTTTGTGCGGGATTGCTCCGCTGACGTATTTTGTGCGGGATTGCTCCACTGACGTATTTTGTGCAGGATTACTCCGCTGAGGTTTTTTTGTGCGGGATTGCTCCGCTGATGTATTTTGTGCAGGATTTCTCCGCTGACGTATTTTGTGCGGGATTACTCCGCTGAGGTTTTTTTGTGCGGGATTGCTCCGCTGATGTATTTTGTGCAGGATTTCTCCGCTGACGTATTTTGTGCGGGATTACTCCGCTGAGGTTTTTTTGTGCGGGATTACTCCGCTGACGTATTTTGTGCGGGATTGCTCCGCTGACGTATTTTGTGCGGGATTGCTCCGCTGACGTATTTTGTGCAGGATTTCTCCGCTGACGTATTTTGTGCGGGATTACTCCGCTGAGGTTTTTTTGTGCGGGATTACTCCGCTGACGTATTTTGTGCGGGATTACTCCGCTGACGTATTTTGTGCGGGATTGCTCCGCTGACGTATTTTGTGCGGGATTGCTCCGCTGACGTATTTTGTGCGGGATTGCTCCACTGACGTATTTTGTGCGGGATTGCTCCGCTGAGGTTTTTTTGTGCGGGATTTCTCCGCTGACGTATTTTGTGCGGGATTGCTCCGCTGACTGTGTTGGAGTACTCT